>NC_139612.1:5736283-7225511 GCF_964270895.1 Podarcis filfolensis
TGAAATATACATTTGCTAAGAAACCAGAAGCATTCTTACTAGGCATTACAGGTAATGAGATAAATAAGAAAGAAAAGAAGTTATTTTTATATGCAGTGACAGCAGCAAGAATATTGATGGCCCAGAAATGGAAACAAGAGGAGCTACCTATGATAGAAGAATGGAGAACCAAAATGATGGACTATGTAGAACTGGATAGAATGACAGGAAGGATCCGGAATCGACGAGATCAAAGATTTATAGAAGATTGGGAAATATTTATTCAATATTTGCAAAAACTGAGTGATAATCAGATTACGTTTGTAAGTTTTAAGGAAACTCTGTGATGGGAAAATGTGAAAATAAGTTTAAAAAAGGAACGGAAGTTAACAGTATTAACAATAATGGGTAGAAATGTGGAAAAAGTAATAAAGTGAAGGAATTGCAGACAGATTGAGGGAAGTCAAAAAAGAGAAGCAAGATGTAATCAAGATGTGTGGAATGTATAATTTTGTTTTTGTATTTGAAAACCAATAAAAATATAATATTAAAAAAAGAGAACATTTCACCCCAAACTTCCAGATGACCTCATGCAGCAGTGTTATGCTGTTAAAGAAGACGTGACACCAGTGGGACCCCTCAGCAAAAGTAGGCCAAGGTGTCAAACAGGAGTCTTCCCGAACAGCCCGGCATTTCTGAAGTCATAAATTTCAGGAAACAGTCATCCAAGTAGAAATAAAACCACTGCAGCCCAGTGCGTCATATCCATGCCAGTTGGCTCAGAAAAGCTGATGAAAAGCTGCCAAGAACAGGAATCAACAAGGTCACAATTCTCATCCTCCTCCTGACATAAGGGCAAACCTAAGCAGTGTCAAAACCCCAGTCGAAGTCCCTGTAGAAATTCAGTCTCATCCAGGCATGGCTGAAGTCATAAAACCACCACTGTATCAGTATGGAAACAAGCATTGCTATAGCCCAATGAGAGTTTGGAATTTCATCAGAAACAAGTTCATTGGCGGGAGGGCCCTGGCTGAAGGTCAGGGTGGGTAGTGAATAGATTCGGCAGCTGAAGAGTGAGGAGCCAACCCAGCTGTTAAAATCAGTTGAAGCAAAGAGCTAAGACGGTCTGAAGAAGAGGAGTGCTGGATTCCAGAAGGAGCCTTTAGGAGAGCTGAGGCCAAAGAGATAGCAGAGCTGGTTGCAGTAGAGATGAGAAAACTTGTTCTGGACCAAATGGTGAAGACCCCAGAAAGGCTGAAAGGTACCTAAAAGGAAATGTGAACCCTGATCACAGGGAAGGACTTTTATTTTACTTCTTACCTTCAAGTAAACACAAGCTTTAAAGCATTTTATTTTACTTCCAATGAATAATCTATGATCTGCTTTGTCCCCTGCCTAGATCCAGCTACCATGTGTGTGATAGGTAGGGTTGACATATTTCAAAGTGTTGTTGAGCTTTCTTGCCATTTTTCTTTTTCTTTTGTTTCGCCCAAAGTTTTTGCAAAATCGGAAACAAATTGCCGTTTTTGAGCTGTTTTTTTGGAAAATTGGAAGAAACAGCACTTCCAACATGGGCTGAAATATGTCTGGATTTTACCAGACATTTGCCCAATTTCCGCCCAGGCGATGCTGCTGACTGCAGTATTCTGGATATGTCTTGGAAATTCCAGACATATGGCAACCCTAGACAGGTAAAAGGGTTGATGAAGGTATTGAAATGAATGGAGACAGCAAAGAAATAAAAATAAATGTAAGTTGGCAACTTGTAAGATAAGAACATACCAGGGCTGTGGCAAAAGGGGATTGTAAAAGGTGTAGCCTTCCTCCACAAGGTTAGCTTGCAGATTGGCTGGTTTCCCAGGTCGGGCATCTGATTTGATTCCAAAAGCTGCCCATCTATGCAATGATGCCTCCCTGAACCTACTCCCTCCCTCGTGAATTGAATGTGTGGTAGAAGGATTTGGCAAGTCCATTTGAAGTCCATTTACTGCCTAAAACTCAACTGGAGCCTCTGCAAACCCTAGGTGCATAGCTTTGCACCGGGCCCCATTTTGTAATCACACAGTGTGAGATGGAATTGTGGCAGAGTCTTCCGAAGACGAAGAACACCGTGGAGTGGGTATCAAGTTAGAATGAATTGATTGGACTAGAAGCCTCATTTAAACTCAGGACTTAACCTGTGTTTTGTTCTGCTAAGAACTGTAACCTTTAGGAGTGGCAGAGAGGTGTTTTAACAGCATAGTTCTGTCCCTAGCAGCTACAAGTACCCCTTCAAAGAAGTTTGTTTTGGTTTACAGATGTTATCTGCGATGTACATTGAGGGACATCACAAAATACCCATTTCAAAGAAGAAAAACTGGTGTTGTTCAAAAATGCCTCTTGGCAGTAGAGTATGGATTAATCAGGAACCGATTGCTGATGGTGACTTTTAGTGGTAAGGGAGAAGAGTTGGTTCAGATCCTATAAAAGCTCTGTGTGGCCGTCAGTTTGAGCTTACACAGAAAAGCAGCCATTTGGGCTTTTAAGATGACTTCCATCCCATTTGGCTGCACTTTCAGAAAAAACAGAAAAGAGATTCATTTAATTCATGATCATGTCTTTGGGGCTTAGGGTTTAGGACTATGATTGTGCTACAATGAAAGTAACCTCATAAATAACTTTCATTAACAGATAGATTAAGCTCATTTGGGAGCTGTTAGTAAATAATGACTTCTAAGGATTGAACAAGCATAAAAGGAGACTGCAGCTGCTAAACAGAAAAATATTTACACTAGGTCAAATGAGATGCAACAAGGGAACAGTCTGGCCATTGTTTGTTAAAACACTGAAAATAAATACACCATTTTTATTTTGTCTAAAGGGAGGGCAAATCCTTTTAGGAATATTTAAAGGTCTTTTTGCACCTAGTTAATACCTCACATTCAGAGGAATTTGAGACTGAAATTAAACAGTGCTTTGGTTGTTTTCTTTATGAATTGTGGTGCCTCAGAAGTGATTTCCAACATTCTCCCGCTGTGGATACAAACTGCAGGCAAGGATTGGTAGTAGCTGGCAAGATCATTCACCATTCCTCAGTGAAAAGCAGTCAAAGAATCCCAGCTTCCCCCAGCAATCAGAAAAACATAGTCCTGTTGCTCTAATATTAGGTTCTCACACCAAATAGCAGTCAGTGATATTTCTGCCCAAAAGCTAGCAAAGAAGCACTCATCTCCCCTCCCCCCTTTTAAACAGAACGTATGCAATTCATTGGATTATTCATGCCTTATCTTTACTTTGGCAAGCCAGCTTCCACGACTCTGGTTGTTATGTCTGCAATAAATAATAAAGTGCCAAATAATTTTAGTATAGGAAGGTGCAATATATGAAATAGCCTCAAGTCTGTAAAGCTGCAAAGATATGCAGACTCTTGGAAACTAATTATGTAGAAAAAACAGTACTTATGTGTTCCACTTCAAAAATGTGAAAGTTGCACTCAAAATGATTATTACAGGCCATTTTTCTGGGGCTGAGAGGTTGGTGCAGGTCTGCTCAGTTTCATGAATGACCGGCCTTCTATTGTTCCGAGGGAAAAGACCTATTGTTCCACCTCCACACTGCCTCCTGTGCTCTGCAATGACAGGTGGCAGCATTCGAAAGCATTCAGTCCCAACTCCTGCATCATACTTTTCAACCTAGCTGCCAAGCGGCACTTTCATCTGATTTCCTGTTGGAACAGGGCCATTAAAGACAGCATCGGTTCCTTCCACTTATAGATCAGGCAGCCGCTATTACCTGATATGGGGATGGCGACATGCCAGTCTTCACATGCCAGGATATATACACCCACTTTATAACTTACGCTATTCTTGCGCTTTCTTGTGATAAGCTACACCTGCACTGCATAAGAAACTAACTTCTCGTCCTGCAGTTATATAGGTGTTTACCCAGAAATGCAACAATACTCAACTCAGCTTACACCCAGGTAAATGTAAACAGGATTACAACTTTAAAGGTTAGTATTTTATTTTAGTTTATTAACTTTATTACTTTAATGGTGTTTACTTTTTCAATATTTAATACTTCACTTTTCTAATTAGGACCCTCAAGGTAGATTAGACTATCCCAATTAATAAGCCTTCTTCCTGCCAAAACTAGGCATTGAAATATGAGCAAAGCTTTACATAATAAAAAAGATGTGCTGAATTAATGTCTTCGTTCTCCTCCTCCTCCAACTGAATTGTACTGAAATTGTATTTATCTTACTACTTTATGCTTCCTGTAAGGCCCCTGCTAATTTTGTTACAATAAAAACGCAGTCCAATGCTTGGTTTAATACCATCAGCCACAGAATGTTTTATTCCAAGCCTGATCATGCTGTCTATTACAAACATGGGTCAGAAACAGTTTGCACACCAGATCTGCCACTTTTTTGCTCACCTCTACTTTTCCAAATAAGGGATGTAAAACACACTTAGCATTTCACTTGCATGATTGATGTACAAAATGGCAACCATTTAAAACATACCTGTTTTTATTGTGAGGTACTTTTCATATTTGCAAGTCCTCATTTCTAGGTTTTCTCATGCTGTCTGAATTAGTGCAACAATCTAGCATACTGCTAGTTGCTGAGGTATAGTGTAATTACAATCAAACTTCTTTGCAGTCAAATTGCCGCTCTTCTTTAACAAGATCATAGTCAACATTTAAGTGTCTAAAAACATTTTAATTCTTAAAACAACTTTTTAATTGAAAGGGGGGGAAGAGTGGCAGACTGTGGAAACAGAGTCATTCTTTACCCCTACACAACTCAAACTGTTCCTTTTTTTTATTAAAATGTATTCTGTGCAAAATTTAGTTCTGTGCAGGCCTGTACCATACTGGGGGGGGGTAGAATATAAAACAGGCAATTCCTAAACAACAATCCCAACATCAGACAACATAGAGGAAGAACAATAGATCACAGAACCTAAGTTTTGTACATTATGAACTAGACATAGCATGTTCTTAAAGCTCCAGTAATACATTCCTTGGGGGGTGAAAAACCCAACAATAACAGAATGCACTTTGGTCATTATTAACATTATTAAAACATTAGTACAGAAACAAATAAAATATAAAATGTTTGTGCTGCTTTATATATAAAAATACCTTATACCACACAAGTATATATTGCAATAATTCTGGAATTGGGAGTTTTGGAAGGTTTCGTTATTATTTTCTTCAGATCAGCTACATTATTTTCTATTGTTTATACATTCCAATAGACGTCTTTTGAAAAAATAAGCACAGTGCACACAATATCCAGTTCAGAATATTATATGTATGCTCAACATGATAGCATTGTCCCTTTTGACATGATGTTTTGAATCACACTTCATAGCTCAAATTGACGGCTCTATAAAATTTTCAGCTAAGCCTTATTGAAAGGTAAATGGAGAGACTGTCAACATACTGAACCAATAGCTCTACAGATGCCCTTACCTGTGTGCTCCAATACATACACTGAGCATGGGGATTGTTCATCCACTTAAGGGAGAGGCTGCTTGGTGTAAATCTATATATATTTGTGCGTGTAAAGTTGGCCACTCCACTGAAGAGAATGGGACAATCCCAGAGGTCTCAGGTAGGCACACAGCATCTGAGGCAGCACTTTGCTAGATCACAGTGGCTCGGTTACAGGTGTCATCAGTGTTCAAACTGAGCACTTCCACTTCCTAATTTAAAATTAGTTACTTGCTGCTAAAGAGAACACCGGCTAATGTTATCTGTAAAGTGCAGTCCTATATGAAGCCCTAGTAATGTCAGTGGGGTTTATTCCTTGGGGGGAAGGGGATATACAGAATTGCAGCCTACGTTTTTTGGAAATTTAATAAAAAAGAGATACGACATGGTCATGATCTGGCATCAGTCCTAAAAGCATCCCGCTGAAATCACTGCAGGCTGCACACTTACCTGGAAGTAAACCCAATGAACATTCCAACTTACTTCTGAGTAAACAGCAAGCTAAGCCAGAATGTTTACGTTCAGTGGGATTTACTCCAAAGCACATATGGATAAAATTATAGCCCAATTCTGCAATTCAAGAGGATTAAATTGAATAATCAGTGCTCACTTCTAAACAGGATTAAGACCGAGTTCTGAAAATTACGATTTCAAAAGTTGCTTATCTTATACTTTTTATATTCCCTGTGTGGTATAAGTCACATATACTACAGTGTACTATGGGAGAGCATTCCTACATAATATCTTGCAAATGTAACACTATTGCACCATAGTCCACCATAATATATTCTATTTAGTATATATAAAGATCACTATTTAAGTAACAATAAAAGTGCACATATTGAGCGGCACAGTCAGAACTGTGCAAACAGCCCAGTGTCTCAAATAAATACTATAGCTAATTTTTATCAAAATATCTTACAGCACAGTAACAGTTTACAGTTATTGCTCCAATAAAAATGTTATCAAAGAGCACTTGTTGACCTGCTATGTAATAATACCTTAGTAATCTTCAACAATGCTTAAAACTTCAGATCAATATATTTAGGATCCTGGAATCACTTCAGTAAGAAACGTGCTGGCTCTAGCATTTATATATATATCTATATAAAAATGTAGTTAACCTGGCCTACTGCATTGTAATTACAGTAAATGTCACTTTCTACTGTAACCAACAATATGCTGGTGCTCTGATACTACCCCTGAAAAGAAGGTACAAAATAAAATGTTTAAAACATTTTATAGTACATGTTCAATAAAGTGACTTCAGCATGACACTGATGTAACAAGAAATTCTGAAGTATAAAAGCCTAGCATTAGGGCTTCACCTTTAACAACAGATGAAGCATATTTGAGCAATTTAGTGTGACCAATTGCCAGGATCTCAAGTATCTGGATATCCATTTTTTACCCTCTCAATAACCAAAGCATATTAATGTTTCAAAATGAAATACAATGTCAGCTAAAATAAAATTTACAAAAATGAAAAGGTAAAATAAATATTAAGATTGCACAAGACAGTCAGATGTAAACACTTCAACTTTGCAAATGATAATCCATGTAGAGATCGAAACTTCTGAAATAAAGAATCAGCAACTGCTTTGAGACAGCTTAGTCGATCAGTTCTCTTCTCCAGAGGATTGTGTCCATTTTCCTTTTTTGGGGAAAAATGTCAGGATTTGATCTTCCAGAGCTGAAGATTAAAGCAGCAGAAAACATATTTAGAAATAAGATCAACTGCAGGTTTTGGTTTTATGCTGTGCTTAGCTTGTCAATAAGATTGTGTGTGTGTGTGTGTGTGTGTGTGTGTGTGTGTGTGTTATGTTTATATACTAGCTTTTCCTCCAAGGAACACAAGGGGGTATGCACGATTCACCTCTCCCCCATTTGAATCTCACAACAACCCTGTGAGGTAGGTTAGGCTGTGAGACAGTGACTGGTTCAAGGTCACCCAGTGAACTTAATGGCTTGAGTGTGGATTCAGCCTCTGGTCTTCCAAGTCCTAGTCCAATACTCTAAACACCTACACCCACACTGGCTCTCAGTATTTAAGCCATCTGCTAACATGTGGAAGAAAGCTACGGCTAAAAAATGTCAAAAGGTAATCAACCACAAAATGCAGTATACCTCTCTGACACAAGCACACACACATATTGAGTCAGAGCATTGATCATCTACCCTACTATTGTCTACTATAATTGGTAGTAGATCTCTATGCAAGGCAACCTTTTAGGCTCTCCTTACCACCATCTGCACTGCAAGTCAAATTTGACACAGATGATGTCATGCTTTGAAGTCCCAAAGCCAGGACTTCAAAGCTCAATCTTAGCACAGCTAATGTGGGGGACTGTCAGCTTTCTCATGTACCAGAATCAACCTTCCACCATCCCCGAAGCAAGGCAAGTGGGGCAAAGCAGAGGTTGAAAAGGAGAGCAGTGGGCTGATGGGAGGGAGAAACCAGCTCTTTTGCCCACTGCTGCTCTTGAAGCACACATAGCCAAAGCAAGTCGCCTTCTCCTTCCCTCAAGAACTGGGGGGAGGGAGAACAGGGGTTCTCCACACCTGGTCTAAGTCCTTAAGCTGGTCTTTCCCATCTGTGCTATCCATTTCCTTTCAATGAAGATCGCCTGCCTAAAAAGCATGTGCTCTG
This sequence comes from Podarcis filfolensis, assembly GCF_964270895.1. Lineage (NCBI taxonomy): Eukaryota > Metazoa > Chordata > Lepidosauria > Squamata > Lacertidae > Podarcis > Podarcis filfolensis. The sequence continues at coordinate 5,744,394 of NC_139612.1, forward strand.
CCACTGATGAATGCTCCTTGCCATTGTACAAAAATCTGAAGCAACTCATGTCATTATGAACATGGAATGCTCTATTGTAGAGGTTTTTTGATGGGTTGCCCCAAGGAAAGATTAACTTGAATAAAAAAAAACCAAAATTGAAAATAGGCTGATGCAATGATTCTACAAACCAGCAGAAACAATGACATTTGCTCTTTTTAGCAATTGCTATTTTAGTTAAGTCACTATTAAAACACTGCACTTGTGTGGCTTCATTTTAATATGCCTTGAGCTGCAAATAAATATTCATCGTGCAGTGTACTTAGCAGTGAACCAATGCAGTACCACAAATCATGATGTCATAACAGTATTCCAGGATAATTATTCTGGTTTTCAGGCAAATACACGAATGCAAATATTTACGAAGTTCCCAAAACGTGTAATATGTTTGCCTGTTTTATATAGCACAACTGACTCAAAGAGAAAACCAGTACTTTGGATAGGAATGAATCAATTACATTAATCAATGGATTTCTTTTTAAAAAAAAACACCAGCCAAAATTACTAATTAAGGCAGAAATAATGAAAAACATTTAATACCTTTAGATTAAATCCAAGCAAGTCACTGATAACACCAGAAACAGCAGACAGAATGACAACTTGAGTGATGTTATAAAGCAGAGGATTCATTGTCAATCCGTATAACCTGAAGGGGCTGTCCAGTTCCTAGGAATGAGAAATATATTAATAATATTTATTATTATTATTATTATTATTATTATTATTATTATTATTAATACCCCGCCCATCTGGCTGAGTCTCCCCAGCCACTCTGGGTGGCTCCCAATCAAGTATTAAAAACAATACAGTGTTAAATACTGAAAACTTCCCTGAACAGGGCTGCCTTCAGATGTCTTTTAAAGATAGGTTAGCTGCTTATTTCCTTGACATCTGATGGGAGGGCATTCCACAGGGTGGGCGCCACTACCGAGAAGGCCCTCTGTCTGGTTCCCTGTAAACTCACATCTCGCAATGAGAGAACCGCCAGAAGGCCCTCAGCGCTGGATCTCAGTGTCCGGGCTGGATGATGGGGGTGGAGACGTTCCTTCAGGTATACAGGACCGAGGCGGTTTAGGGCTTTAAAGGTCAGCACCAACACTTTGAATTGTGCTCGGAAACGTACTGGGAGCCAATGCAGATCTCTCAGGACCGGTGTTATGTGGTCCTGGCAGCCGCTCCCAGTCACCAGTCTAGCTGCTGCATTCTGGATTAAGTGCAATTTACAAGTTTTCACTTAGGGCTGGAGGAGATGCCACATTAGTGGCTTACTAATTTTCACTTAGCTGGAGGAGATGCCACATTAGTGGCTTACTAGGTTGATGCTTTAGGAGGAGTAGTCCTTGCCTGAACATCTCTCCCCCCCCCCACCTCTAAATGCTATAGCTGCAATGACTTTTCATAAGACACTGCTGAGACGCTTGAAGTCTGGAACCGTGGGGCTATGCACATATATGCTAAGCATGTAAACAACCAGTGCACTGCAAACATAGCTGTATACAATTCTAAAAGAACTGATACATCTGTTTTTAGGGAAAGTGAGAACTACTAATAGGCCTCAAACTAATCATAGTCAACAGTATAGCCATATCTTATTAAGGAGCGTTTATTTTTACGTACGTATGCTTATATTCCATGTTTATTCTTACCTTGAGTAACTTTGTAGCAAGTTTCAAAACATTGTTCACTAATGTCAGTTCTTCTTTCTTGTTCGGCTTCTTTTCCATTTTCAAGTACAAATTGATCTAACCAAAAATAGGTTGAATTTTATAAAAAGAATTCACTGCCCAATTGCCAGTACGCTTCTAAAACTCTGAAGTTTCTTTCTCACTATCAGCTAACTAAAATTTATTTAGAAAATCCGTAACTACACTTCAACGTAAGGTTCCCAGGAAAGCGTATCATCATTATTGTTTTTAACCAAATGGAAACAAGAAAGCCACAGCCGGCAAAATTGAATAGAACAGTAAAAATATCAGTTAAAACAAGCTACACAATGTGCTGTCAAAAGTTAAAAAAAATCGAAGTTGTTGCCAGGCCACCTGCTCTGGGAGGGCATTGAAACCACAGGGCGTCACAGCTGAGAAGACCCTGTTGCAGGTCACAACTCACCTAAACTCAAGATATTAGGGAACCTAGAGGGTCTCTGGAGATGAACACAGGCTCAGGTTGTAGAAGCTGGTTTGCTTACTTTATAAATTAAGTCTTGCTCCGAGTGGTTTAAAGGCTAACTCATCAGCACCTGTATTGCACTACAGCAACATATTTATGAAAGAGTGCACAAAGTCAAACACAGAATTCCTGGTTTAGTACTTTCATTTCATGTAACCTCCGGTTACAAACTTAATTCATTCCAGAGGTCTGTTCTTAAGCCGAAACCATTCTTAACCTGAGGTGCGCTTTCGCTAATGGGGCCTCCCGCTGCTGCCGGCACACGACTTCTGCTTGCATCCCAGGGCAAAGTTCGCAACTAGGAGCATCTACTCCCGGGTTAGCAGAGCTTGTTACCCGAAGCATCCGTAAGGAGGACAGTACGTAACACAAGGTTCCACTGTACTTTAAAAGCTGATGAAGCAATGGGACCAAGTTTTCCCTTTTACAAAATGGTTGTAGGTACTACCACAATATGTATTGTTAGAAACTCATGTCCATGTGTTATTCAAATAGTCAAACATATCTGAATCTCTGGTGTTCCTCAGCAGCATACTCTGAAGAGTAAATCTGCTGATTTGTGGACCTGTGTCACGTGAACTGAAAGTAATAGGAATATAGTGTAATAACATTATTGTTTATATAGGCTTCAAGTCAACTAATCTTTAAATGCATGATCAAACAACAATAAATAATCTAAAATATCTCATGCCTACTCTATACTAGCAAGACATTTTTCGTTCACTCGTCTTGAAAAGAAACAAGACACAGTGCCAGACATCACTGCATGTTGAGATGCATTCATCACTCTTACCAAGAGAGTTCTCACCTGTTCAGTAAGTAATATTGAGGTATTGCTGTATTTTTTACTTGTTTCAGACCCAAGTGTAACAAATCTTAAAAGAAAGAGAGTTAATGAAATGCACCATATCACTAGTTCCCAATTGTAATGGCAATCAAGGAAGATCTCATGTACATGAAGTAGCTGAAAGGGAAAATAAATAAAACAAACTCAAGGTAGGAAACACATTCAAATTTATCTAGACTTCACAGAGAATCAAGTTATCATACAATGTAGATACTTTTACAATGTAGTTAAAGACTAAGGGTACAGTGCATAATTTCTTTTGTGTAAGTCTCACTGAATTCAATGGAGACGTGTAAAATAACAACATTGTCTAGGGCAACCTCCATTTGTTTCAGTGGGTTTGCAGAGGAGAACCTGATGCACTGTTCACTCAGGTTAAACAGAGCTAATTAAATATCATCTAATTGGTCTTCATTGGTCTTAGAACTGTACTGTTCGTGCAGGCATGTCTGTGTACCAGGGTGTGCAGCTGCTCTGTGCTTCCTGAGTCAAATCACAAATCAACAAAGCAGCTGGAATCAGATCAGGGCCCGCACAAAGCCTGGTTTTGTTTTTCTCTATTCTCTACATCCTTATACCTTTCAATATACAATATATCTATGTTTCTGTACTTGAGTTCCATGGGTTTTGCAAGAAGCAAAACTGTCTAAATGGTGGCTTTGAAGCACTGGAGGGTTTTTTGGTTAAGGCAAAGCAGCAGAGAATTATTATTTTAGTTCGAAGATTATTTTAACTTTTTAAAAAAATCCTCCTGAATTCTTCAGCACGCCACAGGCAGTGATCAGGGTGGATTCACCTTGTAATGCAGTAGTGGGGAATCTCTGGCTTGGGCGTCTAATTAGTTCAAGCAGTGATCCTAATTTGGCCATGTCCCTTTGAAAGCATACTATCAGTTATAAACAGGGGCTCTCTCTCAGCATCCATCAGCTTATTGGCACTGAGAGGAGTTCCTTCGAAAATGCAGCACCAATCACTTGATGGGTGCTGAAAGGGAGACCCTAGGAAGTTGTCAGCCAACATCATAATGAACAGACACCACCAGTCATTCACATCTTATATTAAGGTAAGAAAGAGTATAAGACAACCCCCCACCACCGCTACTCAAAAATATGAAACTAGTATAGATTTTGGAATTTTAGTTGGCCTAATAAAGCTATTTGCTGTAATATGGATTAGGGAGGGAAATGAATATTTCTTTCCTTTGCTCACCAAAGCCCCTGGACCTATTTGTGTGCAAATTAGCAGGCTTAATCCACTTTGGAGAGCTCCTGTGCCTGAAGATTTAATCTGCTTCTGCCAAAAAGGGGGGAAATATAGCAGTTTTTAGTTCCCCCTAAGTGCAAATGTGGAACACAGAGCTTTGACTGGGCTCATAATCCAATCACAGAAAGACTGGAAGAGATCAGTTGTTGTTTTATTAACTACAGATACAAGGCAAATAGTTGAACAACGTTCAGGCGTCCTGCAAATCTTTAGGTCCACGCACGCACACAGAGTGTGCATGCATATTTTCTGGTTAGATAAGTTTTTTAATTAAGTAAATTGGTTCTTTCCTTACCTGTGCACAGCAGATAAATACAGCCGAAATAGTCAACAAAAAAGCAGATGAGACTATTACATCAACTGACCGTTGAGGACCTCGACGCTGAAAATAAAAGGGAAACTTAGTGAGTAATTCTCTGGAGGGATTAACCATAGAAACCTGGTAAATGGGGTGACATGTCTATAGACTGATCATGCAATTAAATGACAAGTTTTAAATGCAAAATATCAAATACTTGTTTCCTATGGTTTAAAGGAGTATGGTGTTAAGCATGTTTATTAATAATGACAAGGGAGAAATAGTGGCTGGGGGAAAAATGTTCTAATAAGATAGCTTTGTGCCATGAAATGATATTGTCTTGATCACAAGAGTCTGAATTTCAGCTGCATCACCACAATCTCTTGAAAAGCTATTCTCCAATTACCATGTGCTACAATCCACCTCCTACAAGTAATGCACAGGGGGGAAAACATGAAAATATATCTGCTATCATTCTAACAAGTCGCCTACAGTAATGCAATGCATACAATTCTCTCTGAAAGTTAAGCAGCATACAAGCAGGACATAGAAAAAACACTATTTCTAAGACTAGGGACAGCAGGACTGAAGCGAAATTAGCTTACTGTAGGATTTCCTGCCTTGTGTGTGGGGTGTAGACATAAGAAATATCAGTTGCTTAGAAAGACAGTATGACCAAGTCTTGAGAACGCCAAACAAAAGTTCTCGAATTAGAGGATGAAAGCGCAGAGCTGGTTTATTAAGAAGCTGAACCACTGATATTCTGCAACTTTTATTGAGGGACAATGAACTGCTATGTCATGGGTAGGCAACCTAAGGCCCATGGGCCAGATGTGGCCCAATCGCCTTCTCAATCTGGCCCGCGGGCAGTCCAGGAATCAGAGTATTTTTACGTGAGTAGAATGTGTCTTTTTATTTAAATGCATCTCTGGGTTATTTGTGGGGCATAGGAATTTGTTCTCCCCCCCCCAAAAAAAAAAAAAATAGTCTGGCCCACCACATGGTCTGAGGGATGGGTGGATCAGCCCACAGCTGAAAAAGGTTGCTGACCTCTGTGCTATGCTAACCTGGAATGGTAGGACTCATCAGCTTTAGGTTTCACTGCTAAGTTCTTCCAGGTGAGTAACCCCCTACTTTTAGGCCTTTTAGCTCCCTCTGCTGGATTGTAAGACAGCTAAATTAACAACAAAATGGTCTTTTTTCTTTAACACATCCGTAAATCTTCAACAAGAACAAAATAGGAGGCATGAACAATGTGTTTAGCTACACAGGGGACAAGGGGTAGTTGAACAACATTAAAGTGTCCTGCTATGATTATTATATAATACCACTGCTTTGATGCAAGATGAGACAATGGGAAAGTCTGAATGATTATATATCAGCTTAATAAATCAATGTATGAACACCCTTTCATGAAACCCCTTTACTCAAACCTAGAAACCTTTCATTAACTAAAGTTTCCTGTTTCATCTAAATTGGTAAGCCATGGTTAACAGCTTTTGAACAAATAAAGACATGAAGCCTACTTCATTATTTAATATATTACTTGTTCTGAACTTGTTAATCAGTTTCCTAGCTCAGACAAAAGGAAAAACTATTGTTAACAGAATATTTTCCTCCTTATTTGTCTGCCAGCTTGCACAAAGGGAGGACCCAGATCACTGCTCATGTGGTCAAAAGACTCAATCATATCTCAACTTATTTATGTGGTTCAAAGTGATCAACACTTCTACGATTAACAAATATTTTGTGTAGTAAACTTTTTTGGTATTTTTTCATTGTTTTGAGATAGCAAAAACATTCATTATCATGGAAGAACAAACCAGCCGCAGATGATCATACTGAGATGGATAAGATGACACTACAGATATTGTGGAGCTGCAATATATCCCCTCCAGTGACCCTTGAATAGCAGGAGAAGAAGTGTTGCCTGCCATTGATATAGGAAAAAAGGGAAACCAAGTTCCACCAAACCTGTCTCTCTTTGAAATTGTGTGGGAAACTCTGAGAAGCCCTTAAAGTTCTGTAGAAAAATCTACAGAGGTAAAAACAAAAATGTACCATCTACGTACATATATGGAAACATTGAGTGGAGGGAAAACATTATTTAAATAGTATATTCATAACACACTTCCAGTATAATTGACTCTCGGATGAAAGATCTCCTCCCACAGTGGAAGCTCTGCAAATGGCTAGCAATGTAATAGTACCAGCATTTGCCACTGCAGAGAGTATTTCCCCCACACATGGAAGAGGGAGACACTATTCTTGAAACGTAAAGTATGTGCTCCAATGCTCCAGAGAGCAACCCAACTGAACCTGAAGGGTGGGAAACAATCAAAAACAACACAGAGTGTGGGGAGGGGGGAGACAAAATTCAACACAGTATGGGGAAGGGTCTTGTAACATTCAGCATCAGATACGGCATCACAGATGCCTGTGACACTAACGCAGAAACATTCTCCACACTGCTGGAAATGTAATGGTGACATATGAGGACTAAAATAACACAATTTCCCAGAAACATCTGTCAGAAGTGTTATTAATAGTTACATTTTTAGTCCTGTGCTTTTTAAAGTCCATCAAGAAAACAACCTTCCTTTTTATTTCTTCCTTAACTAAGGCAAAGAGTCAGCCAATTTATAAAAAAACTAAAAGGCATTACCCTAAGGTTTCTTCTTTATAAATGAGGCTTCTTTCCACAATATTTTAGACTACAAAAATGAAATTGCCAAACTGTGTTGTTTTAAAACCACTCTGCCCAACCAGAATCAAGAAACTTAGCCTTATAAAAATGTGACCTGCTAAAACTAAGACTGGCAGAAGATCTCAGTTGCTCACCTCTTGATTTTCACAATGAGAAATACTCACTTACCTGTACTACAAAGCTCAGGAGAAATGCAAAAATTCAGAAGAGGGCAATGGTCAGTATTAAGTACTGTCAGTATAACACACATCTGGTTTAAAAGCATATATGGCAAACAAAAAATAAGGACCAACAAACCTTTAGATAGGAGCGGAGGGAAAGCCACATTTTAATATTCTGCACCTTCTTTAGTCGAAAGTGAGGAACCTCAGATTTCCGTGCCCTTCTTGCAGATGTTAGGTGGCCAAAGAGTTTGGCAAAAAGTAGCCTCTATAAGCGATAAGTTACCTTTAGTGAATTAAGAACTGAAATGCATTTGGAATACCAATACAGATTTTTAAACCATTGTAAAGACGTTGTAACTTTAGATACTTTACATACCGTCCATACTTTTAATATTGTGGTCAAATTAAAGTTGGAAATTTCCATTTCCATACTTTATATATTAATTCTCAGGTATAAATCATAAATAATAGGAAAATAATAATTTTTATTTTCCTTTTAATTCTATTTTATTTTCCTTTTAATTTTTAATTCTATAATTTTTTTGAAGAAGAGGTTGCAAATCTTAAAATAGTAAGATAATAAATATCTAAAACTGTGTTCTATATCAAAAACATATATGCCAAAAAGCAAAACATAATAATACATTGCAGTTTCTTTCTTCATGTGAATGAGGAGTTTGCTGCAAATGCCTACCTGTTTGTAGGTTCTCTCAGCCACACATAATAAAAAGAAGAATATCCATACAAGGGAAACACGAACTATGAAGCATACTATAACCATGGAAAGAACCATTATGTCTCCATTTGACCCAAATGCAATCGTATAAAGTTCAGCAGCAGAATGTGTAGTTAAATGCTCCAGATCCTTAGCTTGGGAAATTCGAAATACAAACGGTGTTAAACCCAGGATTAGAGAGACAACATTTCCAAAAATCTGATATCCTATTCCTGGTACATAGCTGTTTACCTAAAGATGAGAGAAATATATATTTTTAAAACTCAACACGACAACAACAACTTCTTATTTATACCGCGCCATCTAAATACTATAAACAACAAAACCCCAGCAGCATAATATAAAGTAGCATGTTAAGAAATACTGTTTAGTGATTGTTTGCAAAATACGCTTAAAATATGTAATATACCAGAACGATTTTCAAGTTTGTTAAGACAGAGTTAAAAGGTCAATATAAAAAGGACAATTCCTAGGACCTATACATATAGGTGATGAAGGGCCAAAGGATCAAAAATGATAACAAGTTGCATTCTAAGAATCTCAAGCAAAATTCCACTCATGAAATTCAGTTTTCATAGAATAGAATGACAGAATTGTAGAATTGGAAAGAACCTCAAGAGTCATCTAGTCCAAATTCCTGCAATGCAGGAATCTAAACTAAAGTATCCATGGCAGATGGCCATCAAACCTCTGCTTAGAAACCTCCAAGGAGGGAAAGTCCACAGCCCCCCAAAGAAGACCACTTTATTTCTGTTTTCTTGCCTCCTACTCACTGTAGATCCCTGATGTTCCCCAAAAGGGAAACCCATGGAAACAGTATGGGATATGGAGGAGGGAAGGGGATAATTAGCAAAAATCAAGGAAATGCTCCTGCTTGCACAATTAGTCTTTTGAATCCAACCTAATATTTCTGAAACTTTGAAAAAAAAAGTTGTTCAGGTTAGCCAGCCTTTCATGCTCATGTGTAGTGGTGTTCTAGTTTTACAGGGTGAACTAATTAAACCTACTCAATTTTTATTCTGCCAATAAATTGTGGGTCTTTTATTTATTTATTATATGGGCTACTAGTGGTCAGCTGCTCTGTGTAATCTGAACACAGGGCAAAGGAAGTGAGGCAAACTCTAGGCAGGTCTGCCCCGCTTGTGGCTAAAAAGAAAAGATCGTGTCCACTTTTATGACTGAATACGAAGCAAATTGAAACCTACAGAACTGCAACATGGTACAGAAATCACTGTGCACCCCTTCAGGGAAACATAAGTATCTTTAACTTGGGTAAAGCCAAGTAAAATATTTCAAATAGATACTCACTCTGTTCATTATCATGCCACTGATCTCAAGCACCGACATATCAGCCTTTTTGCAGTCATTACCTTCCCAAACAATTGCGCTTACTTTTTCGAGCCCAGGATTAGAACTATGAAACCAGGGCAAGTGACTCTGTGTAAAAAGAAAAAAGGGGGAAAGGAAAAAAAGAAGGAGGTGTTATTCTGGACAATGTATAGTAAGCACTAATTTACCATTACAAAAAAGTATTTCATTACCAAAAATGCCTATTTGCAAATAACTATATTTTGTTCAGTTTACCTCTTTTTCTGCCACAATTAGAGTTTGGATTTGATATCCCGTTTTATCACTACCCGAAGGAGTCTCAAAGCGGCTAACAATCTCCTTTCCCTTCCTCCCCCACAACAAACACTCTGTGAGGTGAGTGGGGCTGAGAGACTTCAGGGAAGTGTGACTGGCCCAAGGTCACCCAGCAGCTGCATGTGGAGGAGCGGGGACGCGAACCCGGTTCCCCAGATTACGAGTCTACCGCTCTTAACCACTACACCACACTGGTTCTAACTCACAACAGATTTGGTAGGATACGCAATGTGGTCTTTTCCCACTTACCTGGTGAAATGGGTCGTCTCTGTACTCTTTCTTTATACATGTGTTAACCTGAGAGTTTTCCACATCTGTCTCACTGGTGCAAGAGGAGCGGCACTCTGCACAATGCAAAAGGTCCTCCCACAATACATCTTCTGTCTCAGACTCTGGTCTTGTACTCTCAGAATCTTGTCTGGAACTTGAACATCGCGAACTGCAACTAGTGCCTGATTTAGGGATATCCTGAAAGATAGACATTGCATATTTGAAGGAGAACATGTTTTTTTTTTTTTCCTTGTTTCAATAATGAACTCATTTTTTCCTAAAACTGCATTTGCTTCTTATTCCAGATTCCTGTTTGGATCCATTTTGTAGCTTGGCATGGGAGTGGGCACTTTAGCTAAACCATTTCCAACAGAAGAAAAAAATGTCTGTAGACAATATTTATTGGAACCAGTAGTCTGGTATGCTGGAAGAATGCAAGGATAACAACCATAACAACCAGTACTCTGGTATGCTAAAGGAATGCAAAAAATCAGCTAGGTAGAACAATTTCACTTCATCACAGTTTGCTGAACAAAAAAATAATGGAATTAAGAAGGTAGAACAGCAAGTGAATAAGATAATCAGAAGTTAATAAAGAAGGATATTGAAGAATAATTATATTTAATCATGTATTATTAAAATCAGAGAGTTGGGGAGAACTATTCAGAGGAGTTAAAAGATTTCTGATTGGCTTAGATTTGATGAAGTAGGTTGTAAGCCTTACTGTAAGCCTATGATAGGTTAATAGTAATCACATGTGTAGCACAAAAATGTTTTAAGAACACTGCTTATTTGCGCCATGTTGCAGTCTCCCTTTGATTTTTCAGGAGACTCTCCCTTGGTACAGTTGTGCCAATAAAGGAATAGTTTTCAATCAAAGTCTGTGTCTGCTTGTTATTCCACTGGGACCCCAGGCCATCATAACCCCTAGAAATTCCTTCATACTCATTTAATGCCAATCATTAGTCTGTTTTAAATATTCAGTTGATAGCCAACTTGAATTAAAAATCAAAAACATACCTAGAGGCCCTTTTGTAAAAATAAAGCCTTTTTGCCATGAAAAAACAGACATTTGGTATTTAGAATTAGTGATGTTTATATTTCTAAAATAGTATGTCTTCTGATAATTTTCTAGCTTTATAGCTTTATTACAAACTCTTAACAAACATAACAAAGCACTGGGTTTGTTAGCCCAATGGGACATCTTATTCCTTGCGCTAATATTGCCACTTAGCTCTGTCCTTGTTCCCCCTTGGTTGTTGTTGTTGTTGGGGGTGGGGGGTTAGCACAACTCATGCTATGGCTTCTACACCAGTGTAGAACAGCCATACACATTCTTGTACTACAACCACCCAAAAAAAAGAAAGAGCTGACACCAAGAGAATATCTCTAGAAAGTCAATTTTGCAACCTGAATAGGCCTATCCGTGACAGTCACCCACTTGGCTGAGGTCCCCCCCCCCTTAAGAATATCAACTCACTAAACAGGGAAGCTGTTATAGATGGGAAATAATTTTTCCAATTATATATCTTACTGCTTTCATGAAAGTTTGTTTGAGATCATAGCAAGAGCATACCTCCACAGGGTAATGTTTCTTATAATGATGGGATTTCCTGTTCCGAAATGTGCAGTCACTGGAAGCACGTTCTGCATTACGGCGCAAGGGATATCCTGCTTCTGGTCCCTCTTCGCTTGAAACTTCATCAGATACATTTGTCACTGCTCTGTGATTATCCTAGATCAATTAAGAATTGGGTGTTAGTAAAAACTATTTTTTTACTTCAAATGTAACATAATTCCACTTTGCATGTATTACAATTATTCTCTATACATCTTTATAATCGTAAAATCAGACATAATATTTCCTCCACCATCACCATAGTACTGTTACTATGCAACAAGGTCATCTGCACACTGCTCACTGAAGAATTGCAGGAAAAAATTCAGAGTACATGGTTAGCCAACCTAACAAGTATCTTCTGTATTGTTATGAGCTTGTGGGTGCTAGACATTTCTAAATTCCTACATGTTGTGCAGCATGTTCCACAGTTTCACAAGGCACTGTCTGAAGAGAGGTCAATCAAGTCCCTTGAAGACTTAAGTCAAGGGACTTAAAAAGACTTCTTGGAGAGACAAGCTTGTACAGCAAGGAGTTCGCTATGGGCTAGCAGGGACATCTGGCCAAGGATGCTGTGTGAACTGCCCATTCTCTTTTTCTCCCAATCTAATTGGCAAGTAAAGTACTCTGCCTGGGTTGCAATCTCTAAAGAGCAGAAGGAGCACTTTATCTTCCAATCAGGAGATAAAATTCCTAACCAGTTCTTTAGAGATCCTCTGTAAAAAGCAGAGAGAGGGATAATTTTTCTCTGAACTTAGTGCTAAACATCACAGGTCTAAGACTGGAGGTAAATCCTGTATGGTCTAAGATTAAAAGGCTGTGTTTTCACAAACCACAACTCTAGTGTTGCAGTGGGGTGACTTTTACTTTTCACAAAAGGTTCTGTGTAAAGTCAGCACCCTAGACCGGAAAAGTAAAAAATCTAAGAAACTGGGTGTGACAAAAATCCTTGGCTAATGTTTCCTGCCTGTGCTTAGAAGATCCCCCTTATATTTCCTACAATATTTTCCTTAATGTCCCTAAGTGGACCTAATAGTTAAAAGGTTTGCAGCAAGCCAGGATATTAGACTAACTTCAGCCTATGATTTAGTATCCTGGCTAATTCCAAAGCTGTTAACCAATAATTGTGACGCTACAGGTAATGGAAGATTTCGTTGTTTTTTGCTGACTCCTATAAATATAAAAGGGTTGTGTTTGCGAGCAAAAGACTTGTTTATATTTCAGCCTATTCATATGAGATCTGATCATCTAAAATGCAGGCGAGAGAGGTAGGGAGGGAAAAAGCATTGGGTGAGATGGCCTTTTTGTCTTAGCCCAGCATGGGAATTCTTGCATTCTCATAATATGAAAATATTGATGCTGAACTATAAAAATATTCTAGAAGAAATGAGACACTCACTTTGTGATGATTTGTATTACTGAATGAATTTCTGACAGCTCCTGTGCTCCAGCATGTCTCTTCTGATCTGATAACTTCACACTGCGGCTCCTGGGATTGTAAAACATCTTCATTGTTTTTACCGGTCTTTTTTCCATCAAGTGAGACATACCCATTGTCAGTCTCTGTTGACTTGTCTATTGAATTCTTTGCTTTCTTTGCTCTAGAGTTAAACATATACATAAAATAATTGTTTGCATTCCAGTTCCTCCGTATCTTGTCTCCCAAATTTCTATGCTGTACAAGAACAGAAACCTGCATGCAACATTTCACATATGAACAGATGGTACATTTTAATCTACCAAGTTCCCTCAAAGAACCACTAATTCGGGATATATAAATCTGCCAAAGTCAACTGCTAGTCTTGAAGGCGATAGGTTTGGATATGCCCATGAACAAAGCAAGTCAGAACTTTGTCAGAGCAACAAAATGAAAAAATGTCATTTTGAACCATCCATGGCTAATTGTACCTTATTCCTCTATAAATTTATTTCTATGTACTACTTAAAGCAATAGTAGAGTATAAGGCCTCTCTAAGCAGCAGAATCTCAACAAAAGGCTAGATGAAGGTGATAAAATGCATCACAAAAGAGAACAGCAGCAAAGGATACACAAAAGATACATAATAACTCCAAGTGGCTTGGAACACACTGCTTATTTTATACCAGCTAAGTTACTTTATTTTGCTTATTCTGTGTTTTGTTTCATTGGTCCTTGATTTGATTGTATATTCTGCACGGCTTTGGCAGGGGAGGGCGGGATATAAATAAAATGCTATTGTTATTATATTTAATCATTATGGTCTACGAGGTGGGGAGAAGACACCTCTTGATGGTAGTAGTGAACAGGATTGCTGCGAATGGCATCCTTGGAAGGGGAAGCAAAACCTTCTGCTTTCACCGCTGTGTGGCTGCATAAACATTTTACAGTACTGTGCATGTGCCTCGGCCAGAATGGAGGTGAGGAGAGGGCAGGTGGGCCAGTTGACATGGGCCAACGATTTTGAGGAGACCTACTCCAAGTCCCCCTGGTAGAGGCAAAGGGGGACCTTTTGGTAAAGATTATTGAAATGGGGCCCACATTTCCCATCAGATCTGGGCCTATTACCAGCTTTGCACAGCCCTGCTTGTGCCCTCAAGAGGAAACTGATTCCCAAGGTAACAGGGAGATAAAACACAGTCCTTGTCAACTCTGCCCTTATGGCAGCGTCAAAGAAACTCTTCAGACCTATCTTCTTCATACAGAAGACAAACTGGGAAGTTGAGACCTGGGACTCTTCCCCACATTCTAGTTTTCAGCCAATCAGCTTTCAGCACTGCCTATTGGGCCTCAGTCCACCAATTAATTTGGATCAAATATTGAAGCAAGAAGGTAAGATGTGGGTATCAGTAAAGTAAAAACTAAATACAAAGTATATCTGTCTGAATTAATCCCTCAAATCACAGTGTTAAAAAGGTCACAGCTATGAGAAGCTGAGGTTCCCAAGGACAGCCACACCTTTTAATGCTAATCTGCATGTGCGCACACACAAAAGGGATTCAAAAGAGAAGGAATCTGAAACATCCACTGTTTTAAAAATATCCTCTATTTCAAGTCTATAGGTAGAACATAACCCAGAACAAAGAACAAAAGAAGTCAACAAAACAAACACACCCTTAATTTGTTAATGCCTGTGGTCAATGAACTGGAAAGGAAGCCACTAAATTAAAAAAGAAGCAAAGCACAATCAACAAAGCAGAGAATTAAACTACCTTTTTGCCATAATCTAATCTCTTATGAAAATCTAATACAATCTGGCTTTCTCTTGAGTAGCAGCTCTACATGGGGGAGTGCAAAAACTTGTGGGGAGGTCAGGCTTCCAGGCCTCTGATCCTGTACCCATTAGGTTAGAATCTGTAGGAGGAAACTTGGTGAACCAGTTAAACCAGTTCCTTTGTTATGGTAATAGCTACTCAGCTAAGCGGGTACTCATGGGACGCGGGTGGCGCTGTGGGTAAAACCTCAGTGCCTAGGGCTTGCCGATTGTATGGTCGGCAGTTCGAATCCCCGCAGCGGGGTGAGCTCCCGTCTTTCGGTCCCAGCTCCTGCCCACCTAGCAGTTCGAAAGCACCCCTAAGTGCAAGTAGATAAATAGGGACCGCTTTATAGCGGGAAGGTAAACGGCATTTCCGTATGCTGCGCTGGTGCCAGCTCACCAGAGCAGCTTCGTCACGCTGGCCACGTGACCCGGAAGTGTCTCCAGACAGCGCTGGCCCCCGGCCTCTTAAGTGAGATGGGCGCACAACCCTAGAGTCAGACACGACTGGCCCATACGGGCAGGGGTACCTTTACCTTTTTTTACTCAGCTAAGCACCCATCATCAGCATCTTAGAGAGGAATGGGTGGGCCATTTCCCACTTCACTTTACTGGATGCCAGGTCACCCTAGGATGGAGAACAACAGGCCAACAGTGGATGTGTTTGGGTTTTGACCAAAGTTGGAAGAGGCCTGCATTGCTCTGTGCTGGACCCAAAACTATGGCTTCTCCCTGGGAACCTAATGGGGAGGCAAGATCTGCTGGAGTGTTAAAGCTGTGAGCCCTTCCACCTCATTCTCAGGTAGTATATATGTGTAAATAAAGACACATATAAGAAAATCATAAAGATACCAGAGTCTCAATTGACCTTCATTCCAAGGAAACAAAATCCTGGGTAAGTGCTGGAACCCCAGGAGTCTTTCGTAGCTCAGTGATTCAGATGCGTGCAACAACATTTTTCCAAGATAGTCATTTGGTTACCGCAAAGGAATTTTGACAGAAAGGGCGGCAATGAGGGCCAGAACAATTGCATAAATTTCCTCAATGGTCAGCAGGCAAAGTTGCTAGACACTTTTGTTGGGGAGTTTGCACGAAAATAGTCAAGAAAGCTAAAAGATGGTTAGAGAACATGCCTCACACTTACTATCCTGCTCCAGCAAGAAAGAGGGAACAGCAGCTGCATTTTTTACGTAGGACTGGGGGAAGAGGTGAAATTATAAGCTTTGTGATCTGCAAAGTCTCTTTTGAGGGACTGTATCTCAACATCGGGATGCGGGTGGCGCTGTGGGTTAAACCACAGAGCCTAGGACTTGCCGATCAGAAGGTCGGCGGTTCGAATCCCCGCAACGGGGTGAGCTCCCGTTGCTCGGCCCCTGCTCCTGCCCACCTAGCAGTTTGAAAGCACGTCAAAGTTGCAAGTAGATAAATAGGTACCGCTCCAGCGGGAAGGTAAACGCCGTTTCCGTGTGCTGCTCTGGTTCGCCAGAAGCGGCTTAGTCATGCTGGCCACATGACCCAGAAGCTGTACACTGGCTCCCTCGGCCAATAAAGCGAGATGAGCACCGCAACCCCAGAGTCGGTCACGACTGGACCTAATGGTCAGGCGTCCATTTACCCTTTACCTTTACCTTTACCTATCTCAACATCTGATGTCAGACAGCGGAATTTGCTGTTTGTAGGAGCCTTAAGCTCATCCTGTATATATATATTTTTAAGAAACTTAAATATTACAGGAATACCTTAAGCCTCCAATGAGACTTTTTCCAAAGAAAATCAAAGCCAGCTAAATGTGGTTTCCCTGGAACTTCTCGCCACTCAGGGAAACAAGTGTGCATTTTGTTTAAAACTAGAAGTTAGAGCTCCCCTATGAGGAAAGTTTACAGCATTTGGGGGGGTTTTAGGGAAAAGGTAAGAAGATGTGACATGATTGAAGTTTATACAATTAAGCATGGCAGAGAGAAAGTGGATAAAGGAAATCTTTTCTCCCTCAAGCCTAACACTAGAACTTGTGGATATCCAATGAAGCTGAATGTTGGAAGATTCAGGGCAGATAAAATATGGTAAGATTGCTCTGCCCAGCAAATACCTGAAACTTGTACTTCCACGTATGCAAAAGGAGAAAAGCTAATCATATTATTTCTACTGTAATTTGTTCCACCTAATACTGAAGCACTAGCAGTAAGACAAGGAGGAACAACACCATGAAGCTTCAAAAACCAAGTTCTGCTGTGATCTACCACTACAAATAGGCTCTTCTGAAGAAAAGTATCAAGGAATTGCCATATTTAACATTGAACAGAGCCTTCAGTCAAAGCACTTTGACTTTGTGAAGGATAGCTTCAAATAACAATTGTTTAACTGGAAACAATCTCATGACTTCAATATTATTGGATTAGCTTTCTCTCTACAAACAAATTGTCTCACTGTGTCATATTCTAGTTTCTTTTTCAATGCTTCTCCCCCCCCCCCGCCCCAAAAAATAGAGCATATTTAGAATTCTGTTTAAATTCACTGATGCTAAAGTCAGCCGTCCAAGCATTTTCACATGGGAGCTTCAAGCTTACTACATCAAATACATAATAATGTATAGCTTTTTAAACAACCCAAACTCTCCATGTTTTGCAACATTTCCTACAAAACAAAATTAAGTTTACAGCTTTGAATTTCCTCCATTAGGGTATAAAAGCTGTATCACATCTCTTTAAATAAAAATAATCCAGTTTACATGCAAAAAATTTGACCAGGACTCTGAGTCTTGGGGAAGGAAGGGATTTTTTTTTCAAAATGCCTATTTTTGTATCGTAGATGATGCATGTAATTGCTTTGGAAGTCATGAATATTGCTCTGAACACAGAGCACAGCCAAAATGTATTTAAATGTGAAAGATTTCCATACCTTGCAAACTTCTTTACAGTGAAAGATAAATTCCATTGTGTAGAATTTATTAGAAACATTTCTACACAAGAATATTGAAATACAGTACATAATCAAAACATTAAAGTAGAGGATGAAAATGCAACTGAAAAATTAGGGCAGAATTAAAATTGTAATAATTGAGCTCAAGCACAAGCTAAGGCAGAAATGTGCTTTTAAAATTAAAGAGGGATGGGACCTCTATTGCCTTGATGTGCTTAAATGGCCTGCCAGAAGCAACATGTGATGATTATAGGCCATAATTTTAGTTTATAGGAAACAGCATAATCATATAAGAGCATCAGTGTGACACATGTTAGTGTAATAATGCTGAACACATAAAATGTAAAACATGTAGATGTAGGAAGCTGCACTATCCTTTTTTCTGACTGCTTAATACAAGTGCATTTATATACTTGTTTCTCAACCGTTTGGAACAAATTTTAAAGAAACTAATCATCATTGTTTGGCCAGATGCATGGTTAAAAAGCAGGCTATATGATAATTTACATCTGCAGGATTTAATAGCTTTTAAAGCTTCATATATTACACCAATCAACAAACCTTAGCTTTTTTTGTAATCTAATTGGAGCAAACACCTTTGTTGTTTTTGCTTGCTAGTCAGTCATAGACGGCATCATTTCACTACTGCATAGGTCTTCAGTAGATGGCACATGACCCACAACTGCTTCAATGACCCACTCTAAAATTTATATAGAGTTTATTTACCATTTATTTAAAGTTTATTTACCATTTGGTGGTGATGGGTTGTTGTTTTTTAAAAAAAACCAATCAAAGTGGCTTACTAAAAGGATAAAAAATGAAATTATCAGTAAAAAAACCCCCAGTGAGAACAACTATGTAAAACCTTCAAAAATAATTAAAATAAACAAAAAGCTAAAACCAGATTAAAACACATGCCAACATTCAACATGTCTTGACAAGCTTGCCTAAAGATAAATGTTTTTAACAGGGTTGAGAACTTTGCCCCAGGATTAGAACAGAAATTGGGCGCCAGTGGCAGGGCAGCAGCAGGAGGCCCCATTAGCAAAAGCGCGGCTCAGGTTAAGAACTGTTTCAGGTTAAATACAGACCTCTGGAATGAATTAAGTTCATAACCCAAGTTACCACTGTACCAGCCCTTATAGTTGAAACAAACGTAATAAAGTGGTACCTTGGGTTACATACGCTTCAGGTTACATACGCTTCAGGTTACAGACTCCGCCAATCCACAAATAGTACCTTGGGTTAAGAACTTTGCTTCAGGATGAGAACAGAAATCATGCGGCGGCAGCGAGAGGCCCCATTAGCTAAAGTGGTGCTTCAGGTTAAGAACAGTTTCAGGTTAAGAACAGACCTCCAGAATGAATTAAGTACTTAACCTGAGGTACCACTGTATTAACTCTCTCCCTTACAACTGCAAACCACCAGCACATAAAATCAGGAGGGGAGAACCCCTAAAAGTAGGGTCTAAATTACAGGCTGAGATGAAAGATGAGCCCAGATCTGGAATGGCTGAAGACCACTGCATTAATGAACTGAAACAACAATATCAGAATAGGGAAACCTACACTGCAAGACAACAAGCAACTTTAGAAGAACAGAACCTGTTTTTGTTTACTTTTTCTTGCCCTTTGCAATGGTTGCACAATATTTTCCACCTAAATAATCAGTTTCTATATATCCACTTGGCATTTATAAGAAAAGTTGTCTTCATTTGCCAGAGTCATAAGAACACAGCCACAGGTGCTGGAATACTTTGACAGGGTTATACTAAAGCTAGCTGGATGTACAGAAGGATGTCAGCAGTACAGATGAATGATTACTTTGTCAGAAAAAGGATAGTGCATCTTTAAGACAAACAAAGCCTTGAATAAAATACAAACCCCGATAAAAAGAAAGCAGCATGCCAGATATCTCTGAAGACAGCGCCAATACTGTAAGAGGTGCTTGTACCGTAGCTCTGCACTGTTCCTTCCTGTGTGTTATCTGTGGTACTAGAGCCATCTCCTTCCCTATGTACTTCCAAATGTGCTGCTTTCCTTAATTTCCTTCATCAGAAGAGATTAAAAGTGGAAGGCATCTTGTAAGTGTCATTCGCTAGCACTACAACACGGTCAGCGTTCTTGTAATCATGCAAAGAGCTTTGAATTCAGCCACTGGCTGGGCTTAACAGACAGTTTGCTATTGTACATGAGAAAAGTTACATTTTCGTCAGCGTCTTCTCTAAGCACAAAAATCATCCCTCTGAGCTACACAACACCAGTCCAGAAAAAACAAAAATATGAGCACATTATGCATTTAACTAATCACTAACAGCTTCCTGCACCCCATTAGTTAGTTCTATTGTGTTGATACCAATAAGAGATACCAATCTGTATTGGGTGCAGTTTTAAAAAAAATTCACAACAGTATTTATAGCAGTGAAATTTCATGAGAAGGTCAAACACAAATAAAAGGAACTTAGCAGAACAAGAATACCCCCACCCCCCACCATTTTTTAAATAATGCATAATGTCAGATTTTAAGCCTTTTTCAAAAATAGTTTAGATTCTGAAATAAAAAGCAAGCACATGCATAAAAGGCTCACTGTGTTAAAATAAACTGTACCTTCGCCTTCTCCCTCCTGTACTTGGAGGTGGTTTAGGTGTTCTTGTTGAAACAATCTGGCAATGCACAGTTCCAAGGAGCAACATGAGCCATACAGGACCTACTACTTCAGTCAGAGGTATATTATGTGTGGCTTCTACTGTATAGAACAAGACTACTGCAGCAACTTTCAAAGACATGGGGAAAAACAACCAGGGAAGAATTAAATCTGCAACAATAGTTCATAATTAAACAAATGATACTGTTAATAAGTCATTTTTGTTAAACTCAGAAATAAATGTGATGAAACCAAAGTTAAGTGTTAAAAAAATCAATACAGGAAATTTAAACATAGAGCAAACTCTCCCTGAAATCAATTGATCTTAAAAGCTTGGTTTTTCTATACTGCTCTATTTGAAGAGTTAACATATTTTCCGATATTGTTGTGACAAAACCTTTTAAATATAAGCAGCATACATCAAGATTACATTATACTACACTGCATACAAACAACTAAAATGTTTGGCACAAGCTTTCAGATCTGCTGATCTCAGATGACAACTGGAAAACATATTTAAAACCATGGTAACAGTCACAACAAAATAGGATTGGGACAGGCATACAATGCAGCACATCTAATACGTGTGCCTAAATTTGTACCTTTAGGCAAGTTAGTACCTTTGAAGGAGCTGAAATAATGTACCAATGTAACTGATTTATTGCATTGTGGATAATTAATGATCAAGGGACTGTCAGGAACAGTGCATGCTGAGCTGCCCTCCTGCCACTGGCATCACTGCTGCTTACCTGGATGGAGATGGGGCAAGGTCAGTGCACCAAGAGACCCCAAGCTCACTGTCTAGATAAGTGATGCCCCCCCCCCCGCCAAGGGCCACTGCTGGGGGCTGAAGCAACTCCCTTATAAAGTTACAACATGATGGCTATATCTTATCAGAGGCAGTATTCCTCTGAATACCTGACAAACATGACTGTGAAGGCTGCTATTGTGCTTATGTCCTGTAGGCAATGTTGGCTGACCATAAGCATGTGATTGGCAACGCTGGACTAAATGGACCTTTGGTCTGATCCAACAGGGCCTTATGTTCTTAACAATTTTAATTTAAATATTGCTGCATAGGTATTACCACACTTACTAAAAAATAAATAGCCGTGGGTAGAATAATACTATCTACTATCATATTTCAAATAGGTGGTGAGGAAAATGTCAGTATAGAATACATTTTAATATAGTTTTCTAGTGATATGAAATCACTGTCTAAGCTCAAGAATAAACACTGTGTGGTCTTTAAACTAAACTGTTTCTATTTCCCTTCGTTAATTTCATTATGTTTCTGTGGAGTGTCAAAATGATATCCTTCTCTCAATTTTGTTTTTTATTCTTACACTGTGAAGTCCTTTTCTTAGAAGTTAACATTTTTGGGAATTGCTGTAATTTAGTTTCATCCTTATAGCAGCTTCTAACTTTTGAGGTAACTTGAGTTTAAAAAATATAAATGGAAATGCATCATTAGAATTCTGAAATATAAGATTTGGTCCATTTTTTGATCAATGCATTTTTAAAAAACTAATAACGTCATCCAGTTATACCTTGAAGAAGATAAAGGACAAGGAGCCAGAAGAAAATAACCTTTGATGTCACTTGTAGCCACCACCTGAAGAAGAATGGGAAGAAAACAACTCTGACAATCCCCTTTCTAGTCAGAGATGTCCAGGGACTTTCTGGTTTAGCTTTAGCAAATGCAGAGCCTAAACAGAAGACAAACAAATCACTTAGGTTGCATAGCAATATAGACAATTTACAATTACCATTTGACTAAGATAAAACCCTAAGACTTTGCGTGAGATATATATGCCATATTTACATGGAACATATTCCTGTGTGTGAAGCTGAACTTCTAAAGCTGTGTACTTTCAGCAAAATAAGTAGTAGTACTTCATAAACAACTGTAAATATATTTTGTCCTATATGAAACATGTGTCTGGTACAGGAAATCATATGCGGGAACTGTCTCTAAGCTGGGAACAGAAGTGCAGACTGCCATAGCATGACACATGGGAAATACCCAATGGAATACTGAGTAATTCATCTTTCTACCATGTAAAACATATAATTATAGTATAATGCTATGCATGTTTAGAAGCGAGACTTATTGTGCTCAATGGAGCTTTCTTACAGGAAGATACATACAGGACTGCAGCCTTATTCAGTGCAAAAATTCAAGTGAAAAGCCCAAGTTTTCTTCCCCTTTGTGTTTTGGAATCCAAAATTCCAACATATGGGTGGTGCATACTTGTAGAACAGAGGACTACAGTAATAGATGCAAATGCAAATAGAAAAGGGGGAATTTATTTCACTGAATAGAACACCAAAACATGCCAAAGGGATAAGCCTGATGCTGGCAGTGGATAATAACAGACCACACATACCTGCCACTATTCCTGGTTCTTTTGCAAGAGCTACATACAGTTCTACACATACTTCTAAAAGAAAAAGAAAAACAGGACCCAGTCTTGCTTCTACAGCAGGGTTGGGAAATCTGTGGGCCTCCAGATGTTGCCAGATTACAGCTCTCAGAATCCCTGACCATTGGCCATGCTGGCTGGTACTGATGGGAGACAGAATGCAACAACATCTCGAGGGCCACAGCTTCCGCATCCCTGTTCTACAGGAACAGAATAACAGAATTAAACTAAGCCGTGGGTTTAGATCTCTCAAAGTCAGTACTTTATCAGGAATAGCAAAGATAAAAATTCTCTTTCCTATAAATTGCAGGGGACTCAGGATTGCTCATCCGGTATGGAAATACTGGGTCAAGTATGCCAGGGGTAGCCAATGCAGTGCTCGCCAGTGGTTGTTGGACTACAGCTCCCAGCATCCTCTGTAATTGGCTGCACTGGCTGAGGCCAATGGGAGTTGTAGTCCCACAGCATTTAGAAGGCACCACATTGGCTCCCCCAATGTATGCCATTGGTTTCTTTTGATTTGCAGCATGGGAAAATGATAGGAAACTAGCACTTGGGTGGCACTTTTTGAGATTAGTCACAATCAAATGCTAGAGGCATTCAGTGCTCCTGAAATCACAATTATTAAATGTCTTATGATGAGGGAGACTCCCTCTAACCTCATCTTGACAGGTGATGTCAAGTCATGAAAGTGTGTTATCCAACAGCTATGTGAAATTTCGCTACCTTTATTGGAGTTACTTCCTGCAACCTGAATTTCACTGCTCTGAAGAGGGAAACTACTTGGAAGTGAATGTATCTAACACGGCATGTTGTGCACAAGCAAGTTCAGAACTGCAGCAAAATTTAACTGCAGGCTATTACTTCAAAGTTCACCTTGCAAATCCAGCCTACCCTTGATCTAAAAATAAATAAATCTGAGAACGCACATTTGAGCAGCATTCTGGTTTCTTTTAATCAATTACACATGAATTTGTCCACAGAGTTTTTACATTGCAACTGCCCAACCTGCAATAAGCTGCACACTGATGGGGGTATAACTAGGCTAGGAAATACGCAAACACCATATGTATTCCCCTTTAAAAAAAGATGTCCCCAAATGCACTCTACCATGTAAAACAATAAAATAAATAAATAAATTGACATATTGATCAATACTGCATTCCATATTTAAGAGATCCATTCCTACCTCTTACAAGATCAACATCTATGAGATCTGGCTTTACATGCCCAGTTTTCTTTGGCTTGTTTCTCAAACCCTGTAATATGCAAATAATATTGGATTATTATTATTACAATTAAAGGAAAAACACTTTTCAATATGAGCAGGGGCCAGTAATTGTGGTGAACTTAAAGTTATCAGGTTCTCATCTCCTGAACTGTGCACTATTTCCAATTTGAAATCTACTTTTAAGAAAGATTCCAATTTTCCATGTATCTCTACTAATGAAAAATAAATTTTACTTTAAAAATACAAGTATATTGCTGATGCAAATACAAAGGTATAATGAAAATTACTGTCCTTTTTATTATATTTCCCAGAACACCTAAAGGAGTTAATTAAGTTCAATTATGCAGCCACATACGAACACACACATGCTTGCCAGAGTTAGTAAATACTTACTTTGACATCTATTTCATTTTGCCTTTAATTTTCAAAGAAACATATCCACTAGACTTTGAAATTCAAATTGTGGTACAAGAATAGATGTAAACTTATTACAGGCCTCTTCCTAAGTGTTTGAAGTTTGTCTTTCTGAGAGACAAAACGTACATCATGAAGCTTCCAAGCTAAAACTTGTATAAATTTACAGGCGAAGAGAAAACTAAAAAAAAAAAATCAGAATACACTACAGTATTAAGTATTTGTTTCTAAAGTAAGGATCTAAAACAAGTTTCTAAATTAACTTGTCACTTTGGAGAAAAATATCAGAACATCCAATATACTGAGGACAAAACTTATCTAGCTACTATTGATCCTGCTTTAGAGAGATTTCTATTTGCATCTCTGTCAACCTATCTCCTAGTCCTTGAAAGAATGGCAAAACCTGGTATCAGATCACACTGACCCTTCTGAACTACTCAGTAGCCCCCCTGGCCCATCTCAAACTCTACAATTGCTTATAGCACACATGGACAACCTTTTCAGTAGCAGCCTTTCAACATCTTCTTTACTGACAGGTTCTGTCCTACACTGACATTCTCCAGAGCTGGTGCTAGATACAGGGCTCTGAATATCACTTTGTCCATCTCGTAATCTTCAGCTGCACCCTGAATCACATGCAACAGGAGAGACCACTTACTTTAATCCTGTTCATACTCTGCTAGAAGCTGTTAAGTATCATATGCATTTCCCTCTTATAGAAAACACACACTGGAATTTGGCTTAAATGCTAAATATTAATTAATTAGCTTAAATACATAATAAATGCTAGATAGATAGATAGATCCCTGAACGATGTGGCTCAGTAGCCACAATATGACCAAATTCCAACATACAGATGCATCTAAAATGGACAGCTAAGTTCACAATACTCATAGTGGAGGCCTGTAGCCAAAGAATTGGCAAGTATTTTTAAATCAGTATGTGAATCATAGGATTGCCAGATCACAATACTCTAGTGATAGCAGAAGCCACAACCAGTAGGATTTGCCTGTCAGGTTCTAGAAGAGCTATCAAACCTATACCCATGGTCCACAATCCCAAGCTTATCCATTCCCCTCCGGCACTGTTCTAATATTAAGTTTTGCTTCAGTCCTTACATAATCCTCAGCTATTTCTTACTGTAGCCTCATGTCTTCCTTTGTTTCCTCACATTGTGTTTTACATTAACACTTACTTTGTCTTCTTGTTTCCCTTCATCTATCTCTTGGCTAGTGTCCTAGCACTGCACTATGGGACATGGAGAGGACACTATATAGATTTTCCTGACTGGAAAGACTGGGTTTTCTTCAGAGCACTATTCTCAGTCTCTGTCTCCTCTGCTCATTTAACAAAGACTTATTCACCACTCCTTCCCTTTAGGTTCCTGTTTTTTAGTTTCCAGGTCTTCTAGCTTTCTGATTTCCTGGGATGTGTTCAGCCTGCCCCACAAAGCTACAAATCAGTGTTCTAAACTCCAACTGTTCTAGGCGCATTTTGTGACAGGGAATTTCATTAGTGTGAGCAGTTTCTGAGCTCTGGGCGCAGTACTGTGTCTAAGATTTCAGATTAAAACTGCGGAGTGGAAGGAATGGAGGACCTTTCTCTGCCTCCCCACTTCCAGCTACTCTCTGAAGACTGGAATAGTGAAGAATACTGGATAAGAGACCCTATTAAGCAGGGGTCAGCAACCTTTTTCAGCTGTGGGCCGGTCCACCATCCCTCAGACCATGTGGTGGGCCGGACTATATGGGGGGGGTGAACAAATTCCTATGCCCCCAAAATAACCCAGAGATGCATTTTAAATAAAAGGACACATTCTACTCATGTAAAAACACGCTGATTCCTGGGCCATCCACGGGCCGGATTGAGAAGGCAATTGGGCCGCATCCAGCCCACAGGCCTTAGGTTGCCTACCCCTGCTCTTAAGAATATTAGGGGGGTGGGCAGGGGAAGGACTAGACCATGTGAAAAATGAACATATTTTTGCTGCAGTTCATTAATTTTCAGCTTTGTATTCTTGTTATAAAAAAGCACACCTAGACATTCCGTTGTTGTGCCCATAACCTAAGTTTAAGGTGCCATTTAGCTCCTATCTTTCATATCTCAGTTTCTAACACTGCTACAAATACCTCTAAGAAACTTAACACTAGCCAAACTGGACAACACCCACTTCCCAGAGATGGTCACTTAGCACCAACTTTGAAGTGCTTTTTGTACCAGGTGGAATTTTTATCTTTTAGATATGTGTTTGCTTGGGCATTTTAATCCTTTGTAATTCTGCATTTTGTTTGAACTTCTATTCTATAGAGCCCCTTATGTAGTTGAAGAGCAGGATAGAAATGGTTCACTAAACAAAATTAAAACTTTCTTTTCCCTCACAGAGCTGGGCCTGCAAACACTGACAACATTGTTCCCTGAACAGTTTGGATCTTACAGCATTCCAGGCTATCAGATCAGCTCAACTAATCAATGTCAAAAGCTTCACTGCTGCAACCACAATAGATTATAGATCTGCCAAGAGAATGTGGAGCTCCAGTTAGAAGGAAATTGAGAAGGTAGTTACAGACACTTGGAAGTTGTTTACAATGATAACAGGGCTTCAAGTTAAACATACACCACTTATTAGATAAGGCAAGTTCAAACAATTATCTGTTCAGACTAAATGAGACTATAAAAGACAAGATTACTTCTTGTAAAACTATTAAAACATGAACACACACACACGCGCACACCCAAGCAAGAAGTCTGGCAAACCGAACGTAGGTTGACAATAAGAAAGCCAAGAAGGAACTTTATGAGCAACTTCATAGTGATGTAAAAATGAATAACACTGGTAGCAGGGTAGCAAACAAGCTGTACAATGGAGACATTAGACCAAAATAAATAAATGGAGTATTAAAGGAGACAGGAAAACTGCAGAAAATCTTAATGAAGCTGAAGCATACAAACTCATGAGACATTATTTTATGGCAGAACAAAAATATACATGTTAAATATTGTAGTGGTAAGAGGACACAGAATGTATAACAAGCCATCTATGATGGTTACATTTTACAAACATAGCAGTCATAATCCAGAAGGGTAGGTTATTTCATCAATCAGAAGCTGAGTAACACATAGGAAGCAGAGAACAGAAATAAACTTATTTATCTGGCATCTGGCAACAGAGGCATACTGTGGGCCTTTCTAGTTGCTGTGTTTTACCTATGGAAATTCTGTAATAGTTGTTGTGTTATTCAAATAACAGCACAGTTTTCAGGTAACTCGAAACCAAACAATGGTTCAGTGTGAACAAGCAAACATGCAGGTTCTTGGATGGTGGCCAGCTTCTCTCACAGTCCTGCTGCTGCTGCCATACCATTCAGAACTCAGCTTTGGTTGGGCTTAACGTTACGTCAAATCCAAATCTTGATAAAAAGTGAGAATCTTCCCCTTCTTTTTGCCCAAAGGAAAACTTGATCCCATACTGCGAGTGATGAACTCATTATGAATCTATGGGATTTAATACTTCAAATCATTCCCAGTTTCAGCTGCTGAGAAACCTTTAGAAGAGTTTCCTGGTCACCCAAATATGGCACAACTCAAAAGAAGAGCAACAGAGTAGCCAAGTTTGCAGATGACCACTATTAAAAATTGTAAAATCCCAAATTACCACAAGCTTCAAAAGGATATTTCCAAACTGGGTGAATGGACCACATATGAGATCCAACAAAAGCAAAGAACAGAATTAGGTGCATGAGAATTAAAGCCTAATTTCACATATGTGCTGACTACCAACTGACTACCAACAACCCCAGAAACATCCTGGGGCCATAGTGGAAAATTCACTAAATCTGTTAGTGCTACTGCAGTAAAAGAAGTTAGTGTTGAGAATGGTTAGGAAAGGGATTGAAAGAGAAAAACAAATAACTGATGTGATTAGAGACTTGAGTCCAAAGAACATTTTTAATTAGGAAGTATACAAATCATAATAAAGAACAAAATAAAAACAGCCAATAACCTCATTTTAAAAACTGACAACATGCACAAATGTAGAATTTTGTGCATAGTTCTAGCTGCCTCATGTAAAAATGAGAAGGTACAGACAACTTTATTGCTGCTTCACTGGACTTATTCTATAGGTCCATTCAATTGTTCTCTTTTAATGTTTACCTGTTTTAAACTCACTCTAATGTTTTTATTATACTTTCAGGTGTTATTCTGTAAGCTACATTCTGGCTTAAACAAATGAGCAACTGAAATGATAAGAGGATTGAAGTGTTTCCTCTGTAAAGGAAGACAAAAGTTTAAATTTGGAAAAGGATTATCGAGCAGAACCACTGGTTCTCACAAGGTGTAACAGGAGAAGATGGCAAGTGTGCCAAGAAGATTCAAGGACAGTCAATATTATATTTTGAGAATGATACATGTTGCTATGTAGCTGCATTGTTTTATACTTTGTGGATATCCCATGATCATATTATAAAATAGCACTGCTAGGCTAAGTTGTTTCTTTTTATTTTCCAATGCATTACTTATCAATTTTTAAAAATGGTGTGGTGTGAACAAATTTTTATTCTGAAAGTGCAGCCCAGAGAAAAAAGTATGAGAACCACTGCTATATACATTTATAAAAATATTTGTATTACCTGTATAAAATTATTCATCCTCTGTCCATTGTTATAAGAGTTTAAAATGATGTATTTAGGACAAACAAAAGTAGCTGTATTCTATTGCACTGGATAAAACTTACAGAAATCATTGCCAGAAAATGTTGCCATCGACATCAGCAGATATATATATAGGCACAAAAACTAAAAATTAAGCCTTCAAGTTCAGGCAGTGTGTAATCTTCCTAAGGGCATCTGGTAAGCCAATGACGGAGGCAGAGTGCTTGACCAGATGGACCTTGGCTTGTTCTTAGGAGCTCCAATGAGATCTAAGAGTACATCAGTAGAAATCTCAATGACATCAACTGGCCTATTCTGAAAAAATCTGGTGTGTACAGTACTTTGTTAGTGAGTCATACTGCCCCTGTAAACCATGAAAGTACTTGCTCATTGCCCCCTGTTTCAATATCCCCTCCCAGCACTACTACTGTGTGTTCGTTCTTCTGTCAGGAAAAAGAACGGGTGTACATGCAGCAGGCACAGCACTCTGTCAGTCTTATCTCACTCCTCCATCTCTCTTCCTGACAGAGGAGATAACACAGGTAGCATACACAACAACCATATCGCTCAGCTGTGTTTTCCCAGCTGATAAAACACAGCCAGCCTCACAACTGAATGAAATGCATGCAGGTAGGCAGCAGGAGGAGGAACCACCAGGCAAGTGCATTTTCCACCTGGTTACTTGCACTGAGACAACAGTTTCAAGGCGAGATGCGTGTTGCAAAGTTATCTATTACTGTCTGTTTGAAAGGACTCTCACTAGTTTCGTGGAACAAACCACTGGATTCCCAATAGTTAGCTCATAGCACTCAAGCCAACAGAAGCTTGATTTTAACCTTTTTCAAGTGCAGCACATTCAGAGCTGGAATCTAATGGTTTTTTTCCATTTCATTTCTGGAAAATGAAAAGGTGCTGTTTCGGATGGTAATGATATACGAAAATATGGAACCACAATAGATGGCCAGAAGGTAGAATATCATATCAAAGGAAGCAGGGGTTTATTATAATCCCAACATTACAGTTTTTTGCCTCTTTAGAAGAGTGGGTGAATCCTTAAATGAACCAAGCAACGTAGCCCTATGAATGTCTATTCAGAAACAAGTCCCACTGAGCTTAATGGGACTTAATTCCAGGCTAAAGTGTAGGATCACAGCCTAATTGTTTTAAATGGAAAAAGAAGTGATGCTAAAGCATTTAGATGCTTTTGAAGTAGTTACTTATTCATCAGATACTTGAAGGCTTTTGTTAGTCACACTAAGATGCAGAGACACAGTTAATCTACAAAAGCTGTTTTGTTTAACACAAATTTCCATAATCAAGTACTTACCAATTTAATAAACTGTTCAAAACAATGACAGGATGAAAAATGAGGAAAAGTAAACTGGAACTATAAAGGTAACCATGTGATAGTCAGTGATATCTGACCAAAAAGCATGTAAAATATGAAGGGAATTATCTATGATATAGCATAAGGCAGCTTAGTGCAACATAACTAAAAACACCCCAATATTATTTTTAAGCACTGTAACTGGGAGTTCCCCAAGTAAAAGATCTATCCTAGCTGTTTCCTTTAAGGAGGCTCCTCCACATAAAAACTCACATCCACACCAAATAGCATACAGTTTTGATGCAAGTGAGAGACAAACCCTAGCCAAGATTCCATAATCTAAAGATTTCCTACACCCACAAAATGTCCTCTCCCACCCTAACTCTTGTACCCGTTTTTTTCATTTCAGTAGAACTTATTTAAAGTTTAACCCACCCACCACAAAAAACTGCAGATTGGTAAGGATTACCATTACTATCACTACATGATAACAAAAGAATTCACAAATGCTATTAAAATAATTCACAAATGGAACATTCTTTGTCCTGGGGGAAAAAAAACAGCACACACCTGTGCCACAATAAAGTCTTATCAAAATAAATTCTGAATTACAATATATCCCTGATTTTCAAACTATAAACCTGAGAACTATGTGCTTTATCGTGCTTTATCGATGACAATATAAATAACAGAGGACAAGCTTCTCAAAAACTTCCCTGCTGCTTAATGACTTTCCCCTACAATACACATTTGAGGGGGACATTGGACATATTCTTGAGTACACATAGCTGTCATAGGACAAGAACTAGCCCAAAGGCACCTTGCTCACACCCTGCACCAAAAAAGTGCACCCCGGAATCCTCTGCACAGGACTTGTGCAGCAAATTAAATGATTTGGAGTGAGCTTGTTGAGGATATGAAGTTTGACATTCAGTACCATAAAACAATAAAAATAAATCTAAACTTTACCTTGATTTCTCTTTGTTCTACGGATTTTTCCCATATTTGCTGGTCATATGCCCCAATCTAAACAGGAAAAAGGAAAGTCTACATTAAAATGAGATTATTCACAGTATAATCAGAAACAACACCCGCCCACCCTCACCACACTTAAAGTCTCCAAGAAAGCATGTGGATCCAAGAGTACTGCCAGAAGTGTTTCCGCCAGCGATAGCCAGTGTAGCCAGAACAGGGCAATCCAGAGGCAAGGTAAGGCCAGCTGTGGGTCTTCTGGATCCTAAACCATTTCCTGGAGGTGGGACAAGGAAAAAACAATACAAGCACCCCCACTTTTGGCCCTGGATAATATGAGTCAGCAGGGCTTTAGATGTGATGGCTTATCCACTGTTCTGCCCCACTGCTCCCAGATACTGCTTAGGACTGTCTGACAAATAAAGCTACTTTTCTCTCAGAATCTGCTTTATGCCCTACATGTAGTCTATGTGCCTGACTACTTGCAGGATTTCTTTTAGCATCAGTTGCAGACTCACAGTGCTGACAGAAAAGGAACCAAAACAAATTACTTGAGGCTTATATCACTTTCAAGAATGGTTCTCAATAGGCCTGCATGTGAAAATACCAAATCGGAATCTACATAACATATCAACAACTGCTCCATTCGCAGGATACTAGATTTCTGTGAGGCCCTGTACATAGTTTCCACTACGTGGACAACGCATTTGATCAGTTACTGTTCCTGTCTGTATGCTTAGATAAGGACCATGCCTGGGTGTCAAATATTAGGCAGAGAGGCTCCAAACTTTCAGCTGTAGTAGATTTTATTAGAATAAAAACAAAAAAAAATCAGGTTACACTCAGGATGTCACTGGAAATGTTAAGAAGCTATTCAGACATAAGCATGGCATTCCAACCACAAACCTTAAGCTCTTACACACACACCAGCAATACATTTGAACCTGATAAAACATGATTTGCATAAACCATAGTTTACCTATGCATACTGTCATGTGTGATTCTTGTTTGTGGGCAAAGTATAGCTTGCCATTAGCCTGGAAAATGGGAGAAATTAATCACTACACATAACGGGAAGACGGGGTGCAAGAGCCTGAGGCCTGTAGTTATAATATTAAACTGTGATCTAACTTTATGCTTGAACAGCCTCAAAGAGAAAAACAACCACAGCTTAGCTTCATTTTATAAAGTGGCTACTGACTTTCAGAAGAAGTTACATGATTTGCAGTGTATGTTCCTTTAAATAATTATTTGCCCCAATATTATTTTCCTGGTTTTGCTATAGATTTAAATATTCTCTTCAAACACCCTTTCCTCTCGTTTCAGACTTTTGATGTTTGTTTGTTTGTTTTTATTTACCTTGTTTTTGTCTTTTCAGCCATGCCACACTGAACTGTCATCACTTCCTCCACTAGTGGACTCAATTGGCGTGCGTCAACAGAAAGGGAACCAAAACAAAGCACTGAGAAACAAGCAGATCAGTATGCTGGGGAGAGTGTGGTGCTCTGCTTGGTTTACAGCAGGCAAACTCGGCCCTCCAGATGTTTTGGGACTACAACTCCCATCATCCCTAGCTAACAGGACCAGTGGTCAGGGATGATGGGAGTTGTAGTCCTGAAACATCTGGAGCGCCGAGTTTGCCTATGCCTGGTTTCAGCTTATATTATTCTGGGAGGTCGGCATAACTTGCCAACAGCTGCCCAAGTGGAGTGAGGATACACAACATCTGTTGCAGGTGCCACTTGTTTCAGAGCACTGATCAAACCTGACCACAATGCTGTTTGTTTCATCATGTTGTTGCGGTGACAGTGTTGCACTTCAGAGTAGAGAGAACTGGTCAAAGCCCCACACAGAACTTCACCCACTTACTATGTTTTGGCCTAATCTAACTCACATGTAGTTCATAATCATCCCTGCATGTTTGCTTTCCTCAGAGAGGCAGGTTATAAATGTAAAAGATAAATAAAATACATTTCTAAAGGAAATATGCTTTCAAGAACAGATGACTTTTGCATGGACATCAAAGTCGTACTTTTCTGAAAATTACACAAAACACAGCTCTAACATTATTTCAAGAAGCCTCTTCTTTCCCATAAAAGTTTCAGCTATTTTTTCATTAAAAGTCAACCACATTTTAAGCCTCTTCTTGGTGGCTAAACCTGGTTTTGCCAAATATTCTGCCTACTTATACTCTATTCGTAGATACAGTTGCAAGTGTGTAATGAATCCAACACTCAGTGAAACATTCCTGTCTGCCAAGCCTCTAAAAAGGATCAGATGTTTTGTACAGTAGGCCCTAACATAACCCTCAAGGTTAGAGCAAACCTTCGGAAAATCCAACTCTTATGTACTACAACAAGGACAAATATATTTGAACAAAACAGGCTATATTTTCTAAGCATACCTACAGCTGTATACACCTTCCAAAGTAGTTTACTCACCTCAGACTAAGCCCCATTGAAGTCAATGAGACATCCTTCTGAACAGATATGTACATGATTCACTAACAATGCAAAGCCTGCTTCAAAAAACTGAACTACTCTTGAGATTTCTTTCTGCCTGACTCTCTTCCCTCGGACATATTGTTCATAACCAGAGTTATGACTACCATGACACTTTTAGTTGTATTTAATAAGCACTGATACTTCTGAAGTGTTGCTAAGTAGCTCAGCATTCGTTGTTTAATAAAAAAGCTGAAGACTACAAACATTTGATCTCCTAAGATACTTGTGCTGCAATCTTAAACTCACTATTTTTATTATTTTTATTTAATCTCTTAGACATCCAATAAATGTCATTCACGACTATGAAGTAAGTTACTAGGAACTTGATTTATTTTTAAGCAAACATGTTTAAGACTGCATTGTCAAGAGGTCAAATGTTCACCTTAAGATTTCAAAGCATTTCCCTAACAACACACCCTCAGAAACAGCCTCCTACATTTTTCTCACTAGATCTCCCTGGCCCTGCATGATAGGGAAATCCCTGGCTCTGTTGTTCAGTTCTATTTACAAGGAGGAGAAAATGAAGGGATACACTATAAACAGTCGTAAGTCACATAATAGAGGGACGCGGATGGCGCTGTGGTCTAAACCACTGAGCCTAGGACTTGCCGATCAGAAGGTCGGCGGTTCGAATCCCCGCGACGGGGTGAGCTCCTGTTGCTCGGTCCCTGCTCCTGCCAACCTAGCAGTTTGAAAGCACGTCAAAGTGCAAGTAGATATATAGGTACCGCTCCAGCGGGAAGGTAAACGGCGTTTCCGTGCACTGCTCTAGTTCTCCAGAAGCGGCTTAGTCATGCTGGCCACATGACCCAGAAGCTGTACACTGGCTCCCTTGGCCAATAAAGCAAGATGAGCGCTGCAACCCCAGAGTCGTCCGCAACTGGACCTAATGGTCAGGGGTCCCTTTACCTTTAAATTGCATAATATGCCATCCACAATATATAATTATAAGGCAGATGAAAGAACACAAATATGCTGAGAGAGAATACTGAAGACAGACTAATGCTGAAGAAATAAAAGAAGATGAATTGAAAATGTTGTTATGTGGTCATGGGTCAGTTGAATGACTGGAGGGTAGTATCTGGTTCCCATATAACCTTGAATAATCCAAGAAGGTTCTGTTTTCATTTGAATATATAATCATCCTAATTTCACGGCTGTAGATGGAAAACACAACAGCAGTTCAAAAACAACACACAGAGTGGAGCTACAACAATAGTCTTCTCTGTCAGCCTGATTAAGTCTATTTTTTAGGCTCACCTCCAGGATTTTTTGAGCCTTGAGTATGAGACAACTTTAGACCCTTTGGCCCTGCCTCTCTCTGCTTGGCTTCAGGACTGAGTGTGACTGCATGAACGCCACTAGCCAGTGATATGAAACATTAAACAAGGTCAGGAACGCAGATGGCACAAAGCAGAAAACTTTCCTCTTGTGGGGGAAGTGATGGGAGAAGTGTAACTTACTGCAAACGTCTTACACGAAATAAAAGGTGTGGCTTGCAAAGCTGAAGATACTGTTCCTTTTTGTAAGAGAGGCTGAAGAGAACAAGCAATTCAATCAATAACTGACAAGTGGAGTCATATCTTTTAAAGATGATAGGAGTACTATACAACCTAAAGGTTCATAGGATTTTTATGTATTTGGGGGGGGGGGGACAAGGTAAGGAAAAGGAAGTGAGGGAGCTTGCTAGCACTAAAGATACAGGGAGGACTTTATTATGAACCGTCAGGAAGCCTCCTAACCTCTTACCATGCTTCACTGAAAATTTAACAGTTGCCACTGCCATTATGACACTCAGAGAATGCTCATGTTCCAGTACATATGTGATAATTGCAAAACTGAATGAGTAAAATTTATTACAATGATTTAGTCATCAATGATTTAGTCACCCTTTACCACAACAGGAAACTAAGTATGATAAACTACAAATCTATTATGTATTGCTGCTCTGTCAAAAGGAATGCTTGCATGTTCAACACATGCTTGTCAGGTACAATGTATAGTTGTGGATGAACAGGAATAGGCTTATTCAATCCAATAGCTTCAGAGCTTATACACTGTTTTTTCAAATATATTTCTGACTTGCTTTAATTTGCATGCTGACGGTCCAGAATTGGTTGATAGTATCAAAAGCCATGGTTGATAGTATCAAAAGCCACTGAGAGGTCCAGCAGAACCAGAAAATAGCTTTCATCTCTATCCCTAGCCTGCAGGAGATCATTGACCAGTACAACCAGGGCAGTTTGAATCTTATGGTGGAGCCTGAAACCTGATTAGAAAGGATGCAGATGGTGCATATCCTCCCGACAAGGCTGAATGGGATACTTGAGACTGGAATATAATTGGCAATAATGGTTGGGTCCAAATAAGTTTTTTCAAGAAGCAGTTTAGTATAAGCTCTTTTAACTGGTCCAGGAAGACTCCCTCACGGAGAGAAGCATTCACCACACCACAGACTTCATTGCCCAGCCCTGCCTGGCTAGATTTTATGAGCCAGCATGGGCAAAGTCAAGAAGGATTAAATCAGCACCAGGAGGGCTTTACTAGTCTTCCTATTCTCAACCTATTGGTGGCCACATGAACTGCCATGTACCATATTGCCCCAAATATACCGTAAGCCACACTTTTTCCCCCAAATTCTGATCCAGAAAAGTTAAAGTGTGGCTTATATTCGTGACCTTATGATATCGCTGCTGCCCAGGAGGGCCATCAGGGGTGCGGGACAACGGCGCACCGCCGACCCACGACTCCCAGGCCTGCCCCAGCTGTCTCATCCCCATACTTACAAGGTCTCATCTCCATCAGCAACCATTCTGCAAGATTCTGCAGTTTCCAAACCAAGCACAGGAGAAGCCCCACATAAAGATTAGATTACTGAAATGTACTTTAAGTGATCGATACTGAATTACTTTTAAATTTTTGACCTAAAAGACAGCATATATTCAGTTGTTTATTAAGAAGTGAGTTCCACTGCAGTCTACATCTGTTGTGATCAGGCCCGCAGGAACCCTGGCAAAGTAGAATGCAGTAACTTCAGATTATAATAAATAACAAGATGAAAAAAATCTTTTTTAGTAATTCCAGTGGCACCTTTAAGATCTACTAAATATAAGCTTTCAAGGTATGAGCTTTTGTGTGTAATACACTTTGTCATTCTTTCATTCAGATTGTTCAGGTTCTCAAAACTCATCTACATGATGGCTACCTTTTACTGTACTAACATCACAATATCAGTCCACCCTAACACATATGCAATTACCATTTTGTTAACATTCCAATTTCCCCACATTAACCTAAACTGGACCAATTCCAAACTGCTCCTGAAACTGTTACTAAACCAATACTAGCCTGAATCAGAACTGCAATTAGCAGTTGAAACTACAATGAAATAAAAACAAGAAAATTAAATGGCTTGGCTTCCTCATTTGAAGGAGAAATTATTTGATGCAACATAATTGTGAAAAAGGATATAAACATACAGGGCACTATTAGATGTCAAAGTTCTGCTGCTAAACCATAGTTTAATGTGACCAAACAAGCGGCAGCAAATCTTGGGCTTGTATATCTATATTCCCTTCTCCTGCACAAGGCATGGCTATAAAGAGTTCAGAAGCCTTTGTTTCTGAATTTGTTCAATTACGCGATCCAAAACTCTGGTTTATTTGACACAAGCCAATGCCAAACCATGGTTTAACTTGCGCCCCACCCCTGGGGCTAAATTTAAACCAAAAAGGTTTTACATATGACAATTACAAAGGTGACATATTATTAAGATGTTAAGATGACTACTGCTAAGTGACAAAGCCATGCTCTGTAAAACTGTTTATTTCCTAATTCATGATTCATGCCTAAACAATCCCACTGATCATCCATTTGTGCCTAACAGGCAAAACTCCAATGAACCAGATTAAAAGGATTTGTTTCTAGAATAGCAAACTAGCTGCTGGTAACAGAGGAAAACAAACAGCTGAATTCTGATCACGACCACTTTCAGGCCGCCTTGATTAACAAAACTTCCTTTGAAGAGAATGTTGCATCTTGGAGGTCTGAAAGCTTTTAAAAGAATGAGAAAAAGGCTATATATTACAAACAAATTCAGAACAGCACTGTAGCTTCGCTGCTCAAATTAGAGCACAATATAGAAAAACGGTAAATTTGATCTTTAGTCCAACAACTTGAGCAAAAACCTGTGACTCAAAACTTCCATTAAACAAGTGACCATGGCACGTTTCTGTCTTCTCAAAGAAAAAGCCTGACAATGGCCGTTTTGGAGCATAAAGCTAAGAACTATAGTCTAGTTCTGGGGTGCCAAGATAGTGCTCATGGGCACAATGGTTCTGCTGAGTTTATCCTGTTGCTGCAAAGCAACTTAGTCCCCCCTCCCTCCACACACTGCCATCTTCTTTGTGATGTGATGAGGGTGGTTGCTTTTTTTCTCCTTTGAAAAGGATATAGCACTGAAGGAAGGCATTGGAAGAATGACTCTTACTTCCTCTTTCAACTCTATGTGCTTTTCAAGGGTCAGCTGAACAGAAAGGAGAACACTGAAAGGAAACATGGAAAAAGAGGGAGGGCAGGACGGAAAGGGGAGGGCAAGCCTTCCAGCTTGCAGGATGTATGGTACTTCGTTTTTTCCTTTGCACACACACGTTGGGTACAATATGATGGATCCTCTTCAAATTGCTTAATTTATAAATCATGTCAACTCCCGCCCCCTGCTGAAAATATTACTATATATAAATTAACTGGGACATGGTGATAAGAACTATTAGTATGCACACACCTTTCTCTACATTATTATCTTCCTGTGTTTGAGTGCTTTGACTCTCAGTAAATTCTGAAAGCAAGCAAGCAAGCAGGCAAACAAAAGTGAAAATTCAAATATTACAAATAGTTGTGCAAATTACTTTAATTAGCATAAAATACCCAACTGTGAAACAAGGGGGTCATAGTCACAGAATTCTGGATTTGCTGAAGAAAGCCAGCTACCTGCTAATATCATAACTGACTCCCCAATTCTTCAGGTTTCACATAAAATCTGGAGGGACTCATTTAGAATGGTCATATTGCTGTGATCTTTCTTACAACATCACAAAATGTCTCTCAAATCAACCCAATGCAGACAA
Source organism: Podarcis filfolensis (assembly GCF_964270895.1). Taxonomy (NCBI): domain Eukaryota; kingdom Metazoa; phylum Chordata; class Lepidosauria; order Squamata; family Lacertidae; genus Podarcis; species Podarcis filfolensis. The sequence goes on from NC_139612.1 coordinate 5,783,591, forward strand.
ATTAATTATGGAATAGTGCAAGGATCACTGCTTTAAAAATTATATCTGTTGATTCGTTCTTCCCCATTACTGTCCTGTGGAAAGAAAAATGTGTATTCTTTCCAAGACTAAACTTGAGCTTTGTGACAGACACCGATATTCACTTTAAGCATAGGCTGTGATAGTATCAACTTGTAGTCCAATACTCACGAAGCCTGGTGTTTCTAATAGAAACAATAAATATTTCAGAAGACATTTATAATTCATGTCCAAGAGGACGACCATCCTCCAAGATGATAGCCCCAGTATAAATATTGTTTTAATCAACCTGGCAATATTATAATGGCCTTTCTTAAAATATTTTAAGCAATAGAAAAATGTAAGCAAAATGTAAGCAGTATTAATTCTGAAATGCATATTTAGCCTCTTAATTGGGAAGGAAAGCCCAGGTTGAAGTGACAGTAGATGTACTTCTGGATGAAGTTCCAAATAAAACTACAGTTTAAGGAATTAATATCACTGTATTAAAAACATTAACAACTATTTTATATAAAAGTTAAATTTGGAATGTTCACATGGCTGGTCTAAATGTAAAGGTCAAGTCACTTGTATGTAGAAATCTATTTTCAGCTGTATTATATCATTTAAAACCATTTCTGTTTTTATAAATTCCATGTCTTTTAAATCACAAAGTGATTACACTACAGTTTTAGTTGAACCATCAAAAGGTATGACATCTGAAGGCAGCCCTGCATAAAGGGAAGCTTTTTAATGTTTTACAGTGGTACCTCGCAAGACGAATGCCTCACAAGACGAAAAACGCGCAAGACGAAAGTGTTTTCCGTTTTTTGAGTCGTTCCGCAAGACGAATTTCCCTATGGGCTTGCTTCGCAAGACGAAACGTCTTGCGAGTTCTTGCGAGTTTGTTTCCTTTTTCTTAAAGCCGCTAATAGCCGTGCTTCGCAAGACGAAAAAACCGCAAGACGAAGAGACTCGCGGAACGGATTAATTTCGTCTTGCGAGGCACCACTGTATTATGCTTTTATATATGTTGGAAGCCACCCAGAATGGCTGGGGCAACCCAGTCAGATGGGTGGGGGTACAAATATTAAATTATCATCATCACCATCATGCACTGAAAAGTAGTAACAGCATCAGCCATATCTGTTGCAGTTGTTTTCAGTAAATTGTTGCTCATTCCAACACAAGAATTTTTTTTCAGTGCATTTTATACAGTGCATACAGAGCACAATTCAAAGTGTTGGCGTTGACCTTTAAGGCCCTAAACGGCCTTGGCCCAGTATACATGAAGAAGCGTCTCCACCACCATTGCTTAGCCCGGACACTGAGGTCCTCCTCCAAGTGTCTTCTGCTGGTTCCCTCACTGAGAGAAATGAAGTTACAGGGAACCAGGCAGAGGGAGTTCTTGGTAGTAGCACCCTCCCTTCAGATGTCAAGGAGATAAAGAACTATACAACTTTTAGAAGACATCTGAAGGCAGTCATTTAATGTTTGGTGCTTTATTATCTTTTAAATATTCTGTAAACCACCCAGAATGTGGAAACTCAGTCAGACGGGCAGGGTATAAATAATAAAATTGTTGTTGTTATACGTGCAAGTCCCACTTTCCAAACACAATGCATTCCTAGCAAATAATTCGTTAGGCAAGTGTCTGCATAGCGAGTTGATGATTTCCATTGTTTTCTATGAGAACATTTCCAATCCATGATTTGCCCATTCTCTTTGCAGCCAATCAGCAACAGCAAAACGAAGGAAATACTGATTTGCCAATTCTCTCCTGCTCCCCGATTTGTCTGTTATCTTTCCCTCCCTCCATGGTTTTTGCCTGAAATGGCTGGTACTGACCAGCAAAACAAAAACAACTAAGGTAGTGAAAACTGTTCAAATATCTGAATCAGCTGTTCATGTAGAGAGGTTAGGGTTTAATACCTTATGTTCCGATAACAGATTTCAGGTAACAAGTGTTCCAATAGGGGGACCTGTGTGTACATAGGAGCATTCCATGCAATTGTGCATATAGATGAAGAAATAGGTTAGACTCTTGTTAAGACTACTCCTTTCACATCATAGGCCTAATCAGAGAAGTGAATGGAACTGTGCTCATGCAATGGGACTTTTTCCTGGCTCCTCATCACCACAGTCTCCTGCTCCCCAAAAAACCATTCTTGAGGGTCAAGGGATCTACTAAAATGATACTGTGTTGCAGAAGCAGGACGATACAATATCTTTATTGTCATTGTCCCATGCAGAACAATGAAATTGACAGGACAGGGAAGTTGGGAGAATTTGGTAGACTTCCTTTGCACAAATGCCTTTCAACTCACACAAGATACTTTTAGATCCAAGTCACAATAAACTGAATTCCTAAGGAAGTCTAATGTTCATTGGAGTGTATCCACAAAATGCAAGCACGCAAGTCCTTACTTAACATCCACTCACCTTAAGTAATGCTCAATGACCTTAACATGAGTCAACATTATGGAATACTTGGTGATGACTAAGAGGCGGCTCAGCTCCTTAACATGTTTTTAAAAAAATTGTCTTTGTACTGCCTTTCTAAAAACTCAAAAGCAGAAATTGTGTAAATTTTTATGACTTTCCCTCCCCTTCTGTGTTTACCTTAATTACACCAAGCAGAAGAGTGGTGCAAACAACGACGACAACAACAACCCATATATTTACTATTATTATTCATTAAATTTGTGTGCTGCCCTTCATCTGAAGATCACAGGGATGTTCACAACATAAAAATAAAAAATGAGAACACATATTTTAAAAATCTCTTTCCTTCCATGCAAAATGCAATGCAATGCTTAGTATCATGTTGGGAGTTCAATGGGGCAACCATCTACCTTTTGCTAACTTCCTGATTCTCTGTGATCCATTCCAATCTAAAAAAAGAAAATGCTGTGGCACTGTTGTTTTGTTTTGATCTGCCCCTCTCATGACTCAAGGGGAAAACATGTGTTCTCAGATAATCCTCACCCTTGAGGAGGCTTAAACAGTTGGTTGTTGAGGTTTGAGAACTCACAAAGATTTATAAGCGGGAAACATCAAAATGTTTGGTATGCTGCATTTTAAAGCTCCAGGACACTCCTAATTGTGCCATGTTCTACAGCAATGGTTGTCATCAATCACATTTATTGCTTAGACCTGCTAGTCTACCCTTGGGCTACAACGTTCATGAAGACAATGCGATAAACTAAATATGCACATCTGTTCCCATCACCTCCCTTCCTTGCAGCACATTTCCCCTGAGAAAGCTGTAAATGGTGCTGCTAGTCATGATAACTATATATTAACTCTCCAGGATCAGAGGTATCATACCTCTGACTGCTAGTTGCTGGGGACCAACAGTGGGAGAACACCACTGCTTATGTTCTGCTGCTGGGTTTCTGAGAAGCATCTGATGTGATGATCAAAGCTTCAGAGAGAACTCACTGCCTTTAGTATAGACAACACTAGAGATGTGCTACCTATAAAATGGTACCTCCGGTTAAGTACTTAATTTGAATTACAGAAGCCATCCCGGTTTCTGATTTGATCCCAGAATGTCCCAGTTTTCCTTTTTCCTCCCCTCCACATCTCAGAGAATACAGTGGTACCTCGGGTTAAAAACTTAATTCGTTCTGCAGGTCTGTTCTTAACCTGGAACTGTTCTTAACCTAAAGCACCACTTTAGCTAATGGGGCCTCCTGCTGCCGCTGTGCCGCCGGAGCATGATTTCTGTTCCCATCCTGAAGCAAAGTTCTTAACCTGAAGCACTATTTCTGGGTTAGCGGAGTCTGTAACCTGAAGTGTATGTAACCTGAAGCATATGTAACCTGAGGCACCACTGTATGAGTTATTTGCTCACAGATGTAACAGATGCATTATCACCTTAGAATAATCTTGCTTCGTACTCATGAAAAGTTATTTCAGTTACAAAAAGAGAGGATAAAATCTTAGCTTATTTATCACTGATTTTTCCGTTGCGTTTCCCCACATACCGTACAAAAGTGTCCACATTTAAGCTTTAAATATATTTTGGCCCCCTCCAAGACCAACTGTGTAGAGAACCAGTTTCTAATTAAATAAAGTGGCTGCCACTCATGAAATCTTAATGTAAGACAAAGACATACACAAAATATTTTTATATAACCAAACTGCAATAAAGATTAAACAGTTCAGCTCTTTTCATAACCAAGATTGGTCTTTCCGCTTTATCATTATTTTAAACTAAAATTCAGTAACATTACAAGTGACAATAACAATATATCATTATATTTATCATTATATTAAACTGAAATTCAGTAACGTTACAAGTGACAATAACAATATATCTTTGAAACCTGTAACTGCATGGATATACATTATGTTGTCCAATTACTGAGTATGGATCAAAACAAAAAGTATGGTTGGTATCATATATACTAAGAGTATACTCCTCCTTCAAGTGTAGATTCTGATGTAACCAAAAGAGCACCATTTATACGCAAGAGGGAAGTGCTATCAGGTTCAGAGCAACCCCATTGTTTCCAGAAGTACAAAAACTATTTAGGGAAAATACCTAAATGGGGAAACTGAAGACAGTTCAATGAGGACTAAGCATGCTCAAAGGGCCACATAATGTTGACTAACCTGGGGGTGTGAGAAGTGGCAACAACCAGCGGAAATAGTATAGGGAGAGAATAGGCAGCTACTGCTGCAAAACTGTGCTTGAAAGGGCAGGTCCTCCTATCCAAATGTTCATTATACAAAAATTCACTTATTAAAACATGAGGAATTAGTACCCAGACTATACACACTGCAGATTCAGATCTCCAGATCTGCGTGTAGTACTGTAAACAAATAAGCAGCCTTAAAAAAGCCTTCATTTTAGCTTTTTGCTGGTTCACGGCAGCCATTTTGTCAGAAACCATGGGGCCGGGAAGATAGGAAAAAATGCTCTCTTAATGGTCCATTCTTGTCTGTCTTTTGCAAGGTCTGTAAGAACTGAACAGGTGGCTCTCTCACTTATTTCTAAACTTAAGGACACACTTATTCTAATGTTATAAAACAGAGAGCACGGCACAGAGCTTCAATAGAGCAGCTCTGTTTAAGTACTGCACCACAGCAACTTTTCAAGGATGCCTTTCCCCTATTCCTTTGCATCTTCCCTGAGCCTGAAAATACACCCTTACTCTTGAGTAAGGCTAAAATGCAAAGCAAGCTCCTTCTCCTCTTGCCTTCTCAGAGTTCCCAGCCTCTGAGGAGAAAATATACCGTATTTTTCGCCCTATAGGACGCAGTTTTTCCCCTCCAAAAATGAAGGGGAAATGTGTGTGCGTCCTATGGGGCGAATGCAGGCTTTCGCTGAAGCCTGGAGAGCCCCACCACCAGCCCCACAAGCTCGGGGGACAGCGGGGAGGCGGAACGCCGCCATCCCGCTGCCCCCCGACTTTGTTAGAAGGCTGGCGGGGGGGAGAAGCCTGCTCCTCCCCGTCGCCAGCCCTGCAAACTCGGGGGACAGCAGGGAGGTGCAGCACGCCATCCCGCTGTCTCCCGACCTGGTTTGGAGGCTGGCGGAGGGCTTCCCCCTCCCCCAGCCCCGCAAGCTCCCAGAGCGATGCCAAAGCTGCACGCAGCTTCGGCATGGCTCTGGGTCCCGTTCTGGGGGCTGGGGTCGGAGGAAGCTCGGGCTTGCGGAGAGCTTCCTGTTCTGGGAGCTGGGGTCAGGGGAAGCTCGGGCTTCCCCCGCCCCAGCCCCGTGCCTGGGGGGGGGGGAATAATTTTTTTTCCCTTTATTCCCCCCCCCCCCAAATCTAGGTGCGTCCTATGGGCCGGTGCGTCCTATAGGGCGGAAAATACGGTAGATGAGGAGACAGTGGGAGATGTAGGAGCAAAAAGACTCTGGGGGAGGACACATGGCAGAGCACAAGCAGATATAGAAGGAGGCAAGCAAGCACTCTTAACAATTACAAGCAATACTAGCTAAATACCAAACCAAAGTGAAGCTCTCTTTTTTTAGATAAATCATCGCTTACCTTTTTCTGGTACCAGACTATAGCATCTGTTACTTTGGACGCCATTTATTATATGACATTTATACAGTAGTCATTTTAGCTGTAACGAGAAAGAGGCAGGATTTTACATTCATATTCTAAGAGAAATTTTAAATATATATATATATACACATACATGCATGCATGCATACTATTCTAATTTCAAGTTGAGTGGCTAATCAAGTGACCAATCAAATACCGCTAACTGACCACTTCTTATTCAACCCAGTTCAATTATTGCAAAATAGTCAATGAAACAGAGATTGTCCTTATGCAAACGGCAGAGGGCTAATAGGAACAACAGGAGTACAGGTGTTTTGCTCCCAGCGCTGCAGGAGCCAGGGACGGTCTCTCTGCATCACACACATATGTACTCCTAGTTTAGAAACAGGCATTAGTTTTCATTCAACTCTTTCTGAAGGGTTAATGTCATCTTCCTTCCCAATTAGTTTGTGTGGCTTTACTCCTACTTACTGTTTGCTTAATTGCTGACATCTCTGAACAGGAAACACAGGATCCAGGAGGAAGAATGAAGTAAATGTATAAACTAAGTCAAGTTTACTTGGGTTGCCAAGATGGTCAGAATTTTATAGGATAGCATTGGGAGCTGTGCTTGGGTTTCTGGAGGCTTCATACTAGAAATGCAATCACCATACTTCTCCAACCATTCTGCCTGTTAATAAGCTAATTATGAAGGTGGCTGGTACCTTTTGCAGGGAGCAATCAGCAAGATCAGAACTGTGCATGCAAGGGAAATGGTACTGGGGCTAACTTCAAGGTGCTGGTTTTGAAGTATAAAGCCCTATACAGCTTGGGACCAGGTTACCTGAAAGATCATCTCACCCCTTACACACCTAATTGATCACTGCGCTCTGCAATTTAGAGACTCCAGCAGATACCATCTTATCAGGAGGTCTGCCCTGCACAATGTTGGAATCGGCCTTTAGTAGTAGTAGTAGTAATAATAATAATAAAGGAACAAAACGCCAGACATTAAAAACTTCCCTAAGGGTGGCATCCCTTTGGAATTCCCTCCCTTTGAATATTAGATTGGTGACATCGCAGTTACCTTTTTGGCACCTGAAGACTTTGAAGAAGTCTTCTAAGTTGAAGTCTTTCCCCAGTCTGCATCAATTGTAGACTTGTTCTAAATGTGTTTTTAACCTGATTTATCACTTGTTGTTTGCCATTCATGGTTCATTTGGGATTCCATTGTATACTACTGAGACAGTAGGTCTTATGGCTCCCTCCATATCTTCTGGGAAAAGCAATTACTATTTGCATTGTGCTATATTTCCATAGTGCTAGTCAAGTGATGACTACACAGCCCTGTGTCCTTGTTACTAAGACTGAGATTTTAACTTCTTCCTTTTAGTGAGCTGGTTTTATTATATTTTGTTCTTTTTTGTTTGTTATTCACCTTGGAATTTCTTTTTAAAATGAAAGGTGGTACATACATTATTTTAGTAAAATTAATAAATAAGTGAATGTGCACATGTTGCTTGCTGATACTCTCCACCAGGAGAGAAAAAAAACTGAGAGAAGCAGCGAGAGAGTGGAATGCTGTACTGTATGTATCTCAGAAGCAACACAACTTCTTACAGTGAATGTTTGCCTTGACAGAGGTAATTAGGCAATTTCAGTCTTAATTCCACATTGCAATCCTGTAGTGCAATTATGAATAAATCATTCTGAATGGATGTCACAGAGTTTATGACTTATCATGGTTGAGTTGGACCCCCAAATTTAAGTTTTGCACAGATAAGGAACTGTATGCATAGCTAAAGATTAATTTGAAATTCCCTCTGAAGCAGCTTTCACTCCTTAAGAGACAAGATGAAAGTATCCATCTTAAGCTCAACCCCGTAAAATCCAGACACTAATGATTCTTTTTAACAGAGAGCAAAGTTGTTATCTGGAGAACATCTATCAGACGCACAAACAAGGACCTGAACCAGCATTCATTAGACACATTTGGCAATCAGCAATAGAAATTTTGAGATTTCATCTACGCTCCTATCACATTGTCTTTAGAGTGATTAATGAATCCATTTTTATCAAGGCAACACTTACCAAGGACAGCTAATGTGTTACACAGTGGAAAAGCAAATTCCCAAATAGGTTAATTCTTGAAGGGCTACCAAGGTGCCACTCATAATTGCTGCTCTTGTTCAGGTCAGGAAGTAGCCCATATTTTGAGTACCTGAAAACAAGAGCCCAGTGCACAGCGTGATCCTGCTCCCATGCTACAGACAAAGCACAGAAATTACAGTCACACCTATTATGTAGCCTGCACCTAGATCCATTTCTTAACTGTGTCATCAGTATTCAGTCAATGTACAACCCAATATCAGAATGTGGATTATATACAGAGAAGCAGTATACAGGCCAGAAATATCGTGCACAACTTACTCACAAAGCACAAGTGCAAACTGGTCTTAATTATATGTTCACTTCATATGTTCCTAGACTGGAAGTGAAGGCTGAATAAAGGGCTCAGGAAAATACTGGTTACCGATAATCCTGGTACTTATTTTTTTAAAAGGTACTTCCCACCCTTCTCTATAAAACAAACTTGCTGTTGAACCAAATCTAAAAAAGAAAAAACCCACAGCAGCATAATTACAGAATCTCAAAATAATAAAGTAACAAAACCAAGCAAATTAACAACCTGTAACCAAACTCAGCTCCTAGAGACAACCTCAGCAAGTACCAAAAACCTTCCATATAAGCTAGGTTTTCACAGTGCTCACTGAAGTATATCGTGTCAGGGCTAGGGAGGGGATGACATTCCACTGTATCAGCATCACGACTGAGTAAGTGTGAGCAGGACCTCAGATGAAATAGTTAAGTAATAGCTACATTACAGGTAAAACATGATTGCTGCCAGGGCGGGAGTCAGGGGCAGGTCAGCAATAACTCACAAGATGTCAGTGAAGTTAACTCTTTATTCAAAGAAACAAAAAAGCTCAGGTCTTGTAAGCACAGCAACTCTTCCCAGGAGATCTTGTCCCAATGAGGCAGTTGCAAGGACTGAAGGTCCCGGCCTTCCCACCACTCTCTAAGATTCCTTCTCTGCTGGCTACTTCCCAAGCAATCTGAGACGTCTTTGCTTTGTCTGTTTTTGCTACCTCTTTGGGTTCTGGGAGACCAGTGGAGAGGGAAACTGGTCACAGCAGGAGGGGGAGACTCCCTGGCTTCTTCAGTAGCCTACCTGATCTCTGCCTCTTGGCTCCCCTCCTCTCCAGCCTTCTACTCCCAGTCTGCTCCCTCTTCTGCCTCTGACCACTCATTGTTGTCCCACCACCAATCTCCTGGCTCGGTGTGTGTGTGTGTGTGTGTGTGTGTGTGTGTGTGTGTGTCCCTTCGGGGTTTCCCAGCTGGTGCCTTCCACCACTCCTCTGTATCCAGCCAGTCCCTGACAATTGCTAAGGCATTATAAACCTCACAACTAAGATTAAAACTATAAAGGAGCACGGTTGGTGGGACCCTGTATTCAGGCTGGAGCAACAGTGACACAGGAATCCTATTAAACATGGTTCATCCCACTGTGGTGATTCTGATATTCTGGATTGCTGCTGTCCTAGCAGTGCTAGTCCTGTTGAGTCAGCTCTGTGTAATGGAAGAACACCCAAGGGCCCAGCGCAAGTTAGTGCCAGTAAATATGTGACAGCCATCATGTTTCACCAAGTTGTTACGCAGGGGAGACGACTGTGAGGATGGCACATGGCACCAGAATCTAGTTAATCTCAGTGGACTAAGGCCTGGTACAAGCCATGTACACCCTATGATAAATTCTCATCCCCCCCCCCCCCGCTTGGCTCTTACCCTTTTGACTCCATTAAATGTTACCTAACATGAACATGCAGGACGGGAGTGGCGCTGCGGTCTAATCCACAGAGCCTAGGGCTTGTCGATCAGAAGGTCAGCGGTTCAAATCCCCGGGACGGGGTGAGCTCCCGTTGCTCAGTCCCTGCTCCTGCCAACCTAGCAGTTTGAAAGCACATCAAAGTGCAAGTAGATAAATAGGCATTTCCGTTCGCTGCTCTGGTCTGCCAGAAGCGGCTTAGTCACGCTTGCCACATGACCCGGAAGCTGTACGCCGGCTCCCTCAGCCAGTAAAGCGAGATGAGCGCCGCAACCCCAGAGTCATCCGCGACTGGACTTAACGGTCAGGGGTCCCTTTACCTTTAACATGAACAGAGATACCATGACTTTAATTGCAGTAGAACAACCAGCAGTAACATTGGCAAACCTCAAAAGTGAGCCCCCTAACATAGGCCTTAAATATTTTTATCTAGTCCTGTTGGCAGACTTCTTCCACTGGCTAGAAGTAAATTTCTCCCCATTGTACATTATTCAAGGCAAGGAGATCAAAGAACTGGTTATCTAAAAGGTGTTAAGACAGCCCAAGTTAGGCTGTCCCAAATGAGTCTTAATTTAGTCAATGGAGACATTATTTTTATTGCACCTCCCATTCTTTTCCCAAACTAGTTAAATTGTTGTTAAATATTTGCAAAATGCCACATTTGCTAAAACCCTCCTACTCAGACTACCAAAAAAGTCACTTTATTTGCCTGATAACAATAGTTCTTAAAAATGACCACCAAGACAGTTTGTCAGTATGAGCAAAACAACCCAGTAAATCTTCACAGGATCAGAAACTCCACAGTTGATGCTTAACTTCAAGTAACTTCTGTTGCTCTGTGGTTTCCTGTTTCTGCATGTGAACTGCCTATATTCATGTTCATTTTATCCTATGTCTTTTACACTTCATTTCTTTCTGTAAGAGACACAAATAACTTTCTTGGGACCAGTTTTTCTATTTGCAGTATATGTATAAACTCTACATAAAATACACATAATAGAAGATGCCATTTTGTGTAGCCACATTTTACAGAATAAGCACTTCTGAAGTTATGACCATCAAGTATGTGTTAAGTGAGACTTGCATGAAGCAAACATGTTTAGGAGTGGGCTGCAATCTTTAAAGTTAAATGGGTTTTCACAAAGAATCCAAGTGGATGTCTTTAGCATAAGCCTGGGTACAATGGCAAAGGCATGCATAACCTTTGGATATCCTTAGACAGATGTGAAAGAAACCAGTGTAGAACTATTCATAGAAAACCAAATACAATTATGCATAATAGTATTTGTATAATAGTAACAACAATAAACACTTGTGTCCTCTAGATTGCATTTTCGCAGAATTACCAGGTTCTGTTCCAGTGCACAAACAAAGTTTAAAGTTGTGTTTCCTCTTCCTGTTCATTTATTTTAAGACATAATGATCTACTGTGAAATCTAAGGAACATACATGCAACTTATTTCAGGTAAACTGCTCTCTAACTGCTCCACTGGAAGTACTAGAATATACCCATTAAATAAATTGCAGGGACAACAAATAAGCCTTACATTTTAACACTACTAGCTTTCAAAGTGCTTTTTTAATGCTGGCAAAATATAAATATCTGATTAAGTTAGTTGTCAAAATATCAGTCTCTTCTTCACAGAACCTCATGCTTGTCCACCACTACTATCAACAAACTAGCAGGTTTTTTCCATCCACTTTACAGTTGTAGGTTCAAGGGAAATATTTTGTTTTTTATTGTGTACTTTTAAAGGGAAACAGGTTGCTTACAAAGCTGAAAGTGGCTTGAAGGCAGGGGAGCTGGATCCAGAGTTGCATGAGAAGGCTACTCACACACAATGGTGCTTTCATGCCCATTCCTTTTTCCCCACAGCCTTTACCTACCCCATTCCAGCAGATCCCTTGACTCTTCAGGATGGCTGGGAGGAGGGGGGTAGGAGGCTGCAATAGGAAGGAGAGGCGGGGAAGCCCCATGTGAGAGCAGACCTTTGTTCACATGACTTTGGATTAAAAAAAGCATAAAAGCAGTGACTGAGAAAGGAGACTAGTTTAAAATAAAATGCGCAAGAGGTTAGACAAATTTGTTGAAGTAACCCTTACCACTAAATACATTACTCTCAACAACATGATCCATTCTCTAAAGCACTGGGTTGAAGACATTTAAAGTTTGGATCATGTACTAGATTATGTAGATTAAGGAGCCCCAAAGTCTGTCTTCGGGAGACAAAATTATGTATCTGACTGGGAGAATTAACTCAGCCCAGCTAAATGATCATATGCTCTTATTTTATGCCTTCTAACTTTCCTCATTCTACAATGTCATGTTTATGTTAGTCCAAAAATTACTCTGAAAGTGTGGCTAAGAGCTACATAGCTAACACTCTAAAGCAATACAGTAATTTGATAAAACAATAATCTCTATTTTATTATATTGATGAAGGCTTGAAATCTAAACCCATGAAACAATGTTTCATGTTTCAGTTAAGGTGTTGTGTTTAAAATATCATCTGGCAGCACTTTTATAACAGCTTCTTTGAAGAATCACAACTTTCGGTTTGTAAAGAAGTTCATAATCCAGAGTTTTTACAACTTGAGTTTTAGTCATGTCAGGTACTAGGTAAACTTTGCACACAGAAGTGTAGGGTATATCATCTTATATGGACATTGAACTAAATGAATCTCAGCACATTTAGAGAGCCATTCCCATTTCTCCTCTAGCAGCAGCAAAACTTGTTTTGTGCTGGACAATTTAGTGGTAGGACATTTTTATATTTAAACCCATAAGTGATCCAAAAGTTTTACAACAAGGAGCCAAGTATATTAAATCATCATTCAAAAAGCTTTATACCACTTGCTATATTTGTAAGAGTATTTTCCCCTTCAAATTCTTTGGCTCCACTCAGCAGCCGCCTTGCTGACTAAACAGACAGCCCCAGATGTTGTTTTTAAGCTAATATTCATTTCATTCTGGAACACCACACATACTATGAAATGCCTGCATATAAAATGCTGCTGAATGTCTCTTAATTTAGGAAGGTGAAAATATGATTTGGACCTTTTCTACTAGGTTTGACAAAGGATTTCAGAGAAGTAAGTTATTGGATAATAACAGCCTTTACAAAAACATTTTTGGAACAACAAAAGTGAGTCATATAATTCTTCCTATTTTGTTAATCTCTCAGGAATATCAATGAGTTCTGTGTGTATATGTGTGCGAAATAAGTAATGTAACTCAACTCTGTGGTTTTTTACAGGTTATAAAAACATACAGCCTTCAGAAAAATTCCAGGATTGTCACAATACTCAGTACATCTCAAATATTCAGTTCCTCAAAATACTTAACTAGTTTTTACACTCAGCTATACCATTAGATCTTATATTCACTTGTATTTATAATCCTTTGTGCTACTCAATCATGGCCACATGATCCAAATATGCCCTTTTAAAATGTGTTTGGGGAGAAGGGTTATTGGGTTGTTCTTGCTTTTATTTTGATTATATATTTTGTAGTTTTTATATCATGATTTTATCCTGTGAGCCGTCCTGAAACCTGCGGGTATAGGATGGTGTGCAAAACTAATAATAGTATAAATAAATACCGTATTTTTTGCTCTATAAGACTCACTTTTTCCCTCCTAAAAAGTAAGGGGAAATGTGTGTGCGTCTTATGGAGCGAATGCAGGCTGCGCAGCTATTCCAGAAGCCAGAACAGCAAGAGGGATTGCTGCTTTCACTGCGCAGTGATCCCTCTTGCTGTTCTGGCTTCTGAAATTCAGAATATTTTTTTTCTTGTTTTCCTCCTCCAAAAACTAGGTGCGTCTTGTGGTCTGGTGCGTCTTATAGAGCGAAAAATACGGTAAACAGAAGAAATACATCATTGTTTTATATACCCTTTACTCTTGTCATGTGAAAAAGATAGGAATCTATAATAAAAGCTTATTATTGAGGCACTACAAAATAAGGACACAGTGGAGTCCTTGTCTATGGCAAAGTTCTACTGCAGTAAATAAAATCATTCATCCATAAGGCTAGTGAAAAGAAGGACTTCCCATTGCTTTCTAGTAGCCTCTGCCAGCAGATCTATGAATGGTAGCACTTTGCCTGCACAACTGCAGCTTTGTTAATTTGATCTGAAACAGAGATGCTAACTTCTGCAATATATGAGCCTGCTTCTCTACATCATTACTATACATATGCCTCATTTGCTAGCATAGCTTCACTTATGAACTTTTCCACAGCTTAGATCAGGACTGGTGAGCCTAACTAGACCTCTAAGCATTGGAGACTGGCTTGCCAGGCTGCTTTGGGCAAACCATGTCCACCTTCCACACTTTAGGCATCATTTGTGATATCAGATACAATGAACTTCAAGCCAGAGCTAAAATGAAGAAATAGGAACACCCTCTTAAGTATGCTTCCTTTCCTTGCTGTCAATTGCCAGCTTGAATTCAAGCTAGTGACAAAAAAATGTTCTTCTGCAGTGGCTTACTGTGATCACTAATCAACTGATTGGCACTCCATAATGCAGCTGAACCCTGCCCAAAACAGGATCTCTTAGTTCACCTAACATCCACTTGATAGCAGATGACTGACAGCCCTGCCCACCAACCAAGAAGGTTTGGGGGAGGCAAAATCCAGTCATATTCTTTCTATACCCCATCACTTTCTTAGGCAAATTCCATCACTGATCAAATTTACAAGCATCCTTTTCACAAGCACCATATATGTTATTGCAGCCATACCACCACTCAGTCAAGTTTATTCTCGTAGTCTTGAGATGAATGTAGTTGCAGACAGGTTCTGCTGTGGACCTGTATGGTACATGTCCTGCTTCTAGAACTGAGATGCACTGTTTTCATGATGCCTGGCCTGTTTGTGTTAGAAACCTTCGTTAAGAAGCCATATAAAAGCTATTTTTGAACTAACTCAATTCTAAGTATCCTGGTTGTCTACAGGCAGGACAAGAATATGTTCAGATCCAAGCTGCTGTCTCCAGGGTATAATATGCTATCAAACATTCCCAAGAACTTGGTGGTATAAACATCAACCGAACCCGTTTGCCAGAACAACTTTTCTCATTCCTCCTAGGGCTTCTTTTACTTGGCACAAACTTGTCATCTACACAAAATGGCTATCTTTTTATCACATGAACAATTCAGAGATTAACAAATAATATGGTGTTCATGAAGCTAAAGAGCTCAGTCTCTTTCTCACTTTACGTTTACAGCATGGGAACTGTTACAGCATGGCTAGGGAAATGTGACAAACTGAATCACACAGCAAAAAATTATTACTACCCTATGCTATCATTGCTCCTCTGGAAAACTGGGGCATGTTGGCAAGGAAAGGAGTCACAGATAAGGGATAGCCAACACGGTGCTACAACATCCATAGGTCTCAGCCAGCATGGTCAATAGCCAGGAACAATGAGACTTGTAAATGGCAGGGAATCACACTGCCTACCTCTGTGCTACATCTTCTCGCATTATTTAAGTGATGTATGAAGGAGTCCCACTGTAGTGATGCAATGACACACATGTAACATGAGGGACCCTCAATTAGTAAGAGAAGATGTCTCTTTAATTTATTTATAAAGTGGTCTGCTACATGATTATTATTTTTTATTCATTCTAAAAAAGTTTGCCATCCCACTCAGTGATATTCCATTTTTCTGGGAAAACCAACTGGTCATTTCTCTGTTGCCAGGAATCAGTTGAACTGTGCAACTAGTTCTACACCCCAAAGGTGTAAAGGGGCTAGGGGCACTTCCTCCCTTATGATGACCCTCTTAGGTAATGTTTCTGAAGTCTAGAGGGGGAGGCATGATTTGATTCCCATGCCTCGATCTCTCCACAGCTACTGTATGTGCATGGTTGAGAAGGGCAATCTTTTCTCCATCTCTACATTGCTTTTTTACGCTCGGGCTTTCTATCATCTATAGCCACCAATGTTAGGTCCCAAAGAAGAGTCTCTTTTTAGCGAGCTGCCTCCCTGCCCCTCTTCTTCCTTGTACATGGTTTGGTCAAGTTCTCCTAATTCAGTCACTTTCCTAGCACACAAGTCTAGCTGCATTAGTCTTGGTAGACTGGGAACTTACTAGCCAAGTGGAACAGCTGCATACATATGCCAATTCTTGAACTCCAGCAGGAAAATGAGAGGGTGGGGGCCTGGGGACTGAGTTGAGTTCATATGGTCATCAGGAACTTGAGCTAGATCTCCTTTTGGGGCAGTGACAGAACTTCTGCTACAAAAGAAACACTTAGAATAGGGATGGGGGAACCTGCAGGCATTCAGATATTGTTAGAATGCAATTCCCACCATTCCCTATGATGGTTGGAGCTGAAAGGAGTTGGAATACCAAAACATCTGAATGGTCACAGCTTCCCCACTCATAGCTTAAGGCTAGCAGGCCTCTTTTGAGGTGAAAGTCCAGAGTGGAGACATGAAAACAATTGAATTCCCTAAAGTTCCCTTCTAGGATTTAAGGAGCGGTAGCAGAAAAGGTTCCAACCCATAAAATGAGGTGGTATTGTTATTAAATATTATTCTGGCATATAGTGCAGGGTGTCTGTGTAATGCAAATAAAAAATCACAACTTGAAAGGTTCGTCACTCCTATCCTGTACTATCCACCCTGTATCTCAGTTGTTGAATAAAAATAGTAAAAATACTTCCCTGAAAGATTCTGTAATGAAGGAGCCCAGCAACTGAGGTATTTCCCTTTGCTGACCCCACGTCCCATAAGTATAGTGATAACAAAGGGGGAGATGATTATTGCTGCAAGGTTTTGTTTGTTTTGTGCCCCCAGGTTTTTGTAATAAAAAAAGACACTAAAAATAACACTCATGAGGACATACTTCTCAAATTTTAGTGCAGTTATACAAGCTCTTATGAGTAGGCACCACTGTGTGATTTATTAGTCTCAGTGGAAGATACTAAACTGGTGGAGGTCAGGCAGGAGGTGCGGCTTGTGGATTCTATTCAAGGAATCTCTAGCTTTTCCTGGTAATTCAGCCATTGCCAAACATACAGTGGGCCTTTGGGCTTGTATTTTCCAGCAGCAGCTCTCAAAGATTGGCTATTTCCAAAGCAGCTTGCAATATGTCATGTTCATCCACTATTCAGATTTTTTAAAAAATAAAATTACTAAGCTTGCCTAAAGTAGTCCTTTGGAACCAAGCCAAGGAATTTAACACATTTATTCCTGCACTGGGACATTCCAAAAGTAGATCAAGCCCCAAAACTACATTTAATTAAAAGTGAAATAATATGCACACATATTAGAAGTAAATCCTACTGCACTCTGTGGGAGTGCATGAAATCATGCTACAAAAGTGTATAAAGTCTGTTCCTCAACCTCATGCGCTGATGTAGTCAAAGTTCAAAGGATTTCTAAGGATATGGTTTTGCCAAGTATCAACTTTAATCACTCTAGAGATCACTAGGTCAAGTATCCATTTGCCGCTGGGTAAACTAAAGACAGTATGTGATGCAGACACAAAGAATTTTAAGGGTTTTTTCAAATGAAGTGGACTATTTAAATCACTTTATTACAGCTGCATTCCTAGAAAAGCAGCTTTTCGATCATTCGTCTAAACTGCAAATCAGCATAATCCTATCCTTATTTAAATGTAAACATTGCTGCAAATTCTTCATATTTTTTCAGCAGTAATAGTGTACAGTACTGCCGAATATGATCCATTAAGAACAAAGACGACCATACAGAAATCTTACTCCAAAGGCAAATTAGATTACAAAGATTTTACATAAGGATTTCTTTAAACACTCTTCTTACTTGTCCTCTCCCACCAACAACATAAAAGCTTTCATTACAAATACAGATTTCCAAAGTTAAAGGTTTTATTTGGAACACAGGAATTTAGTTCTAGAACACTTGACAATATAAATTTTCTGTAAAACAAATTTTCTAGGGAAAGACAAGTTAAGAAGGAAAACAGATTTGTCACCAGAGACTGGTCAACCAGATGGAGTCATACCTGTAAAATTTCTTGTAAAGAAAGGCCATGCCTGCAAGGATCTAAACAAACAATTCAGGCACTTAAAAATTGTGGGGGGAAACAATACTGCTAAGAACAGTGCATTCCCAAAACCACAAATAATGAAACGTGTAGCTTAACAACTGCATTTTAGTCTATAAGCTAGAATTTTTCTGCTCAGATATTTGTACTTAATGAAAGTTAGTATAAAGATGAGACTCCAAAAGACTGCCAGTGGCATTGCTAACTCAATCAATTCATTTTGCATTATTCTCAAATGATTTTTCAATGCCACACATATCACGTCAAATAAAACTGGCATGCATGGTAAAGTGGATAAACACCATTGAGGTTTAATGAAGTCCCTAAGTGATGTGAAGTACCTAAGACATTGCTAATACAAAGAATAAGCCATTAATATCTAAAGTTACTTAATAAAACACCACCACCACACTGACCACAAGGCCCAAATACACATTGTAAATGATACATAAGTGAATATCAAGAAGCTGGAGGGAGGGAGGGAATCAAACATAGCTTTCGTGGTTTTCAGTATCCCACATTTTACTGCAATTACTTGTCCCATTCTCCTAGAGCAGATCCCAAGCAATATTTTAGGAACAATTTTAATACAGTAGTTTGGCAGATGTTGTCAGTGAAGACATTCCAGGTTCAACATGGTCTGCTTGTGAAATAGAGTACAGAAGTTAGCATCCTTTGACTAAAAGAGATGGGAGACTGTGGTGAGAAAGAAAGGGGGAAGAACAACAAGTTTGGTTGTATAGATTGTTGAATTTAAGAGCAAGGGCTATGAACGATTCACCTGCTCTAAAGAGTATGAACCCAATACATCTTTCCTGAACTATACCTGGACAAAAGAAAATCACCTTATTTGACTGGCACAATGGTGCAACAGATTGTGCATAATCTTGTGGTGCAGACTACAGAAATTTTGTTGTGAGTGACAGAAAAGCACAATGAAGATACTGATAAAGCCTGGGGGGGGGGGTACACTGATAGAAAGGGAACAGGGTCTCAATACCCCCTCTCTTTTTTTCTTAAGTTGTTTCTCTGAGAGTTGTGAGCATCTGAAGGATCTGGAAGAGAGCACATCAGCACATGCACAAGCACCCCTGCAGCAAAGGACGTAATGGCAGCCACCAGGACGGCCTAGATGAACCCCCCCCCTACAAACGCACAAATCCACAATGATGGGAGCCGTTACCTGAATCCTGTGGGAGCAAGCAGAACTCACAAACACTTGCATACGATGCAACTCGGGCACAAACGCTGGGCGAATTGCAAGGAGGAGCACAGAGGCCGAGCTGGCAGCTCGTGGAAAAAACTCGGGGCTATAATAAGGCCAGCTTTGCAAGCGCCGCCGGGCTTCTCCGGGCTGCCCTCGCCTCCCTTCAGACGCGCCCTGGGCAGCCCGTCGCCTCCTCCTCCTCCTCCCCGCTCCGCTTTCCAATTACAGCAGCCCAGGCTGCCCTGTCCCGGCGTGAACCCCGCTCGGCGCCGCACGCTGGCCGGCCGGCCGGCCGCCCTCCCCGGTGTCCCTGGCACCGGACCCGCTCGGCGCTTCGCCACACGCGCGGCACACCCCGCCCCCGCCCGCCCGCCCGAGGCGCCGCTCGCACCTGCGGAGGAGGCTCAGCCCCCGCCGCAAGAAGGACCCGGTCCCCTCCCAGGGCAGGGGGCGCCTCTGGACATCCTCTCCCCGCCGCCGCCGCCGCCGCCGCCCCCCGGCCCGCCTCTCCCGCTCTGCCCTTCCCCTCAGCCGTCCCTTCCCGCGCTCGGGGAGAGACCCCCGCCATACATCGCCTCAGCGCTCGCGCAGGGGGAGCGGGGTTCGAGTCTCACCGGGTCTCCGTGCTCGCCTCACGCGGCAGAAAAGGGAGCGGGGGAGGCGCCGCCGAGATAACAGCCCGCCCGCCCGCCTGTCAGCCCGTCCGTCCCTCAGTCAGCGGAGAAGGGCACGAGCCGCCGCGCGAGGCAACAGTTCGCGGCTCCGGGCGCGCGCGCTCGCGACGGCAGCAACAGCGCGCTGCCGCGGGAAAGGCGGGCGGCCCGTCAATCATCGCCCCTCCTTCGCTCTCTCTCCCTCTCTCCGAGGAAGGGGAGGGGGGAGGGATGCGGCGCGCGCGCGGCGGCCGGAAAACATGCAGCGCGGGGCAGCCGCTCTCCTCGACGCCTCAACATAAACAACTTTCCTCATTGGACGGCGAGCCCCTGGAGAAGGCGGGGCCGAGGCGGTTTGAGCGAGCGTTTCACCCAATGGCGCCAAAGAAAGCAGCCCCTCGGTGAAAAGCGATTGGTAGCCGCGAAACGGGCTTTTTCAAAGCGGCTGTGATGGGCAGCTCTTCCCGCGAGTAGGAGGAGAGGGAGGAGAGAGCGTAGTAAGTCACGCTTCGACAGAAATGGATAAGGAGGGAGGGGGAAAGCTCCTCAGGCCTGTCCAATGGGCACTTAGCGAAGGCGTGCTGCCCGCTAGGTGGGATTCCATGCGGACAACCCAATAGGCTTGGAGCAAGCGACATGACGGGCACCTTCTGCAACCAATGAGCGTGTCGTGCGTTATGTGACGTATATATCATCGGCCGGTCGGCTCTGGGGCTGTCGGAGCAGCTTAGACGTCGGCTTCTCTTTTCTGGCTGGTTTGCCCGAGGCCTCGAGCGGTGGGCGGTGATGAAGCGAGTCTCTGGGGCCCCGTCCTAGGGCAGCGGCGGCGGCTGCGAGGCGCGCCAGAAGCGTGACTGGTGGGTAAGTTGGAATTAATGGGGTATTTAGCTCAGGTCGGTGGTGGTTGTGGAGTCCCCCCCTTTTTTTGTCCCCGTTGGTATGTCCCCTCAGAGATTCCCTGTCTCTTGCTTGCTATGGTTGAGCCCCCGGGGGGGGAGATACCATTCCACGGGGGCAAGTCCCATTGAATTCAGTAGAACATTACTTCTGAATACACATGAATAGGGTTTTTCCTGACCTGAGTGTATTCAGTTATTGCCCTCAAAGTGGGGTAATAACCATATATTTCGCGGCATAAAAACTGCAAGAACTTAAATAGCGTCTAGCAAGCTAAAAGCAATTCAGTGGGAGAGAGTCCATTCATGGCCCATAAGGCTTCCTAAAAAGAAAATTAGAGCTATTCTCCCCCTTAAGGTGATCTAGGTCCTAGTCAAGGACTCAGTGGGAAGGAGCTGTGCCAATAAATGTTGCGTTTTGTACTTCTCATACGTATGTTTTGTGCTTTGGGAAATGGTTCTGTGGCCTCTGTTGATGTCAGAGCATAGGAACTGCATAGCTGTCAACTTTCAGATTTGAAAATAAGGGATCAGCAGCCTCACCTGTCCCGGGAACAGTTTACGGGATATCTAACAATCTGGGATAGCAGCAGGAAGCAGCGGGAAACGGTGCTGGTATAAGGGAATTTCCTGCCAAAAAAGGGAAGATTGACAGCTATGCAACTGTCAAAGTTTGAGGAATTGTGCTGCTACTGTGTTGCAGGCCTAAGTAAGCAGTATGCGCTTGGTGATTGGATCAGAAAGCAGGTAGAGAGACACCATCCTTTTAGTATTTATAGATGGAGCCTGCCTTAGGTAAATTTGTTTTTACTGGTATAGGAAGCAGCACAGTCTGATTGGCTGCAAATTCTCATCAGCAAAGAAAGTTAGTGGGGAGAAATAATGGCATTTGGGAAGTTGGTTGATGATAGAGGTGCGAGGCAAAGGTGAATGGTTGACATCTGAATATTCAGCTATTCCTCTGCAATGTGGTAACTATACGTATTTTGCTTCAGAAGAAGGGAACCAAGAGGCTACCCTGTGTTAAGGTCTTGCCAAAAAATGGTTTTAAAAATCAGCTGAACTGTTCAAGCTGCTAGAAGTACAGTCAGAGGAGCTTTGGGGTCAGAGGCAGATTGCATCCAGTAGCGGGACAGGATTGTGAGAATTTGGCTGGGCTGCGGCAAAGATCAAGGGAATTTGACAGGTGTCTGCAACAGTATCCCTTGAGTCCATAGAAACTGTCTTCAAGCATTTTTAAGATCTAAAACTAAATATCAGTACAGTAGTACCTCGCAAGACGAAATTAATTCGTTCTGCGAGTTTTTTCATCTTGCGAATTTTCCGTCTTGCGAAGCACGGATTCCCATAGGAATGCATTGAAAATCAATGCATTCAACAAACTTGCAAGACGTTTTCGTCTTGCAAAGCAAGCCCATAGGGAAATTCGTCTTGCGAAGCAACTCAAAAAACGAAAAACTCTTTCGTCTTGCGAGTTTTTCGTCTTACGAGGCATTTGTCTTGCAAGGTACCACTGTACTGTATTCCCTTATGTATTTAAGAAACATTTTGTCTCCAGTGTTGGTGTCAGTTTCACACCTAAACCTATTATTCCTACCTACTAGGAGGCTTTAAGGGTACGTGTATTCTTTTATTTAAATTTTAAAAGCATTCTAAGCTGGCAGTAGGAAAAGGTCACACTGAGGTACTTTTGAGTTACTTTGGCAGGGAGATCCATAGATCCTGAAATATAAAAATTAAATATCTAAACGGTCATAAAAAGTAGGACCAAGGCAACCATTGCCCTATAATCTTTAAATAAAGGCTTTTTCAGCCTGCCTTCTTTTATTAGGATTCTGTTCCCTGCCCCTAGCTATGAGTGTGAGATTACAAAAGTGCATATTCAGGATCCCTTTGCATCAGATTGGTTATGCCTTATTAGTTAAGGCTTAACTAATAAGGCATAACCAATCTGATGCTAAAGGATCCTGAATATGCCATCTTGCTTGAGGAGTGGCTTTCTACATTAAATGGTCCAGCATTCTTCGCAGTCATCACAAGCAAATGACTGCCTTTCTCTTGACAACCATAAACATAACTATTGCTTACAATAGCAAAGTGGAATAAATAATTGTAGTGCCTTCATTAATTTTGCATGCTGTTTTACAATGTCTGGATGCTGAAGCAGTGTACAAAAAATGTCTAATGTACTATGATTTATAAGAAACTTTGTTAGGTGGTGGTACCAGTGGTCTTGCATAAAAGGTATCTCAGTCTACCAAAAAAAATTCTCAAAATCCAAATCTGCAGAAAAGGGTGGGTGTAAAAATTCCCCACAATTGTAATATGGGATATATTGAGTTGTTGTTATACAGCTATTTTGATATGGTACTAGCAAGAAATAAATCACCAGATTCCTTGGTGGGTGCCAAAATATAACTGATAGTTATAACATTTTAAGGCTGCAGTCCTAAGCATATTTTACTTCTGAACAGTTAGAATCAGGCTGAGTGAAATTATTTCTCCCAAATTTGTAGAATCAATATGTGGAGTTCAAAAGCACAAGAGAAACATATGAGCTTTACTATAGTTTGAGTGTACACCTTCCTTCCAACTGTGGATCAAAGGGGTTTTCAGAGCCTCAGAGGTTATCTCGCCTTCAGAAAGTACCTTGTCACTTGGACATGTTTCAAGTCCTTCTCATCCTCAGAGCCTTTCTAAGATGTGTTTATTTAAGTGGTCTTGCTTCCCCATTAATCCCTCCACCATCAGGTGTTTAAATAGCTTGTCCATTCCTTCAGTTAATACCGGTACTTTTCCTTCTTCATCCCACCCTGTGTCCTAAGTTGCTTGCTGAAGCTTGCCCATTGCCTGTTTCTTTATTCTTTTATTTTACCACTGCTCCTTCACCATCTTTGCTCCCTTCCTGCTTGGAACTCCCTCTAAACATGCTATTTTTGCTACACCTTTATCCTCTGGCTGGTTGAGCATCTCTCCTTCTCCAGTGCCCACCTCCTGCCCAGCCTGTTCGTTTGTTTGACTCACCTTTGCACCTGACCACCACACACTGACAGCATGAGCAGGGAGCTGTCGTGTCAGTCACTCATTACATTTGGTTCCTTCGTTAATGAGCCTTAATGTTTTTCTGTTGTGTTTTCCAACATCTGTACCATGTGGCCACAAACTTTTTTCTCCTCCAACAATTGGATTTAAGAGTCTAGGGGTAACATATTATGCAGACCTGAAGGAAGATAACAGTATGTTTTTAGCACGCACCTGAAGCATATTACAGCTGGTGCTTGCCTTATTTCAGAGGAGGGATTGTTCCACAAGCTGGCTGCCAGCACAACCAAAAAGGCCCTCCTCCACATTGCTGCAAGATGGACTTCAGCAGGCTGCAACACAACCAAGAGGGCCTCATGCAAAGTTCTTAGAGAGCGGGCAAGTCTATACAAGGAAAGGTGTTCATTCAGGTAACCTGGTCCCAAGTCGTTTGGGGTTTTCTAAGTGAATAGCAAACATGTAACCTTATATGGCTTCATATAAAAATGGCAGACACAACTGTTTTTGCTTAAGTCAACGTACGGGATTTAAAGGGAGCATTTCAGCGTAGCGCTAAGATTGCTCCATCTGCAGAAGCATTTCTTCTTGCTCAATTGAATAATCTCCCATTTTCTCCCACCTTGCACTGTTCTTGGGGTTCTCCTGACACACACACACATGCCAATTTGGGGGCAGTGGGGGAGCCCCATTGCGCTAGTGGAAGTCCTTGCATGGGCTTCTACAAGTGGAAGTAATTAGTTGAATCCAGCCACAAATGAAAACTAGACTTGGCCCAGAGACTGTTTTCTTTATTTTTAAATTGCAAGTTGGGTGCAGCTTCATTTATAAACCTAGCTTGATGGTGTGTGGTTTGTTTGTTTTTGCTAGACTTTACTGATATCTCCCCAGTCCATTTGTTTTTGTTCTGCTTTATCCTAGGGTCCATCTTTTCTACTCTTGCCAACCACCCACTAAAGCTGTTTAAATGAGAATGTCCTTGGCGCAGAGAGTGCTGCTCACATGGCTCTTCACATTGCTGTTCCTGATCATGTTAGTGTTGAAATTGGATGAAAAGGCACCATGGAACTGGTTTCTCATATTTATCCCAGTTTGGATATTTGATACTATTCTTCTAGTTATGATAATTGTAAAAATGGCTCGCCGTTGTAAGTCTGGCTATGACCCTCGAAATGGTTCCCGTCACCTCAAGAAGAAAGCTTGGTACCTTGTAGCAATGCTGCTTAAGTTGGCCTTCTGCCTCGCCCTCTGTGCAAAATTGGAACAACTTGCTGAAATAAAGCTAGCTTATGTCTTTATTCCCTTTTGGGTGTTGCTCATTGGAGGGATAATAGAACTTGGATACAACATCTTCTATGTACGAAGGGAATAACTTGTCCATAGACTGGGTTTATCCTTTCATCAGCCAGCATCACATTCCTTAACAACATTAGCTTGCTATAAGTTTACAGCACCCAAAGGAACTACAAGTAACAGCTGTATGTTGACATTCTATATGCCGTTGGACTAGACTCTTCAATGTGTGGAGCACAGCTATCTGATTTATATGTAAATACTGTAAATAAATCATCAAAATATTTTCCAAGTATTCTCTCTATTTATCCTTCTGTGAGTGTGTGTGTCAAGTTTGTGTCTAGTGTGTTGAGTCATTACACTATAGAACTTGCCATTGCACAAAACTAAATTGAAATGGCTTTTCTGTAAATGGCTGGGAACAGATGGCCAACTTCTGCATTCTCAATAGTTACTTTATTCTCCAGACAGTGAGCTGAAGGCACAGAAGTATATTTTGGTACACAAAGTGGGTTTACTTGCAACTAATCATGTTGTAATACTGAGAGGAACATAACAGTTACAAAGCACGCAGGCCCTAGTTGGATCATTGCTTGCAAAATCTGCAAAAGATTCAATGATAGTGATCTTTCTTGTAAATTTGATGCTTTCCCATCTTACAAATGAAACACTGCAGGCAAGCATTTTAAAATACTTTAGTTTACTCTACTTCAGGGTTTTCCAAACTTGGGTCTCCTGCTGTTGTTGGACTATAGGGTTGATGGGAATTGTGGTTCCAAAACAGCTGGAGACCCAAGTTTGGGAAACCCTGCTCTAGCTAATAGGAACCTTTTTGTGCTCTTAAGATTCAAGCATTGTAATAAATGTATATGCTTAATGTGATATGTTAACTAGTATTTGCCTTCACTTCCTCATTTTTTTCCTGTCCCTAAGCTGCCCAGTGTGAACTGAATTGACATTAAACTACTGTACAAACTCAAACAAAACAGTCAGGAATCACCAAGTCTTAACACATCATCCTACTTGTATCTCCTCTACCCTCTTCCAAGGGGCACAATCTTCCTGTTGAGGAAGAAAATAAATAGGTCAAGGGAGGAAAGAGAACACAGTGCCAGAAAATATATTTGTCACACTGTAGCATTATAGGAACAAAACCTGGGATAACAATAAAAGCATGCTTTTGTGCTTCACACAATTGCCTCTGTGTAGTAGGGGTGCTGTGTAAAAGAAGACATTTCACAATGTTCGAAGCAGCTGGCAAATTTCATAAACAGAAGAGTTTACTTCCCTGTAAGTGTGCTTTGATCATAGCCTCAGAATGAATGGGAAGAATATTCCACTTACCAATGACTAAAACCATAAAAGACACTAACAAGCAATATACCATATTTTTTGCACCATAACACTCACTTTTTTCCTCCTAGAAAGTAAGGGGAAATGTCTGTGCGTGTTATGGAGGAAATGCCTACGGGTGGCATGCCTACGGATTTTCCTCCTCTAAAAACTATGTGCGTGTTATGGTCGGGTGCGTGTTATAGAGCGAAAAATACGGTAAATAGACTTAGCAGAATTTTAAAATCAAACACCAAATAGCAGCAATTTAAAAGCTTTGGGAAATAGAGGTCTTTCTCTGGTGCTGAAATGATGTTTCCAAGCATATCTGCAGATCTTAGCGTACACACAGGCACATGTGGAGATAAGCGGTCTTCCAGTCCTGTGCATCTTCTATGCCAGGGGCAGGCAACCTAAGGCCCGTCGGCCGGATGCAGCCCATTCGCCTTCTCAATCTGGCCCACAGATGGTCCAGGAATCGGCGTGTTTTTGCATGAGTAGAATGTATCCTTTTATCTAAAATGCATCTCTGGATTATTTGTAGGGCCTGCCTGGTGTTTTTACATGAGTAGAATGTGTGCTTTTATTTAAAATGCATCTCTGGATTATTTGTGGGGCATAGGAATTCGTTCATTTCCCTCCCAAAAATACAGTCCAGCCCACCACATGGTCTGAGGGACGGTGGACCGGCCCACGGCTGAAAAAGGTTGCTGACCCCTGTTCTATGCAGAGTGGCACAAGCTGGTCACAGCTTGTTAGAAGCAGGATACTAGTCTAGGTGGACACCTGGTCTGATGCAGGAGGACTTTTATGTTCAGAGAAAATGGCTGGTGATTGGCTATTACTATACATTCCAAGTCCAATGTGCATTATTCCCCCATAGGTTGCGTTTTTATGTAATTGTTGAATAGTACACACCCACACCCACACAGACTTAGCACGAGGAAGCCCCAGTAAAGGACCTTCCAAAATCACAGCTGGCTTACCACACCTATCCCTGAAAATCCCTGAGCTAAGCAAGAATCTAGATGTGATGAGCATCCTTATCATATGATCATGCTTGATAAAACAAGTCACCTTCACAGCACATTTACATCCCACCCTTCACAAATCTCAGAATGGCAAAAACGTGCAGCTGACAAGGCACCATGTATGCCATCCTGAGCTCCTTTGAAGAAAGAAAGAACTTGCAGGCTATATTCCAAGGGGCACAAACATCTAGTCATCTGGACATCAAGAGTTATAAAAGTTTAAAAATTGCTAAACACATAGCTACAAGAAAGATGGAGGGCCCTTCTCATCTCAGTACTATTTTATTTCCTATTTTCTTTTTTATTTGGGTTTAGATCAGGGTTTGCAACCTAATTAAGATCCAATATAGAATGCTACTGTGGTGAAATTGCCATTTGTTTAAGCATATTGTAAAATTTGCTTTTAAAAAAAGGTTAAGTTTCACAGCATGGGGTAATGTAAATTTTGAATTATGTGGTATCAGCTCATGGCAGACAGCTGCAAAGTTATGTGGCAGCTTTGAGAAGCAACACTATGCTAGAGGCTTAATAGCTGGCAATTTTGATTGGATAGCTCTGGTCTGATTAGGCGGTTCTGCCTACATCTCAATGGATATGAGGTGGTCTGATGCAGGGGAGGGAATTCTACTCCACTTTCATCTGATTGGCTGAAGTGGGAGTCAGCTGGAGCCTTAATACCTGGTTTCTGCCCATTGTAAGAGGTGGTTGTTGCTGGTGGGGCAGCCTGGAAGAAGAAACAGAAGCTTTGGGGGCACACTTTTTAGAATAACATTTCTTCATGTCAGGAGGCCAGCTGTGCTAAATTTTCTGTGGCTCTTGCATACAAAAAGCAAAACAAAAGTCCAGCATAATTCAACTCGGAGTAAACAAGAGCACTATGGAAGCTCCTGATCAAAGTGTACACCTAGAGGCATTTTTAAAAAGAAGCTAAAAATGTCACTTGACAGCAGTATTACGCATCAGAAAATGAAATGAAGGATTAGAACAATGTAAAATATAACAAACTTGCACAAAAGTTAAAAACACACAGGTTAAGTTAGAGCATTTGTTATTTTATTTTTGTTTTGATGGTGCACCAACTATATTTACCAATAGAGGTCTCTTGCTACAGTAGGCACTAAAGAAGTGTGACTGAGAGTAGTGAGTTAAGACGATAATGTATTAGTAAGAACTGGTGACTGAGTCAGGCCCTCTCCTCAGGATATACTAGCAATTATGTATGTCTCCATCTTATGCGGTTTCATTCTATGAAAAACTTGGAAGTCTGAGAAGTTGCTCTGGCAGCACAATCTTATACATGTTTACTCAGAAGTAAGCCCCACTGAGTTAATTTAGACCTATTCTCAGGCACACGTACATAGTATGGAAGCCTTAAAGATTCTTACAATCATCTGTATCTGTCTCACCAGTAACCAACCTAATAGTGACATTTCTTGATGCAAGTATGAACCTTGAGTTTAAAACCTCTACTTATTTCTGCCTGGAAAATGGTATAGGGCCAGATGTAGGTGAATTACATTTGTACAACATAAAAACCATCAGGTTCTGAGCCAATTTATATGTGAACATTTATGGAAGAGGACAAATCACACAAAATTGTTTAACGGCTTAAATTGACTGGCTATTGTTAATTTGTACATTTGGATTTGGTTTTTTTGGGGGGGGGATCCTGCCTCTATAATAAACTCCAGCTCCATTATTGCAAGTTATATTTATTCCAACTTGAGTCCTCAAGTAAGTTTCAATGTATACAGGAGAGAATGCCAATGATAGGGTGTAATAACTGGGAGAGAGTAAGTTGAGGAGACTGGAACTGGTGTCCACTCAAGATTTAGAGATTTAGGTTTCGGGAGCGAGCAGGGCTTAGAATCCATCTCATAGGAAAAGGTACTTTATACCCAATTGCGCTCAGGTGGAGAGCAGCTAGCTGAATGGAAGATACATAGGCAACATCTCAGGTGGTAAACAAGTTAGTCATAGCCAATTACTGCTTAGTTTGAGGTGAACAACTTGGAGGTTTAAGAGTGCTCAGGTTTTAGCGCTTTAAAAAAGGAGGTAACACGTTCAGCCCATTAGGTAACTAACAAAAGATATCGCATCCCTTTCAAAAACTTCAAAAAGATGCAGATCCCTTTCCACACCATGTTGCACTGTGCTTTTAGGACTGTACCACTTCAGAATAAAGGTGAAAAATGCATGCTGCAGTGCCCCTCATGTGAACAACCCTTTGTACCTATCAAAGTAGAATATTTGGGGAAAGGGAAAGCTAAAACATGCTTTCCTTAGACTAAAAACCTTCAATAACTCCCCAGTATGGACTACAACTCAACCTGGATTGCGAAGTGGCACAATCCAAAAAAAGCTATACCATATAAGATAATAGGGAACTGTATTATACCCCAACACTTGTCCATCTAGGTCATAGCTATCTACAGATTGGCAGCAGCTTTCCAAGGCTTCAGGTAAGTCTTTCCTAGCCCTAACTGGAAACGTGGGTGGCTAAATTTGGGACCTCTTACATATGCAATGTATGAGCCACAACCCTTCCTTCAATTTTACTGAATGCACAAGATGAGCCCAAATTGTAGTTCATATTACTAAGATGCACTGGGGACAAAAAAAGGGCCTCATATCTTTGCAGCATCTTGCCTTGAAGTGTGTTTATATTTTTAAAGCTGAAAGGGGAAGATGTTATGGGCTGTTAAACCTTTGCTGTAATTAAGCATTCTGCGTGTTAACTCCTTTCAAAACCTATGATGCTTAGAGGCAGTGGCCATGCTTTCCAATGGGCTGGGCAAACTCAACTGGCTGCATCTACCAAAGAAGCCAATTCACTAATCCAAGAGCTAAAGACAAAATTAAATACTCTCTAGAATACAGCCCTAATGTATAATTGTGCTTTAAGTACACCTATGAAGATTCTGTGTCTTACATTTAATCAGGGGGCCTTCTTAGCAGTAGTTATACAAGTACTTAAAAAGGTAAATTGATTATTGTATTCAATTTTGTACTGCTTTTCTCCAAAATCCCCAAAGTCCAAGTTTCTGGTTGTTCTTTTGGCCTTTGTGGTTGTGGATTAAAGCATAAAAATATGCATGCAGTTTCAGCTGAAGGCTAAGAATCAAAAACTTGATTAGGTTCCCTCAAAGGTCAGGTAGGCCACACATTCTAGTCACCTTCCATCTTTGGGCTCCTATCAATACTTGTCTGCTGTTCCAGAAGTTTCAGGTTAATTATACAAGTATCCCTGTATGGTATGCCAAAACATTCTAACTGATGTTTTTGTTATGTGTGCGATTTTGTCCCTTAGGATTCCTGACTCATCTCTCTTCATGTAGGGAACACCAGGAAAAAGTGGGATCTCTGAAGTTTATCATAACTGTATTGTGAGCAAAGTACCTGTCAATGTAAGATAAGATGACAAGAGAAGTTCATTGCATGTATAACCACCACATGAACTACTCATCCAAATTTGCTTTGAAAGTGAAACTGTGCATTTTAACTTAAATGTCTAAGGTTTTTGTTTCATCATACAATAATATTCACTTTCTTGCAAAACTAAGTGTTTTGAAAATTAGCTCAGAAGTTTTGAGGGTTTTTTTAAAGAGACTGAAAAATAAAA
This sequence comes from Podarcis filfolensis, assembly GCF_964270895.1. Lineage (NCBI taxonomy): Eukaryota > Metazoa > Chordata > Lepidosauria > Squamata > Lacertidae > Podarcis > Podarcis filfolensis. Next base: position 5,814,596 of record NC_139612.1, read on the forward strand.
CCCATTATTGTTATTATGAACCTTTATTAAGTGGCTCACATTTCAATATAAATCACACTAAAAAGATTTTTCTTAAAAAAAGCTATTTACACTACAGTGCTGACACGTTAAAAAGGAAAAAAAATTGGTATAAATAAGCTCTATGGAAAAGCCTGGAATTGTCAAAAAGAATTCTGGCTTATCTTACAAAAAATATATGTTAAATGTCAGCTCTAGTCTAAAACCTACAACTCATATTTAAAGACTTCTTTATGTTACACCTGCAGTGTTTACAGTGCATCTGGCCCTAAGTGCTTTGATACTTTCACAGTTATGGACAGGCACTGAGGAATGTTACAAAGCTACATAAACTATTTTCTGTAACAGATGTGAGGCAAGTAACAAACCTGACTCACAGAATTTAAGCATCTTTACATTATTATGTTTAAAAAGGAATTTAAAAATATATATACACACACAGAACAACTTCAACACAAAAAGTCATCTTCTTGTTTGCCATGCAGACTTGAATATGCTGAACTGCTTTGTCTGGTGTCCTCCAGGTTCACATGACCCCCCAGACCCAAGCTGTCCTGCAAGTCTTTGTCTTCAGGTTCAAATTCAGATGCAGTTTCAAACGTAGACCCTGTCAACTGACCATGATCCAGCTTTGCTTTAACATTCTGACATTCCATAACATTAGCTGCTACTGTCTTTTCTGGAAGATTAACAATAATTGGTTCCTCTTTATTTTGGAAAGATGCAGCAGGTTCATGTGTGCATGAAAATTCCTGTTTGACATATTTAGTTTGCAGAACGCCTGAAAATTTAGTGTCTTCAGAGGCATTTATACTCGCTGCGTGGATTACACTGTCAGTTTGAAGTCCTATAGCAGAACATGTGGGATCTGTTGGCAGGCCTGCTTCATAGATGCTTTGATTTTCTCCCTCTGAGTGGTAGAGCTTGAGCCGAACATGCCAAGCTAAACTGCATACAGCTGAAACTGTCTTAAACTGATGCACAACATTCCTTGGAATAAAATAAATATCGTTATCATACAACTGAATTCTGGCATATCGAATGCCTTCCCTTCGTAATTGGTTAAGTTTTGCATCATCAACCCACTGGACACACTAGAAAGAGAGAGAAAAGAAAATTAATAAATGTTTTCTGGATCATGGTAATTCTCAAGGAAATAATTATCAAGTCTTTCAAAACACTTACCTGTGAAAGCGGAGGTTCATGCAGATCTAGTTGCATTCGTTGAACTACCTCTAAGAAATCTTCTGCATGAAAGCAAATTACATCTTTGGTTATACGAGGTTGTTGAGGCCTATACAAAGGGGAGAAAGTGTTGCCATCAAGGTTAATAAAGTCATACCTCGGGTTACAGATGCTTCAGGTTGCATGTTTTCAGGTTGTGCACCATGCTGAACCCGGAAGTACTGGAACGGGTTACTTCCAGGTTTTGGTGCTCGCGCATGCACAGAACCACTAAATTGCACTTTGCGCATGCGCAGAAGCGCTGAATCGCGCTACGGTTGCGAACATGCCTCCCGCACAGATCACGTTCGCAACCCGAGCGTCCACTGTATATTAATATCAGCCAGCTATTTGCTGCTCTCGTAAGCACAAAATAAAACACTGAAAATATACAAACAGTTGTTTTTCAGTTTGCAGAAGTCCAATGAAAAGTAACAACAGGAACTGAAACTTATTTTTTATAACTAGTACTAACACAGCCTTTGTCTTCTCATGCTAATATAACAGGTGTTCAGGTGTGTTACAACTATTACAACTTCCTTGTAGAAAGCATAACCTTTTACTGGGGCCTAAAATCAAAAGGGATGCGGGTGGCGCTGTGGTCTAAACCACTGAGCTTAGGACTTGCCGACTGGAAGGTCGGTGGTTCGAATCCCCACAACGGGGTGAACTCCCGTTGCTCGGTCCCAGCTCCTGCCACCCTAGCAGTTCGAAAGCATGTCAAAGTGCAAGTAGATAAACAGGTACCACTCCAGCAGGAAGGTAAACGGCGTTTCTGTATGCTGCTCTGGTTTCGCCAGAAGCGGCTTAGTCATGCTGGCCACATGACCCAGAAAAACTGTCTGCGGACAAACATTGGCTCCCTCGGCCAGTAAAGTGAGATGAGCGCCGGAACCCCAGAGTCATTTGCGACTAGACCTAACTGTCAGGGGTACCTTTACCTTTTAGTTTCACATGAGCCACAGGATACTCTGGCAAGTATGCTAATTTACTTACTTCTTCCACACAGCTGCAATGTATAGCATCTGCAAATTAGTGTAAATTAGAGATTGCAGTGCTCAGGGTTCCTTGTTCCAGAAGCTACAGATTAAGTTATGACCTGCTTATATGTCACACTATCAGTCTCCCAAACATTATTATTTTTAAATCATAATTGTTTAATACATTCCACTATCCTCTGATATTTCACAGCTGTTAAAAAAACACACACACAAAGAGGAAAAAGCTGGATTTACTTTCAAATCCAGTTATCAGAAGGTAGGCAAATGCTCATTTTGCTTTCTTAACATTTCATCTGTGTTTTCAATTAAATTGCACAATTCAGTCAACTAAGATTTCGAAAACAGATTAGTCCAGAGCTCAAAATGGAAGAAAATCACACCTCAAATAAAAAATCATGTGCATTTCCATTCTCCATTAACACTTACTAATCACCTCCATCACTATCTCACAATCCATTGTGCCAACGCAGATTTGATACGGAATGTTTATCTGTTATAGAATGCATCAAGCTAAATGCACAAATAGCATTTATCTTTAGGATTTTTGACTCCCTATATTAGGATCAGCAACTTGCAGCAACACAGGGCCAAATCTCTTCTGCATGCCAACTCAAGGCCAAGAGTGATGACAGGACTATTAGTTGGGACCAATCTCAGCACTGTCCAATTCATGCAGGTATTTTTCAGATGTTTATCCTGAAAAAAACCTGGCAAATACATACCATTCTCCACAATGCACTGCCTTTAATACTCCCACAGCAGCTGTAGTCTGTCGTTCAAACCCTTGTCCTATGTGATCTGCATGGGCTCGTGTCCTGTCTTCAAAAAGCATTTCACGAGGTTCACTAATACGAGGTAGGTACTGCAGGTTTTTTATTTCATTGGTTGTTCTGTTAAAAGGATGGGGGGGGGGAAGAAAAATTAAGAATAATTGTCCAATTTTTTCCTCTTCATCTAAAATTGTTAGCACGATATTACACAAGTAAAAAAGGAATGCCCTCCAATATACAAGGTGCTGGTTTAGAATTTTTGTGCAGTGATTGAAAACAAACGAACAAGCTAATACGCACCCGCATTTCTAGATCTTTTTGTACATTTCTTTTACACAGTGCAATGTTCATTTGATATTATAATTGCATTCTACACACAAATTAGAAATGGAAAGACTGCTGTTCTATGGGACTGAGTCGCTCATGACCACCCTGAGGGATTGTGTTTAACAAGAGCAGGACAAGGAGAGTGTAATCTTGTTCCCATGTCTAGTTCTCTGAGGTTTTTGATACCACTGCATCCTCCTGGTCTGGTTCTGTTGTTGTTTAGTCGTTTAGTCGTGTCCGACTCTTCGTGACCCCATGGACCAGAGCACGCCAGGCACTCCTGTCATCTATGGGACTGGCTCTATGGGATGGGAATTGGGGGCACTGCGCTACCTATGTGGCCAAGTTCAGACAGTAATAATAGAAGAGTGCTTTTCAGTCCCCTAGCAATTATGCTCTAGGCAATACGAAACTACTGGGAGCAGTCATAAGGAAATTAGGGCCAGGTGTCACGAGTAGGATAACACTCAGTTCTAGTTCTCAATAACCATTGAATCAGGAGATGCCATGCAGGACCTGGGCCAGTGCCTGGATGTAGTGGTCGACTGGATGAGGGATAACAAGCTAAGCCTGAATCTCAGCAAAGCAGGGGCATTGAGGATGAGTGCTTTCCATGGCTGAAAAATTGGCCAATTACATCATGTGTCTTGTAAAGACCTAACTTTTTGCCTGGTCTTTCCCTGACCCGTAAGTTCAGGGAATGTTTTTGACTGTATGAATTCCTAGTTTTATAATTTTCTGTTTACGTTGTACCCTACATGAAAACTATTAAGTGACTTAAAACTGTTGGATATACAAATAAATAAATCATAACAATCATTGATGATGAACTAGCTGCCACCCCAGCTCTCTGTGATCATTTAATTTCCCCCTCTATGGAACAAAGTGCTCTTTTTTGATCTCACAAGGGCCTAAGCACATCACTTCAGAGATTAATACTGGCTGAATTGGAAGCAGCTCTATCCAATTCAGTCAGTAATTCTAGTACCAGAGCCAAGTATTACAAGTACACAGTATTAGTGTCTATTAAGAAAAGAAAATATAACATGTTTAGTCAAAAAGGCCTGAACTTAAAGAATTAACAAGCCATTTATTACAAGTGCCAAAGCACAACATAACCAGAGACTGAAAAGACCTTTCAGGCACAACAATAGACAATTGGTACAAAACAGTTTGGGAAGCAGCCCTCCTTAAGAAATAAACTACAAATAAACTACAGTTGACACATGGACAGATCAAGAAAGATGGCTTTACCCCAATATAGTTTAATTTCAAAAAATATTCCAGAAAATGAATAATCCCCCCACCATCAGCATTTGGCTCAATCTGGTTTATCTAAATTTAAATGTAAACATAAATTATTATATTCACTTTGAAACCTCCCATTCATCAATATACAAGTACTCTATATTGTTTCATTGCAACTTAAGAAGAAAAATGACTATTACTCATACTTAATCTAAGCACAACCACAAGGCTCCTGATTAGGCAATTAGCTATGTGATGTTGAATGTTATCTGTTAACTCTGTTCTATCCTGTTTCCCCTTTGTTTTTGTTTAACCAATCAATGAACCAAGAGCTTATATACTGACTACTAATAATAAATTGTATGTCATAGATGTTACTGCAAACTTATTGTGCTATTTTTGTGATGTATGAATTATATGAAAAGACTTGGTCTATTTGTATAATTTATCATTCCTATGATCCTTGATTTTTAAAACCCAATAAGAAGTTATTCAAAAAGAAGAAAAAACATGGGCTTAAACCAACCTCCTCAAAAAGAACTTAAAAATGAATGTGGTTCATTGATCCTTTAGAAATGAATGGCTACTTAAGAAATCTTTCTAAAGGCCAGTGTGTGTGGACAATGGCGACAAAAATTAGAACAGAGATCTTAAACATACTCCTTAAGGAACATCTTCTCCCACTCACATAAGCCCACATAAATATTAAGGTCATCTTCTGAAGCCCTTCTTTTGAGTCCAACTCTGGAGACAAGAGACTCAGCTTTACAACTGCAAATAAAGGGTGTTTTAAGTGCAATATACAATGTGACACTAGATGGCAATGGTGAGCCTTATGGAAAATTCAATGTATTTTTTTAAAAAAGCATTTTCAGAATGTTTTTTATATGTGTGTAGATTCCACCAAGGTATTTTTTGCTTTGGCACACCCCAACTATTGCAATCTTTTGCCAAAGGGGATTTGAGCTTGATGTCTTTTTGTACAAGATGAAGGTATCTTTATTTACTCAGGATTTTTAGAGCTTTGGGGATTCTGAGATTTTTTTAGCTTCAATTTTAAAAATTCTTTTTAAATTTTAAAAATTCTTTTTAAACACCTTATTACTGTTTTAACGGCTGTAAACTGCTCAGGAAGTTTTAAACTCTATAGTATGGAATCAAATAAAGCCAGATATTTCAACATACCTTTTCCTTTTGAAAGGTGACTTTGGCATGTCTGCCACAGGGATCATTTGTTCTCCTGGACGTACCCACATAATAGGACCATCATCACTATCTTTACGACTCTCTAGTTTCAAACTAGAAAGTGTCCCCCATGGCAAAGTACACTATGAAGAAACAGTTATTTAAAGGTTATTTAAAACACCACCAATTGAAACATTTTCATTAACTCACAACATGAAAACAATGCATATCTTATTCTACTGCAAAACAGGGGCAATTTCATCAATGTAGAGGACCACAATTTTTCTTCTGCATTTACTGTATTTTCAATTCAAAATAATGTCTACCTCAAAGACAATATTATATCTATATATAAATTGCATTGTAGCACACTGTTTTCTTCAACCTAAGAATCTGAGTGCTTTCAGTGCTCCTTGAAAATTTCATCAGGACTGCAGCTTTCATAAGAAATTAATAGCCTCAGTTATGAAGAACTTGAACTGGCCTTCAAATATGAATGTAGAATACAAATTGAAAAATCAATACATTTAATTGTTGCCTTATACCTAATCATTTGCCAGTTTTGGAAGTGACTTTCTGAAACAGTGATTCTTAACCTTTTTGGGATCATGGACCCTGAAAGCTATTGACTGCAGAAAAATGCACATAAACACAAAATATTGCACACTATTTATTTTCTTGCATTGCATTATATTTAATTTTATTTTTGCATGCAAGAATCCCTGTATTAAAGACTTGCAGATTTCGGATCTAATCTCTTCACCATATTAGAAGTGTCATTTTGTTTATCATAATAAACAAAATTTTAAGATTTAACAAAACTATGCAAAGTTACTTCCCCGATTCCCTTTCTTTCTTACTTTTAAGAAAGGTGAATCTTCCAGCATATCTAGGAACTCTGGAAAATAGTCCCCCACTTCCTCATCCACTGCTCCAACCAAGCTGATTTGTCTCATTGGGCCAGCTCTGTATGTACCATGGGAATATGTTCTTTTTACCTAAAAGGAAGTCATATACAGTAAACAAGGGTCAGTTTTATACACAGAATAAATTACAAAACAATTTACATTTGCACAAATATACAAAATATTTTCTAAAGCACAGAAGTACAAATTAAACATTTTTAATAGTACTGTAAGAGGAGATCTGAAATTATGACCAGGCTAAAAGGTGGCGAGTGCAATGCTAGTTTAGCATTTCAACATAAATAAAAGATCATACTCAACATGAAATGCAAAAAAACCCACAAATGGTAAAAAAATAATTAAACAATGCAAGTAAAACAAAAAGTAGCAGATAAGAAAAGGTGGCTACATTAAAAAAAATTGTTTATATGTATTTTAATAACTTAGTTTTAATAAAAAGGGTTAATTTATATTTTAATATTTTAGTATAAAACTGTTGCAACACAACTGAAAGAGATAATGAAAAATATCTGACTTTCATTTCTCTCTTCAGGAACAAACATAATAGAAGCAAAGGAAGAATATGCATTTCATTTTGCACAATTATTTACAATAAAAGCAAGAGAATTACTATTTATACTGTAAAATACATTGCCTTGTTTGAATAACTAACTACTATATTCTGCTGTGTAGAATATCAATAAATTTAATTACAAGGCTGGAGCAAGGGATTAAGAAAATGATGTTTTCTGAACCAACATTAATATGCATAGCAGATTATTTACCAGCCAGTACATTCACTTCTCCTGTGCTGTCTAATGCAAACCCTAGGATCTTATACATTTGCCTTCCTATGCACTGATACAAAAATAACACAGAAGGCAGCACTTTTCATTAAATGGTAATGTATTCTAAGCTTCTATGCAGCAGTGTCTGCTTTCTGTTCTTTTAAAATGAGTCCACATCTAATTTCTAGATGCCTAATTTTTATAGCTTTCTGCCTATGACAATTTTAAATATGCGTTAATATATCTATCCCCCCCTTTCATTACCTCATTTCCCACTCTCTTGGACATATGCCCTCCCTACAACCATCTGTTCTCCACTGACACAAATGCAGTGACTTCTTGACCAGCAATCAGCCTGTCTAAATGTCAGCAACGCAACAAAATGCTACTCTCAAATGTACTCTCAAACACGACTGTCAAGTAAACATGTTTCCTCCACAGAAACTCCAACACCCAGTTTTTGTTTAATAATCCATTAGCTAACACTGTTAAGAGTTTAGACATAGATGATTTAGCTTGCCATTAAGAAATTTTAAGTTTCCTAGGACTTTCTGTCTACATACAATTAGTTACGGCAACATACTGTGGTCAGATTTAAACATGCAGTATTGAAAGATAAGCACTCAGGCTGGGAGAAGGCACTTCCAGCTCTTGTTTTGTAGCAAGATGTTTTAATATTTTGTCAAAGGAATGGACAGCATAAAAATGAAGACATATATAACAGACTAGGTTTCTTTCTCTGTGGAAGGCCTGCAAACGCCATCTTGCAGTGTTAGAAACTCAGATATATAAGCTAATTGCCAAATGGCACCTTAAACCTAGGTTGCGGTTGCCAGAACAGACTGTCTAAGTACCTTTCTGCCCTGCCCGCCCCATGGAACTTATTATACTTATTATATTTATTATTATTTTCATTCCATTTCTATACCACTTTATTTTTAAAAAAAATTCAAGGTGGTTTACAACACATTAAAACATCAAATAAAACAATCTAAAATAAAACAAATTCAAGCTTTAAGGAAATTAGTGCAGATCCTTCTTTAAATTACATTTTGCTTTCCCCATATTTATTTACCTACTTAATTTATATAGCAGCACCATAGCAGAAGTACTCTAGGAAGTCAGTGTGGTGTAGTGGTTAAGAGTGTCAGATCAGTGTGAGATCAGGGTTCAAATACCCACTGAAGTCAGGAAGCTCACTTGGTGACCTTGGGCCAGTCACAGCCTACCTCACAGGGTTGTTGTAGAGATTAACTGAGGAGGCGGTGAACCATGTACTCCTTGGAAAAAAGGTTGGGATATAAACACAATAAATAAGCCCTTCTGTTTACCTGCTTAAGAAAGATGGAGAGGCCAGCCAGGTGGAGATGTCAGTCCAGAAATCTCTGCATGGTTGCAACTGGGCCTGTGTCAGTCATCTTGGTAGTCAAGATAACCTCAAAATTAATTGATAGTTGCTGTGGGAATGAGCTCATCCATGCTTTGATATGTGCCAATTGGCTTGCTTTGTTACTATGCTTATCAGTGAGGCCTGAGTTGCTGGGCTCTGGGCTCAGAGAAGGAAGTGATATGTAAGCCTTGGACAGTTGCCACCTATGTCTTCAGGGGTCACGTGGGTTGAGGAGAGGTTCTGGCCAAGCTAACATATGCAGCAGCTTTTTGTGAAAAATAACGCTTAACATTTGCGGACAAAACTTGATGACTGCTTGCTTGCTGCCGCAAGTCTTCGCCCCGCATCATTAAGGGCAGAAGGGCTCTGCATGCTGTTTTCATGTTACTTTTTAAAAGCGCTAGAACTTGCTATTCTGGGATTCTTAACATCCAACCACTAGGCTCTCCCTTGAGCCCATGGTTCAGATCAATTTCTCACCCCAGCAAATGATGCATCCACAGTGACATTCAATAAAAACACTTTAAAAGTATGCTATACGAGAACAAAAAAACCCTTCAATACAGATATGACAGCAGCTAAGACAAAGGTTATAAATGGAATGAATGAATACACCTAAAGCACCATGCACCTCATCGCCATTCATGTGTGGAGAGTTAAGTCAGCAGCACATCTGACCGGGCAATCACAACTTGACTGGTGTGCATGGCAAATGTGCTTATAGGTAACGGAGCATGTATGCACTGCTAACAGGCAAGAACATCATCTGTGGCTTCTATCATATCTGTTTTGGTTGCACTATATGAAAAACATGCACAGATTTTTCATTAATTGTATCAACTGTAGCCCTCATTTTGGCTTTTGAGAGATCAACTGGGCTTCAAAAATGAGGATTCTTAAGAAGCATGTTAAATTTTGTGAATGTGTATTAAATGTTACTGTGCATTGACAAGTGTCAAGAAATTAACACAATCTAACTGTACAAAGCATATAATGAACTTACAAATAAAATTTGATGGCTGCCTTTCTAATTAAGTAACCGTAAGACTTAAAAATGCAAACTCTTCTGATTTAAAGAACGTCATCCTGCAGTTTATAGTTGCAATTGCCCCCTTTGACTTAAAATACAATAAAGGTTCTGTACAGATGGGGGTTTGGAGGTGGTTGTTGTTTGGTACTGTTAAAATTAGCTTCAACCTGCTGAAAGGTAACAGAATATTATTTTCATGTCTTCTTCATATTACATATCAGAGCCCTAGAATTGCAGAGCGAGTTCTATGTGTTCTTACTAGACAACTACAGAATACTATTTTCTGTTCTGCTGGTAAAATGAACTTCTCTTAACCCCTGCCACTAAATGTTCATTCAAACAGAAAGTGCTTGCACTGCTTCCAAAATGTGTTCAGGTTAAAGCAGACTCTAGTGACTGTTGACTATATATCTTAGGAGGTGATGTTAGAGAACCCCCAAATAAAGCCATAGTTACTATACCTTAGTGTATTACTACCTTTGGATCATAGCAACCTCAGTGTAAATCTAGATTTTACTTCTATTACAAAAAGCTCATCTTACCACTCAGATTAAATAAATTTGCAAATTGTTTTTATATGAGTGTAATTTATATTGGGCTATATTGGGAGTTCAATTTAGCAAACTTAGGTTAGGGATTGCAATATTTTAAAAATAAAAAACAAAAGAAAAAGCATATACTTTATACAACAACTGTATTAATAGAAGAAGGAATGTTAATTTATTTTGTAATTAATGAAAAATAGAACCAAATGGGATCCATTTCATTCAACATAGTTGTTATAAATTAAACATCACTAAGCAGTGAAATGAATTCAGATTGATTATCCAATTAATTTCATTTGGGAGCAGGGCTTATCCTTCTCTGGAGGAAGCAGCAGGCCCGATTTTAGTGATGACTTAGCACCTACCATTTTATTTTTCCAAAATTCCTTTGATATTGGGAGAGGAGTGGAAGTTAACAGTAGGGGTTGTCATGTTTTCCCCAGAATGCCCTGGAATGATTCAATATCTGGGGCACGTTGGAAGGAAATGGCTGATACCAGAGCACCTGCCAAATCAGCTCTGCTGCCATGTGATTTTAGTGCAAGAAAGTATTCTGAATAATGAAGCGGGGATTCACACCCTAAGATGCTCATGTAAGAAGTACAACTCTGCTTATGAGATCATTGTATGTCTCAACATCCTATTATGACAGCATTGCCTGGCTTACTTACTCAGTGCACGTCTTGCTGTGTCCATGGAATAAGCCCTACCAGAACACAAGCAGTTAGGGAAATTTAACTCATGTGGTGTGCAGCAGACAACTCTGTCCAATGGGACTATGGCCCTATTCTACCAAAGAACAGCCTGATGTCAGTCTGGTGCATTCTGCTCCAGCTAATATAACAATCAAAATACCAATGAGCTAAGTGCTGGTAATGTTCATATTGTTTAGTCGGGGCAGTGGATTGCCTTTGTAAGGTGCTCAGGGAGCAAGAGACAAGTTAAAGACTTTACCGAAAAAGGCTTTCTTTACTGAAAGAGTGCTAAAGCAGCAATTAACTGGATTTGCTAGAAAGGAAGATAGAGGAAGGAGAATGGTTTGTGGGGTGAGCTGGTGGAATGGGTATAAAATACAGCTTGCACATAAAGGGGTGGAAAAGAATGGGTATAACTGTAGTAAGACTGAGAAAAAGGCAGGAAAATAGGAGGAGCAGACGGGTTACTACCTTGCCTTCTACTTAGGCCCTGAACATTAGAGAAGAGGTGGTGATCCCAGGAAGCAGAGGGACAGCAGTCAGGAGCTCAGAAAAGGGAAGACTCAAGAGAATAAGAGTCTGGAGGAGAGAAGGAACACAACTCAGGAATGGGGACAGAGCATGGGCATGTGCTCTCTGGTTGGCTTGGCTAGTTATACACTTGAGCACTGAAGACATTGCAAAAGAAAGGGGCATGATCCTGGATAATGCTTCCCGGATGCAGGAAACAGTCAGTTGTCCTAAGTTTGATTAGCGGGGGGGGGGGCTGTGGGTGATTAGCTTTTCTTCAATGAGAGTAGCATTTTGTGTATATGGTCTTTCCTCATTAGGGTTGAATGGACAATAAATTAGGTTTATAGTGAGGCTTAAATCACATTATGTAGCAAACCAAGTTAGGTGGTGTACCTCAGGATGCTATCGGAAGAAAGGCTGGAGCCACTCCCCTGTCCATTTCAAAAGAGAAGGCTTCCTCTCATGTGCCCAGTGAGTATGACCAGTGGTGAGAAATAATTGAGCTGTATTCCAAAAAACCTGAAGAGCACCAGTTTGGGGAAGGATGCAACAAAGAGCACGTATGTTGCAACACAATTTGTTCTCTGTGACAAGGTTACTAGAAAAGCACTCAAATAGGAGGGGAACCTGTTCCCTTGGCAACTACAGTTACATAAGATTAACAAAATGTAAACATGATCCTGGACTTACAGTTACTTTCCCTAATACGGCACTGTCATTAACCCTTCACACTCATGTGAATAATAGTAATCTATTCCTTCCAGGAGAGTAGCTTGCTTTACCTAGTCGATTTGATCTTGGTTTTATGCAAGCTAACCATAGTTTGCCTTTTTCAGATGAAACAGTAAATTAGATCAAACCTATCCATTCTTAAGGAAATCAGCCCTGAGTGCTCACTGGAAGGACAGATCCTGAAGCTGAGGCTCCAATACTTTGGCCACCTCATGAGAAGAGAAGACTCCCTGGAAAAGACCCTAATGTTGGGAAAGATGCAGGGCACAAGGAGAAGGGGACGACAGAGGACGAGGTGGTGGGACAGTGTTGTCAAGGCTACCAACATAAGTTTGACCAAACTGCGGGAGGCAGTGGAAGACAGGAGTGCCTGGCGTGCTCTGGTCCATGGGGTCATAAAGAGTCGGACACGACTAAACGACTAAACAACAACAACAAAAACTAGGTTTTTGTTGTTCTCAATTAGTAATTGAGAATTACTAATTGCAGCATACAAAAGAGGAGTGAGTGTGCAAACTTAAGGCTCCAGTGCTAAACTATGCTTTTCTGTTGTATCTCAACATCCTATAAATATTACAAAATTATATAAACAGCTACCCTAGGCAAGAGAAAAAAATTGTCATCTTACTCTAGTTTATCACAAGCTGAAACACATAGGTATGGCTTTTCTGGTAAAAGAGGGAAGAATACCAAGCATAGGAGTGTAAAACCATGAAATAGATGTAAACTTTTTAATTAAGCAGACTATCCAAGTTGCTGTTCTGACTTGTTTTAGGCCTATCAGCATGCTTCCAAAATGGAAATTTATCTGCATCCAATTATAGTACAGTTCAAAAGGGAAAACTGCAAAGAGAACTCAAAAAACAAGAAAACACAGCTATACATAGTGAAGCACATGGAGCATTTGAATCATAGAAGAATGCTGCCCATTTTCTGGTACCAAGAAATTCAAATTCAAATAAAATATTTCTCTGTCAAGTTTCTACCATGCAAAAAGGTTTTAGAAAAAGAAATCTTAAGGATTTTTGTGTGTGCAAACAGAAAGGGTTGGATCCCCAGATTCCACACATCTTCTGTGACAGTTCACTAGTGCCAGACATAAGGGATAAGTGTATTTTTACAACACCTTCCTCCCTCTTCAGCCCAAGGAAAATCTGCTTTGAAGAGTTGGGGGACTCTGGAGGAGCACAAGAGGTGGTGCAGGGCACTGTAAAGGAAGGGTAAAGCGACAAGGCCAATCTGTGTCCAGGGCAGCTATTTACCAGCTCCACCTGGTAGGCAGGCTAAGACCCTACCTGCCCGCAGACTGTCTCGCCGGAGTGGTGCATGCTCTGGTTATCGCTCGCTTGGACTACTGCAATGCGCTCTATGTGGGGCTACCTTTGAAGGTGACCTGGAAACTACAACTAATCCAGAATGCGGCAGCTAGACTGGTGAATGGGAGCGGCCCCCAAGACCACATAACACCAGTCTTGAAAGACCTACATTGGCTCCCAGTACATTTCTGAGCAAAAATCAAAGTGTTGGTGCTGACCTTTAAAGCCCTAAACGGCCTCGGTCCAGTATATCTGAAGGAGCGTCTCCACCCCCATCGTTCTACTCAGACACTGAGGTCTAGCGCCAAGGGCCTTCTGGCGGTTCCCTCGCTGTGAGAAGCCAAGTTACAGGGAACCAGGCAGAGGGCCTTCTCAGTAGTGGCACCCATCCTGTGGAATCCCCTCCCACCAGATGTCAAAGAGAAGAACAACTACCAGACTTTTAGAAGACATAAGACAGCCCTGTTTAGGGAAACTTTTAATGTTTGATGGATTACTGTATTTTAATATTTTTTTGGAAGCCGCCCAGAGTGGCTGGGGAAGCCCAGCCAGATGGGCGGGGTATAAATAATAATAATAATAATAATAATAATAATAATAATAATAATTCCTCTAGCAAGAAATTTCTGGTCCTTTCTATGAAGAGAAAGAGCCCTTCCACATTCACAGGATGGCCAGCCTGGATCTAACCGAATCAACCATGTATGAACAACTTGCTAACTGGTCAAGCACACATAATTTGGATGTTTCCCACTCTTCAATGCAGATATTTTAAGTAGCAGAACATATACTTTTGTTTCCAAGAGTAAAATTCCTGTTTCTATAGTGAAGAACAACACAGTAGAGCTACACCTGGAAGCCCTATGATTCATGTCACTGATTTATTCTAAAGTGCTTCCAGTGGCACCAAAACTATGCTCTTAGAACTTGGGTACAATGACATTTTGTGGCCAAATCTTACTCTTAAAAGTATCATAATATAAGGGAAGACAAGCCCTATCCTTGTATCTGGAATTTTAGTACATCAAGAGTCAACAGTTTTGCTTTTAATGTTGCTGAATGCAGGCATTTTGTCCAGCTATCTAAAGAGAACAGAATAGCCAGACATGGTTATGACTTAACTGTTCTATTTTTAATCATTATATGAGTCATGAATCTACTGTTTACCTTCAACCAGGAATAAACTGACTTGCTTTTTAAATGACTGCTGAACAGTGGTTCATTCTTATAATATTTAACCAGTAAGAATCTCCTTGATCCTTTCACTAACTGTGAAGGAAAATATAATATCCATAAAGTAATAAGAATGAAGATGTCACAAATTGCAACATTTTTTTACCTTCATGTTGAGAGGCTATGCTGTTCAGTTTTGCATTTCTGCCAAATAGCGCTCAAGGCAGCTTAATAAATTCCTGAACACATAGAACCATTGCAAAGCCCAAAATAAAAGCAATAAAAGCTACAATTAAAACAATACAGCAGCCTGTAAATCAACAGATCAAGGACAACCGACAAACACAGTGAAGCAATTTAAAGACTATAATGAATTATGATTAAACCAAATCAACCATAACATTTACGTAAGAATTGAGAAGAGGCTAGTATACATTCATACCCTTCTAAGGAATAATGTTTTTAGTTGATAACATTTCTATCAGATCCAGGCCAAACCTGAAGGTGGTATGTATATACACTACAGGAACATGGTTTGGTCCCAAATTTGATTCAAGAGCAACTGTGAGACTGACAAACAACATATAAAGGACATCCTTATCAATAAGGGAATACTTACTTCATAATACATTAAAAAGAATTCAGCTATGGCCTATTCTGCCTATCAGGAAAGGTATAATTACAAATAGTCTGTTCAAGACAGATTAACAGATCATTTGCATATGACAATATCATAAAACTGATGTGTCAGTTTTGATCTGTGTTCTGTTTTATTATGTGTTTTATTATATTACACCGTTACTGGCTGCAACATTAATCCATCGTTTGATTTACAATATTTTCAAGAGAAACTGTACTTAAGCAATTCAAAGAGAATGCAATCTTCAGCCAAAAACTTCCCTGAATATACAGCACAAACAAGTCCTCTCTTTTCAGTGACCCCATTTGCCCATCATTTTAAGCTATGGCCAGAAAAATCCATGGCATACTGTGAATGGGTGGTATACTAGGGCATGCAAGCTGTAGAGCTGGGAGGAAACAAGCCACATCACTGATTTAGTATTATCCTAAACCTAGTACTTCTAGCTCGTTTCTCCCAAACAAACCATTAGCAATATCCCAATACCCAAAGACTGAAGAAACACAATCCATGAGCATTGGTTCTCGTATAAAAGTAAGCCAGCGCTGTGGTTGCTTTCTTCCTGGCTCAGCAAAGGAAGAAACAGGCCAGGAGCATTTTAGCAACACATAGTAGCACACTGCTTGTTCACAGCAGGGGTGGAGGAAGGGAGGTATGGTGGTGGCCGTCCGCCCTGGGTGTCCCCATTGAGGGGGGCGACAAAATGCTGGGCAGCACTCACCGCGCGACCTGCAACCTGCCCAAGCCACGCATCTCTCCTAGGAGTGATGTGGTGGCTTGGGCGGCCGCAGGATCCATCCTGCCCCAAAAGATCCGCCCGCTGTCTCCTCCTTGGCTGAGTGGGTGGAGGCAGGCTAACTCCTCAGAGGCCCAACTCACCCTGCCCCATGTCCGATCAGCTTGCTCCACCGCTGGCCACGGGGCTTTCCCCCTCCCTCTCTGTCGGTTGGGGAGCGTGTGCCTGTGCCGCTACCCCCTGAACCCACTCAGGCTAAGGCATCACCCTTAAAGCCACCGCCGGGAGGCAGAGGCAGGTGAGAGGGAAAAGCGAGCTGTCCCACCAGCACTTGGGAGCTGCGCAGAACCACTTCTCTCTTTGGTGACACACACTCTGTATCTATTAAGCACCTACACGCAGGTATTCATGGGTTTTTTTTCTTGAGTAATAGGCTGTGTTTTTGAGGCTGCGAACAAATTAACAGGGTGACTCTTTCCTCCCTCTCTCTCTCTCTCTCCCTCTGTGTGTGTGTGTGTGTGTCCCCTCCCACCTTTCCACATCTCCCTGCTTAACTGTTTCCTGCCTCGCTTTAAATCCTTTCTTACGTGGAAAGACACCTTTGGGAAGTGATTTTGCCCTTTTGGCTCCTTTCCCCTAGAATTATAGTATTGTAGAGTTGGAAGGGACCCTGTTGAGGATCATCTAGTCCAATCCTCTGCAATGCAGGAGTATGCAGCTGTCCCATCATTTTTACATTTGCTCAGCCCTCGTTTGCCCTCCTTCTTCTATGCAAATTTACATATCTCCCTCCCCCCCCACACACAGTTGCCTCAGATGCTAGTCCTACTCAGAGTAGATTCACTGTAATGGATTAAAAATCCAAACATTAATTTCAAAGGGTCTGCCCTAAGTAGGATTTAGTTGGATGTAGCCTGTTATTATGACCAAAGTATCTTACCCAAAAATATCTGCACAAACCAGTTTATCTGAGTGCATTATTCTCAGGGTGGGGGGGCTCATTTATTTATAACTGCTTAATTGCCTTGCTGGGCCTTCCCACACCTGTGACGAGCCCCACTGGGCTTACCCACGCCTGCAGCAAGCTGTGAAAAGGCCCAACGGGGCTTGCTGCAGGCACGCGGGGGGGACCTATGACACCACCTAAATCCACTATACTTGAGCACTGTACTTATGGCTGTTCAAAGAAGCAGCGTGCAGGTATGAGAGATTACATCCTCCCTTATTGCTCCTGCTTTGCACTATTTTTGGGTGCTTTTGCTAGGCAGGAATACGCTCTTGAGCTCTGACTGTGGTTGAAGCAAGAGAAACAAAGAACATGATGAGGCATTAAGTAAAGCAAAGAAGAGGTGGAGTCTGAGGTGGCAGGAACTGAGTTCCTTCCCACCCCTTGGGAAGTGGGGGGGGGGAGAAGGGAAGGACAATCGGAGGGGAGGGGAGGACCATGGCAAATTGACAGGACTCCTGCATGAGGAACAGCAAAAGGGCCCCAAACACAGTGACCACCCCGGGCAGCAAAAGTCTTAGCTATGACACTGACTTATTTTTTCTTTCTTTAAAAAAATTTTGGGGGGGGGGGGCCGTTGACAAGAATTTTTCTGCACCGAGTACCACCTGACCTTGCTACACCACTGGTTCACATTAAACCAATGCACAGCTGATGACTGGAAATGCACAGAACACTAACAGCTGAAGGAGTTGAGAAGCATTTCATTTTCTGAAGTTCACAAAGCTCAATGCTGAAAAATAAGTCGGAAGCTATGGAGTTGTTATGACACCAATTCATATTAATGTTGGGGTATTATGGCATTTTCAGGGGTGGAACAGGATATAAATAATGCAAAACAAATTGACTTGCTTTAAATATGCATTAGATTGAACTGCCAGCCCCTCTGGATCCAAAGGGACCAATTCCTAAGGAATCTTTCATAGGACTGCAGCCATAGCACATACAACTGAAAATGCATCATTTTACCAAGTCCAGGTCATACTACTCAATTGCATGCTAAGGAAAAGTTCAGAAAATATTCCTAAGATCTTACAGAAAAATCAGTTTTAAAAAAATAAAAATAGATGTCCAATAAGTTTTAGAAGGTGCAGGAGTAAGAACTACCCACACCCAGAAGTATATCTGCTGTGTTTCTCCATTAGTCATGTTTCTTCTGAGATTGGGTCATTCTGCTCTCATTAAATTATTCCATCACACTCAATGCCACTGAAACAGAAGAACTATCCCTTACCCCACCCACAGGCTGATTGGAAGGAACTACACCACAATCAACAAATTATGCAGCAATGCCACAGGCAAGCTTTTCTGTGAATAGGTACCTCATACTCACACAAGTCTTTAATTATTCAATTTATCAAACATATTAGCCTGTCCAACTACAGAATTTGGGAATTATTACTGTACAAACATACATAATGGAGAATACCTTCTGTTCCTGCATTGCATACCGGGGGGGAGGGGGAGGATCTGATTGTATTTTCCTTAGTCAACTCAATCTTCTCCTGCTAACATATTTCATTTATACAAAAGAAATTAATCACAGTATGAAATAATTTTTAGAAAGTGAAAAAAACCTCTTACCTGAGCATGAAAATTTGACATAGTCGTTGTCTCTATATCTTTCTTTCCCAAAATCTCCATTTTCACTGGCGAATTGGGAAAATTAAATGAAAAGTAGTCTAAAAAGTCAGGTAAGTAAGTAGCTGCCCCATGAACAATTCCCATTACATAGTAAGCTGCACAGTTTTCATTTTCACTAAAAACCAGACCCACAAATTCTTCTGCAAATCTCTCCATCTCCACAGGAGACAAGTGGGAGAGTTCATTACTGTAGGCATGGATAACTGAAGCACCTCCATTAGGCTGGTGCTCAATATGAATGAATTGTTTGAACTCCAACATGTCCAACCTTTTGAGTTTATTCTGAACCCGTGGCTCCTTTAACGAGACAAATGGAAACTCACTGTTCTCTGATATCTTGTACTCAGAGTCCTTCTTGGGATCCATATTTTTTCCATTGAAATCCTTAAGATGATTTTTGATTATGCCTTTGGCATCTTGATCCTCAGTGTCACAAAATAATCCCGAGCAGATGGTCTGAATAGATTTACTGTACATTTTTGGACGCTTCCTTTTTTCACACTCTTTATGCTTCTTTTTCTTTTTCTTCTTTACTTTTTTAATCTGTAGATCTTCTGCATTGCTTTTTGGTTTCTCCTTTATACCTATTAAAAAAAGAAATATTTTCATTTTTGTATGTCTAAAGAGACATGCCAAGAAGATGAAAAACTGATTTACATGCACAGTGAAGTGATATGCCAAATGAAGTTAAATAACACAAATAATATTTTATTTATTTATTATCCCATCTTTTCTTCAAGGAGCTCAAGGTGGTGTGCGTCATTTTTGGCACCAGAACGTTGGGGAAAGCTGGCAAGCAGAGTCCCTTAGAATGCAACTCTCATGTAAATGGGGAGTTGCCTGTAGTACAATTTTCCAGGAAAGCAGGCAGCTACTATACAATATACATTTGTGTGTGCTTACCTTTCTGAAATAATTTCATCTCTCCATTCTCTTTCTTAATTTCAGACATTAACCTGTGTTTCTTCTTTTCTTTCTGCTTTTCCTTATCCCTTTCTGCAATTTTGTCTCTGATGCTTTGATCTAAAAAGGAAACAATTCATATTTAACCAGAACTTTACAAAGAAAAATTACCACAACTATATTTTGTATAATAAGTAAATATTCTACAGAGTTCTAAGGCTAAATGAACTCTCAGATATCAAGAAGAGACACTTTATACATAACTGTTGTGGGGCCTACTTAAAAAAATGAAACCAGCAAGTATATTCTACATCTACCATATGACCAAAACTCCTGAACTGAATCTGAGCCACAGTTCTAACAGCCTAATAAATCAGGTTTCCAAAAACGAAGAGAAGCCCAAGCCCCCGGAAAACAACTTAACATTTTAGGACGTATGAGGTGATATAACTAGGATAAAGAAAACAATGAAACAGGAATATTTCAGTTCTGCTAAATCAGGTCTGTTCCCAAGCATAAGTTATTATTGTTATTTTGTATATTATATCCCAGCCTTTCTCCCAAAACTACTAGTGTACAGTGGTGCCCCGCAAGACGAATGCCTCGCAAAACGAAAAACCCGCAAGACGAAAGGGTTTTTCGGTTTTTGCGTCGCTTCGCAAGACGAATTTCCCTATGGGCTTGCTTCGCAAGATGAAAACGTCTTGCAAGTTTGTTCGCTTTTTTCCTAAAGCCGCTTGAAGAGGCGCAGTTGCGACGGACCGTGCTTCGCAAGACGAAAAACATC
Source organism: Podarcis filfolensis (assembly GCF_964270895.1). Taxonomy (NCBI): domain Eukaryota; kingdom Metazoa; phylum Chordata; class Lepidosauria; order Squamata; family Lacertidae; genus Podarcis; species Podarcis filfolensis. The sequence continues at coordinate 5,835,172 of NC_139612.1, forward strand.
GCAAGACGAAAAGACTCGCGGAACGAATTATTTTCGTCTTGCGAGGCACCACTGTAAATGAATAAAAACATCTTCAAAATAGTGTTTGAAATTAGTCAGGCAGAAGCCGCATTTTGCAACTATCGGCCACTTGCGACCAAGTGAATGCCAGGGTGCCAGGATGGCGCTTGACATCTCCACCATCTGGAAGTGCATGCCGGGGATCACTGGATCTTGACTGTTTTCAGACACTAATACCACATTCTGTAGAATTCTCTCTGTTATATTTTATCTGCACAATTGAAATGAATTTCAGGAACCAAAATGCTTTTTCTTGTCAGCCTGAGCAGAAGCAGTGAACAATGTCATAGTTAATTGTTGTAGTTTATCTTCACCTACCCCACCCCACGGCTCTGCTCACAGTTATGAAGAATATTCTTATGCTACGAACGGTTCATGTCACCATTACGAAAAAGAGGTAGAAATAGATACGAGAACTGTCCCTGGATCAAGTGACTTTTCTTCTTTAAGTTCTGAAAGTTCTTAACTGAGCTCAAGGCTGTCATCTGAACTAGCCAGAAGATTAACTGTTGAACACAGTCGGTCCCTCATTAGAGCCTTCTTGCCCAGAAATGGCAACCAGACATTCTGTTTTGGTGACGACAACCTTGGTTTAAGGAGCCATTTGATGCCTAACATGTATCTTGAGTTTCTAACACTGCTTCAAAACTATTCCAATACAAATGCTTTAATGATGATTTGTGTGCTTGCTTTTCTCTACCCAGTTACAGACATGGCCAAAATTGTGGAAACCTTTTGGAAGGTATGTATTTCTGAGGTTTGATGGCTTATAACAAGTCATTTTTATAATAATGCCATAAAATTATGTATCATTAGAAAGAATATAATGAAACAAACTGTTTAATTATCTTTATTCTATCAAAAGTTATACACAAATAAAAGACGTTATACACAGAAAAAATAATAAAGGGTATTTTGTAACTTCTCGTCATTTCAGTTAGTACTTAGTTTAGAAACCTTTTGCCACAATTACAGCCCTACAACACCATCCAATGGAGTTAACCAATGATTTTAGTTTGTCAGGTTTTATAATGCGGAAACAAAGATTATATGATTGCTTCTATCAATTGTGCTTTATTCCTTGGTTGCTTCTGACTAGTTTCTTTAATCGACTCTATAGATTTTCCATTGGAGTCAGCTCAGGGCTACTGTATCACTTTCTAGACATGGGATGTGGTGACGCTGTGGTCTAAACCACTGAGCCTCTTGGGCTTGCTGATTGGAAGGTCAGCAGTTCAAATATATGTGGCAGGGTGAGCTCCCGTTGCTCTGTCCCAGCTTCTGCCAACCTAGCAGTTTGAAAGGACACCAGTGCAAGTAGATAAATAGGTACCGCTGTGGCAGGAAGGTAAATGGTGTTTCAGTGCACTCTGCCTTCCATTTTGGTGTTCCGTTGTGCCAGAAGCGGTTTAGTCATGCTGGCCACATGACCTGGAAAGCTGTCTGTGGAAAAACATTGGTTCCCTCAGCCTGAAGCGAGATACACGCCGCACCCCATAGTCACCTTTGACTGGACAACAATCCAGGGGTCATTTACCTTTACCTTTTACCTATCGCTTTCTAGGTAACCAGTTAAACCTTTTCACACTGTTTGTCACTGATCAGGTTTGAGTTAAAGAAATCCAGTTCTTGTTACATAGGGCAGCTGTGCTTTCTTCTTCTGGTTATTTGGCAAAACTTTAGTTTTATTGGCAACCTGATCTTGCAATATGAATGGTGGGTACAATCTCTCCATAATGGAATTAACAAGGATCTAAGATACACCTCAATACTGGAAGCAAGGGGATATGAGAAAGAAAGGAGTGTTCTTCTGTGATTGTAGACATACGGAGTCAATAATTGTGCACTATAAAACTGTTCCTATCCTTTTTTTCTGTAGAAATAGGCCAGCAATTCACTTCAACCTCAAAAAGTGAGGGTAAAGGGGCAGGAAAAAAACTAAGGGCTTGAGTCATGCATATAAAACCCCTAACTTGCTAGGGGAATAGGGACAGACCACCAATGAAAAGGGCAGACTTGAATATTGCATAGAAGAAGAAACACTCCAGTACAGGTGAAGGGAAGGGTTAAAAGAGAGCCTTGCTTTAATGGTGGAAGGTGGTTTGGCCACTGCCTACAGCAGCCAAAAGGTGAAAGTGAGTGAGGCAAAAACAAAGAAAAATAAAATAATAGAATTCCCTCCACTGGAATAAATTAAAATCACATTAATTGGAACAAATGTTTAAAAAGGAACACAGTTCCCTTATCTGAATGTGCTGTCAGGGCTTCCCAGTCCTTTGATGGCACCTGGCCCTTTCAGTATGCCCCACTCTGCACCAGCAGGCACCCACTGGGCAATAACTCCTGAGAAGAACACATTCGGACATTGCCTGGAGACTCCACCTGTGGAAGAAGGATGAGGCACTCTCCATCAGCTGCCAAGAAGGAAGGGGAGACAGGGCAGATATAAAAATCTTCAGAAAGAGAGAAGAATGTGGGTGAAATCCAGTGGAAATCCAGGCAACAGGTTAGATAATCAGGCTGCCCAAATAAGGCATCTCTTCAGGTATTGGCTTAAAGTGATCCTTGCTTCTTGTGAGAGGTCTTTTTCAGGCAGTTCTCCTAAGTCCCATCAGGTGTGATCTGAGAGCAGTATTAGAAATTAGCCAGGCACCAGGTGCATTTTGCTACTGGCATGGGTCCAATTGTGACCATGTAGAGATTTCTGGGTGCCAAGTTGGCAACCACAGTTAAAAAACCTTTGCCTTAGTCCATAGATAATACAATTTCCATTGTGCTTGTTTCTCCCTTTTCCATACTGGAAACAAGTTAATTGTTGTAAGAGCAAGCTACAGCCAAGCAATGTAGCTGAGATCATAGAATCACAGAACTGCAGTGCTGGAAGGGACCCTGAGGGTCATCTAGTCCAGAATAGACATTCTGTTGTGGTGACTGCAACACAGGTTTAAAGCGCCATTTAGCCCCTCACCTGTATACCTGAGTTTCTAACACTGTCTGAGAGGTGATACCAACAACCTGTGCTTATCTAGCTCTCTGGGGGAAATAGTAATGAAATAGAAAAGACTCCATTCTCTTTGGGAAGGAGCCTCCCATGGAACTGTGAGGCAACTCTGGGAAGAAGTGATGACCTCAGAGCTTGGAACTTACTAACAAGGAGACTGGTCAGGAAAAATAAAACTCAGTAACAAAATGTTTTGTAAATGACTTTGTATATTTTGGACTAATAGAAAACCAATAGAATGGAATTTAAAAAGACAACAACTTAGATATACCACAAGACTGAAGCAGTCCTGAGAAGAAGAGGTAAAGGACTTGCTGATGGGAACAATCTAGGGGAAGCAAATAATGTGAAGTAATACTGCTGGAATGAAACACTGCTGAAAGCTGACTAGACATGAGCTAGTGCCTTTGTTTGGACCCCTTTGCTTGGCATGGTCCACGGAAAGCATGGAGTATGCCTCCTTTGACATTCCTCTTCCACAGGAGCCACCATTTTTGCAAAAAGTTCTCATTTAAATCAATACTGTTGGAAAATTTCTAATGTAATCCATTACAACTGTCCTGAGCTCCCCTGGCAACCCACTGCTGGCTCAATGTTCAGTCCTGTCAAACTGACCATATACAGTCTATTCAGTTACCCTGGAGTTGTCATGTGGAATCAGGAAAATAAATCTTTTTTTAAAAAAAAAACTTCAACTGAAGCAGCCAACATGTGAAGTGACCTTTCTTTTTACCAGATATTGCCTCTGACTCAACCCTTTTGGTTGCTTTTAGTGGCGATCAGATTAACTAGAATGCAATCAAAAGTTCCCGATCAGTTGAAAAGATCCAATCCCTGTCAAAAGCAGTGGGAAGGTCAGAGTCAAAGGCACTATCTGATAAAAAGAAAAGTTGACAGAAAAAGGCACCATGTTCACACAGTTCCACATTCAAGATGCAATGGCAAAGGAATAATTGGGATTATACTACTGCCTTAGAACACACTCCTCTTTGTTCCTTTTAACTTTCCTGTGTCTGACATCAGGTGATGGGAGTGGGTGTTGTCAATAAAAGCCTTTATTCTGTTTAGGCCTTGACTGAAGTCTGGTACTTGCAGATCTCTGGGTAACAGAGAACATGGTTTCTGGTGACAACTCAGCTCTCACTAATTAGGATGAGATCGTGGATTGAGTGCACCCGCGTTATCTAGCTATGGCTGGTAGCTAGCTCCAGGTCAGCATGGAGATCTGCTTAATTAACAGCAACTGTGCATCTGTGAGAATACAGCAACTCAAATACTGGAAATTTCCAACCAACTGAGCTTCTGACCAGTTGGGAAATTTTGGTTCAGTTGCTAGACCATTTTCTATATGTCCCAGTTGTTCCTTTGCGGAGAAGGAAATAAGCTCCTGACAAGCCCATTTAAACAAATGTATATACTGTACATATACTGCAAGTTACTAGAAAACTTCTGAGTTATAATATACAAGTGACACAAAATAAACAGTAATTGACCAAGCATTTCAAAACCTACAAGTGAACAGAAGTTTTCCCCATCTGTTTTAAAATAATGTAGGATGCCAAAAGAAGCAGCTGGTTTGCATCAGCTGAGAGAGGGCATCCCACTTCAGCATTAAAAGATTATGCAAGAAGCACATCAAGATCAAAGGCAGCTAATGCAACAAAATTCCACACAATAAGGACTGTCATCACAGAAAGAGGGCAAAGTTACTGCATCATTGCAGTAGAGACAGAGATCTAATCACAGGTCATTGTACAAGGCACTATGAAAACAACTCTTGTTCTACACACTCCAGGCAAAACTCTTTTAGCAAAGCATAAAAAGCACAAAGAAAGAAAGAAACTAATCACTTTCAAAAACAATTATGATGTAATAACTGTATGCCAAATTCATTACATGCATTATGACACAGAAAGCTTTGAATGATAGCAAGGAGGCTGTACAGATATTTATTAGCATGTTCCTTTTTCATTATCTCCCAAGACAGCAAGGAAAGATGTTTGAAAAGAGTTTGTCAGCAACAATACTAAAAATACAATAGACTTCCAGCTTATCAATTTATCATTAAAAATTGAAAGCTTTCCTTTTTAAATTGTAGAAACAACAGACCATGAAGGTGGTTTACAGCAACAATGCCAACCATTTTAGTGTTGAAAGAAATGGAAAAGGCATTCTGAAACACACCATTGTGTATTGGGGATAGGTGTTTCACCAAGCCCTGAAATGTAAGTTTTACTGGATTACGAAACAAGGGATTTACTAAACATAGGATTTGGAATCAGAAGAGTAATTTCAAATGTTGAAAAATACAGACTACATTCAGGTATTTGGTCCAGGAGTACAATCTGGCTGTCTGACATGCTTTGACATTTATGTTCACGATATAGTCTTTCAAGTTCTAGATCAGTTAAAATGTGATTAATTTTTGGAAATATACATGATCAAGGAACTGCACAAACATGTGAAATAGTAGAAAGGCTTATTTAAGCTTCTGCAAACTTCCTACTTTCTCATATCCACAAAGATCAGCATGAGGGTTAGAATCAGAAATTATGGGTTGTTATGACACCAATTAACATTTAAGAAATAAAACAGTCATGCTAATTATTCTGAAGGGTGGGATAGCATATAAACAATATTAAAATTTCCCACTTCTAGACATTTCCTTCAAATATGCATCAGACTGGGTCCAACAGGGCTGACTCCCAGGTAAGGCTGCAAACCTGTGAAAACATATGATAAAAATCTGAATTTTTTAATAGTATTATCAAGAGTAGCTAAATAATTATAGGATGCAGCTTCAATCTGTCTGTGGCTACCCTGTATGGTGATTCATTCAATTACAGGCAGCAGCCTTCTCAGTGATAAACCTTCCATACTAACATCCCACTCATGCTAACCACTGGATCTTTGTCAGTAGGAAGAAGTATAAAAGTTTTTGTTTTCAAGGTGAGGTTTGCTCAAGCAACAATGTCTTCCTGAGCATTGGCATTTTCCTACATCTTTGGTTAGTCACTGGTCTTGACTTCTCCTTTGTCCCATAGTTTCCAGTTCATGGCTCACTCCAGACTCCTGCCCATAGCACAGCACTGACAATATCCAAATATATTGCTACATCTTAATTATAAGGATATTTTATGAGCTTTCTTCACTGAAAGGTACTGTGCAGTATGTTACTGAGGTCAGCAAATCATATATAAACCAAGATTTTAAAAACTTTCCGAATGTTTACTGCTGTTGATGGTTTTCAACATTTCCTTCCAATTTTCTGCAACAGTAAAATACTAAAATATACCCTAGTACCTTCAAGAGTAGAAGTCTGACTCTCCATCTCAAATACATATTTCTCATATATATTTCTCTCTCTCTCTCTCTCACATACACACACGCATATATAAACAGACATATATGCACATATACACACACACACACACACACCAAACAATACAAACCTATGAGCCAAATTATATATGGTATACGTTCTTAGCTTGAGTTCAAACAGGAAGTGGTTTTTTATTAGTTATTTTTATGTTTTCTGCTACATTTCAATGCCCTACAGACAACTCCCAATTTATGCAGGGGTTGTGTTCCAAGGCACTGTGTGTTTAAGTGAAATCTCGTATAACACCATTGAAAAAGCATGGAAACACCCCATTCTGTTCCCATTCCCTCCCTTTTTGTGATATTTTTGGGTCACTTCCAGGTTCAGTGTGATGCGCATGTGCACACACAAATTGCATGCACCTAAAACGGCGGCTGCCTGTACTAAAAAAAATCCATTATGCCTTCAAAAATGTATGGAAGTTTACATCACTAGTCTTGTAAAGGTAAATAACTGCATGCAATTTTAGCCGGCATAATGCACACACTGCATATGTTTTGGCATTCTCTGCTATTCCAGTTCTCTAATTCTAGGCACTCTCATATGGTGAGTACAGGAATTGTGCAAACTCTGGAACAGCATTAGTTTTAAAATTGTGCTGTTTGCTCCCATTCACTACAACAAAGCCACACACTAACGCAATATTGCTATATCACTGATAGCTTCAGCAGTCTCTCTCAAAATGCATGGCTTCTAGAAGTGTGTATGACCACTGTTTTAATATTAAATGCAATGTGGTTCCTATTCACTTAATTGAAGACGTAAAGCTAAAAGTCAAATGTTCATTATGACAAGATATTGAATGTATGTTCCATCCTTCCATATAAGCAGTTTCAAAGAGAGAGTTTGTTTGGGACCACCGTTGCATCCATAATTTGCAGCTGGACAGAAGGTTGCACCACTTCCATCTCAAGTACTCAGTTGCAAAACACTTTCCTTCCCTACTCATTTGCCTTCCTCTCGCAACTGCTGCTAGCTGCTCCTGGGGGAGACTGTCCCAATGCAAAACACCTCAGATATTGTCACAACCTCCTACTGTCTCAGGCAGTCTGCTGCAAGGCGTTGGTGCCTCCAAAGGAAAAGGCAGAAGCCTGACAGTCAAACAGTGAGGAAGAGCATGACAACCTTCCAAATTTGATCTGTTCATATTTTAGAGAAATATATTAAGACAAAGCTTACAGCACAGTGAACACACTTTTGAGATCTCTTTATGTATCATGCACCCCTGGCTTTATCTCAATTAACTTGCAAACTCAAGGAGTCATTCAGGAGGAAATGTTGGCAAGAGATTATCAGATAAAGGGAGGAACTGAAAGGTCACAGACAAAATAGTGACAGCCTAAGTAAGAGGGAGAAGATATTTTAAAAATTGTCATAGATAATTAGAAGATTACTAAATGGCATTAGAAATCCTTTACAAACCTCAAATGTTTTACCCTGGTCAGTTCTTTCCAAACCACATAAAGTCATCAAACTTTATAGTGAAAAGAAACACCTAACTGTAAAAACTCCAGAAGAAGTGAAAGAATTCATTCATTCCATTTATATGCTGCTTTTCTGCCAAAGGCACCCAAGGTGGTTTACAATTTTAAAGGACTAAAACAAATGACATAACATTTAAAGTTGGCCGGGGTGGGGGACGGATCTCCTTAACAACTACAGTTTAAAACATGCTGATGATATTATTTCTCAAGTAAATGTAATTGAAGTAGTGAGAAAACATTAGTTTGTTCCAGGGTCCAAGAGTATCCTCTTATCTTACGAACATTATGCACCAGGTAACCTGGAAAAACTTGTGCCCTGCAACCACTTGAGCTCTACTCATGTTCAGTTTTCATATTATTTATTAATACTTATTACAAAGATGGAAAGAATGTTCATGTTTTAATGTGAAAACAATTTTGTCCTTTCTTCTGGAAATGTCTGATCATTCATTTTAAATAAATATGAAAATGATCAGGAAGCAATTAAAAAGATTGTAGCATCTTGGCAGGTATACAGAAAACAAAAAAGACCTATCTCCTTTTTTAAAAAAGCAATTATACTTTACAAAAGGCATGCAGGATAAATAATCAAGTTATTTGATTATGATCATTTATTAAGTCTATTAATTGCAAAACTAATGGTTTTTTAAATAACTATAGCAACCAGTTGCCCTACATGATTGTTTAGCAAGTCCATCAGTTTCAAAATAGAAAACTTACCTGTATCAATTCACTATACCTAGCAATAGAAAGCTGGCATCTATTGACTCACTTATATACCCAATTTCTTCCTCCAAATTTGAACCTAGATTTGGGCCACATGGATAAGCAGCACAAAGGAGCAAAACCAGCCGTTGCAATCCAAGTTTTGAACCCAAATACCAGTTTCTTAGTTTTCCACCAAAATCTCAATGATTGTCTCTTGTCCAATAACTTATGGCAAGTGACAATTCTTTTCACACAAGCAGCAGGCCTCCTTTCTAATTTGCTTCAGCTTTTCCTTCCTACAGTTATCAGCATTGATCATTCCAACTGTAAATGCCCCTTTTTTGTCCACATTTATCAGAACGGGAGGTCATCTTTGCTTTTCCAACTGCCAATCACCACAGGCTGCAATATGTCTGCTTCAGCAAAGTTAGAGCAAAGCAAAGCAGGCCTGTACAGGTTAAACAACAGACTCTTACTTTTTATTCCCAGCATTTTATCTTTATGTATGAAGTAGTATTTTTATTTGTCAGAATATTCCAGCCTGCAATTCTGCATCTGAATCCCAAAGTGGCACTGTCTTTTGAGTCTCATGAGCTATTCATGAATGTCTGAATTAGCTGAGAGAAAGAAGAGCCAACTGCTGACAAGAGAGAAAATCTTGTGAAAGCAGGACAATGGGGAGAGGTGAGAGGGAAAAGAAGGGCATTCTGGAAGCAATTAAAAAAAAACCCTTGTGCTTAATCTAGCAGGATGTGTTGATGTGTGTGTAAAATATTGGGGGAGGGGTCACTTATCATAAATAAAAACTAGAAAATGTGCTCATCTGCAGGTTCTGAATATAATGTTGGTTCCCAGTTTGCAACTCATTGTCTACCCTATAAACTTAATACATACATACATACATACATACATACATACATACGGTAAAGGGACCCCTGACCATTAGGTCCAGTCGTGACCGACTCTGGGGTTGCAGCGCTCATCTCGCTTTATTGGCCAAGGGAGCCGGCGTACAGCTTCCAGGTCATGTGGCCAGCATGACTACACTGCTTCTGGCAAACCAGAACAGCGCACAGAAACGCCGTTTACCTTCCCACCAGAGCGGTACCTATTTATCTACTTGCACTTTGACGTGCTTTCAAACTGCTAGGTTGGCAGGAGCAGGGACCGAGCAACAGGAGCTCACCCCGTCGCGGGGATTCGAACCGCCGACCTTCTGATCGGCAAGTCCTAGGCTCAGTGGTTTAACCCACAGCGCCACCCGCGTCCTACAGACATACATGCATAGACTTATTAAATAATTTTTAAACACCACAATGGATTAAGCATTTAGAAATATGAAGAACTGTGCACTGCATATGGAATTTAGAGCAAAGGAGAAGTTCTATTGCTTATGCATATCACAGCAAGCCAAGATTTGAAGTTAAAAAGACTCTCTGGCATTAACTGAACATGGATTATATAGCACTTTGTACCATTCCCAATTCTAGATGTCAGTTTCAGAGATTGAGAAATAAGAAGCATCTTACAGATGACTTCATGTCATCAGCAAAGTTGTCTTTAAAAAAAAGTCTTCTTCTCCAATTACGTTGTCAGTTGGGGCATCAGTTAGTTGATGCAGCATCCATCCTTTGCCACAGATTTGGCACCCTCTCCTCCCTTGAAAGCATGACCTACTTTATAAACTGTCCCCAAATTTCCAACATCTTCACTAAAAGAATTAGTAGGTTCCTTATGTAAACTATAATTTATGTTAATTTGAAATGTTTCATTGTGTGTTATTAATGGAAGTGTGCCCTCTTAAAAGCCAGGTAAACAAAACGTGTTCTGGCTATGTATCATATGCATCAATGTGGACTAGTTGTAAGAATAAACTCATAAAATAGCAAAGCCAGAACCATTCCCCCCCCCCCACACACACATTAAGATATTTTTAGAACAAATAAGACTGAGAACTGGTATTTTGAGTAACAAATTTTTTGGAAACAAAGCACAGAGTGACAGAGAAAATGAAATATTTGTTCAGTGTTTGTAAACTATTTTTCAAGAACTACGTCCATTTTTCCTGTATTTATGAAATTTAACATAATATGAAAACAAAAGAAAAGAAAAACCACATATACAGGATTTAAAAGCTTAACAGACATAATCTGTAAAAAATGGATAAATTATAACACTATACAGTTGCAAATCATTAATAAATTTATTATTCAATAAACAAAGATAATCTTTCTATGAACCTCTTGATATAAGATCTAAAATAACTTTTTGGAAAATATGTTTAACAAAGTTAACTATTTCCCAAATCTTTTTAAACCACCCAGATTTGGTAATGCATGTTTTCCTACAATTAGCAACAACTATTTCTAAAAGTGTAAGCTACCGATAACCTAATGATTAATTGTAAATATACCTGTTCTACTTACTCTTTTAGAAAACCTAGTAAAACTTTTCCAGAATCCAAAGTTAAACCAAATTAAGGGGTACTGTCTATTAGACAAAATCTCTTTTCTTGCGTCTTTAAAAAAGCTGTGTTAAAAAATTATCATGAGAAGACTGTCCAACATATTTGAATAAATAGTACTAGGTGTATTTGAAGTTAAATACCACCTACACTAAGTTTTCATTTAAGTCTGTGCTGATCAAATTGGTTACTTCATAACAGAAAATTCATATCCATTCTTTATCTTGCATATTGCAATTTAGAACTTAATCTATACTGACTTTTCTCATTACTGTATTTAACTTACTCATAAGTAAGTCCCATTGTGTTCAAAACATTTACTACCAGTTAAGTGCAAAGAGGATTAGTTTCATTTTGCACAAGTTCAGTACTGTCATTTCTGGCAAATATCATTTTGATCTACATCAGTTCAAAACACAATATTCAAGACATTCCAAGTGAAATCTGAAAATAATAACATGTAAATATATATTTACTGTTCTGGTAAGAATAAGCAGTAACATTTTCTGTATGGATTTATGTATCTTGTTGTAGCACAGCTTTCAGAATCTGATTGGCTTTTTCACTAAAACCTGAAGGTCCACCAAACAGGGATGGGGCAGAATAGTTAATCAGAAAAAAGGTGGAAACGCTCTCAAGAATTTAGGTACAGGATGTTTCTGAGTCTCAGTCCAGAAATTTGTCATCAGCACTAAAACCAAATTCACTTGAATAGTTTAAGCATTGCAGATACTGAAAAGGAATCTGCTGGTGTAAGAGCAGAAAGACAAGATCATAAAGTAAAAATAAATTCTGGCTCTGTGAGCCATTTCAAATGTCTAAGCAACTGCTTCAAAAGTTTTGCACTTTTTTATTAAAAAGTACTGTCACATTGATTTTATTTTCTACTATAATATAAATGTTGTATTAAATTTGGTTCTCTTCTTTTCTATAACTTTGTGATCCTGTTTTGTATTTATTTGTTTGAATGTTTATTAGAAATTGCCCATGTTATTTAGCTGAATAGTAAAAATAAAATATTAACTTACAACTAAAACAAGTAATGATTAAATCATTTAAACAAAGGGCTAGGACAATGAGTTTCGAGTTATATCTTGAAAACAGAAAGCTCTATCCTAGCCATTTCACCATGAACGCATTAACATAATTAGATCGTTCTAAATTCATGATCTCAGTGACAGGTACAGACTTGACTTTTAAACGAGTTCTGTAAATGTCAAAACTATTCCATCAGTGACCACACAACATTTTTAAATGAACATAGGCTCATGCTAAAATTAAATATATAAATAAGGCCCTACAAGAAATGATTTTCTTGTTCCCTGGGCAACAACAGGGCAACTCCTCAAGCTTTGGAAACCTTTTGTTTTCATAGCTCACACTCATATGTTCACCCAACTTCAGGACATTAGTTCAGTGTGGGTTGAGACGTGGACATTAAACTACTGTGCTGAGACACCGAGCAACCCAACCCCTTATCCCTCCTTTTCAAATAAGTAAAAATGCAGGAACCAGGATCCTGCCTCTCAAACATGGAAAGCATTTCTGTGCATGTCAGCTCTCCAGTAACCAAAAGAATTAAATCCAACAAATATATTCAGAGGATTTACAGTTTAAGTAGTACAGAATATATAATTGTTCAGATACACCTTGGCTTAGATTAACAGCCATGACACCTTAAATTGCAGTCTATGACATGAAAACAACAATTCTCTGACAACATCTACCTCTTTTTTTTTATATTCACGTGTCAAGGAGAGGGGGAAACGTTACAGCTATTCAGATTAAGATTAGCTGTACTCTGCATTTCCCAATTGTGTAGCGTTTACCGTATTTTTCGCACCATAGGGCGCACCGGACCATAGGGCGCACCCAGTTTTTAGGGGGGGAAATCAATGGAAAATTTCCCCCCCCAGCCCCAAAGAGCAGCGTACAGGCTGCACACAACCTCTCCCTGCCGGAGGGGTTGCGCGCAGCTATGGAGCAAGCCTAAGCAGCAAGCGGGATGGATCCCGCTCGCTGTTTTGGCTTCCCCTTTAGCCCCATGCAGCCTCTCCCTCCCGGGAGAGGCTGCGTGGGGCTAAAGACTCCATAGCCCCGTGCAGCCTCTCCTTGCTGGAGACGCTGTGCAGGGCTCTCCTGGCTTTCCTGGGAGGTGGGGGGATTCACCCACCTCCCGCAAAACCGGCAGAAGCCGCGCAACTCCTTTAAAGAGATCGCGGCTTCTCCTGGCTTTTCTGGGAGGTGGGAGAAGGGACTGATGCGGCCAGTCAGTCCCTTCTCCCTCCTGTGGAAAAGCCCGCAAGAGCGCACAGAGCTTGTGTGCAGCTCTTGGGGGCTTTTCCCGCCTGCCTCTCCCCTGCATTCGCTCCATAGGACGCACACACATTTTCCCTTGCTTTTTAGGAGGGGAAAAGTGCGTCCTATGGTGCGAAAAATACGGTAGTTATGTTTCCTTGCTTCTGTATTGGAAAAGCTCTATAACAGCTAACCCTTTTATTGAAAAGGATTCTGAAGTGTTATAAAATCAATTCATCAATGCCTAGTAATTTAAAGTTTAGCTTTTGAAGCAATATTTTCACACCTCCTTTGGAAGCTTTGGTGTTGAACCTGGTCAGACACAAGCAGATGGAGATTTCTATACGAGAAGGCACTTTAGCAGTTAGGAGTTTTCCAAGAAGTCAAACAAGAGACTAACTGGTGGAGCCACAGAGAATCTCCCTCTTCCTTCCTTTCCACGACACCAGAAGTCTTCGTCTGCTGTACAAGCAAGGAAAAGTTAGACTACAAGTGCTTCTGCAGCAACAGAACCCCTGCGCTGTTCTAGAGCTTGGGTTTCTGATGTGGTACTCTCAGGCACAAATGGGTTCTTACTAGAGGCCGGGTCATTTTCCATACTCCAGAAACACTCCCTAGTACAAAGCACTTTTATAATACCATTTAAACATGCATTAGTGCTCCAACACTGGGAAATCAAGTGATGAAATCCCTGTGAAAGGAAAAGGAGGCTTGGATAAATTACTCTTGACACACTAATCACCTGGACTGTACTTCATATTCAGAGATGCATAAGACTATCCAGGTTGTTTGGTCAGCTGTCACTACCATAAGAAACAAGCATCTTTCAGAAAGTTTGCTACTACTCTGAAAAGCCAAATATATCTACAATGTATTACATTTTATTCCACATTTCCTCTAAAAAGGAGGTTAGACTAGATGACTCTCGGGATACCATTCAACACTACAATTGTATGAGTCTATGAAACACTTTAGTGTGGAGTACATAGTTTCCCTTCCCTTCTCTCCATTCACACAAACACTTTTTACTTTCTTGTAACTTTATAAGATAGGTTAGGCTGAGAGATAACAACTGGCCCAAGGTCACCTAGTAAACTACATGGCTCAACCTGCTTCTAGCCAATCCAAGTTCAACACTATCTGACACACCGTGCTAACAACAATCTATGGGTTACAAAAGCTCTAAGTGGAATACAACATTAATTAGAAATATTAGGAAAGCATTCTTCATACTGGTGTGATTAGAAGACCAGTCATGTATTATTATTTTTACTAGACTGAATGTCTAGAGTTATTTTTTTCCATCTGTTGTACACCAAAAGCATGACAGGTGGAATAGAGTAAAGAAAATCAATTATTTTCCAGTTTACAGAAATTTTGCTATGTTTACCTGGATATAATACATATTCACACTACAAACTTGAATAACCTGTGATGTGCCTCAAAATTGCTCTTGTACAATCATTAAAAGAAAAATGTGATACCTAGAGACTTAAAGATAGAAGCATGCTGGGTAAGTTAAAAGAAGTGAAAGGTTTACTGCTGTGCATTGAAAGCAAATGTAAAGTTAAGCCCTGTTTGAAAAGGACAAGAATCTACGTACATGGTTTTACAACTGAAGTTACATGTGATAGGGCAGCCATATGGCTTTTATACACGTTTGCCCAGTTTACACATGAAGTTGCAGAAGGCTGGTGGTGGTGCCTTTTTGTTTTTTACATGAAAGGAGCATACAGGTGAGGAGAACTGAAGTATTTCCTGGTTTACTTTACTGTGCTTCACTGGTTTACTGAATTTTGTCCCCAACTTGGCTTCCCACCCAGGATCAGAGATGGGCTTTAAAAAATTGCTCCAGATACCAGAGCACAACAAGATAAGCTGAAAAGTGGATAGTTTCACTCCACTCACCCTTGAGCTTCATTTTATATAAACAAACTCCACACCCACACCTTATACGTGAAGAGGGCAGACATGTGGCAGCCTCATCACATTTCGTCAAGTCCTCAAGTATTTCTCCCCCACTCTATGTAGCCTTTATCTGTGATAGATATCCTGCCACTAAACAACAACTAAGACCAATGTAGTGCCGTTCCTTACAAAAAGATCAACAGGAACATCTCATTTGACAAAAAAATTGGATTAATATTTAAGGACACAAGTGAACCTCAGCATTCCACAATGATTATTTTTCAGTGAACTGACAAATCGAAGGCTGCAATCAAATGTATATCTGACAGTAAACCCTAGACTCAGTGAGACTTATTTCTGAGTAAATATTTTTTACTCAACACTGTAAATCTCCTTTTAGTGTAATCCAGAAATTTCATAGATCAATACTGTCCTCTTGAATCAACAGGGGTGAGCTGCAAAATGCAACTTTGCAATGTTAACCACCACGAACTATTCATCTCTAAAATGTATCCAGATCGACTTAGCACTGTTCTGGAACATAATCCCTGCAGCACTACAGTTAAGGCTTGCTAAGACAGAGGTGGGGAAACTTCTCTTCCAAGCAACATGCACTGTAGCAGAGGTGAAAGTGAGCAAAGCAACAAATGTAATTTTTGCCTTTCTATAGTATGCTAGTTTCTACACACACTCCTCTTTATTCTCCACCCAGGCAAGCAAGGCGAATTATCAGAGCTCAATGGCATGTTTCAGCCATGAAAAAACTCTTGAGAGCAAAAAACAGGGTTAGTAAAGGATGTGGTCTGGGGAGAGTTCTGAGGGCCAGACAGAGAGTCCTGCAGGCCAAACATTCCCCATCCCTGTTCCAACATGTTAAATTCTGTTACCTGCACTTCTGAAAAAAGGAGTCCATTTCTATACACCAGCTAAGATGGATACTACTAAACTCCTGTTGGCAACAAATGTATCAGTCTGTCCATTTGCTATTCTATTAAGCAATAATTGTGTGTGGTTGTGGGGTGAATTTAGTATTCTTGCCAGCTGCATGCATGGAAGAGAATATGCATGTTTGTTCTTAAGCTATATTATGGTGGTCCCCCTTGACATCACTCTTGTTATTGGCTTGCAGATTTCCAGAAGTGCAAGTCAAGGAGCTAATCCCGCCAACTAACACTGATCCTACCACACCCCATTTCTTTGCACCTGAAATTTATGCAAGCCTATGCTGGTTCAGTTATATAGATTTAGCCAAGCTGCCTAAGTTCCCTATACTGAAGTAAAGAGCCAGACTTCTCAGCTGCATCAGTACCAAGTGGAGTCTAATAATGCTGCAACTGGGCAAGGTCAGTTAGACAGTTAAATTGTTTGGGAACAAGTGCGGTTTACTTCCCCATAAATAAGCCCAAAACTGGGCTAGCTGCATCCTATCCAGCTCAAAGACATATTGATATTAGATAGGATATCAAACAGCTTTTATATGATCATCCCATTGGGATTTCAAAAGCAGGCGAAGTTGCGCTCAAGTTTACAGCACTTTTACAGTTTCCATAATCATTAGGTGACTGCATTATGGCTGAAACCGTATATGCTGCAAAATACAAGTCAGCCATTTCTAGTTTTAAAATGAAAAACAACATTTTGAACTCAGCACATCATTTTGAACATTCAAAACACTTACACTGCTGTAATATGCTTGGCGTTCCTACCACAGGGCATGAGCTATCAATATTAACCCACTTAATAAATGCAGCCTTTCAATGAGACATTAATGTATATACTCATAATCAAAATTTAATCTGAACCATAAAACGGCATTTCATTGTTAAGATGCCCATCTGACTCTTTGCCGCCAGCTACAAGGCACCCTTATTTCCCTAATAGGTCTGAAAACCCAAGGCCTCTGGCAGCTTCCACCCACGGCAGTGGCCGTTTCCACACCCCCTTTTTGACAGGAGCCGCCAGACAGCGCTGCCCTTGCCGCTTTCCCTGCAAAAGGTACCCGCCACCAGCAGCACGACAGACCCCCCCGCCGACGGAGCCCGCCAGCCTCAAGTCACCCCCAGGTGTAGCCCCGATAAGACCGGAGGACGAAGGGCACCCACCCCCCGCCGGAGACACGCGGCCAAGCGGCGAGCCAACGTGTTCGCTCCATGTGCCGCCGAGTCAGCCATTCCGGCGTCAGACTCGCTGAAGAGAGCAACCATTTCCTCCTCCTTCTCCCTCCTGAGCGCGGCTGCTTTCCTGGGAGCCCCGAGTCGGCGCGCGGGTAGGCCGTTTCCCCGCCGCCGCCGCTCTCGACGTTTCCCCGCACCCCCGGGCCTGCCGGCTGCCTCCCCCGGGTCACACTCCGCTCACCTTCCTGGCGGTGGCTGTGGCGGTGGCGGTGCTGCTGTTGCCGCAGCAGCGCTTTCACGTCGCCGTTCTCCTCCCGGCCAGCCGCGCTCGGGCCGCCGCCGCCTCCTCCTGCCGCCGCCGCCACCATCGACGACCCAGGCAGGGCCCCGAGTTTCCTCTTCTCCTTGTCCCGCTTTTCCTTGGGCCTCTTGGTCTTGCTGCCGCCGGCGCTGGTGCTGTTGCTGCCGCCTCCGTCGGCGCCCGAGGCCAGGCAGCGGTGGGAGGGCGGCGGCGGCGGCGGCAGCAGCAACTTGTGGGGCAGCTGAGGCGGGAAAACGAAAGACCCGCCGCCGCTCGCCGCGCTCCCGCCGCCGCCGCCCGAAGAGAACGCCGTGAAACTCCACACGGCGGGGCTTCCGTGTCCGACCGGGGTTGGCGCCCCTGGTATGTGCGGCGGCGGCGGCGGCGGAGGCTGTTGCTGCTGCCTAT
Source organism: Podarcis filfolensis (assembly GCF_964270895.1). Taxonomy (NCBI): domain Eukaryota; kingdom Metazoa; phylum Chordata; class Lepidosauria; order Squamata; family Lacertidae; genus Podarcis; species Podarcis filfolensis. The sequence goes on from NC_139612.1 coordinate 5,853,300, forward strand.
TACTGCCCCCGCCGCTGCCGCCCTCGCCGTTAACGCGCTTAGGCCCCTTGAGCGTCCGCTCTTCTGCTCCCTTCATGCGCTTGGCAGCCGGCGGGAAGCCGCGCGGAGAGGCCCTGCTCTCTGCCGCCAAGTTCGAGGAGAAGGGCTCCGGCTGCGGCGCTACCACCGCGCCTCGTCCGGGACTCGGTGGCGCCGCCATTTTGAGATGCTGCTTGTATTTACCTCACGGCGCTCGTCGCTTGAGAGAGCCCGGGCGGTAGAGGGAGGAGGGGAGAGAGAGAGGGGCGGGCTCACAGCCCGCGAGCGCCACTCTCCCCTCCCAATGGAAGCGGCGCCAGGATTGGACGGACAAAGAAAGCCGCCAATCGCCGAGCGGGGTTTGAACTCGGGCCGCTGCGGCCCGCCTGGTCGCTTTCCCACAGCAGCAGCAGCAGCGGCGGCTGCCGCCGCGAGTGGCGCAGTTAGAAAGGGGAGGCCGGGCGAGTCGGAGCTTGTCGCGGATTCCGCGCGTTACTTCAGGTGGTTTAGGGGCAGCGAGAGGCGGCGGCGAAGCTGGAGAGGCGACCGGCCACCTGGGAAAGGGCGGCGGAGGCGGCGTCTGCGTCTTCCATCTCTGCGGCGGGTTAGATTTCCCTTCCTCTCCGCGGCGGCTGAGCGGCTGCGTTGCTCGGGTGGCGGAGCGCAGCTCTTCCCACGTTGCCCTTCAGAAACGGGTAACGGTCAGCCGAGGGTTGCAGGCGAGACGGCTTTCGGTCGCCAAATACAGGCGTTTGCGCTTAGTCGGGCCGCGCTCTCGTCTCTTGAACGGGGCTTCTGAGGGCTGAGCGTGTGGCGCTGAGGGCGGCAGCCATCTTAGAAGAGGCATCTCTCCCTCCCCCCCTTCCTTCCCTCTCCCTCACACAAGAGAATTACCCCTCCTAAGATGGTGCCCGTGTGAAAAAACCATTACGGCGTTGTCGTCGTCCGAGAACAGTACGTTTTTCTTACCGGAGGTATACAGAGGCGTGTGTACATTATTATTTTTGAGAGCTCTATAGCAGCAGGTTGCAGTTAAGGCCTACTAAACTCAGGGCGGGGGATTTGTTTCTGAGGAGGTGGCCTGACTTAAAGCCTAGACATAACGCTTTCAGGTGGTTAAAGCGTTTCATGCGCGCTGCCTGGCTGCGATCCTTACAACAGCCCAGCAAGGCAGGAGTGGCGGACCCGCGGTCTTCCGCATTTTGCTGGGATTTCAGCGCCCACGTGCCCCAGCCAGGGGTAGGTAAGCAGGGATGGGAGTTGTAGTCCAATAACACAAGGACTCTGTGAGGAAGGCAGTGCCAGCCTAGGCATGGCAGGGAGGTGGGAGAGGGACTGATGCTGAAGAAGAAGGGGGCAGGTGAGATGGGCAGAGGTTTCCACTCAGTGGTGTAGCGTGGGTTGTCAGCACCCGGGGCAAGGCAAGTAATTTGCGCCCCCTAACCCGTGGATTTGCGCCCCCTAACCCGTGGATTTGCCCTAACCCCAGATGTTGCGCCCGGTGCGGCCCGCCCCCCCTGCACCCCCCACGCTACGCCACTGTTTCCACTGCAGGGCTACAAGCAAGGACACTTCCCTGGAGACAAACCCTGTTGAACACCGTGGGCTTTGCTTTTGAGTAAACATGCAGAAGTTTATGTTGTAAATTTTGTGCAGCAGCCATAGACTGAAGATAGTTAAAAGTGGATTAGTTGCCTCCCTCTGTTCTTGCAATAACTCTGGTTAAATAGTTGATGAGGTGATATATTCTTGCCCTGTGCCCACCTCAAGCGGAAATCATTTTTCCTCCTTATAATGCTGGTGTACAGTTACAGTATGCATAATTATGTATTTATGTGTGAACGCTTTTAAAACTCAAAAAAACCCTGAAGCTCTTCCTACACACATGCTATTTTAAAAGTTAAGAATAAGATCAAATATAGTATACTTGGGGGACCATTATTAAATAATGCTTAAATATAATTTATTGCCATACCTCAAAATAATCTAGCTTTCTTGCTCTGAATAGTGGCTAATGCAAATAAAGTTTCTATGTACGAGGGTCGCTCATTAAAGATTTCCCTTGACCCACTTCCAGTTATCGTAGGAGGATGAAATTGCATGTGTATACATGTATACACCTCTCCATAGGTAATGTGGTAATTTGTAGCTCTGAACTCATAACAGTTTCTGTGCTACAAATGCTAATGTGGAGTAATGTCTGATAATGGAACCAGTCAAATGCAGAGCGGTTATCAGGTTCCTGTACTTGAAAGGGCGCACATCACAGGAGACGTTTGATGAGATGAAAGGGTCTTATGGGGAGGATGCCCCATTGTATGACGTAGTCAAGCACTGGCATCGGCAGTTCAAGTGTGGCCGGACGTCAGTGGAAACAGCTCCCATTCCTGGGCAACCACAGTCCGCCATTGATGAAGACACCATCCAGCAAGTGGAGGCTGCTGTTTTGGAGGATCCCTGCATAACTGTTTGCCTACTAGCTGCAGATGTCAAGATCAGTGTGGGACCAGTGTGGAGTAATGATGATAGATTTCCTGGAAAGGGTATAACAATTACTGGGACATACTACACTTCACTGCTGCAGAAATTGCGGAAGGCCATCAAAATCGAGAGGCCATGAAGTTATTTTTGGAAGGGCAAGCTTTTCCCAGACGATAACAAGTCGTGGCTTCTGAGGCAAACTGCTGACTTCTATAGACAAGGTCTTCACAGCTGCATAAAGCAATGAGAGAGGTTTGTGACTCATGCTGATAGCAATGTAGAGAAGGACTAATAATTGCCCAGTTTTGTTTGTCTCAGTCTGTGGGAAGTACGTCAGGGGAAATCTTTTAATGAGCGCCTCTCAGATGTATTCATGATCTATCTTTCCATCATTTCCACCATATATGTATGAATCTCCTTTTGTTTTGTTACACAACCAGCACTTTCCATTCACCTTCTCTCTCACCATTCTATTTCCCCAAAGACTCCAATAAATGAATCCAATAAATGAAATAAATGGAGGCTTTACTTGAGATTCTTGTATAGCAGGGGGTTGGATTAGATGACCCTGTGGATCTCTTCCTATTCTGCAATTATTTGATTCCATGAAATACTCATTTGCACCTTGTGCTTCTGCATAGGCCTAATATTATTGGTATTCCTCAAAGCACTACACATGTCAAAATTTCTGCTTCATAATACTTTTCTAAATGGCGATTCTCAGTCCTCCTTACAGGCTACAATTGCTGTTATTTATTTGCACTTTTTTCTATCTATATGAACTTAGATATAATTTCTTGCCATTCTTGTCTAGTGTAAAACTTGTAAATTTTGGAACAGATATATAAGCTAGGCTCTCCCCCCTCCCAAAAAAAATTCATTCATAAAAGCCCTACTCCAATCTATTTTACGCTATTTCCACATTCAGGGCTAAACATGTCATTATTTTGTTTTTATACAGTATGTGTAGCATCCTCCTCACGTTCATCAACATCTTCAAGAACCTCAAGGCAACTTGCATATAAAAACAAGAATCACTAAAAACAGAAAAGTCAATCCTTAAAATACAATTAAACATTAATAGGATTATAACTGTATACATATATAACACCTTTTTAAAACATTACAATAAAAACAGCATGGCACCAGCCCTTTAATGAAAAGGAGTCAATTCCGAAAAGCCTATAGAAGCAAGAAAGTCTTCACCTGCTGGCAGAAGGTCAGCAAGGAGGAAGCCAGTGTAGCTTCTCTAGGAAGCAGACCAGATCCAGGTGCTTTTGGAAGAAATTGATTTTCTGGATCCATTTCAATTGGGGTTTAGGCCTGGTTTTGGCACAGAATCTGCTGTGGTCACCCTGTATGATGACCTCTGTCAAGAGAGAGAGACAAGGGAAACGCACCCCTGTTAATTCTTCTCGACCACTCAGGGCTTTCAGTACCATCAACCATGGTATCCTTCTGGAGCGACTCTCCAAACTAGGGGTGGGTGACACCGCTTTGCAGTGGTTTCAGTCCTACTTGGATGGTCATTCCCAGAGGGTGTTGCTTAGGGAATGCTTTTCAGCCCCACGGAACCTTCAATGTGGGGTTCCACAGGGCTCAATCCTATCCCCTACGTTGTTTAACATCTACATGAAACTGCTGGGTGGGGTTATCCAAAGGTTTGGAATATGTTGTCAGCAGTATGCTGATGGCACTCAGCTCTATTTCTCCTTTACATCTGCAGGTGAGGCAGTGGAAGTGCAGGACCAGTGTCTTGCCTCAGTAATGGACTGGATGAGAGCCAACAAACTGAAGCTCAATCCAGATAAGACTGAGGCACTGTTAGTGGGTGTTTCCATAGAGCAGATAGGCAGGAGATCGCCTGCTCTTGCTGGGGTTACATTTCCTCTGAAGTAGCAGGTTCATAGCTTGGGAGTACTCCTGGATCCTTTGGTGTCACTCGAGGCTCTGGTGGTCCATCTAAGCTCCTATTTTTGTAAAGGGACCTCTGGCAATTAAGTCCAGTCGCGAACCACTCTGGGGTTGCGGCGCTCATCTCGCTTTACAGGCTGAGGGAGCCGACGTTTGTCCACAGATAGTTTTTCTGGGTCATGGGGTCAGCATGACTAAGCCGCTTCTGGCAAAACCAGAGCAGTACACGGAAACACTGTTTACCTTCCTGCTGGAGTGGTACCTATTTATCTACTTCCACTTTTGGCATGCTTTTGAACTGCTAGGTTGGCAGGAGCTGGGACCAAGCAATGGGAGCTCACCCTGTCGCGAGGCCTTGAACCGCCAACCTTTTGATCAGCAAGCCCAAGGCTCGGTGGTTTAGACCTATATCTTGATAGGGATAGCCTAACTACTGTTGTCTATGTTCTAGTAACCTCAGGGTTAGATTACTGCAATGTGTTATATGTAGGGCTGCCTCTGAAGACAGTTTGGAAACTTCAGCTAGTGCAGAATTCAGTGGCCAGGTTGCTCACTGGAGCAAGACGGTTTGAGCATATTACACTGATCCTGGTCCGACTGCACTGGCTACCAATTAGTTTCCAGGCCCAATTCAAAGTGCTGGTTTTGACCTATAAAGCCAAATGGCTCAGGACTGCAATACCTAAAGGACTGCCTCTCTCCATATGAACCCTGGGATCAACTTCTGAAACTCTTTTTCGTGCCTCCTTGAGAGGTTTGGAAAATGGGCCTTCTCTGCAGTGGTTCCATGTCTGGAATGCTCTCCCCAGAGAAGTTCGCCTGGCACCTTCATAATACACCTTTAGGCACCAGGCAAAAACGTTCCTTTTTAACCATGCCTTTGGTTGATTTCATTGACAAATCCTAAGCCCTTTTAAAACTTGGGGTTTTGGGGGGGTTATTAGGTGGTTTTTATTTTGATTATATATTTTGTGGTGTTATATTTTGATTTTGTTCTGTGAACCACCCTGAGACCTCCGGGTATAGGGCGGTATAAAAATATAATAATAATAATAATAATAATAATAATAATAATAATAATAGGAGTTCCAAAGTCTGGGAGCAGCCACCAAGAAGGCCCTCATCACAGTTCTTCTTTTAATGAACCATTCTTATATTTGTTTATATATTTATCAATTACTTCAATTAGTCATTGGTTCAATTACATCAATTGCTATTAGTCTATCCACTAATAGTAGTTTTAAAAAATAGTCAAAGAATAAGATTATTGGTCTTTAGTCTATTTTTCCTACATTTTCCCCATGTTTCCGCCTTGTTGCAATAGTCACATTTTTAACAGGCTAGTGGTTACTAGAAATCTGTCCTGTGAATTGCAGTCATGTCTCCCAGTCACTATGCTGAAAGAATGCAGAGATTATAGTTATATTCCAGGTTAGTCCAGAATGTATGGTATCTGTATTGGGTGTATGAATCTATTTCAGATTTTCCTGCCCTAGTACAATTATTATGGTATTAATACCATATAACTATTTCTGGGTAAGTGGTATCCTCATGGTTTCCATAGTTCCTTATATAAAACTTATATAAAAAGAATAAGGGTGGAGATGCTGCAAATGTGTCATGAAGCAGTAAAGCCTGCTAAACTTTATATGTGGTTTTGCGGGGGATTTACAGAAGGAAATAGCAGGCCTAGTAAAACTTGTATTTGCAATCAGTTTAAAAGCTTTAAAATGTTTTTTGACAGTCTCACCCTGCAGGACCAGTAGTGTTTAGGTTAGGAAACCTGCAGCCCTGCAAATGTTGCTAGACTACAGGTTCTTATTCACTGCACATTGGAACAGTAGTGGACAGTGGAACAGTTAAGATTAAATTGTACTAATTTCTGCCCTAAATAGAGTTATTTAAAGCTTACAGTAGAAGACTAAGGGTAGTAGTCTTCTAGACATATTTAAATTAATGAACATGATGAGTTAGGTTCATTAATTTTGATGGCTCTTCTCTGAGTAAAACTCAGCTGACTGCCATGTTTAGCATAAAAGTGGCAAGAGAACAGGCAGCTAAACTGATTTTTGCTGCTAATTTGACTACAATTATTGACCTAGCAGACACTTTGAAAGTGGCAGAACATCTATTAGGCTTCCATATCTCTTTGCCAAACTTAGCTGAATTGGTGGGTTTTGTGATGGCAACTGTATCTAATGTAGGAAATGCAAAAATTGCCTCCCACAACTTCGCAGAGCTTTATGTGGTACTGTTCTACAAAAACATTTGCATTTGAACATAAGGCAGCATAGCAATAAATCCCATTAAACTCTTTGGGATTTATTTCTGGGTAAACATTTAAAGGAGCAGTCTTCACATATCACCAAATTGTTCATTTGTTTGGGATAAGTCCAACATACTTAGTAGTTAACTTAGGGTGGGGATTGCCAGTGGTGGTTGGTCTCATCTTTTTCAGTCCAATGGCTCAGTGTTTTTTGTTGTTCTTTTAACAAGGAAAAAAGTGGAATGTCTAGTTTCTTTATAATTAAACTTGTCTCTTACACATACCCTAATGATCAAGTAAATTGAACTTCTAAGTTTGCTTAACAATCACTGGTCAACAACAAATTTGTTGTCTGCGTTTTTTCAGCTGATTTAGGACGAATCTGATGCGCTGAATCCAAAAATCACATTGGTTTTGCTCAATCAGGTCAAGTTTTTAAGCTATGGCCACATGTAGTTTTTTTACGTTTTTGTTCACATGTACGCTTGTGTGGAGCATTTTAGAAGAAGTTGGTGGGAGTAAAATGCCATGTTGAATAATTGTTTTGATTGGAAATGATTATTTTAATGACAAGAAGTATTCAGGTCCGATAGTTCTGGGTGATTATGTTGAAAAGGGATCAGTTTGAAGTCATAAAACCTCGAAATCTTCCATAAATTGGTGCGGCAAAGCATAAAGTTGGGGGATCAAAACTAAGTTAATGGGGCAGCCGCCCCACAAAGTGTATAGGAAACTCCACCTATTTTTGTTTTGCGGGTGAATGAGATGACTTCAGCCAGAAGATCGTGCAGAAATAAGCCCAACGTGTTCTGCTACATATGTGGAGAATACACCATTGCTCCTAATAGGAAGCCAGTCACAAGTTTCATAAGGCGTGCTTACCATTCTTATTTTGGTATTAAATTTGGTGACCAGGATAAAGCTTGGGCGCCACACATGGTGTGCAAGGCATGCACCGAGACTCTACGTGGGTGGACCAATGGCAAGAGGAGTCTGAACTTTGGAATTCCCATGGTTTGGAGGGAGCCGACAAACCATGTCACTGACTGCTACTTCTGCGCTGTTGATGTGACGGGGATCAACAGAAAGAACCAGAGCAGCCTCAAGTATCCTGATCTTCAATCAGCAAGTCGTCCTGTAGCTCATTGTGATGAAATTCTAGTGCCTATCTTCGGAGAACTTCCTGACATTAGTGACGAAGATGCCTCCAGTGTTGAAGGACATGAAGAAGAAGTGGTTCTTGAAGATGATGCTCCACATCCATTTTCCCAAAAGGAGTTGAATGATCTAGTTCGCGATCTCAGCTTGTCAAAGGACTGTGCCAAACTGTTGGCATCCAGATTGAAGGAAAAAAACCTCCTCTCTGACAGAGAGACTCTGAAGAGAGACCTCCCTGCCGCTGAGCATTCCAGGAGTTCCAAGAAATGGAAGTTCAAGCCCTGAAGTTTGAAAAATGGTGAAGCAACATGCAATTTACGTGTACTTCCTTTATCAATGCCCACCATTCAGTTTACAGTAATCAATGTTTCTATCAGGTAATCAATATATGTTGTTGGAAAAACATTTTTTTCTCTTAAAACATATTTAGGATGATATGTGTTGACAAAAATCAGCTGATAATGCCAGAAAAAGTAATCGATTTTGTCACAAGATCTGATTTTTTTCAAATAAACATAGCACAAAAACCTGACCTGATGGAGAGAAACGGATGCCATTTCCTGATTCAGCAGTGCAAAAATACCCTAAATCAGTTGTAGAAATCTAGACAACATTCAAAAAGTAAAAAATTGTTGCCCAGTGATAGTTAAAGCATTTGAAAGCAATCATTTTCTATTTGTTTTAAAATAAGTACTGTAAGTAATATATCATTCATTTTGCCCCCTCTTTCTATACTCACAGAGGTCATCTCTGACTAGAAAAAATTGTATTTTGGCTTGTCTATTAAATGTTGCAGGTTTAAGGTGCTTTAATGTGACTCATGAGAGACTTCTCAGTTTGAGAATTTACAATAAATGAGGTAGAATTTCTGATTAATACTGTTTTAAGAATTTATAGTCCAAGCTTGGAGGTGTGAGTAGGCTAGGGATACAGCATCCTATATAATAAACTTGATGAACAAGTTTCCAAGAACAGGTTGATTCAGCTGCAACAATTCCTCAGAGTTACAAAAACAAGCCTAGCACTTCCTGTGCATGTACCTGCCTTCTTTTCTCCCCTCTCCCTCCCTGAGCCTGTGCACCTGTGGAGAATTTGTAAGCTCTTGGTTCCATTTTGGATTACTGCAGGATGCTGGGTTGACTGAGTCAGGATGAACTGTGGTTAATCACAAAAAATAGTCTACAAAGGTTCCTTGTTTTCACTTACCATAGCTAAGATTGGAAAATGTTTAATTTTGAGATAGGATGAAGGGTGTGCAAGGGTGTTGGGAGGCTAGATGTATTGTCCCATGTCACAGCATTACATGTTAGAATGCAGCCACTGGGAGCGGGCATAACAGTTATATAGGTAGGATCCAGAGAATGAAGAATATTGTCTTGAGTTTATTCTATACTTTTTCACTGTTGTCACACGGATAAGGCAAACTGGCTGTTTCCTGACGTCAGTCGCATTACAGTGTAAGCTGTCTAATGTAAATTTATGAGATAACTAGGAAAAAAATGGAGGTGCTGCAGGCAAAGAATGAAGAACATGTGGATGAACGTATTTATAGATACATCACATCAATCTCAGCTTATGGGAACCAATAATGAGAAAATGCACAGTGCATTTGTCTCTGGAGCTAATGACTTAACTTGATGACAAAACACTGCAAATTTTGCATTGCTTATTCACAAAGGCAGAATTTGAAAATGCTTGTTTTCTTTTAAACAACATGCCAAACTTCTTTCTTTCAAACTCCTTGCTAATTGACCTAGAAAATAACATGCACTGCAACTACATGGACTACAAATTTGTTCTTCCTCCATAACCTAAGATTTTTCTCAATTTGTCCCTCTTTAAGATCTAAAAGTCACAGAAATGGATTGTAATTTTTTTGTCCTTTTTTTGGTATACATTTTGAGATAAGGTCAAGATTAATGTTATGTATACTTTCTGCATTGCATTTGATGGGACTATCAACAAAAGAGAACATTAAAAATGACATTTTAAAAATCCATACCAATTATTTTATTTTCTATCAATATATTTATAATTGCCTGAGATGACCATTTGTGGAGTTATACATGGACCTATGCATTTCAGTTCAAAAAACTTGGCATTAAGAAACCTTATCTACACATGATACAGTGGTGCCCCGCAAGACGAATGCCTCGCAAGACGAAAAACCCGCTAGACGAAAGGGTTTTCCGTTTTTCGATGCGCTTCGCAAGACGAATTTCCCTATGGGGATTTTTTTCGCTTTCCCCCCCTTTTTCTAAACCGCTAATAGCCTTTTAGCCGCTAAGCCTTTAATAGCCGCTAAACCGCTAATAGCGCTAAGCCGCTAATAGGGTTGCTTCGCAAGACGAAAAAAACGCTAGACGAAGAGACTCGCGGAACGGATTATTTTCGTCTTGCGAGGCACCACTGTAGTTTTGAAATAAGTTGTTTTTTATAAGAATCCCTAGATATTTTGTGGAATTATTTTGACAAATTATTACAGCTCATTTTAGTGTCTTAAAAAAAATCCAGACTATGATTGAATGATTTTTATAGTTGATATTGAGATAGCACAGTTTCTTACCTTCAACATTTCCCTCCAAAATGTAAGTTTGTACTTAATTACATTTCCTTTCATGAAATATGGAATTCTTTACTCAGGGATAGAATTATTAAACCCTAAACTATATATAAACTGAAATATTCCCCAAACAGATCACAGTTGGTGCCAAAGGGGAGCAGCAGCATGTAGTGGTTGGCAGATCACTTTTCCCCCCTTTTATAGTAGGAGCTACCACCCCGCCCACTTACTTGTCCACCCCACCTGCCTGCCACACCCAACCCCTTTATACCACCTCTCCTGATACAACTACACAACTTTTAGCAGACATCTGAAGGTAGCCCTGTAACAGGAAGTTTTTAATGTTCAATGTTATGTTTTTATATGTGTTGGAAACCACACAGAGTGGCGGGGGCAACCCAGCCAGATAGATGGGTGGGCTGTTATTACTATCATCTCAGCAGACCTCCCTGTCCCAGCTGCTACTTTCATTTTAAACAGCAGGCTTATCTCCCCTTTCCCTCCCTAGCAGCCATGGTGGTGGCGGCAGCATTGGGTGGAGGGAGGAAGGTGAAGTGGAACTTCCCCCCTCTGCTGCCCCTCCCCTATCATCTATGGCAACGACGGGAAAATAGAAATACTTGCAAAGTTTGCACCATACTGATCCTTTCAGCCTTGGAAATCACTGGTTGAAAGGCTCGGTGTGGGTCACTTTCATCTCATGCCACCACCACTGTAAATCCAGTGGCTGGCTTGTCCGGACTGGCTGCTCACTCAGGATGCCTGCCCACTTCTGGGGACACCCACCCACTCACTGGCCTGGGTCACCCATCTCCTTCCACCTTGGTCTCGGATGCTGCCATGACAGCACAGTTCTTGGTCTAGTGTGTTGTCATGGTGCAGTTTGCAGTGCCACCAATCAACAACCACACAAACTGCTGTGGGATTATATTCTTATAATGTTATGTATGAAGGGATACCACCCCTGCTTGCTTGGTTTGCCAACCCCATCCACCTGCCACACCTTGCAGTCCCTTATCAACCCATCCCCTCATTGCAGACATGCACCCTGAACATTTCCCTAAACCCTAACATTTAACTCAGGAATTAGGCCATTATCTTAGGATCTGGTTACCTAAAGATCCTCTGCAGAACCTCCTGTGTAATTTCATCTTACAACAACAAGAGGACCTTTTCTGTTGTGGCACCCAGTCTTTGAAATAGCCACCCCCCAGAAGATATGTACCAAAAGTGATGCAGTTTTGGCACATTCTGAAAACACTTTATGTACTAAGGATATTGTCCAACATGGTGTCCTCCAAATGCTTCAGACACAATTTGGATGGATTTGTAGTCTAAAACATCAGCATGATTTCAGGTTGGAAAAGACTGCTCAGTAGAAAAGAAAAGGGCCCAGCTCTCTGGCAGTGTTAGTTTGAGGACTTGGATTTATGAAAGCCTAACCTCCACTTCCCAGTTGCACTCAAGACGTCACTTAGCAGTTGACTATTGATCCGTGAATTCTCATGTGACCATCTAATTACTACTGCAGTACACCCACTTATAGTCAACATTCAACTTTTGATGTGTGTGTTTTTTTTTAAAAAAAAGCACCAAAAAAACCAGTCAATCCTTCCAGATATTTGCTGGAGTCTTTTCTTCATTTGCCGCTGGACTCATTTTTCAAATACTATAATTCTCTTAGACTCTTTGAACTCAAAGACGATCTCACTGGGAACTCAGCCTGATTAGCTCCCTGGTTTTGGCACCAATGTCTGTAGCCACTCAAGCCATCATTGCCCCTTGAGTCTTTTTGCTGTGGCAAAGGAAACCCTGCCGCCTTTTGGAAAAACTCTTACTCCTGGCTCCATTTGGCATTGTTTTCAGACTACAATGATATCACAGTTAACGAACAGCCCAGTTTACGAACTTTTCGGTATAAGAACGCCGCAAAACCAGAAGTAGTGTTCCGGTTAGCGAACTTTACCTCGGTCTACGAACAGAAGCTGGCAGGAGGCCTCATTAGAGAAAGCATGCCTCGGTTTAAGAATGGACTTCCATAATGGATTAAGTTCATAAACCGAGGTACCACTGTATAAATAAAAGATACGTTGCTCCCCCTTTTAACAGTTTACTCATCCACTTTCCAATTACCATCTCATTTCTCTGCCTTCCCCCCCAAATGCCTCCTTTGCCTCACACATCTCAACTCATCCCTTCCCCTTCACCATCCTTTGCTTTTATTATAATGAATTCCATTTTGTGGAACAGCTTTCAGTAGTTAATTTGTGAATTGCTTTGTTTCACATTCTCAATAAAACTTGTTCCCTGGGGAAAAATCTGATTCTGTTTTTATTTCCTGTGAGTGCCTTATAAGGTTGCTTTGCTACTAAAATCATAAGTAATACACACCTGTATTTCAGCAAACCTTTCTGACCACAGACCATCTGCTGGCATAAATAGAGCCATAGTCACAAAGGGGCCTCTACCGCTACAGTCAAATTTGTCTTCTCTCCTACCTTCCAAAAATCATTTTGCCCAAACAAAGGGCAGTTGTGCCCATCCTGTGGAACGCCATTCCGTCAGATCTCAAGGAAATAAAGAACTATCTGACTTTTAGAAGACAACCAAAGGCAGCCCTGTATACGGAAGTTTTTTATGTCTGATGCTTTAAGTTGTTGGAAGCCAACCAGAGTGGCTGGGGCAACCCAGTCAGATGGGCGGCATAAAAATAATAAATTGGGATTAGTAGGCTTCAGGCCAGTTTAAACAATTTCCCCAAGCAAATAAGGAGTTCCACATGTTTGGCCTGACCAGTGTAGTCAATTAAAATTTTTGACCATTGTTATTGCGACGATTCCACTTGTATGGGGAGAAATAGTGTCTTGACACCACTGAAAGTCAGGAACAATTTCCCCTCAAGCCTCTTGGAGAAAGAGGTGCATGCTGTAACAGGCGTGTTTGTAGTCCTCTGGTTCATTATTCATTCCTTTGAAATTTGTTAGCAACCACTCCTGGACTAGATCAAGTGCCACACTGTTACCCTCAGACCCTGACGGGTGCATTTTAACACCCAAGAATTGATGGGAAAGACCAATAGTAATTTTAACCTGAAGTTCTTACACAGTATGAAGTGCCTTACTGAACTCAAAAGACTAATCCTGTTTCTGTCTGTTTTAGTTTGGCAGGACTTTTATATGGAAAAAATGAAAGCATAAACTCATATTTTAACACTATCATCTCTAGAGCATCATTAGATTCCCCCTCAACTGCTGCCCTGTGCATGATATCTGTGAAACACCAGTAAAGAAATGAGTTATTTAATTTAAATATTCTCTAATACAGGAACAAACACTTATGTATAGTGGATCCTTATGAGAATAAATCTTGAATCTATATTTCCAATAGTGGAGTAAAGAGCTGGGGGGGGGGGAATTCCACATCTGGCAACCAGTGTGCCCTTTTGGTTTCAGATAGTACATGGTCATATTGGGATCATCCTGCTGTATAATTTGCTTCAGGTGGTTAATTTGGTCAGAATCAAGTATACAATTCAAAGTTAACACTAAATACATTACTTCTGGTAAATGAGCTACAATAGCCGTTGGAGGGCCGTGGAAAATGTGTGTCTTGGGCTTTTTAGGCTCTTCTACCCATGTATCTGAAACCCAAGGGGCACATTGGTTGCCAGACGTGAAATATATTGGCATTCTTTTCGGCTCTCCTACCCGACTACAGGAGTTTCACACACACATCATGTGAAGGGGGGTGAAGGGTAAGAGCAAAACTCATTGGTACATTGAAGTTGTCTCAATGATCTCTTACCAGTGTGGCTCCGAAGGGCTTGTAAAATAAATATACACTCTTAAATGCTTTCCTTTTAGAAGCTGATTCTACATATTCTTAACAGATATATTACAAATGATAACTAGAGTGAGTTGAAGTGTTCTCTTTTTTTACTGGCAGTTCAAATAAGTTGATATGCTGATCTCAATCAGTGAACATATTCATGCTAAAATCTGATATTTTCAAGGCACTTATGGACTCCATGACTAGATGAAAACCAGGACAAATTATGACTGACAGTGAAACTGTATATAATATAAAAATAACCTTTTGCTTACAATTTACAAAATGTATTACAATCTTCATCTCTGCTATCCTGTAATTGTGGATGTGCGCCCAACTTTTTTTTTTAATGAAAACTATTTACTAAAACATTAGGGCAAATAATTTACAAGGTACACAAAAAAATTAGGTCATGCAGAGATTTCTTACACCTTCTGTTAATACTTTATGATTGCAGCTTTATCAAATTATATACCTGCTTGCCCTGTACATATACAAAATAAAGTGTACATGGTAATCAAACGTTAGCAAAAAAGTCCATAAACTCAATTTGTCAAAAGTTTCACCATATTAACATGTCTATAAACAGTGTGTAACAGGTTAAAAGACATTAAGGCAATAATACTTGAAGTAACAAAATAAACCATATGTAATACTTTCTCCTAAATGTAGTAAGGCAGATTGATGGCCCCAGCAAAGTTAGATTACAATACTAGAAAACACTCTTGTGAATGCTTAATGTTTGTGTGGATGTATAGAAGAGTGTACCATTGTGTAGTTGCATGTACACTGTGTTAGTCCCAAAAAATAAAAAGTGGAATACTATTTATTGATCGAGTTCAGTGGCACTTGGAATATTCCAGTATAATTTAAAAATGTCCATTTGTTCTTGCATCATGTCCATTCTGAAGGTGGTTCTCTCGGTCCTCTTGGTTTTCCACAACGGTTACCAAAACCTAAAAAAGGGAAAGGGGAAAAGAACTGTGATAAGTTGAAAAAACAAATGTAGCAAAAGAAAAGAAATACAGTGGTGCCTCGCAAGACGAAATTAATCCGTTCTGCGAGTTTCTTCGTCTTGCGGATTTTTTTGTCTTGCGAAGCACAGATGCACCCTGGTACTGTATTATAATGGGATAGCGGGCAAAGCACAAAGCGGGTCGCTCCCCAGCAGGAGGAGTTTCCCCAGCCTGGAGGATCTGTTGCCGGGAAGAGGCAAAGACACCCCCTCCCACCTCCCCACGAAAACAGCCCCCCTTCCTCTGTCGCCAAGCCTTGCCGCGTCTTCGCTCCGCCAAACCGCGTCCCACATCAAAGCCCCAGCCCGCTCCTCTCCCTCTCTCTCCACGAGGTGCCAAAGGAAGTTCGAGCCCAGGAACCGAGGGCGGGCGCACGAAGCGCCCGGCGCGGACTCTCCCTTGCTCCCCCCGTTACCTCGCGCCACGCCGCCGGGCTCCCCACAGTCTCGGCAGCTGCTCCCGGCTTCTTCCCACCCCCGCAAAGGCGCCTTCGCGGCGGCCCAAGCGCAGTGGATGCCTCCTCCTCCTCGGTCCCCCTCCTCCTGCCTTCGCGCAGTTAGGGCAAAATGGAGCAGCCACGTGGGGAGGGGGAGAGAGAGAGAGAGAGGCAGAGGCGGCGGAGGCGCAGAGACCCAGCCAGATCCGCTGGATCCCAGCCCACCTGCCTCCTCTGTGCCCTCTCCAGAAGAGGATCCCTCTGGAAAAGGTAGGTCGCTCCCTCGCTCGCTCCCTGCCAGCCCAGTTCCCGCTTCAAAAGGAAGCAAACTCGCAAGACGTTTCGTCTTGCAAAGCAAGCCCATAGGGAAATTCGTCTTACGAAGCACCTCAAAAAACGAAAAACTCTTTCGTCTTGTGAGTTTTTCGTCTTCCGAGGCATTCGTCTTGCGAGGTACCACTGTATTGCTAATGAAAAGCTAATATACGAAAACATATAAAAGATAGGACTCTGTTTTGAAACAAGTTCTCCATCTAAGGGGCTATTCCTCAAGCACCTTGCCCAAAAGAGCAAAAGAAATGGGAAAAGGACAAAATAAGCAGGCATGTTCATAAAGCAACTATCACAACCCGTGTGAGATGCCTCTCATATTATTCCCTGTGGGAATAATAAATTGTAAAAATTAAGAGTCTGAAATACTTCTTACATGCTCAGCTTACTCACAAACTGAAGTAATTTTCACAATTACTGACTGCATTTAAAGTAATCTTTCCTGCTGAACCTCATCCAGATTAATGGTGCTAAATTATGCCCATATATCTTAGACCTTGTGTAACATTTTAGTGTCACTAGCCTAACAAAGTTTGACATCTCACTATGTGCTGCAATTTCCACAATTATTACTGCTTATCCACTATGAATTCAACCTTTAGCTGTTACAAAAGAGATTTTGTGGCTACCAAGAAATAAACTGTTTCCTCCTGATACATTAACCATTGGTCAAATAATGTACATCATGTATTTTCAAAAGCCACTCTATAAGAGTTATGTACAGATCAATAAAAAGCAACCATTTACCAATATCTGTAGTCTCAACTGGAACTTCTGGTGTTGGACCTCTTTTAACAACAGGACTGGAAAGAGGAAGCTGAGGTATAGTATCAATCTGTGATTTGTCTGCTATCTCAGGATGATCTGGGGAGGAAGAAAAAAATTCACTGACGCATAACCATACTTGCAATTCTAAGTATTCAGTTATAAAAACAAATTTCTGTTAATATCCAGTTTTGTCCCAAGTATGGTTTAGAGTGTTTCCAAAGGCCCAGTATTATAAAACTAAAAGCAACTTTGTAGATATTGCCTTGATAACTGAAATACTTTGTTCCTTAAAGTTACATCCATGTTAAAAGGCATAATTCTGGCTTCAAGACTAGCATGTCAAAGTCTCACACATTGGAAGACAAGTAAAAAGATATTCTGAGTAATGCAAGGAAGGGCGTCTCATTTCCTGCACTGGCATGTGTAAGTGGAGCTATCGATATTGTGATATAATTTATATGCTGGATTGCCTTGTCCATTTGTGAGCTGCATTGTAATGGCCATTGGCTACAAACAATAAAAACCTGACTGATTGCCATGAAATGGGAACTGAGAGGGAGTTGTGCACATGAAGATTCTAGATCATGGCATTCATTTGTCAAAGCCTCATTACTTGGAACAGAATTTTTTTCAGAATACTGTCATCCTACTTCAGGAACTGTTAATTAACCAATGTTTGGTCAGAAGCTACTCTCCTGTATTCTGACCTAGCTTAAACAACCTTCACAAGGACAGCTGCTATTTATAAACAAAAATACTGGTCAAGTATGAAAACCTGTTCTGCTCACACACAGGATTATTCAACTCCCCCTTTCAAACAGCAGTCCCCTACATCCAGTCTCAGAGCAGCAGCCCCGTAAGGCCTAGGACATTACAACCAGAATGCTATTTTGCTTTCCCCATACATAAGTGGAATGACTTTCTAGATGCATCTAGGGTGAGAGAAATCCACCTATTGCAGCCAAGTAGCAGCATATTTCAGTAGCTCAGCATCTCATCTCATTAACAAAACATCTTGTCCCTTTTAAAGTTAAAAAATTAATTACTTACCAGGCTGTGTAGTCGCCATTTTCAATCCCTGTTAACAATAAAAATGTTTTTAAGTTGGTTAAAAAATATTTTACTGATTCAGATAATGATTTTTTTAATAAAAAAATCACATTCTCTAATATTTCCATTCACACATAAAATGCCTCGATGAAAAAAGAGAACATAGCTCCTACAACTTTAACAGTTGTATGAAAGAGAAAGTTCCTTTTATGCATATATTAAAGGTTCGGGAATGTTGGCTACTTTTTCACCTGGCCACCGTATTCATATGCTAGATGCCTATGTTCAATTGGAAGTATCAACTTTTAAAAAATGTTTCTGCACAATGAAATCCTGAGAAAAGTAAAGGCTGATCTTTCCTTTGGCATTTCTGCCACTGCAACCAGAACATCTAGGCAGTTTCAAAAGAGTGGTGTTCTTCAGATGCCAGTAAGTCTATATACCACACAAAGAAGCGTGGCATATGACGAAAGCTACTGGAGTTCCAACTCCAGCAGCTACAACCAGCATTTCCAGCAGTCAGGGATGACAGTATCTGGAATCCAATAAAAACTGGAGGACCAGTTCCCAACCTTAAGCTTTCTGTTGTCATTCATATATAAGTGTGTGCGTGTGAGTATTTTACACACAAACACACACAATGAAGCTCTGATTTAATACTTCATTATTCTTAGGGATTTGTTCAAGTTTTAAAGTAAAAAAAAAAAAACAAGGTAGCAACTTTATGCCTTAACCCACGCATCCCTATTTATCACAGCTTCCCTTCTCTTTCAACATATTCTAGGGGCTTAAATTACAATATAGTATGATAACTCCATGGAAAACATTAAACCCATAATGACATTTTCTGCTAAAAAGAAAACAAGACAACCATACACGCCAGAGTTTGCACATGCACACACAGTAAAATATCAGTTGCTTTCCTAAAGAGGTTGCACAGAAAATCTTCCACGCTGGGCTCAGGTGACCCTTCTGGTTAGCAAATTCTAAATATGGGGGAAGACAAGAAACTCCCATCCCACCCTCCACGCTAATCTTACTTTCTTCCTAAATAGTACCCCCAGCAGAAGCTCTAGAGTGCGGCTGATGTACTGAGACCTATTAGGTTTACATGGGAGGCAGCTATTCCTTCAGTGTGCTAAACTTCTTAAGCTAGCACAAACAATTTGGATGAGGGGAGGGTAAAGATTTTATGAAATCATTTGGATTGAAATCAAAAGTCAAGTGATACTTTGGGGAGCTACCAGAAAAATGAGTGAACAAGAAGACACTTATTTTGCCCTCAAAGGGTGTATCCCAGGGACTGGGAACCACTTTCAGTCAGAGGGCCAGAACCAAAGGTAGCCAACCCTCCATGGACCACCCTGATATCAAGTATGGGAAAGAAGCCATTGGAAAACACTGCTTAGATTGTGCTCCCAATTGTCCCCTTGTGACCTGGTGCCAAATGCAAGCTGTGATCCTTTCAGACAAGAATTGGATACACTCTGGAGCTCCCAGTTGGAGCTCATGGTCATTCCTTTGCACCCCCAGTTTATCCATCTCATTCCTGATATCATAGGATGTCAGGTGAGTGACAGCTGGGCATGGCCTGCCCAAAGCAACCTCACCGGAGAAATGGGGAGACCCAGTTGAGCTAATTAGGCCTGGAGACCAGAAGCTGCACATGGCTGCTGTACATCCCTGAAGCATATTCCCAAAGCTAATATCCCATACTTACTGTACATTTTGGTTGATCAGAAGGTTTCTGGTCTTGTGAGAAACTCCACTCAGCAGATCGTGGAAGGATAACAGCTTTGGGGGAAGTTGTGACTATGAAAACCAATTTTAAAATACATGATTCAGTAGACATGCTGCTGTACAAGTTCAATAAAAGCTTAACAGTTATGCAAGATCTGGAGTTACAGTATTTTTTAAATACACAACATTACAATATGGGGATTGAAAATACAGTGGTACCTCGGGTTAAGTACTTAATTCATTCCGGAGGTCCGTACTTAACCTGAAACTGTTCTTAACCTGAAGCACCACCTTAAGTTAATGGGGCCTCCCGCTGCTGCCACGCCACCGGAGCCCAATTTCTGTTCTCATCCTGAAGCAAAGTTCTTAACCGGAAGCACTATTTCTGGGTTAGCGGAGTCTGTAACCTGAAGCGTATGTAACCTGAAACGTATGTAACCCGAGGTACCACTGTAGTAGTCAATGAATTAGTTGAATAGCCCCTTGTATACTGATGTTTCCCAATCTAACCTTTCCAAAGCCAGTAACTAAGAGGGAGAACAATACAACTGTAGGAGCACAGTTCTATATCAACACAGCACAGGGCACTATGGTGGGTGCATGTATCTTTCTATGCAACGCAGCAGCCAGAAACCTTTTACCATAGGTTACCAGGGGTAAGTGGAAGACCACTATATAAGCCAAAACAATAATGCAGCAAACTAAAATTACCTGAACATCTATTTGTTTGTCACTACATGCATTATCCAGCTTCTGGTTACCTCAATATCTATCGCTATTTGGCCAAAGTGCTCCTTTAATGTACAAGTTTGATTCATGACTTTTGTGAAACCAACACAGTAGAATGAAACTCACTCTGCTCACTTGCAAGCTCAAGAGATTCTGGAGTTCTTTCTGGTAAAGGAGGAGAAGAAGACTCTTCAGAAACACCAGCATCTAAAGTCACCAAAAATTGAGAACACCTTAACACTTAAACAGATACATTATGTAAAAGAGTGCCTGGAACAAAATAAAATATTAAATCATTTGTAATAAAGGTTTTAACTAAATATACTTTTCACAGTCGGGCATAGCCCTGCTGGCTTTGTACAAGTGTGTTTTGTACAATAACCACAAAATGGCTGGCTGCCCACAATGTATTTAGATGCCTTGTCTGATGTATTAATTCACTTGGCAAGATGCCTGTAGTAGGCGGAAGCCATGGAACTGCAGCAACAGATTAATGCTTTTTCATTAAGATGACAGGATGCAGACCTTTAACCAAGCTAACCATTAGATTAAAATGGATCCAGCCTTTCTACTTTCCCAGGAAAGTCACGTAAGTAATGGAAACTGAAATTCTTTCATGCTGCAATCCTATACATACTAATCTGGGAGCACATCCTATTTAACTCAATATGACAGACTTCTAAATGGACATACAATACAGTTGCGCTGTCAAGGCATTAAAACAAGCAGTTCACAGAGCTTGGCTGATAACGCCTATGTTACAGTAACAGGTAGGCTCAAAATATTAAACTTCTGGTTTCAAGCTGCATATTATAGCTAGAAGTTGTATTAATTAATATAAAGTTACAAGGAAACACTGCCCAAGTAGAGGAGGGAAGATCCATTGAGGCTAATGAACTACTAAAAAGTCAGATTTGCACAGCAATGAAAGACGCATTTAGAATGTTCAATCGACTTTCTGAAGATTTTTTGCTGAACAGATTGGACAAATTCAATCACCATTGTATTATTTCACAGACAATGAATATGTCATGTAGACAATTCCTTTCAAATGTGGAACAGACTTTCAGACTTAATCCTGGAGTAAATGTGAGAAGTTCTTTTTTTCAGATGTGTCAACGTCTTCAAATCCAAGCATTTTGAAATAATTGTGAACAAAATTAACCAGGTATGATAATCTGAAAGCAGAAGCTGTGGGGCTGCACATCTACAGCACCTGAAGGAGATAACCAACTCACTAAGAACCTGTGCATAAGCAATAGAAGAAGAGCTGTTCTCTATTATTTTACTTCCCTTTACACTTCTCACCTGTTATAACAGACCATAAATGCTTGATACTTTGCTGCTAAGGCAACCAGACCTGTAGAATAAAGCTGTGATCTACCTGTTGGATGTGCCTGATCTAGGTTAAATAGGTTAATGTGGTTTACAAGTGGATTTGTAATTGTTGACAAGACTTTGCAAAAGAGTAAACACCTACTGATTTATAGAACAAGTCATAGTCCATAATACAACACAGAGGCAGCATTCACGTGCCACAATAAACTAGGGTAGTGGGCTCAGTGTGACTTATTGCCGGGATGGCAACCCACACCTACCTTTCCTGCAGCTGTGATACACAGTGTCAGGCACAGGAACCTCTGGGAAGGAACCCTATGAAACACTTTCCCACACCTGGCAAGGAGCGAGCAAGGAGACTGGATGCCAAGCCACAACAGGTGAGCCAGAATCTAGCTGAGTTATGGTAGCTAGCAAGACAGCTGGGCACACTAGACCTGTTAGTACCAAAGCTAGGCAGATCACATGCACTGTCCCTTCCCCTGTGCACAACAGCTACACCAGTTCATGGAGGAAAAGAATGTCAGTAAAACTTCTTGGAAGAAAGTAAATGAAAGCTGGTTGGATTTCTAGAGAGCAGGAAGAAGGTATTCCTTCCCACTTCTCTGAAGCATCCCTGTGCAGGGCAAGGAGGAGAGTTCTTCACCTCCCCACCCACCTTCAGGATTCTAGAAGACATTAGGGACTTGGAGTGGCCAATTCGTTTCTCTACTTCAAGCCTCCCCATCCCACCCCACCCTCAACATTCTGTGCTCAGCAATCCTAAACATCCAAAAATCTTGGAAGTCACCAGACAACAGGACCCACGTTGCAACAATTTTTTAATGCTTTTTAAAAAAGAGGAAGCTACCTTCTACCATTGGCTCAACTAGCTTAGTACTATATACAATGACTGGCAGCAGCTCTCCAGAATTTCAGAATGGAGCATTCTCAGCCCTGTCTAGAGATACTGGGAAACGAACCCAATAAGCTCTGCATGCAATCCAGTTTACATCTGCGAATCTCCAGCTACAAATGTGAGCCTTTTAGCACAAGTAACAGGAGAGGGAATAGTTTTTCCTCCTGAAAACCCAGTCCCAGCACTTAACAGCCACCTAACATACTCCAGAGCCCTGAAGGAGCGCATACCTTACATTTTGGTGTGGGTTCCAACTTGTTGCTTCTACTATTAAACCCAGGCAATTCCACACCTATTCAGGTGGAGCTATTCCCACATACCAGTAAAATATTAATTCTTTTAATTAGGAAAAAACAAACAGTCCAACTGCTTTCAGGGCCAACAAAACGTTAAAGGCATACACTGAAATGAAAGGAAGGAAAGGGGGAGCAGGAGAGACTTATTTAAACACCTAACATTCTATAGTATCTATCCTAAGGTGGGTATAAAGGTCAGAGCAGATGCATGTGCATGCGCAACAAAAGAGATAAAGCGCAAACACTCTTTCTACAAATACTGCTATTAGAAGAATTAAGGAAATACCACCCAAGTACCTAGACAACTACTGAGCAAAACAACTAGACCCAACAGAGATATAACAAATGTGTGTTTGGCCTTTTAATGCATTGTGTGCATCTGAAACACAAACTATAGAAACAACAATGGACACAGATAAAATTGGAAAGACCCATGAGGTGGCCCCATTCACATGCAGCCCCCAGCCCCATGGCATCTGATCTTAGATAAGCAGTTCCCACATGGTAGTGGCTGCATTTGAAGGACACCTGTGTGGAAACACTAAGGACAACAGGAGATGACTGGTTACTTCCCGGACAAATTGCCAAAAAAACCCTGTTTCCTTTTCCATTAAAAAACATGCACTACTGAAGCTAAACAGCACCTTCAATCAGAAACACACAGGGGAAAAGCATGCTACCATAATCTAAGGCAGCAGTTTGATTGCTTTTCTGGACTGAGATTTCACACACAAAATTTGTATGTTTCAAACCTTAGTAAGTGCCTTGGAATTGGAGAAGTGAGGTACACACCAAGAGATCACTCCCTGTCACAAGTGGAGAAGTTTTTATTAAGGAGGAAGGGGGAAAGGACAGATCTTTCCTTTCCCACTCTCAGGAACACAATGCACATAAATCTTGGAAAGGGAATTGTGTTTGGAGTGTTAAGGGAACTGTCCTCCTCCATGGTATTTGGAGAGATTTCAGGAAAAGGAGGACCCCTAAAAACCTCCACCCTCCCATTCTTTTAGCCCAGTAAATTGAGGCTTCAAGAGGGCAGAAAAAGGTGTCCTTTTCCCTCTTCTCCCTCCTGAAACCTCTCCCAGCTTTGCAAGCCCTAAACAATTCTATAAAACTTCTGTGGTAACTGGTGCCTGGAAAAAGAACACTGCAACCTTTGGTTACGGCTTCCTGCTAATCCCTCTAATAACTATTTTAAATGGATCTATGCCTATCAGTTTGGCTAACACAGCTGCCCAAAGGTAAGTTAGTGGTTAAGACTCGGGGGATTTACAATGTACTCCTAAGTCTATTGTGTTTTTTCCAAAAATCAGCCCTACAAGGATCCAGTATTTGTTACCCATGCAGGAGAGCTGGTTGCTTAAAGCTAACAGAATTGGAAGCTGTGACTAATAGTCACTGCCCCCTCCCCAACTAAAGAGCCTCTGAATGACAAAAGCTGTTCCCTACTACCAAGGCTGATGTTTCCAAGGCCAACCTGAACAAATTAATGGCCAGTCCTACTCCACTTCATGTTGGCTCTTGTTTATGAAAACTTCCATGTACCAGCTTTCACATAAACTTCTAATTTCACTTCTCCCCTTCCAGCCCCTGTGTGAATGTCACCCCCTATCACACTTCAGATCAGATTTATGGGAGCATATAGGGGGCCCAAAAACAAGGATTGCTTGCTCACACTATTAAAACCTACTAACAGAATAAATAAAATAGCAGCAAACATTAGGTCAAAGCGAACACATTACGTTATTGTGGTCAACTTGTATAGATACCCAGCAAAGATCTGAGAGAATAAATGTTTTTAGCTGTTACCAAAATGTGATGAGTGTTGGCACCTACCTTCATAATATGCACAACCCCTTAGTTTTCTAAGTTGGATCCAAAGGTTGCAGAAGGATCTTTTTTAGCCGCCAGCCAATTCCAGCCGCAACCCCAACACTGCTGAACACTCACTGAAAAGCACATGGATTCAGTATGTGCAAGTGAAAATGTGCTTGTGCAAGGCACCTCAGTCCAATTTTGCACTCCCACACCACAGCTGATGTTGTTCAGGAAGGGATGGGGGAAATCCTTGCACAAGGAACCTTTCCCTTTCACAAGCTTAGGATCCAACTCTACGAATTTAGTATTTCTAATATAGATAGCATCTAGTAAAGCTTACCTTTATCAGCTATGATTGAGGCATCCTGTCTTGCAATGGACATGGGCAATACTTTTCTAGCAGAAACGTTTTCTGTGCCAGCAGCCACAGAAACCGTGGCACTTGCAGTTGAAACATTAGACATGCTTTGTGTCATAGACACATCAGAGTTTCTTTCATCTGTATCAGAATCATCAGAATGCAGAGGATTTGTAAAACAAAGGGGTACTCTAACTGGAAGCATGCCACTGTGATAATGATCCGCTGATTCACTGGAAGGAGCATCCATTTGAGATGGTGAGTTCGAGACTACAGACAGATTTTTAATCCCATGACATAAAACAGCTGGAGATGTGTCCTCTGGTGTTGATGTTGGCTGTACATTTTTTGTCCCTTGTAATGACCACATAGCATGTCCCTTCTCTTTGAGAGGCAAACAGTCTGGTCTTTGCAGAGGATCAGAACCTACCAGACACTGATGGCCTTCAGGTGAGGATGTTACAGCTTTAATCAGTGGCTGCATATTGCATTCTATGCAAGAGTTTTGGAAGGTATCTGTAGGAGCATCTCCTGAGCCTTGTTCCTGTAGTTTAGATGTCTTATCCACCGCACAAGATGAGCCAGTTTTAATTTTGATTGCATGTCCCCTATTCAAGAGGGTGTTCCCATCAAAGCTCCTTGGCCCCTCTTGAAGGGGTACCTTTTTAATTTCAAAACTCAAGTTGCGCTCAAGCTTTTTCTCTACACGTTCAGAGACTTCATTCTTCCCTGGATGTTCTTCGGACTTATTGTAGTTTTCATTGAGGTCTGTTGGATGCTCTGAAGAAACCATGTGCAGAACAGGCTTTGGATGGTATCTATCATTGTCCTGCCAAACAGTTGTTACTGTTGGATAAGCTGAAGGAGGGGATGGTGTTAAAATGGGTGGTACTGGATGAGGCTCTGGAGGCTGCAGAATTTCTTCTTTTACATCTCCTTCTACAAGGCAGCTAAAGAGAATAATTGTGTAAGTACTCCGTAATTAAGGATTGTGTACATTTATTATATAAGCTACCTATTCAGAATATGAACTTTAAAAACCCTTTCTCAGAATTACGTTCACAATAAAAAATAGGCACATTTTATCCAAAATAGTTAGAATGTCAAAATCCACAAAAATGCAATAAATAGGAACCAAATGCTATAGTTTTGTAATAATCCCAGGAAACAGAACTTTCTTCAAACACCCTTAACTTTTACACCCAATATTTGAATAAAGGTCAACCCAGAAGCACATTAAGTATCAAGAAAGCATTTAACACATGAAGAAAAGATGGTATCATGCTGTTATTGTCTATGGGCAACCACCAGAACCTACTATTTATTGCTTAAAATCTACAATAAAGCATGCGATTATCAGCAGTCTGCAGGAAAGCCATGCCCCCTTGTGGCAAAATTTGAACTACATGTGTTGGAGGGGCAGGGGTATAATGCTTACTGCAACAAAGCATGACGACTGCACCAGCTTCTAGTAAGTTTGACAGAACATTTGAATGCCTTCCTGATTATGACATTCCTGATATGATGGTATAACCCCTCTATTATACATATAACATGGGACACAAGCAGTCTGTGGGAAAGCCCATACTTGAAAGAATGTATAGGGAGGACTATCATTGGATTAACTGCCTGATTCGTGCAACCTTATTTTGATTAGACTGCTGAAGTCTGAATTAGGCCACAGTTACATAATTTTCCAGTTTATTGTATGTAGATATAAAATACATTGTTTGTCAGAGGTCCATAACCCTGACATTCACCCAGGTATATAGAATGTAGCAAACCAATCTACAATATATCTCCACATTGTCTCTTTTGTTACCACTGGAGATGTTAGCAGATACACACACACACACAATACTATGATTTATGGACTTGCATGCCTTAAGATTCAGAAAGTATGTCACCAGGTGGATTTATTTTACAGAAAATCCAGAATTTTTTTTAAGCACAGCTTTCTCTACAAGCATCAAATGATTACACTTGCTTCAAGGATGAATGAAAGGACAAGAATGTCGAATATGAAATAGGATGAAGATGTTTGTAAGTGCTTAAAATGGAACAGATGACAGGCACAGAGATAGTAAGCAATCATTATAGAAGGGCACTTCATGGAAATCATGAAGCAAAAAGCACATGGCTGACATAATAAAACTCTTTCTTTAGCAAGATGTGATGAGCAGTAGTGTCTGCTGACGGGCAAAGTGAGTCTCATCAGCCAGGGTGCTTTTCCTTCATTGAATTAGGAAAATAAGACAATAATGCAACGTTCAGTGAAATCTTTAAAATTATGATGTTAACTTGCAACTCAGTAAACTGAATCTGCTGGGAGGATGTGGCCTGGGAATGTTTTTCCCTAACCTAAAAGAAGTTGCCAAGAAACAGAATGCTTGCCTTCTTAAACATCTGATGGACTACCAGACTGGAGTCTGATGAGAGTACTATCAAACTAATATTACATAAATACAGCACCCTATGAAATGTTCCAAGGGTGAAAGTGAAACCATTTGCCTCTCCAGATGTTGTTAGACTACAACTCCCCCTAGTCCCAGCGAGTACTGCCAATGGTCAAGAATGATGGGAGTTATAGTACAGCAACATCTGGAGGTTCTCCATTCCTGCCTTACACCAATAAGCTGACTAAATTTGTTCTTGGGCATATGCTCATCTGACCAGATACTAATGGAAATAAAATGGGTCCATAATAAACTATTCCCTAGTAATTCTCCACGAGTACCTGCGAGTTCGAGGTGGCTTTGGTGGAGGTGAATCCTGTTTCTCAAGCTCTCCAGAACTGGCGGTATTTTCTGTGCCAACTTCATCCTGTCAAGAAAATTAAATCCCCAAAAGTTTTATTCAAAGGTTAAGAGAAACATCCACACAAAAACCAAAACATACACCAGCTTGGGATTGAGTTACTGTGCATATTGTGTTAAATGTGAGCACAAAGAAATACCCTATGAATGAATAGTATAATTTCACATGACTCAAATTTAATAGGGAGCTTTTCCTAGTCTGGCGATATAAAGGAATCAAAATTATAACCCACAACACATTTGTTCTTCATATTCTCATCTGAATTATGTTTTATGAATATGAATAATGCCCAATAATGCCAAAAACAAGGGACCCAAATGCAATCAGTAAAAAGCAGGTCTTGGGTTAGGGAGGTGGCAACATTACAGGCTTGCTGTGAATGTGTGTGTTTCAACTTTGAGTGGGCTTCCCAAGGATCCCTGAGCTTTCCTTTCGATCTCTGCTGGCTATCCAAGCCTGTCCAGTGCTGATCCTTTCGATCTCAAATTTGGAAGTGGAAAAGATCACCGCAGGGTGGGATTTGCAAGGAGGCTGGGTTATCCAGCTGAGCTACAAAGGAGGAGGCACAGGGATGCTCTCAGAGCACAGAAAAATTCTCCCTTTCTCCTGCTGAGATAAGCAACAGAAGGAAGCTTGCATTTTGAAAACTTTCCTTCGACACTTTAGCAGCAGTAGTGGGAGGGGGCAAAGGGGAGAAATAATTCCGTCTCCTCTTCTGCCTCCCCCTTGCTGCTGCCACCACTGCTAATGTAAACACACTGGGAGGGAGAGGGGGAGAGCAAGGAACTTTTGCCCCTTAAGGGAAAAATTGTAGATCCATCAATAGCAGAAAGACCGCCATTGCTCCATAGCACAAAGCCCTCTAAAATCAAATTAAAGGCCTTCAAGCCACCATGCCATGCATTCTGCCTCCTAACCGTAAGTGCTATGTATAATGCAACATGAAAGACCAGAAAAGACCAGGCATAATGCACAGTGGGAAATAAAAAGCAAAAAACCAAAAACCACTGCATTTCTGTATCTTGCTGCTAGGCTCTTCCAAGTCCAGCTCACACCAAGCACCAACTAAGAAAAGTGGGGAAGACATAGGCCAAAGCTGCAATTTTCCACTGGTCGCAAGCTTCTTAGCAATAAGACAGCATTCCTGGAGATACCACTGCAAAGAAGAGGGTGACTGAGGAATCAATCCAGCAATGGCTGGAGGAGCATAACTTGCAGGCTCTGTGGCCCATAAGCTGAGAACCACTGGCTAGACCCAACTGCAGCCAACATGCACCAAACAATCCACATGACATTACAAAGTACACAGTTTTATAAAACTCTCATAATATTTATCCATATTCTTTGTTAGTAACCCAGCAAAATTTAGTTGAAACTGTAAATAATAACAGATGTGTTTATTTTCTTTATTATTAATTGCTGGATCATTTTATTACAGCACAACTGTACCTTGTGAAAGTTCCTAATAAAAAGTCCCAAGTCAGCCAACAGATTTGAATGTTATGAGTACAAGTTTAAAATATTTTAATGACTGTTTAGTCATTTACAGGCCAGTGAAAAGGCCAGCTACTGCTGAAGGATCTTTACATAATATATCTAATAGCGAAGTAGTGACAGACTATATAAGACTTCTGGGAAAGTGTCTGAACAAGGCAAAGAGAGAAGACAGGACCAGGACTTATAAAAAATAAAATTAAAAAGGCAGGTAGATAGAGAGGTGTTAACTCAAAATATTCTGCAATATATAAGCCAGGCATAAAATATTTTCAAATAATTCAGTTATGAGAAGCAAATATTTCTCAACACTGTTTCAAGGCAGCAAACAGAGAGTTTATGAAAAAGATACAAAGGAACTTAAAGCAAATCAGTTTGTATAGAACGAGGAGGGTGAAAGGAAGAACAGAGCCAAGGGCAGACTACTAGAGATCTATGAAAATAGACCCAGGAGCTTATATCATTAAATAAGATTAAAAGCGGTATCTACTGAAAAAATCAAATGTACCATATAAACCCATCTAATTCAACATATCGCCTTAGCATCCAACCCCTTGTTGCCATTACAGAACATTAACAGAAGTGCTTTTGTTTAACTGCTCAAGGACGAAGATTTACTCATACTCCCTGCACCATCAGCTACATTCTCCTTTGCATTAAAGTATCATTGAGCAGCCTAATCCATTTCATGTCATGTCCTCAATTAATGTACCAAATGTTATGGCTACTGAACATGTGGATTAAGACATTAGCTTCTGGCAATCAAAAAAACAAAGCAAAACCCAAGAAGGTATAATGCATGTTGTCAAGATGAGCTCATCTACGGTGGGGAAGAACAGATGGTGGTCTTACAAGAGAAAACCTTTGCCTCTTTAAATCATTTTTTCTTCAGCCAACTTATTGCCTATTTTCCTAGGCAAATGTTATTCTATTTTATTTCAGTAGCTACATTTAAGAAAGAATTTTCTTTGATGCAAAAGATATTGTGTAGCCCACAAGAGCTTGGTCTAGTAATTTTCAAAAGCTGATTATATGCTTATGAACCAGAATGTGGCTTTTGAAAAAAAATTGGTCCATTGGCACTGCTGGGAAAAGCCAATCTCTATGCTGAAATGGCTAGGCTTTAATTAAAACAGAGGGGGGAAATAACACAACACACACAGTCATGGCTTTGTCCACACATATTTGTGATGCAGCAGCCATTGTGGAACTTGTAAAGGAATTAAAAGTTCTTTTCTGCCAACAAAGAGGCCACTAGATTCGGCACAGCAACAGCACTCAATCTCCCACATACATTAAGGTTACCTTAAACACCCAGGAAATTGGTCATCATATTAAAGAGTTTCTCTTAAAATATAAAGTATGAAATAAATGATCCCAACAGCAGGGACACAAATCGTGATCTAAGTTGTCAAAAATTCACAGGAGAAAATGGACAACTTGGTGAACCCTTACTTAAAATATTTAACAAACTCTCTTAAAATGTGAGGTTTTAATAGCGTTGTTCTATTTCTATTCTAAATGGGGTGATAAGCATTAGAGCCGATGTGGAACACACTTCTTTAAAAATGCTTATTTTGGTTAATGGAAGAGAAGCTCCTCCAGACAATTACTGCAATTTTACTTTATACTTCCTGCATAGGTGTAAATTAGGTTTCTGCCTACTAGAACTGATGCGATGCCGTTAGGAAGACAATTGTGTATCAAGACCCCAACCATCATCAAATAGTTTCATTTCATCAAATAATAAGGATGTGGCCAAGAAACCACAGAGCCTAGGGCTTGCCGATCAGAAGGTCGGCGGTTCGAATCCCCACGACGGGGTGAGCTCCTGTTGCTCGGTCCCTGCTCCTGCCAACCTAGCAGTCCAAAAGCACATCAAAGTGCAAGTAGATTAATAGGTACCGTTCGGGCGGGAAGGTAAACGGCGTTTCCATGCGCTGCTCTGGTTTAGCCAGAAGCAGCTTAGTCATGCTGGCCACATGACCCGGAAGCTGTAGGCCGGCTCCCTCGGCCAGTAAAGTGAGATGAGCGCTGCA
Source organism: Podarcis filfolensis (assembly GCF_964270895.1). Taxonomy (NCBI): domain Eukaryota; kingdom Metazoa; phylum Chordata; class Lepidosauria; order Squamata; family Lacertidae; genus Podarcis; species Podarcis filfolensis. The sequence goes on from NC_139612.1 coordinate 5,884,655, forward strand.
ACCTCAGAGTCATCCACGACTGGACCTAACGGTCAGGGGTACATTTACCTTAAGAAAGACTCAATCATGTTATGCTCTTTCTAAAGTCAAATAATAATACAAAATGCTATTGTGGTCACCATCAGTTCCTCCCTTCCCTGTGTTCTCAGTGAACTGGAAAGAGAGGCAGGGAAGGGAGCCATCTTTTCCTGCCTTTGCAGCCAAAGACGGAGGGAGCAAAACAAAAGACTCCTATTGCTGTCATTACTTAGTTAAAAATAAAGATGACCCTTTTCCCTAGTCCTCAGGCACATTCAGAAGATGGCTATCAGCAAGTTTCTCTTGCCACTTTTTCCTTCCCCAGTGCCTTTAGGCACTGAAGCACAATTTCTTCTGGAAAAGCTCCGCTGCGACAAGCCAAAGGCCAGTCCAGCAACCTCATAGGGCCTGATCAGAAACCTATGATAAGCCCACAAGCAGGATATGTGCACAGAAGCCCAATCCTATTACACTGTTGCTGCGGACCCCGCATCCTGAGACAACCCCCTCCCCACATTCTCTGCAATTCCTGGCAAACTTGGATGGAGGTACCTGGACATGGCAAGCTACTAAAGGTAAGGTGTAAGGTTCTAGAACTGAACTGGATGTCCTGGCTTGCCTCAGGAGGTCCACTGATGACTAACACCCAAGAAGATTCTTTCTCCCAAGCATTTTCTGTTTACCTCCCAGACTAAGAGTCAGAGAAGTCTGCAGGAGATCTTTCTGGTAACTATAAGCAAAGCAGTTTCAGAGGGAAGATTAAGGCTTTGTCTGCGTGTGGTTACTTTGCCTGGATCAGTCAGTCCAACAAGAGTATTGTGCAACATCCTTTTCAGCTGTTATTGTCTAGAAATAAAATATAGTCAAGAAAGTTGACACTGGTAGAGCATGTTGGACAAGAATGTGCTCCTAAACTATACTTAGGCCAGGCCAGTTGTATCCTATGTGGACTACTAGAACTTGTTGGGGGTGGAGGCAGTTTCCAGCTGAGAATTAAAGGGGTGGGGCAGTTTTCAGCTGAAAACAATAATCCTTACGTAACTTGGGTATTCAGCTTTATTTTCATTAACTCAACACTATGATACAAACCAAAGGCACAGCCCTAATGAGTTTTTTCCATTTTAACTGAAAACACAGCATCAAGGCCTGTTTCTAATAATGCATTCAATAACTGAGAGGTTTGCTCCAAAACAAACCTACTAAGTATCATTAGGTTGCATAGTTTAACCTCTTTGAGTATTATCTATTGTAAGTCATGCCAGTATCAAAAACATAATTTGTCAGCTAAGTCCCTTGTGTCATATCACACTAATTATCATGGGCCAAAATGCAGTAGTAAGACATGCTCTCAACACTGCAAATGCACCAGAACTTTCTGCCTCCCCTTCTCAATGCTGCTCCCCGCAGCATTCAGAAAAGCTTCTGCAGAAACATCAGGAACCCCCTAGAGTGAGACTCCTCAAGACACGAGGGAATACAGCCAGAAATTAAAAAATATCCACTTTCACACCTTACCCCTTGGTGCAAGTGTGGAAGCACTTTCTGATCACATACCAATGGAATGAGGTGGGGAAGAGGAAAGAGACTGCATCCTGGCTATGCAACCAGTGCTGAAACAATAATAACCACAGTAACAGTTTCAAGAAGAAAAAGAAGACAATGACTTTGGTTTCTTTTCAAAAGAATTCAACGGAATAAAGGTTGTTGCAGTAAACTGACCCCATTTAGAAAGAGCCCAGTTGGCAGCAAACTCATACAAACAAGCATGGATTTTAATACCGTATTTACTCGAATGTAACACACACCTTTTGGGGCCAAATTACATCACAAAAAGTAGGGTGTGCATGTGATGGCGCATTTACATTTGCCAGCAAACACTTTTTTTGGTTTCAAGGTTTTGAAAATTGAGGTGAGCATTAGATTGACGGTGCATTACATTCGAATAAATATGGTATCTTATTACCACAAACAAAAAACTAAGATGAACAAGGGTAATTTAACAACAAGGAAAAGCGACTATTTTAAATTTCATGAAATATGACAAAAACACCTACCAGCCCATCTGCAATTTTCCAGTTTGCACAACTTTCATATTTTTGAAGTTGCTTTTCAAACAACTGTGCTATGGCTCGATGAACAAGTTCATACTGTTCCTGGGTGCATGATAAAAACCAAAATTAGCATACAAATATATAAGCAGTGTTTCAAAGACACTATTTCACAAAGTGGTGATGTCACAGCCATATACTCAACTTCTGAACTGAAAGCAGTATTACCTTAGTCTGTACTGCGGAATGTCTTTGTGTCCTCATTTCTTGTATTAAATTAAACACATTGAATTCCTCTGGTATTTTCTGAAATACAAAGGAGCAGAAGGTTGTCCACTGATGTACTTTGGTTCAAATACTATCTAGAAGTCACAAAATGCTTCAGTATTTAGTATTTCTATTGCAATCATGAACTAATTAGAAGTAACAAAAGAAAAAGGAAAATAAACTTCATTGCTGCTACGGGAAAAGGTACCATCTAACTTAAAACTCATTTTCAAATCATGTTCAATTTTGCACACTGAGGAGAACTCCATTACTCCCCTATAAAACTCTACTCTAATGACTGGCATAAGATGACCTAGTTTTGCAGCATTAGATTGCTATAAATCCTCCTTACCCCAGCTTTCAACAAATTCCATGTATAATCTATGGCACAGATGGCTCCTGTTCTTCCACACCCAGCACTATAGTGGAAAAAGATGAACACCATAAGAGAAAAGGAGGCTTAAAACTTTGCATTTATGTTCATACCTACCAAACACTTAACAGGAGGTATCCTTGAAAAACTATTTTAGAGTTGATGTTTAAACAATTCTGAATTATCACCAACTGGATTTTTGTTATAATAAGTAGTGGTTTGTGTTTTCATATCAAAAGCATAAATCTACAATTTTGCTTCAAGGTTTTATCTATTCAACATACCAATCTACACCCAAAAATATGTCCCTCTTCAACAAACACATTGCCAATACATATAAAACGGGACTGTATTGTAACAACAAACGTAATAACCATATACAATTGTTAGGGTAATCCATATAGGCATTTTCTACATACAGTACATCAAAATGAATTAGTCCATTTATTTATCAGCTGGTGACTATTTACATTTTACAGTGGTACCTCGGGATGTGAATGGGATCTGTTCTGGAGCCCCGTTTGCATCCTGAATAGAACATAAGACGCAACGGCGCGTCTGCACATGCACAGGTCACGTTTCGCCGTTTCCGTACATGCGCATGACGTTATTTTGAGTGTGTGCACATGAGTGAGCGGCGAAACCCGTGGAGCGCAACCCGAAAGCGCTCACCCTGAAGCATATTCAACCCAAGGTATGACTGTATTTCAACTACAGTCAAGCACAAAGGGTAGTTGAAAATAAAAACTATCTGTGAGTCCTATTTTCAAGATACAGGCCTGGTTTACATATTACAATAAATCATAGTTAAAATCCAACTGTTATTTAACGTGGACCACACAGCATGCTAGTGCATGTACCTGAGAAGTTATTGCTCTGCTCTACTGAGAACCAAGCCAGAGAATAGTATGTCATAACATCCGAATATAGGGTTGTGGTTTGTTCCTTTTCACACATCCCATGAATCACAACCAAGGTTTGCTCTTGGCTTAGAACTTCAATCAATCAATCAAATCAATAGATTTTTATTGTTTATTGCCAATGGCCATCACAATACAATGTAAGCACAAATCACACAACTACAGAACGAAATACATCCTTTTGGATAGTGCAAGTGCCAAACCCTAGGGATGCTGACCAGAATGTATGTTTTTTTTAAAAAAAAAATCTGCACATTGTAGATTTGTCTAGGTCTGACATAGGACTTATGATTTATTAAGGGAAACAAATAATGTACCATGGTTCAGATATCATGACAAGTATGACTCTGGCTTGTTTACTAGTGGCATGGCAGAAGTGGAGTGAGAATCTTTGGGCAGTATGCATGAGCACACTGCTTGTACACATTTAACCGCAGTTCATAACTATGGTTTAATGCAGCGTGTGAACTGGGCTGTGTCTCAAATGTTTTCAAAGACAGTCCGCACAGAAGTCTGTATTTAACAAATATAAATCTGTTTCAAGCCTTATTACATTACTGTAGTCCCCTTTCCTCTGTCAAGAACTCTAGGCAATGTGTTTTTGAGAAAGTATTCCTAGATTTAAGAAATTCCTATAATACTCACAGAATAATTAACAGGTGTTGAAGACATGACAAGTTAAAATATAAGGGATGCTTTGAATTAAACACACTCTAAAGTACAATGTAGCGCCCCCCCCCCCACAAAAAAACCACCATTACAGAGACATCAAGATTGATATCACACACGGTGACAACTTTTTGACTTTAATATCTATCTCATCATATCCCAGGATCCCTGGCAGGGATAGCAACAGTTTTGAATGAATATGTTACACTCACTTCTACAAATGCCTAGAAACAGAAGCACATTTACCCCACAATCAAGATGCACTTGCTGCATTTTATCTGTCTCTTGTACTTAGGGTAACATGCTTCCTGTATATGCATACTTTCTCTCCTTCCAAAATAATGGGCTGGGTTTGGTTACCTCTTTTTCCCCCACTCAATATTTATTTATGTATGATATTTATATACCACCCGCTAACATAGGTTCCAAATAAAATTACACAAAAAGTTGTTACTGCTACAACAATGTTAACATTATTCAGTAATACAGTGCATCCTGATATGTACATATCATATAATACTACAGCAGTATAGCAATGAAAATGTCAAAGAGATGAACTAGCCATAGATTTTTACAAATGTTTATGCATCCATGTTAATATGATTCTGCTGCTTTATCCTCAAGATTAGGTTTAGTACCCTCAAACTCTCTTGAGCTCACCAGCTGATTGCAATGCACTATTAAACTTACATACACAAAGGCAACACACGAAAGCCATCAATTCCAAAGTTAAAAAATAATACTTTCTAGGATCCCCCATTTAAATTCCTGCATGAAAATTTTAATTTGTACCTGCAGTGTATGCAAATAGGAACATCTTCATGCTCCTGGTATTCCCTCATTAAGCTGATCATGTCCAGAATAGAATCAAAAGATGATGGAACGTCGTGGTCAGGCCAATTCACATAATGAAATTGATAAACCCTTCGTGTTTCCTAGAAGGAAAAAAGGTTGTGTTATATCTCTGGAAAGGGGTCAGCAAACTTTTCCAGCAGAGGGCTGGTCCACTGTCACTCAGACCTTGTGGGGGGCCAGACTATACTTGGGGGGGGGGAGAACAAATTCCTATGCCCCACAAATACCCCAGAGATGCATTTTAAATAAAAGCACACATTCTACTCATGTATAAATATGCTGATTCCAGGGCCATCCATGGGCCGGATTCAGAAGGCAATGGGGCCTGATCTGGCCCCCAGGCCTTGGTTTGCCTACCCATGTCTTTGAAGGTTGGCTTGTAGAAACTGTCCATTTTGGGAGCTGATCAGGTACTCAGAGAAAAGTGAATAAAAATGTTGTGAAATACCACCATTAAGAAATATTTTTAAAGAAACAATGAAGTAAATAAGCAAGTGTAGGAGCTGCTTCACACAAATGGCTCACCGTATAGAGCTCATGAGGCTACATTTTACGTGGTAAGCACACCACTGCCAGCATCTACCCAGAACAGACCAACAAGTTTATAATTATTTTCCTACATAATGAATATAATTTTAATAAATTAATACAAACCCAGAGACTACATATGGTGTCTCTGAAATAGCACAAGTTGCAAAATTTGCTTCACTTAAAAGTTGACACAGACACTGGGTCAAAGCCCACGTCCGTCAAATATTAAGCTTCTGTTTGTTGAGCCTTTACAAATACACTCCAGCCCATTCGTGGCACCCTAGGCCCTTATGCAGGGCTACTGACAACAACATACAGATACAGACAGGTTCTGCCAGAGGTAGAATTTAGAACCAAGTAGTGAATTCAGCTTCCCGGGAATCACAGCTTTAAATTTACAAGGCCTAGAAACATTTCTGCAAACTATACAAGAGGAAGCAACAAAACCACCATTAAGCTCAGCCCAGATCCCAATGCACACGACACTCAAATTTATTAAAGTTGAAGAAAAGTGAAGCCACTCAAGTGCCTCATAATGCACCAAGAAGCATTTAAACCACACAAATAAGTAACTGAAGGAGCATCATCTCAAGTCAAGATTTGAGTTGAGCTGCCACTGCCCCAAATGACCAAAAACTCCTTTTGTGTCTTTTGGATGCCAAGTTATTATTAATTTTAGTAATATTTATTAAATTTGTATACTGCCCTATACCTGCTAGTCTCAGGGCGGTTACAACATAAAATCACAATATTAAAACACAAAATACAAAAGGTTTTCAGGACGGTTGACAGTTGGAGACATTATCCTGCCAGTTATCGCATGTCGCAAGGCCATTTCAGCCCCACATTAACATGTCGTCAAAAGGGGCAAAGTGATTTGGTACACAGAAGACATCAGGCTAACAATACTACGTTTAAACCAGCTGCAATATAGAGCTTTTATCTTACTTACATTCTGAAAGGCTAATAGCAGAGTTCTAATATAGTAGTCTGTTCTGACTTGCTCAGCTTCCTAAATGAAAAGGGAATATTTGTGAATAGAGGGAAACGTCACAAAATTTTAGCTTAGTACCGACAGTAGTACTTTACTCACTCAAATCTAATTTAGTCTTAACAGCAGTATTGTATCCACTTAGGTTAATCTTTAAAAATAGCAGAATTCAGAATCACACCATTCATAGGAGCACATGAATGAATTTTGATTTGCTTCACTTGTTTTAAGTAAAACAATAACCAGAATTTAGGTTCTGTGCCAATGTAGCATTAACCATAACTAAAACTTGAAAATTTTTGGGAAAGTCATATCTACACTGACACTAAGCCAGAGCGGTCAGCACTTGTGGGCTATAAAGGTAAAGGGACCCCTGACCATTAGGTCCAGTCGTGACCGACTCTGGGGTTGCGGCGCTCATCTCACTTTACTGGCCGAGGGTACAGCTTCCGGGTCATGTGGCCAGCATGACTAAGCTGCTTCTGGCAAACCAGAGCTGCGCACGGAAACGCTGTTTGCCTTCCCGCCGGAGCGATACCTATTTATCTACTTGCACTTGACATGCTTTCGAACTGCTAGGTTGGCAGGAGCAGGGACTGAGCAACGGGAGCTCACCCCGTCGCGGGGATTCGAACCGCCGACCTTCTGATCGGCAAGTCCTCGTCTCTGTGGTTTAACCCACAGCGCCACCCGTGTGCCTTGTGGGCTATAGTTCCTTTAAATAATGGGCTAGATCCAAGCAACCATGAGTGGAAGGAAAGTAACTGCTACTGTTGTTCCACAAGATCTTGGGATAAGCTTGCACGGTGCTATCATAGGAGGTTTTTTATTCTCCTGTTTCTGATTGTCAAAAGAGAGTGAGTTCTTGGACAAGAGAACATTGCATGGGAAGTGAAACTGAATCTAAATCTAAACAAAGCATAAAAGATCCCTCCTGTGAGACGTCTGCATCCAACCAAGAGTCGCCTGCCTGAGTCTTTCAGGTATTCTTTTGCACACATGTGCATAACTTACCCTGCTTTTCTTCCTTATTGGTTTTCTCATTTCTATGACACTATTATAATAAACTAATAATAATAATAATAATAATAATAATAATAATAATAAACTATTATAATAAACTTATAATAAACTAAACAGAACCACATTCTCAATATAAAAGGCCAGCTTTCTTCTATGGCAGTTGATTCAAATTTTGCTACTTATGCCTTACCATGGCTTTCTTAAAATTCCTTGTAACCTATAGGCTTCTGCCCTCACTTTCCAAACTCTACCATGAGTTATGAGTAGTTCACCAATTCGTAAAACACCAGCAGCATACCACTATGACTGCTTTTCCCCATTTTGCCCAATGAAAACTTTTTTTCTGTAATAATGTTAGTTGATGTTTTAATTATTCAGTGGTCTCATTTGCACATAATACTAACCTATTGTTTAGTATTACAAGAATGGAAGTGGGCAAGGAGTGGGTTTGCTCCTTGTCCCCTCTAGCATGTCTGCAAGGAGGTCAGAAGCTTTAGTTTGCAGCTTTCAAGTGGAATTGTTTCAGCAAATCATAGTAAAGACCAACCACAGTTTGTTGAGGCACTGACATATGCTATACTGTGGTTATTTAAAAACAAAAGCTCCTGATTTCTTCTTTGTAGACGTGTCAAATGAGGAGAGAGGGGGGATGTAAAACACCAAGGTGAGTCCAAGTTTATTCCTGTGGTGGTAAACCATGTCACCATTATGCCCACAAAACCAATGCATAGTTTGCCTTGTTTCAAAATGTTCCACATGCCAAGGGGAGAGAAACAAATGTAAGCAAACTCTTCAAATTATTTCATATAAAAGAATATCAATTTGGCATCATTGAGGCTTATGGACCAGCATTTCCTCAGAATGAGAGCAATTCAATATACTGTAATTACAGTAAGCCCACAACTTATGGAGGGGTTACATTCCGGGAATCGCACCTCAAGCCAAAATCACGTATAGTCAAAAACCATTGGGTTCAGTGACGGGCAGAATTGCCAAAGTTGTTTTTCCTGGAACTCTGCCCCCTTTTTAATTTTATTTTTCCCCACATACATAAAGCTGAATGAAAACAAGTTAAATACATGTGAGCTGCAGGCTTACTACAGTTAATATATACATTTCTTTAAGATGGAATTAGAACTTTTTTTTAAGCATTAATTAGTACTGCACTATCATTAACAAAATACTTACACAAGAAATATGAAATGGTCCAAAAGAAACACCTTCTTCCCCATACAGAGGCCAGTAACGTTCACATTTTTTCTGTTACCAAAGAAAATATAGTTACCAAAAATATAGTTTAAGCACACACATTTATGAATATTCACAGATAGTTGGATTTAAATGGGCAAGGTCATCCTTGCTAATACACCCAAGACCTTCATCTCCTTCTCAAGACTTTTTAAGTGTTTCCTTTTAGAATCTGGAAGGTCCATAGGAAAAACTGCTATTTGCTCTGTTCATGCACCCACACTGTGCAATTCCATTCTAAAACCATTTGTTTCTTTACACCTTCCTACACTAAACTTAACAGAGTGGCAAGAAAATGTGCTAGTTTTCATTAAGTAGCAAATGCTCAAGATTTACAGGGGAATTCCTCAGGTAAAATGAGTAACCTGTACAGAGATTTGATTAACTGCATTATCACAGTAACATATTTAGCAAAGGCCATATACAAGCCAGCGCTATTAATACATACCCTTCCCATTTCAAACTCCCGACAAGCCATCACAATAATCTATTAAAGAAAGAAAGAAATGTGACTGTACAAAGTTTCCACGAATCTGTGCTTTAAAAACCTTTCCATGTGCATATTCATATACTGCCTACAACTGAAGGAGTATACTGTCCAAGGACTTAGCAGCAGGCCAAACACTATATTATCCATGTGCCAGAGTTTAACAAAATATAAACTTTTGGGGGGTCAAGGAGACAACATTTGCCCTTGTGCCAATCCTCTGGGGACTGTATCAATGTTATATACCACCCACTTCTAAAATCAATCAATCTATCAATTAAGGATTTCATCATCATGCTGTTATTCTCCTGACCCCACAGAGCCAATTCTGGGGAGGGAAGGGGGAGAAGGTGGGGAGAAGCCCTGTTGCATGACAGGGACTCACAACTATGTAGCTGAAGCTGTCCCCAAATTCATGCCCCATCCTTCTTCTAAAAGGAGCTTAGGGCAGCAAACAAATAAGTGATAAAACAATAAAAAATCTTTTTAAATGTTTTAAAATTAAAACCTGCCTAAATAGGCTTGTATCCAAAGGAAACAATGGCAAGTTAACAAAACATGTATTGTGAAAATCATGTCATTTCAAATGTGACAACTTGCTGACAGCACAATCTCCTCTTTGAGGATGGGGCTTTTTGTTGAGTTTTTTTATATGGATATCAATACAAGAGGCTGTGCTGAAGTGAAGCACAGGTGCTCCACCGTTTAGTGAAGTCAGTCCTTGCTTCTTAATCCCTTCTCCAATTATGAATTTATCAGCCACATGATCAGACAGTTCATGTTCCTCCTCTTCTGCCCAGACACTGTAGCTCAGGGATGTGGAGTGTGTGGCCCTCCAGATGTGCTTAGATTACAACTCCCAGAACCCCTTACTACTGACCATACATGCTGGCTGGAGGGCTGATGAGAGTTGGAACCCAACAATATCTGGAGGGTCATACATTCCCCATCCCCAAGTTAGGCAAATGCATGCTGGCACAACAGACTTTGGCTGTACCCATTCAGCACATCACCAATCAAACTCTTATTGTCACGAAGACCCCTCTCCTCAAAGTAGGGGGGGATGTCACTGATCTCATATCACAGCTTGGAACACAGCACATCAGAGGAAAATGTACTCCACTTTCCATCCCTAAGCTTAGATTAGAGGATGAAACATAAAACAAACTCTGGTTCCAAACTGCTCAGAACGAGAAGTAGGGGCAGAAGTTTGCTCACATCACAGAATGAAATAAATATTGGGTTAGCATACTTACTGCGACATTGTACTCCCATATCATCCTCCAGAAGTCTATTACTGTGTTAGCTAGTGGTCCTTGGGTGGCAACATATGCTTTTGGCCCATGCACTCCCTAAAATTTCAACATATAACGGAATGCAAAAACAGTTAAAGGCATGCTTGAAACAGTTCTTAGACACAAACTCTCCCAAGGATGCTTCAACAATGGGTGTGTTGGAAAGGTTTTGCATTTTCCAAACTGATCTATTCAAAATGTCAACATGCTAATCTCTTCAAAAACATGAATGGAAATTTAAAAACTGATAACACCCAAGATAAACCCTACAGGATATATACCAATTTTACTCTACATTAGATAAGTAAACAGCAAAATCCAATACAAAAGTTCGCTGCTAATGCCCAAGTAACTGAATAACCAATAATAATATATATCCTCCAACGAATCTTGGTTACAAAATATTTGTGAAGTTTCCCCTTAGCTGCTCGCTCAACATACCTACAGTAACTGGGCCAAACATTCCATTATTTCTTTTTCAAATGTTCTGCTATTTTTCTCCCCTTTGAGTATTTTGCTCAAAGTTAAACATCAGTTTAGGTGGTTGATAGGGAGAAGGGGAAAGAAATGCCACATCAAAGGGCATTGAATACTCCAAATCACAAGTCATTTCATAGTGATGCAGCAAGGAGATACTGAATTCTCCTTATGGGAGTGGGAGTGCAGGGATGTTAAAAATGCAGCACTGTACTGTATTTTATTCACACCTCCAGGTAATCTTTTTTAGTCAAAAAATAATGCATGAGTTTCATGCATTTGTAAGACCAAGAACAGAAATTAGCATCAGGTAATTATATACCTCAATAATTGTAGCCTTGTGCTATTTTACATTACATTAAACTTTAAATTGGAAACATAATCAAAAATTTGTTTAATTTAAATGTATTTATTTGGAATCCTTATCCTAGTTGCAGAAAGTGAACAGGTGTGTTGAGTGTAGCACCATTTAGTAGTTTTCAAGATAGCTCAGTCGGTAGAGCATGAGACCCTTAATTTCAGGGTTCTGAGTTCAAGCCCCATGTTGGGCAAAAGATTCCTGCATTGTTGGGGGCTGGACTAGATGACCCTCATGGTCTCTTCCAACTGTACAATTCTATGATTCTATGAAGACATTCACAAATAACAAGGACCACCACACCATATTTTAAAAATCCAATGAGTTACAGGACTGCAAAACCCTTAATAAACGTCACATAAAATGCATAACTGAGAGAAACAATGGATTAAACCCAAACTAGCGTGAGCCAAAGAGTTAACTGATTAGCACTTTTCTGTGAACTGCTGTGCAGGCAGGAAGGCAGAAGGAAGACTTTGCACAGCATTGTATTTGGAGCCTCATCATAGTATATGTAACTCCACATCTGAATACAGGATTATGGAATTCCACATCGCAAAGCAAGCCAGAAAGAGGAACTATATGCACTCCACCCATCAAGGCTTGCTTTGTACAAGGGGCTTCATGATTTAAAGTGGCCATTCTTGCAAACCACAAGCACTTTGCAACACAGAACTCCATGCATCCCAGCCTTGGGGACTTGTTCCACAATGGGGAAGTGTCCAGATTCACACCAACGGGATTTAAACGATGCACAGCTATGGAATTCAGAGAAAGAATGAATGATCTTGTGTAAATGGATCCACAATGTTTGTTCAAACTGAAGAGCCTATTTTGACCTAAGCCACTGCACCAGGGTCATGCGGATAGGTGGAACCCAGAAACTTTGAATTGTGATTCTTGTACCATCAGCCAGCCACTGCACAGGATTCCTCCACTGCTTTTACTAACACAAGCCTATCTTATGTATGTGGTAAAGCACAAGTCCATCTTATAAGATCTCTTCATGCCTCAGTGGGTACCTGGTTCAACAACCTGCTCTAGCAACTAACCAGTAACATATAATGAGGTGTAGCCAGTGCTATTTTTCTAGAAAAAGAGGTACCAGAACTCACCACAAACACCTCCCTTGTTCTCTTATAATGGCACTGGTGCCCAGCTGAGAGGTGCCAGACATTTACGTAGCTCTGGAAGTTCATAAAATATGCCAATGAGACCCAGTGTCAGTAACTAGCATGGTCTGACAAACAATGAAGTCCCAGGGACAAACCACAGCTGAGGTGAGCCAAGAGCTGGGCCAAGAGTCTCATGCTCTACCAAATGAGCTATTGCAGCTATGATACATTCTATCGATCAAACCATTGTTATTTTATATTACTGTAATAAGAGATGTTATCTTTGTCGGCGCTGTGAATTATCCATGTGATAATCACTGCTTAATTGTGTGCTAGTTTAGCAGGTCAGCCTTCCTCCTTTTTTCATTCTTTCTTCCACTTTTTATTCCCCCCCCCCTACTTTTTCTTTTTTGCAATCAAATTACACAGAGCCACAACATAATCACATACAATACTTTGGCATCAGTTTGGTTTTCTGTAAAGAAACATGTGTTAAGATTTTAGAAGTTTTATTATGTAATAAATCTATGTTAATACATACCTTAATAAAATTTGCATTGATGTAGTCTGAATCTTGAGGGGGAGTTTTTAAAGTCAGTTTAACTCTGCTGTGATCAACTAAAACAGCAATTTTAGGAAGAATTATTTTCCATGTTAACAGGTATTCTCCAGCAAGAATGATAACAAGTTCTTACCCAAGAATTCTTCCACTGTATCTAGGCACTACTTTAATCTACCCTAAGAGAATTCCTCACTCATTTTCAGGACTGCTTGCTCTTCACATTTCTATTTACTTCACTGCAGAACTCTGCAGGACATAATTCTATATATTTCCCTTAGAGAGCATTTCCTTTATTAATGAAGTTACTCATGAACCACTGGATATGAAATTCTGGGTTGGCCGATAGTTCCAAGTTCTATGATGAGGTAGCAACTATTTTGCCAGTACTGGACTGTTTCAAAGCAACTTTCCTTCACTTCTAGGTATCTAGGGATTAAATTTAAGCAGTTTCCAGGCCACCTTATTCTCTGAATGTCCAGTGAAAATGTTCCAAAACAGATGTTAACATTAGAAGCAAAGTAAGTTCACACAAATGGAAATGTGGAACAGTATAGACATTAACTCAAAATATATTCCCCAGCCAGGGACTCTTGAACAACTTAAATTTAACACACAAGCACAATGTCTTTGAGGCTGGCTAAAAAAGGCACCTACAGCAAAGGATCTACACTCCTTTGGTAAACTCCAGATGGTAAACATTAATTTTTATACTTGTAAAAATATTTTAAGATGTGCAATAATACAATAATGTATTAAGTGCTCGTGTGTTCCTCTATAGAAAGGACAGCACATTTAGTTTTTCCAGCAACACTTTATAATTGCTTGCTTGCTGCTCAATGTTAAAGTTGCATGTTGAAGGCAATCCAAAATCACATTATCAACTTCACAGAATAGACTAACTGACAGTCATCTAAATACTAATTCTTAAGAGAGAAAAAATCCAATTTCATTTGCAAGGTTGTTCTATATTTTGAAGACTTGGGGATGTCTTTTAAGTCTTTGGTAATACTTGTTTCAAGGTGTTGCAGGTTATTTGAACTGCAGTCTTGTCCTACTGTTCCTGTTTTACTTGTATAGATATAAGCAGGTTGCAGAAGACAACACTTCCTTAAAGACTCGTTGTCAAAGTGATAGATATTCCAGTTATACCCTGATGACAACCAAGACCTTGATAAAAGCATTTGCCAATAAACCTCTCTTTGCCAAACACAAAAAACATGTAACACTACTGACACAGAGGCCTCATTTGCGCATAGTACTAGGCCAAAGCATGGCTGAGCATGAACGAACAGGCATGCTATGGTGCACAGTTAGAAAATCACAGCTGCTTCACTCCTCTTCCCCTGCTGCCACATTGCCATGAAGACCTGGGCTCATGGTTTGTCTCTAAACAAACCACGATCTGCAAGCAAGGTTGGTTCTGGGCTTACTACTTGTAGTGAGTTTGGGAAAGACAGCAGCAGCAGAAGCCAAGTAAAGCAGCTAATATTTTCTAACTGTCCACCAGCACACTTCCTCGTTCATGCAGAGCCATGGTTTAGTGCAAACCAGACCAGATAGTTTAGAACAGGCTTCCTCAAACTCGGCCCTCCAGATGTTTTGAGACTACAATTCCCATCATCCCTGACCACCAGTCCTGCTAGCTAGGGATCATGGGAGTTGTAGGCCAAAAACATCTGGAGGGCTAAGGTTGAGGAAGATCTGGTAATAAAAGCTACATTTGGAAATAAAGGTTACACCACACTATAGACATTGTTTATCCAGTAATTATATTTTGGGTATTTTTCTGTCACCAGCTAGCTTTGGTGCTGCTCCGATTTCTGTTACCAGTTTTCACTTCTGGGCAAGCTAAACTTGGGAATCAGAAATCCACACAGAACTAAAGAGGATCCAAAAGTTCAGACTTCCTCAGCAAAAAAAATTCAAGGTCTATGGCCAAAATTTGATAAAGAAGATTGTCCAATATTTTAATAATGGCCAACCTTTTCTGCAACAACAACAAATCAACTAAAAACATATTGGCCGACCGTATTTTCAGTGTTTATATGAATTCATCATTTTATAGTGTCAGACTAACATGGCTAGGAGTCTCCAAATTCTCAATGTTTTATGAGGGTTTTGAACAACAGGATGTTCTCTGAGCTTCATATATGTATTATGACAAAATCAGTCTGTCTTTATTCCAGGTTCTGCCTGTTTTCCAATAAGATTCAGACTAAGGGAGTCTTTCAAGAAAAATAGCATTCTGAAATAAATGGGTATATTTTGTGAGTCAGAAAAGCTTTTTTTGCATTAGTTGGAAGGTTAAAGTTATTAACAGATTTTTAGCATTGGAAATGGTTTTTAAATAGATACTGGGAGGCTGACACACATACAAAGAAACATTCACTTAGGCAGTTGAAGCATCTTAAAAAATACCCCTTTCGGCAAATAATTACTATCTAATTTACCTATTCAAGAGATCTTAAATGTTAACAGGCAAGATATCTTAATAAATGTTATTAACATGTCTCTCGAAGGGAAAAGTCAGGCTTACATGGCAGTATGTCCTTGTATCTGTTCTTTTTCACATTTTCTTCTTTTTCTCCAGTGACTGTTGGGTAGATCTTTTCTGTTCTATACTTCGTTGATAGCCTCCTCAGTCTCTGTAATTAAAATGTTCTGGTTTAAGTTACTTTTTCAGCTGCTCCTTTTTACTTTTTCAGAAAAATAGTCTCTGAATAGGAGTAAGTTTAACTAGTCGTCTCTACCACTATTACTCTGCACAACTATCCTTCTCTGAAGTCCACGCCAAACAATGGAACTGCATACATCAAGGAAATATCACAAACATATGTGGAACATATAGCAGAAAGCTTTCATTTCCTACCTTGGTCACACATTACTGTAACAAAGAAACTTCCTTTCATATTTAGAAGTTGGGGAGGCTGTCCTTTTTTCTTTACTTAGGGTGTTACAGTACAAATCGTTTCAGCTAGTTACTACTGTAACAGCTACAGGATGCTGGTCAGCGCCAGCTGTGAGAAAGGCTCAGGATCCAGCAGATCCCAGACTCCCACCCTCAGGGGGGCATTTCAGGACATTCCACCAGGCTCCAAGGGTGGGGGCATCCCACCTGCCTGCACAATGGGCAGAGGTTGGTGGCAGCAAGCACAAGTGAGTGGAGAGGCGCCTCTGCTCAACCCAAACCCCACACAACCTGGCTTAAGAGAGACTTAGATTGCAGACTTAATCACCTTAATGACCATATAATTAGATGTACACATTAATGAAGTAAAATCAATTTAATCGGAAAACACACCAAATTTTGATTATTTTAAGGTGACACAGTACACCTTATGGTTATGTGTTTTCACTACCCTATCAGAAAGATTAAAAAATGGAGATAGAAAAGGTATAAAGAAGAGAAACAGAAGTTAGGAAAGAGAGAAAGAAGGGGAAAAGAAATAATGTTTGTGGAAGGAATAGACCACGGGTAGGCAAACTAAGGCCTGGGGGCCGAATGCGGCCCAATCGCCTTCTAAATCCAGCCCGTGGACGGTCTGGGAATCAGTGAGTAGAATGTGTGCTTTTATTTAAAATGCATCTCTGGGTTATTTCTGGGGCATAGGAATTCATTCATTATTTTTTTTCAAAATATAGTCTGGCCCCCCACAAGGTCTGAGGGACAGTGGACGGGCCCCCTGCTGAAAAAGTTTGCTGACCCCTGGAATAGACTATTTCAGAATGGGTGGCATTCAACACTAGTCCTACTCAGAGTAGACCCACTGAAGTTAATGGATGTGGCCAACTTAGGGCCATTAATCTCAATGGGTCTACTCTGTGTAGGACTAATGTGGAACCCAACCCAATGAAGGTAATTGTTTGAGAAACAGGAAATATACTGTTTCCTATGGCATAGTACAGGTTTGAGGAAGGCCCTCACAGCTAAACGTCTGGGGGCTCCATGCTGGCAGCGAGTAAGGCCAATGCAAAAAGTCAGTGCGGACCACCCAACACACAAAAACTTCCTCTCTCACACGTGTGGATGTGTATGAATACAACATCTACCCACACCTATTTTCAAACATAACACACAGCCATATATACATTTTATCCCCACCACATACACAAAAAGGCATTTTTCAGGCCAGCTTGTTGTGCAAGATAGGGTAAGGAGGGAAGCAGAGAAGGCGGCTCATGGGCTGTACATGGTCCATAGGCTGGCGGCTTCCCAAATCCCACCCCTGGAGCGGATGATTTCCATTTTGTCAATTCAAAACATTCAGTCTACTTTTAGACCATGGATAACATGTAGATTTCCTGCCAACCTAGCAGTTTGAAAGCACGTCAAAGTGCAAGTAGATAAATAGGTACCACTCCAGCGGGAAGGTAAATGGCGTTTCCGTGCGCTGCTCTGGTTCGCCAGAAGTGGCTTAGTGATGCTAAGAAGCAGGCTCTTTCAGCCAATAAAGTGAGATGAGCGCTGCAACCCCAGAGTCGTCCGCGACTGGACCTAATAGTCAGGGGTCCCTTTACCTTTAAGAAGTGGACTATGAGCAGCTTTAGAATGAAGGTGCCACATTTTCTTCATATCCATGTAGCTTCTATTTATTTGTGGTTATGTAGTTAGTTTTTTAAATAAATGATTCAGTGCCTCTTATCTGCTTATTGACAGTAATAGAAGAGTGTTGTTGTTGGTGTGTGCGGCTGTGTGTGTGTGTGAGAGGGGGGGGAGGGGAGAAGCGATTGCCACATATGAGAGGGAAGATATTTTTTACAGAACAATGTACTTCCTGGTCTCAGAGGAAGTATGTATATTACAGTAACACCCAGTTCAGTTCATGGCAAGTGGGGATTCGAACCGTAGTCTCCCAGGTCCTAGCCCTACTGCCACTCTAACCACTACACAACACAAGCTCTGAACCTTTTTCTTTCAGATTGCAAAGTCATAGCTTCTGTGATGGGTGGAGCCACCAGAGAGGGCCAGTCTGCCCACTCATGCCCACATAATGAGATTAATTTCAAGGTTCTATTTTTTTTAATTTCTGTAAAGGAAAGCACTTCTCTGTAAATGGCACAGGAACAGTCATGCAAATCTTTTTAAAAGTAGGGGGATGCTCTAGCATTTCTCAAAACAATTCCAGCATTATTATTTAAGAGTCATGGTGACCAGAAATGCACACAGTATTCCAAGTGCAGTTGCACCATAGACATGTATTACGCCATTATATTTCCAGTTCGGTTTTCTATCCTTTTCCTAATGACCCCTAAAATATAATTCCCCCTTTTTACTGCTGCCGCAACCTGGGTAAACATTTTAATTGAACTATCCACTAAGACCCTAAGATCTTGGTTCTTGGTCAGTCACCACCAGTTCAAACTTCACTGATATGTTAGGATATCTTCCCACCCCCAATCACTTTACACTTGTTAACACCGAATCAGATTTATCATTTTAATGCTCATTCACCCAGTCTGGGGAGATCCTTTCGGAGCACCTCACAGCCTCTTTTAGTTAAAAACTATTCTCCTTTTTGTCATAATTTCCAGTATGCTCTCCCTACCTCCATGCTCAGCCTGCATTCCTAGAGAGAAAAAATGACGCAGCAGAATCCAAATAAAGGGGGAACATTAGAAACCTTTTAAATAATCAGGCAGCACAAGAAAAACACATTTAACCATTTGCAGCTTGTGTTTGTTTGCAAACCACAAGGTGCTTTGTGCTTCCCGCCCCCATAATAGAAAAGCGAGTTCAACTGTCTGAAAGAGCTTCTTCTGTTTGCTTGCTTATGCAAATCGTACAGCATTGGAAAGGCTCCCTCTGACTCAGCATATCAAAAGGCTTCCTGAAAAAGGGAAGGCTTCAGTCACAAAGCTGCTCTTCTGCAGAGGAGATATCAATCTCAAACCACGTGACTGGATAACTCAACCTGGTCACTAGGTGGTGCTCCCGAGTTACAAAAAAAACTGGCGACAAGTTAAGTTCGAACGCTGTGCCAACCCATTAGAAATTTTTTGGCCAAAGGTGAAGGACTACCTAATAGGGATGCTCCAATAGTGAATTTCCTTATTGACGGGTGTTTGGACTTTATGACTTTGGGGTCACTTTCAACTCAATGATTCTATCAGGGAGGGAAATCAAAGTTGATCTGTAGATCAAGTCTGAAGGTCACCACAAGCTCGTACAAACTTATTTCCCTATATTCTTCCAGACTGACCAGATCTTTACAATGTGCTTGAAACAATCAGAGGCATAGTTAAAACTGTCTCATCAATGAACTTCTAGAAAAAGGAGTTTCAAAAGGAGTGGTTGCACAGGAAATTCTAGTACCCGTAGTGTGACATACACTGGCTACATTCAGATGCATTGTTAAACCACGCCTCTTTCCTCCTCTGTAATGAGTTCTGTAGCTTCTGCTTCAGATTAACTACAGCTTGCTGCATTGTCCAAACCCTAAACAATGTTTAATCTTAACTATGGTTCATGAAAACAAGCCATCTTAACAAATGATAGCTTGAAGTTGGCTTGTCTCCACTAACAATTTAAGGTTAACTACTATTTGCAACATAGCAAGCTGTGGCTAATTTATAAAGAACTCTCAGATCATGAAGGTTTCTAACCTCCTCCTTGTAGCCATGCTGGAGAAGGAGTGTGTGATCCTTGGAAAAGACCAGGTTTGTCCTTAAGATGCTAAACTATGGTTGCATCTGAAACAGAGAGGAATGCAATATGCTCTCAATAATTTATAATCCCTAGACTTCCACCCGTTATTCTCTATGCACAGAGATGCCAACTGGGTGGGGCAACAGAAAAACTATCAGTGGCACCGAGATACCAGGGACAGCTTGGGGTGCAGGATGGGAGCAAGGACCATGCTATAAGCTTGTACAAGGTCCAGAGGCATTATGCTTAGACACTGACTACGGAAATGGTCTGGAAGCTAAGAGCAGTGAAGCACTTATGCTAGGAAAAATTATGATAGATCTTCCATGCAGATAATATTGCAAAGCATAGCCAACTTAGGACATCAGTGTCCCTAAGAGAGAAGCATGCCATCAAAGTAATCCATCAGCTCCTCGTGTCTTATTTTACACTGAATCAGCACCTAATCAGATCAACAGTCAATCTACAGTGCCACACGATGCTTACTTACTTATCAAATTATAGCTCTGAGTACCTTTTATTCCAGATAATGCTTCTTTGGCAATCTTTCCCCATCTGTTGCATCTGAACCCAAACAATTATTGCTATATGTATATTTGTTTTATATTATGATGATGATGATGATGATTCCTTTCTCTAGTATGAACACTGCTGCAGGTTTACTGGGTGCTAAAGCTGACTATGATCTCGAAGTTTGCTTTAAATTCTCTCTAGTTCTCCCTACATTCAGGTGATTAAAATCACAAATTTTAACACCATGATTGTACAAAGATTTTCCCATTTTAAAGTTTTGAAAGTCAAGGCTACTAGATGACTTCCACTGGCCCTCTCATAAATGAAATCTATATTGCCCCAGTAGTTTGTAAGGTCACACCCATTATGCGTCTGCTTCAAACCTTATTTTGTTAACTTGCATTCCCAAGAAAAAGCTTTTAACTGAATTTAGAAATTAAGAACCAAGGCAGCATTCCCTTTTGTAATCCCCATCGCTGTGAACAAATATAAATGTAAGTCAAAAGTTGCATTCTTGCCCTGCAAGTCCAGCAATGGCCCACAGGCATAATCTGGCCTAACAGAAGTCCCAGTTTGGTTCACAATCTTCCTCAATTCACACCCACTTGTATCTTGTCCTTGTGGCCAGTGTTAGAAATTAGCCAGGTGCCAGGCACGTTTTGCTACTGCTGTGGGTCCAATTTTGTCTAGGTGGAGTTTTCTGGGGGCCAAGTTTAAAAACCTCTCCCTTAGTTCATAGGAAATACTATGTCCATTTCCACTGTGTGTGTTTCTCCTTCTTGCATACTGGGACAAGTGAATTGTTGTAAGAGCAAGCTACAGTCAAGAAATGTAGCTGAGATCATAGAATCACAGAACTGTAGCATTGGAAGGGATCCGGAGGGTCATCTGGCACAACACTCTGGCAAATATTCCGTTGTGGCAACTGTAACCTAAATTTAAGTTGCCATTTGGTACCTAGCTTTTATATCATTGTTTCTAAAACTGCAGGTGGCCTTTGCCCGCATGGTTTGATTTCAAACGACCTGAGCAAAAGCAGAAGGGCTTGCAAGTACCACTGACAAGCTGTTCATTGATGCCTGATCACCTGAGCCTTCAACCATGTGCTGTGACTTCAAGCCACACAGGCAAAAGAAAACACTATGCCCGATTTCATGGTGGCATCAGGTGCTTGACAAAAGGGCAATCCCACCCACCTGGCAAAATGCCTATAAATGCTGGGAGAGACCAGTTCCAAACACCTGATCTAGTTATCAATATAGTTTAGAAACAATGTTAAACTACTTTGCCGGGACGGGGATTAGGACGGCATGTAGATTTGTACTTGACAATGCCCACCGGCTAAGAGGAGCATTACAAAAGCAGGAGAATTCCACCAGAGGCCCTGGTCTTTGCCTAGGAGGTTAGGTGAGCTGCTACCAGCAGAGCATGGAAACCCACAAAAATAAGCATTCTGACATGAGGAGCTGATGACTTTGGAACCCAGAAGGGCCCAATTAAGTGATTAAAAAAATAAATACACAGAAACAAAACTACTCCCCACACCTTCTTGCTCTGGTCATCATGAGATCCACCACTCCTCCCAGACACCAGGTTTGGATTGCTATTTATGAACTGAAACTACAATAGTGAATTCTGAACCTATTGAAATTTGCCATGATTATTCAGTCAGAAATCTCCAGATGCTATCAGTTTATGGTTTAAAATGTCTCACTCACAAATCCCCCACTGACACAAATCCAGGCATTTATTCAGAATGAGCATTTTACTTTACCCATTGTTTTGTCTTCTTCCTGACCCTCCCTCAGCAGAGGAAGCATACAGTACATGCTAGCACAAACAACACAGGCCATTTCTTCCAAGAGCCTAATCCACACTACAATTCACAGAAAGACTCATTGATGCTTCACCAAAAGGTATATATGCTTTTGTATTGTAACAGTGTAACAGAAAAATTGATGCAGCAGAATCCAGATAAAGGGAGCACACCTTTATTCTTCCAAGCAAGCCAGCAAAAAAAATAATACGAGTTTTTCACACATGGCTTCTCCATTTCGGTGCTATTTCTGTTAAATATATCATGACATGGTGTAGTATGTTGTGTGCTGTTGTTCATCCGAGGTTGTATTTACCTAACTTTAAAACCTGCTATGGAACAGATGATTGTTATCCTATGTAAAACCACAGAATTCAAAGAGGATTTGCTTTCTTTTTCTCATGACTGTAAACAGTACACAGGCAATTCTTGCGCATCTTGTCTTCTTCAAATTCTTCCATTCTTCTTCTGTACCGTTTGTTTTTTTTAAGCCATTTTATGTTTGGAAATATACTAAAGAAAGTAATATAGTAGGGATCATTATTTTAATCCGTGCAATTTTACAATTCTCTAAAACTCCTTAAAAAAGAAAAATTCAGTACTGAAAGCTATTGATCTTACAGAGAAACACTTTTTCAATAATGCATTTTGTATAAATGTATATGACATGTGAATTTCACAAGCTTTAGTTTTTCATTTACTATGAAACCTGACATTTATTATGTTGGGAACCAGTGTTGTGTCCATGTGTTTCAATTATGAAATCTAGCTAGCCTGTAGTAAGAAGTCCAATATTCTGGATTACCAATTATAAGTATGAGTAGTTCATGAATGTTCATGCCACAATACATTTGTCCTCAAGGTGCCGCAATACATAGGATAAAACGGCAGAAATGGAGGGAGAACCCAACAGCCCATGGAGTAGGTTGGGCTCAGAGTGAGAGGAACCTAAATTACTCAGTGAGGTTCACAGCTTAATAGGAGTTGAACACTATGCTGGCTCTCGATATACCCAGAATATACAAACAATTGAACATGAGTACTACAATTCATTTAACCTCCTAAGCATTATACGTATTTTCTCCCCAACATATCAACTGATATTACTGTGCAAGGCACTCAGGTGTGGGTTGGGGTGCTAGTTAAGGACTAGGGCAAAGCTGTTTTAAAAAGACACCACGTAGCTGGCAAACATTTCAGAGCAGTGTCAAATGCCAAAATATAAGATCTTTAATAAGACAGCTGTTAAGACTAGGACTAACATCTCCAACAATAGCAGCAAAAAATATGCAAATATATTGCTGCTCCTTTACAATTTGAAGGTAAGTTGCCACACATACACCCAAAAGAAACAAAAAAACCCCACAAAACAAAACCACCCAATGAAGGCACTGTTGGCATCTGTGAGTTTTCATGCTTTTGTTTTGCTAGAATACAGAAATGTGAAAGGCTTTCTTTAGTAAAATCAAAGTGATGGGAATCAAGATGCTTGGATTAATTTCTAGTACTTATTTTATCCATTTGTTACATTAAAAAGTTTTCCTTTGGATTACACTTCATCAAACTCTTACTAACTGCAAACACTAGCTGACAAAACCCACAATCATGACTGAGAGTTTATTTCATGTAATCCGCTGCAATTTGTTTGAGTAGGCAGTGCCTAAAGTAGAGCTTCAGGCTTGTAACACTCTGCCAGCCAAGTGCAGATTTGTTCTAAAAGTAGCAGATGTCTCATGGAATATATATAATATGGAAAACATTCTGATTTAGTTTTTCCTCATTTTTTAATTGGCATGGGAGCTTGCATGGTAGATAAAATCTCAGTTCAAAGATGAATTATTTTTAGACATTGAAATCAAACTTTCTAAACAACTCCCATTACAAACTCTTCCATTTAAGAATCTTAAACCATATCTGTTGAACTCAATAACAAATCCATTGATATAACCCTGCTCACAGGGTTTCGTCATACATTGTTTTTTAAGCTAGGGAAACAAAATTAAACCCAGTCCAATCAGCTGTATATTTTGCATGCCAAGTTTCCCGAAACAAACATTGCAACAGAGTGCTAATCCATTGCCACTTCTGTTTTTACTACATAGTGTACCTAAGCCATTTTCATTTGTGCCCAAACATTTTACCTCTTAAGATGCTTTTTATACTGGGTTAATGTACATCAGCCCTCAGTCATGAAGGTTTGATAGCAAGAACTCCAGAGCCTTTGAAGACCTATGGTGTCCTGGGCCTTTGAGAATCCCATTTTTGTATTGAAGGACTGGTACACTTCAGTACAATCTTTTTTAATGCTCTCTTTGTGGGGCAATCAGACACTCCAGAGGCTGCAGCCACGACAAAATGTCTAACTTTTATTTATTAAGAGGGGCTGGCCAAAACATATTAAACCCAATAAACACTAGATTCAAGATTTCTGTTATCACCTTTCAAGTCCTAAATGGCCTGTGCCTATCATTATCAGTTGGTGTGAGAGCCTCTCTATCAGAGACAGCATAATCACTTAAAAGTAGCAATAACAGCAAAACACAAAAGAACAGATCCATCAGCTGTAGCTCACCACAGTCAGAAGAACTGAAGGCTCTTTTAAAAAGGAAAGTGTTTACTCTTGAGCAGAAGACTAGCTAGGAAGGGAATAAGTTGCTCTGTTAAAGCAGCAATTCCTGAGTATGGCTACAGCCACTAAAAACGCCCTTTCCAATCTGAGTCAACAATGCTTTTAGAATATGTACAAGGATCTGTTGTTAATAGCCAGGCAGGCTGATTTTGGAGGAAGAGGTCATTCAAGGACTCAGGTTCCAAACTGCATTGTTGCCTTTACGGTTACTCAGTTGCAAACATTTGTATCCAAAGGGAATCCAATTTTTACACCAATGGAATGAGTCATTAATATGGAATCTTGTTTAGTACACTGGTGTTAGAAAAAATGCTGGCTGCTCTCTCTTTCCAGAGTTTAATACTGGTATGAAAATAATCAGGAGAAAAGCCACAAGGAACACAGACAGTTCACTGAAGCTCCCCTACCCTCTTTACGGAAACTATTACTCCATAGTATTGTGTTAGTAAAAAGGTGCCTTCAAAATTATGTCTCTGTTTTAACACTGATTGTCTTGCAAGTCATAAGCTAGTTAAAGTAGTTTGACTGTGAAAACATTCTAATAAATGTACAACTCCAAGCCACCTGGGGTTTACTACAGTGTCATTACAGAGACACAAATACCACCAACTAAAGATTGCAATCCTGTGAAGGAATAGTACAATTTACAGCATATTTGTAACACAGCAAGTTATGCTAGTATAAATATGCTTACATTTTTTTTAACTATCCAATGCCTTTACCATACAAAATTTCTTGGGGCACCAATCTTCAGGATACTGTAGCTAACAAAAGCACGACCTTATTCTTTTAAGTTTGAGCAGAAGGAAGATATAGGAGGTGAGTGATTTGCACAGCCATAAACAATAGGTTTTAGCTACCAAAGGACCTATACAAAAATGCCTCTAATTAAGCCAAAAGGCACAAACTGCATTCTACTGTTATATAAATTTGTTATTTATAAGGTAATTTTTTAAGCTCGTCCTTCATCATATGGTCCCATAACAGGTTACAATACAAGTACAATAAAACCAATCCAACACAACCTATAAAAGGAGATTAAAGTACAGCATAATTAAAAGCATCCTGGGGCCCACAACTTGAGCTGCTCACTTGGTACAGTGTTGAAGAACTATCATCCAGTCACTAATACTCCCTTCTGCAGCAAGGTGCTCAAGAGAGTGGTGGTAGCTCAACTACAAACATACCTGGAAGCAAATTATCCCCATCCCCAAGATTTTTATTAAAGTTTTCATAGTACAGTGGAATAGTACCTAGAACAAATTGAATCAAAAGACAAGAGAAAGAGAAAAGAGGAGGAGGGAAAAAAGAACAGAGCAGTGTTTGAAATTAGCCAGGTGCCAGGTACATTTTGCACATGGCCACTGACCACCTGTAACCAAGTGAAGATGCCTGGCCACCAGGATTGGTGCCTGACATCTCCGCCATCCGGAGGTGCATGTCTGGGGATCATTTGATCTTGACTGTTTTCACACACTAATACAACACCCTGTAGAATTATATCAGTTATCTATTATCTGCACAACCTGTAGCCTGAGCAGGAGCAGTGGAAGTTACAGTCAATTGTTGTAGCTTATCTTCACTTATCTCAACCCACTGCCCTTCTCACAATTGTGAAGAATATTCTTACGTTATCAGTCCCATGATGAGGCCAGAAACCTAACTGGAAGGGGTCCAAATAGTCTGCATCCTCCAGGTGTGTCTGGAGTTGTTCAGCTCAATCACCTTGCCCAGGAATGGAAGATTTGAGGCTGGGCGATAATTGGCAATAATGGCTGGGTCCAAAGAGCGTTTTTTAAAAAAGAAATGGTTTAATCACTGTTTCTTTAAGCACGTTGGGGGGGGCCCTCACAGAGGAAAGCATTCACCACCCTACGGACATGGCCCATTGCTCAGCCCGACTTGTTTTTATAAGTCAGAATGGGCAAGGATCAAGGTGGTCAGTTTCACTTGCACCATACTGGTAACAGGTTGAAATTGATTCCATACAACTACACCAGACAGAGCTCTGTGTCCCCGCTCCCTGTTACCACGTAGGAGTCTCCCACTTTCCGAATAATATGAGTGATTTTATCTGCAAAAAAAGACTGCAAAATCGCTACTGGAAATCTTGGAGTCCTTATTGGACTCCAATGGCAAAGGTGGCTCTGTTAGACTGCAAACCACCTGAGAGTCTCCTGCTGAAGATGCAATAGGGGCGGTGAACAAAGTCCTCTTCGCTGTCGCTACTGCCACTTGGTAGGCTCAATGTTGAGCTCTAACTTGTGCTTGATCCAATTCAGAGTGAGTTTTTTGCCACCAGCGCTCTAGCAATCTCAGCAATTCT
Organism: Podarcis filfolensis; assembly: GCF_964270895.1. Taxonomy (NCBI): domain Eukaryota; kingdom Metazoa; phylum Chordata; class Lepidosauria; order Squamata; family Lacertidae; genus Podarcis; species Podarcis filfolensis. The sequence goes on from NC_139612.1 coordinate 5,911,822, forward strand.
ATCATCACCCTCAATTCTGAGGAAAAACATGGGGCCATTCGGGATCCATGCAATCAGAGAGGTTGCTTCGGAGCCAGACAGTCGATAGCCCTGGTTAGCTCCTTATTCCAGCGAGCCACCAGGGAATCAGCTGAAGGGCCAACAATATGGGATAAGACATCCCCTACCACTCTCTAGAAGCCATCTGGATCCATTAAGTGGCAAGGGTGGACCATTCAAACTGGTCCCACTTCCCTGCGGAGCGGAAGGGTCATGGATAAGTCTAATTGCATCATGGCACTTTTTTTGTTTCACTGGAACTTAGTGTCAGATCACCTACATCCATAGAGGTAAACACCAGATCTAAGGCATGTCCACAGCTATGGGTTGGGCCAAACTTATTCAGGAACAGACCCATGGAGGCCATGCTTTCCATGAAGTCCCAAGCAGCCCCTTGTAAGGTTGTGTTGGCAAGGATTTTTGGGAAGGAAATCTTTGGCGTGGGGGAGGGGCTGGTACATCAATCAGAATCCTGTACTGCCCCATTGCCCAACTTTCATGTGACAGTCCTTCAGATAGTTGAAGATGGCTATCATATCGCCTCTCAGTCTCCTTTTTTCCAGGGTAAGCATATCAACTCCCATAACCATTCCTCATGAGATTTCATTTTCAGACCCTTTATCATCTTGCTTGCTATAAGTTAAAGGGAAAAGGCATAAGTGATCATTAGTTAATGGTCATGCAAAACAATAGCACAGTGAACAACCATATTAAATACACCGCACTACACTTCAAGCAAGCTAAGTTTCTGCCAGACACCTATACACCATGCCATGAAATAAGAGTACAGACTCGAACACTGCTAAACTGACAGCTACCAATTTGACAGTCATCATTTTAAGAAAATATTTTGATGTACTGTTCAGAAGTGCTATTAATTCAAATTTGTAATAACTAAAACAGAATAAATATCTTATTGCTTTTGACAAAGGACCTGAAGATGTTCCCATTTAGAAGACTAAAGCTTAAACTATTAAAATACACAACAATACACTACACCGCATTGGCTCTCTACACAGATCATAGTGAAACTCATACAGGATACATCTGTGATGTCATGAAAAGTCTAGTAATATGAGCAATCTACTAGAAAACAATTGCAGGAAAATGCATGAGCTATAGGGGGTCAATTAACTCAGTGAAATACAACTACTGTGTCTTCCAGCTGCACCTAACCATTACTGCTCAATATGTTTATTTTCCTTATATTTTGTCTTTCTTCCAATGTGTTAAAGGCAGTGCAAAAAATCCCACCCGACGCCACCATGCATTTTTATTCTTACAACCATCCTTTGAGATAGCTTTAAGGCTAGTAAGACAGTGTGGCTGTCCAAGGTTACCCAATGAGTTTTCTAATGGCAGGGGTGGGTACTTGAACCCAGGTTGCCCAAGTCCAGCTCCAACACTCTAACCTTTATATCACATTGTCCAGTGAAAAAGACAATATAATTTCAATACTGTCTAGTATCCACTATCACAATACCTTTTTTCCAGAAGATCATTACTTTAACAGCATTAATAGCAATTACTACTATTAACCTGAATACAGTTCTCACTTATTCCCACTTCAGCTACCATGCAGTGTTCTGCCCTTTCAAGCTACTACATTATGGTAGCTCCAATGTAGCATCAGCTATTTTGAAGCAGGAAGCTCTAACCACATTATGCTTCATATTTCTTCCAGCAAGTCCTCAGACAGTGTTACTACAGCTCAGCAATCACTACAGTTCTTGCTGGTAGCACTACACCCGTGCATCCATGATGCTAGTGTCTCCCACTCAAGCATACAGCAAGGCATTTGTGCGTGACATGTTTCTGATCTGAATTAGTCTAGTTGTAATATCCAACTGGGACGCGGGTGGCACTGTGGGTAAAACCTCAGTGCCTAGGACTTGCCGATCGTATGGTCGGCGGTTCGAATCCCCGCGGCGGGGTGAGCTCCCGTCATTCGGTCCCAGCTCCTGCCCACCTAGCAGTTCGAAAGCACTCTTAAGTGCAAGTAGATAAATAGGGACCGCTTTATAGCGGGAAGGTAAACGGCGTTTCCGTGTGCTGCACTGGTGCTGGCTCACCAGCTGCAGCTTCGTCACGCTGGCCACGTGACCAGGAAGTGTCTTCGGACGGCGCCGGCTCCCAGCCTCTAGAGCGAGATGAGCACACAACCCTAGAGTCGGACACAACTGGCCCGTACGGGCAGGGGTACCTTTACCTCTACCTTTAATATCCAACTACATTCAATAGTAAGCCTCCCAGTTTTATAATTGCTATTGACTACATCCTTGGGATACAACACTTCTCACAATTAAGACCATTCAAGTTCTAAAGAGGTCAGTAATAGCTGCATGAACCTGCAGACTTAACCTGCACTTAAGCAGACACATTCTGTACAATCCTTAACACATCCTCCTCTAACATGACCTAAGAGAACTACCAATAAAGTCTGTTTATACAAATTATGCAACTTCTGCATATGATCTTAGTTTAGGGTTGCCATACTTGAAACAGCAAAAATCCGGGCAGAAAATGACACTGTGGGGCATATGGCAACCATAGTTTGCATTATTGACTTGCATTTATAGTATACCTGCTAGAGTGAGCAATGTATTTCTCATGCACTCCCAGTCCTTACACAGCAGTTGGAAGCTAAGCTTACATATCTCCATATTGCAAATAGGGGTGGGGATGGGGGATTTAGTTAACTATAGGAGTTGTCCCCAAAACATCTACTGAGCCAACACTTAAGGTGAAATGTAAACAAGTGTTGGTTCTTAACTCATTTAGAGAGGTGTTGATAGAAAGGAGTGAAAGACAGGCCTTGTGGCAAAGCACTGCAGATTAGGGCTACAGGTTCCAATTGATTTAAAATCTTGAATAATTTTAAGTGCCCCCAAGTTAAATTGGGCCGAAGTTTTCAGAAGGTGTGAAGTACTTACAAAAATCACAGAGGGCAGGTGCCATCTTAGAAGACGCATCCCCCCTTCCTCTCACCCAAGAGAGAATGCATCTGAGATTATGCTTGTGGCACATGGGTGCATCATCTAAAAGACAAAGCAAGAATGCTGTTTTCTTCAGAGCCACTGTTTTAGTTGTATATGCAAAGTCAGATTGTCAATAATACAATTTTTGATCAATTTTGATACATTTCAGTAGCACTATACTAGGAATTCTAGTGAAGCTTTGGAGATTTCATGCCCCCCCCAAAAAAAAAATCCTGCCACAAGAAGAATATACAGTCATAAAGGCAGATTTGAAAGTATGTAAGTGCTAGTTATCTGATTGGAAAAATATGTGCTACAGTTTTCCAGATGTTGAATTCTTCATCCAAATGCCATGTCATATTTTTATATGGTTGATCACCTCCTTGGGTAACTTCACACAATCATATTTATTTAGAGTATTTCTAACCCACTCCATTAACATAATCACAGAACCTGTTACGTAAAAGAAAACTTTAAAACATCAATATTTTAACACATTTAACCACCTCCCAATGACTGTACCTGTACATATCAAGATTGGTCAGGTATTTTTTAACATAAAACATGTCACATGTTTTGTGGTCTATGGTCCTGTCATGGAGGCATTCAAACTAACTATTAATTCTTGCTTCTTATATAAAAAGTTATATAATCAAGGGACACCAGCTTAATGATGTATTGTGGTTATCTGTTGGAAAGAGACAATGATGTCCTGTGTTTTACTACAGGCTTGCAAATAACCACTTGCCTGGTTGCCTGATGCAAATATAAATTACTTCTAGATACATTATCAAGTCTTTTCTTTGAAGCTTCTCTCCAGCATGAAACTTGTCAATTAAAGGGTATTTTGTGTATGGGTCAATCTATGACATGCACAAATGGCTGCCTGCTACTTCTCACAGCACAAGCATCCAAATGCAGTCTGGGCTGCCATGGCTGCCTCTGTTTCCTTCACTATGTAAGTGAGACCTAGTTATCGTCTTATTTTCAGCATAATTATCTGCACAAATTTAGTAGGCATGGGCTTATCTTGCTCTTCTGTTTACCTTTTTTCTGCATGACTTGAGGCAGTCATTTGGAATTCATTTGAACTGTGAATTCCTGTCCTGTATATTAAACTGTTTAAGATTAACTATCAAGTGGAGAGCTGCAACAATACTTTACTGTACATCCAATAGGAGTGGCTCCTATTCAGAGCTCCAGCCAAGACCAGGAGCCATGTAGCACTGTTTAGGGTTTACACTGGGAGAGGAGGACCTCCTCTTCTCTCTCCCTGCCCACTCCCATGCTGTAAAGTACTGAAGAGTTCAGTTTGGGTGCTGGTTGTCAATCTGTGTTTTATTGCTGTATCTCATATGGGAGGGTTCTGGAGCTCTGAGGAAAGGAAAATCTGTTTTCTGAGTCTCTCCCTCCTGAAACCTCCCCAAATAATACAGGGAGGGAAGTTTAATCTTAGGATGTGCAATTCACTTCCTTCATTCTGAGGCAGTTGCTAAAGGCTGGAACATTTGGTTCACAATGCATGAATCTGCAGAAGAGCAATATCACCCAGCTTCAAATCCAAAGAATTAGGTTTTTTGCACATTTTTTTTTCCTGATAGAAAATACCATTTAGCTTCAATAGCACGTTCCCTTATGGGAAACAATTGATGAAATTCACAAGGTATGCGCAAATAAGTAAGCCCATTTTCATTTTGCAATTCTAGAAGCCCAGGTACTACCGTCTTTCCCCGAAAGTAAGACATCCCCCGAAAATAAGACCTACTTCCAGTTTTGCCTCTCGCTGTAATATAAGGCCTCCCCCGAAAATAAGGCCTCCCCGATAATAAGGCCACCCAGAATATAAGGCCCCCGAAGCTACAGTAAGGCATCTGATTCCTCTGGACCGTAGCGGCGGGCGCCGCTGCGCAGCTCACTGATTGGCCACAGCGCAGCCAGAGCTGTTCAGGCAGTGCGGGGTCTCTTTAAATCAGAGAGCCCGCGCCAGTCTGGCTGACTCACAATTAGACAGGACAGTGAGGGAGTCGGGCACATTGTGTAGAATCTTCATGGAAAAATAATACATCCCCTGAAAATAAGACCTAGCGCATCTTTGGGAGCAAAAATTAATATAAGACACTGTCTTATTTTCGGGGAAACAGGGTATCAAACTTATTTTGGCTACGCCCACATGCTATTTAGTATGCAGTTTGCTCCTACCATGCAAATGCATGCTTTTGTATAGTGCTACTCAGACTCATTTGTTATCAGTAAAAATACAGCTGTGGCCACTAACACTAGAGAAGTTACAAGAAGTCATACAAGGTGTGCAAACAGTTTTATAGTAGCAATCAGGTGAGGGGTAAAAATCAATGATTTTTTTAAAATAAAAATATCTTTTTTTTATTTAAATCAGTTTTTTTATTTAAATTGGATTTATTAAAATGAAATGCTTTTGGAGGAAAAATCTTTCTAAACATAGTTTTCTATTTAAATTACATTATAGTCCAAAGGATGTTTTTAATTATGCAGCATGAGGCTTTATATGCAATGTTTAAATTTTTTGGTAAATGAATTCTATTAATCCATTCACAATGTCATGCTCTTCCAGAGGTTTCTGTAAGATTATTTGGGGCAGTTTTTCTAATGAGAAGATATTATCACAGATGCTTGTTTTTGCAGTTCTCAAAAGCATGAATTTGTGTCTGCAGAGATAACATGCCTTTTCTTTACAGGAAAAATGTTTTAAAATAAACATACAGAGTTGAGGGAAAAACCTTAATCCCATTGTTCCTTTGCAAACTATATACACAGAAACAGCCCCTTACCTCTTAAATGCTAAGTTACAAGAGTTCCAATAGATTGTTTGGAGTGGAATAGAACAAGGAGCTAAGTGTGAAGCAGTAAAAATGAAAGTGCAACCTCGTGAGCAGAATACTCCACAAGTCTTGGGATCTTTGTGTAATAATAGTGCAAGTCAGTTGCATGTCTGTGCAACTCAGACTTGAGGCAAGTGCTGAAGGCACTTCAGGGCTGGCAACCTCTTCCCAATCCCACTGGGTTCCAACAACTGCACTAACACTTAACTGTACAGAATAGGCACCTGAATATAGAAGCAAATCCAAAGGGGTGGTGGTGGAAACAGTAACTGGGATCTGTAAGTCCTTGGCGAGACCTTGAAATACTTGCCAGTCAACTAATAAGAGTTCACTGGTTCCAGGTCCTGCTTCCCAGGGCTCGCCTGACATTGTCCAAACAATAAAGTCTCCTGCAGCAGGAATTCCCGACGTTCTCCGCTCCAGTCCTCGGTTCCCCTTTTCCAGCTTCTTTCTGCAAGCTGTTCCAGCCTAGGCCTACCAACTGTATGTCTCCCTCTCACCCCCTAGAAAAACGAAGGCCAGCCTCTCCAATGCCAGGGCTGCTGGGAGATATAGCCCCTATAAATAGATAACTTATTAAACCCTCCAATATTTTCATAATTATCTATGTATTTCTAATAGTATAACCAAATCAGTAATTTTTGATATAGCTGTAAAAACTACTCTGAAAATTTATTATTCCAAAAATGAAACCTTATACCAGCAAGAATGAGTCTTTCTGTAAAATAGAAAAAAGTGATTTAAATCAAGTCTTACTGACTACTGATTTAAATCAAATCCACCCTGGTAGCAATTCATTCCATCCTTCTCCAGATCGGCCGTTAGTCAATGTATAATCATGCTTAACGTCTATTATTCCAAGTCACAAGAGCTCTCTCGCCTTCCCATTATGGATGAGCATGTTAATTCTACAGCTCGCTGTTCCGCAACAACACCATGAAGCACTATGAAATATTTTACATGTATTCTGCAACCGTGTATATAAAACCACATCAAGGACAATTCATCATAACTCCTACACCCAACTGCACTACAGTGCCCGTTACCAGAGGCAAGGACACTGCAAAGTATCTGAACATCACTTCCAATAAGAAGTCTGGACAGGCCTTCCACAGAGAGCTCCCATTAACCCACCCTTCTCCAGGGCCCAATCACACAGGTTCTGAGGATCATGCTGATCACTTGCGTAAGAATTTATCATCAGTAAGCTAAAAAACATGTTTTGGTGGAGTGATGACCTGAATAGTAATTAGCTCTGGAGTGAGCACTTTCATTTTCTCACCTGCAGACTCCAGGATGAAGTTAGACAACTTGCTTTCAAATGTTGAGTAGCCATTAAAAATTCAGATTCGGAATCTATCAACTAACCTTTAGAAATGCGGAACTAGCCTAGCCATCAAATCCAATACCGACATGGAACTACAACAGTTCCAGATTAGAAAGCATGCATTTTAGCCAAACTAGGAAGTAAATCAATGTGAAACAAGTTAGTTAGAGCATCGTGCTTATAATATCAAGGTTACATGTTTGAACTCTACACAGCTGCATATTTCTGCACTGCAGAGAACTGGACAAGATGGTCTCAGGAGCCCTTCCAGCTGTACAATTCTATTATTCTGAGTCATCTTTTTTCAGTAATTCAGAGTTCTTAATGAAATACACAATAGAATATATTAATTTGGCTACTATATACCACAGCCATCCAACAAACTGGCCAACTATTCCAAATGTAAACCCATGGATTCAATTCTCCACAACTGTCAAACGAAAACGGTAAACTCATCAGAAGAACAAATAATCAGCCAAAGCCATTTTTAAACAGCCACATTTTGGCAGCCTCCTAACACAAAACAGTGATGGGGCCATACAAACCTTACTTGGCAAAAAAATTCACATAGTGGATGCCACTACAAGATAGCCACAGTCAAGGGGTTCCAAAACTCTGCTCTGCAAACTTCATTTAGGTATTCCACAGTGTGTCTGTGAATTTTGTTTATTTCTTATATTGTGTTTCATTCATTACTATTTGAATTCCATAGAATTAGCCCTCATTACTGCCAGCTATGCTTCAGAGGAATGAAGGAACCAAGTGGGACCTCAGATAATGATTAGAGCATGAGGCTAGTGAAATTGCTGACTTGACTGAGATCACACTTGACTTAAAAATATTTTAAGTAGCATTCAACTAACTATTAGAGCCGACTCACTGAAATTAATGAACATGCCTGCCTTAGGTCCTTCCATTTCAATGGCTCTACCCCAAGTAATGATTAGTTGAATACCACCCCTTTATAAAATCAAGTTTTAAGTAGGATGACAATCTACACATTTTATTTATTTCTTACCGTATTTTTTGCTCTATAGGACACACCCGACCATAGGATGCACCTTGTTTTAGAGGGGGAGAACAAGAAAAAAAAAATCTCCCCCTCTCTGCGCAGCACCTTCAGCGAAGCGGCAGGAGAAACGGAGCCCCTTCCATTTCTCCTCCCGCTTAGCTGAAGGGGCACTGCACCTTAGCTGAAGGGGCACCTACACTTCAGCGAAAGGAACCCAAAGCCTCCGGAGCGGGAGCTCCCGCTGCGCTCCGGAGGCTTTGGGTGGCTATCTTCGAAGCCTGGAGAGTGAGAGGGGTCGGTGCGCACCGACCCCTCTCGCTCTCCAGGCTTCAGTGAAGGCAACCTGAAGCCACCGGAGCGCGGCAGGAGTGCTCCCACTGCGCTTTGGAGGCTTCGGGTTGCTATCGCTGAAGCCAAGGAGCCTGCATTCGCTCCATAAGACACATACATATGTCCCCTAAATTTTTGGAGGGGAAAATGTGCGTCTTATAGAGCGAAAAATACGGTATATTTGTTAGCCACTTTTCTCACAGTGACCCAAAGCAACTTACCAATTAAGAAGAACCAATCAAAATCTAAAAACACAGGTATAAACATACAGATCCCAACCCACAACGGGACCTTCAAATTAAAAGCCAAAAAGCTCAGATAAAGAAAAGTCTTTGCCTAGGACCTAAAAATAAGATGGAATCAACCATGCCACCCTGGGGAAAGCATTCCACAAGCGGGAAGCCACCACTGAATTATCTGATAGCAGAAGCAGCAATGAAGACTCCATACTGTGCTTCTTCAGCTAGTATCTGCCAAAATCAGAGCCTGTGGGGCAAGAACAATGCTAGTTTGGCAATGTAAAATTGAAACCATGAGTAATTCGCTATATGAAGGAATATAAAGACACCTTTCAAACTAGGCGTAATGACCGCATTGCCAGAACTAAAATAGGTAGACCAGCAGGCACAAGGCTCTCAGCAGTGGTATGCTTTTTCTGTTAGAACAATTGGCAGGAGTGTTTACTAAAGAGAGTGGTAGCAGACCAAAACAGTCATGAAGCTCGCAGGGTGACCTTGGGCCAGTCACAGCCTCTTAACCTACCCCACAGGGTCGTTGTAAGGATTAAATGAAGAGGAGGACGAACCATGTACTCACTGGAGAAAACGGTGGGATATAAATGCAATAAATAAGCTCTTCTGCTTAGCTGCTTAAGAAAGTTGGAGAAGCCAGCCAGATGAAGATGTCAGTTGCCAACATGGCATCCAGAGATCTCCCCATGGTCACAATTGGAACCGTGCCAGTTGCAAAATGCACCTGATGCCTGGGGAGTTTCTAGCACTGCTTCGCAATTAATCCCTACCCTGGAGACACATTAAGAGGCTGTTACTGGCCCAAGGCCACCCAGTGAGCTTCATGACTGAGTGTGGTTTTGAACCCTGATCTCCCAGGTCCTAGTCCAGGGGTAGGCAACCTAAGGCCCTTGGGCCGGATGCAGCCCAATCGTCTTCTCAATCCGGCCCACAGACGGTCCAGGAATCAGCATGTTTTTACATGAGTAGAATGTGTGCTTTTATTTAAAATGCATCTCTGGGTTATTTGAGGGGCATAGGAATTCGTTCATCCCCCCCCCCAAAAAAAAATAGTCTGGCCCACCACATGGACCGAGGGACGGTGGACCGGCCCACGGCTGAAAAAGGTTGCTGATCCCGTAGTCCAACACTCTAACCACTGCAGCACACTGGCTTCATACAGTACTGCTATGGGGCTATATAAATTAAGTAGGTAAATAAATATGGGGAAAGCAAAATGTCACTTAAAGGAAAATATTTCAGATCCTTCTTTAAGTTTGAATCTGTTTTATTCTGGATTGTTTTATTTGATATTTTAATGATTTCGTGATTTTATATGTGTTGGAAGCCACCCAGAGTGTCAGGGGCAGCCCAGCCAGATGGGCTGGGTATAAATAAAATGTTATTAATATTATTATTGTTATAATCATCATCATGATGTTGTAAACCGCTTTTATAATTTTTCTTTAAAATACAAAGTGGTATAGAAATTAAATTAATAATAGTAATAATAATAAATTTCATTGTAAATAAAAAGGCTCCTATACATTCCATTGTGGCAACCACAACCTTGGTTTAAGGTGTCATTTGGCACAAATTAGTTTATATATCTGAGCTTCTAACACTGGGACAAATACTTTAGGAACTTCTCTCCCTATACCAGTGTCCCCCTGTTTTAAGATCTACAAGGGAGGGCCCTTTTTGTCCTGTGACTGGTTGAGGTGACCACTGTTTCAATCTCTCTGCTGTGGGATGACCATTACCTTGCCAAGAACACCTGATCTGTTAGTGGTCTCCCAATGTTCAGAGGCTTGTAGCTCCCACTGCAGGTCCAGTCTCCCTACTGAGATTAGGCAGGCATCCTCCCAGCTGTATTTCAGGTTTCTGACAAATACTTTCCCATTCCACATTCCCTGACCACTGGCTATGCCAGCTGAGGCTGCTGGGAGTTGGAGTCCAATAACATCTGACAGGCTACAGGTTAGGCACCCCTGCCCTAAAAGAAGTAGGGAAGGTGAAAGAAAAGTCTTAGCATACAAAGTCAGAAGAAAGCAGGAGCTTGTAAACCCTTTAATTAAAGTGACTATGTGTGGATTGTTTCGACAAGAGTGTTCAAAACAGCACACAGGCATAGGAGACTGTGAATTGAAGATATTAAATTTCGTCAAAGGAAACTTACACTAGCTCTGAAAATGCAAGCCTATATACAGCCAATACATCTTTAAAAGCCATTTTGTTCTGAACCATGCTGGGAACCAATTGGTTGAACTGTAGTATATAAATCATTTTCCCTACACCTCCACATTTCAATACAGAAACATCTTTGATGTGATTAGGAGACAGATTATTAAGTGTTATTTTATTACAGGGACATGTTACTTAAAAGGAAGAGTCCGTTTCAGTAAAAGCATTGGCCAGTTTTAGTAAGTTTGTTTTACAACAGTGCATTTACAGTACTAAAGCAACCATCTGGCATCACACCCGGAACCAAGTCCACCCACATTAGCACTTTCATTCCTTCTTGCTGTATAAATTCAGGAAAGAGACAGTACTAACAAGCCAAGTTCTCTTGTTCAATTTCATGCACTTAACTAATGAACGCAAAGTTAAGAGCTAGACAAATGTTTCGTTATTCCAATAAGGGATTTGTCGAGTTCTTTATAAGAACACTGCAACTGGTTAAGAGAACAGTCATAGCCAATCCCATTTATTTGGTGTTTCACAGGAAATAGTAATATTTGTGCATTTCATGTTCTATACAAAAAAAGTAAGTACTGTAATTAAACACACCTCTACACTCAGCTTTAAGCAGTAGATACTCCAAACCAGTGAAGTTTAAAGCCTTACGGAATGTGCATCAGGGTAACTACTTCAAGTCAAGTAAAACATGCAAGCTTTCCCCTCCTTTCAAATCCTTTTCTATTTACCTCAAGAACAATAGAACCCTTTCAGCCAGAAGAGCCATTCCTCTTTCCCATGCCTCCCCATCCGGGATGAGGAAACCGCTTCCTAAAGCCCACTTCCTCTTCCATGCCTCAGACCTGAAACAACTTTCAACAGCCCCTTGGTCTTTCGCAATATCCTGTAGACACCTCCCTATATTTCAGGAAACCTCTTATTTGTCACTTGCATCAGAATTTTTGTGCTCTGAAGCCATCAGCTCAACCAGAGCTTAACCGGAATGCTTCTAACCTGAAGCGAATAGAACAAAAATGAAATGAAGGCGCACAATAATACTGTATTTCCAGTAGGGTTAACCAAAAAGCCCTTCCTTGCCAGAGGCTTGCCGTTCGATATTAAACATTTGCAACAACCTTTATAAGAAGCTACATTGTTTTCAGAATTACAGCTAACCGTCATCCGCCAGCGTGAAGTAAAAATGAAGGAGCTGTAACGATCCATTTGGATAAATATGGTCATAGGCCGTTATCTATGCACACAGAGATAAGCCTACCAATAAATGGCTGCAAGGATAAAAGAATGAGGATGCTGCTGGAGATTTTGAAGGGGAGGGAAGAGATGATGTTGGCAAGAGGACTGGCTCCAAGGAAAGCACAGAGGTTTTGCAGTAGAATACAAAAATAGGAACCGGGAACTGAAATTTCGATAAATGCCCGCTGCAACCCCAAGATGCTACTGTGTTGTATATGCAGAGAGAGCACTTTACCTGGAGCAGGATTGCTTCACAGAACTGGGGAGAAGGAGAAAGGAGATAAGGGATCTCCCCTCTGGCTCCTTACATTTCTATTTGTGGAAGCGGCGGGCAGGGTGTAAGGGGGGGGGGAGAGAGAGAGAGGAAGGGTGGGATCGCAAGCACAATGGCAGCAGCCCCTCACATGCCACGGGCATCGCGGAAGCCTCCCCGCCACATGCAGCACCAGCAGCCCTACAGAAAAGCCGAGGGAGCCCATTCACGCCAGAGGCTTTCTCGGGAGGGAAGCGGGGGAAGGATGCAGCCCTGCAGGCTCCTTCCAGCTCCCTTCTTCTCCCCACACGGACCCGGGGGCGCGATATGATGATGGGGGGGGGGGGAGAGAAACCGACAGGCCAGGATGCACCTTCACGGAGGGGGGGAGGGGGAGGTCAACGGCATCGCCTGACAAGGCGCCCCGCCCTCTCCTCGCCCCACAAAAAAGAGGGGGGGAAGGCGGAATTCAATACGCACAACCCCCCCCACCCGCCTTCTCCCCACCCCCAAAAACCCAGCGTACCATGAAGTCGGTGGCGAAGTTATCCTCCCCATTGTGGTCGGTGTCCTTCATGGCCTGGACTCGCTGGATGAATTTCCTCAGGATCTCCTCTTGCTCCATCCTCCTCCTCCTCCTCCTCCTCCGCCGCCTGCCCCCTTCCCTCCGCAAAGCGGGAGAGACCCAGCCTGAGGAGACGCCCCGCCAACCGGCTTTCTCGCGGCTGCTGCTGCTGCTTCCGCCGCCGCCGCCGCCGCCGCCCTGGCCCTCCTTCCCCAGCCGCCTCCCCGCCCCGACCCCGAGCACAACAACTTCCCCGCGGCGGCTCAGCTCAGCCCAGCGCCGCCCGCCCGCTCCATTCTCCTCCCTCACGGCCCCTCCCTCCCTCGCGAACGCAGCCGCCGCGGCCGCCAACACCGAACGCCGGACGGCGGCGACGCCACTCGCCCTCCGCCCCTCTGCGGCGCAGGCGCAGCGACGCCCGCTCCCTCCCTCCCTCCGCTCCCTCCCACGTGTTGATCCGCCGCGCCCGAGCTCTCGGGCCCCGCCATTGGCTTCCGCTCTCAGAAGCCCCGCTGGCGATTGGCCTCGCTGCCCGTCAATCCCTTCCTCCTCCTCCTCCTACCTCGGGAGAAACTTCCTTTTCCCCACCCCCACCCCTAGAATTCCCTAGCGGGTAAGGTCTTCCTTGCGCTTGATAAATAGGACTCTGGGATGTACCAATGCGTTTGCGGGGGGGGAGGGGAGGGGGGAAAGGTCGTCTGTGGCTTAGCTAAAAGAGACCGCGGGAAGGCAGTGCTGCGTCTTCGCGCCCGGGAGGCTGCAGGCGTCTCTGGTTTGCCCGCAGAGAAAGTACCTGCCAATATATGGCATGTTCAGCAAGCTTATTTAGAGCCCCCTAAACACGTTTGCGTATCCATAATAAGTAAGTCTGGCCTTTAATAGGACTTCCTTTGCTGTGGCCGCTCCCTGAGTGTGACCCATAGCTGTCAATTTACAGATTTGAAAATAAGGGACCAGCAGTCAAAATAAGGGACCTGCAGCCTCACCTGTTCCAGGCACTCCAGTCTTCCTGTCCTCCTGCAGTCTGGTCAAACTCATGCTGGTAGCTTCGAGAACACCGTCCAACCAACTTTGTAACCAGAGGTTCAACTGAATAGAATCTGAATCACATGCACCACAAGGCCTATGCAGCCTCAACTTAAGATGGCTCCCCGGCCTGGCTTTGCACTGCAAAGTTTGCAGCAGCACGTGCAACAAAATGGCGTCCAGCATTCAAAAACCTCGTCAGCTTGCATTAACTAGCCACACACAAGGAATGCAAGCTCCACCCCCCAGTCGTTCTTAGACTTCTTATTGAGTGAGCAACACAGCCAAGCAACACAGTTGGAGCCTCCCTCCTCCCTGGCCGGCAGGGAGGGAGGGAGAGGAGCTGCTTCCTTTGAAATTTAAGGGACATCATTTAAGGGACATCCATCAATAAGGGACAGCAGCGGGACATGGCGCTGGAATAAGGGACTGTCCCTTCAAATAAGGGACACTTGACAGCTATGGTGTGACCCTTCCGTTCACAGCCTGCAAGCCCAGGTTCAGACGTCTCGCTCTTTGGAGAAACAAAGTTCCCAGGCCTGCCATCCTGCATGCAGCTAATGGGTCTAATGAAAGCACAATGATAAATTTGGCCATGCAATCGGAGACGGCACAGGGCATGGGTTTTATTCCGTCGTTTTCGCTCATTAAGCTTCCACACTATAAATGCCATACGAGGTCTCTCGAGCTGCTGTTTATAACGTTATTTAATTCCCTCTTTTATAAATCGGCAGCTTCAAACAACTCTGCAGTCATAGTTGCAATACTGTAGGTATATGTTGCTGCTTTCTACCTGCCTGTGCTGCACCCTGCAGTTTCTAAGCTGAAAGCAAAGTAGATTTTGCCCTGGTTCTGCGGGTAGTGAAAGCAGAGGCCATTCAGAATAGCATGAATATGTGGTTGCACGTTATTACAGGATACAGATAAGCTATATACTGAATCTTTACCAAATATTCACTAATAACAAGATGAGCCTGTTTTCCAGAAGGCTGAAAACCTGGGTACAGAAATAATGTTCAAAATTGGGGATACTGTATATGCTGCCCCACAACAGCTTGATCCTGTCCATGTTGACTGGGAAGTAAATCCAACTGAATGCATATAGGGTTGCAGACATAATGTACAGTATTATCAAGCAAAAATGTACAGTACACAACTCTAGTAAGGTGGTGCTCTAAAGGTCTGCTTTGTAGACCTCTCTTGCTTTGAGACCTGAGGGCTCCTGGTGAGGTCAAATTTAAGTTTTACAGATACAAGAGGTGGGGCCCGAACAGTAGGGCGGTTCATTTAAAAAAAAAAATATTATTTTAATGCCTGCTCCAAAGGTCTTATCTTACTACACTAGGGATTATATAGCTATATCTGAAATTTCATGCATATCAGTAAATATTTTGACCCTCCTCCACAAAAATAGCTGTTTACTTGGCCATTTTCCTATGTCACAAAGGCTGAAATTTCAATTCAGTGGAGCAGGGTGAAGATATTAACTGATATGCAGGCATTTATTTTTATTTTAAAGATTTTTATGAACTGCCCTACTGAACAGTGGAGAACCTACGCAAGTGGAGCTCCTTCCCAACCTCAGGGAATACTTGCTTCCATCAAAGCACATGTAAAACATTCTTTAAACCCATTTATTTCTATTTGCTTTCTCTTAAAGGTTTTTTGCTAATTTATATTTATGTTTTGGCTATTTTATAATGGGATGCTGTTGACCCATTACTTGATTATACTATTTCACATTGTTGTTTTATGGTAAATGTGTTTGTGATTATGTATACTGTAGTTTTATGCTTTAGGAAAGCTGCTTGTGTGGCTTTGCCCTAAAAGGTAGACCGAAAATAATAAAATGAGTAAAATAATTCATGAGTCAGTATTTAGTTGGACAATAATAGAATGTAAGCCCCTAACCGTTTCAGCTATCGCCAACTGTTCATCATAGGCGACATGAGTATCTAGATTTCTTTCTCTGAAAATACAATAGCTCAGCTGTGTCACAGTGACTATTTGGGGAATGGAAGGAAGCACACCCTGACTACCAAAGAAGCCGGGTGACATGATGGGGGTGATGCAGAACATTTTGAAGTAAACAGGAAATGGAACCAGGATACAAACTGAACAGCTTCCCTATCCAGAAATTTCATTTCAAAATAAATCCCTTGGCTAAGAAGTTGAAAGAGATGGATCCAGCATAGCAAAAAAAGATAGAGCAATAAAGTCTTATTGTTCACAAATATAAGACATAAAAAGCAATTCAAAAGGAATATGACTGTATGATTAAACAAAGTCCGCTTAGAGAAAGAAAAAAGGTACAGCCTCCACCAACCAGGCATTTTAGAATCATAGGCTCTAGAGCTGGAAGGGACCATCTGGTCCAACCTCTATGGACTACAACTTACAACTTAAAAGGGATAAATCGCCTTCTAAAATGTGTTTACTGAAACAGGGTTGTTGGTTTTATGCACAATGTTGTATAAAATTTTGCTGTGTGGCTGGCGGAGAGTTATGTGAAGGGTGAAGTTTTAAATACTAAAGCCAAATACTACGGCCGCACCTTC
The DNA here is from genome assembly GCF_964270895.1 of Podarcis filfolensis. Classification (NCBI taxonomy): domain Eukaryota; kingdom Metazoa; phylum Chordata; class Lepidosauria; order Squamata; family Lacertidae; genus Podarcis; species Podarcis filfolensis. Next base: position 5,928,430 of record NC_139612.1, read on the forward strand.
CCATAGATCCCTGGGAAGAAGGGTTGACTGTTAAACCACTGTGGAAATTGTAGCTCTGTGGGGTGATGAAGAGCAATATATAACCTCTCTTACTCAAATGCCAACCTCACCTAGTATAGACATTTGACTTTGTGTACCCCGTTTATGCCAGTGAGGCTCCAACGACTGAAGTACAGTGGGATATCTGTTTCAACTGGGTCTAAATAAATGTAGTCCCATAGAAAAATCTACTACACTAAAGGAAAAAGGAAAAAAAGCCCTTTCTAACCCACAATCAGGCCAGTGTGGAATGGTGAGGCCTAACACCTACAACACATCTCATACAATGGGAATGTTGGAGTGAACATGAAGAGCTGTACATCCAAAGATTGGTGTGAGATGGAGGAGGAGGAGGGAATAGGAGTCTCCTAACAACTCTCACGGGTGGCACAGGTGGCGCTGTGGTCTAAACCAGTGTTTCCCAAACTTGGGTGTCCATCTGTTTTCGGACTACATCTCCCATCATCCATAGCTAGCAGGACCAGTGGTCGGGGATGATGGGAATTGTAGTTCAAAAAAAGCTGAAGACCCAAGTTTGGGAAACACTGGTCTAAACCACTGAGCCTAGGGCTTGCCGATTGGAAGGTTGGCAGTTTGAATCCCCATGACGGGGTGACCTCCCTTTGCTCGATCCCAGCTCCTGCCAACCTAGCAGTTTGAAAACACATCAGAGTGCAAGTGGATAAATAGGTACCGCTCCAGTGGGAAGGTAAACAGTGTTTCCATGAGCTGCTCTGGTTTCGCCAGAAGCGGCTTGGTCATGCTGGCCACATGACCCGGAAGCTGTAAGTCAGCTCCCTCGGCCAGTAAAGCGAGATGAGCGCCGCAACCCCAGAGTCAGTCACGACTGAACCTAATGGTCAGGGGTCCCTTTGCCTTTACCTTTTTAACAACTCTCAGCACCTTTTACAAGCCATGGCTGTTAAAGTGGTACTATAGTGATTCAATTGTATGCTGTGGACATAGCCTGAGGCTGCATACGCATGATTTTTTATTTTAGGATGAATTGTTTTTTTCTGTGTCCACACACAATCTAGATCTATGACATACAAATAAGTTAGGTCTGCTGCTGCTGAAGCAGAAGATTTCTGACTAGAAGCTAAAGAAGCTGAAGGAGAAGGTAGAAGGTCTGGAGCAGGTGGAAGTGTCAAGGCAGAAGAGAGGCAGGAGCCTAAGAAAAGCCTGGAAGTATCGTCTTCCCTAAAAAGAGTGAAGTCACAGGCTTAAGCAGAATATTGGCAAAGAGGCTATCAAAATGCTGTGAGCCGTGAGTTCAGCAAAGAGCTTGTGGAGCCCAACCAAACAAAGAACAGTCTGCAAAGCTTGGCTCATAAGAAACCAGCAGAAGTCCTGGTACTTCCTCAGGCTGCCCACAGCTGTGTCACATTCAGCTGCATTCTCCACACCCAGATTCAGGTGCAGCAGGTTTGTTGAGTTTCCCCATATTTTGGACTTCCTGGGGAAGTCCCGTCCCCGCCCCCCGCTCCACTCACAGCTCTTTCTTCACCCTCTGTCCTCTTCTCCTCCGGCTGTGGGGACAAACTAGCTTAGTGGAGGTGAACTACTAACCTCTCCACACTCTTGGTGAATCAGCAGAACCCAACCATGAAGATACCAATTAAGCACTATGCAGACTTTTGAGGGTACTGTCTCAGGTTCTGATCATAGCCATCTCCACTGTTTTAGTACAAATAAAAAGCCAACCTTGATAATGAGCACATTAAAAACCAATGTCCTATGAGCAACCAAAGGATGTAATTAAGAACCCATTATCTAGTGCCTCTGTAGATGGCGAGATCCATTTTAAGATGTTTAATGATTTCCCCCTTCAACTGTCCTTGGGAGACCATGCAGCCCAAGTGCATGTGCTCACTCAGAAGTAAGTTCAGTTAAATTTGCAGCCTAAGCATATTTCCACAGAGATAAACCCCACTTAGTTGAAGGGGGGCTCTTAGTGCTATCCTACACATAATCTGCTCAGAAGAAAGTCCAACAGAGTTAAAGGTTGCTTGCTTTCAAGTTGGTAAAGAAAGGATTGCAGCTTTACTTCAAGATTGCAGCCTCGTTCCCAAGGAAGAGAGCATAGGATTGCAACCATCAAGAAGGTTTAAAAACTAATTCCTTTGTTGTGGACTTCCAATAAGCATCTGGTCGGCATCTGGTCGGCTGATCTAGTAGGGCTCTTAATACATTCTTAAGTTAAATTTATTCACAGTGTTTGAAAAAAATGTATTTTTACTTTGTTTTCTATTAGATAATTGTGCTGGTCCAGGGGGGAGGTTACCGTGGGGCGAGGTCCAGGACCTGAGTTGAGGGTCGCCAGACAGTCCTCCTCGGGCAAAGCAGGGTCCACAGCGAGAAGCCGGGCAAGGACAGGAACTCTCAAGGAACAGGACAGGGTGCTGGCCGAAACAGCTCTTCAACGACGTTGCTCCCGCAACCTGGGACCGGGCTGACTGGCCTTTATCTTCTCTGAGGCCAGGGGCGGTCCCAGCCCCCAGGAGACCCGCCTCTCCTGGCCTTAAGGCGAGCACTCCTCCTGGGAGTAACCAGTTCCCTTCGCCTCTCTGCCCTGAGCCTCTGCAGTTCAGGAGAGGCTGAAGGGTTACTGGACCCAGGGGGAGACTCACCTGTAGGCACTGAGTCCTCAACCACCTCCGGAGCCAGAGTGGATTCACCTGGTGTCTGCTCCTGAGGATCCGGCACAGGTGCAGGTGCTTCAGAATCAAGGCCCTGCCCCAGTTCAGCCGGCCCTGGAGGCGGGGACTCCTGTGCAGGCTGGGATTCCTCCAGTTCAGCCTCTGAATCGGATTCCCAGGCCATCACAATAATTGTCATTCTGCTAGTCTGCATTACAGTTGCTAGTAATGCAATGGTAGAATACAAACGTCATGTTTCCTTCAGTGCAGGTCTGTAATTGGGGGAAGCAGCAGTAGGAGAATTAGACATCTTTTCTCCTACTCACCACTTCTTCCATGCAAATCAAACCCTAGTCTGTATCTAAAAAGCACAGGCCAACCAGTGTTTGGAAATGCAATTTGACTAGGTATGTAGTTCCTCATGAATGTGTTTTCACTAGGCGAAACAATGTTACCGTATTTTTCCGTGTATAAGACTAGGTTTTTCCCCTAAAAAATAATGTCAAAAATTAGGGGGCGTCTTATACACGGATACATCTCCCCCCATTTTCTTAATTCTGAGTCCCCCAAAATAGGGGGCGTCTTATACATGGGGGCGTCTTATAGACGGGAAAATACTGTATTTGGATCTCTCAGAGGCTTTCCATAACGTTGACCATGGTATTCTTTTAGAGATGCTGTTTGAATTGGCTGTGGGTGGCACTCAGACCGGGATGGGCATTTGCAGAAGGTGGTTCTGAAGGATTTGTACTCAATCCCTGTATTCAGCATCTATATGAAACTGCCAAGTAAGGTCGTTCGGAGTTCTGGAGTACAGTGTCAACAGTATGCCAAGGATGACACACAACTCTGATTTGTCTTTTTCCTCAATTAATGGATGCAATAAATGGCTGGTTTGAGCTTCAGTTTATTGGCCCTCATCCAGCCCATGTCCTGTTCAGTGAGCGCTCAAGGCTTACAAGGGAAACAAAGCAGTGCGCCATCAAGAGGCCAAGGCAGGCATTGAAGATACCCTGAGCACCCACAGGACCTTGGAGAGCTCCTAAGGTCCTGCTGAGGTAGCTATAGGTCTGCAAGTCCCTGGATCCAACTAAAATCTTACATGGGTTCTCTGTTTAAAAAAAACCCTGTCTCTCCAGAGGATATGGCTGGCTCCTAAAGGGTCTTCACCTTATTTTACAGTCTTTGGGTCCTGAGGGTCTGAGGAGAAGTTGGAACTGTGGGAGATTTCTCCACTGAATCAGAGGAGGGCAGCAGAGCTGTGTCCTCTAGCTTGGAAGATCCTGACAGGTCTTGGAAGTTCTTTCCTCTAGAGCTGAGCCAGAACTTGGTCCCCCTCCAAGTCCTCCATCACACAGTACACAGTCTCCAGACCAGGGGTTACGACAGAGAAGATGGAGGTACTGTTAGTGAGTAACATTTTTTGGACACTACTATAAAAATACATTTTTTGGACACTACTATAAAAATACAGGATGGACGCATAGACACCACCTTATACCATAAACCAACTGACCGACAAACATATCTACATGCCTCTAGCTACCATCCCAAACATACCAAACAGTCCATTGTATATAGCCAGGCACTACGTTACAGCCGTATCTGTTCCAATTCTACAGACAGAGACTCTCACCTAAGAGATCTACAGCAAACCTTTTTAGAACTAAAATCCCCAGCAGATGAAGTTAGACAACAGATCAACAGAGCCAGACAGATACCCAGAGAGAACTTGCTGCAAGACAGACCCAAAAAAGAAAATAACAGAACACCTCTAATCATCACATACAGCTCCCAAGTTAAAACAGTACAACGCATCATCAGAGATCTACAACCTCTCCTGGACAATGACAGTTCTCTTTCTCAAGCTCTGGGAGGAAGACCTTTCATTGCCTACAGACAGCCACCCAATCTTAAACAACTCCTAACCCACAATAATACTACAGCCAGACGTAACACGGACACTGGCACTAGAGCCTGCAATAAACCCAGATGCCAACTTTGCTGCCACATACACCCGGACAACACCATTACTGGCCCCAACAACATCACACATACCATCTTGGGACTATTTAATTGCTCATCGTCTAACATTGTATATGCCATCAAATGCCAACAGTGTCCTTCAGCTCTCTATATTGGACAAACAGGCCAAACCTTACGCCAAAGAATAAACGGACATAAATTGGACATCAAGAATCACAAGACAGAGAAACCAGTAGGAGAACACTTCAATCTCCCAGGACATTCTATACAAGATCTCAAAGTAGCTGTATTACTACAAAGGAATTTCAGAAATAGACTGGAAAGAGAAGCTGCTGAATTGCAACTCATTACCAAACTTAAAACCATGGAGAGACCTGGTCTGAACAAAGACATTGGATTCTTATCTCATTATACATGACAAAGCCATTTTTCACCTTCTCACCCCTTGCTTTTTCCTGTAAGACCTATTGCAGTCGTTAAGAGTCGTCAACAGGCTCATCACAGCTATCTGCCAATCACCCATTCCCACCACCCTTCTGAGTAATACCCCTCCCCACCTTCTCACTATATAGAAGGATCTGGCAACTTCTGTTTCAGTGTATCTGAAGAAGTGTGCATGCACACGAAAGCTCATACCAAGAACTAACTTAGTTGGTCTTTAAGGTGCTACTGGAAGGAAAAAAAATTTTTGTTTGTTTTGACTATGGCAGACCAACACGGCTACCTATCTGTAACTGTTAGTGAGTAGTTAGTCTTTCCAGGTGACTGATGTTCAACCTGTTCTGAAGAGGGTTGCACTCCCCAGGATCATTTTAAAAGTGCTTCTTATCACTAGAAGCACAAGTGTCAGCTGTAGCTTTGAATGTCTGAAAAACAGAAGAAGAGCTGTCCCATTTACACAATGGCCAACCAGATGCCTGGTGGAAGCCACCAAATAGGACATGAGATCAACAGCACTCTCCCCACTTGTACTCCCCAGCAAGTGGTACATTGGGACGCAGGTGGCGCTGTGGTTGAAACCACTGAGCCTCTTGGGCTTGCTGATCGGAAGGTTGGTGGTTCGAATCCATGCGACAGGGTGAGCTCCCGTTGCTCTGTCCCAGCTTCTGCCAACCTAGCAGTTTGAAAGCACACCAGTGCAAGTAGATAAATAGGTACAGCTGTGGCAGGAAGGTAAACGGTATTTCCATGCACTCTGGCTTCCGTTATGGTGTTCCATTGCACCAGAATCAGTTTAGTCCTGCTGGCCACATGACCCAGAAAGCTGTCTGTGGACAAATGCCGGCTCCCTCCGCCTGAAAGCAAGATGAGTGCTGCACCCCATAGTCGCCTTTGACTGGACTTAACCGCCCAGGGGTCATTTACCTTGTTTACCTACATTGGGACATAGGCAGATGCCTTTCAACAAGTCAGAATAGTGGTCCATCTAGTTCAGTATTTTTGACACTGACTGGCAGTAGCTCTCCAGTGTTTCAAGCTGGAGTCCTTCCCAGCCCTACTGGAGACATCTGGGATTTAATCTGGGGTGTTTTGCATGCAAAGCATGGAATCATAGAATTGTAGAGTTGGAAAAGACCCCAAGGGTCATCTAGTCTGACCCCCTGCAATGCAGGAATATCAACTAAAGCATCCATGACAGATGGTCATCCAACCTCTACTTGAAAACCTCAAAGGAAGGAGAGTCCACCACCTCCCAAGGGAGTCCATTCCACAGCTGAACAGCTCTTACTGTCAGAAAGTTCTTCCTGGCGTTTAGTCGGAATCTCCCTTCTTGAAACTTGAATTCATGCTTCCATTTTCTGAATAAAGCCTCTTGCCTCCAAAAAGCATTTTCTTGGCATGGTGGTACCTTGATATGCATTACCTATTCTACCTGATCTTTGATTGTTGTCTATCTGAACAAACCTCCAAGTACTCCAGAGAGATTTTACCCTCTTGACTTTTTATTTCAACTTACTTTTTGCCAATCCCTTCCTTTTTATGACGTTTCCTCTTTTGAAGTCAAATATGATGGTTTTGGACTTTCCTGGCAATTTTCTGCTTATACACATATCTCCTCCATGGTATGGGCAGCAGTGCCACAATGGCCATTAGGTGTTACTTATCAGTGAACTTTCAGATCATCTGGAACAGGAAATATGTCATCCTAGTAAAAATACGGCAACCCTTTTAAGCATCTCATATGGCAACATGAGCCTAGGTTTTAGCCCTCTATCCTCCACAAAATAAACAATGTGATCTCTCATTGGTCACAAACGATGATATCTGGAATTATATTTAATGAAGGTATCATATTTCCATGTGTTTCACTGAAATAAATTTGCATGCTGCACTGCCAGACAAACAATCAATAGGGCTCTCTCTCTCTACACATCTGTCATCCAGTTCAAGGACCAAAATGGGAACTCCATCAGTCAATGCCATCTGGATACTTGATATTCTCCAGAGAGGTTCTTGCCTATAGATCAATGAACCAATTATTAGCATCTATAAACGTGGTTCGTCATCCATGGCAGTGAATACAGATAGTATTTCATCTCATCCCTAAGCATAGCACAAGTCGACAGGGAGAAGGCACAGTGGCGTAGTCATGCAATTTAACTGTTTCAGTAGACTGTTCTGGAGATGACCCAGATGAAAAGGAAATTATTCATGCAAAAGGAGGCAGAGAGAGCCTGCAGCGCATTGGTACAAGTTATGTCTCTCAAGGGGACTGGGAACTATGCAACATACTGTTCAGGGTGCCTAAAAAAATTCAAATCACATGACCTAAGATGAGTTATGCCTTCTGCTACACTTGAAATCACAGCACATGACACAAAAAGCTTTCCTTAACTGGAAAGAAAGAAGTTCACATTTAGCAAATTATACAACCAGAATTATTTTCCTATATGTTAATGTTCAAATATTAAATCTGAACCAAAACTAGAGGACTGGAGGAGACGTTTAAATAAAATTCACCTAGACAGAACCAAAATATACTGTAAGGTAATAATTTTGTTCCAGCAAAATATCTCCTCTTTAAATATTTGCAATACTTTAAACAAATTTTAAGGAGGCGGGGGAATAATCTCATTAAGCAGTCATTAAACCCAACTAGACAAGTATTCACTGTCCTGGTTATAATGGCTTGTGTGATTGGAAGGTATTTCTGAACACACCAGGGAAGGAGGGGGCTTTCTACTGCAGTCTCCAGGCTGCCCCAGATGACCCAAATCTGCCCCAAATCTTAGGGGGTGCAGGGGACCGCAGAGGGAAAGAGAAAACACAAACACTCTACTCAGTTTCTGGGACACAAATTATATGTCTATGTTATTTCTTGACTTCTGCTATTTGGAAATGCAGTACCTATTTCATAACCCTAGTCACTGGTGTTTTAAGAGTTCCTTAACATTCAGCAGAATATCTCCTTTTCTATGCTCCTTCATGGTTTGGGGTATGTTCACCTTACTGGCTTGCAACACAGCGAGGTCATTTCCTCCTCCTGCATTTCAAGCCAAATTTGCATGGAGTTCTTCACATCAGAGCGGGGGCAGGGATGTCTTCACCTAACAAAGATGACCTTTTTGGTTTCCCTGATCCTGCATCCTCTCTGCAACTTCTATTCATTAAGCTGTCATCTGCGCCCGCACAACAGCTGTTGGGGTATGTTCACATTGCCACTTATTTTGCATTCAGTTTTGTAATCAGACTGAAGTTGATTTGAGCAAAAATACACCAAACAGCAGTGTTTGTTAGGAAACTACAGGATCAAATTAGCAGAGGCAGTGCACTGGGTGCCGGGTGAACTCTAATGTGAACATACAGATTGATGGGGAACATTTTCCCCACCCTGCCTATTTGCTAGACCTTCTTTCCCATTTTCTCCCACCTTTTCATAACTTTCTCTCCACAACACTGACATCACAACTGATCCCACAGTGCAGGAAGAATTCCTCAGCCTGACAATTTTTGTAATCTGACTTTGGGCTGAACAGCAATATACACAACAAGCATATTGTCTGTGGTGTGGTTGTATGCATTTGGAGTAAGGGGGCGAGAGAGTGGGCATGTTTTTTGGTGTCTCCTATGTAAGGTGGCAGGGACGCGGGTGGCGCTGTGGGTTAAACCACAAAGCCTAGGACTTGCTGATCAGAAGCTTGGTGGTTCGAATCCCCGTGACAGAGTGAGCTCCCGTTGCTCGGTCCCAGCTCCTGCAAACCTAGCAGTTCAAAAGCACATCAAAGTGCAAGTAGATAAATAGGTACCAATAGGTAAATGGCGTTTCCATGCGCTGCTCTGGTTCGCCAGAAGCGGCTTAGTCATGCTGGCCACATGACCCGGAAGCTGTATGCCGGCTCCCTTGGCCAATAAAGCGAGATGAGCGCCGCAACCCCAGAGTCGGTCACGACTGGACCTAATGGTCAGGGGTCCCTTTACCTTTATGTAAGGTGGCAGTTTTCCATGCCTCCTGAAGCAGAGTCACAGTCACCCACAGTTGTGACCTTTAGACCAAAAAACCCCATACAACTGTAAGGGCTTGACTCTCACACCCTGAGACACAAAACCTAGGAGGGGTTGTAGAGTTTTACACATGTGTGGTCAAACTGCAGAAGCCAATGACGTATAGGGCAGGGGGAGCTGGAAAGGTAGGTTTTAGCTTGTTTAGTTTGTTGGTGAATAATGATAATGTCATTTGTGATAGGGTATGAATATGTATTCAAGAAATGTTCACCTTTTGGGGGGGGGGATTCCTGGGTGCATACCATAATAAATTGTGCTGCACACGCCTAAGGCAGACAATTAAGAAAAACTTCTGTAATAGTCAGCTGGTGATCAGTTTTAATTATTTTTTTGTGTGAAACAACTTTGATTTTTTTTTTAATGAAACTGTGGTATTCTAATATTTTTATAAATAAAAGAACCACCTCTCTACTAGCCTGTCCTACATATTGACCTACTAGTGACCTCGGATGTTGCTCTGAGGGACCACCCTTTGAAGGTTGAGAAGTAATTCATTGTCTCCATTAGCCTTTTATAAGCATCTCCTGAGTATACGCCATCAATCATAGCAAATTACGGTAGCCTTGATTGCTTGCTAAGTTGCTGGATGTACATTTTTGCCCATTACTGGGCAATCTATCCTATTCTCTTCTGAATTAGCATTGAATAGGAAATAAGCCTCATACTAGCTTTTAAAGGTCAGAGTGTCTGTAGAACCCTATTTGATGTGCATTTCATCCATCTATTTCAGAATAAAAACATTACAGATCTATTTCTATTACCCCAAATGCAACTGATTTTGATCAAATTATATGGGATCACTGGAATTGTAATCTGAGATGTGAAAACAGAACCCACTTTTTGGATGGGTGTATAGAAACAACAATAGCAAGTGCTACTTGATGCAGACTATTACACTATTCTATTAATGTTTAAAGGTAAAGGTAAAGGTACCCCTGCCCGTACGGGCCAGTCTTGACAGACTCTAGGGTTGTGCGCTCATCTCACTCTAGAGGCCGGGAGCCAGCGCTGTCCGCAGACACTTCCGGGTCACGTGGCCAGCGTGACAAAGCTGCTCCGGCGAACCGGCACCAGCGCCGCACACGGAAACGCCGTTTACCTTCCCACTAGAAAGCGGTACCTATTTATCTACTTGCACTTAAGGGTGCTTTCGAACTGCTAGGTGGGCAGGAGCTGGGACCGAACGACGGGAGCTCACCCCGCCGCAGGGATTCGAACCGCTGACCATACGATCGGCAAGTCCTAGGCGCTGAGGTTTTACCACAGCACCACCCGCGTCCCCCGTGTCCGTGTTTAGGTTTTATTTGAAAATAGATGCATTGTTAAACATATACAGGCTAGTAAGAAATGTTCAGCAGAGTGATCTGAGCATTATCTTTTTTAATTGCTTTGAAACACCATGTCTCCCAATATTTTTGTACTCAAATCATTTTTTGTAAGGTATGTGCAGGCTTATCATATCCATGTTGATCATGACAGGCCAAAGCTCAATACAACAGCATCCATTCTGCATGCAGAAAAAGGTTCCAGGTTCAATCCCCATAATTGCCAAGTAGGGCTGGAAGAGCCTCCGGTCTGAAACCTTGGAGAGCCACAGCCACTCAACAGATGGATGGACCAATGATCTAACTCATTACTACGAAGTTAGTCCCACCAATTTTAATAGGGCTTATTCCCAATAAGGGTACAATAGAATAGCTACCTTCATATTGACTGAATCGTTATTAACATGTTCCCCCCCTCCATTTTATACAGAAAAACTATTCCCTATCCTCCCCTCCCTTCAGAATACATGAAAACATAGCATTTACTGAGAGACAGGACAGAGGCGGGTTTAGGGCAGCAGCTGGGTGTTGCAACTGTGACACAGTGAATTGAACAGAAGAGAAGGAGAGAGGTGGGGGTGCTGAATTTTGGCCTTGCCACTGAAATTTGAAAGACCAAAGGCTGTCCTTGCATAGGAACCCATGGTGGCTGGTGCCCATTGGCATGGATGGGCAGAAGCGAGAGAAGTCAATAGTAGGCAATGTTGGAGCCAATGACAGGCAAAGCCAACTAATTCTTGTTTGGCTCCCATCCTGCTGCCTGCTGAGTTCCTACAATGGCAGCACTAAGCAGGAGGAAGCTGACCGTCCGTGCCACATCCTGAACTGGAGCCTAGCTGTGGTTGGGATTCCTTGTCTCCCAAAGCTCAAATATTGCCAGCCTGGCTGCTCTAACCTCTCCAGCACTTAGTCCTCAAGGAATGAAGAAAGCTTGCTTTTCCAGTGGTGCAGAATTACACATTTGGCAAGGGTGGGTGCAGAAGTCAGGCCTTGCAGTTGGTTGGGAGGTTTAAAATAATTGGTTTTCGCAACAGGGACATTACACACAGGTTTCTTTGGGTTTGCAAAAAAGAAGTTCCTTTTCAACTCTGTTAACCACTTCACAGGCAACAGGAGGGTGTGTGTTTTTTTAAGATGATCCTTCTTTGCAGGTTTTATTCTGGCCCCTTAAACAGTTAAAAAAAAAACACAAAAAAGATTGTGATATATGCATTTTTGGTTTACAATGGACTGCATCAAATGCATTAACAATGCACTCCTATGCAGTTATACTCCATGGGGCTTATTCCCAGGTATATCTGCATAGCATTATGCAGCCCAAGTGCTATAATTTCTGGGTGGGGTGGTAATACCATTTTCTGGCCCCAGCTAGGCTCCCCACAAAGCAGTTGACAAAGAAGAACATATTAAAACACAAAGCTTAAAAACACTTCTACTGAAATTAGTTTCCATTTTCTGTTGCTTTCCAACTTTTAAAAGTTCGTTTCTCGCAGCTTTTATTGCTCTCCCTACTTGCAAACTGCAACGTGCGTCCTTCCTCAGCTCTTCTTCTGTGGTTTAAGCGTGGGTGGAATGCAAAAAGCTATCTTTAAGACCTGATTACAGTGTTCAAAATGAGCACCGCCGAATACAACTCACGGCAATTCTGACCATGTCCTTATGGCACGGCAGGATTTTAAATATATCCTTAGCATCTGGTACAATATGAAAGCTCTAAACTAACAGTGTTACTTTAATGCCGGGGTTATCCTAAACAGATGATCTGGCATCGTGAAGTGACATCCTGGGCCTTGTGTACAGCATTATCTTCTTTTGCTTCCAAATCATGCTTCCCAAAGAATCTATTTTAAGGGCCAGAAATGCTACATGCATATATTTATGCATTGACACAAATGACTGCAGACTTTGCTTCTGTTCCCTATAGCACTCTTAATTCTTTACTACTTTATTCTTAACTAATTTGCAGGGGCTTGGGCTGGATGACCTTTAGGGTCCCTTCCAAACCTACAAACCTACAGTGATAATCTATGTTGGAAATGTAAAGAAAATGTAAAGAAAAAGAAGGTACCTTTTATCATATGTGGTGGACTTGTCCCAAGATGAAAGACTTCTGGGAGAAAATTTATAATGAATTGAAAAACATGTTAAAATATACACTTACCGTGGTACCTCAGGTTACATACGCTTCAGGTTACATACGTTTCAGGTTACAGACTCCACTAACCCAGAAATAGTACCTCGGGTTAAGAACTTTGCTTCAGGATGAGAACAGAAATCGAACAGCAGCGGGCCGGTGGCAACGGGAGGCCCCATTAGCTAAAGTGGTGCTTCAGGTTAAGAACAGTTTCAGGTTAAGAACGGACCTCCGGAACGAATTAAGTAACCAGAAGCCTTTCTACTTGGAATAATAGGTTTGGAATCACCCAAGAAAGATGTCAGACTGTTTTTGTATGCCACAACTGCAGCTAGAATTTTGTTAGCCAAAAATTGTAAACTACAAAAAGTACCAACAGTGGAAGAATGGCAGATGAAGATGATGGACTTTTCGGAGCTAGCCGACCTGACCGGAAGAGTCCGGGACCAGAAGGAGGAGGAGTACCAGGAGAAATGGAAGAAATTTAAAGACTATTTAACCAAATATGCTAAGATAATCTAAATAGAAATATTTGCAAGCACCAGATTGGCCTAGGTTCTAAATATGTGATGTTATAGAATACTATGTCTAAAGTGAAAATGATAAGAAAGAAAGCTGTTAATTGCCTAAGTAAATTTTATGTGAAAATAGTTTTGGATAACTGTTACAAAGATATACATTGAAACTCAGCTTGGGGGAGTCGAGGAAGTCATCCAACAATGTAAACAAAAGTGGAAGTATTACATTTAAGATTTTCGTTTGTGTTTGTTTATAAATATGGAAAACCAATAAAATTTTTGAAAGAACAAAAACAAACCTACAGTTCTATGCTTCCCCTGCCTCTGTCAGTACTTTCCCCTTTCTAAGAGAGAGTGTAGAGTAGCCCAGCTGGTCAAGGTTCCACAGTTGCAGGTGCAGGAACAGAGGAAGTTACCTTCAATGGTGGACATTGGTACTATGGGACCCTGTCAGAGCTTCATGCCTCCTTCCCAAAGCCCAGCACCTCACTTACTGGGCTTTGAGACAGCCACCCTCAGCTTCGTGCCATGTGCACCCCTTACACAGCTATAAATCTGCCCCTGCCACCTTAGACCAAGTCAGACTGCTGGTCGGTCTAGATCAGAATTGTCAACAGTGGCTAGCAAAAGCTCCCTGGGTTTTCTAAGAGGAGTTATTCCCACCTATTCACCCCACGCCCAGTATTGAACCTGGGACATACTGAATGTGCATTACCACAGAGCTACAGTGCTGTATTTATTCACAAGTTTTTAGCTTGTGAAATAATGTTATGCCATTTTGTGCATATCAAGAGCATTCTCCTCAATTAATCTGATCCAAATCTCCAAGCCAAGTTGAGGAAAGAAAGTTCTGCTGCATACTGACTGGGCTTAATGAGACTGCTTCTGGAAAAATAGACTTAAGTATCTCCTTAATTCAGTCAGTATGTATTCAAAGAGCTTTGATCAACCCCAGGGGGAGCTAGCCTGTGAAAAGAACAAAGAGTCTTAAGAGATGGAAAGGAAACTGAAAGAAGAAAAGAAAATCTCTCTCTCCCCAAGAGTTTATACTTCTGCCTCCACCTCATTTAAGAATCTAGGAGCCACTTTCTTACCAGTACAGCCCAGTCTATGAAGATACTTTTCAAAATAAATAATTTTGTGATCTTTGACAGGGCCAACGAAGAAATACTTCAATCAAATTATATGTTTTCCCAAGTTAAAAGTTAGCACACTAAAATTGCTATGCAGTGCCATATTTTTTCTCAAGTTATTTGCAATATTTTAAAAAGTGTACTGCTGTTTTGTGAGTTTCGGAAGCATAGTTTTCAATTAATTTGAATAACTTTAAAGAGACCAGAGAACAATCCACACACATCGCTCAAATCATCTTTTCCAGTCCTCAAACCCAGGCTACACATCACTAACAAACAAAAGCACAAAGTAAAAGCCCAACTACTCCTTGAAATGATGAAAGCCTAGCCTAGTTCTGACGGGAGCAATAAAGTTTGGAGAGCTGGTGGAAAGGATAACCCTTAGTATGAAACCCTAAATGGCTCAAGACTAGGATATCAAAAAGGCCATCTTCTCCCACAGAAACCTGCTTGTAAATTTATATAATTTTTAAGGCCATCTTATAAACCTCAACAAAAAAATATTTCGTGGTGGGAACATGAGACAGGGCCTTTTATGCGGTAGCACCCTGGTTGTGGTATTTGTTCTCAAAGGAGGTGAGATTAGCATGATCTCTGACTGTCATTTAGGTGGGAACTGAAAACATCATTGCTCCACATAGCTTTATCTCTATTTCTCACATTGAGGCTTTATCTCTGTTTCTTTTGAATTTCAAGTTTTAGTTTTAATTTCTGTTATTTATTATGTTTTAGATGCATATATACAGAGAGAGCTTTGGGAGTCCTCATTAGTGCTAATAAGCAGTCCAATTTTTTCTCATAAATAAGAATAACTGGCTGAGTTATTATAATCTATATAGCTGCATAGAGAAACCAGTACACACAAAGATATACACAGAATAAATGGTAGGAAAAGGGACTGCATACCTCTTATAAGCATGAATCACTACATATGGCAGCATAGCTTGCATGTGGCCTCTTCTGTTGGGAAAGTGGTAGCTAATTACCACCGTATGGTGAAGTTACTCACTGTATATTTAACAGTGGAACCTCCAATAACAGTGAAGCTGTTGGGATGGCCATGCATTCACCTTTACAGCAGACAGGGCTCTATTTGAAGGACTATATAGTCTGTCTTGAAGATAAAAAGGGAGAGCACAGGACTTAAGAATGTCCATCAATAGTTAGCACGTGGTGACAGGTCACAATTTCCCCCACTATGGCAAGGGGTGCCCTTGGGAAGACCATAAGCCCCATATCAAAACAATTACCAATATGAGCCAGGGTGAGAGTGCACTAGAGTTTGGATTTGGATTTGATATCCCGCTTTATCACTACCTGAAGGAGTCTCAAAGTGACTAACATTCTCCTTTCCCTTCCTCCCCCACAACAAACACTCTGTGAGGTGAGTGGGGCTGAGAGACTTCAGAGAAGTGTGACTGGCCCAAGGTCACCCAGCAGCTGCAGGTGGAGGAGCGGAGACGCGAACCCGGTTCCCCAGATTACGAATCTACCACTCTTAACCACTACAACACACTAGTGCCCAAAAGAAACCAGTGTCAAGCACAGAGAATTCATCCAAGTCCAAAATGTAACCAAAAGACAAGGCCAGGCAACACTTTAAGGTCAACACTAAGAGTAACCCAGGGAAGGTATAGAAAGAGCAGGAAACCATTTTGGCTGAGGAGTGGCTCCTTCTCTTCCTCTGAATGCTCTGAGAGTTCTTCAGTGGGTTCTCAAACTGGTTTCAGGAGACCCTGCCTACTTCCCATGATCCACTGGCTGTGCTGAATCAGGTTCAACCAGAGGACTCCATGTCCATCCTGTTTCAGAGCAGAGCTAGGCATGGGCTTTTTGTTTTGTTACTGTACTGCTAATGTTGTTGTCTGTCTTGAGAGACAATGGGGGAAACCTCCAGGGGTGAAGCCAAACCACTGTATTAGCAGCACTGAAGTGATCTCTCTGGGATGCAAGCCTAGGCAGTGTGTTTGGAGGTCCTGGGCTGTGCAGAAAACAAGACCCCAAACCAGAGCAATCGGTTTGGCACCAGCTTTGCTGTAGGACTTGGCAGAAGGAGGTGTACAAGGCACCACCCAACCATCTTAGGGACTCCACTCTGGATTTGTGTAGTGTTTACTCCTTAGCCCTTATATTTTTTTGAAGATGCAGTGATAAATAGAAACACATTACACCCTCACCTCAAATAGGTATGAGAAAGGGCCACAGCTCAGTGGTAGATTGAATTCAATGGGGCCTACTCCTAGGCTCAGGTAAGCGGGGTTAGGACTGCAGCCTTGTTAGAAATGCAAGATAGTGGCATGAAAACAGATTGGCCTGTAATAAGAATAACTGTGTAGCACACAGAATTGTAAAACAACTGCCAAAAGATGCTTTGACAATGTGACATAAACATATTTTTATAGATCCTATGGCTGAGGTTCACTGCGAGTACAAGGTGATTAAAAGGTATTAAATTTAACATACAGTGCGAGCCTAACCACGTCTACTCAGATTTAAGTCCTACTAAATGCTATGGGTCTTCCTCCAAGGTAAGTGGGATGAGGATTGCAAGTTAAGACCCTACACTCACTCACCTAGGAGTAGGTCCAACTGAACTCAGTGGAGCTTACTTCTGAGTAGACATACACTGAATTGCACAACTTCTCTTCCTCTCTGTTGTGATAGCTGAACAGCTGCCATCTTATTAATTGTGTGCAATTTTTGGTGGCTCGGTTTGACCACCAAAACCCTCTGCTCTGCAGCTATATATGAATGAATCAATTTATTTCGGTCACTGACCAGAGCGATAGCTATATATATAATATATAATACTAATACTTTTAGCCTGAATCCTCTTAATTCAAATTATATGCAATTATGTTGGGAAATACCTTTCCCATTAAAAATTCAATCTGGAAAGTTTTCTGAAGAAAGAGGTAATTTCAGCTGATACTGATATGAACTTTTATCTGAACAAGGATTGCAAGTGAGGACACGTCATACTCCTGTTATGAGAAAATGCCGCTCTATTCACAACTAATTGTTACACTGCCATGGCTTCCGGCAAATGATACTGTTTACCACTTCCTTTTAACATGATAACCCATTAGGTTCAGCAATAGCACACAAAGACTGGTGTGCTGGTTTCGCAACATTTAAAACAGTAGTATTTAAACCAGGGGAATCTTATCTGAAGAGTGAAAATGCACATCATACTTCATGTATTAGAAAGCAGTTCATTCATCATTCATGTTTTTCTGCTTTAAAGCGTCTTGCTACCCCCGCTGCAAATGATTCAGAACCAAATATGGGCATAGTCAGGTTTCCTCTTCTTAATCAGGACCTGCAATCCAGGCAGTCATGACCAGCTAATACTTCACATGTGTATGAAGTTTAAAGTTAGGAAGGGGGCTGAAAATAATGTGAACGTTATTTACGAGGCTGCTTGAAAATAACTTTTCCAGTTGGTCTGATTCTGAACCATAAATATTTCTATAAGGGTTTTGCTAAACATATGCAGAGATCCATCTAGTCTTGCGCTGTCTATTCCGTGTGACAGTGGCTTTCTCAAGTCTCAGGCATTTCCTACCTAGCTGAGCTCCTGGGGATTGCTCATGGGAACCGACACATGCAAAACATGTGGTATACCACTGAGCTCTGCCAGCTGTTTCTTGGTATCACTAGTAGGGCTTGCAAGAAAGTGCTCCATCTGCAATGTACACGTAAAGCAGTATGATACCACTTGGAGCAGCCACGGCTTCCCCCAAGACTCCTGGAAGCCGTAGTTTGTTAGGGGTTGCAGGGGGTTGCTACGGTCGGGCAAAATACAGGACAGGTTGGGGTGGAATTGGGGGGGGGGGCTAAAAAGTACTTTACCTGCTGCAGAAATGACTTCAAAGCACTCCATTACAATGGCCCATGGGGGTTACAGTAGTTTATTCAATAATAAAAAACAGGCCCATGCAAAACCCCTGTTCCTCGCTCTCTGACTTGAGTGTCCGTCTCTGACCCACGCACCTCTCCCTGCGCAAAAACTCTCCCCCCCCTTCTCCATGCATCCAAAAAGCTCTTGCATGGCTGAATCCTTGTTCTGCAAGTTTTCTCCTGCTACGGTATTTTGCACTGGAAAGAGACTTCTTCGTCCTGGAAGGTTTGCACATGTCGATTTGTATGTAGAATGTTAGAACTGTCGTTAACAAGGGTTCCTCCTGAAATGTTTTTGCATTTAATATGCAACAGTTCTGGAGCTCCAGCCTATCCCGCCCGTTAGGCGGAGCACTTTAAACCCCAGCTTACTTGTTTTGCTTTCACACCAACACCCGGTTTCTTTTCGGGAATGGTGAAACCCAGCTTCTCGGCATTCAGCACGGCGAAAAAGGGAAAGATCGGGGAGCTTCAAGGTGCGCCTGCAAGCGCCACTCAGGGAAACACTCCCGGTGCAATTTAAACACTAACGGGGCACCCGCGCGCGTCCCCCGCTCCCGCCACTGCACAGCAGAAGCAAGAGGCGATTTCACCATGCAAGACCGACGCGCGACCTGGATCCGCATTCAAGATGCAGATAGCGGAGGAAGGGGCGGACGAGGGGTGTCTGCTACGCGCATGCAATCATAAGCGGTCCCTGGAGAGGATGCGACCCATTTGCTTTCGGTTTGGCCATTCACCGCCCCAGTTCCAGACCTTCCGGCGGCGTTTTGGGCCAAGCCGCGCGGACGCGCCCAGCCAGCCATTGCCGCCGGCGCCGCGCGAGGGGCCGCCCGCTGTTGCGCAAGGGGAGCGTCTCCCTTTCCCCGCGCACAGGCTCCGAAGTTTGCAGGGCAGGCGCTTCCCCGAGTGACACTCGGCGCGTCCAATAGGCAGCGGCGCCTCCGCCTAGTTCGGGAGATTCCCCGCGAGGGGCGGGCCCGGGGCAAAAGCGAAAGGCGCTCGGGGAGCCCCGGGTCCCTGCAGGGCGGGCCAGGCCTCAGGCGGCGTTGGCGGGGCATCCGCCGGGCTGCTCCCGGGAGGCTCTTGCGGGGCTGCTGCTCCCGGGCTCCCCCTGGGCAGGAGGGGCGATGCTGCTCCAGCTGAGCGCCCAGTTTGATCCTCCGAGAGATGTGGGGCCCTGGCTTTCCGAGCAAGCGGCGCTGCTGGGAGACGCTCATGCTGGTGAGGGTTGCTGCTGCTGCTGCTGCTGCTATTGCTATTCTTATTCCTATTTTTCTTCTTCTTCTTCCTGCATTCCGCTCAGGAAAACCCCTCACGACCTGTTAAATGTGCTCTCGAGCCAAACTGCAATTTATTATTATTTTTTTGGAATTGGGGCGGCGGGACTCAGCTGCCGGCTCGCCTTGTTCCGCTCCGGTTTCGTATTTGGGAAGCTTAGAAGCCGTTTTCCCAGCGCAGGGAAGCCCCGGCCAGGTGACAAACGTGTCTCGGCCTCAGCTCAGTGACCAAAGTTGCTCAGACAGGTGAGCTGAGTACCTGTGAGCGCGGCGGCAAAGTCGGGAGGGCAGGTTCCCCTCATGACCGTCGCAGCCTCTCCCTCCTCACTGCGCTGCCCTCTTCTAAGAGAAGCAGAAATAATCTTTAAAACGTCTGGCTGCCTACCCTTAAAGCACATTCATAGTTTCCCCTTCTCTGCTGCTCAAAGAATTCTGGGCACTGTAGTTTACCTCCTTCACAGAACCACTATAACCAAGAAGCCATAAACTACAGTTCCCAGAATTCTTTGAGGGAAAGAATGGGCTTCAGGTGTGCTTGGAAGGTATAGGATGAATACAGCCTTCCTCTGCTTACAATAGAACAGGATGCTTAAAACAGACGTTTAAACCTCCTGTAAAACATCAATCTTCAGTCTTGATCAAAAACAGTGATAAGCTGATCCCAGAGGAGACGATAATTCCGTCTAATAAAATCCTTCACAAAGCGGAAGGTCACTGTAAGTAAAATTGGACTATTGCTTTTTAAAGTGAATGCATTATTTAGGGGTGCTGTTTTGCATATGGTTCTATGAATGATGTTGTCGCCAGCCTCCTTTCAAAACACAGACTGTCGCCCATATAGGAAGACAGACAAATTTATGTATTATGCACAATCTACTGTATTACTAACAGCACAGTATTTTCTGACCAATAATGTATTGGCTCTTCCCTAAAATAACAATGATGATCCTAATCACAAGCAGACTGCTATTGTATCACTTTGTCTGACGTATAACATGAAGAAGCAGGCAGCCTGCGGGTCAAACTAGACATGATACAGGAGATGTGTGATTATATCTATGGTCTCATTAAACCTATCATAAATAACAGCTGCTTGGGTGGTGGATGAGAAGTGGAATCCATTCTTAGGAAGGGAGGGTTGTATCCAGCTTATCTTGTACTCAGAGTAGATTCATCAGTGGACTTAATTGGAAATAATCAGTGCTTCAAACAAAAGCCCCAGAGAGACAGAATATGGGGTACTTCCAGCCAGGAGGAAATTTGGTCATTAGAAACACAGAGATTGTGTAGATATGTGATTGTGTTGGAGAAGCACTAATGGTCATGTCAACACCAGAGAAGTTGAGAAATGTGCTGTTTTTTGTTTGTTTTTTAAAACTGCAAATAATTTTGTTTTGCAAATAATAATAATTTTATTACTTATACACTGCCTATCTGGCACTCTGGCACTTCCCCAGCCACTCTGGGGAAACTGCAGTACAGTGAAGAACAATTACAAAACAAGAAGTTACAGAGCCCCACGTGTCATTATTACAGCATATGACTGGAGAAGTGATAACCATTGAAATCAGATAAACAAGAACTAAAGCAGCTATCTGATATAAACCCTCAAAAACCCAGTGTGGGTAGTTGGAGGTCATGAACTCTCAAGAGAAGCATTTATGAAAGTTAGGAGCAGAAACCATACTGTATCAAATGGATTAGGTGTACTTTGACCCCTCAAACATATCTAATGTATTGAATGCAGAGTTTTGCAAAATTTTGGAACCTGAGTGTGGACAAAAGGGACAGGCTTCAAAATGGAACCAGGTTGCTGCCATTTAATAGCAAACCAGTTGTAGAGCAGTTTTTAATCTGAGCCATGGGAAAAAAATTATAGGAGCAATGGAGCACCCAGTTTGGGAGGAATTGTCCACAAGAGATGAGCATGATAGTGTTTCTGAATCCCAAATAGCAGTGGGATAGAATAAGGCAACTGAACTAGGTGTTCAATAGGGCATAATATCCAGTCAAAGAGACCAGAGGGCTGTATGGGAAAACACACATGCCACAGACATTTGGAGATATAGGTCTGGATAAGCCAATTCTAGGAAGTTGCTGAGCCAATATGGGAAATCCACAAGGCTTGGCTTTAAAGGTGAGCAAAGATACTTTAGGGAGTATTCTAGTGGAATGGAGAGAACCAGTGGGATATAGTTGTATCTGTAAAAAAACCTCTATGAGAAGGACAGAAAAGGGCATATGGCAATGGTGGGGTGTATCTCAGAGGGCATAAACTAGAAATCTCAGATGAAACAGACTCTAGCACAGACTCCCCTCCCTCGAGGCAAAATGCTCAGGGTGATCTTGAAATGGAGACCAGGTTATGTCAGGTCATGGTTTGCTTAATTTACAGCCTAGGACCTTGGTTGTAACTTAGACCCAGAGTCCCTCAAAGCAGTGAGCAGCATATTCATGTTAAGAAATATAAATTAAAAGTGCACTAAATACAGGAAATCAATCATCAAAACAAAACACCTGATAGCGGCCTACCTATAATAGGGGTTGATGGTTGAGGAATATGATCCCTAGTGGTAATTCGCTTTGTTGTTGTTGTTTAGTCGTTTAGTCATGTCCGACTCTTTGTGACCCCATGGACCAGAGCACGCCAGGCACTTCTGTCCTCCACTGCCTCCCGCAGTTTGATCAAACTCAGGCTGGTAGCTTCAAGAACACCATCCAACCATCTCATCCTCTGTCGTCCCCTTCTCCTTGTGCCCTCCATCTTCCCCAACATCAGGGTCTTTTCCAGGGAGTCTTCTCTTCTCATGAGGTGGCCAAAGTATTGGAGCCTCAGCTTCACGATCTGTCCTTCCAGTGAGCACTCAGGGCTGATTTCCTTAAGAATGGATACGTTTGATCTTCTTGCAGTCCATGGGACTCTCAAGAGTTACCCTAACACAGACAGTGTGAATGTGTCTGCAAGTTATGGCAAAGAGGTAAAAATTAAATATAACTTCAGCAACTGTGTCTTGGAATGGTTAGCCATGGAACTTGCCAGAGGAGAGTTGACACTGGACTTAATTTTCCATTTGTGGTTAAACCATAGAATGTTGCCCCAACATGTGGCAATGGGTTCCAGTTTAGGTGATTTTCAAAGTTGGGTTAGGTCCGTAAATCTCAATATATCTGATGCAATAGACCTGGAATCCTCCCACCATATTTACGGGAGGGACCAGAACCATATTTGGACCTTGAAGCATCCCATCCAACCTGGGCTGTAGTGGAGTCACCAGGAACCGGCAGCTAACAGTTTGTGGACTGGCACCAGTCTGTGCACCACCACTTTGAAAGCCACTGGATTAGATGACTGTAATCTGCTTACTTGAAAAGTGAGTTGCAGTGGTGTTTCCTCTTAGGAAACATTGCATAGGATTGTAATCAACACTATTTAAGAAGGAGCAGCGCAATAAAGAACCCCAGTCATTTTCCAGGAGGGGTGCATTTCAGAACATTTGCTCCTGAGTCAAGCATTTTTAATGAATTATTGCCACAATATATAAATACCTGGAAATTCCTGTTGTCCTTGCTGTGCTTTTTTGATTCTTCAAAAAATCATTAAGACCCCAGTTGTGGAATTCCTTCCCAAAAGAGGTGAGATTAACCACATCCCTGGTAGGGTTTAGATGGGCTGTGGAAACATTCCATGTGGTTTTAATGGTTGTAAATATATTTAGGTTTTTACCCAGATCCTTTTAATGTTAAGGTTTTAGTTTACTTTATGGTATTTTGTTCTTTCTTGTAAACTGCATTGAGGGCTCTTGCTAGGGCCAAATATAGACAATTTTTTAAGCAGACTCTGTGACTCTTAAGAAACTCCTCTGTCTTCTCTGATTATTTCTTCAATATGTATCTTCAAAAGTAGTATCTGGATATGTAATTCTACAAATGGCTCTGGCAACATTATTCATCTTATTCTGACAAGTAGCTTAATACAAACTTTAATTTTTAGAGTGAAACCCGCTTTGTAAGGTGACTTCTGTGTGTTTGTAAAAAGAAAAGTGTGATGGTTTCCTTTAGTTTGCTTAGTCCTGGCAAGCATAAAACTTGTTTAGTAAGTATTTCTGGTTGAAATCAATGATACTTAAAAGTACTTAACCTTTGGCTGGATCCTCCCCAAAGTTACCGTAAAGAGTTGCATAATCCGTGTGAATGCCAGGAATGGCATATCGAATTGGAGTGCAATATCAGATACAGCCTGAAAGCTCTGAATGACTACATAAAGTGTAGAGTTTATTTTTCTTTTTAATTTAAACTTCCTTGAAATATGACCCAGTTTTACCTTTAGCATTATAATGCTGGTGATTCACACAAAAGACTTGAGAACGCTCAAACCGAAGCATGAGAGAGCAGGAAATCCTTCTGCAGATTCAGCTTCCTACTAACTGTCTATCATGTGCACCAGTTTTCCTTTGGTGTGTCACAACTTATCTTGCTTCCATTTTTCTCCTGTCAAAAATGTGGCAAGAGAACATTTATAGCACCTCTCTCTCTTGACTTCAAACTCTAAATGTGTAACAAGGAAATGTTGTGGTTCGAGGACCCGACCCCCGCAACGTGAAATGAATACGCAAGGAGACGTGATATAAGGTTAATGGGCAAGAATAGGCCACAACTTTATTGATTACAGCAGTGAAAAGGTATTGGCTTAGGCATTGGATGTCTAAAACAAGGGGGGTTTATTCACCAGTAGGTGGAGCCTGTTGATGCTAATCCAACTATAGGCTCTCCCCTGATGTCACCGAGGGTCGTGCTATGGCCTCCCGCCAAGCAGGCATCGGACAGAATACACGACCGCCAGATTCCTTTAACGGAATACCCAAAAATTGAAGGCATAGGCAATGGCCACACCTAGCCCTTTGACACACCACAACACATTATTCCAATGCCTAACCTACCCACCAATACCACAAAAGTTGTGACGATTGCTACGAGGTAGGCGAAAAAACCAAAAAGCCTAAAGCCAAATGGAAAAATTCCTACCAGGCCCCCCGGACAACCAGGGCGACCAACCTAAGGTCCATAGCAAGGCCAAAGAACTAAGACCCTGAGCTCAAAGGGAGTGGAGGGTGGGTGACTTGCGACGAGACGACGGAGAAGAATGAGGCCGAGGAGAGGCTGGCGCTGCAGCAAAAGGCTGCTGTACACGCCCCCTTGGAGGCACCTGGTTGGGTGCCTGCCGAGGGGCGTGGGCGCCAGCCGGGAGAGAGGAGGAGGCAGGGGGCAAACGCCCCCTGCTAGGGGCGGAGCTTGGGCTCCCGCCCACAACCACTCCCCTCTCTTCCAGGGAGTAGAGTCTCTACAGTAATTAAACTACAAGGATTGTTCAGGTTGCTGGTTATAGCATTTTGCAAGAGTTATTACGCTGGGTAAGGCGAAACAATAAATTAGGGCTGTCACTCAATTAAAATGAAAAAAAAAAATCTTAGGCTGCAATCCTGTGCATGCTTCCTTTGGAGTAAGCTCCCCTGATCTCAGTGGGGCTTGTGTTTGAGTAGACATGCACTATGAATTGATAATCACCAGTGACTTTTAGCAAATTAGTCTAGTCAATTGGTTAAATGTTGCAGCCCTCAAAAAAATATGGCAGATTTTGGCACAGTGGGTTTTAAATTTACTATTATTATTGGTTAGTTATAAAGCGTTTCATGTTTGTGGGTTGACCTGTGCTAAGGGTTTGGGACAGAGAATGCTTATATTTCCCTCCTGACTACAAGGGCCAACCCAAGCCATTTATCAACCTGAGGGAGAGCAGCAAATGGTGACTACTGCTCTTGTGCTGGCAGCAATCCCAACCCACTCAGATTCTGTGTTCCAATTAAGGATGGGCAAATCTGTCCATATCAGTTCCTCTTAGTTTCTAATTTTTCCACTCTTAAGTTCAGTTCTCTACATTTCCACATCATTTTCATATTTAAAGAACAGTCCTTGTGAAAATTCTTCAACATTGTAGTGTTTTTTATTACTACTACTACATAGGGAGCTCCCCATTCGAGTCACGCGTGACTGCTGACAGACATGCCCCTTTGGGCATTGGAAAGGGACAAAATGGGGGTGGAACAGGGCAGGGTGGGCTAATGGGCGTCCCACCATTGTGTGTGGTGCCTTGGAACGCAACCCTTGCGTAAATGGGGAGTTGCCTGTACGTTCCTCAGCTTCTTGAGATAAGTTCATGTGATTTTCAAAGTTCCTTCTTACAGATGAAATCAAATCTTCCGTTTCGCTGTCCCACCAGTTAACAATATCCACGGGACACTGTGGCTTATATTACATTAGAAGACTAGAATTCTAAACAATTTCCCCATTCATGCTGAAAGAGCTGCACTCCTAATAAGGCCACTAAGCAATAGTTTAAAACTACTAATTATTTCTATAACATTACATGACATTATTGTCCTAATGATGTTTGTTTCTTTGTCAGTCTTTTTAAAAAAATATAATTGAGCTTAAACTGGCCTGAAGCATCTTATGGTTGTTATTTCAGATATTTTGGGGAATAACTTGGAGACACTCCGCACAGTTAATGTTGAAAGAAATGGAAATATTATTTATACCTGGAAGGTAAGTAAAGAAAGAGAGATAAGACTTAAGAAATGGTCTACATGATGCTATGTGTGCTTTACTGGAAGTAACACTGACTACAAATGGGCATTGCGCTCAAGTAAGACTTGGTGTGCTTTATATAGCAAATAATAAGTGTGTCCATCCCTTCATTTAATTTAAACTTTCATTTTGTGCTGAAATTAGAGATCTTATAATTACAAAACTGATTAATTTGCAATGCTGACTTCATATCCCGCTTCGTTCATAATCAGTGGAGTGCTTCTATTTAGCACATTTTGGACTGCAGGGCTACATACATTTACCTGGCAACCAGTGGGATTTAATTTGAACAAACGTACATAGAATTGGAATGCTAGTGTTTGAATCGGTGGTTATATTAGCTGTCCTCCTATCTTGCCTTTCACCGCCAAGATGCTCCCGGAAGAGCACCACTGTGCTTATCAGACACTTCCATTGGGACAACCAATTATCTGTAATCCCTCCTAAAATCCAGTCCTATTTATTTAACAATTTATACAACTCTCTTTCCTTGTTTGCTATCAGCTGCTCCTCAGAAGGGTTGGAGTAGCAGGGGTCAGCAACCTTTTCCAGCCGTGGGCCAGTCCACCACCCCTCAGACCATGTGCTGGGCTGGAGTATATTTTTTGGGGAAAACGAACGAATTCCTATGCCCCACAAATAACCCAGAGATGCACTTTAAATAAAAGCACACGTTCTGCTCATGTAAAAACACGCTGATTCCTGGCCTGTCCGCGGGCCGGATAGAGAAGGCGATTGGGCTGCATCCGGCCCCCAGGCCTTAGGTTGCCCACCCCTGGTCTCTAGTATCAAATGCTTCAGGAGGTTTGCATTCCCTCCACCCAACAGTGGACGACTTTTGCAAACTGTGGCAGCTGAAGTAGTTTCATTTCTGAACAAAGACTGGTCTTACCCAAATTTTCCTGGAACTGTCCCACCACTGACTGACTGCTCATGATCATTGGGTCATGCAAATATGTTTTCCAGCAACTGCTGTCTTCTTAACTGGAGAAACTGGTTGAACCTGGTACTTTTAGACATGCAAAAATGTTTTTCGCCACTTTGCTCTGGCTTTTTCCGCAGACCGCTGACCAAGTGCCTCATCACTGAGCTGTGACGCTTCCCCTATTGTGCCCAGACTTTAAAGCATGAGATTGTTGTTGTTTTTCCACAGACCTCTGATCTGGTGATACAGATTGGATGTGCCAGTTAGTTACATGGTGGCAGTGCACAGCCCATGCTAGTTCCTCCAATAGTCTGTCCAACTGCTTTTAATTTAATTGTTCCTGTTCTGTTAGCAGTGGCCTGATAGACAGCAATCAAACATCTGTTTATCTCCATACCAGTACAAACACCACATGCTCAATTTCTTTCTGTTGAGCTGCTGTTAAAGACACAGAAATGGGGTCAGTCAAATAAAGTTGGCAGCCTTCAGGCGGATGGTCACACTGCATAGCAGAATTAAGAGGAAGTAAAACTACTAGGTGCAAAGATGAGATGATTTAAAATGGGTTTCCAAATTTCCCAACATGTTTTGATGAGTGCTTTTCTTTGGGAGAAAAAAACCAAACGAATAAGTTCATTCAAAATTGTATTCACAAGGCATTAGAATACAGAGCATGACTTATGTGTCTTTTCTGTTTCTCCTTACCATGAAAGGGAAAAGGGAGGATGTATTTAGTTGAGGAAAGAGGATAACAGAGAGAGAAAGTATGGCAGAAGTAGGATTGTCTGTGTGTGCGCCTGCTCTCTTGTTCTATCCTGGCCTGCTTTCTGAGTCTCACAGCAGCTCAGCATCAAGAAGTTAAGTAGGTGAAGGATTATCATCACTTTTATCTCAGAGATGGGCAACCTGTGGCCTTAGGACCACACACAGTTCTTGGTCTCATATCACCTCCCTGCTCCCAAAGGTGGTCAGTTCAGGTTTTTGGCGAGAGCAACAGATTCCTTTCCCTGGCTGTCTGCTGGGCAGGAAGGAAGAATGGAAAGGAAGAGAACAGGGACTCCTGGTTGTGGCCATTCTGATTTCTGGCTTCTGCCCCATTCAGCACTGATCCATGGTCCCTGACATTACCCACAAGGAAAAAAGCTTCACCTCCCTTCATGACAGGGGAAAATGTAATCATATATTTTGGGCTCTTAAAGATAAGGGACCAGGGCCAGTGAAATTTGGACAATTGAAGATAAATGGTTATATTATTACAGGTGACACTGAATGTTTTTAAAATGTTCTGTTCTCATGGCTGAATCACTTCCCTTGCAGGGGAATCAGGCGCACACCTGTATTGGATTGTATGAGCCCAGTAGTCAAAAGAACCAGGTAAGCTTCATCCACCATATAGAATAGGGAGTGTTATAGAGCTTGGCTGTGTCCAAAATCAAGGCTTTTACAATTGCTACAATAAAACCAACAAGCGTAAAATCTATAACAGGCACACACATTATATACAAACGTTTATAAAATTATGAATATTGGCATATCATTATAAAGCAGCAGTATTGACTTCTCCAGAATCCTCATAGAAGAAAAAAGGGTTTGGCCAAGATCATGACACTAAAGGGAATAAGCTTAACAGATCTTCTAGATAGAGTAGGATTTAAAGATGCAATTCAGCCTATTAGCATTCTGTTATTAGCACCCTCAGAATGAACCTCCTTAGGGGCTGATTTGCCTGAGGATCTTAATTGGCACAGTGAGGTTCACATGGCAGAAGTAATTCCCCGTATGAATTGGGACTTGGGTTTGAATCAGTTTTGGCAGGAAACATGCAGTGCGTGGCAGATGTTCTGGCGTTACATGTTACCTGGCTTTCTTCAACGTATATGAATGGCTTCATTCTGTGACACCTACAATTTTTATAACCACCCTCGGGTGCAGGTCCATGCAGGCAATATTGCAGGTCAGGCTATGAGATATTCGGAGACACCTTTTCTCCAAAAGGGACTCAGTACCCAACACAGATGTAATTGAGAAAGGTCTCCCTGGGCACTGCTGCCACCCAGGAGCCAAGGCAGGTCCAGCAAAACCATCATATCACAAACCAGTATAATCAGGGAGAGAATGTGTAGCTAAACTCATATCCCTAAAACTGCTCATAATCTCCTGTGACTCTTCCTTGAATTGACCCATCATCCTGTTACCATATCTGGACACAGTGATTCACAGTCAAGATAAGATCCAGCATCAGAGGGAAAGCTGGTGAAAATTGGCATCTATTGTAACTATGAGAACTTTCAGAATAAATAACTTGAACAAAACATGACCAGTAGATAAGATGTGCAGGTGTTGATTGGTCTAGCATAATAGGTAAGATACCTCTATTCTCTATACTTCCATAGCACAAAATTGCTTGGTTTTGAGGGTATGGACCCATGGGTAGGCAAACTAAGGCCCAGGGGCCAGATGCGGCCCAATCGCCTTCTCAATCAGGCCCGTGGACAGTCTGGGAATCAGTGTGTTTTTACATGAGTAGAATGTGTCCCTTTATTTAAAATGCATCTCTGGATTATTTGTGGGGCATAGGAAGTCATTCATTATTTTTTTCAAAATATAGTCCAGCCCCCCCACAAGGTCTGAGGGACAGTGAACCGGCCCCCTGCTGAAAAAGTTTGCTGACCCCTGGTATGGACGTTAAGGAACCTAGTTTTAAGGGGATTGCATTAATACTGATTGCTTTGGTCAATTGTATGGAGACTAAAGTGTGTGAATATAAAGAATAAGGAGAAAGAGAGAACTAAATGTCGTTAAGATATACTTGCTCATAAAATGTCCAAACATTTCCCCCCAATAGCACTTATATAATTTTGAAAAGGACTTGCATGTGATCAGCTGCTCTGTCAACAGTGAGAAGACATTGCTGGGTAAGCTCCTTCCTGTTGCTTTCTCATTAAAGTTATGTTCTGTACAGTGTTAGAAACTCAGATATATAAGCTATGTGACAAATGACACCTAAAATCTAGGTTGCAATCACCACAGTGGAATATCTATTTGCCAGGGGGTTGTAGTAGATGATGCTCGGGATCGCTTCCAACCTACAATATATGATCTCAGCTGCATTGCTTGGTCTTACAACAATTCACTTGCCCCAGTATGGAAGAAAGAGAAACACACACAGTGGAAATGGAAATAGTATTAACTATGAACTAAGGGAGAGGTTTTTAAACCGTGGTCGCCAACTTGGCCCCAGAAATCTTCACATAGTTGCAGTTGGACCCACGGCAGTAGCAAAACGCACCTGGCTAATTTCTAAGACTGGTTCTGTATGAAGACTCCTTGTATCCTGTTAACTTGTAGCATTAATCCTTTAAGTGTTGCAGTATAATCTAAGTTATGCCATTTTTAATGCAGGCTTTGGCATGTTAGTATGCAGTGTGGTGAGGGAGTGGGCCTGTGGGTTTCACATTTGTACACTTAGGCATTGTTTAGTGCAACATGAATGAGCAGGAATGAGTCTTGGGCTCCTCTTCTCCCCTTTCTCCTCCAAGCCCAGGAGGAGGAAGAGTTTGGAAACATGTGGTTCCACGTTTGTTTATCTGCAGATAGTTACACTGGCCAGTCCAATCAATCCAACTTCAAACCACGTTATTGGAGTTGGCTTGTTTAAAATAAACATAGTTAGAATAAAGCACAGTTATGGTCTGGCCAACACAGAATACTGTCATTAATCAGAAGCAGAAATCAAAGCTTCTGAATTTCTCCTAGTCTTGCAGGAGGAGGAGAGGAAGGGAAAGTACTCGATTCCAAGGTTTGCCTTATCTTGTTTCTTCTCATGCCCATGACACTAAATTATGGCTTTAGTATGATTTGCACACATGAGTATTCGCTTTTAAATATGAGCTAACCACCATACATTTTTATTATAGCATTGCTTTAAAGTAATATAAACATAGTAGCAATACAATTGCGTCAGACAGGCCACATTCATTCCCTAGGGTTGAGGATCCCCACCACTGTAGCAATATCCCTGGAAAATCTTGTTAATTTCCCTCAAACAAAAATTGTGGGAATTCAATATATGACGCTTACAATTTCTATATATTTGTTGTTATTAGCGGTCAGTTTTCTCCAATCAACAACAGAAGAAAGAACAAATCTCTTCTTTCCCCCAGGTATTTAAAACATTGATACACCTTTAAATGGATGTTGGATATAATTTACAAACAGCAGACTAATGTTATGTTAATTCTGCTTTTATCCTAGTGTCTAAATGTCTGACCTTGCTGATTGAAATTCACCCAGTAAATAATGTGAAAGTTTTAAAGGCTGTGGATAGCTGGATCAGAGTGCAGGTAAGTAATATTTGCAAACTTTTCATGATTAAGTGTGTAGTAACAGCCGTTAGGTTTGTTTTCTGTGCTAAAGTGACATAAAGCCTGCTTTCTGTCTTAAATATAATTTAACAGTAACAATACCATTCTCTCAATTAGGCTATGCAGTACACCATTAGCCAGCTATCTAGCCTCAATACAGCAAGCCCGTTATCTTTGAACAATTTCCTTTTACAGTTTGTTTATCCAGTTGCAGAAACAATTACTTCTCCAGAAAGCTACCTGTTGCTCATTTCAGAAGATAAATGTAAGTACTTAAATTTAAAAAGCATTTTGATAAAATGTACATTTTGATTGTAGGTTGGTAGGGTGTTCTGCAGTCTCTTTTCTTGCTTCGGAGACAATATGTAAGGTCCATTTCTCTTTTTTAATCCTGCTTTAGGAAGTGTTGGGAGAAGAAAAAGATCTAAGCCTGAGTGGCATTCATGGGTGGCATTCTACTGTATAAAAAACCATCTCTGATGCAATGGTGGCGGTAGGGGGAGGTTTCTTATGGTTGTGAAAATGCATTGTTCTGTTCTTTCCAGAACCTCCTGGGTTGTTTGAAAAAGCATTAAGTTTTATAGATGATCTGTGAGAATGGTTTCACGCAGCCCTAGAACCACAAGAAAGAACTCTGTGTGGCTGGAAGCTTTGTTTCTTGTCAATGCATCATGACTTTCAGATCTGTTTGTTTATGAAGGATAACCAACAATTTGCCCTTATTTGTAAAAAAATGTTGTTGTGTCCCATTTGCAAATTGCCAGCACACAGAGGCTTAGAATGTGGCATTCAGACTGCCACCCTATGCCCATCTTCCTGGGAGTACCATAGAACTTAAGTCTGAGTAAATAAGCAGAGGCTCACACACTAAATCTGTACTAGTACGCTTTCGGAAATTCAGTATTGCACCAGCATTATGTTATTATGCAACGCTCATGTGCAGATATGCTGGCTCAAATGTGCTCATAATTTAGAAGCAAAATATCCATTAAATTGTTTGATGGTCTGTGTGTCTGTACTGCATAAATAGTCACAAAATGACATTGTTTTTCAATTTTAAGATATTGAAAAAATCGACATCAAAGTTGTCAGAGAAGGAGACAGTGTGGTAAGAAGCTTAATCCACTCCCCTTTAATTCTTTTGTTCAAGTGGAATTGGTTAGGTTGATATTTTTATGGACTGTCATTGTGTAATATAGACAAGGTCAGCAACTAGATGGTCAAATTCAGCCCTCAGCTGGCGTACAAGTTGGCAGGATCTTGCCATTAATCTATTTTGGTGACTCATAGTCTTGGCTGTCCTCCTAAACTAGCTGCAGGATTATTCAGGTCAGGTGTTTTTTCTACATGCTGGCGATTGTCTGAAAGAAACATTACCTGCATTCTTATCTAAACTGCACATGTTGAGGTCCTGGGAGTGTTACCTGAACAGGTCTCTAGTTACTGCAGTCTATTTGATTTGACACACATTGTTTCACTTTTTTCCTGATTAATGCTGATTTTCTGTCCCTTCTAGATGATAGAAAATGCAAGCCAGCTTTCAAGACAAAGAATTGTTGACGATATCTTTTGGGCCCAGTGGGATATGCTGGAGCAAACATTATTTTACATTGCCTCAAAGGTTGAAAATATGCACTATTTTGTTGCTTTGGTTATGCACTTGCATGCTATTTATTCAGTAAAAATGTTACATTTTAATATAGTAGCAGTGTTTCTGATAATAAGGAAGATAGAAATGTGTTTTGAAATATACCTCAAAATTACAGATAGGTAGCCGTGTTGGTCTGCCATAGTCAAAACAAAAAATTTTTTTTCTTCCAGTAGCACCTTAAAGACCAACTAAGTTAGTTCTTGGTATGAGCTTTCGTGTGCATGCACACTTCTTCAGATACACTGAAACAGAAGTTGCCAGATCCTTCTATATAGTGAGAAGGTGGGGAGGGGTATTACTCAGAAGGGTGGTGGGAATGGGTGGTTGGCAGATAGCTGTGATGAGCCTGTTGACGACTCTTAACGACTGCAATAGGTCTTACAGGAAAAAGCAAGGGGTGAGAAGGTGAAAAATGGCTTTGTCATGTATAATGAGATAAGAATCCAATGTCTTTGTTCAGACCAGGTCTCTCCATGGTTTTAAGTTTGGTAATGAGTTGCAATTCAGCAGCTTCTCTTTCCAGTCTATTTCTGAAATTCCTTTGTAGTAATACAGCTACTTTGAGATCTTGTATAGAATGTCCTGGGAGATTGAAGTGTTCTCCTACTGGTTTCTCTGTCTTGTGATTCTTGATGTCCGATTTATGTCCGTTTATTCTTTGGCGTAAGGTTTGGCCTGTTTGTCCAATATAGAGAGCTGAGGGACACTGTTGGCATTTGATGGCATATACAATGTTAGACGATGAGCAATTAAATAGTCCCGAGATGGTATGTGTGATGTTGTTGGGGCCAGTAATGGTGTTGTCCGGGTGTATGTGGCAGCAAAGTTGGCATCTGGGTTTATTGCAGGCTCTGGTGCCAGTGTCCGTGCTACGTCTGGTTGTAGTATTATTGTGGGTTAGGAGTTGTTTAAGATTGGGTGGCTGTCTGTAGGCAATGAAAGGTCTTCCTCCCAGAGCTTGAGAAAGAGAACTGTCATTGTCCAGGAGAGGTTGTAGATCTCTGATGATGCGTTGTACTGTTTTAACTTGGGAGCTGTATGTGATGACTCTAGTCATCACATACACCTCTAGTCATCACATACAGTCAACACCTCTAGTCATCACATACAGTCATCACCTCTAGTCATCACATACAGATCCCAAGTATTACTGAGTTGAATATTAGGAATCTAGTAGTGAGAATGGATTCTTGAGTGATTAAGTGTTGATTTTGCGAAATTCAGCAGAAGCTTCTCCCCTATGTGTCTACAGTTCTATGTTCGTCTCTGGGGTGAACACGAGCAGAGTCTTCAGCCATGGAATGAATTGCATTTTATACCAGAAGGTATTAGCAATCAAAAGACTGCAGGCCAAAGCTTAGAACAATTGATTACGAAAGAGAGTGATTAATATTCAGTTTGTGATGAAAGTAAAAGATTGGTTACAGAGGCAGCATTCAAATTGGATTGTTTTTGGGGAAAGAACCTCTCTGCGGGAGAGAATAATGGACTCATGGAATTGTAGAGTTGTAAGGCAATGCAGGACTTGCAGCTAAAGCATCCATGACAGATGGCCATCCAGCCTCTGCTTAAAGACCTCCCCATGAAGGAGAGTCCACAACCTCCTGAGGGAGACCGTTCTATTGTCGAACAACTCTTACTGTCAGAAAGTTCTTCCTGGGAGGTTTATACTAAATGAAGAGTGACGAAATACTAGATTCATTAGATAAGATATTCACGTTTCCAACCGCAGCGCAGAGGTATGTGGTGTACAAACAGATTGCAGTGTGCATATATTTGCATTGGGTCATGTCAGTGAGTGCTGATCTGCCAGGGGCACAGAGCTTCTTCCACCAGGGCTTTGAGTAGTTCCAATCATGATGTAGGTTGCAGGTCAAGTAGAAAGAGAGGCACTTGTATGTTCTGGAAGTCTCATACTGGTGTGTGTGGGTGGGTGTTGAATATATACACATAGACATACACACATTGAAAATAGCCGGCAAGAGTCCACTGTTGATCTAAACTGAAGGTACCCAGGACAAGCTTCAAGTTCAACTTCTCTCTGAGTGCCTCATGTATCTGCATATTAGCACTTGAAAGGCATCAGCGAGATTTCTAACTAAGACTCTATGGCCAAGCTTAAAAGGACAGTGAGTCTGAGTTCCTTGGTAGCAAGCCTGTAAAAATGTCATTTTCCTGAAAGTAAAAAAACACTAGCACCAGAAGTGTACCCAGGTGTGCAGATTAGGGTGCCCAGCTGTCACAGCCTGGCATCTCCCCCCCCCCAAAAAATAATAATTCAGAACTGCTGATCTAGCTATGAGGCCACATTTCATGACTTGCAGGAGAGGTATACTTTTGTGGTGGTTTTTGCTGCTGTTGTTAATAAGAGTTCCTAGTACCAACTGTTAAAAACTGTGCAGGGCAAATGTACTTAACCCTCCTGAAATGTTGTTGCAAACTGTAGGCTGTAATTTAAAACTAAAACACACACACACAGCTACTCTGAGTTTTCAAGAGCCGCTCTGAACTGAGAATAGTGTTTGCCGTTTTTCTAACATGTCTGTGCCAAAAGGCAATGGGAAGCAGCTTGACACCCAGAAAAGGTTTCCTCTTATGAAACTGCAAACCATGTTTTATGGTAAGCAAAACCGTAAGTATTTACAGACAGAAGGTAGACAGTCTGGGGGAGGCAGGAAGGAAGTATCAAAGCTGTGTTGTGGTGAATTTTTTGTACTTTCTTTCTGAATTGCTTCAGGGCACATATGTTCAAAGAAGGGTCATATATTTTAAGGATGGAGAGCTTTTAAGGGCAGAATTAGATGTTACAAGGTCAGACACAGCTCTCATGCTTTTTCTTCTTCTCTCACAAATTGGACTCTAAAGCTAGCAGTGAGCCTGGCTGTAGGGAGTAGTAGTGTAGGGAGATGCATTAGGGGGATACTATGGGTTCAAGAGCAGAGGACAGAATTATTCTCCCCATGCATGCATTCCCATTGACTTAGCCAGCATGAGCATGCTTTGCCAAGATAATGTCCAGTTCTTTCCCAGTGGTTTAAATGTATGCCAATAAAGTTTCTCTTTGTTGTAGGAATCAAGGGACACACTATACTGCATCCAGTTTTATCCTGATAAAAACTTTAAACTAATAGTAAGTTCTATTAAGCTTTTATTTGTTCATTTCAAAATACAAACATTCTGTTGATCTAGACTGCAATTGTAGCCTTATGGTGGCACTGTGGGTTAAACCACAGAGCCTAGGATTTGCTGATCAGAAGGTCGGCGGTTCAAATCCCTGCGACTGGGTGAGCTCCCGTTGCTCGGTCCCTGCTCCTGCCAACCTAGCAGTTCGAAAGCACGTCAAAGTGCAAGTAGATAAATAGGTACCACTCCGGCGGGAAGGTAAACAGCGTTTCCATGCGCTGCTCTGGTTCGCCAGAAGCAGCTTAATCATGCTGGCCACATGACCCGGAAGCTGTATGCCGGCTCCCTCAGCCAGTAAAGCGAGATGAGCACCGCAACCCCAGAGTTGGCCACGACTGGACCTAATGGTCAGGGATCCCTTTACCCTTTACCTTAAAGCCCATTATATTCAGTAGGACTTACTCCTGAATAGACATGGTTAGGATTGTGCTGTTTAAATAGTCCACAAAAGGCCTCCATTCTATGAAAAGTTCATCATTTTGATCTCTTAATTTTGCTGTCAGCTTTGCCATTTCTGCAGAGTCCATTACTTAATGCCTTTCTGTTTTCCAACAGCTTGAAACACCTTTGGATATCAACTTGGATGACATAGGATTAAAGTGAGTTTGGGTGGAGTGCCTTCTAGCTGTTTTCCTCAGAGCTATTTAGAATTGAATTAAGCAACATCTCAGCTTCGTGTGCTGCTGCACATACATCTCCCCACTCCAAACCAGTTGTAAAATCATTTCCTGTCAGGAGGTGTTGTTGTTGGGAAGCCGAATTCTAGAGGAGACCATTTGTGGGGTGCTCTTTTAGCGCTGTAGTGGCACACTATTCAATGTAGATAGTGATTGCAGATTTATTTCTGCATCTTAATATCCCATGTGTATTTATGAATTGGTTTTCTGTTTGGCAAGCCTAAAAGCAATCAGTGATTGTTTCATGCTTCCCTCAATGCAGCAACAACTTAGTTCTTTTCGAATTTTTCTGCATATATACAAAGATGCAAGAACTGATGAAGATGACTCCATTTCTTGAAGGTTCAATTCAGACATAACGGTGTCATTATGAGGGAAGAGTCCAAGCAAAGCACTGAGTTCATATGCTTAATAAAACACAACAAGCTATGCCTTGTGCAAACAATGGCTTGCCAGCCAATCAGGTTTCCAGACAATTGTGGAATTGTATTTGGAATCCTAGTGTAATGGTAAACTGTGGTTTGCACAAGCCATAGCCTGTCACATTCAGACAAAGCAGCAAACTATGGTTTGCTGCAGACTAGAAGCAGAAGCTTCCCGTCTCCTATTGTGTGCCAAGGGGAAGAAGACTCCCTGCAGCTTAGTCTCATAATGACAAATTTGTCTGAGGGCTGCCAGTGTCTAACTTAGGCTGCAGATTGATCTTGGCAAGGCTTCAAAGATGTCACTATTTTGAGTAAAGAAGCAAATTCATGTTTCTGTTCCTAGATCTGTGAATTTGGATTTTAACTATTCTCAAGACCAAGAGATGATATCTAAACCTTTGAATATTCAAGTTTTTACCAGTGAAACAGGTAATGTATACATGAGACACAGACTTGTGAACCTAATTTACCCAAACCTTTGAGTTTTCCTTGCAGCTTAATTCTTTCTTATCTTTCACCATCATACAGTAAACCTATCCCCTTTAGGTATTTATTGTAGTTGGATACAAATGCCAGAAAACGTCATGCAGGAACCTAGCATTTGTTGTGAGAAATTACTGTCCTTCTCTACTTAAGTTGGGACACACTCTGTTCTCTATCACTCCTTCCATGAAACTTGCTGAGAAGAGCATGTCTGCATCACAAATCATGTAAGGCACAAATGATATATTCACATCAGTACCTGAGCTCAAGAGTGGTGTAACGAAACAGCTCTTGCATTTCAAAGTAATGTGTATGTTACTGATCTGCTTTTTTATTTCTTTTGGTAACGTGAAGGGTGTTTGATGATTACTGTGTTTTGCCTTGATACAGACATGAAAAGCAAACCTTTTTTCAGAGGTGTAATCATCCTGTCTCTCAATTGAATTCATTCCACTTCTACTACTAGCAGAAAATTTTACTAGAACTCCCAAAATGTAATACCATTACTTCAGGTTTAAGGATGAACTTGTTTGATGACACACTATATTATGATATAATATATGAGCATATATGTCTTAGATATTTGAGCCACAATTATCCAACATGCATAAAGGGTTTTTTTTAGGAAGCACCTCTGATATTCACACCTTAAGTGCACAATATCACATGTATTTGCCCTCTGAAGTGTTACAGGTGTGTGAGAGATGACTACAACACATTTTGGCAGTACACTCATACCTTGGATTGCAAACGTGATCCGTGCGGGAGGCATGTTCGCAACCCGCAGCGTTCACAGCCTGAAGCACCGCGTGTGTGCATGCGTGTGACGCGATTTGGCACTTCTGTGTATGCACATGGTGTCATTTTGTGTTTCTACGCATGCGCAAGTGCCGAAACCCAGAAGTAACCCGTTTCAGTACTTCCGGGTTCAGCACAGTCTGCAACCCACAGTGTTCGTAACCCGAGATATGACTGTACAGGAAGATAACGTGTGTTCTGCATCTGAACTCTTCTTCCATAGTGGGTAGGCTGGAAAAACTGAAATGAAATATCCTCTGCAGCTTCTAGTATAATACAGCTGCAAGTGACTTAAGTACCGTATTTTTCTGTGTATAAGACTAGGTTTTTTCCCTAAAATAGTGGGCGCCTTATACATGGGGGCATCTTATAGACGGAAAAGTACGGTACTTAACAAGTTGCTTTTTTCAGGGAGTCTGAGAGAAGGGACAGCTGTTCCTCCCAGGAAGCTTGAATGTTACTAGAGCAAACAACAAAATGCGTAGTTCAGAGAGGAAAGGTTAGAGCTACCATGTTTTTGAGCACAAGCGGTCAAACTGTTTGAGATGTGTTTGAGATTTCCTTCCTTCAGCTTCTAGGACTGAAAGAGTTTGAGGAACTGAAGAAATGGATCTAGTCCAAGTACCATTCTGTTTTCTTTTAAGTCTGCAAAGGAAAAGTCATTGATATTGTTAACTAAACCACCACAGGGAGATGACTCACAGATATGCATGTAGCCATGGAAGTATCATTCCTCACTGGGCTTTAATCACTTCATTTTTCTAATATTAAAGTGGACATTTTATAGTTGCAATTTTGTGAGGAACATACTTTCTTCTTCTTTTTCTAGGATGTCTCTGCATATGCTGTAACCTGGTTCCTGTTAGTCCTGAAGAAGTAACATACTCGGTGTCCTTTTTACATAAAGGTATGTCAATAGTGCACTCCTGTGCATGTCTACTTAGAAGTAAGCCCAACTGAGTTCAGTGAGGCTTCTCCAGGTATGTGTGGATAGGATGGCAGCCTAATGCATCTTGTCCAGACTTTGCTATTTGTATTCTAGAAGGCCTCATTCCGTTACAGGATTTGTATTTATTTTAATCTCTGTCGCCTCAAGCCTCCTTACCCCTTTGATACTTGCTTTTGTTTCATATCCAAATTTTCAAAAGCAAATACGTCTAATTTCAATTATTTAATTTTGTAAAGAATAAAGTAGATAGTGAAAGCACCAAAGGAAAGAACTATTTAATAAAACTGTATGGAAAATATCTTCTTGAATTCATTGTTTTTGTTGATGTAAAATACAAGAATTCAAATTCAAAAGTACTCTCTGCCCATCATAGAATTACAAATGTATGTAATTTGCCCATCATAGAATTTTGCATTGTCAACACAATCTAAGCTGTATTTTTACAACATTGCAAGAGGACTTTGGAATTTGCCTGCTTGAAATTTATTGTACTTATTTATTTAAACAAAGCTTTTTTGGGTTTTGCTTAGTAAATTTTATTCAAGGCCTGCTCTTGGCTTCCTTGATTCATAAATGGGAACCACATTCCCCCAGACACGATTACCTGAATATCTGCACTTCAGTGAAT
Source organism: Podarcis filfolensis (assembly GCF_964270895.1). NCBI lineage: Eukaryota > Metazoa > Chordata > Lepidosauria > Squamata > Lacertidae > Podarcis > Podarcis filfolensis. The sequence goes on from NC_139612.1 coordinate 5,968,615, forward strand.
AAACCAGAGGATTTTATCCAGTGCTGCACAAATGGAGTCTTATTTGCGCGACAGAACTTCCCTTCTTTGCCTCTGCATTTGTGCTCCCGGTATCTCCTCTCGAGGGTCCCTCAACCCTCAGGAACAGATTTTGAGGGTGCAAGGGAGAGGGGCTGCAAGCGAGAGAAGTTTTTGTGCAAGCAGAACAGCAACACCGGACACAACCCAAGAAGATTCAGATAATAATAGTTTGCAGCTCAAAGTTGAACTTTGTGATGCAAGTGGAAGCAGAAGAGTTGGTTCTGTAATGTTACACACACTTACCTGAGAGAAACGACCAGGGAATTCAGTAGGCCTCATTTCTTAGTAGATATGCATAGGCTCCAAAGCATTTAATCCACAACTTCCTCTGAGGCAGATTTCTGATGTGTAAGAAGCTTCTAGCAAAGGGGTGGGTAACCTTTCAGGCTGTAGGGTTGTATCTGCACCACCACCGAACTCTCCCATTGGCCATGCACACATGGGAAGCAGATCACTTCCTCCTCATATGGTGGTCTAGACCTGGTGATCACTCACAGGTGATCCTATCCATCCTAGGGCTGTGTTCAGGGGTAACCTCTGCTGTGAGGTGAGGCAGTGGTGTCTTTCTAATGCTGAATTAAGATATCTTGGAGCTCTGGTCCAGTTCTCAAACTAGGACCTCCCTCCCTTCCTAAAGGTACACATGAAATCAAGTACCACAAAGTAAGTCTTGTGGTTTCTTAAAGAATGGCAAATTGATCATGGCACAAGTTTTCATGGACCAGAAGAAATACTCCTGAGCATGCGCAGATGGGGCAATAGAGTTAGGCTCTCACAAAGCAAGTTTGTTGAATTAGACCCTTCTTCCACCATAGCATGCAGAGGTGTGCATGTTCACATACTTGTTGTTGTTTAGTCGTTTAGTCGTGTCTGACTCTTCGTGACCCCCTGGACCAGAGCATGCCAGGCACTCCTGTCTTCCACTGCCTCCTGCAGTTTGGTCAGACTCATGCTGGTAGCTTCGAGAACACTGTCCAACCATCTCGTCCTCCGTCGTCCCCTTCTCCTTGTGCCCTCCATCTTTCCCAACATCAGGGTCTCTTTTCCAGGGAGTCTTCTCTTCTCATGAGGTGGCCAAAGTATTGGAGCCTCAGCTTCAGGATCTGTCCTTCCAGTGAGCACTCAGGACTCATTTCCTTAAGGATAGGTTTGATCTTCTTGCAGTCCATGGGACTCTCGAGTCTCCTCCAGCACCATAATTCAAAAGCATCAATTCTTCGGCGATCAGCCTTCTTTATGGTCCAGCTCTCACTTCCATACATCACTACTGGGAAAACCATAGCTTTAACTATACGGACCTTTGTCGGCAAGGTGATGTCTCTGCTTTTTAGGATGGTGTCTAGGTTTGTCATTGCTTTTCTCCCAAGAAGCAGGCGTCTTTTAATTTCGTGACTGCTGTCACCATCTGCAGTGATCATGGAGCCCAAGAAAGTAAAATCTCTCACTGCCTCCATTTCTTCCCCTTCTGTTTGCCAGGAGGTGATGGGACCAGTGGCCATGATCTTCGTTTTTTTTGATGTTGAGCTTCAGACCAATATTTTGCGCTCTCCTCTTTCACCCTCATTAAAAGGTCCTTTAATTCCTCCTCACTTTCTGCCATCAAGGTTGTGTCATCTGCATATCTGAGGTTGTTGATATTTCTTTCGGCAATCTTAATTCTGGCTTGGGATACAGAGAGGCATATGTGCGACACTGGGAACGGCATAGATGCAAATGAAAGACAATTTCAAATTTAAGGTGGAAACCTAGCTGAGGTGGAACTTTCCAATTTCTATTTTTCTATTATTTGTTCAGGAATAGTTGTATAAAACTGACTTTGTGTCTGTGGTATACCAAAACTCCCCCCTCTTAATCTTTTGCAGGTTATAGTAAAACGTATACTGTTACTCTGGAAAGAGGGGATTCCTCAGAAGTGAAAGATCTTACTTTTTTAAATCTTGGTAAGTTTCTAACTTCCTCTTTCTCCTTCAGTACTTCCCTTGATTACATACAGTTATGATCAAAAATCCTTAAGTGGTTTTTTTATTGTGAAAAGTGGAAATGTACATATTTTCCTTCCTTTGTCTTACATGGGTCTATTACGCTTTCCCAAGATGATTGCTAAATAAGCAAATCTTTCTGCATTGACCTTCATTTCGTTTGGCCTTAGCAAGTAGCTTTAGTTGTCTACAGTCATGAGACCATAGCATGCTTTTGGGGGGAAATGAGAATAACCAGGCTGCTTATTTCCTGTGGCACGGCATGCATAAATCTTGCTGTCTTGTGTATTGTGCCTCTGAGACACAGGAGTGGTTTTTGCTGGCAAAGGAAACTAGGCTGGGAGTCATGTAGTTGGCACACATACAGGATACAAGTATTCTGGTTTTAATGAGATTAAACATACACAGAATATTGTTACAAAAGTTGGGTGCCTCCCTCTCTTTCTGCCGAGCAGCGGCAAGAGCCCCTGGGGTTCCAGGCACTCACTTAGGGTCTATGGTCCTTTGGAGAATTGAGACATGGCAGAGGCTGTTGCATCTTTAAAAAACATACAGTGGTACCTCTGGATACGCATACCTCTGGTTGCGTATCCTTCAGGATGTGAATGCAGCGAACCCGGAAGTATTTTTCTGGGTTTCGCCGTGCACACATGCACAGAAGTACTCTACCGCGCACATGCACAGAACAGGCACTTCCAGTTGCGAATTCCTCCGGAACGGATCCCGTGTACAACCGGAGGTACCACTGTAGTTTGTTCACCTATTTACACGTTTGGGCTGCATGGAGGGAGTCCAGAACTAACAACATGGTTATTTCAGGAGGGGCTTGTATTATTATTATTATTATTATTATTATTATTATTATTATTTATTTATTTATTATTTAAAAAATTGTATACAACCCTATACCTGCAGCAGTGCAGTCATCTTTCAGCCAGCCTGCGCAAGATGGCTGCTTTCTTCCTGCTTCTTATTCCCAGAACCCCTTGCTACTAGACACACAGTTACCCAGGCAACCTTCCAAACCCGTTTCTCTGTTCACACATGAAGGTTAGGAAAGCAGTTCTCTTGCATTGCCAATGACCCTCAGTGGCCTTTCATTGTTTCTTAATGGCCCTAGCTTGGCCAGGTCGTTTTGCGTAGGCTAGCCCAGGAATTCCTCTGCAGCTTGTATTCTCCCTGCAGATCCCTAATAACCAAAATCCTACCATTTATTAATTTCTAGGGTTTAGGGGGTCCCCCCTCCAAATCTATAACAATATTTTGAATACAATAGGTCTGAATAACTCATCTATCAAATAAACCTAAGCTGTAAGGATAATTAAGTGCTCAAAATTAACAATTCTCTTCTGTTTCTCCCCCCAAACGTATGTATATCTGGTTGTTGTGAAAACAACTACAGACTATTATGTGGCTGTCTACTTACCTGGACACTTCCTGCATCTTCTCAACACTCGGCATCCTGACCTGATGTGCTATAACTTCTTTCTGACAGGTACAGTGGATTCTTTAACAATTAGTTCTGCAGCAGCTTCTCTCAACAGAAAGTCCTTCTGTGTCCTTCAGGTGCCTCTACAGAAATGAAACCCACATGGACAATGCAAAATAGAAAGAACAATGGCTGAGAAATACACGTCGCACCACAATCACCACCTATTCGCAGCATTTGTAGATTTTAAAGCAGCCTTTGACTCCATCCCAAGAACCCGACTCTGGGACAAACTTAACAAATCATCCATAGACCGACGTCTGCTGCTACTAATATACAAATTGTACAACAACACATGACTTCGTATAAGATGCAGCCAAGAAGGTCAACTCTCTAATTTCATTAGAACAACAAAGGGAGTTAAACAAGGATGCATTTTGGGCCCCTTTTTGTTCAACATCTATATAAACTCCCTAATAGACCACCTACAAGGAGCGGATACACACGCCCCAAAATTAGTAGACAAAAAACTGCCTATCCTACTCTATGCAGACGATGCGGTTATATTGTCCCAGACGCAGATGGGTCTCAAAAGAGCTCTTAACAGCTTATCCCAATATTGCAGAGAAGAGAAATTAACAGTGAACTACCAAAAAACAAAAATCATGGTTTTCTCTAACAAAAGAAAAATATACAGATGGAATTTAGACAATCAGGAGATTGAACAAGTGACATGCTTTAAATATCTAGGAGTTATATTCCAAACATCAAGGAAGAAGACTGCCCACATAAATTACAGCTCCTCTACAGCACAAAAAAGTACAACAGCAATCCTAAGATTCCATCGTACAACGGGAGGAAATTTCATTCCTGCTACAATTAAACTATTCGTTGCAAAACCAACAGCACAAATACTATACGGCGCACCACTCGTCTCCCTCTCTAATCTAGACCCATATGAAAAGATACAATCAGGTTTCCTTAGATCACTCCTGCAAACACCTAAATGCGTCCCAAACGCCGCCCTACGACTGGAAGCGGGCTTATACAGCATTAAAGCCAAAGTATGGATAAGAACCTTATGCACTTGGTTAAGACTTAACAACTCACCGGCTGGACTACTTTCCCTGATGCTTCTTGACAAATTCCAATCTAGTTGGTTGAAGGGCACTCTCAGAAAACTGGCCACATATGGTCTCTCCCCAGAGTATCTATTAAGTTTAGAAAGGGGAAGGGCCAAGAACATAATCAAAGAAAGACTCAGAGACATTGAAGCCCAAAATGACTTTAATCAACTTCCGATAACTTACAAACTTCTATACAACCCCCAAAGGCCCCATCTAGCAAACTATCTCAAAGTTCTAGACAACGCTAAACACCGATGGGCATTTTCCAGGGCCCGCTTTAACGCTCTCCCTTCAGCTCTTCTAGAGGGAAGATACAATAAAATACCGATCGAACAAAGATTATGTCCCTGTAACAGCAATGAAATCGAAACCATTGGGCATGTCATCTTATACTGCCCATTATATTGAGACTCAAAAAAAGAGCTGATCGAACCGATTCTGAGGAAAATACCTCGCAGTACAGACGACACCTATATCAGACACCTCTTAGCTGACAAAGAGCCCGAAATTAACAGGTCTGTGGCAAAGTACTGTTACATTGCAACAAGAATAAGACGAGCAATGATGTCAACAACGGAGTTCAAATTGTAAACATCGAAGGAACGATAATAAACAGTAGCGACACCTGAATTGAATTTTTAAAACTTTAAAAGTCAAAACCTGGTTATAAATATAAGCACCAATTCTGTGAATTGGCCATATTTCTACTGTTATTTGTAGCACAATACTACTTTTAATGTCATATTTTTATAAATTGCTTCCTGGTCACTGACAGTATTAAAGATATTTGATTTGATTTGATTTGAAAGAACAATGAACTTTAAAGAAATTTAAAAGCAAAGCCTCAAGCTCTCTAACCAGTGTGTACTGTCATGCTCTTTCCCAGTTTTCTGCACTGGCTCTTCAATGATGAAATTTCGGCAAATTGGCAAAGATGCCATTTACACCACTATGTACTCAGTGCACAGACAGATCATGCCCTGAGGGCATCTTCCACCAGCATATTTTCACCACATATGCCTTGGAGATAAATGGGTGTTTGCACAGGAGAACATTACACACTGTGTGCTCTTGAGCCGGCCCCATTAATTTCAAAAAGGGGTTTGTATGAGAACTACAGAGTTTGACCTCGCAATAATTTGGAAGCAATGTCTGGGCGGAAATTGCTGAAATGTCCGTGAAAATGTAAACATATGGCAACCCGTGTTGGATTTTGGCAAATTTCCAAAACAACGACAACAAAAAACTCAACAATTTTGGCTAAGTTTCACTTTTTGAAATAAGGCAACCCTAGCTTATTCCCAGATAGAATTGTGTCTAGAATTGCAGCCTCATTGTTTTATCTTCTCATTTTTACTGCACGCTTGCATGGTTCTAGTTTTTCTTTTACCTGCTCCCACCCACCAAATATAAAACAAAAACAGGAATGTGATCCTACCTTTTCCTCTTCCAACTGTGAGACAAGCTAGGCAGTTTATGTGGGATATTTCCCCCCACTTTGAAAACATGACCCCATAGGAAGGTTTGAATGGGTTTATGATGAGACGGGAGCTTTAAGTTTCTCTCTCCATGTTGACATCTTGACAAAAATTACACCTCCCACCCCCCACAAAACTGCTATACCCCTGCGGGGGGGGCTGTATTTGGGGGTTCTATGTCAGGTTTTAAATCCTTTTTCATTTGTTATTTGCTTGCCTGGACTTCTCTGTGAGTAAGAGTGGGATATCAATTTAAGAAATAAATATGTAATACCAAGCCATATAGTTGTTAGATTGGGTGGGGTAGATGAGCATCCTCCATTGCCCCCCCTTCAAATCTGGTGAGCCCTTCATTAGTTTAATGTAAATACTGTTCATGAGTCATGTGTCATTGCTAGCTTTCTTTGATCACGTAGCACAGGAGCCACAACTTTCGAAAGCTCTTAGAATAAAGGCAAACATGTGATGCAGGAGGTTCCTTTCCTGTCTTGATTCATGTTTTCAGTCACCTAAAGGCAAAAGCATTGCAGCCCTTCTGAGAAATGCCACCAACCTTACTCACCTGAAAAGCACACCATATATTAGTCATACACTGAAGCATGCAAAACGAAGGGTAAAAGTCACTGGTGTGTTATAGGGCTTGTTCCTTATGGAAATTACTCTGGGGCACGAGGGGATTTGTATATTTCAATGTGCTGTGTGAAATGTAAACTACTTCTCTGCAACCCTGTGTTATTCAGGTGGGAATGCAAAAATTAATAGCTTTCACACGAACGCCCTCCTTTCGCCTCTCAAGTCGATGGTCTTGGATCGCAGCACAGGAAGCATATTTACCGTTGCAATAAACAGGCAGGCCTTGCTGCAGTTTTTGTGGAACAGCAAGTCGGACAACGACAGATTGGCAGCACTTCACTGTTTACTTCTGCATATTGGAAGCGCTAAGGAATTGGAAACCCAGGTGGGAAAAGGATTCATTTTTTTCATGCAGCACAAATGTCATTTTGTGTGTAAAACATAACAGCACAGTTCCTTTTATTAAGCAAATAGTTGCTAAGGCCATGTGTCCCAATATTGGCGTTAAAAATATGCCGCAATCTGAAAGCAGGAGCCCATATATATGTAGGAATTTTAACGCAGCTCCTACAGAAGTTTAGCTTCGCAACGAGTTTCACTGGCTTGCCCTAAAGTAGGTCAGAACAAAGCCACAATCTGGTTGGGATGGGTGCAGTGGTAGAGAGTTGGGGAAACTAGAAAATGTTCCAGAGATAATCTGCACTCATTGTATAAATTTGCATGCAAAAAATTAGACGACAGTAAGATTCAGATGATTTGGGGAGACTTGATGGCCAGTCAAAATGGCAGGAGGAAGAAGTTTTGTTGCTTGTAGGTGATTTGGAAGGTGGCATATGTTTAGTCTTGACTCAGGAAAGCAAAGCACAGAGATTTAAAGTCCTTATATTTTTACTGTAAACCTTCACACCTCAATCTTTGCCGACCATTTTATATTCTTAATTTCACAGATTATCCAGTGGATTATAGAGAACGCAGCCACTTGTTTTACATTTGACCCCATACAGGAACTTATCACTGGTAGGTGCTTCTAGGATTGGTGTCAGACTGGAAGTAGTGTGGGGTCTGTACACATGAGTTTGTTTGCCTAAAAATTCAGAGGTCACGAATCATTGGAGGAGAAACCCATTGGGAGGGGAATTTAAGTCAGGCTGACTAGCCCAAGGTCACTCAGAGAACTTCATGGCTGAGAGAGAATTTGAACCATGGTCTCCCAGGGGCTGGTCCAGCTAATACACCACTCCTTCTGAGAAGCCCAAGGAAACCCATGCCGATTCTTCCTATCTGATATATTCTTTGAACTCCTGGTATTTTTTGGAACACTTGCAGGAAATACGTTGACTTGGAGGTCGCCAAAAGCCTTCATTGAAATGTTCTCTCAATTTTCTCAGCTTCTTTGTCCTGGAGAATGTGTCTGAAGGACAGCAAACTGGATAGTGTTTTACCATATACACCACTCCTGTACTGGAATGAGGTAAGACAAATGCAGAACTGAAGAACTTACCCTTTCTCTTCAGCTAGGATTTAATTAAGAGTCTGTAATCACTCCTCTTTAATATGGCCCCATAATTGGAAACGGGGGGTGGTATCAGGCTGCCCCTGTTCCTGTGTGGGATTCAGTCACAGACCAGCAAATTTAGGTTGTGCAGTTACAGAGGATGTGTCACTCTTGCACAACAAACCCACGACCAAAATGGGACTTCCCAAAGTTACAGGAAAATGCACTGAAAAATGTGGTGTAACAGTTGGTTGACGCAAAGTTGTCTAACCTCCCTGCAGTTTTTTTGCAAACAAATTGGGATGAATGCTTAATAAGCAGGTTGTCTTGAAGCAACCTTGAACACAGAAGAGAAGATGATTCCCCTTTTTTTCCATAGCCTGCTATCCAAGTCTGCAGGGAAAATTGGTGCCACATCCCTAGCCTAGATTAAGATCTTGTGTTCTTGTATTTGTAGGATATCCCTGGAATCGTATGCAGAACACACATTATCTCACTACCTGTGTTAAAGGTATGTCTGCATAAGAGACACTTGCTAGCAGGATAGAGAGTTCCATGTTTGTGGTTTTCAGAAATACTTATGTAGGTTTATCTGTATGTGTAATTCATCATATTTTACAAAATTGCCACAAGGGGACACTATTGTTCCACATTGTTTTTCAACAATTCTATCAAATACTGTATAGCATACTTGCTGCAAGAGGCAATACCTGCAAACTCTGAGACTGAATGGTGCACTAAATGCCTTAAGCATCTGGATTTTGAAAAGATTCCAACATTTACTGTTTTTCATAGAGTAATATCAGAATTCCACACCCTCATGGATTTTATATGGCAGATGTTTAAGCAGGAGCAGGCAGGATTCAAGGACTATTGTTTGACTTCATATTTCCTTCAGAATCCATGTGAATGTTTCATTCAACATAATTGTTTTATGTTGTACTGATGTGAAAACGTTGAGCATACATTAAAATTACAAGCAAGGTCACTGCCAAATACTTCAACATGCAACTAAATTGTTGAAGTTAATATCTGAAGATTTAGCATAACCAAACCTACCCTCAAGATTCCCCATCTTCAGGAGAAAAATGATGGTTGCATGTATTTTGTTTCAGTGTATAAACATTTGAACTTAGCAGTTTTGAGGCTGTGCAACAGGTTAATGTCTGGGTGATGCAAAATTTCTCTATCACTCACTTTAAAGCTCTTTGCATTCCAAAGCTAGACTCTGCATGTCTCATTATCTTGGTTTGCTTAACTTTTGTTTATAGGAGGAAATAATTTCTCTGCTCTCTCTCTCGCTTTCTCTCTCTTAAGGTACAGAAGTGCAAAGGCTTCTGGGAAAATCTAGGTTCAAGCTTGGAATGCTCCAGATGTTTTGACCCACACATGTGTTTCAACAGCAAGCTGCTTAGGCTGGAACGGGATAAACTGCTTTCAGTTGAGGTAAATGGATCTCAGTAATGAATATTATGGTACAGCCAATTTATCTGTATACTGTGTTCCTCATAAGTACATTGTGCTCAAAGTGGTTCATAGGATATATAGAGTATAGTAACCACAGTTATAATACATTACTATATAACAACCAGTGCAACAATTGCAGTTGATTTAAAAAAATATCAGAAGATTAAATGAATGTAATAGGATGTACCAGTAGACCACAAAACAATATCCAATATCAATGTTATAATCAAATTAAGTAGTTCATTTAGTAGTTAATAATTCAAAGACCTAACAGTATGATACCACAACCACATCAAGCTAACAGAAAAAGAGGATATGAGAAAACAAAATAGCCACAAGACACTTTAGAGAACTCAGATGTGTAAGTGGATTTGCATATTGATTAAACCACATGACAATTTTTTATGTGAATTGCTTGTTGGCAGAAGTAGTTTTGTAATATATGGTTGCTGTATTAGAGAAATAACGCATTTTTGCACAGTCACTCATTTCTCTTTAACTAAAACCACCGTTTTGATTGGTAATTGGTTCTGTGTTCATGAAGAAAGGTTTGTCCTACAGTGAAGAAATAACTGGGCCTTGCTGTGGATTCACACATTCACTGGTAACTTTAAATGCTCATTTAGACATCTCTTTGTCTAATCCCATTTCAGCTCTCCTTTAATCTTCCATCCAGATGGGTGTGATTCAGCCTGGGGTGACCAATGTAGGCTATGCATTTTGTACACGTGGCTTCTCCTAGTCAGGGCAAGGGCTGGTTCGGGTGTAATGAGCAACCACAGTTTCCCATTCTGTGAATTAGCTTACATGAAACTCAGGTTCATGCATTTCCCACTATCCTACTGTTGTGTAGCCACAAGGAGATTAGCTCTCCATTGTGTCCTAACCTAGGGTTCTGTGGGTGGTTAAACTGCAGGTTGTTAGAACAAGACAGAATCAAAACATTGTGTAACATCCTTGCTTGTTCTGAGACAACGGTATAAACAAGAAGAGAGGTGGGAAGTGGGAAGGCCAAGGGAGGCTTATTCACATATCTGGAATCCATGTTTTTTGTAACATCTCGGCCAGCTCAAAGAACATTCTGGGGAGGACCCACTTTTATTCTGGGTCACATCCACTGTATTCTGGTTTTCTGGAACTTCACTAAGAACTTCTGAAGCTGTTGCTTGCACAGTTGGAGTACATAATTTGACAATGTAGGTTTCCTGTCTTCCTTCCTTCCTTGCTTTTATTTTGACTTAAAATTCTTATTAGACATTGATAGAATAAAATTGACTGTATCTCATAACGTTCTTAATTCAAGTAATTTACACTTTGATTTAGAGAACTGAAGAGAGAACAATATATACGGAAAGCATGCTTGAAAACGCAAAGAAGTAAGTTGATTTCTGTAACATTTCTGTTTCCAGAAAGTGAAAGACTCCCTTTTAAAGGGTCTGTCCGTTTTTAGTGTGTTTATGAAATTTAGCTGGAGAACAAGTTGCAGATGCCTGCAAAAAACACTTTGGCTCCTCATGGCGAACAGTCAATGGTCCATTGGTAACTTCAAACGGTGTGGGTTTCTGCTCTCAGATTAAGCAGGGACACCATCTTGTTGGGACTGAGTTATGTTGGGCTCCCCACAAAATTTGATCCCATCACTCACGTACCCCAGGGGACACATGCCACCACCGCCCCCATTTGCAACAAAAGTTGGCGCCTCTGATGTTGAGTGTCCACCCTCTTCACCTTTATCAGCACTGGCATTTATGTTGGACTTCACAGTGTGATGGTACAGATCCATGTGACAACTGCTTCTGTGTATTCTGACTGAGGCAGGCATCACTTGACACGGAAATGCCACCCTCCCTGTCATTTTCAGGCTGCCCCCAAGACAAAGCAGCATGCCTTGCGGCACTGGCATATCCGTGGCAGGATTTTTAAGTGTTCATGGACCACCTGGAGGAAAGCAAGGGATTGGCTCTGTTGTATAGAAGCCTAGTTAATTATGGTAGCAGTATCAGTATTTCAAATAAAAATATGGATGGATAGAATGAGGAGTGGTTATTCTGTAGCATATAATAAGCTTTACTGGGCATTAACTAGTGACATATAAACCAGCTGTCTTGAGACTAGTTTCCATTTTGAAGAAATGCTCGTTTTGTGTTATTAGTATTCAGTGAGTTATCCAGGTTTGGTGTGTGATATAATTCACGCCTTATCCTGTTTTGATTTGCATTTTTGCAAGCTTCCGCCTGTTCTATTTGTTGGTGTGTGAGCATCTACTCTTGGGTTTTCATTTCTTTCTGCAGCAGAGTTCCTTTTACAGAAAAGTTTTCTTGCGTTTTTTAATTCTTTGTAGCAGCAGCAGCAGCATTCCAGCTGTCTCTTAGTGAAATTCCCATTACAGGAATAAACACCATTTGGTTCTGTTTCTCAGAGTCTTTATTATTTACAAAACATTACACTGGTCATTAATAAAGAACAAAAACAAATAAAGCAACATAATTTATTTCTCTTTTTAGCTGTCCGGCCAGAGACCTAATCCTGACTCATTCAGGATGTCTTGCTGGACACTATTTTCAGTTTCTGTTGTGTTTTCATTTCAGAAATCAGTGGTTGTTGTGTAGATTGTGTCTGTTTTCTACATATGTTTGAGCAATTCCCCCTTTGAAGCACATTAGTAACGTTTTTCTTTTCACTTAGAGTGTTTTCCAGCCTGAATAAATGGAACACAGGTAAGACTAGTATTCCCTGACGCTGAACGGCTACAAATAGTGATATTATATTCCTTCCCAGTGTTCCCTATAGACTGACATTTTTATCATGCAGGCAACTCCCAATTTACATGCGGGTTACATTCCACACTGTCACATGTGTAACTGAAATCATGTATATTGGGAGTACTTTGGAGAGTCCTACTAGCTTGCAAGGAGACTCCATAGAGGGGCTTTGTTGAGGCTGCTGAGCCTCCCTGCCTAACAGCCGACATGCGGGATAGTGCAGCAGCACCCCCCTCCCGCTTCCCTGCATGTCAGCTGAGTGAGTCAAGAAAGCCACGCTGCCCCTCTGGCTTCTGTGGGTTGCACAACTGACATACAGGGAAGTGCATATGGCGGCTGCGCTACTCCGCATGTCAGCTGTTAAGCGGGGAGGCTCAGCAGCTCCACAAAGCCCTGCTGCCCCTCTGGCTCATGATGAGCTCCTCCCCCAAGCCCAAACAAGATGTCTACTTTGGGCTCTGGGGAAGGTCTCCTTGCGAGCCAGGAAGACTGTTCAGGGTGCTCCCCATTTCCAGAATCCGCTTCCAGGTTCCTGGCACCACGTGTGTGCGTGGTTGCATGCAAATTGCCTGTGTGTAAATGGTGAGTTGCCTGGTACTGAAAATCACACAGATTTGCTGAAGACAGAGTAAGTGTGGGGGAGGGCTTTTAATTAAAATGCAGGAACACTGCTCTAGATTTCTTGGGAGAGGTACTTGGATGAAAAGATTGCTGTTGGAAATAAGTTTGCGGGCAAATATATTTGCTTCATTTCAGCAGGGAACCCCACCGCTCTGTATTTCCCTAAATATGTTTATTTATTGTGGAACTTTTAGTAAAGTGTTCCAAGATCAGGGTGCTGATAGTTACACATAACTTAGAGGTACCATTTGGAAGTACCCAAGTCCTGTCTCAAAGGCATCTGCAAGTTAATTCCCATTAAGTTTGGGGGCCTAAAGCATGGGCTGAACTGCTCATTGTGCTTAAAGAAGCAAAGTGGCAAGTAAGCAATGTTTTGCTTCTAGGATCCCAACCTACACACCAATAATCATTTGTTTGCCTCTTCAAGGACCCTGTGCATGCTGTGAGCTATGAATGTCAACTTCAGAACAAAGAGCATTTTGTATTATTTCCCCTGGTTTCTCTGGACCTGCTGGCTCTAAAGGGCTTATGGTGTTTAGAGGGGCATCTTAGATCCTACCAGCCTGTTCCTATGTTAGGCTTCTCAAAACTCACTCCAAGTTTTCTCAGGCTTGGTGCAAAGGCAACCCTCAACTGAGCTTGCCTTACAGAGCCATGCATGGATATTTTTAAAAAATGGATAAGAAATTTATTTCCTTATGGAGAAAGACCATCACTCAGTGGTTGAGAACATACTTTGCTTGTAAATGGTCCTGGATCCCTCTTCTCTATTCCTGGCAAGCTATAGATGCATCAGTGATCTGACTCAGTTTAAGGCAGTTTCTGTGTTCCCTGATCATCAAAATGCAGGCAACATGTTGGCACTACATTCAGAAGCTGCTCAAACATGTGCCCTGTTACCCAGAGGACTCTGAGGTATAGCATAGTCCCTGAATAACAACAACATAATATGGCCTCTCCTTCTCTTGTTTAATTTCAGAAGAAAATATGGTTCCTCTCTTCCAGGAAGAAGATTACCAGCAACGGTTGCTAACAGGACTGGTATGTGTTGGCAATAGGTGGCACAAGTTGTTTAAGAAAGGATATTGGAAAGTGTAAATGCAAATGTTAGCGTTCAACTTCTTCATGAAGCTCCGTTTTCTTTGGTCAGCAAAACTACTATACAGAAATGCTCACACATTTCATCAGCTTGAATTTTTCATTGTAAACAGCTCTTAGGTAATCTTCTGATGTTGAATATGAGCTTTTGGACTGCTGAGAAAATACCATGCAATACCCACTGGCAACCTCCTACTAAGACCCTCTCTGTATAGAAGGCTCTAGACCCCAATTTTCACTTCTGGAATTTACATAATAAGTGGGAGTATGGGTTGCATGTGCAGAAAATAAATTGGTTCGCTTATTGTTTCCATGTCACAGGTATACGTGGAGGTCGCAGGAATACATGATAGTCTGAAAGCACATAAACCCATGTTTTTCTATACTTATACAGCATAAGATCATACAATGGGTGGGGGGGAGAGGAACGCATTAATTCATGCACTATGCTGTTGTGAGTCATATGACTTCAAGTGTTGCATCTGAACTCACCACAGATATCTTCAGTGTGATCCTACTGGACTTCTTTTGTTTTGGGATATTTTTGTACCCAATTTCTTATAGTGCTGCATTTGAAAAAGTATATCCCTATGATTTTACTAAAACACACATTGCCATATTTGTAAATTTCTTGTTGTTGAGAATTTTGATTAATAGTAATGAATTAAACAAAATAACGGTAATGAAAACATAGAAAAGAAATACAACAAAGAACAACAATGAACCAGGAAAAATTAATGTGAGACAAAGCATAAAGAGGACCATGGATCATAGAGTCCTAGATCATAGAATTGTAGAGTTGGAAGTGAACTTGAGGGTTGCCGCAATCCCCCATCCAATTATTACTTGTGGCTAAAGCATAGACAGTTGTTTGCTTTATAAAACTAATCTTAACTCCCTAGGATTACCCCTCCCCTCCCCTTGTTCTCCTCTTTAATATTAGAATTGTAAATTACCGGTTTGTATTTTCAGATGGTAGCACAGTTGAAAGATCATCTCACAAGGCACCTGCAGCATGTTGGCAAAAAGCAGATTGACCAAATAGCTGTGGATTATGTTTCGAAATCGGTTGGTTCTTTTTATGTATCTATGTATAAAAGTAAAACAATGTTTTACAGCAAGACATCATTTTGTCCCTTTAGAATGTGTGTGTTGCTGTCAGGCCTCACCATTTAGCCCGTGAGACTGTTTCCCCCAAACAGCACTCACCTGCCCTGCACTCGACATCCTGTGTGATGGAGAAGCAGCAGGATGGGTGCCAGTCCCTGTAGAAAGCAGGGGGCATCAGCTGATGGGCAGGGGAGCTCAGTCCTGCTTGGTTTGGCTGCACCAGACAGTTCCCTATGGGGAACTTATTGCCGCACCCAAACGCTGTGGAGAAAGCAGGATTGAATTCTCTGTTTAGCAGCTGATGTGTGGAGAGTTTACTGCTCCTTGGTTCAGGTATGTTGGCAAGCTCTTTGACCACATTGGCTGGGCCACCAACTCTACCTAGAAAGCTGCTTTCACATATGGCACATGTTGTTGGTGTAATTACAGCGTAGTCCTATGAACATTACTCGGAAATCACAGATAAGTTTCATGTGAGTTCAGTAGCACTTACTCTAAAGTAATTGTTCATAGATCTTGTCCCCTGCAGAGGAATCCCTAAGCATGTCTACTCAGAATCAAACCATACTGTGCTTAATGAGGTTCAGCCATAGTAAATGATTTTAATCTGCTTAATTGTAGTGATGACTGGTGAATAATTGTGAGAATTTTGAGAATAAGTTAGAAAATTGGAAAGTCTTGTACATAAGAATTCAAATATACCCCCTCCCCTTTCTAGCTGGATCTAATATGCTTGATAATGGAGAACGTTTGGAAGAAATATAGTCTTGGTCCCTGGGTCTTCTCATGGTAAGTAATTATTTTCCATTAAGTCACAATAAGTTCGGTAAAAAAGAGAACCCCCACAAAAGCTGAAAAGAGTGTTGTGTTTTATCTTTGGGGTGGTGAGATTGTGTCATGATTACCTGACTCCGCACATGGTAGACTTGCTAAGAACATTGATCAGAGCTTTATATGCATAAAGGTCTATTTAATCTTTTGTTATTGCCTGTGACAAATTCATTCAACATGTTCAACGATACATAGATCTGCTTATGAAACAACACAAAATGTAATTATTCTACAACTGTTGCTTTAATTTTTAGACTGTAATGTATTGTTTCATGCTTATGTTCCAGTTTAAGCATCAGAAGGGTCATTTTAGACATAGCATTCCTTACTACATAATACATGGTTTGTGAGGTCAGAAATGGGTGTCAAGTCTTGTATTGTATTAAGGGAAACTGAGGCACTTTAGTTACTGGTCGGTAGCCGTGTTGGTCTGCCGTAATCGAAACAAAATAAAATAATTCCTTCCAATAGCACCTTAAGTGGTTTTATTATACTCTCTCCTGGGATTACTTGTCAATGAAGAATGGGCTAAAAGTATTTTAGATGCATAAACAAGTTTGCAAACTCCTTCATCCTTTGCTTCATTGTCTTGCCAGTGTGGCTTTGACCCGGAGATTCTGACCTAATGTCCTGGCTAGTAAACTGATATTAAATTAAATCAGAGTTCCCTGTTTTGGAAGAACTGGTTAACAAAGCAGGTTCTCCAGATTGCAGCTAGCTTGCAGGAGGAGGGGTGAGCATATGGTTTATGAAGCTGGACTATGAATAATGAAAGGAGTTCAGGGAAGTATGTGAATTTGCCGTTCTTACATTCCATTCTGTTCTTATGTTTTATTCAGTAGGCAGGAAGGAAGATTGGATGAGATGGTCGTATTCTGTATCATGTGTCAGATTCTACAGGCCACCAGTGGAATGTGCATGCCTTTGCCTCCTGGTAAGTCCTAGGACAGTCAAGCTGTGTGTTCCATTCATTTAGGCAGGGAGAGCCAGAATGCTGTAGTAATTATGGTCAGTACTGGACTGGAGACCTGCATTTGAAGTTCCCGCTCAACAAGTATTTGCGGTGAACAATTAACGTTTGTAGGTTTGCAAGAGGCTCTGTGAAAATAATATTAGAAATATTGTAAAAAATGGAATAAGAGGGAGGAGGTTTTTAATAAAAGGCAATATTAGATTAAGAAATGCGGAAGAAGGACTAAAACGGAGGATTTGCAGAAGAGCTGAGGGAACTCCAAAAAAATATATTTGTGAAAAATTGTGTTATGTGTTTTTATATTTTTGCATTGTAAAATGAATAAAAAATAATTCAAAAAAAAAGAAGTAGTAGCTCCCGCTCAACTGTGAGGCTGATCATTTGAACTTTGGGCCTGTCTCTCTCTCTCTCATCCTGACATACCTCCATGGGGTTGTTGTCAGAGTGTAATTTTGTAGGAGTGAAAAGCCAAGTGTACCGCACCCTCAGCTTCTTGTAGGAAAGGGAGAAATATAAAAGTCATAGCGCCTGTTTGTGGAGGCTAGCTTTCTTCAGTCCCCACCTGTGTCTGTATACAGAGGAACCTTTAAATACTGAGTTTTTTAACGTTGGTTGTTTAGTACAATAATTTATATCTTGCCCTTCAGGATACAGATCCTACCGAGGCAGTGATAAAATCCCAATAAAAAACCATAAGTCAGGATCTTTCCTACCAGGCAGTTGCGAGAGGGGACTCTGTGGGGCAGGCAGAGCTGGAACAGATGCTTGGCACTACCTTTGCTTCCTCCTGTGCCCCCCCCCAGCCGCCTTCATGTCAAGATAAGGTGTTCTTATCTAGCAGTACAAAAAATCAAAACTAACAGGCGAGCATTGATTTGAATTTGTTCTATGCCATCATCCACACACCATTATAAGAAATATTCTTGATGTACAAATAATGTTGGCAAATTGTTGGTGATGAATGTTGCTTCTATAACCAATTCACCTTTATGAGCCACCGGGCGAATCATATTCTGAGCAGGGAATACCCGTGTTGCTGGGCAGTTTCCCAAAACAGCAAGGGGTTTCTCATCTGACCCAATAGACTTGGGCTGGTTTTCAATCCAATTAAGAATGTTTTTGCCAGAGAACTTGGCTAATCATCTTGTCACTTGTGAGGCCATTAGAGTAATGGTGTAACCCGTTGCTTATTTTTACTCAGAGTTGATCCATTGAAATTAATAGACATGACTAAATTAGGTCTATTAATTTCAGTAGGTCTGCTTAGTCGACCCTCACCCAGCAGTTCTGAATAGGGTGTTTGCTTTGCTTTTGCTGAGGAATATTTCTCTCTCTCTCAAACCGCAGGATTTCATACTCTGCATATAGTGCTGGGCATCCGATGTCTCCCTTTGCATGCACTCTTGCATTACATTGACCATGGAGTGCTACATTTGACGGAGAAGTGCGTAATGAAACTTTTGAAAGGTAAGATGGATTTTCCATATCCCATCCTTAACTGTTTGCTACTAGCAGCTCTGAATAGAACACTAGAACAGTAACAACTATTACTTGGAAATTAAGTCTCCCTCTCCTACGCGAAAGCGACGGAAGCTGGCATCACGCTGTGTCCTACTATGTAGATTTGTTATTTGGGATGGCATGCAGGAGAGAGTCTTGAATTTCCACTGCCACATACATAGCACAAACTTCAGTATGAAATGAGGCCTGCAAGTATCTCTCTCTCTCTCGCTCTATCTCTCTTTCTGTAAATATATATATGCCCATATAAGTGGGTCTGTTGTTTTTTGTAAAAAAAAAGGATGTGTACCAAAAAAGAGTTGGATTTTGGTTCACACTAAACTTTCCAGAGGGGCAGGACATGAGACTAAGATTCACTCCAGTCTTTCACTGCTCTTCATACTCTTGTGTTTATAGCATTGATAGAGAGATGTTTGGAAGGGTAGCATAAACAGAAGTGTCTTGCCTCACATCTCATAGGTCCACAAAAGTTTATGCCTTATTAATTTGTTATTCTTTTAAGATGCCACAAGACATTTTATGTTATCTCTGTAACATTTAAGTTCAATTAAAATATTTCAGCTGCAGCAAAGAACACCATAAATTGTGGGTAGAAATATTTGATATTACTGAATTCATGCTGATAGAAGAGCATAGAAAGGAGAAAATTTTGTGTTAGAATGGTTTAATTACGTAAACAGTAGATCTAAAATAAATTGACATACATGGCAGTAATTGGGGGAAGCCTTCTGCATGTAGGTTTTGATCATACAGTTCTGGGGCCCTTTTCAGTTACTGTGTTCCTTGCACAAGTCGTAATGTATTTATCTCGGAAATGGAAATACTGGAAAGGGACTTCACTTCCTCCAGAGTGCTCGTTGCTACAGCTTTACAGTAACATGCCCACAGTGTTTCTCTATCACCTCAATCGATTCTGCAAATCTCATCTCTTGTGCTTCTGCTTTATATAGCTCTGTTCAGCTGGTATTTATTAGGGGAGGAGGCAGTGGTTCCGACAACCATGAAACATCTAAGTTGACTGAACTAATCGTCTGTTCCGCCTTGGAAGTGTGGGCTTCTAAACTGTGAAACAGCCTGGAGGGACTGATGTTTTGGTTCCTCATTAGGATTTTGAAGTAGTTTGGTTAACAAAATTTTCTCCTGAACAGATTCACTCTCATTAATGGTTGCGTTTCGCCATGATAAAGGGATGTTATGATTTGTAGAAAGAGCAAATATTCCAGTTTTTAAAAGCTTTATGTTTTATTATTCTGAAGGGCATCATACTTAAAGTGTTTGCATCGGACCAGAACTGTATGTGATGATGATCGAAACAGCACCCTCTTATTTCTGTAATTTGTTGTTAAGGAAATGTGTGACATCATGTGATTACATCATGTGTTTTTCTCTTAAACATTATGGGTTGCTGCTGGAGAAATGCACAGCCAATAGGTTGCAGCACATGTTTTTGCAGCTACACACTACACGGAGAGCAGATGTACTTTTTCAGTGTCAACTGCGTTTGGCATTTAAGAAGCAGTTGTTTCAATGTAACTGGACTTTATTTTTCTTTTTTCTTTAACTTTTTCTTGTAGTTGTATAAAAATTTGGTCCCAGCCACTTAACTTGAAAATATTATTTTAATAAAAAGGTAAAGGTACCCCTGACCGTTAGGTCCAGTCGCAGACGACTCTGGGGTTAGGCGCTCATCTCGCTCTATAGGCTGAGGGAGCCGGCGTTTGTCCGCAGACAGCTTCTGCGTCATGTAGCCAGCATGACTAAGCTGCTTCTGGCGAACCAGAGCAGCGCATGGAAACGCCGCTTACCTTCCCGCCGGAGCAGTACCTATTTATCTACTTGCACTTTTTTGGCGTGCTTTCAAACTGCTAGGTGGGCAGGAACCGGGACCGAACAATGGGAGCTCAGCCTGTTGCAGGGATTTGAACTGCTGACCTTCTGATCGGCAAGGCCTAGGCTCTGTGGTTTAGACCACAGCGCCACCTGCGTCCCTTATTTTAATAGTAATGCACAAATAGGGTTATATATTAGAAAGGCTATGGTAAAATCCTGTGTTCTTGAATTCATGCTAATATGCAATCAGGCAATTACATTAAAATTATATTTGAGAGCGGATTTGCTCAAACTTATTTAGATCGTGAGCTAAGGTAACTGAGATTTAAAACGTTGGTTTCATAAGTTGTCTTGCTTATAAGCTGTTTTGAGGGGGTCAGGGTTGATAGCTACAAATATACATTTGGATATGAATATGCATTAATAAAATCCCCATTAAGACACATTCTGCAAACTGTAATCAGTGCAATTCAAGGCCATCTTTTCTTAAAGAAATGGAGGGTATTTTTAGCCAGCACGACACTACATGAAAATCTGGATCAGTTTTCTATATAAATCTGGTTTATTTGTGGCACAGGCTTGGGTGTTCTGTTCGTTATGACGCTATACCTTGGTTTCCACCCTTTTGAAAAGCTAAGCTCTAGTTCTTTGTAGCTAAAGCTCCAGGTACTCTGGGATGAAACCAGTTTTCTGGATAACTTCAATTGGACGCCTGGGTTGGGTACAGAGACTGACTTGGCTGCCCTGTATGAAGGAACACCTGTGTTGGGATACAGACAAAGGAATATGATGTTGTTGGTTTTCTTTGATTTTGCAGCAGCATTTGATACTATCAACCATGATACCCTCCTGGTTCGACTGCCGAAGCTAGGAGGGAGATTTAATGCCTTGTAGGAGTTCTGCTTCTCTTAATGTGCTTCCCCTACTTGGATAAGATTAATTGGTTAATTTTCAAGAAGGAAAAAACATGCAAGTTCGATGGTCTCTTTTATTGTTTAGAATTCCTGGTTGTAAGTGTCATTATTAATCCTCTTTTCATTCCGAAAGTCTCACTGAGTGAAATATGTCTATGTGTGTTCATAATGCAAGTCACATTCTTTCTCGCTACTTTTATATGATAGCTGTAATTATCACTGCTGAATGAATACTATATATAGGCTAAGTGAATACAGGTGGGGTCCAGAGCCTGCCTTGCCCCACTTTCCCCATTGGGAACAGTCCGACTGAGGACAAAGCAGGGAAGGGCTGGTTGCAAAAAAATAAGGTTCTGCTATGGCTGGCAGTAGGGACGCGGGTGGCGCTGTGGGTAAAACCTCAGTGCCTAGGGCTTGCCGATCACATGGTCGGCGGTTCGAATCCCCGCGGCGGGGTGAGCTCCCGTCTTTCGGTCCCAGCTCCTGCCCACCTAGCAGTTTGAAAGCACCCCTAAGTGCAAGTAGATAAATAGGTACCGCTTTATAGCGGGAAGGTAAACGGCATTTCCGTGTGCTGTGCTGGTGCTGGCTCGCCAGAGCAGCTTCGTCACGCTGGCCACGTGACCCGGAAGTGTCTGCGGACAGCGCTGGCCCCCAGCCTCTTAAGTGAGATGAGCGCACAACCCTAGAGTCGGACACGACTGGCCCGTACGGGCAGGGGTACCTTTACCTTTTTATGGCTGGCGGTGCCATCCCCAAAGAGGCTGACACAAAAGGGACACTCAGTCAGGATATTGATATAGGATGTTGTAAGCCAGGTGGGAAACAGTTCTCTAACTCTCACCCATGGTGACAGCCTGATATGTTGGGAATCTGAGGTGAGAGAGACATGTAGTGGATGTTTCCCCAAGTTCCAGTCACCACACAGAGGCATCTTAAGGTCCAAAATAGTTTACTGCTGCAGAAGATAAGGCTTCAATAAATACAATTCCAGACAGTGATATGTGCAGACAGCTTGTAGGCTTTGTAGCTACAGATACAGATATATACAAGTACAAAGTATCTCTGTTGTTCCAGCACTTCAAGACATAACACACATGCATAACACTCATGCTTCCAGTCAGACTCACCCACTTCACAAGACTGACTCCAGCACTGTAGCACAAGACCCCAGACCCACTGATGTGCCTTGATCACTTAGATAGGTGGCACTGGGCTGTTGCCATAGCAACTGGCTTGGCTAACCATGCACCTGTTGGCTTACCTTATTGATGGGGTGATTTGTTCTCATGTAGGAAATTAACCTCTTCCACCATGTCCAGTTCCTCCAACAGGGTAGAGGGTCAGTTTGGTTTGGTGGGCTTCCCCCTTGAGTGATAGACAAAGGGAGAACTGTTGAAGTAGACTTATTATTTTCCTCATGACTGTGTGGGATGTTCCCACTACTGGGATTTAGTTTATTATCTGTGGCCCCATTCTTCTAGTTTTATGTGGTGATATTGAATGATTGTACTGAAATTTGTCTGGGTGGGCAGGTAGCAGGGAGGTGCAAAAATGCTACAGTGATCCAGAGCCCACAGGCACAACATTGTATGAAATGTGTATATGCTAATTTATATGCATATATGCATATCAAGAAACAATTACTAGAACTCTATTTCATGAAAGGCAAGCTAGTTAATGTCCTAATCACCAGATAATATCTTCACATGTCGTCCAGATCTGTTCAATTAATTACCCCATTACCCACAATTAATTTTCTGTCCTGATCCTCCTCCAAAATCAAATTCTCTTCAGTTACCTCAATTTATCACATCATTATCTCTCTAAATTGAATGAAATACAGTTCAAAATAAGCAGGAGGCACATCATGGTTCCCTTTGGGTGGTGGGAGGTGAGGTGGCTACTGGTGCTCGATCATAATTTTTTAAACCTTACTGAAGCCAAAAAAGGCAAAGTGGCAGTTGGTCTGCCATTGCTGCACCTCATGCGCTGTGATCCGAAACCACAAATGCCCCAGGAAGAAGGGAAATGACTTTGTTTCGACTTCTTTTTCAGAGACGTTATATTATTCAGCCATTTATTTTTCCATACAATATTCCTTCAAAAGGAAATGAAAACATTACAGTGGCACCTCAGTATGCAATCCATTCTGGAACAATGTTCGACTTCCGAAACTTTTGACAACCAAGGCGCAATGGGCAGTCGGCAAATTCCATTGAGAAAATGGAGAAATGCGCCTCAGAAGCTGTTAGGCTTCGGAGGTGTGTTCAAAAACAGAAGCATTCACTTCCAGGGTTTCAGTGTTCAAAAACTGAAACGTTCAGCTTCCGAGATGCTATAAAACCACGGTCCCACTGTATTTCACTTCTTCCCAGCGGCATATGTTGTTTCTGTGCAGCAAATGGAAGGCAGCCGTGGCGATGGCAGCTCAGCCCTTCCTGCCCGCTTCCATTTCCTCACAGAACTCTAGCCCAATGGTTGCCATTAATTTGATTTTGAACTGATTTTAGAATGAATTGATTTTAGAATGCTGTATTACTTTACTGTTGTTAGTCGCTCTGAGCCCGTCTTCGGCTGGGGAGGGCGGGATATAAATAAATAAATAAATAAATAAATAAATAAATAAATAAATAAATTTTATTATTTACATAAGAGTGGCTATAAAAAAGAAAGGAAAAGCTTGCATAAGGGAATAGGATGTGATTAACTTTTTAAGTTAGTGCTACTTGGAGTAAATGTAGCTGAATGAGGATTCGTACAGTCAGTGACCTTTTCCCTTTCTTTTTCTCGTATCCTTTTGTTTTCAGAGCTGGACAACACTGAAAAGAACGAAAAGCTCAAACTGAGTATCCTCATAAGGCTTCCTGAGGTGACTGTGTGATTTATTTGTTTCGTATTAAATCTGTTTGTGGGGAACATACGTGTTATTGATGAAGTCAGCCATACTACTTTTATTCCATTAAAAGGTCAACACCAATTTGGGAAGTGGGGCTTAGAGGAGAGTGTTTTGAATAGCTGTAAATTTGGCCACTTGTAGAATGTGTGTCAAAAGCTTATCATGGCTTAGGTTGGCACTTTACTGATATAATGTAATGAGAAAACAACATTCAGTCCTGGTAATTAGCTTTTAACAGGGGAAATGTTTTAAAATGGCATGGACTGAAAGCCAGGCAGTGTCGTCTCTGGCCATTGATTCACTTCTGCAGAGCCAGTGAGACAGGATCTTCATTTGAACGTAAGTCAAGCCAAGATTTAGTGTGGACAACCAAGATGAGATTGTGACCACTTTGCTTCTCTCCGCTGGCTCTTAGTGCTGCACTGAGCTCAGCCACCAGTCAGCTTTGTAGCTTTGTATGCTGTCTGAACTTGGGCTTGTAGTTTTGCATTCCTTTCTATAGGCTGCCATGTCTATTTCAAGAAACAAGAAGGGCTAATTGAACTTCCTTACAGAAAGGGGTTCTTTATTTGGCTGCATGGCAAAAACAAAGCTGGTTCTGTCCTTGCTACATTTTGTTTTAGGGAGTGGAAGGAGTCCACTGAATGGCATTCCTTCAGGGGCTGCAGTGTTGCATCTTAAATCCTCGTCAGCCTTAGGGTCAGAACTCTTCAATTACACTTCAATTTAGGTTTGAAGCCAGAACTAATATTACTTTGCCTCTTTTGTTGTATGTAGCTTATTAGGAACATTAATCTTTTGTCCCTTTTTGACACTTGTCTCTTGATTCAGCTGCCCTGATGATTTTATTGGTGAATTGGTAGGGAAGAAGCCGTTATACAAAAAGTAACAAAAGCAGGATGCAGCTACCTGGCATTTAACAGGGCAGAGCTTTGTGGGATGGAAGCAGACCATTGCAGACCCTCTGCTAGGCTGCATTTGACCTTTTGGGCACTAGCTGAAGAATTCTGGCGTCTAAAGAATGCTGTTGACCACATTGTACAAGCAGGATTTTCACTATAGTGGAGAAAGCACGTCATTTGCTATTAGAGCTACATTTCTTGTAGCTTGATTCAACTGGTTCGTGTCCTAGCCTCCCGATCAGGAGAAAACAAGCTTGCTCCATCTTCCATGTGACAGCCTTTTAGATATTTGAAGATGGCTATCATGAAGCCTACATCTGAAATTGTGGCTTGTGCTATTATTGTTTATTAATAATTATTATTTGGGCAGAATAAGGTTGCAGTCCTAACCCCAGTTACTTAGGAGTAAACAGCATTGAACTTGGTGTGACTCATATCTGAGTAGATGTGGTTTAGGACTGGACTGCAATGTAAATTAATCATCATCCAAAAAGGAACAGATCAATGCTGCATTGCCCTTTAGATATCTAACCTTATTTTATTTTGTCTTATAGGCAATTGGTCGTAAGGTTAGTCAACTCTGGAATCACCCTGTAAGCACCAACAGTATTGCAAGGAACTACGTTAAACTCTTGCTTGAGAAACTCAGCAATAAACAGGTAAGCATTTTGGGATTAAACCTCGACTTGAAGTTGTTGTGATTCTTGTCCACATGGAAATTTGCAAACCTCCATTTGCTTGAGTGGAACACCAGATCAGAAGTTTGGAAGACAGGAGTGTCTTAGTCTAAATGGCGTAGCAGGAAAGCGGGGAAGAGAGATGATGGGATCTGGATAAATTGAGTCTTAGAAGTTAAAGGGCTTTGCTGTTATTCCTAGTATTAATCCAATACTTAAAATGCATTTTCCTTCACAGTACAGTATGCTAGTTATGGAGAGTTTGTCACCTCAAATAGAGTTTCTTCCACTTAACTACTTGGTCAATATGCTGGCAGAGGTGGAGAGTAAAGGTAATTATACTCCTGCAGTTTTCTACCCAAGTTCCTTGATTGTTTAAAAATGCATCTCATCTTGCTATTGCCATGTTGTTCTGAGGTTCACATGTACCTTGCTGGAATATAGAATTATTAAGCCCCAATTTGCAGCTTCCTTAATGCTAATTAGTGGCAAAATTATCCTCCCCTCTCCTCCAAAAAACCACATTTTTATTGAATGTTGGTTACATATAAATACACCGGAAAAGCAGGTAAGCAGCAAAACAAAATTATTGTGGTACGCTTGTTAAACACTTTATAAAATTCATCAGTGCCTGATGCACCTCACACATTTCAGATGAGGCACTGTGTCTGCTGAGAAGCTCCTTCCACACCACACTGGTTACTTACAGAACCTCGCCTTCCTCTTTCGCGTCTGCTGCCGTGAGAAGCAACCATTGCGCTGCATGTGATGAGATTCCCATATGCCAGCCGTGTGACATGAGTGGGGTTTTTTTTAGGAGTTCTAAAAAACAAATTGTGCTTTTTCCGCATTCGTATCCACCAGCATTAACTATAGGCCTCTCAAATTCATGCCCTTTGTATCCTTCCTAGGATGGATGACTTCTATGGCACAGGAAAACATGAATGCAAGATGTGTGGAAGAGTTGGCACTGAAGCACACGACTCTGCTCTTAGGTCTTTAGTGAAACTTATCGAAAGCGACCTTCTTACCTCAGCTGCATCTCAGCCTTGCTGTGTCTGCTAGTGACATGTACTGATTCAGGAGAACTACTGAAACTTCCACTGACTACTTAGAGGAGTTCAGTATAATGACTTTCTCATTGCCACTACTTATTATTAGTAATGGGATACATGCCAAAGTTGCTGTGCCCAAAACGCAGTGACTTTCAGATAACTACATGGAATTACGAACTTCTGCTTAATTTGCCTGCTACTCCAGTTCAGATTCTGGCAAATAATATGGAATATGGAGTAACTATATAACAGATCAAAAAGAAACCGGCAACTGTTGTACACTGATGTATAAGGGGATCAATTTATGAACTTTGGAAGTATGATTAAAATAGCTCTCTGTAAATAATGGGAATAAATGTATAATTTTGAAACTTAATATATCCTTACTTATGTAAAATGTCATCTTTCTTTTGTATATTTTGCTACAATCGCATGAAACTTCTGCAAGGCAACTAAATTTCAACTGGGGCATATTTATATCTGTATTCTCCCTTAGCAATCAGTGGGTGTGATCCACTTTTAAGTTAAGCATTATTAAAGCTTGTTGATATTGATGTGAGAGGTGATTTGCATTTAAATCAGTAGGACGGAAATGTTTCTCTTGCTGATAGATGTAGATTAAGTGTCAGTGCGAAAAGAAATAGTTGCTATCAAAAAAGTCATGCATCTTGCTCTTGCTTCTCACCTACTTTTGTAAAGCACTAGGCTTCTCTGTTTGTTTTCTTAGCTGTGAACAGCAACAGCAATAGAAAAGTTGGATTCCAATCAGGAACATTTTCAGTTTCCTACATGCTGGCATACCATTAAACTGATGTCATTTTCCTTGCAGCTACAAAAAAACCCCTATTATCTAAGTGTTTGACATATAGTGAACAAAGAATTCTTCCACATATTTAAATTAGACTCTGCATACTTCAATGTCCTATTCCAGTAGGATGCAACTATAATTGTGGAAAAACTGCAGCTGAAATATATTTCATCAGAGTGCTGTGTACTGAAGTCTTTTTAACCAGAGCATCATTTTAAACAGGTAACTGTTTTGCTATATAAGCCTATTGGATGGTACCCAACTATGTCATGGTCTACCTAAGCCCATTACTTCATACTCAAGAGTAGTCCCACTGAAATTAGTCACAAACTATGCAACAGGATTAAAATATGTGTGGGATTCAGATCTAGGAAGTGGAGGAGTGCAAAATATTGTACAGGGTACTTCAAAGGGATTGGGGGCTTCTTCAAGGTTAACATGAATCAAAGTGGGAATGCCTGTCTTGTCTGGCTCAGAAATCCAGACATTTAAAGGAAGCTGTAGAAAAGTGAAACTGTGTCTCTAAGTTTAACCAGGATGGAGGAGGGGGAGAGGGAACAACGTTGAAAAATTGCAACTTAAGTCTCTAGCTTAAGCACCAGCAGCTGAAGAGGGGGCAGTGGTGGCTGGACTGGTAGAGAGGACAATCGTAGCTGGTGATCATCTAATGTTTATTGGATGGATTTCCCCCCTAAATTGATTTTTGAATTCTGAATTTGTTATTCATGTTTTATACTGTATTTTATGCTGTTTTTTCATGCATCAATTAAGTGTTTTAAATTTGTTGTTAGCCACCCTGAGCCTGCTTTTCTGAACCAGGAATGGCGGGGTATAAATAAAAATGTATTATTATAATTATTATCCTCCTGCTCTTTGCAGGATGCAGGTTTTCAAGAGCAATAGCTTGTCTCTTCCAAGCTTGAAGATAATGCAGGATGGGGAGAGGAAAGTAGGAGCAATGCATTGTGACTTGACAGGTCAAGCTTTTAAGTGCCCAGCACAGGAGTGTCTCACCTTACTTGTCTACACAAATCAGCAGCTTTGTTACTCAGGCAGGGACACCTCTGTCATGTCTGCAATCTTCAAAACATGTCTGCTGGCAAAACATTTAGGGGTGGGGGTTAAGTGATTTTTTTTTTAAACCACCCCCAAAATAGTGAATGGGGGAAGGTAAATGAAGTAGACTTGGGTGGACCAATTATATCAGGCAACCAATAAATTGCCTCCAGCTAAGGTAGTTTGCTTTAAAAAGTGCCAAACAGATTATTGTGGTTGGTGCACACCCTCACTAGAAAACATACCAGTTTTTTGTTTATCTAAGTGCAAGAATTTACTCCTTTCCTATTTTTGTGGTAATGCTTCCTTGCTACTATAACACAGATATCTAAAGTTACCAAACCATCATCTTTGCCTTTTAAGAGGAAGGAATGTAATCACAAATTTAAATAAGCACAACCACCTCATTTTATTTCACAGTTACTTTTATTTGTGCATTGAAAGTGTACTTCATACATCTGCAGAAAACAAGAAGGCACAGATAGTAAATGTTAAGAACTGATTGGTAGCTTTATCTCCCATACTTTATACAAACTACCTGGCAACCGCCAAACATTTCAAAATACTGCCTTAAATGTTTGGAAACTAACTGCATAAAGGTAATAGGATTGTACTGATGATGATCTATGTCTAATTTACTACTTGTGATTATTTAAAATATAGATATTTTTTGCAACACAAATATATGGGGAAATCTGCTTTATAGTTTTTAAATAAAAAATACTTAAGGAGGTACAATTTGCCAATCCTTACTGTACAACACCATTCATTTCATTAAGTGTTGTGTGACACGGGGGAATGTTTGTCAAGAACACTGTGTGGTCTGTTATGCCCTAGTAATGACATTGTAGGGAGTTCTGACACTGAACATAAGAGCAGGCCCTGAATTATAACTTCTGCAAGGTTCCGTCTCTTTAGACTTCAATTGGCTTAACAATCGGCTTCCTTATATGCCTCATATTTGCACTAGGCTCGCCTGGTTTGAAAGGAGCCAGTGCCCCATAGGGCCGTGGCAGAGGGAGAACATTTTCATCATCTGGGATGTAGGCATTGGGACGTTGCTCGGCTGTGGTGAATACAGAAGTTGGTAAGGAATATTGTTCCTCTTCTGTAGCACGCTGTAAAAACAGAATTTTTAACTGGTTAAATGCGGGCTATTAATTAAAACAGCTGTTATGAGTGCTATATGTTTCAAATGAACCAGGACATTAGTGTGCACCAGGGATAAGCAAACCTGTCATTTTTCGGTTTCTCATTTTTCCCATCTGAAGTTCAGTTCTCCACAATTCCACATCATTTTTTGTTGTTTCTTAATCAAGGTCCTTATGCAAATTAATCAGTATTTAAGTGCAAATCCCCCCCAACATACACATTTTACCAAGCTATTTTCCCTAATGTATTTTCATACACATTACTTGGCTGAATTGAAAAATTTGGAGAAGTGTGATTTTTGGGAGGATTTCTGTGTTTTGGTTCACATGGAATAAAATTTTGCACTTTAGTGTGCTTCAGTAGTAGAATTATTGTAGACAAGAGCACAGACAGGTAAGATATCAAGGATATCAAGCACGTTGTACTATTGTGCATTTTTTCATTGTTTTGGCTGCTGAATTGAATGGGGAGGGGAAAGCTTAGCCCTTTCCCACTGCATTGTTTTCTCCAACCTAATTTGTCACCTTCCTCTTAGCTACTGTTACTACTACAGAGGAAAAAGATTGTCAATATAGTATCTGTCCTTATCACAAATCTTCTACATTATGTCTAGCTTGGCCCCAAGCTTCAGTAAAGGAGCCTGTCTAGTGCCACGGTTCTGATACCTGGGTTCAGCAATAATAATAATATGAATATCAAGGCTGATAAGTTCCACAGCTGTCTTCCATGGCTGTCCTAGCAGAGACTGATGGGAGTAGAAATTCTAAAATCTAGATGCCACCAGATTGCAAGAGCCTGTTCTTCTGAGAGAATATATCTGGCTGTAGTCTCACTCCACAACTTATACTTTGAGTTGCCAGCTTCAACAGCACTTGGGCTCTCTCCTCGCTGTTCTCTTATTACTGAGATGCTATAACCAGAGCATTTTTTCAGCCTGAACGCTCCAGAACTTAGTTCTGACATCTCTCCAGAGCGTTCCGGCAGACCCTATCTGTGTCCATCATCATCCTGGTGTTGTGGGCAGAAAGCACGTTTTCCGGGTGGAGGAATTGGGATGGATTGGGAGCTGGCGTGTTGCACTTTGCTTCTCTTCCGAAAGAAGCTCATTAAGGGAGGCAATGTGCCGCGTGTTTTCGGAAGCTTCCTAGAAAAAGTTCAACAACTTTTGTGTCCTCCTGAAAGAAGCTCAACAACTTAGGGTTGTCAGTCAAAAAAAGTTGGGAGTTCCTGCACCTCCTGCACTGTCTATAACAGTTACTTTAAATGATAAACCTGAGCTGTAGCAACATCAAACGCTCTCTTAGGTACCTTGCCTAAAGTGGGATACCCTTGGGCATACCCGCTCTGAAGAGCTACTTAAGGATCTGAAGGGCTGCAAGATGCAGCCAAGTAGAGATTCTGTGAGAATGTTGCTACCAATGCAACATAGGCCTTTGACTACCACCTAGAAGTCCATGTCAAAGAGTTACCGAAACCTCTTCTTAAATCCACATTGGAGAAAACACAAAATGAGCTTGCAAAGAGCAGTATCCCGGCAGAAACTCACTTTTGCTTTGGCTTCCATTGCTGCTTTATAGACTACTTCATCACGCAACACCTTTAACCACTCAGTCTCTACATCCTTAGGAAGTGGGAGACCTTTTTCCAACCTGGAGGTGATGGTCATTAAAAACTGTTCTTTGTCTCTCATTTCTTGCTGCAGCTTAATGGCGTGTGCTTGTTTCATAGACAGCTCTGCAATAAGAGCCATCATTTTTTGGGTTGTACTTTTTATTTTCTCTTGTAGTCCATTCATCTGAAATGAGCAGCAAAAGCACAATGATATACCCAGTTCCCCAAAGCTGCCAGGAAGCTCTGCTGCTGTCTCATCTGAAGCACCTGAAAATGATCCATCTTGAGAGCATGTCAGACAGCTGCTGGATCCAAAGGTCCCCAGCTACTCTAACACGTCCCCAGGAAGGCCAATAAGCTGCATCAGCCCTTGAGTCACATACTTATTTCCCCTCCTATAAAAACATTAAAAACAACAATGGCTGACCAGGGAAGGGGCCCGGAAAGTCTGTCACTCCAACTTTCTGCCCTGGCAAAAAAAAAAAGCCACTCCATGTTTTCCCCTTCTGTGTACATAAGATTGCTTTGTTAACCCTTCTGTGTGCTTAGGCACAATCTGGTAAAAAATAATATGGGGACACTTTTCTCTAGAGAAATAATTTTATACTAGGACTCCTTTACAACTCAATGTATTTACGCAAATCTAGCTGCATCAGAATGTGGACAAGGATGTGGATTTGAATTCTGTTCGTATTACAACTGGATGTGAATTAATGTTGCAATTTCAATCTCAATCTATTGAAATCAATATATGCAGCTCACAATTCTGTGTTCATAGAATTTCTTAGGAATAAGATAGAAGTCATTGGAGGTTA
This sequence comes from Podarcis filfolensis, assembly GCF_964270895.1. Taxonomy (NCBI): domain Eukaryota; kingdom Metazoa; phylum Chordata; class Lepidosauria; order Squamata; family Lacertidae; genus Podarcis; species Podarcis filfolensis. The sequence goes on from NC_139612.1 coordinate 6,000,858, forward strand.
AATCACCTGGATTTTGGAATAAGAAAATGTAACCACTCCCATTTAAACAACCAACAGACATGTTGAAGGCTGTTGAAATGTGTGGATATCTGTATCTGAACTGGATAGTGGATGACTTTACCTTTTTTGCCAGTATTAATGTGTCCTCCTTGCCGTTTTCAGCCTTGGCATGTATTTTGTCTGTCAGCCGGGCAACTTGCTCAAAGATAAAGTCCTTCTCAAGCAATTTCTCTTCTTTTTGTGTCAACTTTATTTCTAACTATAGTGCAAACAGATTCATTAATGTATACAATTAATCATCAGGGACAAAGTCTACAAAAATCCATTTTATAAAGTTGATTATGCATTATATATTCTAAAATAAAAGAGTATTTCAGGGTTGGTTGGCAGTGGTTCAGGAGAATTTCATGGGTTTCAATTATCTGAATTAAAAATTAAATTTGCTCTTCTGACTGTAAACTCCCTGTGATACTTGGATGAAAGGTGGTATATAAATTTAATAAAATAAATCAAATAACCAGTTATTGTGAAGGACATCCCATTGAAACAACCTCCTCGAGCGAGTTCTTGCCTCTACCCTCCACAATATGTAGTATGACTTATTCCATGTCACTTGGCACAAGTGATGCTGCACATTTCTCCACTGGTGTTCAACATCACTGGGTGGTAGGGTGGGGTAAAGGACTTGTGACAATTTCAGGACATAGAATAAAGTGTTTTTACATAGAGCGCACTGGGGAGATGGCAACATTAGGATGCTGTTTTTAGCAGAAACCTGTTTTTCACGTTGTCTGGTTCTGCTCAAAGATGTCCCTTCTCAATCAATTTCAAGTTAACAGTGAAACATGGTCACTTGTCCGCAATAGTCTTATGGACATACAAATGATGTGATTACCTCATCTATTTTTTGGTACAACTCTTCTAGAGTGAGGTCCTTCCCTGGTAGTGCTCTTGTTCTGTTTTGTCCACTGGGGTCTATAAACAGTTTTTCCAGGCTTTTAATCTTGTCCTTGCATTGTGAAAACTGAGAGAGAGAAGAGTGACAAATAGGTTTGGTAACTTAATAAGCACCCCTTTCCATTAATTGTTATCTATCTATCTATCTATCTATCTATCTATCTATCTCTCTATCTATCTAGATCTATTCCAGGGAAACCAAACTCAGCACTGTTACACTTCCATTTCCACACACACACAAAAGTCCCTATTCTGTGGAACAGAAACATCTGTTGATCTGAAATGGACAATCAGCAGGTGATTCACTCTGTGGAGTTCTTTTTTTTTTCTTTCTTACAAAGCTGAACCATCCAGTCCTTCCTGTTCTCAGAAGTCAAGTTGCATCACAGGAAAAAGGAAGGTTTTGGTTTCTCTAATACACTAAAAGAACTTTTAAAAGGGGTGGGGGCACTTTGATGCACAAAAACAAGGTAAAGCTGCCCCCCCCAATTACACATTCTCGAACACATAATTTAACATATTAAATCTTGTGAAATTTCTGGAAACTGAGAAATGCTTGTTAATCAGCACCAGAACATCAGCGTGTGTGCTCTGAAATGAATTTTTTTTTTAAAACAAAACCACCACCGTACCTCATAAATAACAGGATGCAGGGAGTGTTCCCTTGAGCAGTCATGTAGGCAGCTCAGCACTATACAAAATGTACCCCTTTCTTTATACGATCTACCATGAGCCATTGCTGTACAAGTAGGGATGAGGGATGGACAAATCCCACCATTTTGGTTTCTCTCGGTTTCTAGTTTTTCCACTCTTAAATTCAGTTCTCCACATTCCCACATCAGTTAGCAATTTATTTTTTAAAGCCCAGCATTTTAATGCAAATTTATCTTAAAAGGCACATTTTGGCAAAGCAATTTCCCCTGATATAATGCATTTTTGTAGGTTACTTTCACTACTGTATAGAGTTTTATGCACCATTACTTTGCATTGCAAAATTCAGAGAAATGTGAATTTCAAATGATGGCTGTGATTTGGTTTGTGTATTATTTTGTAAAGTGTGAATTTAGAATTTAGGTGCTCCCCCTTCGGTGGTTCCTTGCTGCAGTGCTGGCTAATTTTACACTAGCCTTGGTCTATGTGTGGACAAGCTATTGAGTGTATATTCACGACAGCACCACTCTGAGGATGTAGGGCAGGACTCTGCAGAGCCCACAACACCCCTTGGCGTGACACTTATACAGGCCTCCTGCCATTTTGTAATGGGAGAACTTTCCGGGATACTCTTCAGCAAGTCTTCTCCGAACGATTTACATTGGTCACTTGTCTGCTCTCTTAAATGTCCAGATAAGTAGCATGAAATGTGCTAGTTGCTTGTTTTGTCACTTTCAGTGGCGTAGCGTGGGTTGTCAGCACCCGGGGCAAGGCAAGTAATTTGCGCCCCCTAACCCGTGGATTTTAGCACTCGAGTCTCTTCCACTAGAGAGCTGCGAGTGCGAACGCCCCCCCCAGATGTTGCGCCCGGTGCGGCCAGCCCCCCCCTGCACCCCCCACGCTACGCCACTGGCCACTTTGGCTATTATTAAATGCTAGTCGCAAGCCTGGGCTTGGTTGTGGTGCTGTATATGAAGTAAAAATCTTTATACTAAAGGCTCCTCCCTACTGTGGTTGATGAGAGCGGAAACTCACCAGTTCCATAACAAGTTATAGCACAGCACAGGAAAACCACAATGCATTGTGCAAAGGCTTTATCAAAATGCCATCTAACCCTGAAGATGTTTTTCACTATCCGTAGCGACCATATTGTTGTACTGGCTTTGTAAACACATACTGTGTATCTTTCAGCAGGAAGTCTCACTGTGTTCAGTGTGACTGACCTAAGTTGTGTTTAATGTTATGGCCTTGCTCTGTAACCATACTTACAAATGTAGCTAGAAACTGCAACCAAATACTTAGCTTTTGAATCAACATATGAATTTCAGCCATTCACCCCTCTTGCCAACAACACAGCCTCTCCTGACCCTGAGGCATGTGAGATATTTGTCTCCAGTCTACCCTGCCTTCTCAGCTGTCCTGCTGATTGGCTTATCAAATTTCTAGCCCACCTTTTCTCCTAAAAGAAACAATGCAAACAATGGACGAGCAAAATAATAAGACAAATTTGGTCCTTTACCCGCCTGCCTCCCAGAGCTTCCTGAAATATGCAGCTGGTCCTGATCCTGCTACTTCTGCTGCCCTCGCAGAAGCTGCCTTGATTCCATGACAGGAATGAACGTCCCCAAGAGAGCAACTATCCTGCCATTTACCCTCCCTAGCTCATGCAAATCTGTTCATCTGGGTATCCAAATTGTTGAGTGCGATTCTTCCCCCTCCAACCAGCCTAATTTTTTCAGTCATTTTTCTGGCTGTCCAAAATGTTTATGCATTCCTCGGGGGATGTGGAGAAACTAATTTCTCAAAATGAGTGGCGCCCAGAGCTGTAACTCAGTGTTATTCTACTGTGAACATAATAGCAGCCACATGTCAAAAGTGCAAATGTCCAAATAAGAATGGACAGAAACTGTTATGAGGACAGGGGGGTGCTGCTGTTTGCTCTTAAAATCAAAAGTTAAGTTATCTCAGGAAGAAAGGACATAATACCCCTAAGAGTAAAGGAACCTCCCTCATATCCCTCCCTGTCACTTTATGACAACTGTGCATCCCCACATTATCTGAGGCTTATAACCACAGGTGAGTGTCTTTGGATAGTAGCTGTTAGCGCCTGCTCAGCACATAGCAGGGGCTTCCGTAGTCATCTTAAAATATTGTACACTGCTATTTCCAGCACTGAAATTAATAAGCCTAGACATAAAGGGAAGGATGTTCCGATTCTTGCAATGAAAGGGTGGCTAACAGTTGACCCATCGACCTGCTTCTTTGGTGGTCTGGTGGTGATGGGAGATCTCAACAAGTCCTTCCTTGCTATGGCACCACCAAAGCCCCATGAGGTGCTTCACCCACTCCTATTTGCCTTGGCCTCTTCCTTTCCAGGGACACTGTATATGCCCATGAGTCCATAGGGGTAGCCATTTTACCCCCTGGAATAAATGGAAGCAGCCGCACATCATCATGGAACATCTTTTCCCCATAGCAGACTTGGGGCTTTAATTTGTGTAACAGCAGCAGGCCAGCAGTGCAGCAGGTGGTCCATTGCTAGATAACCCCATTCTACACACTGACATAGCTGTCATCATGCACCATCACTTCCAGGTGTGCAAAATTGTATTGCCAACTGCCTAGTCCTGTCTCCCAGCTTACCGCTTGAGCATCCTAAGACCTTATTTTTTAGGCCCAGGAGCCTCCTGCATCAGGTCTAATGCCATTTAGGAGTATTGTAAAATGGAAAGTTCTCCACTACAGGCCAACTACAGGTGCCTGCAGTGACTTCACATCTCCATAGTCCTGGCTTTCTTTCCTCTCTCCTTAAAATAAGAAATCCGGTTATGGAAAGGTAATATTTCCTGTCGCACCTACCTGAATCTGCAGGACGACCAGATCTGCATCCAGACCTCTTTTCAGAGGCAATGTTCTCAGGGACAACTCAATCTGCCTCTTTTTCTCCGTGAGCTTCAGCTTTAGAAAGCGGATCTTTTCATCCATCACATTAATCTCAGTATCACCATTTCGACTCATCATTTCCTGAATATTTATTTTTTCGTAAAAAATGCACACTTCTTCTTCACGCTCTATGAGCAGAACTCCGCTACAAGGAACCCAAAGTGAAGACTTAATAGGCAGGTTGTAAAGTACATAATTTATTCACCTGTCCATCCAGGAAGCATGGTGCTTGTTACAGATTAGGGGGGGACCCCTAAACCCTAGATGTTAATAAATGGTTGGATCTTGATTATTTGGGTTATTGGAGGGAACATTGGAGGTCATTGGAAAAGTACAGGCTAAGCTTCCTTTCCAAGCCTATGCCTCACCTGTTAACATGACAAAAGGGGTTGATGGCCCATCTAAGATAAATTTTGGGCCTGGGCAGACAGAAGGTTGCCAGGGTAACTGGGTGTGAGGTGACAGGCAAAGAGTGTCTTCTTGAGCAAGGTGTGCTGGGAAGAAGATGGGAGAGAGAAAAGGACTGAGGCCTAAACTAGGTTAGTGATAAGAAGGAAGAGGAAGGAGGATACTAATTTCAGCTTATTATTTTTGAGTATCTGTCTTGGTTTGGAGCTCCATAATGACTGCCTCAGTGCTTTCAGCAATATAGTCAAAGGACAATTCAAAATTTTAGTCTTACAAGCAAAATAAGAAGGCAAACTAATTAGGAACAGAGGACTGAGAAATGAACAAATTACACTTCCAGCAACCTGCAAGATGTTAAGTATAACTGTTTAATTGTACATTGAAATGGAAAATAACTCCGTATGTGTATTGCTCAAGGTTTATAATTGGAAAATTCCACTGAAGCCAAGTAAGCTCTCTGAGTGCCTAACAAGTTAATTATTAGCTGTTGATGTATCTCTGCAACTCTGTCATGTTTTTAACATAGATCACATGAGAAGGGTATTCAGTTGCAAATCTCTATTTTGCTGAAAGAAAGAAGGATGTGTGCTAATTATTCTCTTTCTACGATAATACAGTCTCGGGCTGGAATGCAGGCTGTGGGAGAGACAGAGCTGCTTTCAGCTCTAATTTAGTGTAGTTCAATATTTCTAAGATGCTGTACCTGTGCTTGGACAAGCACATGATATTGTGCAACTATTTGGATGTAGTATTATTGTTTTGAGTGTGTTTTAGAACAAGTTCTGTTAGTAAAGCTTTTGAACCATATTTTTGGAGTGGACAATTTTTATTTCAAGAGTCTGTTTTTAATTGCTTCCATGTGCACAATATTAATAACCACAAAAGAAGTTATCATTCAAATGAAATACTACCAAACCTACAAAGTGTTTGAAGTTTGCTGTGCTCCCTACCTCTCATTTCGAAGCTGGACGGCCTTTTCATATTTCTTTCGCAACTGAACCATTTCATCCTCGATACGAGTGAGCAAATTGGTGAGTCTTTCAACGTCCATCAGCTGCTGCTCTCGTTTTTCTTTCATCTCCACGAGTGTTTGATGAACTTTGCAAACATCACACTGTATGCTGTCTTTGACTGAAATGTTACTTGCATGTTTCATTTGGTATTTTTGCAATTTTCTGAATGGAAGGAAAATAAATGAAGATAAAAAGGAGAATGAAACAGAGTTACATTTTTAGATGACCGTAGACTGCACAATCAGTCCTGATTTCTTGAGGATTACTTATGTAGCATATGTGAAAGACTGAACATTATATTAATATTAAGCATTATTATTATTTTTAGCAGTATTTATCTGAAATTTCTACAAACTCATCTTCCCTACCAATAGACGATTGGGAAATGAAATAAAACATGTAGAAATAAAATAAACATGTATAATGAATAATAGTCAGCTAATTTGAGAGAAGATGAATTGTATTTATTGTGTTTATTTATGGGTTATTCATCAGAGGCCTACACGCAGCATAAAAAACATGAGGTTGAATCCAGACTTAGGCAACTCCCAGACTGGCTGGCTTAGGCAGGAATAATAATAATAATAATAATAATAATAATAATAATTTTTATTTATACCCCACCCTCCCCAGCAAAGGCCAGGCTCAGGGCAGCTAACAAGCAATAATAAAAACAAGTTGAATGAATACAACTTAAAAACAAATTAAAATACATTAAAATATTGAAACATTAAAATGCAGCCACATCACAGGAGGAGAAAATCAAATTGGCTCCAAGCCAAAGGCCAGGCGGAACAACTCTGTCTTACAGGCCCTGCGGAAAGAAATCAGATCCTGCAGGGCCCTGGTCTCATGAGGCAGAGCGTTCCACCAGGCCGGAGCCAGTGTTGAGAAGGCCCTGGCTCTGGTTGAAGCTAGTCTAACTTCCTTAGGGCCTGAGATCACTAGGGTGCTGCTATTTATGGACCTTACGGTCCTCCATGGGGCATACCGGGAGAGGCGGTCCCGTAGGTACGAGGAAGGCACAAAGCTCACACACGCAATGCCAGGGCATCACGACATTGCCACCCCCAATGACCTTCGCAAGCTGGCGCCTCTAGCCCTAATTGTTTCCTACAAAAAAATTCACCGCTTGCCTTTTAAATGTGTATGGTTTGTGCCTGCAGCACTTAATCCAGAAATTGACACATGCACATAAGTTTGTTTCTGTATGACATCAAGAATGAAATAAGGTAACAAATATAAAAATAGAAATGATAATTTGCCACATAGTGAGAAATAAAAGCCAGTTCTAGAGCACAACAAGGATGATTGTCCTTCGGATAAATTATTAAGTGGGTGCTCACCTCTCTTTAATCACAGCATTGGTCCTTAAGATTTCCTTTTCATTATCTAGCATTTTGACTCTCTCTTTAATTTCATTTGTTTTTTGGCGAGCACAATGCAAAAGGTTGACCAGTTTGTTTCTCTCATGTCGCACAATGTCATACATTTTAGCAAATTCTTTCATTCTACAAACCAAAAATATCACAGGGAAAGATGTTACTTGTTTTAATGCATTAACTATCTCCTGCTATAGAAGGCGCTTCATCAAATCCTTTGCCAAAATTTCCTTACTGTCTCTGAATTGCTTTTTGCTTTTTCATATGTTCCCTTACTTCAAAGTCTTTTGTTTTTATATCTGCTTTAACATTATGCAGCCGTACCTGCAACAGAAATAGTAGTGAACAGACTGGTAATTGGAAGCGATGCAAAGGCATTTCTGAAAAAAGACGTAGACAAAGACTACTCATAAGTATGCCATTTCTTCAAAAAGGTATTTCCCACCCACAAAGTGCAAACCCCACTAACAAATAACACCCATTCAAACCAGCAACATCTCGGTAGGAGCAGGCACTGGAAGAAAAATCAACTTACCCAGCTTCACAACGCAGTCCTAATTCTTGTGACTTCCCATGGGATGTGGGTGCAGAAGGGGAAGAAGAATAATTGTATCACAGGTAAATATAGCCTTGCCAGTGGTTTGGATTTGAAAGTGTGTTTTGTGCCATTTTCTAATTCTTCAAGTATTGACGCTAGAAGCGGCAAATAAAAGCTGACGACGACAGGCCTCTAGCAATTCCAGGCAGGTACTAATATTGGATGTATCAAACTAGTCATCTGTTGGATTCCTCTTACCTGGGATTTTAAAAAATCCTTTGATTTTTGCTCCCTCTCATCAGCCTTGATCTGAGTCAAACGTATCAAGTTGTCTACTTCCTCTCTGTAGTGTTCCTGGGCCTTAAATAGTTGGTCTTCTTCAGCAATACACTGCTCAAGCATTCGTACTTCAGCATCTGTTGATGTTTTCTAGATTGAAAACACCAAAGGCCATTTTAATGTTATGGGGGATGGGGACATCGGGTGTGGGGCAGGTCTAGGAGCCAACTCCTAGGGGCCGGGGTCCTTTGGGCCCCCCAATAAAATATTTAAAGGGGCTGCCTCCCCCCCAGTTAATGGGCATTGCCACTGAAGTGGTGTGCATGTGCCGTTCTGTGATCAATTATGTGGGACGGCGCTTATTTGGGCCCCCAGATATTTTATTCAAGTTGGCCCCCCTGGGGGCAGGTAAGCCCTTGGCTGGAATTGGCTGAGCTAGTGCCATGGCGCCGTCGGGCAAGGAATGGCCAGAGTGAGGAATTGAGTCTTTATTGTCAAAAGTACACTTACAAGTTAGGAAAAGGCAACCCTTGACCAGCCTGACCTTTTTCTCACTCCTCCTGCACTTGTTCTTCCCTCTCCAGTCCTGACTCGGACTCCAGTCCTGGCTGTCACAAGCTCCCCCAGATCACTGGTCCCTTATTACAAGTCCGCCTCCAACCCTACCCCCTTGTCCTACTGCCCACTCCTCAGTGTCCAGCTAGTTCCGACAGCTAGTACAGCTGATGTGCGCTGAGAAGAAGCACCTTTGAAGTCCAATGCATGCTTTCATCACAAACTGGAAAATAGTAAAACAGGTATCTATCTAGACAGCTGGCACCACTTGAGCAATTAATATTGGAAGGATCAGACTCCGTAAATGAGCCTCCCTGATCTGAATTTCTATTCAATACACCACACTGAATCTCACCTTTGCAACTAGTACAACATTTAACCTAATAACCAGTAAACAAACTTTTTTTACAAAGAAATGACGCACGGAGAGAGGTTTTCAAATCTAGGACTCAACACCAAAAAGCAACAACTACACCTGCCCTATTTGCTAGTGTAAGCAGCTATGCCAGTTGTAAGCTGCCCCCTTGCACTCCTAAACAGCAATCCTGCCAGTTCTGATAAACTTCGTTTTACTCCTATACCTACTCTGGCTAGTATCATTCTCTAAAGGGTGTAAGGAAACCCTGGCAGTCTGTGTTCTCTTCAAATCTCCTTAGAGAGGGTAAAGAAATTGCACCGGTCATAGATGTCAATGGAGAAAGCTGCCACTATTCCACCAGCTCAGTGAGGAGATGTTTGGAAATTACATAAGCAGAAAATTTACAAACTCCATGCTTATTAATGGTGCAATGCTCCTGTTACTCTATATTTCATTTCTATAAGTTTCCCCCCCTACAGCATTGCACTGTAAAGCATTGTGCACTTGAAGGCAAAATGAACTGGATAAAAACTCATCCAAACTCAGGAATACACAAATTTAAACTACAACACTCCACAGGCTGGAAGCAGAGTGGGTGAATGGCTAAAACTGTAGAATTGTTGAAGGTTGCTTGACTAGATTCCTTATGCATGTATGAAGATTTAACTGAATAAAAGGGTGTTTTTTTCCTTCATTTCAATAGTTTTCTTCTATATCTCGTTTATCACAAAGATGCCAAAAAGAGATCACTGGATGCTTTCATACAGCTGAAAGAAGAAAAGGAGTCTGATACAATGCCTGAACTACAACTGTTTGTAGCGGCACACACAATGACTACACATACAACATTCTTTTGATGATCATGCACTGTGACCTCAGCAATCTGTGTACTAAAACATTTTTACCCATTTAATGGCTATTTATGACAGTATTAGAGCTTATAAACCACGGGTAGTCAACCTTTTTATACCTACCACCCACTAATGCATCTTTCTTGATGGTAAAATTTTCTTACCGCCCACCAGTGCTCAATAGAAGGAAGATTCAGCTTGTGCCATAGAACCACCCATCTAGAATCCTGAAATGCCCACTAGTGGGCGGTAGGGACCAGATTGACAACCCCTGTTTTAAACGGACACAGAGTTTTGCAGGACTTGTATCTTAAATCTTGTAGAATGGAAAAGAACTAGAAAAACATAAAATAAGGGTCATGGTAATAACATACCTCTTGGGCCAGATTTCTCTTAATCATTTCTACTTCCCTCTGGAGCTCCCTTCGTCTTTCTAGTAGTGTCCCATCATCTTTTGGAACAGCATCTAGCTAAAAAAGGGAAACCTGAGACAGTTAACGTATGCAAAAGAAGGAAACAGTGGTATTTTAACATAGACAGTACTTAGCATCTTCCTTAAACATTGACTGAATTAAAGATTAAGATTTAGGAATGTAGGTACACATTCCAACTGCAGAACATGGGTTTTTTTTAAAGTTTGTTAAATGGCTTGCTAAAGGATGCTAGAAAAACAACCATCACAGCAGTTGATGTAGGTATTACAGCTGCAACCTGGAACCATGTAGACATGTTAAGCTCAGTGGGATTCCATATCAAGACACACAAGTGCCAACTGATCTGTAATAACCACCTGATCCATAATAATCACAGTGCTAACATATGATATATAATGATGATAGGCTGCTATTGTAAGCAAACTTAGTCATGCAGATGTGTGTTGGCATAATTTGTACTGTGGTGGCTGAAATACCTTTTGACGTGGGTTCTAGGTGTCCTAAACATGCCACACCCTTTCTCTGCCTATTTCTGTATTGTGTATCAGTTTTGGATGCTGCTGCCAGACTAGCATTTTCATGTTATGGTGATGCCAGCTTATCAACTTGCAACATCACGGCATCATTGTACTTAAGGCACTTTTAAAAATATGATTGCCCTAATACGTATTTTTTGGAACTTGCTATCTATGAATGCCCATCAGTTTGCATGCACAGAAATATTTACAGATGGGCAATTTTCCTAACAACTTCAGACTGTTAGACAGTTAAGCAAAGCTTTCCAGTATAATTTTTAAATGCCTGTCAGCTCCTGGGTTACTTTACACAACTGAGCGGAAGGCATGATAGAAGAAATATGGAGGTCTTGTAAAAGCTACTATTTCAACACTCCTCCGTTATTCCATGTCTACTGATAATGTTGCGGTTGGTTCTTTTAGCTTAACTGCAGCAGGATCATATAGCCCAAAATGTTACTGACCCACACAATACACTTTACCCCTGTTGCCCTGTCTGCCTTGGATTGACACGTTGCTGGGAAAAGGCACAACTGCACAGTAAGCAGTTTCACAAGGGAATCTGGCACGATGCTCTTGTGAAATAACTGGTTTGTAGGAAGTGCTTCTGTCACAACCTGTTTCCTGATTCTGTGAATGCTTATTCATACAATACTTCCCACAAGATTATATGCAACTGGGTAGAACATTGCCATAGCATCCAAGGGATTGGTGTGGTGGGGAGGGGGAGCATTTTCATATGCTTTGTTAGAGTTCCTTTAAAAAAAACACACCTAGTGACGCAGTTGTAACATTACTGTAAGAATTAATCAGCAAAGCCGTCAGTTTTGTGTAGTTTCCTGTATGTTACCCTCACAATAAGGCCTGGCTCTTTCCCCTCTGCATTCTGCCCTCTTGGCTTCTCGGTCAACCTTATGCCAAGCCTCCATAAATATCTGGAGTTATCTGGTTAGACTACATAAAAAAGTTTTACATTATAACTCTATTTTTCAAGGCCTAACATATGGATTAACATTTAGAGTGTTTAATGTGCACCAGTCCTTGATAGCATGGATAATTTCCTCAGCTTGGCATCTCTAAGGTTTTCAGGTTATTGATTGGCCCATGTCACCAGCGAAGATAGTAACTCTTTTCTAAATTATGTAGGCTTTTCTAACTATTAAACAGTAGATCTCAAGTTTCCTGGGAAGTCCAGGTTCCCACCTCCCCAACATACTTCTTGAGAAATCTGCTCCACTTCCCAGTGGGGAGGAGTTGCGGTGGACCGCGTGGCCACCCACTTCCCACTGGGGGCGGGGGACTTGGTCCCCCGTTGCCTGGGGGATCCCAGCCACATCAGAGCCGGCCAGCCAATCCGCTGGCCTGGGGGGCGTGGCCAGGAACCTTTAAACCTAGGAGCGGGCCAGAGGACTTCATCTTTGGCTCGCTTCCTCAATCACCTGCCCTCCCTCCCTATTTTGCAGGTTAGGCACTGGCCTTGCTATGGACCTCGGTTGGTCGCCTTGGTTGTCCAAGGGGCCTGGTAGGAATTTTTCCACTGGCCATTTGGTTTTTGCCTACCTCATAGCAACCATCACAACTTTGTTAGGGTTGTGGCTAGGCATTGTTTGACCTTGTGGGGGGGAGGTGTGGCCATCACCTGCCCCTCCATGCTTAAGGGTATTCCATTAAAGGAATCCGGGGGTGTTGATCCTGCCCAAAGCCTGGTCGGGGGCTAGGGTCATGACACGACCCCGACGGGAACACCAGGGGGAGCTCGAGTTGGTACGCATTGACAGGGCTCCCCCTACCAGTGGTTTACCCTTACCGGACTTCCTGCGCAGTGGGCTGGAGTCAGATATAGTCGGGTCCAATCAATGCCTAAGCCAATATCGCTCACATTCTGTAATTCAATAAAGTTGTGGCCAAATTTGCCCAATAACATAAACCTAATATCCGTGTCCTTGTGTGAGTTATTTCCCAATGAGGGGGTGGCTGTGGGGTCCCAACACGCAAGTCACAATTTGAAGTAGCAAGCAGTGTGGGGTGGGAGCGAACAGAACTTCTCTTTACGCAGCCAGGCACACAAAAGCACACTTGGGCCAGGTGCCGGGGGTGGGGGGCTCCTCTGTGTATTCTGGATCCTCTGTGAGGGGTCTGGGGCAGACCCCTGACTGAGGACTTCATGGGTCGGGTTGACTCCCAGGGTACAAAGGGAGGCTCATGTTTCCTTCCAGTCTGGTGTGCATCAGCCTTTAGGAATTTGCACGGTTGCAGCATCAAACTACAGTACAATCTAGGCTGGGCGGAGTGTGTGACACAATCTGAAACTGTGAAAAGCAGAATCTACAGATTTATCACGGGATGTTTTATTTATCTTGAAAAGGAACATATTCTTCCTCTAAATACAGCATTCAGTAACCTTCAAAGCCAAACACAGCCAGATTCTCAGTTACCCGAGTTTTAGTTTTTACTGCTGTAGCTTGCTGATATATTTTTTTTGCTTTTTTGCCATAGCTTGCTGATACAAATATTTTTGCTTTTTTGGTCTCCTGTTGCTGTTTGTTATTCTTTAGAATAGCAAGCCCTTGGTTGTTGTGGCTGCCTTCGTGCTAGAATTCCATGTCACCTGGATGTGTTAATGATTGTAGTATTCCAACGCTGCCACAACACTATGCCCACACAATCCTGTGTGTAGAAACATTTTCTCTTTTTTGCAATATATATTTTTTTCTATATAGAGTTACATTTGTGACTCAACAATTATATTCCAATTCAACAAAACTAGTGACTTATTGCTCACCCATCACCCATGTTTATAACTCAAATTACATACAATTTAAGGTTCTGTCTTATCTGATTTCATCCTCTCTAACATGTTTCTTAATATATTTTGCTGTTTTCTTACACTGCAAACCCCGCTGGGATCTTCACATATGGGAAATAACTTTTTTTTTAGACTAGAAATGGTTTCCAGAGCTCTTTAAAAGGTTCTAAATTTATATCTTTTATCAGTGCTTGCAGCTGTAGTCACGTACAAGTACCATTAAGGCTTTCTTTGGGATTTCACTGTCTAGTTTCCCCAACAGGGAGGATTGTAGTCTCTTGGGAAAAGTCACTTTAAATCTTTTATTAATTTCATTCTATATCATGTCCCAAAAGGCCTTTCGCCTTCCTGCAGGCTCACCGCATATGATAGAATGACCCCTAACAAACTTTACATTTCCAACATTTGTTTAATACATTTTTGTACTTTTGAGCTAGCTTCTTTGGGATTAGATCTATACATCATCTTGTAATAGTTTTCTTTTAGGCCATAACGTGCTGTAAATTTCATTCCTGTTTTCCAAAGCTTTTCCCAGGCAGCCATATCTATATGTCCAACCTCTTTAGCAAATCCATTATTTAAATCTTTTTTTATAGATGTTGTTTAACTGATGATACTGGAACCAACTACCCACTAAGTTTTGTATTTTGTCGAATTTTTAAAGCTTACATCCTGAAAGCTCAATAAATCTCTATATAAAGCCCATTCGGGTTGCATATTTGTTGATTTATGTGCACAGGCCTCCGTTGGTGATAACCATAAGGGAGTCTTATGTTCCAGAAGGCTTTTAGTTCTCCTTCACACCTCCATCAGACCCCTACTTATATAATGATTAAGAAAATCTTTATTTTTATTGACTTTGTCATACCACAGATATGAATGCCATCCATATCTTCTGTCAAATTGTTCCAAGTCTAATAATCTAGTATTTTTTAATGTTATCCACTCTTTTAAGCAAGTTAAACATGCTGCTTCATGATACAGTTTGAAATTAGGTAAGGCCAAACCTCCTCTTTCTTTAGCATCTGTTAAATTCTTAAAGTTTATTCTTGGTCTCTTTCCCTGCCAAATAAATATAGTTATGTCTCTTTGCCAATGTTTAAAACAGGTAACCGAATTAATTACTGGCACAGTCTGAAAGAGAAAACAGCATTGTGGAAACATTTTCAAGCTAATTTTAACCAGGAAAAATATCTCTAATCAAACTTATTCATACAAACCTCTAATTGGATTCTCTCATGATAGGATCTGATTTGCTCCAAGCCCTCCTGAGCTATCTTCAATTGCATCTCCATCTTTTTAAAATTCCTGAAATCTTTCTCTCTCTCTCTTTGCATCCGACTCAAAGTGTCTTGTAGTTTTTGCTTTGTCACAATATAGTTACGAGAACCCATTTCTAAGATAGCCCTACAGAAGTGTACAGAAAGGAAACAAAACGTACAAAAGAAAGGAAAAGTAAAACTGGGCAAGGAATAGGTATAAACAAAATCAATGAATTCCTGTTATTTATAATGCTGTGATTTGTTTTGTTATTTTTTTGCGAAGTATTTTAAACTCTTGTGAGCTGCCCTGAGTGCATCTTGATGTAACATTTATAGGAATAAACAAAAATACAGTTAGGAACAGCGGGAGAAAAAACTATTGTTGGGCAGCAGTCAAAATATGAAACCAGCAATCACTTTCAAGGACACTGATTCAACTTTACCAGCGTTACAGCATTTTTTGTTCCACAAAAGAAGCTATGTCAGTCTGTTGCAACAAAACCAAAAGCTTTATGGTGATTAATGTTTTCCAGCCTTATGGAGATTAATGTTTTCCAACCATGCCACGTGATCCCTTGGGATTCCGAAGGAGTCTCTCAATGCGAAGATCATCCATGGCAGACAGGCTACCTGAAAGGCAACTTCCCCATCATTGCCACTTTTTCTTCGCAATGTGGTGCATTGTAGAGCATATTACCAGTTTTCCAAGTATGTCAGTTAAGCCCGCACAGACCTAGTCACTGCTCTATATTTACTGAGAGCTTGTGGCCTAGAAACAGTCTTGAGATCCTCTTCAACACAGAGGGATTCTATAATAGATCTGCAATGGGAAACTGTTTCCTGAAGGTAAACTAAGGTAAAGGGACCCCTGACCATTAGGTCCAGTTGCGGACAACTCTGGGGTTGCAGCGCTCATCTAGCTTTCTTGGCCGAGGGAGCCGGCGTACAGCTTCCGGGTCATGTGGCCAGCATGACTAAGCCTCAACCAGAGCAGTGCACGGAAACACCGTTTACCTTCCCGCTGGAGCAGTACCTATTTATCTACTTGCACTTTGACATGCTTTTGAACTGCTAGGTTGGCAGGAGCAGGGACCGAGCAACAGGAGCTCACCCCGTTGCGGGGATCCGAACTGCGACCTTTTGATTGGCAAGCCCTAGGCTCTGTGAATTAACCCACAGCAAGTTTGAAAATCACTGGGCTTGAGGTCACTTCACCAGATGCACGAAATTTTTTAGAAAATTGCTAGGCTCATCTCACCGTATCTACCAGTTTGCTTGACCATATTATTATCTGACAAAGAAGCTGATCTGCTGATTTATGAGTCACTGAGAAGTTTCTGAAGATCCACAGGGCTCCCTGTAGCTGCTTGTTACAGCAATAAGCTGGAAAAACAGCATTTGCTCCCTTTTTGTTTCCAGGCCCAATTCAAAGGTGCGGGATAAGATATTTAAAACGATGTACAGTTTAGTACTGGAATACCTGAACAGCAGTCTTCTCCCATATACGCATCTTGGAAACACAACCTAGCAACCCAGTGGAATTTAGCTAGCAAAACAGGTGGTGAAAGACAAATTTCTCCTGTGAATGCAAAACTTACCTTTCTGCTATGGCACTTCCTTCATTCTCTTTGTTCATTTCATGCATTTTAGTAAGAGAGATAAATTCTCGCTCCTTGCTTTCCAGCAAAGCCTTTTTCCCATCCACCTCTTTCATCACATCATCCTTTTCTTCTAGCGCCTCGTCATTTTTAGCCTCTATTTTTCTTAAGGACTCAAATATCTCTCGTGCTTCTTCCTGCATTGCCTTTCTCCTTTTCTCCGTTTCTCTGTAGACAATGGCAGGTGTTTATATTAGTAACAAAACAGGTCTCTGCTCACATCCTGCCATTATACCTGTTGTACTCCAGTAAAAACACAATAAAAATTAACGTAAGACTTAGACCCAAATTCCTTTTCCAAAACCATGAGACCATGTTGAAGCAATTAAAGGTCCATAATGCACTGCCTGCTTTCATGTGACAGGGGGCAGGGAGTAGTAAATATTCCAAATAAATAAACATTTATAGCTAACAGGGAACTGGTCTAAAATTTCTAGTAGATCTGGTGACAGAACAATAATGAGACTTGGGTAGACCTGTCTCTGAGAATCTAGTTCTAGGAATATCCCTGTGTTATTTTTCACTGGACAGACCTGGTGTTCATCTACAGACAGACCTGGCATCCATACTGTGTCTTTCCACCCTCAGCTGGAACCTTCAGTGTTTTTTCTGGACCCCTTAAGTCTTTAATTAATTGCACTGCTACTACAATTAACTTAACAGCCCTGTTTAGGGAAGTTTTTTAATGACTGATGTTTTAATGTATTTTTAATCTCCTGTTGGAAGCTGCCCAGAGTGGTTGGGGAAACCCAGCCAGATGGGCAGGGTATAAGTAATAAATATTAATAATAATAATAATAATAATAATAATAATAATAATAATAATAATTACAGCTACCCCCTCCACATTCATTCACTAAAAAAAGAAGAAGTCCCAGGATAAACACTAGAGTACATTTCTGGGTTGGCATTACATTAATCTTAACTCCCACTCTTGAAAATGGAAATGATCCTGTGTTTAGAGCCAGTGTAATCCATGCTCTCTCAGACACAGACCCTGAAATAACTGCATTGGCAGGGCAACTTCTTTAATTTTTACAAGCTCAGTTATAACTTTGGGGGCTACGCAATAATATCTGAGTTAGAAAGATCCAAAAAGTCCCATTTTTGCTGCAATGTTTTGTTTTGTTTTTTTGTAACTTTTGCCTAATCATAACTACACTAAAATCACAGATGCCTGAATTGTTTTCTATGGGGCGATGAGCACTTCGCCAGGGAAAGCTTTAAAATGAGTCTAGTTCAATCTGTAGAAAATGGGTGTGTCACTCTAGACTTCTCATTATCTGAGTGGTTAGATTTGTTTTCATAAATGTCGATCAATGTTGTGATATCATTCATTGGCTAAAAACACTGAAAGGTGGGAGAAGGCTAGGTAAAGGGACCCCTGACCATTAGGTCCAGTCGTAGCCGACTCTGGGGTTGCGGCGCTCATCTCGCTTTATTGGCCGAGGGAGCCGGCGTACAGCCAGCATGTGGCCAGCATGACTAGGCCGCTTCTGGCGAACCAGAGCAGCGCATGGAAATGCTGTTTACCTTCCCGCCGGAGCGGTACCTATTTATCAACTTGCACTTTGACGTGCTTTCGAACTGCTAGGTTGGCAGGAGCAGGGACCGAGCAACGGGAGCTCACTCCGTCGCAGGGATTCAAACTGCCGACCTTCTGATTGGCAAGTCCTAGGCTCTGTGGTTTAACCCACAGGCTAGTTTCTTACAAAACAAATTAACAGAATAGTGCCTCCACATTTGACATCATATATTAGTTTTCACAAGGGCTAGAGATGTAACTATTTTTAAAACAAACACTAGGAATCCAGAGACTATGCCTAACCACCACACTCCTTGTGCCTGCCCCCGAAGATGCACATGTCCCCCTCACAAGCGTCCCTTGGAAGTCTGAACAGCTCCATGTTGTTACTCATCTGTGCTCTGATAAAATCAGGAGCAAAGTCTTGATGGCCTTACATTTTCTACCCAGGTGCTGATAAAACACTTACACTTTTAATCCAATTGATTACTTTTTTACTATGAAAAGGTGTACCTAATATGGCAGGTGGAAAGGATTTTTTTATTATTATAAAACAACCCTTTTCAATAAGAACTCAGCTCCTTTTCACTTTTAGAAACTGATTAAGAAAAATTATACATTCCAAGGGTCATTTAGTCCAATCCCTGCAATGCAAGAATCTCAGCTAAAGCATCCATGACAGATGACCATCCAACCTCCGCTTAAAAATCTCCAAGGAAGGAGAGTCCACAATCTCGCAAGGGAGACTGCTGCACTGTCAAACAGCTCTTACGGCCAGAAAGTTTTTCCTGATGTTTAGTTGGAATCTCCTTTCTTGAAACTTGTAGCCATGGGTTCAAGTCCTCCCCTCCAGGGCAGGAGAAAACAAGTTTGCTTCATCTTCCTTTGATGTTGTAGTTGACAGCATATGTTTAGATGGCTGTGCATCAGTTTAGCTTTACAGGACCCTGAAGACCTTTTGTCCATCTCAAAAGCTCTGATGGAGATCCACAGAATACTAGCCTCTAAGGGCTTTGAAGCTTGATAAGCTAATGGCAACAAGGGCCAAATACCTATAAAGCAGCAGGAAAATAAAATGCAATCTCAAATAATCACGTTCCTGAAATATCAGAATTTCTATGTTATTTCTGTAGCTTTTAAAAGTATGATTTAAAGCTGTTCACCATCTAACTGCAGAGTCACAACGTAATAACAGCACCAGATAAAACAAGCCATGCCTTCAGAAAAAAGAAAAAGAAAAAGAAAAAAGAAACATTTTTCATAGCAGCAGGAGGCTGTAATGCAGCACAGCATCACTATACAGGTGCCTGTAGTGAGCACCCATGTAATATGTTACATTATCAATTTGATGGAGATGAATATCTCTGCTATCACTAAAACAAGAGCTTCAGTCTAGGGCAGGTATGAGGAACCCGTGGCCACCTAGAGATTGTTGGGTTATAATACCCATCATACCAAACCACTGGCCATGCTGGCAGGGACTAATGGGAGTTAAGGTTCAACAACAGCTGAAGGGTCACATGTTCCCCATTGCCTATGATTTTGTCAGGACTGGATTACAGTGGTACCTCGGGATGCGAACAGGATCTGTTCCGGAGCCTCGTTTGCATCCTGAAGCGAACGCAACCTGTGTCCACGCGTCTGCGCGTGTGCGGGTCATGTTTCGGTGCTTCTGCGCATGACATCATTTTGACGGTCTGCGCATGCGCGCACGGTGAAACCAGGAAGTAACGTGCTCCATTACTTCTGGGTCACCACGGAGCGCAACCCGAATTTGCCTAACCCGAAGCGTATTCATCCCGAGGTATGACTGTATGAATGTTGTGGAAGCCAGAAGAAGAGGACCCAGTTCAACAAACCAATGTGAAAGATGGGAAGAACCTACCGCTGTGTAACCACAGCATCACAATCCATGATGCCATGCTTGTCACACCAGCAAACAGACCAACACAAATATTTAGGATCGACGTTTAAGTGCCAGGTGGCTTAAATTCAAGCAAACAGCAGTGGGCTTAATAGGACTGTCCACTGGGCTGCTAGCAATATGGGCTCCTTTGGGAGGAAGAGTAGAAAGTCAATAAATATACATAATACTGGGCAAACAAAAAACATTAAGGAAAGAAACCCATACTGCATTCTGCGGTTTATTTTGTCCATATCCTTTCCGAGCTGAAGAGGAATGGCTTGAAGACGGACAAGGTCATCCTAGTGATAAAAATATAAACGTTAGTCTACACAGACTGAGGTTTTATGGAAAAGTACAGAACTAATATTCAAGTTGTATCAACTGGGAGCACACAGTGGTGCACAGCTACACAGACTAATGAATTTATTCTTAAATTACTTTTATTTCTTCTTGCTTCCGAAATAGTTCCTCGAGTTCTTTCTGATCCTTAGTAAGGCGCTTGTGTCTTAAAGAAAGATCATCTTTCAGTGCTCTGATTTCTTGCCGCCTGTGTGTAGTTTCTTTACGAAGCTCTTCACAGCTTTCCCTCAGAGCCTTCATCCTTTTATCTGCATCCTTTAAAAAGCAAAAATTACTCATTTCATGTTTGGAAAGTGGAAAGCATGAATTAGGAAAACATTAAAACATGGTTATTCTAGAATGTATGTTAAAATAGTATTTTAGGTGCATGCATGTTATTCGACCTGCAATATTACTGCCCATTTAGCTTCCTTATTACAAAATCTCTCAGTTGTGTTGTAGATTTGTTTTGTGGCAGTCCCTCATTAGGGTAAGGAATAAAAAGGGAGGGGACTGCGCCTGCCTCCCAGAGTTCTTTGCTCTCCTGCCTCCGTCCTGTCGGTCGGAACCCAACCCATTCAGTTCATCAGCAACCGCCTTAAATTGGATGGGATTGGTAGATCTCCACCTCTGGGTTTCTAGGGATATGTTTTAGATTAGGGACATATGGAGCAGGTCTCCTGAAGGCTAAGGCACAGGCAGTAGCAAAGAAGTCAGTGACTGCTGCTACTGTTAAGTGCTACCGTGTTTTGGGGGGAAGGGGACAAAACATTTGAAATGAAACTTGTCACAAACTATAACTTTGGTGGTATTTGGCTGGATTATTTGGAAGATCATATAACTGTTTTCGCTCTTCCTGAAGCTTAGCTTTGTAGTTTTCTTTCACTTTCAAAACTGTTTGCCCTGGCGTACCTTGTTTTCTCACTGAAAAAGCCAAATGCAAATGAATAGAAGCAATGCAAGCTACCACAGGGCAGCTCCACATTTCTATGTTTCCCAACAATGACATACTAAGCCAAATTTTGGCTTAGTTTAGTGTGGCATGGCAGCAAAAAGGACCGGGGATGCACAAAGTGGTATAAGTGCCTCTCCAGAAGCCAACAAGCTTGTGTGGTTTTGCTCAGCATGCCTACAGCTCCCTGTAATCCGCAAAGTGCAAAGAAAGTCCATACACCCTGGTTTCAAACCCTGGTTAACCTTGGTACACATCTAATGCTAAACATGGTTAAGAATTTTACATCTCGGAACAATAAGAAATGTCAAGGAAAGTGGTAAGCATATCTATCAAAACCATCCCAGACAAATATGGAAATGGAGATGGGATAAAGTGCCATATTTTACATGATGTATGAACTTAAAATACTTTTCTCCCTTAACTACTCACAAGATGGTGGCTCAAACCAAAAGGACTGAACAATATATAGCCTAATTTACACAGCAAATGTTGGTTGTCATCTTTAAGGTGCCACATTATGCCGTGTTGTTTTTATCCAGCCAAATGGCACGACACTAGGCGTCACAGGTAACATGAACATCTTACTTACAGTAGCTTTTGGCATTCTTTTATACTCCCTTTCGATGAGATTCTTGTCTTCTCGTAAACTAAAGGAAAACAGCATAAAAGATCATTCAACTCATAATGTCAATAAGGTGATTTAAATATCAATTATTTGCAAGCACGTACCCTTGAAATGCTTCAATATACAGCTAAGGAAAACAAAAGGGGCCAAAATGAAAAGCTAAGTATTGGGTTTGTTAAAATAATTTAATAATACTGAAGTGTCACAATTTTGGATTTACTCACTGTCAGCGCTGCCCAAGGTCCCAGCTCACACAAGACCAACGCTGCTCCTTGCCCCAGTTTAAAAGTCTTTATTGAAGTTCAGTCTCATTTCTAGACGCGCAGCGCGCAACGCTACATCTGTCCGTCAGACCGTAGAACTCCCATCTGAATCTCCTCCCCCCTGACACCAGCTTA
This sequence comes from Podarcis filfolensis, assembly GCF_964270895.1. Taxonomy (NCBI): domain Eukaryota; kingdom Metazoa; phylum Chordata; class Lepidosauria; order Squamata; family Lacertidae; genus Podarcis; species Podarcis filfolensis. Next base: position 6,023,216 of record NC_139612.1, read on the forward strand.
CGATTCTAGCCTTACTCCACCTCTTCCTCTGTTCCTTCTTTCTCTGGGTCCTTCTGCTAGTCGGAGTCTCAGCCCTCCGAGATTCTTCTGACGCTGATTCTCCCGACTCCTCCCCCCCCCTCTTTCGGGCTTTAGGACCTGGCTCCCAATCCGGGTTTTCTGCTGTCCCGCGCTCCTCCACATTTGAACTTGGCGCGCGCGCGCAGCCTCCCACTTTCCTTCTGACCGTTACACTTGTGTCACTGCTCCCCCTTTCGGGGAGGCTAGCTGGACCTGGCCTTCCCTCCGTCTCCCCACTCCCCGATGGAGGAGAAGCTGGTCCTGACTCACGTGACTCTTTCCCCCCACTGTGCTCTGGTGGGGGAACTGGCCCTACTGCTCCGCTACTCCCTCGGGACTCCCCTCTGGTTCCTTGTTTATGGATCGTCCCCTCTGGGATTCGCCTCGCCCTTACCATAGGCGCCCCCTCCTGGGAATCTTCAGATTCGCTGGAGAAGCTCATGGAATCTCTCGGTCCACTGTCATATTCCCCTACGCTCCCCTCTGATTCCTCTCCTCCGCTCTCTATTTGCTCTCTCCCCTGCTCTTCTGCTCCTGAGCCTCTGACACTCACTCATAATATTCGTATCTGCAACAACTAGTTTCCAACTAGTTTGTCTCTGGGATGGGGAACCCGGGCTCTTCAATCAGTTCCTAGACTCCAACTCCCATCAGATGTCTCAGGGCAAAATTATACATTGCACTTAATGCGAATGTCTCCCTCACCTCTTTAATCAGCTGCAAATGTGGGGGGCAAATGTTATTGGGACTCTGGTGCATAGGGAAGGGAGGTATATCCCTTCCGCCCAAGTCATGCTCCCACAAAAAAACCCGCTTCCTTCGTGGCTACAAGGCTTAGAAAAAAGTTTCCAGTAGCCCCCATGCAAACATTTTTCCTAAACCTCACAGCCATGCAGGGGGTGGGTATGGAATTTATCCCAGTAACAATTGCCCTCCACACCTGTAATTAATTTAAGGAAAACATGAGACATATCTGCATGCTACATACTAAGTGTAACATGTAGTTTAGCCCTAACTTCAGCTGACTGCCTTATCTGATGCATCCACTTTTCGTGTCCTCACCAGGCAGTTAAAGTCCAGTGGCTCCATGCAGCTCCACTCTCCCTGCCCTAGCCTACGCAAACCAAGGGTTCCCCATTTGTCAATCAACTGGATAAGTGACAGTCATTACTCCTTGGTACATAGTTCGTATTGCAGATAGCCACTCCAATATTATCTACCTGTTCAACTTGTACTGAATTTCATACTCCCTTTCCTGAATCGCATTGTATTCATTGACATATCTCAGATACTGCTGTCTCAGTTTGGTGACCTCTGAAGAATATCCCTCTGGAAATTGATCAGTAGTTTCTAGTATCTGCTCTTGCTGTTCTATTTCGACTGTGAAACGTTTGGCATCCTGTAGCAGCTGAATCTCTGCTTCCTGTAAGCTGAAGCAAAACAGCAATGTTGGGATAAAACACATATTTAGGAAACAAACCTTCAACTACTATAATGGAAAGTTATTGCAAATCACAAATATTATTTCCTATCTTCGGAGCACCAAGTGACAAAGGCAAAGAAGTCAGATTAGATTATTGCTCTATTCATCTAAGAATGTAAGTTTTGACAGTAGGGAAAGACAACCAATAGGGAAAAAGGAGGAACAGATTTCTTATTATTTACTGCATGGCCAAAATTGGGAATCAAATGCTGAGATAAATCTTTGCTTTGTACTCTTTCTCCTGTGTACGCATTCAATAGAGTATTATTTCCATGCTTACAATACTAAAATTTTAATGAAATAATATCTGAAAGCAGGAAACTCTTGTCTGGCTGTCTTTTAGAACCTTGAAACACTTAGCCTTGAGGTCAATGATTCAACAAAACTAGTGCTTGGTGAAAAAAATAATCTTCAATGCTGTTCAAATATTTACATAAATATATATGGAACATTTCTGTAAGAATTTGACATTCATGCAGAACAGTTTAATAACTGGGCACAACCACCAAACACGGTGTTTCCCAGCTTTTCCAGAAGACCTAACTTTGGAATGATGCTAGATATAGTGAACAGAAACACACTCTTTGTTCCCCTCTCCCATCTTTTAATTTGAACAATTTTTCTCAGTATATTTTATTTTATTTTTCTTGCTGAGTTACAAACACATAATTAGCACAAATATTTAATCACTAGAAATAAGTACTCACATTACATACAGAAAGGTCTACAAAGCCTACCTTACTAGGGTATCATGCAGAACAGTATACTTTGCCTTCAGTTCAGCCATTCTGGTTCCAGGGATTTTTCCATCATAAAACAACTAAGAAATGTAAGAGTGACAATTATGAATTTACTTGAATAATTATTATGAAAAGAATCAGGCAACACTTTTATCTAACGTGAAAACAAATTGAAACTTTTCACTGTATCTAGCAACACTCAGAAATGATTACATGCCTGGGGTGATTTGTTTCACAACTTGTGGTATAAAGCTTCAGCATATAAAAAATTAGGTTCTGTTTGCTGGGATCTCAATATTGAGCAAATCCTCTTAGAAGGAATTTTATATCATTTTCAACACTCAAGTACTATTAGGTACCATTTTAAAATACAAAATTCTTAAATTTCAATTCCAGCGCAGTTTCCCCCGGTCATGGAAGCGTGTGAGAATTTGCTCTTCCATTTGTGAAATTTATTTCCAAGATATTCAAATTAGACCGGTATGTAATTTCTAGGATCCCCTCTGAATTTCTTTTTTAAAATTGATGTAATATTGGCTGCTTTCCTGTTTTCAAGTATGGTGGCTGATCTTAGGCACAAGTTACATATTTCTGATAGAAGATCAGCAATTTCATATTGGAATTCTTTAAGATCTTCCAGGTCAATCTCGTCCAGACATGGCAAGTTTTCATTTTTCATTTTGTCAATAAGAACTTCAACTCATGCCACCACTATTTGTCTCCGTTCCTCATTCTTCCAGTGGAAAACCTTCAGCTTTCTAAAGGAAACCTTACTGACTCCAATAGCTGTTTAGATTCTGCTCATTCACCACATTTGCATCCTCATGACCCTGGTTTTACCCTTCCTGATCTGTGACATACCTTCTAGCAGAGCTTCTAATATTGTGGTTTTAAACAACTTTTAAGCCTTTTGGAGAGATTTGACCTTCCTGACTTTTCCTTTCAACTTCTTTTTTAACCAATTTCCTCATCTTTGGGAAGTTTCCTCTTTTGAAGTCAAATGTGATGGGGTTGGATTTTCTTGGCAATCGCCTATTTACATATATATTGAATTTGATAGCGCTGTGGTCACCGTTCCAAATCAGTTAATAAACTTTTACATCTTGCACCAGTTCATTGGCACCACTTAAGTTCAGTGTCACTGCCCCTCTGGTCAGCTCCATGACAAACTGATCTAGGGTATCTAGGGTAACTGTTTAGGGTATCTAGAAATTGTACTTTGTTGTCACTGGGACACAGAATCATAGAACATAGATGTACTCAGTCTATGTGAAGGTAACTGAAGTCACCTACATCACACCCTCTTTTTGGATGCCTCCTTGAATTCATTCTCAATCAAAGGGAACGTTTCCTCCTTCCTTAGATTGAGGCCCTCTGTTGCCGTGGGAACAGGAGAGCTGTCATCCTGAGAGTGGGATGCAGCTATCACATCCACCAGCCAATCTCATCTCAGCTTCTCTAGGCCTCAAAGGAACTAACTTGTTCCCTGAGGGTGTGTGTGTGTGTGTGTGTGTGTGTGTATGGCATTCTATGTAATAAACTGGAAAGCCATACCACCCCAGATGGTTTTCTACATGAATAATTATTTTATTTCCTTCTTACCCAACATAAACCAGCACTGCTAACAAATAAACATAGTTACAGGAAAGTATAAACTGGCACCAGACCTTAGCTAGCAGTTTTAATAGAGGTTAATGATTCAACAATTCTCATGCATTACCAGTCAAAGCAAGCACAAATAGGTACTGTATCACTTTCATTTTTATTCAGATTTGCAGTAACTACTGTGCAAAATATACATGGCTGCATAAAGGTACATGGCAAAGGTACAGGAACCATTAAAATGATGATCAATTCCTCTTTGAATACGAAATGCAGAATGTGGCCTTTTGTCAGGAATGTATAGTTTTGCAATACAAAAGTTTTAAAACATGCATTGCAACACTACATACCAGGGACATAAGTCACCATCACAAGTTACCCAAAGCTTGCAATGTGCCATTTTCCAAAATGTGTGCCATCTGACCAGCTGTATTGGGACGGACACACACACACACACACACACACACACAGAGTGAATCTGAGTCTGACTCACTGTGTTTTCCTTTTTAAGAAAACTAGGCAAAAGTACCATTGTCTTTACATAGGTTCGAGTAGTAATTCGATCTAAATAACATGAAATTTGGGTTTTACAATATCCTGTGGCATTACTGATTCAGGGAACTATTCTGCACTGTGTGAACTGATTCGGGAACTGAAATTGCCTAAAAACGATGTAAGGTGAAAATTAAGAAGATTGTAATACAGTTGCAAAAAGAGAATAACTTATCTTCTCCTTGACTTATGCTCTCGTTAGTTTTGACTCTCTTCCCTTCACAAATGCACTCAATCCCCAGGTTTTGTATTTAGCAATACATTGTATCACACATTGTATCAAAGGCAACTCAGGTGTTCTCTACAATGTGCGTTTGACAAAATACACAACAAATTGCAGTTCTGACATTATCTTTGAAAGAATTACAAAATATGATTCAAATATGACTCTGGATGACACCTTTGTATTTTTATTTATTAATTAAAAAATAAGCTTTCATTTCATCAGCTTTCTCCACCGCTCAATCTGCACACCTTCCAAAGTTTAACAAATGAAAAATAGGAAGACTCCTCTTGCCCTCCACCCTCATTCCTGCAAATTTCAGCCAAACTTTCCTTTCCTTTAACCTGCCGGATTTTTTCTCATTCTCTGTCCCCCACTTTCTTGTTGTCTCCATTCAGAGGCCATCCTTCAGGCAGCACAATGGAGGTCGGGGTAAAGGATGAAGGCAGGAATTTGTATCCGACGGGTACAGCCAGTGGCGGACCTACATTTTCGCCACCAGCAACGAGACCTGGGTAACCACACTGCTTCAGTGAAGTTGTTCCACGACAGATCACCACACCTTTACAACATCTGTGCTACTGTTGGTATTGTTGAAATACAGACAATAACAAAAAAATATCAAATTGACTCATGCAAATCAAATTGAGTCTCCTAGACCCAACATTTTAAAGCAATGTGAACTAAAGTTGCTTCTGGGGCCCCTCCAGGATTATGGACCCTAAAGCTTAAGCTTTATTAGTTTCATAGTAGATCCGCCCCGGGGTATAGCAAGAATCATGATGGGGTACCATTTGAACTCCACTTCTGACTGAAAAATGTATTGGGCTGACACTTTCTCCAGTAAAAATAAAAATTAAAAAATCAGTGATCAAGGATCAAGGATAAGCAAAGAGAGCTAGCCAACAGAAAAGCATCTAATTATCACTTAGTACTGAGGCCTTGGAGATAAAATGTAGTTGGCAGTGAGCAGGAAATAGCCATCGCACTTGAAAACACATTTTATTGCAGTACTTTGCTTGCCTCAGTGAAAAAATATAATTACATAAGTAACAATAACAGCCTTTGACATCACCATATGGTAAGATAAGGAAAAATAAGATATTTATATGAAACTTCCACAGACATTACAATGTCTAGGTGTCTGGGCTTCCGCCTTGGACTGCAATTCTATGCATGTTAACCCTGCAGTAAAAACCCTCAGTAAAAACATGATGACTTACTTCTGAGTAAATATGCATGGGATTACACGGCCGGTTAGCATGGGTGTGTCAATTTTGCAAATGGAAAAGGGACATGTTGATTCCTTGTTAAGATATAACAAGAATTCCAAAACCTCTATTGTACTAAAGGTCAGACACTATTTTTTTGATTCAGCAATAGACTTATGACAATAAAAATACAGGATGCAGGTATTGTGGTAAGGTCCTGGTAACAGTGGCGGCACAAGAACAAAATTTCTGGGGAAAACAGAAGAGGCAAAGTGTATTTCCAGGTGGGTGAGAGAGAAAAATAACAGCAAATATTAAGGACAAGAGTTCAGAAATGGGGGGTGAGTGAGGGGCAAGCGCCTTGTTTGAGGGGCTGCTTGCCCTCCCTCTGGTGCCAGCTATGTGTGATAAAGTTCTACTGATCACATGTTTTGGTGTTACACATTGTTCATTGTGTCTAACACTATATTGTTCTTAATAAACATCAGATGATTCAGTAATAGAATTTTTAAGCCTCTGAGAGGTGTCAGCAAACCAAACAAATATTGAACTAAGAGAGAGAGAAAAAAAGCCAACCCTGGAATATTTTTCCAAGATAGTAAATTAAGTATTCCGATCCCTGTCCCCAGTTCATGAGAAAAAAATTCAATGTAGTCCCTTCCGTAGTTTTCAGGTCAGAATTTAATTTTAACATTTTATTTTTATGATTGAATAGGCAATAAATCCAGGGATCTAAGATTGAAATCTGTTTCTGCCCTTCCGATAGGAAAGTGTATCTAAGGAAACTTGAAGGAAGAAGTTCCTTAACCAAAGATTGCAGGAAGAACTTAGGAGACAGGGAACTTCTGTTCTAGATGGTCATTCAGAGAGGCCAATAATTTTTTCCACTGTCAAAAGATCAGGAGACAGTATCCTCTTTGTGAGCAGCACATTCTACAGTAAGATTCGACAGCAATCACACTTTTTGAAGAATCGGTTGGTCTGAGGTAGGAACGATTTGTATCTTTACATTGGAAGAGGGGTCTCCTAGAGACCTGGTGAAATGAGAATTCCTGTTTCCCTTGCCCAGGAAGAGGCATGGAGGGTACATAGACAAGCAACAGCGTAACATTTTCACAATATTTCCTGAAATGTTGCTTCACAGGGGGAAGTGAACGACCTCCACAATGATGGAGGAGGAGGAAATACTATTCACTGTGAGAAGCTCTCAAAAGGCTACTTCTAACGTTGATAGTTTTAGCGGGGAAAGATTAAAGACCTGCGTAATGGATTCATTCCACAAGTCATATGCCCATAGAATATCCTATAGAGCGACAGAATTGTAGAGTTGGAAGGGAGCCCAGGATCATCTAGTCCAGGCTTCCTCAACCTCGGCCCTCCAGATGTTTTGAGACTACAATTCCCATCATCCCTGACTACTGGTCCTGCTAGCTAGGGATCATGGGAGTTGTAGGCAAAAAACATCTGGAGGGCTGAGGCTGAGGAAGCCTGATCTAGTCCAGCCCCTGCCATGCAGGAAGATGCAGCTGTCCCATATGGGGAGCAAAGCTGCAACCTTGGCGTTATCAGCACCACATGCTAACCAATTGAGCTACCCATATGTGTAACTACCGTATTTTTCGCCCTATAGGACGCACCGGCCCATAGGACGCACCTAGTTTTCAGGGGGGGGGAAATCAAGGAAAAAAATATGATTTCCCCCCGGCAGCTCTGGGAGCAGCGGACAGGCTGCATGCAGCCTGTGCACTACTCCAAGACCTTCTTCCTGCTTTTGAGGGAGGTGGTGGAATTTCCCCATCTCCCGCAAAAGCCCACAGGAGGGAGAAGGGACGGACTCGGACAGACAGTCCCTTCTCCCTCCTTGGGGAAAAGCCCCCAGAGCGTCACGCGCCTTCCCGCTGCCCCCCATCCTCTGGGGCTGGCGATGGGGGAAGCGCTGCTTTCCCCCACCGCCAGCCTCAAAGAGCAGACTCTCCTGGCTTCAGCGGAAGCAATGCGAAACCTCTGGAGCGCAGGCTTCGGAGGCTTCACGTTGCTATCGCTGAAGCCAAGGAGCCTGCATTCGCCCCATAAGACGCACACACATTTCCCCTTCATTTTTGGAGGGGGAAAAGTGCGTCTTATAGGGCGAAAAATACGGTAGTCAAATGCTTCAGATTTAGCATGCATAAAAAATGGGTCAGTGATACAAAGATTCTATACCTATAATGTGTGAAGTGATCCTGTGGTTGCAACCCTGAACATGCTATCTTGAAAATAGGTTCAACTCAAATAAAAAACATTTACTTCAAGTCAGTCTTATGTGATATAGATACAAACTTTATGGGGAGGGGGGCGCACAGGGGTGGTGTCACTCTGTATGTCAAAAATGGCATGTAGCAGTCTTTCCCAACCTACTCTCATCAGCCCCAGCAAGCATGGCCAATTCTCAGGGAAATAGTCCAAAATATATGGGGGGCATCATCAGTTTGTGGAAAGTTGGCACAACCTCAAACACAAAAGGGGCAGACACTGTGGGTGTCAATACCAGACTCCCAAAATAATTCGGTATAGAGGACATACCAGTTTCCCCCTGATCAAAATATGTTAGTTTTGAGAATGCTCAAAGAAGACTTTCTACATCATTTTATTTGCTAGAAAACCTTCGCACATTTCTCCCAGAATTCACTGCAGAGGATTCCCCGGACTGTTCCAGAGTGCAGCCTTGGTTCATGCAGAGTGTTTGGTCAGGCTTCTTGAACATAACTGTTGCCTCACATGAATGCATCATAGAATACACCAAACATTCATACATAGCTTTGCATGACAGGAGACTGACAGTGGACAAGTTGCCATTACAAATTTTCTTGCAGAAGAACTTGTGCTGAGCTTCCAAGAAACCCTAAGGTTGTCCACTAAGCACACCCTGAGACTGTTGGCTCAAGCCTACCCTAATACTGTTTATATGCTAACAATGAACACATACAATTTCATTGCTAGTGGAGGTTTTTTTTAATGAAAAGCATACCAAAGCAAACACTAGCGTGTTAAAAAGCATACATTTGTTTTTGAAATGTTGTATTTGTCGTGTTGTGTATATATTTATTATTCTAAAATGAATACCTGGGTATAAGTATCTCTGTGTTTGATTATGCAGACAGGTGCTGGAGATAACATTTTGTAATGTGCAAGTCTGAGTAATTTCCCCATAGCTACCTACTTTACTCTTCTATTAATATCACTGCAGCTTGCTGTGATGCAAGCAACACCCACCCTTTTCCGAGAACAGTGCAGGCAGCCTCTCTGATAAGTCAGAGGCAGCAGTTAGCTGCTCTTTATAAAAGTCCCTGAAACTTTGCACACTTCCTCACTGGGCTAGCAGCTCCTCAGAAAAGATGAAGCTCATTTACAGGATTTTGCTCCAGACAGCTCTGCTGCTATCTACAAATGGCTCTGCAGTGACAGATGATAGCACAGACGGCGCCCGAGAAGAAGAACTGATTGGTGCTTGTCCAATAAAGCTCAAAAGCAGCGGGGAATGTGATGGAGAGGAATGCCCGTATCGGATAACCTTGCCTCCAATGACCATCCAGCTGCCCAAGCAGTTTCGGCTGATTGAGAGAACGCTCAAAGAAGTGCAGAACCTGAAGGAAGTTGTAAACAAGATGAAGCAGTCCTGTGAAGACTGCAAACTGCAGGCAGATGAGAATCTAGAAAAAGACAGCAACGAATTACTGCCACCTGGCACAGACGCTCCAGTCGACAACAGCAAAATACAAGATAACAGAGTAAAAGAACTGCAGAACAAGGTTTCCAGGCTGTCAGCCAGTCTGAAGAATGCAAAGAACCAAATCCATTCTTTACAGAATCAGCTGGAGCACATGAACCTCATAAACATGAACAACGTGGAAAGCTATGTGGACAGCAAAGTTGCCAACCTGACATTTGCTGTGAACAATCTGGATAATAAATGCTCTTCAAACTGCCCAGCCACAGAACCACAACCAGGTAGGTCAGCTTTTACTATTTTACTAAAAGTATCAGAACAGCATTTCCTTACATACATCTATTAACTTTTTGCCACCTACCAAAAAAGTAAAATACTAGGCGTTACTTGATTCATATTACTTTACAATTAGGGCATATCTGGATATTAGGGGGGAAATAATAGATAAAAGTAGGATTCAATGTGTTAGGATTCAAAAGTAGGATTCAATAATGTTGTATTGTGTTTTTAATCTTCGGTTGGGAGCTGCCCAGAGTGGCTGGGGAAACCCAGCCAAATGGGCGGGGTATAAATAAATTATTATTATTATTATTATTATTATTATTATTATTATTATTATTATTATTACTATTATTTAGTGAAACACAATAAAATACAGTGGTACCTCGGGTTACATACGCTTCAGGTTACATATGCTTCAGGTTACAGACGCCGCTAACCCAGAAATAGTGCTTCAGGTTAAGAACAGTTTCAGGTTAAGAACGGACCTCTGGAACAAATTAAGTACTTAACCTGAGGTACCACTGTATAACCATCTCGTTGAGCCAAGAAGACTTTTAGCTTAGCTGTGAGGGAAGTAATTGAAACGGATGAGAATCTAGCACCTCAGAACTTCATAATAGGTTTTTCTTTTCCTGCTAAAAGGATTTTGAACACCCCACACACACTTTATTTTTGTCAGCGTTTGACACAGCAGTTAGTTACAGGCAAACTCTTACGTTCCTTTACTGAGCACAAGACGAAAGCTTATGAGAAGAAGAGTGTGCATCTCAACTTTCCACGGATGTAGCAGGTGGGGGGATGCACATCAGAAACCACACTGCAATGTTCATCGGCATCTCAGTGGGCTGGCTGGCTGCATCCTTTGAGGTGCAGGGGGATGTGTGTCCCTATTTGTAGCTACCAGTTGTTATGCACAACTATTTTGCCCCTGGACAGACCTGGATTCAGGCCAGAATCTTTAAGGATTTGGCCCTGTTAAAGTACAGAAAAATCAGGCTGTTAAAGGGCATTTTCCAATGTTACACGTGGGTAGTTGTCCAAACTCAGAGAAGCTTGCACTGGTGAAATATGGACGCCCTTTTACTTTTATCACTTCTGTTCAGGTAGAAAGAATGGAAGAAATTGATTTCTCATACAGGACTAAGGAAGTAATGGTTATATTGAGATTTTAAAAAATGAATTCCATTTATCCTGGAGTGTGGACATCTGAACAATGTTTTGTCTATATTTTGTTACTGCTGTGTGCTTAGCTTTTCTTCATAACACTTCCTAATGGAAGCATCAATTGTTTTATATTGGTGTGACTTAAAGCTTACAGTTACATAAATTTTAAAAACAAAAATGAAGAAACTCAAAAATCTTCCTTTGAATATTATTTTGAATTACACTTCAAAATGTTAATAAATAACTTGCCATATTACATACATTTGGGAACACAGAGGAAGGTGTAGTCTTACAGATGGATGACACGAATGATTATGTTTTACAGCTGCACATGTGTAAATCTGAGCAACACTAATATATCCCAAATGAACAGCATGTGATATACTTAGAGTGGAATCTTGGCAATGTTACATGAAATAAACAATGTTACATGAAATATCATTTTGACTATTACTTTTCCCAACCCATCTATTTTTAGTGGTTGCACTTAAAAGAACATTATCCTGTTACAGTAACAAGAAATAATTTGTAATTCATAGCTCTTGCTAGAAAACAGGGCTTGGAATCAGTTCTTTAAAAAAAAGTTCTCTGAAGTCATTCAGCATTCTCTGAACTGCACTTAAAAGTAGTTCCCATAATTGCTGAGTGAACTGAATGCGAATTAAGTTCATTGTGAAGTAGAATTGCGAATGATGCCTACTTCACCTTCAAGTTCATTCTGGTACGTGACTCCTTTGGGCCTTGAAGCTTAATGGTTATATTTTGGGAGGAAATAAATCAAAACTATTCACATTCCATAGTGTGTGTTTTGATGTTTCCTTAGCCTTCTTAAGCATATTTATCCCTCAGCACAGCAGTCTGTAACATTCTGAATGTTGAAAAAAGAATGCTGAGGCTCATTTGGAGAAACTTCAGCAGTGAGTGGAACATACATAATCTCTCTTCCTGAACAGGAAATTTTAAATCTCTATCCCTGAATAGAAGGGACACGGGTGGTGCTGTGGTCTAAACCACAGAGCCTTGTGAGCTCCCGTTGCTCGGTCCCTGCTCCTGCCAACCTAGCAGTTCAAAAGCACACCAAAAAAAAGTGCAAGTAGATAAATAGATACCGCTCCGGCAGGAAGGTAAACGGCATTTCTGTGCGCTGCTCTGGTTTCGCCAGAAGCGGCTTAGTCATGCTGGCCACATGACCTGGAAAAACTGTGGACAAACGCAACCCCAGAGTTGTCTGCGACTGGACTTAACCATCAAGGGTCCTTTACCTTTTTATCCCTGAATAGGCTTGCAGCAGCAGGGGGAGGCAGCCTGCCTGATCTCTGCCTCTTGGCTCCCCTCCCCTCCCCTCCAGCCTCCACTTCTCCCTCTTTGATTCTGGACTGCTCTCTGCCACCACCTCTTTCCGCTCACTAAATCTTGTTATCCTCCCAGTCCTTTCCCTCTTCTCCCTCTGACTACTCATCATCATCCTATCACTTCTCCCCAGGCTCTGAGCCTTCTTCCCTCGGGGGTTCCCCAGCTGGTGTCTTCCACCACTCCTCTGCATGCAGCCAGTCCATGACAACGTGTCGGAGTCTTGGATTGCTTGAGAAGGACCCAAAGCAATATGGATTGCCAGAGCAGCAACAATAAACAATGGTGGGCTGTATCCAACAAGTCATCCCATTAGTGCGAGGACTCCCCTTCCTGTTTCTGCAGAACCCCCATAACAGGTTGGGAGGTGTGGGGAACACACAGAGAGAAGAGAGGGAGGGGAAGTATTGCTGTATGGTCAAAAGTCCTTGCACTAATGCAACAACTGTGTTAGATACAACACAGTCTTCCCCAGTGGGTGATCCGTACGCACTACTGAATCTGTTATGACTTCTCCTAGCATCCACATCAGGTGGAGCTGGATCATGAGTGTATGTGAAAGTACATTAAAATTCACTACATTCTAATACAGTCGCACCTTGGTTGTCAAATGCCTTGGTACTCGTATGTTTCGGCTCCCAAATAATCGAAACCCAGAAGTGAGTGTTCCGGTTTTCTAACTTTTTTTGGAAGCCGAATGTCTGATGTGGCTTCCACTATTGTTTCTGTCGTGCCTGCACAATTGGAAGCCGTGCCTTGGTTTCCAAACGTTCCAGAAGTCAAATGGACTTCCGGAATGCATTCTGTTCAAAAACCAAGGTATGACTGTATTCAGCATAATTAAAACAATTTCTAGACTAATTGTCTCTGAAAAGTAATCAAACAGCATATGTATTGCTGGCTGCACTTCTCGTACCTACGGGACCACCTCTCCTGGTATGCCCCACAGAGAAACTTACGGTCTTCAAATAAAAACATCCTGAAGGTCCCAGGCCACAGAGAAGTTAGGCTGGCCTCAACTAGAGCCAGGGCTTTTTCGGCTGTGGCTCCCACCTGGTGGAACACTCTGTCACAAGAGACTAGGGCCCTGCGGGACTTGACATCTTTCCGCAGGGCCTGCAAGACAGAGCTGTTCCGCCAGGCCTTTGGCTAGGGCACAGCCTGACTCCCTCCCTCAGCAATCTTCGCGGAGCTCTGGCCCAATGGTGGCCAGTGGCTTGAATTTAATTAATTTTGTAATGAATGATTTTAGAGTGTTGTTTGTGTTGTACTTTTGTACTGTTTTATTGTTGTTAGCCGCCCTGAGCCCGGCTTCGGCTGGGGAGGGCGGGATATAAATAATAATAATAATAATAATAATAATTAAAGCAACAACAGTATAAATGAATCAGAGTACGTTGTATCTATTAGATGTATTAGAACGATAGTTTACAGATATTCATATGGGGGTGGGTACAATGAGCAGACCTATTGGGAGCATTTATGCACCTCTTAAAGTAAACTTGAGTCCTCTTCCTTTATGAAAGACTGCATCACTGCCCAAAAATCAATACTGATGCCTGATTATGAAAACTTCAAACTCTCTCAATAGCTTCACTTGTCTCTTTGCTGCCCTCCAACATATTTGGGTGACAAATATTTCCCCTCCCAAAATAATTTATAATAAGAATCAACATAACTCAGAAAACTTATTTCCTCATTCCAAATGATATTAATTGAATGCTGTTGTGTCAATAATTTCATGGGAAAAAATGTAAGAGCATTTCATTTGTAAAGTTTGTTAGGCTTCTATTATAACTGGCTTGGGAAATAAAATGGGCCATAATCTTCAGGAAACACCTGGAAGAAATACTTTATATCATAAAGTGTTGCACTCCTGCTTAGTATACTATCCAAAGTCATTTCCACTCTAAATTCCAGAGGTTACATAAAAGCACATTTACAGGAAACCACCATCATGCTCTTAAACGACATCTTTCTGAGTGTCAGTGTCAATTGTACACGATAGCCTGCAAATAGCTAGGAAAAAACAACTGGTGACACCAGCACTTTAGGCCAATCTTGTAAGAAATAAAACTATCCTGCTCTCCATAAGTGGTTAATGCAAAAGTTAACAAATGTCAAGTGGGGACTTGGCATTTGACCCTAGGTCAAATTGTCAACTGTCTCAAGATAATTGCTATGCAAAAATTATGTGGATAGTTCTATTGCACACTGAGGAGTGCATCATAAAACATTCGGTGAAGAAAAAATGAGAGTTCTCACACAAAGCAATGAAATAATATAAAAGCTATGCCTCTGATGGTGCTCTAAGTTAGTTCATTAAATAGAACCAGTAATGGAGGTGTCTTTGTCTGGAGGCCCCCTATTGCTTCCCCCTCCCCTTTGACCTGAACAGGCTTCTGACCCCACAAGGATCAGTTGTGTACATGATATGAAATGATAGCTCATGTGGGAACAAGCAAAGAAAATTCCAAGCAAGTTGTGGGCAACAGCAGAAGACACAACATACCCGTGTCGAGAAATTACTATTCCCAGTCTTCCCCGTGCCCAAATAAGGAGAGGCTGAGGCAGCAATTTACCTCAGTAGAAAGTCTTCTATAAGAAATAGAATTGGCATTGCAAAAGTTATCAAGTGTCATCAGATTCAGCTCTAACTACATATTAAATTTAAACTAGTGCCAGCAGATGCTTCCCCGGTTTTCTTCTAGGCTCATTTCCTACATTACTGATATTATTATTATTATTATTATTATTATTATTATTATTATTATTATTATTGCAATGACTTGCAGAAGCACAGAAAAAGCTGTTCTCTGATATCATTGAGCTATGTGCATCATTTATTCTACATCCATACACACTGCACAAATGGAAAGGTGACTAAAAGTGTATATTCCATTATGGATTCAGATTGCTTTCTATTATGCTATACAAGTTAAAAATGGGTTGTAAATAATGCGGCTAACTTCCTCAACCCCCTTTCTCTGTCCAGTTATACAGATTCTGCAAGGAGACTGTTCCAATTATTACGCAGCAGGCAAACTGCGTAATGGAATCTACAGAATTACTCCTGATCCAAGACATGACAGCTTTGATGTTTACTGTGAGATGGAATCTATGGGAGGCGGATGGACAGTGTTCCAGATGCGTCAGGATGGCAGCACCAGCTTCAACAGAACATGGAAAGAATACAAGCATGGCTTCGGAAACCTGAGTAGAGAATTCTGGCTAGGGAATGACAAAATTCACCTTCTGACCAAAAGCAAGGAGATGCAGCTCAGGATCGAACTTGAGGATTTCAACGGAGTCAAAGAATATGCAAAATACGAACAATTTTATGTGACCAATGAATTTCTCAAATACCGCTTAAGTATTGGCAGCTACAGTGGTACAGCTGGGAACGCCCTGCAATTCGCCAAACATTACAACCATGACCAAAGGTTCTTCACTACCCCAGATAGAGACAACGACAGGTATCCATCAGGAAACTGTGGAGCATACTATAGCTCTGGGTGGTGGTTTGACGCATGCTTGGCGGCTAATCTCAATGGCATATATTATCACAAAAAATACAAAGGCGTTCGCAATGGGATTTTCTGGGGCACCTGGCCTACAGCTTCGGATAATAGTCTAAATGGTTACAGACAACCTTTCAAAAAGGTCAGAATGATGATGAGACCCAAAGTCTTTGTGCCATAAATTAGTCACTTCTCAATATTGACACTTTCCTCCAGTATCTGAGTGCAATTTTTAAAACAACAACTGCTATGTCTCATGTTTAAATATATTTTCCTTGAGAAAACATCTCTTCCAAAGGCACCCTAATGTATCTCTCCTGATAAATTCTAAATGTACAGGGAACAATTCGATTTTTTGGTAGCAAATAATGTGTCGGCCTCATCCATTAACTTATGTTAGGTCAGAAGCTGAGTGTAAGCTTATTTTGCCAAATTGACTTCAAAGGCATTCCACTATTGCCGTATCACAAAACAATGCCTCAGCCAACCACAGGCCAAAAGCAGATTTGTAGAGTTGGAGAGCAACAGTTTCAGACCCTTAATGTACTGCTTCCTCATCATATTCCATAAATATCTCTGCAGAACCACCAACCTGCTGCAAAGCTAGTGAGCCCAAACTGGCTTAAACTCAAGTATTCAAAGACAACTATATTTTTTCAATGTAAATAATAGATTCAGTATGTTATAGCTTCATAATTCATTGCCACTGTTAACTAGCGCTTTTTTTTTTAACTATGTGACTGTACCAGAAACAAAAACAACGTATCTTAATCAAAAGGCTAATAAATGCTGTTAAGGAAGCATTTCTAATGATCTTGCTATTTTTATATATGACCAAACACTGCAATACTAAATTTCTAAAAATATTAATGAACATAATGTGGTTGTTTATTTATGTGCAACTAATTTTGTCTGGATTCAACCAGTATTTTCAGACCTCATTAGAAAGTGTTGTCTGTACTCAAGAGACGAATAACTGAAAAATTATATATAAAGGCTTCAAGTTTACAGGGGGAATTCTGGGCTTTATAGTACAGTCGTATAATCCACTTATGTCAGCAGCCCCTACATCAGGGTTACAGCTGGCGTGACAGTCGCAATCCTACGTACTCCTATCAGCATAAGAATAGATATCGAAATAAGAGATGATATAGCAATGCCAAAAGACACATCTGCAACATCCCTGGCAACTATGCTACTACTAATCTAATAAGATTTAACACTGCTGACATCTGCACATTAGTAGGGCATGGAAGGCATTTATGATGGAATTTCATGGGAGAAGGTAACATGTGCCATTTTTCTCAAACAGATTTCTGGTATATTGTTGGAAATATTATTTTTAAAGAGCTACTTTAGGCAATTATGATCTAAGTGATATTGCTTCTTCAGTAGGCATTTCCAAAGATGGCTAATATAGGTGTATATATCTGTATATGCAACAGAAGGAACTTATAGGAGAGACATCCTTACAATGCCTCATATTTGTGAACAGTAAAGAGAGAAATACATTTAGAATTTTCATTGTGTATTGTTGCTAATGACCAAAGTATGTGGATTTACACGTGTACGTGTGTGTGTGTTGTTAAAGGGACTTTGCTAGATGGAATTATGCCCAATTGTGCCATGCAATTTGGCTATTTTTCTTCATTGTAAATGTCTCTTAACTGGTGGCGGAAACCAAATCTAATACTGAGAGATTCTATCACCTTCGCTACAAAATGTTACATATCATCATTAGAGGTTGTTGCTGGTGAGTTTTCTAGATGAAAAGATCCTTAAGTTACAGGATTGGGTCCAGTGTGTCCCGTCTGAAAATGGAAGGGTTCCTTCTGTTCACTGTTCACTTTTCATCTAATCCCCCTTCCAGGCTCCCATTTCACCTCTCATACTTTTCCGGGGTTTCCTCAGTTATCTGAAGCAGTTTTACAGAAGGCTGCAGGGGAAAATAGACTCCTGGGGCACATCCTGTGACTGAAGTTCAAACACAGGATTCAACCCAAAATGTAGAAATGAATGTAATCACTTGTTATGATGTGCAGTAAAAGATTTCCTCTAAACCATGTTGAAGTCAATAGAAGATAAGTATCTACTGTAATTTTGATTGGTTTTGGTTATTAGATTTACATACTGTACAGTGCTTCAAGATCTGCACAACTGACTACTAGTTTGCTTCTGGGCACAATTCTAATTGCTGGGGTTTTTTTGCCACTCAACTGTAGGTGTATGAAACCCCCCCATGAACTTGCCTATGTGCAGCGATTCTTGGCCTAGGCCCTGCTCCAAATACCTCTCCCCTTCTTCAGAGATGTGATAGGTGGCTTCTGGGGACAGTTCCTTTTCTGTGGTGGCACCCAGACTTAGAACTCCCTTCCCAAGCACAGTTCCAAAGCTTATATCACTATCTTTTAGGCAACAATAAAACCTTTGTAATTTGCCTGAATGTCTGGCAGCACCTTATTTGCAATGCTTTTTATCCATAATTTATTTGCTCATTTATTACTTTCATTTCATTATTATGTATTAGGGATGGGAGACCTTTTATTTTTAGTCTGAGGGTCACAAACGCCTCATGGTGGACCTTCCAAGGATGACATGCCAGGGGTGAGGGCAGCAGGTGCAAAAGTGCGTTGAGCTATAGAAGCAACGCATTTAACTTGGCACACAACAGTTACAGCTTCCTGCGTACAACCACATACACACCTCTCTATCTTGGCATTATTACCATTCACAGACCTATCCTAGCCAAGTAGGGCTGTTCAACAGAAAGCAGAGTAATTCACAACTAAAAGTATAGTTAGATGAATCAGAAGAATACAAACATAGTTGATAAGCTAGTTTTCTGTATACAGTCATACCTCGGGTTGAAGTTGCTTCAGGCTGAGCGTTTTCGGGTTGCGCTCTGCGGCGACCCGGAAGTAACGGAACTTGTTACTTCCAGGTTTCGTCACTTGCGCATGCGCAGACAATCAAAATGATGTCATGTGCATGCGCAGAAGCGGCGAATCGCGACCCACACATACACAGGTTGCGTTCACTTCAGGATGCGAACGGGCCTCCAGAACGGATCCCGTTCGTATCCAGAGGTACCACTGTACTGTATTAAATTGTGTTGTTTTCAGTTCAGATCTTTGTGTAGATGTGCCCAACGATTTAAAACTTGTTTACCTACCACAGCTTCATTCAAACTATCGAGGTGCTATAACTTTGTGAGAGTCCACACAATTTCTTGCCCATCACAGAATTAAAACTCTCAGTGTACCCTAGATTGGACCACAGATACGCATTTTGTCCAAGACCACACACTTAAGTCCAAAATTAATCCTAGCTGTGAAGCTACCAGCTTTTTATTTATTTGAAATCCTTCCAATAAATAATGAAATTTTGCCATAGAAGGTGAACACCAGGTTTTGAAACAATTACCAATACTGTTCTTATTCGCTAAATGCTTTTATACAAATGAAAATGTCATATATCCTTTCCACAAAGGTTGGTTAAGTTGTATCTTTTCTTCTCCCTCCTCTTGAACCAAAAGCTGTTGGTTTGCAGAACTTTTGTAAATTAAGAATGATTACATCAGATCTTCCTGCAAATTCCCAATGGGTACACTCAGGACAAAATACACACTTGCCAGTTCAAAGT
Organism: Podarcis filfolensis; assembly: GCF_964270895.1. Lineage (NCBI taxonomy): Eukaryota > Metazoa > Chordata > Lepidosauria > Squamata > Lacertidae > Podarcis > Podarcis filfolensis. The sequence continues at coordinate 6,042,752 of NC_139612.1, forward strand.
GCTCATCCAAGCACACCCCGATCTCTTGGCATAAGTTGAACACACTCAAGGAAACTGCTACAAAGCAAAAGCAGGAACCCTGGTGGCCCAGTGATTGACCTGCAGGGCTCCTGCCTGACAGCTGTTCACAACAGAGATGTTTGGGGGGAGGTCGATTGCTCAGTGGAGAAAAGGCTGCATTCTGCAAGAAGAAAGTGCCAAGTCCAGTCCCTAGCATCTCCATTTAAAAGACTCTCTGGTACCAAGGAAGGGAGGCCACTCTGACTTGGATAGAGCAGAGTAGACCGTCAGCTGTCAGTCAGGAATAGACAGCCCTGGCTCTATCTCCAGTTTAAATGCTTCAAAAGGACTGTAATGAAAATGGGAGGAGGTGGGACTCAACAGCAGCCTTTAGGAAATCTAAAGAGAGCTTTCTCCACACTGTCAGAAGCCATGCCTTTGTAAGGTTCCTGAGCACACTGAGAGAATCCTCTCTGGGTACAGTTGAGCAAGGAGGGCGCTGATAGGGGAAAGGTTCTGTCACATTTCATGTGCATTAATTATCCACACTTTTCTACTTCTAGAAAAGGGCTTGGATAAGGCAGTTTAATGTGGACATATATTCAAAGCCTTATTAGTTTTGGATAGGCAATACTGCATTAACATATGTATTCTGGCAGAGAGAGTTTTGTTCAACTGGGACACTATAATCAAAGAAGCTGAGGCCTTTTACAATTTCTTCAGAATTATCCTTAAGATGCAAAGCATTTCCTTCTATTAGAGGTGGGCTGCCTCTTCTGTGGAAAAGAACAGCTTCATGCATCTGCTACACTGCAAAGCAAGTTAAAATGTGATAACACTATTTGCAATAAAGCCACACCTAAAACAATATGTTTTGGATTAATGGCTTTAAATCCTTTTAAAAATGAAGGCATTTAATAAGTATTATAGTCATGAAACCCATGTCTAACTCTATAAAGGCAAGCAGTAAATAGTAAATTTAAAATTTAGAAAACCCAAATATTGAAAAACAGCTCGACATTTCAAAATGATAAATTATAGGCCATAGAAACAAACAGAACAGGTTTCATCAAAGTGAGTTCTTGTAACCCTAAAAGAGTAGAAGAAGTTCATCAACAAGGAATACAGCATGGTGATTTGCACATTACTGAAGCTGTTGGTTGTTCCTACTGCACTAGAGATATACCTGGAAGTCTATGGATGAAATAGATTTTAAAAACCCAACATTGGGTGCAAAGCAAGGGATCTAAGCAAACACCAAAGGTCAGAGGGTCGGGGGCAAGAACAGCCATAACTCCAGAGTGTTATTAGTAAAAGGAAATTTTAGAATCTTGGCAACAGAGAACTCCACATAAGCACATTCAGTACAGTATGATATCCAGAATAAATAAAGTATTCCACTTGAATTAAAGATGTTTTGATTTAATCCAGCAGTTTTAAATGCCTGCCATTTAAAAAAAAAAATCCCAGCAGATTAATTAAGCACTTCCCTTTGACCTTGAAACCCTCATTTCTTATTTCCTCTATTTGACCTGATTTAAGAAAGGTAGGAAAATAAGGATCATTTTTTTAACACCTGCAATTATTCCAATCGTATTCTGAAATGCATACAAAAGGCGAAAACATTTATATCCTTCTTACTGCCATAAATGCTGAACATAGTTTAATACTGAGGATTTGTCATTTAGAAAGTTAATAAAACTTCGTTACAACAAAGGGCTCATCGACACCTACCCTTTGCCCTGCACTTTCAAGACACAGCTCCATACTTTAAAGCGCTGTGTCCAAGCAACCCCCGCTTCTTCTTTTTGCCACCGCGCTTTCCCTGCGGAAATCAGCACTTTAACACTGAATCAGAACAAAAGGCAAGAAGGGGTTTTCTGTGGATTGCTATTTGCTCTGATTCAGCGGTAAAAGCAGAGGGGGGGGGGGAATGCTAGGACACAGCACTTTAAAGTGCGGACCTGTGCCTAGAAGCATGGCTCAAAAGGAAGTCTGGACAAGCCCTCTGTGTCACATTTTGAACAACAGAACATTTACTCACATTGACATAAATAAGGTGTCAGCTAAGATGGCAAGCACGTGAGCAGCAAGGTCTTCAAATGGTGTCAGATAATATGCATGTGGACTATGCTCTGTTAGGCATATTTTCTACATAGTTGAAAATGCTACATTTATATTCGTGCCCAGATAATAGCTGAATAAATAATCTACTCAAGACATTTACACTTGAGGAGAAGCATCTTTAACACAAAGAAACCTGCTTTTGCTAAAGTCTGCTTCAAGTGCATAAGTATCAGTGTACAGTGGTACCTCGGGTTAAGTACTTAATTCGTTCCGGAGGTCCGTTCTTAACCTGAAACTCTTCTTAACCTGAAGCACCACTTTAGCTAATGGAGCCTGCTGCTGCTGCCGCGCCGCTAGAGCACGATTTTTGTTCTCATCCTGAAGCAAAGTTCTTAACCTGAGGTACTATTTCTGGGTTAGTGGAGTCTATAACCTGAAGCGTATGTAACCTGAAGCATATGTAACCCGAGGTACCACTGTATCTTACCAGGGGTGGAGGAAGGGGGGTGCGGTGGAGGTGGACCACCTCATGTGTCACCACTGAGGGGGGCGGCAAAATGCCGGGTGGCACTCACCACAGGACCTGCAGTGCACCTGAGCCACGCGTCTCTCCTGTGAGTGACGCGGTAGTTTGGGCGTCCGCAGGCTCCACACTGCCCAAACGGTCTGCCCGCCACCTCCCGCTCAGCTGCAGGACGGCTGAGTGGGAGAAGGCAGGCAGACCCCTCAGAGAGCGTCCTGCCACGGCTGGCCTCACCCCCGCGGGCAGCTGGTCCCGCCCCTGGGCGCAGGGCACATGTGCCACCCAATCAGCTTGCTCCGCCGCTGATCTTACAATGCACCAAAATGAATTTTCCGCCCTGCTGTTGGCCTCATCAGAAGCTATCAGCATGTACTTTAACAGTTCCAGAACTGTTTGGATACATACACCTAGGTATTATATATCTTTCCCGGACTGACCATGTCAATGTTGGCAGACATACCTTCATTGTATTGCTGATTCCACATGCCTACTAGCAGGTTCTGTAATAAACAGTGGCATTCACAATGAAAGTCACATTATCACCACTGTCAATGATTTCCCCAGTGATAACAGGAGTTTGAACAGTCTGACAGGATAGAAATGGTTTCCCTAATTGCTGTTAAGAGCCTTTTGGCTGGAGGTGAAGGCAACATCTGTCTTATTTTTTATGCCAATGTAGTTATAGGGCTTTAATGCTGCTCCAAAAGCTTTGCAAGGTTTAGATTTAGTAAGATTTGGAATGCACCACAATGTTTGGATAAGTAAATGCCTGAAAGTGTTTTCAAAACTGTTGCTGGGTGAACATTTTTATAGCTAAAGTTAGAGGTTTCATAAATTATGTGCACTTGATATATGTGGGGGGGATACCTTAGAAAAGAGGCCAGTGAGCACATGTTTATAATTGGCACAGCAGTAGCTGTGAGAAAGGCAACTGAATCTGGAATACTTAGTACAGTTCTGGTCGCCTCACCTAAAAAAGGTTATTTTAGTTTTGGAAAATGCTCAGAAAAGGGCAACCAAAAATGATAAATAGGATGGAGCAGGGGCAAAACGAGGCTTTCTTTCACCCGGGTCAAAGACTCTGTTTGGCTCCTATCCCACATGCATTTACCCATTGACACACACACACACCTCAATACATTTGTTTTTAAAGGGCATCAAAAGTCCAACAAAACTCTGAGTCATAGAATTGTAGAGTTGGAAGGGACCCCAACGGTCATCTATTCCAACCCCCTGCAATGCAGATATCTCAACTACCGTATGTTCCGGTGCACAAGATGACTTTTTCTCCCTGGAAAATCACCCCAAAAGTCAGGGGTTGTCTTATATGCCAGGTATATGCGTTGGGAAGGAGGAGAGGGAGCCGGTGAGCAGAGGCGCCCCTTCTGCCGTCGCTCCTCCTCCCTCCCCACAGAAGGGGACCGGAAAGTCCTTCTGAGCGCGGCACTCACCCACCAAACGCCTCGCCTCAGGCTGCTGCGACAGCAGAGGCAGCGGAGGGGTGCGCGCTCTGCCCCTGGCGGCGCTCAAACTCTGTAACTCTAAAACTCTAAAACTGAACAGCAAAAGTTGGGGGTTGTCTTATACTCCCAGTCGCCTAATACGCCGGAATCTACAGTAGATCAAACATGACAGGTGGCCATCCAACCTCTGCTTACAAATCTCCAATGAAGGAGAGTCCACAACCTCAACTCGGTTCCTCTGGTTACCTCCTAAGCAAGATTTCTAAAGAGGAAGGGAATTTGGGGAGTGGACACACACACAAGGTCGTCCACCACCACCCCCCATAGCAACCTGCAACTCATTTCCCCTAAGGTAATGCATTTGTGTATGCTCTTTTCATTAATCAATGCATTTATACACAGACTTTAATGTAGTATATACATTTCTGTACACATTACTTGGCTGGAGCACTGCACTGCAAAATTCATAGAAGTAGAAAAGTTGCATGGTGGCTGTGTTTTGGCTTGCGAATTGTTTTGGAAAGTGCAGATTAGGTAAATTTCCCTTTTAATGTGAACTGAATCAAACTTCTCCCCATACTTACATTTTGCACCATATCTTAGGTCACTCTGAATGGTGCTATCTGGCTTTTGGGAGGAAAAAGACTTACAAAGCCTATTACACATGGAGAAATTTGGGATTGCTTACCCGCTATCTATTAACATAATCCAAGGAAAATTGAATGACCTATGAAGAGAGAGAGGTTGTATTCTACATAGGAGAAATGGACTCAGAGAAGAACACTCAGGCCATCCACAAACAACTTCAGATTAACAGACTAACATATTCCAGTGCTGTTCTCATGCCGTAAAGGTTACAAGCCTGTCTGAAGGAAGAAGCAATTGCCCCTCTGATGGAATAATAGTCTACCTTCACAGATCTCAAGAAATAATGCTCAGCTCTATTGATTAGTGATCATTATTCATTTATTTTGTATCCCACATTCATTTATTTCAATAAGCAATTCCACCTTCCAATTGCCTTTTGGCCTACTGAAGTACAGAGAGTGTATGTGCTTTCACTATATCAATACAAATACATTGCAGCTTCATGTCACACCTTGAGACTCTCAACATAATTCTATAAAACCTGGCTACAAATTCCTCCTAAAACAGGCATAGGGAAACTCGGCCCTCCAGATGTTTTGAGACTACAACTCCCATCATCCCTGACCACTGGTCCTGTTAGCTAGAGATCCTAGAAGTTGTAGTCCCAAAACATCTGGAGGGCAGAGTTTGCTAATGCCTGTCCTAAAATCTGCATATATCACAGAATATGTACTTAGTCACATGAAAAACAAACTGTGAAAGAACAGGAACACAACTACATATTTTGCCTTAATGAGTACAATGTTGACAGCTTTACAGCAGATAGGAAAGTGACATATTGCAAAACTGGCTTTGTCAACATTCCAGCATGTCTGTGGCATAAAAACAAAAAGCAAAACACAGAGATGGGTTGCGCTTCTGAAAAACAAGGTAATAGTCCAATACTGTCTTCCAGTTGCAATCACTTCCAAGTTACCCTTGCACAGGTGGAGTCAACCACTGACAGAACCTTATGACAGAGGAATCCCAGGCAATCTTGCAGAATCAGAGAGAGGGCATATGCAGTAGAACCAACTGTCGTAAAACAAATGCAGCAATACTGCAATGAAGATGTAATGAGGTGAAAGATGCATGTATGACTCCACTCCATGCAGCTCTCTAAAGCTCAAGGGCCCTTTAAGAGCAAAAAGCTGGCAATCCCATTCCTCTGTGATGGTTTCAGAACTCAGGCCACCACTGAGAGTGCTCAATAAATTTAATATTGCTTCATACATTATTCTTTTCTAATGCTACTTAGCAGCAGGTGTGCCCACAGGAATTGAGGGGGGTGGGGTGGGAAGTAATAATAACTAAGCAGACATAAATAGCATCAAAGAACAGGTCTTTTGAGATAGCTCTGGGGACTAAATTGTGGTGAGGTCTGGGTAACTTTGGCTTCTGCAAAGATTATAGTTTACGTCTATTCCTCTGTTGTTTGTCTTTGAGTTGTCTTAGTTATTGCTACAATGAACCTCCTAACCCCTCCTTGCAGTTCCCTGCAAAAAAAACCCCAACACACCAGGATAATTGCATGGTTGTCATACACTACTCTAATTTCCCCTCTCTTGCAGACCTACTCCTCTGTCTTCCTAAATGTTTGTCCTCTTCCCAATACAAAACATGCTGCATGCAACACTCACATGTGTTGAAGCTTTGATCCTACAGCAGCTATCAAGCCATCCTAATGGGAAACAAGTTTCCTATCCTTCCTACCTACTAAGTTATGGAGTATCCTAAGTGGAATAGCAGCCTCTCCTTTCCCAACTGACCCTAGAGTTTTCCTCCACCAAGCACTTAAGAAACAGTATTTAAGTAATATTTATGAATTACTGAAAAGCATTTTTAGCCATCTGTCGGAATCTGATGGACAACAGATCTTGCCACTACATGCCCTGATGACCCTTAGTGTCACTGACAAATCAACGTATCATTGGTTTCCATTGTCTCTTGTATTGCAACAAGTGCTTAGCGATTGTGTTAGGTTTAGCACACTGATTCATGGGCTCAACTACATAACACTCTGTGAAGAAAATGTTTGGTTTTGCACATTTCCCAACAATTGTCACTGCATCTCCCAATGACTTTTCACTTTTAGATAAGCAGTAGCATGGTGCGGGATAGCTTAATTGCTAAATACCATGGTAAAACTTTACACTACATCTAAACAATATATCTATAAAGAACTCACAGAATAGTGCTGAAACCCTGAGGTTCACTGTCCATAATCAGTTTATATCTAGAGCACAACAAACAATTTGTGGTGTGGAATCCCAACATCCTCTCAAGGCAGTATTCCTGTAGCAGGGATGTCAGATTCCCAGCAGCATTCAAACCACATTATTTTGTTGCATGGGAAATATATTTTCTCCCCCAGTTAGTACCTGCACTGTTATTCAGAGTGGTGCAAGAAATATGGTTGCAGGAATGTCAAGTGTACCTACTGGACAATGTAATATCACCACTGATAAGCAATAACCACCCCTACCCCTTCAATGTCTATGTAATTTGGGATTTATTTATTTTTCTAATTTGAATCTTAACTTTTAAGATATCTGCAGTGGTTGTCTAGCACCCAAATACCCTAGAGCAGGGTTGCAGCACTCATCTAGTGCAAAGTTTCTGTTTGTTTGTTTTTAAAGGTCAAAATGGTGCAACATTACGCTCCCCTTCTAGAATTTGCTCATGTCCTTCGTCCAATAGACAGTGGAAATGTTGAAGCATCTAATAGCTCAGTGGGAGGGAGACAGAGATACAAACAACAACATGTCTTTACCCCACTTGCAACAATGCTATTTCTCAACAATTGCATAGGGATAAGATACTGAGGCACTAGACCTAGACTGGTTCTTTTATAATCCTATCAGTAAAATACTGAGCAGTAGTCAACTAATCCATGCCAGCAGCAAAAGGATTTCCACTTGCACAATCCCTTTCCTATCCCAGCCACCCTCCCCAAATCTGCTACAGAGGGGTAGCGGAATATTCACGTATAATTATGTTGTATTCCACCCATTGTCTGGAGAAGTTATAAGAAGTCACACTGACTTCACTGGAAACAATCGTAACTGGAGACTTCAGGAGGGTAGCTACAAAAAGAAGAAGCTGATTAATAAAAACCACGGTATTTAAACAGATCTCTGTTAAGAAGAGTATTTTATTCCAACCAAGCAGTGAAATCAATGAAACAGTCTGTTACACGTTGCTAAATTGACATGGAAATGTTTAGCCAAATTGAGGTCATTATGGAAATAATGACACGCTGAAATGGACCAGGACTAAGCGATCCTTATTCATTACTTCTACGTTTCTAAAGTTCCCAGCCTTTCCCTATAATACTACATTGTTTTAGAAAAATAAGACACTTTGTGTAAGAGATGAGCCGTACGTCTATTATTTTCTTGTGAAAAGTCTGAAGGATCTGAATGGTGACTATCAAACAAACAAATCCCAAATAAAATACTAACCATAAATTAAATACTACCATAAATTCTTACCAATATGGAATTATCTACTGGTATAACACAATGCTCAATTCAACAGGATTCTAGCTGAAGATGTAAACACTCCAAGAAACAGAAATGGATCATTGGTTCCAGCTTAAATGAAAATTGAATACCATTGTTTTTCATTGTACATTTTGTGTACCACATTGGACAATTAATTGGAATGTGGCATGAACCAAATATGTACATAATTGAGACAATAGTTCTATTCACCTATCATGAAAATTGTGTTGAATGAACACACTGTGAGGAAACAGGAAAGCTGGCAGCTCGCTTCCATTAACTGGAACAGGATATAAAGGTGCATACATGTAAAAAGCCAAATGAAGGCAGTTCTGATCACCCGTGATCAATATCTAGCAAAACTAAGGAAACAGCAAGAAACACCACTTATCAGGCTTTGCAACAGTTATGCAGTGGACTAGGTCTGAAGAGAATGCTTTGGATCTGTACAGTTTGCCCAGTGTGTGTGTAATGTATGGAAAGAACAAACTTGCACATATCTTCAGGAATTCTTGGCATACGAGACAACACATATCACTTCAGGAATGCCTAGCTACGTAACGCTCTCCAGGGCTACTTTGGTCTTATGGCACACTAAAGTAAAGGGGATGCAAGCATGTCTGAGCTTCTACTGGACTGTGAGAACTAGCTTTTGTCATGCCAGGGGTTCTATATAGCATGCAAGGGTCTCACAGTCTCTCTCCCTTTCTTTCCCCCTGGATGCACTGGGAATTAGTTAATGCTGTGCATTTATTCAATCAGCAACATCTGCAAAAAGGGTAAAGGAGAATGCCAATCACCCTCCAGGGTCTACTCCAGAGGTGACAAGGCCTCTTTGCAAAGGCTGTGTTCTTTGGCCCCAACAGTGCTGAACATGTCAATTTCCAGGATGTTGCTGGACAGAGATGGCAGCTGGGGGCAGTCAATAAGCCTGTTAAATTCTTGTTTTTAAGAGGCAACAATGGTGGCAAACCTTCCCATGACACTGGGGCCTTGGCAGCTGCCCAGGGTTTTCAGGTACTGATGCTGGGCATGCTGCCTTGGTAAAAATCCATATCTGAGAAGGTCAGTTATACAGTGGTAGCTGTTTGGGGCTAGTTTACAGCAGTCTTTGCTATCAGCACTTTACATACTGATTGACATCACTGCCCAAAGGAAATAATGTTTTGTTAACATTTCACATGGTTGTTATGATCAATCTAAAAAAGCTTCATGTTAACGAAGTCCAAGAATGTAGGATGCATTTTGTTAGGGACTTACTCTCATGGAAGTTTATGTGGCAAGTCATGCCATAGGTTTCCAATATAAATAAAATTTATTTTTCCCTTGTGGTTGCTTTTTTAGCTATCTGCGCACATGCACTAAGAGTATTGCACAGTACAACAGCACAGCACATCATTTATTTATTTCTCTTTTTTAAAAAAACAAAAATTAAAAGTTAATTTAAAGCACTGTGCCTGTGTTATAGAATGATCTTATTACAAAGCCAGTGGCATATGTACCTGACTTGATATATGAATATCTGAGAATGTTGGCATGGCTGAAATTTCCCACTGGGTCTTAGGAACAGAGCCAATCATAAGCACAGGTCTTTGGGCGCTTGTTCCACCACTATGGTTTAGTTTGCAACACACAGTGCTTTACATATGTGCACTTTGCTAGTTTTGATTTAAGGTGGCTTCTGTGCAGTGGAAGCCAACAGGGTTTTATATTATAGTCTCTCGTGTTTTAGTTTTGTGCGATTCTTAGTGCAATCCAGAGAAAGTTTTGTTTCAACTCTTTCTCAAGAGTGTTAGGAAACTATTTTCTTCTTTGGCTAGGCCTTGGTGTGTTTGAACAGAAAATGCTTCGTAAATTTTATAAACAAAAAGAATTTAAGAACATACTAATTTTACTTCACTGTTTCCTGTCAGACAAAACTAAAGACCAAATCCACAGGAGAAACAAATCCACAGGAAAAACAGAGGGGAAATATCTGAAAAGGTGCTGAAGAAAACAGGGGTATATGTTTTTTTAATTGCCCGATGCAATTTGAACTTGCCACGCTCTCCTAAGTCTGTTCTCGTTCCCCCTTTGGAAAACTCTTTTTATGACAAAAAAGATAATTTTACAAATTAAAGTCACCAAGCAAACTTTTAATGCGTACTTCATACGGCTGGATAGCTGCCAAAACAGTTTGACAATGATTCTTGATATTGGCATGTTTTGTGTATATTATTGCCCAATCCTTAATGAGATTTATCCCGTATCTTAAGGAAAGCAGCAGCCAAAACAATAGTGAGGGAATAAGACTTGTTAGTATGGTCTTTCTGCTGCACAAAAACTTCATTTCACCCCACCACACATCTCCTTTTCCAAAGTTATGTCAACAGCGTCTCCTTTGAGTGGCCCAGGGGTAGCCAACATGGCACCCTCCAGAAGTTGTTGAGCTACAACTCCCATCAACCCCAGCCAGCATGGACAATGGCCAGGAATTATGGGAACTGTAGTCCAGTGGTACCTCGGGTTAAGTACTTGATTTGTTCTGGAGGTCCGTTCTTAATCTGAAACTGTTCTTAACCTGAAGCACTGCTTTAGCTAATGGGGCCTCCTGCTGCTGCCGCGCCGCCGTAGCTCGATTTCTGCTCTTATCCTGAAGCAAAGTTCTTAACCTGAAGCACTATTTCTGGGTTAGCGGAGTCTGTAACCTGAAGCGTATGTAACCTGAAGCATATGTAACCCGAGGTACCACTGTATTTCAAAGGCACCAGGCTGACTACCCCTGGAACAGATCACTATAAAGAGCAATCGTGTCAGCTCTGCAAAAGTAACAGTTTTTTACATTTGACACATATTCTATGCCATTGCTGTTTCTTATGCAAAGCCTTGAAAGGCACTCTTAGGAATTCTGTTTAACATACTTGTGGAAACGAGATAATGAACATTCCACCAAAGTCAAGAACATTACCCCAATAAGGCAAAGTGGTGTGCTTGGGTAACAGTGCAGAGTTTTTCATTTGTTTTATTTCAGTTTGCATGCTTTTTGACAAGATGGTTTCCTGTATCTTGTTTTCAGTTGCTGTTGTGATAGATCAATGCTATTTTCACAATAGGTACTTGAAAGTTGCTTTGTTTTTAATTTCCTACAGAGGCAATTCAACTGAAAACAGTATCCATCATGCTGACATAAAGGAAACTAACAGTACACTACCTCATCAAGGCACTCAAATGCAGGACATGTATGCACGTCAATGGAACCTTCATCCCGAATATTAACTGTTGGAGCCGTGGCATAAATAGGATCTTCAGGATCTTCTGGTTCCAATTCTGGTTCAGATTGTTCTTCTGACTCACTGGAAACATACTCTTCTTCTTCTTCTTCAGAATCATCCCTTTTCCAAACATCTGCAAAAAGTACCAAAAGCCACATATCAAATTGTGATCGTTATGCAAAATAAATTAGAAGATGAGAGATGGAGATGAATCATGGGATGAGGTTACACATATCAATAATGGGGAACTCCAGAAGAAAGGGGAGGGGAAAGGGTAAGGGATAGCTGAATATAGTCAATATCTGTGCATAGCTGGGAAGGTTTTGTTAACGAATTAACAACTGAAATGCTTAGACTGTGCACTAGGTAAAGGTAAAGGGACCCCTGACCATTAGGTCCAGTCGTGACCGACTCTGGGGTTACGGTGCTCATCTCACTTTACTGGCCCAGGGAGCCGGCGTACAGCTTCCGGGTCATGTGGCCAGCATGACTAAGCCGCTTCTGGCAAACCAGAGCAGCGCACGGAAACGCCGTTTACCTTCCCGCCAGAGTGGTACCTATCTGTCTACTTGCACTTTGACGTGCTTTCGAACTGCTAGGTTGACAGGAGCTGGGACCGAGCAACGGGAGCTCACCCCGTCGCGGGGATTCGAACCGCCGACCTTCTGATCTGCAAGTCCTAGGCTGTGTGGTTTAACCCACAGCGCCACCCTTGTCCCTTGACTATGCACTAGTAATACTAATAAAAGCAATAATTAGGAAAACAAGGAATAACTCTACAAAGTGTCTGCCTTCAAAGATAGTCCTCAGAAGTATTCAGAGACTGCCATAGTAAAGTCACTAACCCACTTCCCTATCCACAACTTCCAGGAATATCAATGCAGTTAGATACATCCTTATATATATTGCCATATGCAAGTCTAGCGCTGACCCAATTCAAGAAATCAAGGCAGATCTTAAACTCCCAGTACCTTCCAGTTGTTGGGGATCAGGACTATGTTATGTGGAATCTACAATGCATCACACACTAAATAATTTGTGTTAGCTAATAACTAGGTGGCATAGTAATTACCTTCAGAGCTCATTTTCCTTGCCTAAACAATTGCAGTCACTAGGACTGTGGAGTTCCAAACTGATCTGAAATTAAATCAAAGAATTTATCATTATACTTTTCCAAGTATACTTAAATTGGAATGCAGATGAATCAAAGCAGAATACGTTAGTTAATTTACAAAGCATACTACAGCAATTTAGCATTAGGATGCAATCTTGCTACATCTGTGTGTGTTTTCTTTTTCAAAGAACACCATGGTCTATGGGTCAACAAAATCTTTGAAGGCTACAAGTGTAAGCTGGCCTCTAGTGCTATTTGGATTTTCTTCAAGGACATTCTGCTTTACAGAGAAATTTCAGCAGCTGCATTTGCTCAGGAATTCAAAAAAACAAAACAAAATCTAACCCTGATGATGCCTCCTACAGAAATCAAAACATTATGTAATCAGCTGCAATCAGCATAAATTTAATATATTACATAAACATGGGCATATAGTAATCAAAAAAAGATTTGAATACACATAATATGAGTTATAGTTACTAAATATTTATTTCAATTGTACCTCTATGGACATGTCAGTAAGCTTCATAGGTTCATGAAAAGATTTGTATCAAAACACACCCCACTCATCACAAATGCAAAAGGCAAGTTCAAACTTAGGGTTGTCTATTGAACATTTGGGGAATATCCAACAAAGTAGTTCCATTAGTGGATGGATTTCTGTTTGTGCAACAGAACTTTGCCTCCTTCTCTCCCCATGTGCACCCCATACTTTCTCTAAATCTGCTCCACTGCATTGAGGAGGGAAACCCAAAACAGATTTAGGGGGCAGACAGGGCAAGAGGATAGAGGGGAAGTTCAATTGTACAAAGAGAAATTGTTGTGCCAACCCAACTTTGTTGAATACCACCCTTCATGTCCAAGGTGTGGGTTCAATGCATGGCATGAGCAGCATGGGATTGGGGAATGCCTGGATAAGAAAATGTCCTCCCATAACCTGCACAAAAAAAGTATAATTAGTTTATTCAAAAGCAAATTTTATTTATCACTTAACTGGTATAAATTTGAAGACCCTTTTCTTCAACTGAACAATGTATTTTAAACATTCAACGGCAATAAGAATACATTTCATTTTCAATTAATTCACATTACATGTTAATTGCCATACACCTTCCTCATTGTACATAATATGAATATATTATTTCTGCAAATTCCCCACATCTAACCCTGCAACCACCTCCCCTTATACCCAAATGCCTGTGTGACTTCCTTCACCCACATGAGTGATATCCAGCTTATTACTTAATAGAAATCTCTAACATTGTATTCATTTTTATTCATTACAATAGTCATTCATCTATTAAAAAAAGAAAAAAGAGAGGAAAGCATAACTTCTTAAGTTAATGGGTTCAGCCTATACTTATCCAGAGATTTCTAATAGAATGATTTTGTACAGTATATTCTTCAACCCATTTCCATTCCTTTCTTAATTGTTGTTTTGATTGCAATCTGAAGGATGCTGTCATCTTGGCTAGTTCAATATATTCACAAAATTTAATTTGCCACTCTGAGATTGAAGGAGTCTCCTCACTCTTCCAATTTTTGGCCACCAGTATTCTAGCGGCCGATGTAGCATACAAAAAAACTCTAAACTTATCCTTGGGAATGTCTTCTGAGACTAGTCCAAGAAGAAACGCCTCAGATCTTTTTTGGAAGGTTATTTTAAAGATTTTTTTTCAATTCATCGTAAATATTGTTCCAGAAGGACATAATCTTGACACAATTCCACCAAATGTGGTATAACGAGCCTTCAACCTTTTTACATCTCCAGCATAGATTTGAAGGTAATTTATAAATTTTTGCTCATTTAACTGGGGTCATGTACCACCTACAACAAATCTTCATGATATTTTCTTTAATAAAAAATAAAAAGAAGAATATATTTCATAGGCCTTAGGACATTTTTTTTCTTTCTCTTTGATCTAATTGTAGAAATGCCAAAATAAAACTGACTACTTTCAATTCAAAAAAACCCTTTTTTATCTTACATGCCAACCCACTTCTGCCGTTATGTAAAAGGAAGTCCCTTTACACACTTTAGTGGGTTTGAGAGCAGAATGATAGTTTCAGCTGGGGAGGGTTAGCATTCTGCTTGTCATTTCATCGGGGCGGGGAGCCTGTTTATTAACCCAACATGCATCCCAGGTTATGCATTTCAGCCTGCAATTGATGCCTAGCAATATTCTGTAACCATTTCATAGAAATCTAGTTATGTTATCAAATATTGTGAGGGGGTATGCTACTGGTGAAGCAAGAGTAACCAATGAAGGCCTTACCTGGGTTGCCTCTCACCGCCCTGAAATTAAGTTTGAAAAAAGCATTATATTGTAGTCAATATAGTAAGCTGCAGTGTGTGCTAGGTTGCAGTCCTATTTTACACTTGGTTACAGAATTTATTGTATTTCTCCCTGTGTAAAAGCATGTCCATCTTACAATAAAGCAGCTTCCTCATCACATTCTAGGTATACAGTATTTATAATTCATATCTGAACAAAAAGTTAAGTGCTTTTCATATCATAAGTATACCAAACAGGTTTTTTATATGCTCATTGCTAAGTAAGAACATAAACACACTCACTACAAACTACTTTTATATTCATCCCACCACTCTGGCAACTCTCAGAATTGTTCCGCGATGGGGCAGGGATTCTGTAGCAGAAATGTTGCCCATCTACAAAGTCTACAGGCCTATATTAGTCTACTCAGAAGTAAGTCCTGCTGAATTCACTGGGACTTACTCCCAACTAAAGTTGCAGCTGTATGCATGGTTACTTGGGAGCGCATTTCATTGAACTCAATGGACCTTGCTTTTGAGTAGACACACACAAGATTGAGCTATTAAAGTAACAAATAACAGTTAGGTTAGATATGTAACTATTGCATACATTTCATTTTTTTCTGGGGGGGGAATCTAGAAGATGTTGCATCTCTATATTTGAATAGTAATAATGAATATTTATTTAACTTCATTAGTATATCGTTCCTCCTGGTTCAGCAATTGTAATCTGTGAGTGAAAAAAGGTTTTAAAAGGTCCTTCTGAATGTGAGCCCTAGAGGGTGCCACATGGATGAAAAGTTCTGAGTTTAGTAATCTGAACTTGGTTTTAAAAATAAATATAAATCCATCCTACCCTCAGGACCTCAAAGAGCATGCAGTGATTTGACAGTGTTGCTTATTAAAAGGAGTCAAATTATGCCCCCTCCTACACACATACACAAAATGTTACCAAAATAACTGGAAACTGAAAATGGTGATGGGGAGTGTTGAACTTTATGGAGCTCATGTTACATTTTTAAGCTTTATGTTTAGAAACTCAACTACAGAAAAATGCAAATGAATCATGACACTTTTCCATACTATTAATGGAAATAGTACTGTTGTCTTCTTCTTTCTCAAATTGTAGCTCCTTAAGTTCAGCCTGACTTTGTTCATAAAAGTCTGCTGTAATTCTTCATCTTTTCTGAAATGGTTGCCAAAGAAAGTAAAAAAACCCCTCAGGTTCCTCTAAATATTTAATGAAACATCACTCTCATACTGAAAGCAAAAGAATGCCAGATTCCAAACACACTACATTAAATAAAGATGTTCTTTTCTTTTTTAGGAACTTAACCTTGAATTAAAAACATGCCTCCAAGTTATTTAGATATGAAAAGAAAGGGAAGGTTGGAGCAGCCTAAACCTGACTTTGCTGGTAAGGTTTCTAATTTGCTTCAAATAATTGTGCAAGAACTATTCAGTACAATGAATCTGAAAGTCACAAAAACTTAAAAGGAACTGGTGCTGAACAAAAGTGTTGACAGTCTAATTTAGTCTTCTTTTTCCAGCAGCAGCCAGGAGGATCATCTGGGATGTACAAGGGGGTTTGAAGGTGATAGCCTCTCCTGTTGTTAGTCCAGCATCTTCCCATCTCCACCAGCATGTAAACGACATTTTCATGCGCTCTGGTTTCTGTCAGAAGTGCCAGAAGTGGTTTAGTCCTGCTGGCCACATGACTTGGAAAGCTGTCTGTGGACAAATACCGGCTCCCTTGGCCTGAAAGCGAGATGAGCACTGCAACCCCATAGTTGCCTTTGACTGGACTTAACCGTCCAGGGGCCCTTTACCTTTTTAAACCTTTTATTACCTATGAACATGGAGGTTTCATTTACCTATAATAACCAATAGAGGTTTAGTCACTTCCCTGTTACCGGCCCAAAATTCTGGAACATACAGGAAGATTGTATGCCTGTAAGATTGGAGTACACACTTACAGCTGCCTGGCTGATGTGATGGAGTAACACAAGGAGAAATTAGGAAGATATTACACTCCATTTCCTGTTAAAGCATGCTTGCATTCCCTGGTAGCAACTAAAGTGTGCTTACTAAGAAAATAGAAACTGGACACAACTACATCTGTGAAACAACAGTTCAAACAAATGAGGAGACATGCAGTACACTCCTATACAAAGTAAAGGTAAAGGGACCCCTGACCGTTAGTCCAGTCGCGGACGACTCTGGGGTTGAACACTCATCTTGCTTTACTGGCCGGGGGAGCTGGTGTTTGCCCACAGACAGCTTCCGGCTCATGTGGCCAGCATGACTAAGCCACTTCTGGCGAACCAAAGCAGCGCACGGAAACACAGTTTACCTTCCCACCAGAGCAGTACCTATTTATCTACTTGCACTTTTTCTGTGCTTTCGAATGGCTAGGTTGGCAGGAGCTGGGATCGAACAACGGGAGCTCACCCCGTTGCGGGGATTCGAACTGCCGACCTTCTGATCGGCAAGCCCAAGGCTCAGTGGTTTACACCACAGTGCCACGCGTGTCCTATACAAAGTAAGCCACACTATATTCAGTGAGACTTACCGTACTCCAAGATAATAGCACTGCAGCCTTCATACGACAATGCAAAAGCTCAACTACTAGTATTGGAAAGCAAGGAGAATAGATCAACAACACTTTATTTGCAACCCAAGATTTCTTACTTGGTCAACACTTCATAAACAGAGAGAACACATTAGGGGGGCCAGATGAAAAAGAGGTCAGGGCTCTTGCACCTTTAAAAGTTGTGTAGGAGAGGAAATTGAATTGGGTTTCATTTGTCCCTTTTCCCATCTGGCCACCCAACTGCAAGTGCAGTCTTTGAGAAACCCTTTCTACTTCTATTTCCACTTTGTTTCCAAATGTTGGGGGGGCGGGGGGAGCTGCGAGAAAGGATGCGAACCCAACGGAAGTTATAGAAGAACCAGTCCACACAGCCATCTTGCAACTACTTCAGCATGCTAAAGTCAGTTAGCTTCACTATGTGATCATTATAGACTCCTGACACATGGAGCAGACTCTTTCGGCTAACACAAATGCACACCTGGGAACTATACTCCCACCCACTAAAACCACCTTCTGCATTAGTGGCAGAAGAGCTGGCTAGCTTTTTATTTAACTATTTTGGGGTCAGAGCCTACAGGTCTGATGGGACATCCACCCTCCGTACTCAGAAGTTGGCCGGGTGGGGGTAGCACTTTGTTTCAGATGGTGGCATGGGAGCCAATTCCTAGGCGCTGAGGTTCCTTCGCCCTCCCTAAAATATTTGAGGGGGCTGCACCCCCCCCCCAAGTTGATGAGCACTGCCATCCAAATGGGGCATGTGTGTGTGTGCTGCATGTTGTGATTATGTGGGGCAGGGCTTACCTGGGCCACCCCCAATGTTTTATACAAGCTGCCCCCCCTTGGATGGGGGTGGCCAGTGTTCTGACTAGCGAGGTTTACTCAGGGTGGTCTATATGCGGCTCCCAGCTAGTTCCCTGTTCAGCCCCCCCAGGCATGTTTAGCATCTCCGAGGTTTGGCCGCCTCCTCCAGACCCCCCCCCCCCCGGGAGGAAGTGCTTTGGGAAGGAGGGGGATGAGGTGGAACTCGGTTCTCTGGGCTGCTTGCGCCCTTGAAACACATTCTGGGGTGGACGGGGTGTGTGTGTGAATAAAGTTCCAGACGCCATTGCTCCGCTTCCTTCTCCCGCGTTATTGCACTGAAGGGGGTCGGTCTAGATGACCCTCAGGGGCCCCTTCCATCTCTTCAAATGCCACGACTCCTCCCCTCGCGCCCAGAGCAGGCTTCCTTCCCTCCTTTTCAAACCGGGTCGCGCCTGCTCCTTTACCTTCCCCGCGCGGCCCCGCTCCCTCCGGGGAAACCTCGACGCCGCCGCCGCCGCCGGAGAGGCTGGAGCCCCGTCAGCGCCCTGCGTTGCCATGGAGACCGACTCGCCTCTTCCAGTCCCGCCCTCCGCGCTTCCTATTGGGCAGCCGCAAGGTTCCATCCTGTCCGGAGGGAGACAGGGAGACATCCGCCTCCCCCAGCCGCTCATGGGCCAAAGCTCCCCCGGGAGACGCTCAGCTTCCCGGGACTTGTAGTTCGGCCTTCGGGCTCCTTCATCGCGCCGAGGTCAGCAGGGAACCACAATTCCCAGCAGCCACCGCGGCGCCACTGGACTGGCCAATCGCTGCTAGTACAGCTCACCGGTTCTGCGCTTGTTGTTTTGAAACTTCCAGGATGGGTTTGTAAGTGGGCAGACGGGGGTCCCGCTAATGCAGATGCCTCTGCCCTAAAGGGTATTGGGGAGAGGGGGGGAAAGGGGGTGCCCCATGCCCAGCCCAGAGCCTGGAGTGCAATTTCTCCCTTTGCACTTTGATTTTCTTCTTTGCAGGGCTGGGTTGTAGCGTGTCAGAAGCCCCCCCTGAAGCAGCCTCAAGGCAGTGCAGGATGCGGCCTCTGCCCCCAGGAGGCTGGTGCACGGCAGCGAGGACAGTGGCCGGGAGCTGGCATCGGCTGTTGAAGGGCGAAGGCGTCACTGGGCGAAGGTCGTGGACTGGCAGCTGCCAGCAGCCTCGCTGGTTTGCTGCCAGTCCATGTCGCTGCAGCAAGTCCGAAGCGAGCAAGCGGAAGGGCAGCAAGCCTCTCAAGGAGTGGACCCTGGTTGTCGGCCCCTACGGCCTCCTGAAGGCACGGCTCCCTTGCCACGTCTCTGTGCACCCTTTGGACCCACACAAGTACCCCCAAGCGGACAGGGTGTTCGTGACGGTGCGTGGGGCGACCGCCGGCCCCGCGCATGGTGCAGATTTGGATAGTTTGCATGTGAAGTATGATGAGGTGCGAAAGGAGATTACGATAATCTCGGAAGACATGGACAGCGCGGCCTCTGTGGATGTGAGGACCCCCGTAAAATTTGGTATGTGCAGCAACTGGTCAAAAAGAGGCACTGATGTAAAATTTAACTGAAGTGCCCCATGCTCTGTGGTGAACAGTTAGGATGGCCGTTTTTTCAGCTGTGAATCCCAGTTTGGCATGCCATAGTAGATAATGTGGCCCATTCAAGTTGCTGCTTCCCAGCTTTTGCAGATACACTGGTACCTCGGGTTAAGAACTTAATTCGTTCTGGAGGTCTGTTCTTAACCTGAAACTGTTCTTAACCTGAGGTACCACTTTAGCTAATGGGGCCTCCTGTTGCCACCATGCGATTTCTGTTCTCATCCTGAAGCAAAGTTCTTAACCCAAGGTACTATTTCTGGGTTAGTGGAGTCTGTAACCTGAAGCATCTGTAACCTGAAGCGTCTGTAACCCGAGGTACCACTGTACACCGATAAGAGACCCAGTGTTGCTATTGACAGGAGCCATAATGTTCACTACTGCAGCTCAAAAGCTTCTGCTGCAAGGCCAGAGTTCAGGAAGATGCCTTGGCAAAATAAGGAACACTGTCTAAATCCCAGCTGTTTAGTCAGCTCAGCTTTTCTCTTGCCTGCTACTATCACCAGGCCAAACCCAGAAAGCATCTTTTCCTTTCTTTGACAGTTATTATGGTAAAGTCACTTGGTGGGTAGTCTGTTGGACTTGGATTGGGGAAACTTGCATTCCAATCCTGCCATTCTCAAAGCTCAACATGTAACCTTGGGCCAGTCACAGTCTTTATTATTCTCACAGGGTTATTGTCAATAAAATAATTAGATAAGCTCCATATATGCTGTCCTTGGAGGAAGAGTAGCGTGCACATGCCATAACAATAATCATAACTGCTAATAAGTTGGCTCACTAACCTGGGTATATTTCCTTGTCCTTCCTACACATCGCTGTAATATGCATTTTTTCCTGAACGCTTCAGATGCTGACATGTGACACTGTTTGTTTGGGGGACTCAGGACATGCTTTGAAAGTGGGGTGCTTCTTTTTTCACTCTGTTACATTGTTTTGCTAAAGGAAATCAAAATTTTAGATTGCTTTGCATTGAATTTGTTTCTATTTATCTCCACTATTTAAAATTGATTTTAGACTTGGATATCAAGACAACAGGGAATGGCTGTGTGAAGACTGAGAAAATTGAATGTAACAGCTGCAGAATAGAGACAGAAAAGGGAACAAGCATCTTGCGGTCAATAAAGGTACCAGTATAGATACAAGAGTACAAGAGTTGTGTTTTCTATCCTCTTGTATATATTTTTTTGCAAGTCTTTTCTTGGGACCTCTCCTGCAACTGCATAATAAGTAGAAATTCAGACCTGGAACTCTTTTAGCCATGCAGATATAATTGTGGGTCCTGCAAGAATTAATTGACGTATCAGTTTCCATAATAACAGCCGAGAGATGCAGGTGAAATCCTAGTTAGGGCCCATCATAACTGTCTTCAAAAAAATAAGAACTGAACTCTTTTAACATGTATACAATTCTGTTTCAGAGTCAGAAAATTGACATTCAAGCTAAAGGAGGGAAAGTTATCTGCCTGGGAACTCTTCAAGGAAATGCTGATATTCATGTGTCACAAGAAAGTGTAAGCATTTTTAAAATGTATGGACTACAATAATTTGGGTCACCTATAAAATACATTGAAGAAATACATTACAAAAATAACATTGTGGGCTTTTAAAATCTTCGTGAGAATATGTGTCTTCACTTTTTCAAGTTCTGTGACTATTGCAGGGGGTTTTTTTCAGACAGAGGCTCTGTGTCTTTGACAGCTGTGGGGCAGGCAAAAATTCAGCAAGTACAGTGCTCCTTTCATTGTCTCTCTGGGCTGGGAAAACTGCACCTGGTTGCATTGAAGTTAAAGTTATAGACCCTACATTGGATAGACCAGGGTGTGGAGTGGAAAACCTGTTTGTAGAAACTAGCATGCCTATTATAAAGCAAATATTATTACATTTAGCATCAAGGCCGGCCCTACTGTGTGACAGAATGAGGCAGCTACCTCAGGTGGCAGATGCTGAGGGGTGTGGAGTGGACAGAACTGTGTGTGCTCTTCATGTCCTTCTCCACAGCCCTTAAGATACCCTGTTGTGATATACCTTTCAGATACCCTTCAGGTGGAATTCCATCGCATTGCCAATGTCGAACCAAGGCCCCATTTAAAGTAGTATCATACCGCTGTAAACGGCAATGGCTTTCCCTTCAAAATTCCTCTCACAGAGCTGCAGTTCTCAGAGTCGTTTAACAATCCCTCTTCCCTGGAAACTCCGGGAGCTGTAGTTCTGAGAGGGGAATAGGGGTTTCTTAACAACTCTCAGCACCCTTAAAAAACTACAGTTTCCAAGGATTATTTGGGGGGGAAAGCCAGGACTGATTAAAGTGTTATGATACTGCTTTAAATGCGTGGTGCAGATGAGGCCAAAAATTCAACAGCCAGTCTGGGCAGCTTTTCTAAATGAAATGGTGTGTGTTTGTGTGCGTTGGACACAATCTTTCCCTTTGCCTCAGGCAGCAAAATGTCTTGGGCAAGCCCCATTTAGCATTCCAGCAACTGAATTTGAGCTGAACGTGCTTCTATTATAGGTCTCTGAAATAAGAACATACATTATGCTGTTGCTTCCTTTTTCTCTACAAATGTCAAATTGCTTTCAGTATAACCTCTTCAGCAAGTGGAAGTTAAACCCTGCAGAGTGAATCAGCTTTTAGATTTGGATTTAATATCCCAGTCGTAGGCAAGCTATTCTCAAAATGTTGGGCCATTATTTTTAAATGGGCACATGGCTGAGATGGCATTCAATGGATGTTAATGCCCCCTAATTATCCCAAGGCAACAGTATTGTAAACACAACTGAAATTCACGTCTTCTGTGGAAATGCAGGTGAGGTGTTGAAACTTCAGTTAGTACCGGGTATTTTCCAGAAGATGGCGCCTTTGGCTTGTTTGCTTTGTTATTGAGAAGTGTTATTGTTCCTTGAGATGTGTATAATGTGACCCTGACTTGAGCAGCACCCAGGGGTAAATAAATATCTCATAGGTAGACAGCAGAGAATTTTCCCATCCATTCAAGGCCTGCAAGAAAAGAGCGATATCTCAAGTGTGCTTAGTTTATTGCTGGAATTGCTTGCAGGAATAATAATTCCAGCTAGTTCCTTGGAAATAATTTAAAGTGAATTTGTAAGAGCATAGAGATTATTTGCGACCTCCTTTGGCTTACCTCAGCCGAGATTAATTGATTAGAGAGACTAAGGCTGCAATCCTAACTGCATTTACAAGGGAGTAAGCCCTGGCTATAGGACTTTTGCTTCATCTTCCTTTGTTTAGAATACAGTGGAACCTCTACTTACAACCATAATCCGTTCCAGAGGTCCGGCCATAACTAGAAACATACATAAGCAGAGGCACGCTTTTCCATAGAAAGTAATGGAAAAGTGAATTGATCCGTTCTAGATGATGGAAAATCACCCCCTAAAACAGCAATTTAACACGGATTTTACTTCCTAACGAGACCATAGATCCATAAAATAAAGGCGATAATCAATGTACTGTACTATAAAATAAATAAGACAGTATTGTAGATGAAAAAAAATTAACATTAATTCTTTTTCTTACATGCACTGAGGGTGGGTGGGCTTACCTGGCTACAAGCTGGGGGTGGGGCAAGGGTCAGTAAAGAGCTGCTTCACTTTGGCCAGGGTCAGGTTTTTTTCTTGCCAGGCCAGGTTCTTCTCCGGACTTTCACAGGTTGGTTCCTCGGCGGGGTTTGGGGCTGCAGTGTGCCCTGCTGTGCCTCTTCCACAGCTTCGGGGGTGGGATGGGGGCCCTCTCCCTGGCAGCAGAGGCCTCAGCGCTGCTCCGCAGCCAGCAGGGTGAGCTCCGGAAAACTGGAGGCCTCTCCCCAGCGGCGGAGGCCCCAGCGCTGCCCCATAGCCGGCCAGGCGAGCTCTGGGCTGCTGGCAAGGCCTCTGTTTGTATCTAGAGGAAAGTTTGTAAGTCGAGGCACCTACTGAAGGTCGTAACTGGAATTGTACGTAAGTAGAGCTGTACATAAATCGAGGTTTCACTGTACACTGGATGAAGAACTCACTGTTGTGTTAACATACAGCTGTTTTAAAAGACAGGCGGGAGTTGTATTTCAGCATATGTAATAATCTCTGATAAAGCAAGAAAGTACGATAAGTGGGGTTATTGTGGTAGCCATAAGAATCTTAATGGATAGTATAGGAAAATACACACTTCCAGTTCTGGCTGGGAGATACTAAAGTAGGGTTGCCATATTTCAGGAAGTGGAAATCAGGAAACAAAAGTAAATGGCGTGAAAAACTTCACATATCAAACTGGAAATGTCTAGAAAATAAGAATTGGACATGATCCGTAGATAATTGCAAGCTGAAACATTGACCCTGCTAGGGAATCATATTGAAATACTATACCTTTATGCTCAGAACAAAGCCCCATTGAGTTCCTTTACTCCCAAGTAACTGCCCACTGCAGAAGCCTTCCCCAACATGGTGCCTCCCAGATATTTCGAAGTACAATTCCCATCAACTTTTACTTTGGCTAAACTGGCTGGAGCTGGTGGAGTCGCGGTCCCAGGATGGAGACTTCTGGTGTATCAGATTGCTGCCTAAGTCCTTTTTGAACTCAGTGCGACTTAATTTTAGTAAAGTTGCTTAAGTTGCATAAATATATTTTAGTATACAAAGCAGTTTTAGCAGTGTTTGTAAGGCAATGTCATAGAAGTGTTGAGTTGGAAGGGACCCCAAGGCTCATCTAGTCCACCCCCTGCAATGCAGGAGGTTGGCTGCATCAGGTCTTGGGTCCAAAGAGATATTCAGAGCTGATTTGCCTGCCCCCACTAGTCACTTCTGCTGCTGCCAGCGATATCATGTCAGCACTTAGCAGTGAGTGGCGCTAAACCAACCCTCCTCAACCTCAAGACGCTTTGGACTACAATGCCCATCATCCCAAGTCAAGCATGAGCAATGGCTGGGGATTATGGGTGTTGTGGTAAAGAACATCTGAAGGGAACCGGACTGGGGAAGGCTCAGCTTGACAGGGGGCCACTGCCAAACATTTGACCCTGTAACATTTAGGCTCGTTTACCCTCCCTCACCAAGGACGCGGGTGGCGCTGTGGGTTAAACCACAGAGCCTAGGGCTTGCCGATCAGAAGGTCGGCGGTTCGAATCCCCGCTACGGGGTGAGCTCCCGTTGCTCAGTCCCTGCTCCTGCCAACCTAGCAGTTTGAAAGCACGTCAAAGTGCAATTAGATAAATAGGTATCGCTCCGGCGGGAAGGTAAACGGCATTTCCGTGCGCTGCTCTGGTTCGCCATGCTGGCCACATGACCCGGAAGCTGTGCACTGGCTCCCTCGGCCAATAAAGCGAGATGAGCGCCGCAACCCCAGAGTCTGTCACAACTAGACCTAATGGTCAGGGGTCCCTTTACCTTTACCTTTACCCTTCCTCACCAGTGATATGTTCATACATGAGGAAATGTACAATACAATGACAATGTAGCTAACAGTTCCTCAATATTGTAGGAGGAAAGAGGAAGAAATTGACAAAGGATTGCATTTTGCGCAGTAACCCTTCATTGAGTGTATTCTCACCCTTTGTTTACAGACCTGATTTGTATGCTAGTGATTAAGTTCACATGTTCTTTTGAAGATTTTTTTTATCCAGATGAGAAACATAGAATTTATAATATACTAATTTATCTTGCCGTGACCATATAATGTTCTGTGGTGTGTGTCTCTGTGTGTAAACCCTACATATAAACCAGCAAAATCACAGCTGTAGAATTAAGCGTCAAAACTGACATGTATAACACTTATCTTCCAAGCACAAT
The DNA here is from genome assembly GCF_964270895.1 of Podarcis filfolensis. NCBI lineage: Eukaryota > Metazoa > Chordata > Lepidosauria > Squamata > Lacertidae > Podarcis > Podarcis filfolensis. The sequence goes on from NC_139612.1 coordinate 6,068,358, forward strand.
AGCAGAGCAGCCAACTTTTTGGAGGAAGAAGTTTGGCTTGCTTTCTCGAAGAGCCATTTCTGTTAGCAATCAGCCTGTATTTTATCTGCCATGTGGGCTTTTATGACAATTTTGTTCCATCGACTACAGTCATCATTATGTAGCGAGGGCTCTGTCAGCGTTTCCAGCGTAAACCAAGACTGTCAGAGGTTTGTAGCTGTGCATTATAATTCCCCTGGCAATGAAACTGGACACTTTCTACTTCAGTCACTGGGGCAAATGCTTAAAACATTGAGACAGAGAGAGAGAGAGATTGGGATGAACATTTAAAAACCTGCAGATTAATTCAAATGCTTTGTTTTTATTTTTAACGAATAAAATGGGGTTAACCCAACTAGCAGCTAGAAACAAGCAGCAACTGTTTCCTGGGGCTGCCTCTCTCCACAGAGAGGCTAGCCCAGGCTTCCTCAACCTCGGCCCTCCAGATGTTTTTGGCCTACAATTCCCATGATCCCTAGCTAGCAGGACCAGTGGTCAGGGATGATAGGAATTGTAGTCTCAACACATCTGGAGGGCCAAGGTTGAGGAAGCCTGGGCTAGCCTAAAATCCCACTGCCGTTGCAGATGTGGTTCCTCACCCAATTCTCCTTATCACATCGTGCCTACTGGTGTGTGTACCCAACTGACCAAGTGATGGAAGCACTAAACTGCCTTGTAGACAGTAATTGCATGATTTTTCAATGCTGATGTCTGACCCCCGTTATCTGGCGTACGTACACATAAGCAGGCTGACACGGGGTCAAATTGATACCCGAGTCTTGCTTAACAGTGGTTGAAAGTAAGAGATACTGCGTTCCGCAGAGAGGTGTGATGCCTTGCTTAGCATCTGGTCGAGAGTCTTCTTTGTTTCGGAGGAATTGTCAGCAGCTTGACTACATCATACAGTTCTTCATTTTATAAGGCTGTGATAGATCGTGCTGAAATGCTAGAGCAGATTTTAAGCCAAATTAATACACAGCTTTAAATCAGATAGGCATGCTGGGTCACAAAATTGCATGTGAGACGGGACTGAACCGGAAAATTAAAAGCATCTGAATGTTTTATTGCAGCATAAGTCAGACCGATCTTAGTAGAACACAATTAAATTTGATAAGGTATTAGCATCTATTATATTCTTCGTGTTTACAATAGTTCCAATGTGACTGTAGAAACTGTTCGTTTGGTAAAACATCTTTAGACTTTTATTATCCTGGCTCTTGCTCTGGCTGCCTGCTGTATCCTTCTTCGTCTCTTAAAAAACAAAGAATTTATCAGCTGATTCCATCCACATCTGTCTTGAGCCACCATTTGAGCCTGCTGGGAGACTGGTCTTAGTCTACTGACCCTCTTCTCCACTATTGGCAGCCTTCTACAGAGCATCAGTTTTAGGGAAACCCTAACATCACGAATGAGTGGGAGGGCTGAAATCATATGGTCATGATTTCAGATATTCTGTAGATGTTATTGTTCCTTTGCTTTTCCAGCCTTATTACACTTTTGCAACAATCAGGCATAATATATGTCTTCTTGTCAGGCACACTGACAAAACTCTGTGTGGCCAGAGCCAAATCAAAACCAGATGGTGTGCCCAAGCGCATCCAGCAGCCTTGCAGAGTGATACTTTTGCCAGGGGATAAGCCAATGCCAGACCATTTCTTGAATATAGCCCTTGTTCTCCAGCACAAGCAAACAAGCTAGGCAGAATACCAACCAGGTTAGGAAGGCAGTCCAGGGTACAGCCATGGACATGGACTGCCAACCAGGAAGACCAAAGACCTAAACTAACAGCTCCAGTGTTGAGGCTATTGAATTTTTGATGTAAATTGTGCTGATTTCCCAAGAGCTTGTTAATTTATTCCAGCTGCAGCCAATGAGGCAACTGGGGCTGAGCCATTAGTTCGGGTTTCCTCAACCTCGGCCCTCCAGATGTTTTGAGACTACAATTCCCATCATCCCTGACCACTGGTCCTGCTAGCTAGGGATCATGGGAGTTGTAGGCCACAAACATCTGGAGGGCTAAGGTTGAGGAAGCCTGCGTTAGTTTCCTTCCTCCATTTTAGCAGCAGTTTCGATGCAAACCGCTTGTTGCTGCAGGAGCAGCAAAGCCCCTTTCTCTGCAGTTCGCAAGCACCCAAAAACCAGGTGTTTGTTAGACTCTTGGGAAGTGCTGCACCATGGACTGACAAGTAAGTGAGGCAACTCACCTGTCAGTCATCTGATACCATAGTGATGCTAGGGGGTTGGCAGGTGGGTTGAAATTGGGCCACAGGAGAATCTGGCCTACTGGGCCAAAAATACTCCCCACCACTGCACTAGAGACAGAAATCCACACATCTGGGCCTTGACGGTGACACTGGGCTTTAGCTATCATTAAAGCTGTACAGTGGTACCTCTGGTTACATATGCTTCAGGTTACAGACTCCGCTAATCCAGAAATAGTACTTCAGGTTAAGAACTTTGCTTCAGGATGAGAACAGAAATCATGCTCTAGCAGCGTGGCGGCAGCGGGAGGTCCCATTAGCTAAAGTGGAGCTTCAGGTTAAGAACAGTTTCAGGTTAAGAACGGACCTCCAGAACGAATTAAGTACTTAACCCGAGGTACCACTGTAGTTCCAGTCAAATGCTGTGCTGCAGGCAATGAGTTTTTCACTTTTTGCGACCAACTGTTACATAAACGTGGCAGACTCTTCAAAAAAGTAGATGCTGCTTTACCTGTTTACTTGCAGTGCCATATATCTTTTAGCTTCTTACTCTCCTTTGTATACGTTATCCATGCCCACAACCACAAATCTGGCCATTTGTCCCACCATCAAGGGAGTACTTCAACTTCTAATGCTAATTCAGTATTATGAAATTTCACAGATTGTCATTTTGCAAATCAATGCACCTGTTTTCTGGTGCGTAACTTCTAGCTGCAAGCTTTGTCTTTCTTTGTTGACAACATGAAGAGGACCATATGTATCAACTGCGGTAGCCAATTACCGTATTTTTTGCCCTATAGGATGCACTTTTTCCCCTCCAAAAATGAAGGGGAAATGTGTGTGCGTCCTATGGGGCGAATGCAGGCTTTCGCTGAAGCCTGGAGAGCGAGAGGGGTCGGTGCACACCGACCCCTCTCGCTCTCCAGGCTTCAGGAAGCTCTCCGCAAGCCTTGGGAGCCCGCGGGAGTTCCCGTCGGGCTCCCTAGGCTTGCGGATAGCAGCCTGCATCTTGAAGCCAGGGGCGCGCTGCACAGCGCACCCCGGGCTTCGGTTCCCCGACCTGGTTTGGAGGCTGGCGGTGGGGAGAAGCGTGCTTCTCCCTGCCACCAGCCCCACAAGCTCGGGGGACAACGGGGAGGCGGAACGCCGCCATCCCGCTGTTCCCCGACCTGGTTTGGGGTTCAGGCAGATATCCACAAGGCGTGGGAGCCCGGCGGGAAGTCGCGCCATTCTCCCAAGGCTTGCGGAGAGCTGCCTGTTCTGGGGGCTGGGGTGGGGGAAGCTCGGGCTTCCTCCGCCCCAGCCCGCGCCTGGGGGGAAAAATAAAAATTTGTTTCTTTATCCCCCCCCCCCAAAAATAGGTGCGTCCTATGGGCCGGTGCGCCCTATAGGGCAAAAAATCCGGTAAGTTTTACGCAGAGTAGACCCATTGAAATTAGTGAACATCATGACGTTAGAGCCATTAATTTTACTGAATCTACTCTGAGTAAAATTTAGTTGACTACCATCCCAGGTTTCCACATGGACAAGCCACATGGGGCTGTTGCAGAGAGTCAAGTCTCTCCCAAGAGATCGGGAGCCAGACACAGAATCTCATGCTGTCTTCACCATTCCCCTCAGCTTAGGTACAACTTCACTGCTCCTCAGTCATTGGCACTGACATTATCAGACATTTGCTTGTATATTGTGTATTTGATGTTTCTTTGTCACCACTTTCTGAACTTCTGTGGTGGAAAAGTGACTGGATAACCTTCTTTCCTCCCTCTGCTTCAGTTTTCTGCTTGAACAATAATTTCAACCTTTTATAGTTAATATCTTCTATGGGCTTCTCCAGACAATCTAGTTATTGATCATTCATCCTTATTTGCTTGCACAAGACTTACATGGTTAGATAATATTCCAACTTTATTGAACAGTTATTCTGATTTGTTTGTGGGGCAGTTATATGACAATGAGCATTCACTCTGCATTTCCCGATTTGCTTGTGGGGTGTTTTTACGTCCTCTTGTTAGTCATTTATTCATTCTAAACTTTTCAATGCATTTCCCCTTCACTTTCCAACCTGCAAAAAGTCCAGTTCTTTTTCTAAAGTGGATTTGTGACAGAGTGCTTTAATTTTATGGCTATGTTTGCAGTATGGGCCCGAATCCTACCTGCAAAATAAAACCAATTGGAGACATCCTATAGCATCCTTGGATGAATATTCATCCCCACCTCCCGTCTATTCTGAAGATTCTAGCTAGCAGATATCTGGAGCTCTATGAACATGTGTATGTGAAAGATGTAGCTTAATATATCATTAAGATGAACTGATGTTTGTTTCTTGGCTGTAATTCTGTTATATTAATTTATTCATTTTCCCCCTTTTACAGAGTGTGAATATAGAAAAGCTACAAGGGTCATCTATTCACATTTCTACCAAAAATGGCTTATTAAAAGCCAAATATCTTTATGCAGAATCTTCATTGCTCTCTTCAACAGCTGGTGACATTCTGCTGGGGAATGTTCATGGTAAGATAGCAAATTGGTCTGCAATTAGAGCTACATTTTGTTTAGCAAATGCTTTTTAAAATATTTGTGATAGAAGGTCATCAATTTCACATTTGAGTTCTTTGAGAACTGTTGGGTAGATGCCAGCTAAATGCCATGATATGTCAGTTTTTATTTTGTCAGTAAGGCCTGGAACTTTGTGTCTTGCCACCACTATCTGCCTCAGTTCCTCAGACTCCCTTCCTGCAAAAGTTAGTTCAGGCACCAGGATCTGCCATTTATCATCCACTATGAAGACGAACACACAGAAATTCACCTTCTGTGCAATCGCTTTATCCTCCTTTTCCACACCTTGGATTCCCTTATCATCCAAGGGCCCGCTGCTTCCTTAGCAGATGTCCTGTAGTTGAAGAAATTTTTGTTGTTGGTTTTAGTATTTTTAGCAATGTGCTTCTCAAATTATTTTTAGCATTCTTTATTGTCTGCTTGCATTTATTTTGCCAAAGTTTGTGTTCCTTTTGTTCTCTTTGTTTGGACGAGACTTCTGTTTTTTTAAAGGAGGCCTTCTTGCCTGTAATAGCTTCTTTGGCTCTGCTTGTTAAGCATGCTGGCATCTTCTTGGCCAGGGTGATACCATTTCTGATCTGTGATAAACATCCAGCGGAACTCCCAGCTAAGTGTATATAGGATTGCAGCCATACCTAATTCCAGGCGTGGCAGATTAATAAACCATACTCAAAACTATAAACTACTACACTGACAGTCACTGTTAGCAAGCTATAGCTTTTTGGCTAAATGATTGCATTAAAATATTATATAGATAAAGTGGTATCTTAAGGAAAGTACCCTATAACTACACCAACAATAGGGGGGAAACGCAATACTTGTAGCTAGAGGAATTCCACTGGCATAACGATACTTTCTTCATAAACAGGATCTGTTCCTTCATTACTGTAATTATATGTGAATGCTGCTTCAGTGTGGCCATTCTAGCAGTGGGCTAGGAAAATGTCATGCTTCTTTCTTGTGCCAGAGTTGCCCTTCCTGGGGCCATGTATGTTCCCAGTTTGGGAAGGAACTTGGAGCTCTCCCTTACGAACTGGATCTAAATCTTTGCAGAAATCAGCAGGGTTAGTGTCTCTTGATATAAATTGGTGTCACGATGACTTGTGTTTGTGCTGATTTGTTGGAAACATTTCTCTGGGTGTTTGGGCTGGCATGGTGCACTCCAACCAAGTCACTGCCAATTCCATTCTTGGTCAAGAGCATCTTATGTGTTGGTCCAGTGGTTCTCATCTGTTCTTGGGCAGATGACTAATCTGTGTATTCTTCATGTTGCTTAGGTTGGTGGTCAGAGTGTGGGTGTGCAGTTCCTCTAGTCATAATTTACCACTCCTGGTGTGCAGACTTTCCATGTGCTTGAAGTATTCAGCCTTGGTGATTCAGAAGCTTATACTGAATCTGAAAACTACCCATCTTTATAAGGCCACAGAAGTTCAGCACTATGGCACCAAGCTGTCAACTCAAGTGTCCATCTTGCTTCAAATGCCATTAGTCCTTTCTGCCCCACCCACCCCAGTCCCTAGATGTATGCCTCTCTTTATTTTTTCATAGTGAACTGGCTGCTAACTTAAACTCCTGGCTGTCATCCCAGCCTTCAGAATAGAGCCAGGCTGACTGGGCACACACAGTCTTGAATAAATAAATACAACTTGATTTTAAAAATTATGGAAGTATGAACTATATTTAGCTGCCATGTAGTACACTGATGTAAATTTGGCAGTGTCCAATTCGAAGCTCCTAACTAATAGGTTCTTAATTTGTTCACAAAGGCCTATTATGGATGTTTTAAACTTAGTTCGTACTTGTGTTGTGTGTGTTTTAGGCTACTTTTACAACACTTCCTATAAAAATATGTTGTATTTTTCTTCCAGGGTGCAGTAAAAAGGCAAATAGATTTGCATCCAGTTTAAACAAGATAACCTTAACATTGCTTCATGCTTATTTTCAGAATGCTGTTAATGAAATGTTATTGGGACGTTCTGTTATTTTAAACAAGTGTTCTTTCTATAAAAAGTTTTAGAGTCATCAGAAATGAAACATACTTCTGACAGTACAATCCTATACATACCTACTCAGAAGTAAGTCATACTGAAGTTGCAGTCATATACACCTCACCGAGAATACACCCCACTAAATGGAGTAGGACTTACTTCAGAGTTAATGTGCCAAGGAATGCACTGTGAATGTGTTTATTATACGGTATTCATATTTTATGGGAAATTAAAACGCTGTAGAAAAAGCAAATAGAAAATGAATGAGTTTTGCAATGAGTGGTGATTCCTTCCAGATGGTGTCATGGGGCCTCTAATGGGCCACCCTAAATCTTTCTGGAAGTATCAACCAGTTTAGGCATTTTTGGGGGAGTGGTAGGACAGGTAGCCACAGATCCATCTACATAGAACTGGGGGTGGGGAGGAACAACACCAACAAGCTCAGAGTCATCTCTCCGTGCAGTGCTTGCAACATAAATGGAAGGAGCCCTAAGTATTTTCAGATGTCTCTGTTTTTGCTTATTAGTAGATATCTGTGGCTTCTCGCATCATGGCTAAAAGCAAGATGGATTATTGGGCTTGTATCTTGGAGCCTTCCTCTGTATTTAATCTTGCATCTGATGATGATCCCAAGTCAGAAACTCAAAGAATACAGTCATACCTTGGAAGTCGAACGGAATCCGTTTGACTTCCAAAATGTTCGGAAACCAAGGTGTGGCTTCTGATTGGCTACAGGAAGCTCCTGCAGCCAATCAGAAGCCATGGAACCCGTGTCAGACATTTGCGTTCTAAAGAATGTTTGCAAACCGGAACACTCACTTCTGGGTTTGTGGCATTCGGGAGCCAAAACGTTCGACTTGCAAGGTGTTTGGGATCCAAGGTACGACTGTATAGCACAGCAGAGACATAGTCATCAGGTTCTGGAACCAATATTGTCTCAGCCTGATCCTGAAACTTAGACTTGTATCTTACTATGTACAGATAAACAAAATGTGGGCTTTATAAAAATGCTTCCAGTTTTCATAAAGAGCAAAAATGAAGAAAGCTTGAATTGTTTTTATCAATGATACATTGCCCAACCTCTGTAATTCCCGGATGTCAGCACTAGTTCAGAATAAACAATTTGGCTAGAATTCGACTTTTCCCTCTCCCCAGAATATCTCGATTTGAGGGTTGGTTAGCATAAAAATTATAGGCTTCATTAAGCACTGGTATTGCTGGAACAATTATATGACCACACAATTCTTCTAAAGCAGCATATTGAACTTGCTTCAGATAATGTGATTTGCGAGACCTTTGTTGATCTTAAAATGTTTCTCATTCTTTATGGGAATCTTTAGAAAGTCCATAAACCAAATGAGGTGGTAAATCTTATTTGAGAAGATCTGAAAATTTTTTTACAAAACAATGTGGTTTTTGAAAGTGGAGAACAGAATACATGCCTTTCTAAAAGACTGTCAGCAAATGGTCTGGCTTTGGGAATGAGCTGTAGGCGTCAGCCTGAGATGAGCTGGGAGATGTGCTGGGGAATTGGAGCTGAAGAGCAAGGCAGGAATCAGAGAAGAGCAATTATCCGAAACCAAAATCAAGGAGTAGCTAGGAGTCAGAGCTGTGGGGTGAAGCCAGAAGTCAGGCCCAAAGAGTAAGAAAGGAAAGAGGGACAAATGAGTAGGCAGGCCCAAGGAGCAAGAATCAAGAGTCCGAATCGAAAGGTCACACAGTAATGCTTCACTGCCCTGGAGGCTAGGACCCGAATCAGTGGATTCAAGTCAAGAAAGGAGATCCCAACTAAACATCAGGAAGAACTTTTCTGACAGTAAGAGCTGTTCGACAGTGGAACAGACTCCCACAAGAGGTGGGGGACTCTCCTTCCTCAGAGGTTCCTAAGCAGAAGTTGAATGGCCATCTGTCATGTATGATCTGGTTTAGATTCCTGCAATCCAAGGGTTGGACTAGATGACCCCTGAGGTCCCTTCCAACTCTACTATTCTATTGTTCTGTGATTCTATGAAACAGGAAGTCCTTCCTGTCTGGGAAAGGCCATTGGCTAGCCAGGAAGGGCAGGGCCAGACTTGAGGATACTTGCTTCCTAGGCAGATGCTGTAACTTGTAGTTCTGTGGCCGCTTAAATGAATCCAAAGGCCCTCTTATTTGAGCTCCTGACAGGGGCACAGTCTGCTTTGGGATCACAGTCTGAATCTGAGACCTACATACAGGATCAGAAACTGAACTAATGTTCAGAAGAAACTGAAATGTTACATCCTACTCAAAACACTTCTGTGAAATAACTGTCCATGAAGAGATTGTGAGGTCTTCTTAGTAGATGAAAGGCCCTGAATACAGAGCATCTCCATACAAGTGTCAATGTATGCATCTATGCGTAGACCCTCCATGTGATCAGGAACATTTGTGTCATGACCCTAGCTTCAAGTAGTGACTAGAGCATGGACTGGGATGGAGGTTTCTAAAAGTCCCAGGGAGTGGACCTAGTAGCAAGGACTTCAGAGCTGTTGGGTAAAGGCCTTGACTTCCTGAGACAGCTCCCACCCTGCAAGGACCTCATGAACTGTGCTCCATCCTGGCCACAACTTGAATGCAGATGGTTAGACTTAGCAGAGGAGTGGAGAGGTATGAATCTCTAGGCCTCTAAAGCTTTCCACATGGCATAGATAGCCAGGCATAGCCGATGGGATATCTTCCATATGTTGCCACACTACACCTCCCATCATCTGTTATCATTGGCCATGCTGGTTGGGGCTGATGGGAGTTGGAGTCCAATAACATTTGGAAGGCACCAAGTTTGCTACTCCGGAGGAGTTAGTTGGGCACCAGACCTTATTGGAGGAGGTTGCAAACCTAGGGGTGGTTGGTATCCTGGCACTCCAATCCCACCAGCTACTCTGCCTGGCTGATTCAGGATTCTCATTCTTTTCCATACCCAAGGTTGTTTGCACCTCCCTGGGCAGGGCACCACGCATGGGAGGCATATTTGAATGCTTGTGACCCAAGGCTGCACGATGTCACACAAAAACATCCCTTCCCCCCCACCCTAAGCAGCTTCCAAGTGGGGAGTGTTAAGCCATAGGACAGATTAAAAAACGCATGACAAGACCTTTTAAAATAGTTTAGGAGGGCTCAAAACCACTGCTGGACCTTGAAAGTACAGGGCTACAAGAAGCCTTGAAATATTAAATGCATCACATCTTGGAAGTCTCTGGAAGTGGGGCGAGTTGTGCCTTAAATTATGAAACCCAGTAGGAGGCTGGGATAGATCACAGTGTAATAACATAGCGAGAAAGTTTCGCAATAAGGAAGAACACAGGTGGGATCATAAATCAAGGAAGTAGAAGTGGAATTGGAAGCCAGATCAACATATTAGGGTCATTGGTGCAATCAGGAATCCTGCAGAAGTACAGCACTTCATTTTCTGCCTATAATAGGTAGATTTCTGCTAAGAGCTTTTCCACGCTCCCTCCCTTTTATTTACAAGAAATCTCTGCAAACCAGAAGACAGGAGGAGATGGACTCTCTTCTGAACGCACATAACCCTATCTCCTGTTTCCCAGAATCCCTTTATGTCCCAGAGCAGCTGTCAGACACCACTTTGTACCATGAAAGCAGAATACAGATTTGGCCAGCTCAGTGATACAAATCCATTAGCTCTGCTCCTGGTAAGACAAGATTCTGGACAGAATTGCAGATGAGCTAGTTACATGCCAAGCGAAGGCAGCTTTCAGTTCCGCTGGTTTTAATTGCTTGCTATTTTGAAGCATGAAATCTTGCCAGGATGCTTAAAACTGACGATTTATAGCCATCTCACCAGATATCTGACGCTGGTAACATTCAGCATTTACTTGCCACACATAAGCATTGCACTGAATTAATAGGAGTCATGTGGTCACCACAAACAGGCAAGGCTCAGGGGTACAGCTGTGACTTATTTGGTTGATTCTAGAGACATCACCTTGCCAACAAAGGTTCGTATAGTTAAAGCTATGGTTTTCCCAGTAGTGATGTATGGAAGTGAGAGCTGGACCATAAAGAAGGCTGATCACTGAAGAATTGATACTTTTGAATTATGGTGCTGGAGGAGACTCTTGAGAGTCCCATGGACTGCAAGAAGATCAAACCTCTCCATTCTGAAGGAAATCAGCCCTGAGTGCTCACTGGAAGGACAGATCGTGAAGCTGAGGCTCCAAGACTTTGGCCACCTCATTAGAAGAGAAGACTCCCTGGAAAAGACCCTGATGTTGGGAAAGATGGAGGGCACAAGGAGAAGGGGACGACAGAGGACGAGATGGTTGGACAGTGTTCTCGAAGCTACCAGCATGAGTTTGACCAAACTCCTGGAGGCAGTAGAAGACAGAAGTGCCTGGCGTGCTCTGGTCCATGGGGTCACGAAGAGTCGGACACGACTAAACGACTAAACAACAACAAAGGCTGCAGATGTGGGCCTGCTCTCCCATTGCTTCATTCTAGGTGTCATAGTTTCATTTTAGGCTATTTGTCTTGGTTGCAGTCGAGTTTTCTGTACCATGCAGAGCTCCATACTACAGTGGCACCTTGGAGATATGGTGGGCAAGGATGCCCAGACTCCATTTCTCTCTATCACTAGCCAAGAGTATCAGAACAATTTCTACCCAGGATTTGCCAGGCAAATTGCAGAACTGCGATTCATCTTCAGATGGAAAGTTAAGCAAAATGCAATTCTGCGGAATAACATGAAGGAACACAGATTGAGGTGGGGGAGTGGGAAAATGTCACCAACTCTACATGTTCACAATCTGGAAAATATTTTCCATTATTTGCTGAGAGATGTATTTCTTGTAACTTGCTAGTAATCTGTTGTGTACACTGTTTGGGACTATCCATAAAAAGGGTGGTATTGAAGTCATTCCAATCACTATTCCCCCTCCATGTAAAACAATTGGGCAGGGGTGAGTGGGTTGGTCCAAAATGAAATAGTTATCAGCTCTGGATATTTTGGGGAACAGTATTCTTTGCTCTTTTTTTTATATAAGCCACCTCTGTAAAATGTTTAAAAAGACAGACTATAGATGGCATTAATTTCTGCTTTGGTGTGTCAGCACATTGCAAATAAGAGGGGATTTACAGTTAGCAGGGCTGCCCCAAGACATTTTAGCACCTGAGGAAAAACGGTGTCTCCTTACCCGCCAGGGAAGAAGGAGTGAGTGAAGATTTGCAACAGCAACAAGGGGGCAATAAAGATCTGCTTCAGGATCTGCTGCCTCCGTGGATCCTGTCACCTGAGGCAGTCGCCTCGCCTTGCCTCATGGATGGGCTGGCCCTGATAATTGGCCTCAGGACCACTCAACATCTTGCTGATTTACTGTGCGAATTAAAACCATCGTACACCAAGCTTCAAACTACTGTTTTAATTTTTTTGCAGGAGACACAACCCTTAAAACAAAAACAGGAAACATCACAGTAGGTAAGTTGAAGGGTGTTTGTTTGTTTGTTCTTACCTGTGCAGATGTCACGTGTGGGCAGCTTTTCAGCCCCTGGGCAACTTTTAATTGTGTAGCTGCTGAACTATTATTATTATTATTATTATTATTTCATAAACGACATCAGGTATGGAGCAGGTAAAAACCCAGCTCAGCCAAAACCGTGTTTGCAGACATTGTTGATCAGGGGAGCCTGAAAAGCTCCTTCAAAACTCTTCTTCTGAAGCCTTCCTCCGCTCACCTTAGACGTTCCCGAGGTCCACTGAAATCAGTGGTGCTAAAGAGAGTTAGATATTTAAGTTCCTTAGATTTCAGCATGACTGACTCCTGCTGTGTTGTGACTGTTAACTCTTTAACACTGTGGTCTGGAACTCTATTGGAACAGCCGTGAACTTATATATATTGTCTTAGCGGGGGAATAAGATACAGCATAAATTAAAAGTTTAAGAACATCTCATAAAAGGAGATGTACTTAAATGAATACATTTTTGTCTTGGGATGTAGCGACCATATATGCATCTAAAGAGTATAATCAATAGGAAGGACTTCCGGAGGCGGCGCGACCGGTAATGGCTGCCTTCTCCGAGTAAGGAGAAGGGAGCTCCGCTGTAAACGGGTCGTCCGCTACGGCGAAGCGGAGACCCATTCAGGAAAACCACAGGTGGCAGAAGCCTGTGGTCTCGGGACCCGGCGGGCGCCAGAAGCAGCCCCCAAAACGCTGAAGGGACCCCGTAAGGGGCTCCGGATCGCGGAGGGGGTAGCGGCGCTGTGGGTCGTTGCGCAAACAGCGAAGTGAAGCCGCGTTGCTGTTGCCGGTCAGCGCTGTCCTTTCTTCCTGCAACTTTTCTGAACTTTGGAAACTACAACCCGTGAGTAAATTTGGACATTGAAAACTTTCTGAAACTTTTGTCAACTTTCTGAAACTTTTTGAGAATTTTATGAAACTTTTAAAACTTTTTTAAAAAGTTGAAATCTGGCTGAAAACGGAGTGAGGATAAGCAGGAAGCCCATCTCCCGCTATACTGAACTTTAAGCAAAGAGCAGGAGGAGTGGAGACAAAAAGTTATGCGTTAACTAAATGCTGGCACCCTGTTAAAGCAGTTTTCTGAGTGAAAGACTTTGAGCTATTGACTTTTGCTGGTCATATTCGGGGTGCATTGATATCCCTCTTCTGTGGCACCAGTGGATTATAAAATAAATAAGAATCTCTGGTGCTGGAGCTGCCTGGATGAGCACCAGTTTGCAACTTTGGATACATTGAATTCAGGTTTTGAAACATTCTGAGTTGGAATTGGATACTTTGAAACTGTTGCAGTCAAGGCACTGTAAGAAACACTGTTTTGCTTTAAGTTTTACTCTGCTAAAAATAATACATTGTGGAGGCGATGGACATGGATTTAAATTTATAAGTTTAACTTGGATTTGATCTTTTCCCTGAAGACGTATTAAGCTCCCTCTAGAGGATTTTGGACTTACAGCAGTGACTTTGTTTTACTTTCCCTTTCCCGGCCTCTGTTTGACTATTGTATCTGGGACTCTGCTTTCTCATGGGAACAACTTGGATTGACCTTGGATTACAGATAACTTTGGAATGAGTGGCGCAAGGAGAAGAGGAAGGACTAAACAAACAACTCTAACTTTATCTGCAGCCTCACAGCGTAGATCTTCTGTGCCGGCCTTGCCCTCCACTTTGCCTCCAGACATAGAGGCGGCCTCCCTAATACAGGCAGGGGAGGGTGAGACAGAGGAGCTGCACCTGGGAGATATGGCTTCAGGGACAAGTAGCTCTGTCTTGGAGAAAATTTTGGAGAAACTGGAGGCTCTGGACAAGAAGGCTGATTTGCATACAGCTAAAATTGAACAGAACACAGAAAGCTTGAATAAGCTGACTGGACAAGTTGCACAGAATGCCCAGTCTATTGGAGAATTAAAGGAGGCTGTAGGTGAAAATCGTAAACTGGCTGAAGATACTAGTCAAAGATTGGAAGAACTTGAGAAAGAAGTAAGACCACTCAGCAAACAAGTTGGAGAACATCAGATTTACTTTTTGATGACAGAACTGCGAAACAGGGAGACCAACTTGAGGATACGGTCAATACCAGAGGTGGAAGAAGATAATTTTATTGAATTTCTAACTAAGGAATTTGCCAAGTTTTGGAAGTTAGAGGAAAAAGACTTTAAAATTGTATCTGCTTTCAGGCTTGGCAGAGTCAGAAGGACAGAGAAGCCCAGAGATTGTTTGATAACACTGAGATCAAAGGAGGAAAGGGACAAGATTTTGGGCCTGCACTACGAAAAGTCACTAGACATTTTGGGCAAGAGAATTGAAATCTACAAGGACATTCCTAAGCAGTTGCTGGACCTTAGATCTAACTACACGGAATTGGCAAGACTGTTGAGAAGCAACGCAATTATCTTCAGGTGGGAGTTTCCACAAGGATTATCCTTTACCTACAGAGGGAGAAAGATCAAAATCAAAACAGTGGAAGATAGAGACAAGTTTTTGGGAGCACACGGAGAAGACCTCCACAAAGGACTTGGATTGCCAGCGCCAGAACTTCCAGGGGAGCCCGCCCCCTCGGATCCTCAAGGACCGGAGAACAAGGTACCACCCCAGAAAGAATAACCAGACCTATCCAGGATGTCTCTGCAGCTTTTGAGCTGGAACATAAATGGCTGTAACAGTCCCGAAAAAAGGTCTAAAATTTTTCATATTTTAAAAAAGGAACAATTGGACATTATATGCTTACAAGAAACACATGTGATTAGGCTCCATAGAAAGGTGTTAATAAATAAAAGGCTTGGTCAAGAATTTATATCATCGGATACAGTTAAAAAGAGAGGTGTAGTGATCTATGCAAAAGAGAGCCTTTCACCAAAATTTCTCTTTAAAGATGAAAGTGGAAGAATCCTCGCAATAGAAGTACAGTATCAAGGAGAAAAAATTTTGATATTAGGAATTTATGCTCCAAATGAAGGAAAATCGGATTTTTATAAGAAGTTGCACGAGACCATGCTGGATTATCTGGATTACAACAACGTCATCATGATGGGGGACATGAACGGGGTCGTATCAACAAATATGGATAAGTCACAGAACCAGAACATTACTAAAGAGGGAAGACTACCTAAGACCTTTTTTGAAATGACTGACAATATGGACTGGGTTGACATCTGGAGAGTTAGAAACCCCCTGGGAAGAGAAGGAACATTCTTTTCTGAAGCTCAACTGACTTGGACACGAATCGACCAAATATGGATAACTAGAAGTCTGGCACCTAAGGTGAGGAAGGTGGAAATCTGCCCCAAAACATGCTCCGACCATAACGCCTTGAGAATGGATATGACATTGATCCCAATCGGCTCCTTTAGATGGAAGATGAATGATGGCCTGTTTAGAGACCAAAGAATTGTAAAGAAGGCCCAAAAAACCTTAAAGGATTATTTTGAGATTAATTTGAACACTACGGTGGAAAAAAGAACTATCTGGGATGCAAGTAAAGCTGTGATGAGAGGGTTCTTGATTCAACAGAATTCCTTAAAGAAAAGACTGCAAAATGAAAAGAAAGATAAAATTCTGGAAAGTATCAAAGAGTTGGAGAAGAAGTTAAGATCTAACCCGAAGTCCCAACCGATTCTGAGAGAAATTAAACTTTATCAGGCGCAATATTCCAAGCTGATAAATCAGGAAATAGAATGGAAGATTAAAACAATGAAACAAAAAACTTTTGAATCGGCAAATAAATGTGGGAAACTGCTAGCTTGGCAGTTGAAAAGGAGACAAAGATTAAATACAGTAACAAACTTAGAGGTTGAAGGAAGGAACATTCAGAACCCGGGAGAGATTAGAAAGTGCTTCCAGAGGTATTTTAAAAAGTTATATACTCAAGGGCCACAAGATGAAATAGAGATTACACAATTTTTGGAGAGAAATGGATTAGCAAAGCTGTCAGAAGAAAATAGAACAATTTTAAATGGCAAAATAACACGACAAGAGATTGAACAGGCCATCCTGAGTCTGAAACAGGGCAAATCACCAGGGCCAGATGGACTGACCTCTAACTACTATAAGACATTGAAGGATTATTTGATACAACCTTTGTTGGAGGTCAGTAATGAAATAATGGAGGGGAAGAAGGCGCCTGAATCGTGGAAAGAAGCATTTATCACATTGATTCCAAAGTCAGAAACTGAAAAGACACAACTCAAGAATTACCGTCCCATCTCCCTTTTAAATGTGGATTACAAAATATTTGCAGATGTTTTGGCACAAAGATTTAAGAAAGTTTTAAGTGAGATAATCCATAAAGACCAGGCAGGCTTTCTCCCGGGCAGACATATGTTTACTAACACAAGGAACATCATAGACATATTGGAACTTTTACAAACAAACATAAACACTAAAGCAGTTTTAATTTTTATAGACGCGGAGAAAGCCTTTGACAACATATCTTGGAAATTTATGAAGGGGAATTTAAAAGAAATGGGAGTGGGACGGGGGTTTGAGAACGGGATTGAGGCAATATATTCAGAACAAAAGGCTAAACTGATAGTTAACAATGTGGTTACAGAAGAGTTTAAAATTGAAAAAGGTACACGACAAGGCTGCCCGATTTCCCCATTACTGTTTATTTCGGTTCTGGAAGTGCTCCTGAATATGATTAGGGGGGACCGGTTGGTGGAAGGGATTCAGGTCGGAGCGAAACAATATAAACTTAAAGCTTTTGCAGATGACCTAGTTCTGACATTACAGGAGCCGGAGTCTAGTTTGAAAAGAGTACTACAACTGATTCAAAACTTTGGTCGAGTGGCAGGATTTAAGTTAAATAAGCAAAAAACTAAAGTTTTGGGGAAAAACGTGACAGATATTGAGTTGGAACAGCTTCAGAAAGAGACAGAACTAAATGTGGTTAAAAAAGTTAAATACCTAGGGGTAAACATAACAGCAAAAAATCTGAGTTTATTTAAAGATAATTATGAAAAATGTTGGTCAGAGATTAAGAGAGACTTGGATAGTTGGTCAAGACTAAAACTTTCTTTGTTAGGCCGAATAGCTGCCATCAAGATGAATGTATTGCCAAAAATGTTATTTTTGTTTCAGACACTGCAGATTGTAGACAAGACAGAGTGTTTCCGGAAGTGGCAGAAAGATATTTCTAAATTTGTCTGGCAGGGCAAAAAGCCCAGAATCAAATTTAAAATATTAACAGATGCGAAAGAAAGAGGGGGCTTTGCCCTGCCAGATTTAAAGTTGTATTATGAAGCTGCAGCTTTCTGCTGGTTAAAAGATTGGTTACTTCTTGAAGATACGGATGTCTTGGATTTGGAAGGTTTTAATAATGCGTTTGGATGGCATGCATATTTATGGTATGATAAAGCTAAGATAAATAAGGCCTTCAAGAACCATATTGTCAGAAAATCAGTTTTTAATGTCTGGACAAAATATAAAGACTTACTGGAGAATAAAACTCCGAGGTGGCTGTCACCCCTGGAGGCTAAGGCTCGGAAAAGAGCCAATATGGAGGCCAACTGGCCAAAATATTGGGAGATAATAGAAAAGGATGGTGACAACTGGAAATTGCAGAGTTTAGAAAAGATGAGAGACAAAGTGCGAGACTGGTTACACTATGCTCAGATTAAAGAAGTGTTTAAAAATGACAAAAAGTTAGGATTCCAAGTGGAAAAGTCAAAATTAGAAACTGAACTGTTAGAACCTAAGACTAAGGTACTTTCAAGAATGTATAACTTGCTGCTGAAATGGAACACACATGACGAAATGGTAAAATCAACAATGATAAAATGGGCGCAGGATATTGGGTATAATATTATGTTTGAAGATTGGGAAAGGTTGTGGACCTCTGGGCTGAACTTCACTGCATGTAATGCGTTGAAGGAAAATGTGATGAAAATGATGTATAGATGGTACATGACCCCTGTTAAACTGGCTAAAATATACCATTCGTCTGATAGCAAATGTTGGAAATGTAAGGAAAATGAAGGAACATTTTTTCACCTCTGGTGGACCTGCCCTAGAGTGAAGGCCTTTTGGGAGAAGATATATAATGAATTAAAAAAGGTGTTTAAATACACCTTTACTAAGAAACCAGAGGCCTTTCTCCTGGGTATTGTCGGCCAGAGTGTGTTAAAAAAGGACAGAACATTCTTTTTGTACGCAACAACAGCAGCAAGAATATTAATTGCCAAGAATTGGAAAACTCAGGAGCTACCCACTGTGGAAGAATGGCAGATGCAACTGATGGACTACATGCAATTAGCCGAGATGACCGGCAGAATTCGAGACCAGGGAGAAGAAAGGATGGAAGAAGACTGGAGGAAATTTAAGATTTATTTACAAAAATATTGTAATTTGGCTGAGTGTTGAATTGGATGCCAGTGCAGACAATTGTCTACCATTAAATTAGATTTAAGGCTGAATTATATGTCAAACCAAATTAAGATTATTAATTAAGATGAGTTAAATGATAATTTGTTTGAAATTAATTTAATAATGATGTAAGTGTATGCGGGAGGTGTGGGGGAGTCCCATGTAACAATTGAGAGATGTTAAATGGACAATGATAAGTTGTGCTTATCTAATATATGCTTTATTTGAAAACTTCAATAAATATATTATTAAAAAAAAAAAAAAAAAAATCAATAGGAAGACAAAGGATTGCGACTCAGAGTCTAAAAATGAAAGACGATCCGTGTGTAATACACATTCCAGACATCTGGTGTGTAACAAGACACTCAACGATAATTCTATCCAGATTGTTCAACCTCATGCAGGCAATAATTTCCATTCAGCTGGGCTATCAAAATTAATTTGTAATACTTTTTCCAGCCTTGATGGCATGTATTTCACTCAGCATCAATGCCTGCTATTTTTACCCAGGACACCTAATGAGTAGGAACCTTGAATTTGTGCTTTGCATCCTGGCCACCAACAAAATGTATATGCTGCCCCTGGCAAGATTTGCCCTAAATTCAGATTCAATAATTTATAAAACCTGCATGGTAACCCCACTGGAATGAGTAAAGTCTTGGGAGGCTGAAAATCCATAATTTTCCTTATTTTAATGATGATTAAAATGGGGTGGGGAAGGTTCTCTCTGATTACACCAGAAGTTGGCTGTAGAATGTACTGATTGGCTGCGGGTTATGACATCACAATGAAGTAAGTTAGACCCATTAAAACTTAGTTGATTACCATCTTGAAAGACCTAATATTTGTTGAAGGTAGGTAGAAGCCGGACTTGCTTGGGTTTGGGAATAATCCCACCCACACACACAGCGTAGTCATTTTTTAAAGGCATGTATGAAGACGCTGTTGTTTGTGGTGCTTCATGCTTGTGTCTGCTTCTTGTATTTATTGAGCTCCATATGATGTCTCATCGCTCCCTTAGCAGAGAGATGATCTCTTCACTCGTAGGACGTGCACAATTGTGCCGTATCTTCTTTGGGCACACAATTGTATATAGGCATTTAGAAAGAGGAAGGCAGTAGAGGAGTTTCCCAGGAACAACACTTTCCCCTGGGTCCTTCTGTACAACCACTCAAACCAGTCACTGAAGCAATAACATTTGATGCTGGGGCATTTTCTCCTCAAGAAAGCTTCTCTTTTACTTCATCTCCTATATCAGCTTTGATTTTGAAAATCAGACTGGGGAAATAGGTTCTTGAAAGAGGTAGAAAAACTTCCCACTCCCTGGTAAATATTCTGCTTTAAAGACCAAACACAATTTCTTGTAACATTTTCATGGCAGAAATAGTGTATCTGGTGGTGGTGGGGAATTGATTGTCAGTACTGTATATTCCCTCCTGAGATGCAAAACATTCCAAATTTTCATAAAGCGTTTCATTCTGTGCTGACTTCATGGCTGTGGTTTATATTCTGTTCTTGTATCAGTTTCCCAGACTTAGTGAGGTTCATATGGCTCACTGCTCTGTAGAATATTTGCCAAGCTTCAAATAATGTGATCCAGAAGGACGCTCACGTCAGATTGGCTCTCCCCCCTACACGCACGTTCAGCAACTTCCTCTCAGTTTGTGAACCCAGAATCTCCAGAGTTTTTTGGGGGTTTTTTTAAGCAGATCATTGTGGTTGTTGGGTGTCCTGGCAGTGACTGAAAGCGAAATGGAAAACTTTGGCACAAAAATAATGCTAAGAAGAAAGCCCAAAGTGTGTTTTGTGTTATGATTTATGGATCCTGCTGCCTTTAAAAAAATATATTCTGGGTGATAAATATGCAAACCTGTGAGTGAGCAATTAGTGGTGAATAGTGAGATAGCCAAATTTGCTGCTGACACCATTTTTTTCAGGACAAGAACAAAAAAAGATTGCAAAGAGCTCTAAAAGCCTCACTCCAAACTCAGTGAATGGGCATTAGATGTGATTCAGTGTAAGCAAGTGTAAAGGAATGCACATTGGGACAAAACCCTGAACTTCACTTATGTGCTAATGGGATCTGAACTGGTGATGGAGCCTGGGGAAGCTCAGTCGACGTGAGACTCTTAATCTCGGGCCCCCCGCTGGGCAAAAGATTCATGCATTGCAGGGGGTTGGACTAGATGACTCTGGGGGTCCCTTTCAACTTTACAATTCTATGAAATAAAAAAGGAATTTGATGAATTTGCACGGACAGAAACAGGGTCCAATCATGTTGGTCAGGAAAGGCCTGGGCAAAAAGATAAAGTCTTTATAAGATGTCTGATGCAGCTGATGAATGCCATTTATTGTAGAGGGAAGGGCATCCCATAATAGAGGAGTGAGAGCAGGAAATGTCTGTTTTATGGTCACCGCTCTATAACAGTTTGTAAGGTACAGCACTATAAGTAGAATTTCTGCAGATGTTCTTAGTGATCTTACAGGCAGTAAAGAGGTAAAGGTAAAAGTAAAGGGACACCTGACCATTAGGTCCAGTCGTGACCGACTTTGGGGTCGTGGCACTCATCTCGCTTTATTGGCCGAGGGAGCTGGTGTACAGCTTCCGGGTCATGTGGCCAGCAGGACTAAGCCACTTCTGGTGAACCAGAGCAGCGCACAGAAACACCGTTTACCTTCCCACCAGAGCGGTACCTATTTATCTACTTGCACTTTGACGTGCTTTCGAACTGCTAGGTTGGCAGGAGCTGGGACAGAGCAATGGGAGCTCACTCCGTCGCGGGGATTCAAACCGCCAACCTTCTGATCGGCAAGCCCTAGGCTCTGTGGTTTAACCCACAGCGCCACCCGCGTCCCCGCGGTAGAGAGAGGGGCAGGCAAAATGCAACTCTTTGGAGGAACATCTGGATCCCAATGCAAGTCAGAACTAAAACACAGAGGGAGAGAGGTGGGACCTTCTCATTAGCATACTCCAGCTGCAATTTCCAGCATGGCTCACTTCCTTGAGACTCTCTTATAACCCTGCTCTTGCCCACAGGTAGAAGTGATGGGCCACATGGGGTGGGGGCGGCAAGAGTTACTGGAAACACGAAACTGTTATAGCCCAGTTCTCAAGAGTAGCAACAGCTTTTCAGATTCCTAGATCCTGGAACTCATATCTTTATTACCTCACAGTGTGATTCAGTAAGTCCCAGTGCTGTTTCTGACCACTAATGTGCCCAGTTACCAGCACTGTTGTCCCCGCCCCCTGGCCAGCATCTGAATCAGTTCAACAGCTGTGGTTGTTAAAACAAAAAACAAAAGCCCTGCTCTCGCCAAAGGTTTGCAAGATCATGCTGAGAAACTCTGGCCATATTAAACTGATTTGCTACACTTGATTTCCTCTTAATTCGATGACTGCTGCATCTGATGTGTCTCAACAGTGGAAATAGGGAAGCAGGAAGAAACAGATCAACTGGAATCCTTCTATTTATGATTGGGAAAGGAGTCCTCTTTCTCCTTATTCTGAGTGCCCAACTCACTCTCTTTAGTTCATACACTGGTCTCTCTCCTTAGCATATCAAACCCCAAATAGCTCTTGATCAGAGAACCCTAAGCTTCCTTACCAACTTAAATTTAATTCATTTTAAAGGCTGCTGTGATTAAAAATCCAAAAACAACCGCTGCAAGTGGTCTGCAGATTATTTCCCCCTTTTCTCCATAAACCTTAGCTTCCTTTGTTACAACTTAGAAAGCTGAACAAAAATGGGCTTTGCGTCAGTTGTGTGTTTAGCCCCAGAAATCTGTCTTTCATAAACTGAAGCAAATCTATCAAAACTGTTCCTTCCACTTCATCTTCTGTGCTTGTAAAAACCAAGTTTGCTGAAATATCTCAGGAACACCACATCGTTTATCACAGCTATCTGCACCTTTTAGTTTTGCTCTCTGCCTTCCCTAGAGGGCCGCCCTAAAAACAGTTAAATTTAAGCTCGTCTCATTTTATTCACAGTCAATGCAATGCAGCTAAGCTTGGTTGCAAGTTAGACCCATGGAAAGGAATGGAACCAGGAAGATGATTAAGTTCTTTTGATTCCAATGGGAATTAACTAACCTTTTGGCTAGATTGTGCCCAATGTCCTCTATTTGCACCTACAGTTTCAAGGTTGACATGCAAACATAGTATATATCCCCTCCAACATGAGGCCGCAGTTCCAGAGCTCTTTTTTTGGACAAAAGGCACTTAAATCCTACACAGCTCTTCAACAGGAAAGAAGAGGGCCATTCTTCTTTGGGGGTCAAAATAATGTTAGATCTTTGCTTTTGAAAAATGAACAGCTCCATGTGTACAGCCCTAACTGTTGGATTGGGGAGAGGAACAGCGCATGCCCTCCCCATGTAGCAGAGCAATCCTGAGGCTTTGCAGAGGTGTGGAGTTGTAAGTGCATCCCTAGCCCAGAAGTGGAAGGAGGGGAGAGAGAAGATTGGGCCTGATCCCTGTGCGTTCTCTAGGCTTCTGTAGCAGTTGGGCCTGGATCAGAGCTTCTGCTGGCTGACACCACCAGCGAGAGCAGCTTGGAATCTAGCTGATCCCAGGCCAGGTCAGAATGCCCTGTTTCTGGGCCTTTTGTTAGGCTCCACTGGTGGGGATATGGCGGCAAGCTCCACACCTGCATGTTCAACAGGTGGATGGGGAAGGCTTGTGCCAGCAAGGTGATACGAGCATCACTGTGGCAGCTGGTGAGAGGCTGCAGCCCACATAAGGCAGGTTTGGATTGCAGTGTAGCTAAAACTGTGGATGTAAAACTTCCACATGCGTTGTCCCAGGACTGGGTTGATAGTATCTGATCTTTCGAATATATTGGATCCTCTGTGTCCACAATGAATCTCTGGGACAGGACAAGGAAAGGAAACCGAGAAAGCATATTTCCCGTCCCTCTTTCATTCCGGGTTCTCTGATAACACCTGTAAGAAGCTGTACATCCCAAATGCTGACTTTATAAATGTATTCTAATTTAAATTCCTGTCCTGGAAATGTAGTTGACCAGCTTTAGGAAACGCTCCCAACAGCATTCCAGATGGGAGACGCCCTATTAATCTGAAGACTGGGAACGCAGTCATTTTCTGACTTAATTCATCATTTATCATGGCCTGAGCGTATTTCAAAGTTTTGCACAGCAACAGCCACCTTCAGTAATCTGGCTACTCCATTTAAGCTCCTTCTATGTTTTCTACAGATACTGACTAAAAAACCCCAACCCCAAATCCCGTTGTTTTTTTTCAACCGATGAACCAGAGTGGCTGCGTTCCAGTATCTCTCACAGGCCGACGTATCAAAACTCCTTTTGAGCTGGGTGGGACAAGGCCACGTTTGAAGCTGTCTTCTCATCATTGGTTGTTTACCATTTTTCAAAGCCAAAAAGATGCTGTCACTTTTTCAAATGACCTGAGCTGGCAGCTCTGCTTTTCTTCTCAGGAAGAGATTCTGTTCCCTTATTTCATTCACATTCCTTGGCATATTATCCAGCTGTGTTGTCATGTACCCCTGGAACTGAAAGCGCATGAAATTGTGTGAGCAACTTCCAGTGCATCAGTTAAGAACAGAGTGGCTTTCTGAATGGTGCAGCTTGCATTCAAGGCTGCAGTTCTACATGGAACCCTGACACTTTTATAGGATCTTTTGACATGGAGAGCTGAGCACACTCCAAGAGTAAACTATGACATCAAAGGTAATTCTAATATACCAAAAGGGAATTAGCATACATATTGAATATATGTGAAAAGATGTGAATTGACACAGACCTTACCAAACTGTACACTAACAACAGGCTAAGTTTCATAGAATTGTAGAGTTGGAAGGGACCTCAAGGGACATCTAGTTCAAACTCTTTCAATGCAAGAATCTCACCTAAAGCATCTATGGCAGATGACCATCCAACCTCTGCTTAGAAACCTCCAAGGAAGGAGAGTCCACTACTCCAAGGAAGTCTGTTCCACTGTTGAACAGTTCTTACTTTCAGAAAGTTCTTCCTGATGCTTGGTCAGAATCTCTTGTAACTTGAAGCCAAAAGAGCTTACAGTGAATAAGCAAGTTAAAACTAATTGTGGATCGAGGGCCCGACCCCCGCTAAGTGAAATAAATACACAAGGACACGTGATATAAGGTTAATGGGCAAGGAAAGGCCACAACTTTATTGATTACAGCAGTGAAAAGGTATTGGCTTAGGCATCGGATGACTATAGGAGGTGGGTTTATTCACCAGTAGGTGGAGCCTGTTGATGCTCATCCAACTATAGGCTCACCCCCTGATGTCACCGAGGGTCGTGCCATGGCCTCCCGCCAAGCAGGCATCGGACGGAATACACGACCGCCAGATTCCTTTAACGGAATAACCCACGGTAGATAGCATAGGCGATGGCCACACCTAGCCCTTGACACAGCACAACACATGAATCCAATGCCTAACCTACCCACCAATACCACAAAAGTTGTGACGATTGCTACGAGGTAGGCGAAAAAACCAAAAAGCCTAATGCCAAATGGAAAAATTCCTACCAGGCCCCCCAGACAACCGGGGCGACCAACCTAAGGTCCATAGCAAGGCCAAAAACCTAGACCCTGAGCTAAATGGGAGTGGAGGGTGGGTGACTCGCTGAGGGACGACGACGAATGAGGAGGAGGCGGAGCTGGTGCCACAGCATTAAGCTGCTACACACGCCCCCCGGAGGCACCTGGTTGGCTGCCCCCGGTGGGCGTGGGCACCAGCCAGGTAAGGAGGGGAGGGGGCTAAGGCCCCCTACCAGGGGCGGAGCTCGGTCTCCCGCCCACAACCACTCCCCTCTCTTCCAGGGAGGAGAGTCTTTGTGGATCGAGGGCCCGACCCCCGCTAAGTGAAATAAATACACAAGGACACGTGATATAAGGTTAATGGGCAAGGAAAGGCCACAACTTTATTGATTACAGCAGTGAAAAGGTATTGGCTTAGGCATTGGATGACTATAGGAGGTGGGTTTATTCAACAGTAGGTGGAGCCTGTTGATGCTCATCCAACTATAGGCTCACCCCCTGATGTCACCGAGGGTCGTGCCATGGCCTCCCGCCAAGCAGGCATCGGACGGAATACACGACCGCCAGATTCCTTTAACGGAATAACCCACGGTAGATAGCATAGGCGATGGCCACACCTAGCCCTTGACACAGCACAACACATGAATCCAATGCCTAACCGCCACCCGAGCCGCAAAGGGGCTCGCCGCCAATACCCTCACAGCTGCAACCAGTCCCTAATGCTACTAATAACGCTGTCCAACCAGATGTCATTCCCAATGTCTGTTAGATGAACTCCGTCATTCCGGTATATGGCTTGGTCGCCGATCCGGATACAGTCATGATAAATGACTCGGCCATTCATAAAGCGTACCCAACGGGCTACCGCCCGATTCAAGAGTTTCCTGGTTTTTTCAATGGCCATAACAGCTCTGCGCACCGCGCCAAACAATTCTTTCAAGAAGGAGGACCAGAACACCATTGTTCTGGGGCACAAGGCCGCGATCGCCTCCAAGTCTCTTTTTATGCTCCACAACAAGTCCACGCTTCTCATATTAGCAAGGTCATTCTCTCCCAAGTGAATGATAAGGATGTCTGGAGGGCCAAACGTGGCTACTCTGCCAATCAGCAATGGCATAAGCTCTTCCCACCGCATGCCGCGTTTCGAAAACCAGGAAACTCGCATCCCAGGTGGCAAACCAAGATGGTGGGTAAGGCCGCAGCTGACCGCCCGAACGCGGGCCCAATGGACTATACTGTGGCCGCAAATCCACACACTTCTCCTGAGAACGGCTGAGGACGAAAGAAAAGGGGGAAAAACGGGTAAGTAGGTTCAACATAGCGGAGGGGAAACTAGCGGATGTACCCTTTATAAGCATTGGATTTCCATCGGCCCCTTTCTTAAATCTTGTCCGCGGGCAAGCCCAAGCGCGCAGCAGTTGAGGCAGCGCCGATCCTAAAAGAGTGGGCAGCGTAATCCCGGGAAGCTAAACCGCAAGCATCAATAGCTTTGCGGAGTACCCTTGTGAATTGGTGTCTCAATAAGGGGGACCCGTCTTCGTGAATCAAAAGCGGACCCTGGCCAGGCGGTCTGAGACAAAGATACCGCCTAGTGTCCTTTACTGGGCATGGGCCCTGCCCCCCAGACGCTGTGAGTTTAAGAAGGACACCCCTACCAGCCTGATCAGTTTTGGATTGACGCATCCGTACCATCATGCTCGTCTCAGGCAGCTGCACGTCTTCCATAAGGAGGCCACGCATCAAACCATTTGGGCTACCTTCGACTGCCACCTCGCCCACTCTTAAGGCAGCAAAAAAGGCGATGGCATATGCCGCGGAAAAGAGGCGGGCCTCAAACCGGGACCAACAGATTGACCGAAGTTTTTGCGTATTTGAGAGAGCAGCCCATAATAAATTGGCTTACGGCCTTGAACCCTAGGGGGGTTGCAACCTGCCCCAGCCTTCGATAGCTCTGCGGATCAGGAAGTCACTGCATGGATCATAGGAGAACGTGGCCTTAGCGAA
Organism: Podarcis filfolensis; assembly: GCF_964270895.1. Taxonomy (NCBI): domain Eukaryota; kingdom Metazoa; phylum Chordata; class Lepidosauria; order Squamata; family Lacertidae; genus Podarcis; species Podarcis filfolensis. The sequence continues at coordinate 6,095,522 of NC_139612.1, forward strand.
GAAGCTAATGGCAGCTACGTGTATTTTTTAATGTTTTAGGCGCGCGCCCTAGGTCATCTAGGTGCGCAAGGTATTGCAAAACGTCATCAGTGGTGGGAGGTGCGTTAGCCGAAAGCCCCGAAGAGCCAGACCTGTAGCCCAAAAAATCGCACCAGGCCTTCTTGTAAGACCTGAGAGTGGAGGGTGCAACAGACGCTAATACTCCCTTAATCACTTTGCGTCTCCAACGTTCCACAGGTGCTCCGGAAAGGGTTCGGGCAACAGCTGTGCTCCAGGTGCCAGCGACCGGAAGCGAGACATCTGAAAGCGAGATAATGCATCGGCTATATCATTATTGACCCCCGGTATGAATTTGGCTGAAAAGACTATGTTGTACTCAAGGCACCGAAGAACGAACAACCGTAGGAGAGAGGAGACCCTCTCAGACCGGGATGACTGCCTCGCTAGAATGTTCACCACTGCCAGGTTGTCGGTTCTGAAGCACACTCTGCGATTTCGGATCTCCTCCGTCCAGAAGTGAACAGCCACTACTATTGGAAAAACTCGAGAAAGGTGAGATCCCGTGTGATGGCCTGGCCCTGCCACCCCGTTGGCCATCGTTGCGTGCACCATCGGCCCCTGAAGTATAAGCCAAAGCCCAGGGACCCTGCCGCATCTGATTGGACCTGGAAATCTGAGGACAAATTTAGAACATCCTGCCATAGGGATACCCCATTGTAGTGTTCCAAAAATGTCATCCACACCTCCAGGTCTGCCTTAACCGACTTGGAAAATCGGACCCTGTGGAGTGGGTGTCTGAGACCAACTGACAGCCTGCCCGATCGAAGAATTCGATCGAAGAATGCGGAGAGGAGGGAGCTGGATCAGGGAAAATGCTAGACCCGGAGGGCCCCTATCATCTGTTCCCTGCTGCGGGGGCTTCTCTGGAACTGGAACCCCGCCTCCCCGAAAGGGCTGCTTCCCTTTGTAACACGCTACGGCTGGGAGTACCCCTGCACACCTCTTGCACTCGTGCAGATACTTACAAGACTGCCTTTGGCATGACCCCTTATTGAATTCCCAACATACCTTGCGCTTTGGCTCCCTTCTCAGCTCTGGCTTACCCGTGCAATAATAATCTAATGGCTTCTTCTCAACATACGGGACGACCGCCACAGACCAGGTGCCATTTTCAATTTGATCCCAGCATGCTAGAGGGATCCTGGAAGCCTTCCTTCGAACTATTATCAAAGCTAATAGTGGCGGCCACCCCAGAAAGCGCACAGGCTGTTCTGACTCTTCATCATGTCGCCCGTTTTCGACTTGCTCTTCTTACACACGTGCTTCTTCTTGGTGCATCTTTTGCCTGATGGTTTGTCGCACCTCAACTGTCTGAAGCTCCCCCTCCAGCTGCTGGGCTGCGTATTCTGCAAAGAACTGGAAGAACTGGACGCAACAGGGTTATTGACACAGGCTGGCGGCCTCCGCACAGGCGACCCAATGCAATTCTGAGGGCCAGAGGCCTAGTTTGCACTGCCGCAGATTACTGCCCGAGAGCTTGGGCCTGCGCCTGAGAACTGAGAATCGTTGAAGAGGGCGACAGAGGTGCCTGGGAGGTCATCAACCTGGGTGAGAGGTGGGCTCTCTGGAACCACCTAGGAATCTAGTATCATATCAGAGGTAGCAGCAGAGGGCATGGGGTTAGGGATTGCTTGAAAAAATGCTGCTCATAATCATCAATGAACGATCTAAAGGCATCTAGGTAGTGTGAAATAGGTTTGGGGTTATTATCCCGTCCATGTGGCACCCATGCAGCCTGAGGTGTGAGCTGATTCCGCCGCAGAGCACTTCCTCTTAGGTGCCATGGATAATGTGCTAAAGCTACTGCCACAAACACGTGCTACTGTTTACAAGCGGTTGTACAGGCACATGTTATAGATTCTGAAACGAATGTACTAATTACCGATTGATTTACTTATAATAAATCATGATTTTTCCAAGTATTTGGTTAAATGTTCAATTGTTTATCCAATTAGTATGTATGTGCGTGTGTTATTTATTACTATATATATATATATATATATATATATATATATAATGCTTCCTACTTCATATTATAATATCTCATTCAATATGCAGGGGTCCCATACAGGGATCAAACCAGCAACCTTAGGATTATCAGCACTATGCTCTAACCAGTTGAGCTATCCAGGCTCTCTAGAATTGTGTGGGATCCCATGGGTCATTTAGTCCAACCCCTTGCAATGCAGGAATATGCAATTGTTCCATACCGAGATCGAACCTGCAACCTTGGCATTATTGTCACCACGATCTAAGCAACTGAGGGTTCCGAAATATATGTAAATTATTTACTATTAATTTTATTTATTTATTAATTTTATTTGTCTATTTATATATTTATCTTTAGATTTATTTAATTAATTAATCAATTCAATCTTGGTATGTGATGCCATTCCACTTATTCTCTTTATTTTTTTATTATATATTATTAATATTCTTTATTTTAATTTTTATTTATCCATTTATTATTATTACTATTATTATTATTATTATTATTCTATTATTTATCTATTATTTATTTATTTAATGTTATTATTATTTATTATTAGTGTTATTTATTAAAATCTAATCCAGTATTATTTGTTCAATCAATTACCACTGTAAGTAGAATTAATTGCTGATGCTATCAATTGTCTAGCATAACTGATGATGATATGAAATAATTATTCATCACTTGACTGTTCCGTTTGTATATGTCTATAAATTTTTTTATTTGCCACCAAAACTAATGGGTCAGGTGGATAAACACAGCTAAATATTTAAACCTGCCTCCTGAGGAGCAACTCACAAGCATGTAGTGATGAGACAATAGGAACAGCAGAGCAACGCACCCCCACACACACTGCAATCAAATGGAATCAAAGAAAATCGCTCTCAGGAAAATGTCCTTTAACTAACACTTTGCAAAACAAAAGGTAATGCTGGAGGCCCAGCAGAAGGAAAATGCTGCCAAAGACAATGTTTCCTTGAGTTGATTATTAACGCTTGTCTATATAAATTCTTAACTTCAGCTGAATTAACTACACTGTGCAAATTCCATGCAATATTATGCTCAGAACGTATTTCCTTATTAATTTATGTATCTGTTAGTCAATATACAATTCAGGCAGATGCACACAATCAATTGTATAGAGCTGCTTCCTCAGGTAAAACTCCTAGTGATTTAGAGGGATGGTACAAGAGAACAATCAGAGAACAACAGACACAGGAACTGCTATCAAATGAAAATGTAGGAAAAATACACTTAAGGAAATGGTCCTTCTACCAGCATTTCAGCAGAACAGTGAGCCTTTTAAATAAACAAACAAACAAACAAATAAATAAATAAATTCTCATTCAATCCTCTGCAATGCAGGAATATGCATGGGGTCCCATACAGAATAAGCTATACGTCACTTAAATGCACCACTTGCATTTATTTATATTTATTAAATCACAACCCAGCAAGAGTTCAAGCAGCAGCGCTCAGCTAGTTGTTAGAAAACAACAAGATTCCCGGCCCACACCAGTGGCCCTCTGAAAAGGAGGGGTGAGGTTGCTCTTAAGGGGAATATCTCACTACTGGGAAAACGTCTACCAAACAAAGGAAACTTTGCCAAACAAAGAAAAGTAAATCTTTGCCCACAAGGTCAGCTCCATAAGGGTGCTTAAACAGACAAAAGACTGCAAATGGTCAAACTGCTGGTTAGTTAAACTGACAATGCAACTAGAGCTGCTGAACTGCCAGGTGCTTAAAGACAATGCCTAACAAACTGCCAGTCACTCAGAGAGCAATCAAGCCTGCCCCAGCAGTTGAAAAACCTGTCTGGTAACTGTGATCTCAGGCAAGAAGCAAAGGGAACTCTGAAAGGGTGGGGGGGTGCTGGGAGGGAGGAGGGGTGGAGGGAGGAGAAGGAAAGCCTGGGGGGGGAGTTGGGGGGGAGGAGGGGGTAAAATGAACACGCCGGGCAAGGAAAAGTTTAGAAGAAAAGCAAAATAGCTGTCCTTTACAGTGAGCCAAAATGAAGTGGAAATATAAACCATGGGTTAGCCTGGACTTTCAGTAAGGGTCTATAAGCCGCGGACTTCCGGAGGCGGCGCGACCGGTAATGGCTGCCTTCTCCGAGTAAGGAGAAGGGAGCTCCGCTGTAAACGGGTCGTCCGCTACGGCGAAGCGGAGACCCATTCAGAAAAACCACAGGTGGCAGAAGCCTGTGGTCTCGGGACCCGGCGGGCGCCAGAAGCAGCCCCCAAAACGTTGAAGGGACCCCGTAAGGGGCTCCGGATCGCGGAGGGGGTAGCGGCGCTGTGGGTCGTTGCGCAAAGCCCTTTCTGTCCCTGGGGCAGGAGAGGGGGTTGCGGTCTAGCCCCTCCCCCCCTTCGGCGCGGGGGCTGTCGTAGCCCCCGCGAGAGGTGAGGGAATCCCTGGGCGTGCTCGCAACCCTGGCCTCCTATCGGAGGGCCGGGGGGAGGCGGGGCTTAAGCTAATTTAAGCCGGGCACGCCCAGGGTCCACCCTCTTCTCCCCTGAGCAGCCGAGAGGTTTTGGATCTCTTACCCGGTCTTCCTCAAGCCTGTTCGAGCGGCGTGGGATTTGCTTTTTTTTTTTCTTCTTTTTTTTTTCAACTGCGTTCAGCTGCCCTCACCTTCAGCCGGAGCTGAAATCACTAGCGGGACCTCGGTCCTTGCTGGAGCTGGAATCTCGATCCCGCGCTTGGAAAGGGTAACACGCGCTTGCCAGGTCTCCCTCCGCTGTGCGGTTCATTTAAACCTCCTTGCTCTTTGGAGCCGATTCCTCCCCTCGCCTGCTGCCGCTTCGTGCGTCCTTCTCCCCCTCCTTTAGCCCTCCTCCCCCTCCTTTCTTTTGTTTGTCCTTTTAAAAAGCAAACCCTGAATCCTTGTGTGCCGAACCCTGTCTGCTTGGTGCTAGCAGTTTATTTTCAGCTTCCTTTCTCGCTCCCCCGTTTCCCCCTTACCTCTGCGGAGCTCCGTGCTGGTTGCTATAGAAGCTTGTGGGCGTCACATGGTGAAGGCTCAGAAGCCATTTTAGCTAAGGGCAGACCAGCAACCTCATCCACCCTCCGGCCGCCACTTTGAGGAGCCTTGTGGTGAAGGCTTGGTAGCCATTTTAACTGAGGGCGGAACAGCGACCACCCCCACCTTCCTACCACCATTTTGGGGGAGGCCCAAACCACAGGGCGTCATTGTTTTGACGCCACATGCTGAAGCCTGAGGGGCCATTTTGAGATAGGGCAGAGTGCACTGGCCGCCATTTTGAGAAACCACGTGTGAGGACAGGGGCAGCCATTTTGTGTAAGGGCAAGGGCCTGGCAATTACTTTTGATCGTTAAATTAATTCTCGCCTTCCTATTTCTCAGAACTTGTAGATATTTTCATTGGGCATTGCAGCTTCATTGGATGTAGCTGGTTGTTGTAGGGCTGCACATTTATTTTCAATTGAGGAGCGTTTGTAAGCTTTTCTTCCAGCGTTTTCACGCAAACTCCTGGTGAACATCGCCATCTAGCGGCGGCAGTGATATTAGCAGCTTTATTGGAAGTGTTATTTTTATGCCTTTAATTTGCCTGCAGCCTGTAATTGTTTGCTTATCAGGTTGCTTATTTGCCTAGTTATTTTGTTCCTTTGTTCACCTAATTCTAAGTTAATTTTTTTTACTTTAATTCGGCAGCAGTCTGTAATTGTGTGCTTATCAGGTCGCTTATTTGCCTAGTTATTTTGTTCCTTATATTACTTAATTCCTAGTTATTTTATTCCTTATCAGGTTGCTTATTTGCCTAGTTATTTTGTTCCTTTAATTACTTAATTCCTAGTTATTTTACCCTGTGGTTGTGTACCTATCAGGTTTGCTTATTTGCCCAGTAGTGCTAGATAGTATATTGGCTTTAGCAGATTAAATACTAGCTAAGCTTTGTTACCTCCTGGAAGTTAAGCTCCTGTTTCCCTCAATAATAGAGAGTCCCCCTGGTGGTGCAGCAATAAAACTGCTAGCACATTTGCAAAGCTAAGCAGGGTCCGATGTGGTCTCAAATTGGATGGGAGACCAGGTGCTGAAAAGTTAAACAGAAGATTACTAGATAAAGGTGGAATATATTTCATTTTACTGTTTTACTACAAAGTATAATACCTGCACTTTTAGTCTCATACATTGAGATTGACTGGTAGGAGGAGTAGCTCAGGCAAGTAAAACACATAGTTATTTCTGTGATTTACATTTATAAGTGGGACTTAATTAATACTTTCGCAGGCAACCGTTTAGCAATCATTCAAACTGGGTGCTATTTGCCTGAATTTCTCTGAGTGTCTCAACAGCGGGGCCAGTGGTGGTTATCAGCACTCTGGTCACAGCTAGCCCGTCCCAAGGTGGTAGTGCAACCAGGGGGGGAATTGCTGAACAGTGCGGTGTAGATAATTTTGAACTACATTTCACCACAATAGGTAATTCGGAAATAAATAAATAAATTAAATAAATAAATAAATAAAATAAAATATACAGATCCTAAATTTTGCTAGTCCAAGCCTTGGTGCTGTGTGGCAATACTGAACAAGAATCACGCATAGTTCATTATGGCTTCCGACGGAAACCAGCAGTCTACCACTGGCAGCAGCCTGCCGGCCCCCTCCACAAGTAACGATGGTGCGCAAACGGCAGTTATAACTTGTGACCCACAAACGTTAAACCAGTTCTTCAGGGTGTTCGAAACCCTTTACAGACAGTGTAGACCCGGGTCAGCGGCGCTGCCAGCGCTGGAGCCAACGCAGGACGTAATTCCTGATACTCCACCCCCCATCCAGGGCCTGCCTGGTTCCTCGGCTGCACCGTCGGCTATGGCCCAACAGGGTCCATCAGTGGCTGCCGCCCAGGCGCCTGCCCCGGCAGCGGGTGCTCAGCCAGACGCCGCAGCTAGTGGGCGTCCCGGAGCGCGGGCGCAATCTGCCCGCTCCAGAAAAACCACGCAGGCTGCCAGTAAGGGCAAGGCCCCAGCAAAGGGCAAAGGTAAGGGGAAGGCACCCAAGAAAGGGAGCGGCGGTAAAACCATCTCTCAAGCTATAGGTACACCAAGTGTCTTTCAGGAGCAGCAGGTGCACAGTTCCACCGAGGACAGCGCGGGTTCTGGCTCCGAAGGGGTAACAGTGGAGAATCAGCCTTCTTGCTCAGCGACCGACGCCTCTTCTAGCACGCCACAGGGGGGTAAGAGGAAGGCCAAAAAGAGGCACACGTCGGCTAGGAAGAAGAGGAGCAGGCATTCGGATACCGAGGAGGAGGAATCAGGTACGTCCTCATCAGACTCGGATTCTGAGGGGCCTATGGATGGTTATTGGGGAATTGGGGAGTCGAATCATGGGATCCCCCTATGGGCCCATGAAAGGAGAGCCAATTCCCACCGTAAGGTTTTTAACGGGGTGCTGTATTGGAAGGATGGGGCATTGGTGGAGGATGTTAAGGTTGCCACCAATCAACCCACGGACTTCATTTTGGGGAACCACTTGTCACATAGGAAGAGGAATAAAATCCTCAACGGGGATTACGTGGATATTTTCACTCTACTCCCTCCAACAAAAATTACAGGTAAAGGTGAGAAGAGACGATCTTATGGTAGAAGGAGGTATAGAACGCCCAGGGCGGAACGCACATTCGATAACTGGTTAGACGGGTACCAGGTTTTTATGGGTGTAGTGTGTGCAGCTTATCCCCACCGCGCCATGGATTTAGTGGCTTACCAGGCTCATGTGAGGCGGGCGCGTGCGCTAGCAGGCGAAAATGCTGCTTTGACGTACGACGAGAACTTCCGAAGGAATGCTTCTCTCCACCCCACCACGCGATGGGACCTTACAGATCCTAACTACTGGGGAGAGGATGTAAACCCCTACATCGAGAAGAAAAGTCAGGAGGCGGCGAAAGTGGGTAAGATTGAGCCAAAGAAACGTCGGCAATGCTGGGAATTTAACAGGGGCGTATGCTCTCGCCCCTTCTGTAAGTATCTGCACGAATGCGAGCAATGCTGGGGTAATCACCCCGCTTCTGCGTGCTTCAAGAATAAGCAACAGCCCTTTCGGGGGGGCAGGGGGTACTTCCATAACAATCCCAGAGGTGCCCCCGGTGCATCCCGTCAAGGTCCCGGCAATCGCCAGTAACACTGACTTAGGTTTGGCATTCACCCCCGTTCGCCTTCAGCCACTCAAAGACCTTTTGGAACAGTATCCTGATAAGGCCGCGGCAAAATACCTGTGGGAGGGGTTTTCTTCGGGATTTAGGATCCCGGTGGCCACTCCACCAAGCTCCAGGGAGGCGGGCAACCAAAAATCTGTGAGGGAACGGCCCGACATAGCCAGAAAGAAGATAGAGAAAGAAATCACGGCTGGCAGGGTGGCTGGTCCCTTTCCCGAACCGCCTTTCCAGGGGCTTCACCTCTCCCCGCTGGGCATTGTGCCAAAAAAGGCCCCAGGGGAATTCCGCATGATCCACAACCTCTCTTATCCTAGGGGGGGTTCGGTAAATGATGGGATTCCTCAGGAGCTTTGCACAGTGAAATACGCTTCATTTGATCAGGCCGTGAGGATGATCCGTCGATTTGGTCAGGGTGCTTTCCTTGCAAAATGCGATATAGAGTCTGCCTTCCGCCTCCTTCCGGTTCATCCGGAGGACTTCAAATGGTTGGGATTTAAATTTGACGGCGCGTATTTCATTGACAAAGCTATGCCCATGGGCTGCTCTGTTGCATGCGCGGCCTTCGAGTCTTTCAGCACGTTCCTTGACTGGGCACTGCGTAACAGAACGGGGTCGTCTGGCGTCTCGCATTACCTGGATGATTTTATTTTGGCCGCGGATAATAAGCCACGTTGCTCATCTCTGCTAGATGCTTTTACATCCCTAGCCGGCGAACTAGGGGTACCCCTAGCCGCCGAGAAGACAGAGGGTCCGGCCACATCCCTAGTCTATTTGGGCATCGAATTGGACACCATAGCCCAAACTTCTCGCTTACCCGTTGAAAAATTGGTGGCGCTCAGAACAACCATACAGCAGCTCTTGCCCCTAAAGAAAGTAACATTGAGACAGGTCCAATCCCTGCTGGGGCATTTAAATTTCGCCTGCAGGGTGGTTGCCCCAGGGCGGCCATTTTGCGGGCGTCTGGCGCGACTGGCGGCGGGCCTCAAAGCACCCCAACACAGGGTGCGGCTATCCAAACAGGTGAAGGCTGACCTAGGGGTTTGGTTACAATTCTTGGAAAAGTACAATGGGATATCATTATGGCAGGATACCCTGCTTCTCAGTGCCGACTTTCAAGTTCAATCTGACGCAGCCGGGTCCTTGGGTTTTGGGGTTTACTTCCGCGGCCAGTGGTGTGCTAAACGGTGGCCCACAGATTGGCAAAATCAACCCATTACCAGGGACCTTACCTTCCTGGAGTTCTTCCCGATTGTTGTGGCTGTACATCTGTGGGCGGATCAGTTTCGGAATCACAGGGTTTGCTTTAACACTGACAACCAAGCAGTTGTAGCGGTTCTCTCAAGGCAGTCTGCGCGGTCCACCAGGGTGGGTGACCTTTTGCGGGCCTTTGTCCTGCTGTGTCTGGAACATAACATTTATTTCTCGGCCAAATTTGTGCCTGGCATTAATAATGATATCGCGGATGCTCTATCTCGTTTCCAGATGGAGCGCTTCCGCTCGCTAGCGCCAGAAGCGGACCAATCATCGATGCCTTTCCCGGAGCATCTCTGGAGGATTGGGAGCGAGATATAATGAAGGGAGTATTCGGTGCAGTGGCCCCGTCCACAATGAGGTCGTATAAGAAGGCGTGGGTGGAATTTTTAAAATTTCGGGCGCGCACCCCTGGCCCAAGTAAACACTCCATTCCCTCAACCAGGGAGGTGCTCCGCTACTTGGCACACTTGAGGGCGTTAGGCCGGGCCCCTAAGACACTCAACATTCACTCAGCGGGGATCTCGTACTTCTGTAAAACATTTTTTGAAAAGGACCCATGTGCAGCCTTCATCGTGCGCAAAGCCTTGCAGGGATGGCGCAGGCAGCAACCCCCTGGCGCGGACAGTAGGCGACCCGTAACTTACGAGATACTTTGTAAGATCCACAAGGCCCTTCGTCAAATTTGCTGGTCAAAATACGAAGCGCGTTTATTCTCTGCAGCGTTTTCCATTGCTTTCTTTGGCGCACTACGCGTAGGCGAGGTAGTGTGCGAAGGGGAAGCCACCCAGCCTCAGAGGGGAATTTTGTTGGGCGACCTGACCCTCTCTAGTACCGATCTCGTGGTGCGGGTCCGAAACTCCAAGACAGATCAGCAAAGCAAGGGGGCCCTGCTTCGGCTCCAGGCGGTATATGGCAGGGGCCCTTGTCCGGTTCGGGACACGCGGCGTTTTCTTTACTTAAGGCCTGTCGGCCAGGGTCCGCTTCTGATACATGCGGACGGATCTCGCCTTACTAGGCACCAATTCACCAGGGTTATGCGGTCGGCGCTGTCGACGTGTGGTTTTCCAGCGTCTGAATTTGCTGCACACTCCTTCCGTATTGGTGCAGCCACCTCTGCAGTACATATGGGGCTCCCCACGGAGAGAATCAAGGAAATGGGGAGGTGGAAATCTAACGCGTACAAAACATACGTGAGAAACAATTTGTGACTGTGTGTTGCACCCCTGACCTCCACCCGCCTTTTCTTTGCTTTTCAGAGCCCTCGAGACTGCGCATTTGGTTGGTCGGCCACAGCATCGTGCACTGGGCCAAGTTTCATGCCTTGCGAACTGGACTGGGCGGCAACCTGAGTTTACATCCCAGGGTGGAGCTGGTTTGGATAGCGCGTAGAGGGATGCGCTGGAGCGAATTCAAACCGGTGGTGATGGCCAGGGCTGCGGCTGAGGGGCCGCCAGACGCCCTTGTGATTCAATTGGGGGAAAATGATCTCGCATATCGCAAGGCGATTGATCTGAGGTGGCACATTTTTGACGACCTGACAGAGTTGGTCATTGCATACCCACATGTTACAATAATGTGGTCCTCATTGCTGGAGAGGAGGACATGGAGAGATTGCGGGAGCCCAGTCGGAGTCAACAAGGCGAGAAAGGTTTTAGAACGAGCGGTGGAACGTAGAGTGGCGGATCTGGGCGGGTTTGTCATCAGACACCCGAGCATCCAGTTCAGCAATGAGGCCCTCTACAGGAAGGATGGCGTGCATCTGTCTGATGCGGGGAACGAAATTTGGTTGGGTGACATCATCGCAGGAATTAGGTCTTGGGTTCAGGGGTTTCCATAGACGAGCATAGGAGTTGGTTGCAGGGTTGAAGGTATTGGCGGCGAGCTTTGCTCGAGTGGCGGTTAGGCATTGGCTGGGGTTCTATGGTTAGTCGAATGGTTGGGGGGGAAGGAACGCCATCACCTTCCCCAGGTAATGGGGTAGTCCGGTACAGGACTCCGAGGGGCGTTGTCTTGTCCGAAACCTGTCTAGGTAAGGGCCCCCGGCACGCCCAAGCGGTGACACCCGCGGGGGCCCTAGTTGGCGTACTCCAGCAGGGGCTTCCCCACGGTTTTGTGTTAACCCTTCCCGGACTACATGCCGGGTAGCAGATAGGAGCCAATGCCTAAGGCCAATACCTTCAATTCTTTAATCAATAAAGTTGTGGCCATTTCAAGCCCAATTAAATCTTAAACGCTGTGTCCTGTGTCTTTCTTTCCGGGGGGAGGGGTTTTGACACGCAAAGCCCTTTCTGTCCCTGGGGCAGGAGAGGGGGTTGCGGTCTAGCCCCTCCCCCCCTTCGGCGCGGGGGCTGTCGTAGCCCCCGCGAGAGGTGAGGGAATCCCTGGGCGTGCTCGCAACCCTGGCCTCCTATCGGAGGGCCGGGGGGAGGCGGGGCTTAAGCTAATTTAAGCCGGGCACGCCCAGGGTCCACCCTCTTCTCCCCTGAGCAGCCGAGAGGTTTTCCCATCCCGCCCACCCTTTGAGGCGTAGGCAGTCGTAGGTAGGCATGACCTTGCTATGGACTCCGGTTGGTCGCCGCAAGGGGCCTGGTAGGAATTTTTTCCAAGTTGGCAATCTTCGGCCAGTTGGTTTTTTCGCCTACCTCATAGCAAACGTCACAACTTTCCTTGTATTGGCGGTTAGGCATTGGCTGGGGTTCTATGGTTAGTCGAATGGTTGGGGGGGAAGGAACGCCATCACCTTCCCCAGGTAATGGGGTAGTCCGGTACAGGACTCCGAGGGGCGTTGTCTTGTCCGAAACCTGTCTAGGTAAGGGCCCCCGGCACGCCCAAGCGGTGACACCCGCGGGGGCCCTAGTTGGCGTACTCCAGCAGGGGCTTCCCCACGGTTTTGTGTTAACCCTTCCCGGACTACATGCCGGGTAGCAGATAGGAGCCAATGCCTAAGGCCAATACCTTCAATTCTTTAATCAATAAAGTTGTGGCCATTTCAAGCCCAATTAAATCTTAAACGCTGTGTCCTGTGTCTTTCTTTCCGAGGGGAGGGGTTTTGACACGCAAACAGCGAAGTGAAGCCGCATTGCTGTTGCCGGTCAGCGCTGTCCTTTCTTCCTGCAACTTTTCTGAACTTTGGAAACTACAACCCGTGAGTAAATTTGGACATTGAAAACTTTCTGAAACTTTTGTCAACTTTCTGAAACTTTTTGAGAACTTTATGAAACTTTTAAAACTTTTTTAAAAAAGTTGAAATCTGGCTGAAAACGGAGTGAGGATAAGCAGGAAGCCCATCTCCCGCTACACTGAACTTTAAGCAAAGAGCAGGAGGAGTGGAGACAAAAAGTTATGCGTTAACTAAATGCTGGCACCCTGTTAAAGCAGTTTTCTGAGTGAAAGACTTTGAGCTATTGACTTTTGCTGGTCATATTCGGGGTGCACTGATATCCTTCTTCTGTGGTACCAGTGGATTATAAAATAAATAAGAATCTCTGGTGCTGGAGCTGCCTGGATGAGCACCAGTTTGCAACTTTGGATACATTGAATTCAGGTTTTGAAAAATTCTGAGTTGGAACTGGATACTTTGAAACTGTTGCAGTCAAGGCACTGTAAGAAACACTGTTTTGCTTTAAGTTTTACTCTGCTAAAAATAATACATTGTGGAGGCGATAGACATGGATTTAAATTTATAAGTTTAACTTGGATTTGATCTTTTCCCTGAAGACGTATTAAGCTCCCTCTAGAGGATTTTGGACTTACAGCAGTGACTTTGTTTTACTTTCCCTTTCCCGGCCTCTGTTTGACTATTGCATCTGGGACTCTGCTTTCTCATGGGAACAACTTGGATTGACCTTGGATTACAGATAACTTTGGAATGAGTGGCGCAAGGAGAAGAGGAAGGACTAAACAAACAACTCTAACTTTATCCGCAGCCTCACAGCGTAGATCTTCTGTGCCGGCCTTGCCTTCCACTTTGCCTCCAGACATAGAGGCGGCCTCCCTAATACAGGCAGGGGAGGGTGAGACAGAGGAGCTGCACCTGGGAGATATGGCTTCAGGGACAAGTAGCTCTGTCTTGGAGAAAATTTTGGAGAAACTGGAGGCTCTGGACAAGAAGGCTGATTTGCATACAGCTAAAATTGAACAGAACACAGAAAGCTTGAATAAGCTGACTGGACAAGTTGCACAGAATGCCCAGTCTATTGGAGAATTAAAGGAGGCTGTAGGTGAAAATCGTAAACTGGCTGAAGATACTAGTCAAAGATTGGAAGAACTTGAGAAAGAAGTAAGACCACTCAGCAAACAAGTTGGAGAACATCAGATTTACTTTTTGATGACAGAACTGCGAAGCAGGGAGACCAACTTGAGGATACGGTCAATACCAGAGGTGGAAGAAGATAATTTTATTGAATTTCTAACTAAGGAATTTGCCAAGTTTTGGAAATTAGAGGAAAAAGACTTTAAAATTGTATCTGCTTTCAGGCTTGGCAGAGTCAGAAGGACAGAGAAGCCCAGAGATTGTTTGATAACACTGAGATCAAAGGAGGAAAGGGACAAGATTTTGGGCCTGCACTACGAAAAGTCACTAGACATTTTGGGCAAGAGAATTGAAATCTACAAGGACATTCCTAAGCAGTTGCTGGACCTTAGATCTAACTACACGGAATTGGCAAGACTGTTGAGAAGCAACGCAATTATCTTCAGGTGGGAGTTTCCACAAGGATTATCCTTTACCTACAGAGGGAGAAAGATCAAAATCAAAACAGTGGAAGATAGAGACAAGTTTTTGGGAGCACACGGAGAAGACCTCCACAAAGGACTTGGATTGCCAGCGCCAGAACTTCCAGGGGAGCCCGCCCCCTCGGATCCTCAAGGACCGGAGAACAAGGTACCACCCCAGAAAGAATAACCAGACCTATCCAGGATGTCTCTGCAGCTTTTGAGTTGGAACATAAATGGCTGTAACAGTCCCGAAAAAAGGTCTAAAATTTTTCATATTTTAAAAAAGGAACAATTGGACATTATATGCTTACAAGAAACACATGTGATTAGGCTCCATAGAAAGGTGTTAATAAATAAAAGGCTTGGTCAAGAATTTATATCATCGGATACAGTTAAAAAGAGAGGTGTAGTGATCTATGCAAAAGAGAGCCTTTCACCAAAATTTCTCTTTAAAGATGAAAGTGGAAGAATCCTCGCAATAGAAGTACAGTATCAAGGAGAAAAAATTTTGATATTAGGAATTTATGCTCCAAATGAAGGAAAATCGGATTTTTATAAGAAGTTGCACGAGATCATGCTGGATTATCTGGATTACAACAACGTCATCATGATGGGGGACATGAACGGGGTCGTATCAACAAATATGGATAAGTCACAGAACCAGAACATTACTAAAGAGGGAAGACTACCTAAGACCTTTTTTGAAATGACTGACAATATGGACTGGGTTGACATCTGGAGAGTTAGAAACCCCCTGGGAAGAGAAGGAACATTCTTTTCTGAAGCTCAACTGACTTGGACACGAATCGACCAAATATGGATAACTAGAAGTCTGGCACCTAAGGTGAGGAAGGTGGAAATCTGCCCCAAAACATGCTCCGACCATAACGCCTTGAGAATGGATATGACATTGATCCCAATCGGCTCCTTTAGATGGAAGATGAATGATGGCCTGTTTAGAGATCAAAGAATTGTAAAGAAGGCCCAAAAAACCTTAAAGGACTATTTTGAGATTAATTTGAACACTACGGTGGAAAAAAGAACTATCTGGGATGCAAGTAAAGCTGTGATGAGAGGGTTCTTGATTCAACAGAATTCCTTAAAGAAAAGACTGCAAAATGAAAAGAAAGATAAAATTCTGGAAAGTATCAAAGAGTTGGAGAAGAAGTTAAGATCTAACCCGAAGTCCCAACCGATTCTGAGAGAAATCAAACTTTATCAGGCGCAATATTCCAAGCTGATAAATCAGGAAATAGAATGGAAGATTAAAACAATGAAACAAAAAACTTTTGAATCGGCAAATAAATGTGGGAAACTGCTAGCTTGGCAGCTGAAAAGGAGACAAAGATTAAATACAGTAACAAACTTAGAGGTTGAAGGAAGGAACATTCAGAACCCGGGAGAGATTAGAAAGTGCTTCCAGAGGTATTTTAAAAAGTTATATACTCAAGGGCCACAAGATGAAATAGAGATTACACAATTTTTGGAGAGAAATGGATTAGCAAAGCTGTCAGAAGAAAATAGAACAATTTTAAATGGCAAAATAACACGACAAGAGATTGAACAGGCCATCCTGAGTCTGAAACAGGGCAAATCACCAGGGCCAGATGGACTGACCTCTAACTACTATAAGACATTGAAGGATTATTTGATACAACCTTTGTTGGAGGTCAGTAATGAAATAATGGAGGGGAAGAAGGCGCCCGAATCGTGGAAAGAAGCATTTATCACATTGATTCCAAAGTCAGAAACTGAAAAGACACAACTCAAGAATTACCGTCCCATCTCCCTTTTAAATGTGGATTACAAAATATTTGCAGATGTTTTGGCACGAAGATTTAAGAAAGTTTTAAGTGAGATAATCCATAAAGACCAGGCAGGCTTTCTCCCGGGCAGACATATGTTTACTAACACAAGGAACATCATAGACATATTGGAACTTTTACAAACAAACATAAACACTAAAGCAGTTTTAATTTTTATAGACGCGGAGAAAGCCTTTGACAACATTTCTTGGAAATTTATGAAGGGGAATTTAAAAGAAATGGGAGTGGGACGGGGGTTTGAGAACGGGATTGAGGCAATATATTCAGAACAAAAGGCTAAACTGATAGTTAACAATGTGGTTACAGAAGAGTTTAAAATTGAAAAAGGTACACGACAAGGCTGCCCGATTTCCCCATTACTGTTTATTTCGGTTCTGGAAGTGCTCCTGAATATGATTAGGGGGGACCGGTTGGTGGAAGGGATTCAGGTCGGAGCGAAACAATATAAACTTAAAGCTTTTGCAGATGACCTAGTTCTGACATTACAGGAGCCGGAGTCTAGTTTGAAAAGAGTACTACAACTGATTCAAAACTTTGGTCGAGTGGCAGGATTTAAGTTAAATAAGCAAAAAACTAAAGTTTTGGGGAAAAACATGACAGATATTGAGTTGGAACAGCTTCAGAAAGAGACAGAACTAAATGTGGTTAAAAAAGTTAAATACCTAGGGGTAAACATAACAGCAAAAAATCTGAGTTTATTTAAAGATAATTATGAAAAATGTTGGTCAGAGATTAAGAGAGACTTGGATAGTTGGTCAAGACTAAAACTTTCTTTGTTAGGCCGAATAGCTGCCATCAAGATGAATGTATTGCCAAAAATGTTATTTTTGTTTCAGACACTGCAGATTGTAGACAAGACAGAGTGCTTCCGGAAGTGGCAGAAAGATATTTCTAAATTTGTCTGGCAGGGCAAAAAGCCCAGAATCAAATTTAAAATATTAACAGATGCGAAAGAAAGAGGGGGCTTTGCCCTGCCAGATTTAAAGTTGTATTATGAAGCTGCAGCTTTCTGCTGGTTAAAAGATTGGTTACTTCTTGAAGATACGGATGTCTTGGATTTGGAAGGTTTTAATAATGCGTTTGGATGGCATGCATATTTATGGTATGATAAAGCTAAGATAAATAAGGCCTTCAAGAACCATATTGTCAGAAAATCAGTTTTTAACGTCTGGACAAAATATAAAGACTTACTGGAGAATAAAACTCCGAGGTGGCTGTCACCCCTGGAGGCTAAGGCTCGGAAAAGAGCCAATATGGAGGCCAACTGGCCAAAATATTGGGAGATAATAGAAAAGGATGGTGACAACTGGAAATTGCAGAGTTTAGAAAAGATGAGAGACAAAGTGCGAGACTGGTTACACTATGCTCAGATTAAAGAAGTGTTTAAAAATGACAAAAAGCTAGGATTCCAAGTGGAAAAGTCAAAGTTAGAAACTGAACTGTTAGAACCTAAGACTAAGGTACTTTCAAGAATGTATAACTTGCTGCTGAAATGGAACACACATGACGAAATGGTAAAATCAACAATGATAAAATGGGCGCAGGATATTGGGTATAATATTATGTTTGAAGATTGGGAAAGGTTGTGGACCTCTGGGCTGAACTTCACTGCATGTAATGCGTTGAAGGAAAATGTGATGAAAATGATGTATAGATGGTACATGACCCCTGTTAAACTGGCTAAAATATACCATTCGTCTGATAGCAAATGTTGGAAATGTAAAGAAAATGAAGGAACATTTTTTCACCTCTGGTGGACCTGCCCTAGAGTGAAGGCCTTTTGGGAGAAGATATATAATGAATTAAAAAAGGTGTTTAAATACACCTTTACTAAGAAATCAGAGGCCTTTCTCCTGGGTATTGTCGGCCAGAGTGTGTTAAAAGAGGACAGAACATTCTTTTTGTACGCAACAACAGCAGCAAGAATATTAATTGCCAAGAATTGGAAAACTCAGGAGCTACCCACTGTGGAAGAATGGCAGATGCAACTGATGGACTATATGCAATTAGCCGAGATGACCGGCAGAATTCGAGACCAGGGAGAAGAAAGGATGGAAGAAGACTGGAGGAAATTTAAGATTTATTTACAAAAATATTGTAATTTGGCTGAGTGCTGAATTGGATGCCAGTGCAGACAATTGTCTACCATTAAATTAGATTTAAGGCTGAATTATATGTCAAACCAAATTAAGATTATTAATTAAGATGAGTTAAATGATAATTTGTTTGAAATTAATTTAATAATGATGTAAGTGTATGCGGGAGGTGTGGGGGAGTCCCATGTAACAATTGAGAGATGTTAAATGGACAATGATAAGTGCTTATCTAATATATGTTTTATTTGAAAACTTTAATAAATATATTATAAAAAAAAAAAATATAAGCCGCAACCTTTTTGTTTGTTTGTTTGTTTGTTTGTTTAAAAGCGGTTTTCTTAAGGGACCCTGTACTGGCAAGTGAAGCCAATGACAAGAACCAGGCAAAGGTACACCTTCAAAGATTCTAAACGTATAAATGTACAATGCTGAGGAATGGTTCCCTGATCAGAAACCCTGAATTGTCCACCCCAAGCCCTGCCTTATTTCTTCCCCCAAATGCCAAGTGAAGAGGGGGGGTGGCTTAGATAAAGTAAGAGGGGTGAGGTTTAAGTGCACAGTCTATTCTAAGCCCCGGCATCATTTAAAATTTCAGAGGGGGCTCCCGATTTAAGTGGTACCAATGGAAGGGATGGCAGGGTAACTCAAACCCACACTAAAAGAGTAATAAATCAACAAACGGCAGGCACAAACACACGCTGCCAGCACACACCCACAACTTAAAATTAGAGAGGAACAGGCAAGTGCAAGGGAGGGGGAAAACGTACAAGCACCCTGGCCAACAAATTAAAATGTAAGGCAAACCCACTCAGTCACCCAGACCAGCCAGGCAATCGGACAGGCAAGGGCAATAGAGGGAAAAAACATACAGGCACCCTGGCCAAAATTAAAATAAAACGCACAGTCACCAAGGCAGAGGCTGGGGAAGGAAAGTGAGGAGACAAGGGAGACAGAAAGACAGCACTCACACTCAGACCTCGCTGGTGGTGGAGAGACCATGTGCTGGGCAAAGGAACAAGCTGCAGCTTAAGAAAGGTAATTCGCACTTAAACCGCCCAAACAAATCCAGCACCAGGAGTGGGGGGAAATAAAAGGTTAAATGTAGGTTTTTACACAGAAAAGAGGACACAGCAAGACAGCAAGGCAAACTTGGGTGCCTAGGTTTTTAAAAGCAGTAAAGCAATGAGCGCACGCAAGCCTCCTAAATTTAAAAAGGCAAGCCAGGAACCAGACAGCCTCCAAACACACAAACACCCCCCGACTCCAAACCTCGTGGCTGAGCTCTTCCCTGGATGCGTTGGAAAAGCTTCCCCCCCAACCAGGAAGCTACGGGGAAGGTGGTTGGGAAAGCTAAACTGTTCTCTTAGGACCCTAGAGCGGTTTAATGGCCCAAGAGACCAACAAAATCTCCAGAAAAGTAAACTCCCCTAGGGATCCCCCTGTAAACGTTGTACTATGGGCAGGAAGGCAGCTAAACCACTGAAACTTCCTAATAGCGAAGCGTGTGTTAACTCAGGCACAAAGGAGAGCTCTCACAGCTCACAGATGGTGAAGGCTTCCCCCCCCCCACCAGACAAAAGAGGCCAGAAGCAAGGTAAATCAGCAACAGATGAACACGTGCTCGCAAAATACTTCCCTGGCTTCTGTGCTGGTCTTGACTCGCTGAGGGACGACGACGAATGAGGAGGAGGCGGAGCTGGTGCCACAGCATTAAGCTGCTACACACGCCCCCCGGAGGCACCTGGTTGGCTGCCCCCGGTGGGCGTGGGCACCAGCCAGGTAAGGAGGGGAGGGGGCTAAGGCCCCCTACCAGGGGCGGAGCTCGGTCTCCCGCCCACAACCACTCCCCTCTCTTCCAGGGAGGAGAGTCTTTATCTGAGCTCACGGTTCTAAAGCATGCCTGAAAACACATGGAAGAACTAGGATGCAGTAAAACTGGGCAGGGCAATGAGAGAGTGACAAATGTTGGCTGAAGGGGTAAAGGTGGTAAAACAAGGAGGCTTGGAACACTCGCTTTAGAGAGAAAAGGGCAAGATATCGGAGGTGGAAGGGAGTTTGCATGGTGTCAGGAGCTGGAGTCAGCGATAAAACAATCAAGCACCCAATGGCAGTGAAGTTAACTCTTTATTCAAAGAACAAAACAGCTCAGTCATAGTGATCCCAGCAACTCTGCCAACAAGGCAGTTGCAAGGACTGAAGGTCCCTGTCTTCCCACCGCTCTCCTTCCCCAGCAGCCTGAGGCTTCATCATTTTGCCTCTTGTTCCTCCCTCTTCATTTCTCTGCGTGTTCTGGGAGACCAGGGGGAGGGGAGCTGGTTGCAGCAAGAGGGAGAAGCTCCCTGGATTCTTCAGCAGCCTGCCTCATCTCTGCCTCCTGTAACTTCTTCATTAGGCATTTAGGGAAGAAGGAAGGAGTGACATGTTGGGTGATCACATGTTGGCTTAATGCTTCTAGAAGGAGTCTGATGCTCCATTGTTTCTTTTGACATGGCAAAGATTTACAGTGAAAAGAGGTGGCAATTAGTGGATTATGCAAGAGGTGCTGAAACTCTGCTTGCTTGAACATACCTTACCTGAGTAAGGTACCTTACCTGAGTACCTTACCTGCCTCTGCAGGTCAAATAGAACTTCCCTTCTTAGGTGCAGGCTCCTGTAATTCTAGCAAAAGCTGGATTTTAGGGGTACTTCATAAAAGTGGACATACAAGGCCAAGATCCTACTCTGAAATGGCCGATGCAGTGCATACAGTCTAAACATCCATTGCCGGCTTCTACAGTGGTAGCATTTTCTGAAGAAATGATTGCCACAAAAGTTGGTCGGGAATAAAAAATGGAATGTTTGGTGCCGCGAGCTTTCAAGCTTAATTCCAAGAACAAATTGTTCTCAAAGACCAAGTGATAGACATGATGAGAGATTATCATGACAAAAGTGGTCACGGGGGGGGGGGGGGACACAGTGGTGGTGGTGTTAATTCAATTTCTATATCTCCCTTTATGCAGGCGGCATGCAAAGAAAGGCCTCAAATGGTGATCACAGGGTCTGGCTCAGTTCATATAGGGAAAGGCAGTCCTTGAGGTATGTAAAGCCATTTAAAGCTTTACAACCAGCAATTTGAATTGGGCCCAGGAACTGCTTAGCAGCCAGTGCAGTTGAGCCAGGATTGGTGCTACATGTTCAAACCATCTTGCCTCAGTGAGCAGCCTGGCCACTAAGTTTCTGAAACATATTCAAAAGCAGCCCCACATATAACATGTCGCAGTAATCTAGCCTAGAGGTTGCCAGAGCATAGACAACAGTAGCTGAAGCTGGTGGAAGGCACTCTGCACCCCCAAAGCCACCTGAGGCTCAAGTGACAGCAATGGCTCCAGGAGTACCCCCCAAGCTGCATACCTGCTCCTTCAGAGGGAGTGTTACCCCATCAAGAGCAGGCCACCTCCCATCCATCTGTTCAAGCAAACCACCCACTAACAGTGCCTCAGTTTTATCTGGGTTGAGCTTCAGTTTGTTGACTCTCATCCAGTCCATTACGGAGGCAAGACAACGGTCTGGCACAATTGCCAACCGCCATACCTGCAGATGTAAAGGAGAAATAGAGCTGTGTCCCATCAGCATATGGCTGATAACAGCGCACTCCAAAACTCTGGATGACCCCACTCAGTGGTTTCAAGTAGATGTTAAGCAGCATGGGGGATAATATTGAACCCTGAGGAACCCCAAGCATCACCCTGGAAATGACTATCCAAGTAGGATCAGAACCACCACAAAGCCCACTCCCAACTTGCATAGCTGTTCCAGAAGGATATCATGGTCGATGGTATCTCAAACCACTGAGAGGTCAAGAAGGATTAGCAGGGACACATTGCCCATGTCTCTCTCCCGAGGCAACCAGGGCAGTTTCTGTGCCAAAAACTGGACCTAAACGCCGCTTGGATCAGTTTCCTCCATGTGCACCTGGATGTGGTCCACATTGATGTGTGTGTAGCAAACACAGGCTATAATAGCACATTCTTGCTCTTTTTCCGGGAGGGGTGATCTGTCACATACATGGCCCAAGATCTTTGTTAAAAGAAAAACTATGAACAAATTAAATGCATTTATCACTGCTACAGGACAAACCCTGGAAACCTGAGGAACTAACCTGAATCAAGCTTTTGGTTTCCACTAGTTAAAAAACTCTTTCAAATAGCTCTTTCTTTTTTTGTCTAGTTGCCTGGTTATCTCTGAGATTTAGCTTTCAAACCACCATGACTTTTTCTGTTCCTTGTTAATAAATCCTTTGGATAAAATAAGTACATGTTGGGGGAAAACACTGGCAATTCAGCCATAATCTGCAAAGATTTTTAGAGCATTTCCTGTTGTTTAGCTTCTGGGTTCAGCTTCAGATGTATTCTGAAACTCTCTTAATATCATAGTGTGGGGGTTTAGAATTTTTTTACAAAAAATAACAATCAACTTTTGTTCCCTAGAGTTTGTGCAAATTAGCTTTTGAACAACTTTTAAATGCAAGCTTTTCTTTCAGTGTATGTATGTAGGGGGAAACATTCATCAAAAGCCTGGATAGCATGCAGAGACAGTTTAGAAAACAATGTTAGGTTTGTACCCTTTGAAAACATGCTCCTTTTAGAATCACCCATACATCATTTTGCTTTTGGTGAACCCTTCTTCCTGTTTTCCTAGAGGAGGAAAAATGAAAATGTCTGGTGAAAAATATCTACATGGTTATCATAAACATTTTGAGAAGAACTAAGCTATGTTACCATCTCTGAACAACTGCAGATGTTCTTTCTATGTAGATGTTCAGTGAGTCTCAAACTATCTATTAAAGTTTAAATATAGAGAGAACATTGTGTGCCTTCTTCTCTCTTCCCCCACAAAAACTCCACGGCACTGCTTTCGCCCTAGGAGCAAACATTTCAGAAACAGTCTTTTAATATGGGACTCACAAAATATACATACTATTTCATTGGAACCCACACGACTCAAAATATTTTCATTCTTTTGTTCTTCAGATTCCTCTGAAGGATTCCTGAAAGCTTCTACACATCATGGGGAGATAGATGTTTACATTATCAGTCAAAAGGGGGAAGTGGATCTGAAATCTCAGGAAGGTTAGTAAATAGTAATTTTGTATGTGAAGCTTTTACAGCTGAAGCACTTTTACTCAACAGCAAGTTCTGATTTCAGTGGGATTTGGCTCCAAACTAAATGTAGCATTATGTGTAAATAACCAATATGCAAAGTTCTTGAAATTTGCACTTCAACTTTGTGGCTCTGTGGAAAATATGATTTCTGCTCTCTCTCGTTCTTTTTTACATTTGTGCTGCGTGAGTCACTTAAATTGCTATGGCAGAAATGAAGTTAACCTCCCTCTCAAACTGTAGAGCTCAATCAGGGCTTCCCGATAAAGTATGAAGAGAGTAACCCTTTCCAACAAGAAAAAGCAGAGGTGGCATGAGGATCATCATCCTGATAACTTCTTAGGTGTTCACTGCAACATCCAGACTTCGCACACACAAACCAGTATAGAGTCAAGATTTGTTGTCCAATATGGGCTGTGAGTCCTGGAAGACGGGATCCCTGCTTTAGTAGCCACTTTCCACCTGGCCTAGGAGGGTGGAGCTCTGCCCGCTTGCTTGCCTGACTCCAGCTACAAAAGCTGAGGCTGCTGAAGAGGCCTGGCACCATCTTGGCTCTGAGTCCTGGGGGACCTGCTCACTGCCTTGCAGGCCTCTTCCTACCTGGCCTGGGAGGGAGGAGCCATGACTGACTCCAGCTACAAAAGCTGAGGATGTTGAACAGACTCTTGGGCAGGGGATTGCTTAGGGGGTCTTGTTGCTGTTGTTGCTATTAATTATTTGCACCTTTAATTTTTAGATGTTATGATTTGTGTGTGATTGTTCGTGTAGTTTTTGATGTGTTTTATTTCTTGTTTATGACTACTTTCGTTTTGTTGGTAATTACATAAAGATTTCCATGTTGCAAGCCGCCTTGAGCATGGTTTTAACTATGGAAAGGCAGCATACCAATATGTTGACAAAAGCAGCCAGCACATCGCTTTGGAACAGGGGCATCCAATTCTGCCCACCAGATGTTGTGGACTCCAGCTCCCATCGTCCCTGACCATTGGCTATACTGGCTGGGGAAGATCCAAACAGGGCTCTGGAGTCCAAAAGATCTGGAGCTGCCATATTGCTTTCCTTTTGCTGAGTAAAAACAGCAAGCCCACATTTCTCATAGAACTCTGTTTAATTTTTTTTTTGGGGGGGGGGTTTCTCTGACCCAAAGTGGCTTATTCCTGTCACCTTGAATTGTCTTAACACAAATCGTTTTGTTCTTGTGTATAATAGGCTCCATTACTGTCAAGGTGCCTGCAACTCTTCAAGCTTATCTGCAGTTATCTGGGAGCAAGGTTGAGGTGAGCCCAGAGATCCAGTTACAGGAGACTCAGAATGCCTTTAGGGAGGACCGCATTACAGTTACAGGTGAGTCTTGTCTTGTAGACGCTCTCCCCATAAAACTTTGCTTTTAGGTATGAATCAAATTACTCTGTTAATTAAGTGTATGCAGTCAGGTTTGCAACCCTTTCCATGGGTGCAAATTATGTTTGTACCAGATTTCTGCCCATCATTTTTAGCCTAAACTGTAGTTAACACCATTGCCTAGGCAATGCTTAAGTGGGGTTAACCTAGGAGGAGGGATGTGGTGGGGAGAAGCAATCTTGTTGTCCACGCTAGAGTTTTTAGTCATGGGATATCTTTACCAGGACTGTGATGGACAATTCTAAGTACAGAGAGCATAAATTCATGCTTGAACTGCACAAAACATCATGAGATTCAGTGGGGGGGGAGCTACCCTACTTTGCTAAATGGAAAATTCTCAGAGAGTGCTGCACATTGTCTCTATTTTAGTCTTCTGAACTAAGAGCTTGCTTCACAAATAAGTGGCTCCTTGGAGAATGGCTCAAATGATGTGTATCTTGGGGGTGATTGATTTTTTTCTGCTGGGAAGAAGGAAAGAATAGATAAGTTCTGGTTTAGCCTTGCCAGATGTAATTACTGTGCTTCTCAATACCATTTGCTGATGTAGCACTTTAGAAACAAAAGGAATGCTAGCATAAATCCAAAGTTTGCCTTGCTTGCTATAGGCGAAGAATACATGGGAGACATGGAAGGTTGACTTACTTTTATAAACCTCAGTTATTTTCAGTCAAACACAATAAAATAATATTATATGCACCTTCAGTACAGTTTTCAAGTCCTACGGACAAACATCCTTTTGATACTCTGGTGTTTTTTCCTTCAAATTACTGGTATAGGTTATTTCCTTTTGTTAGCAGTCCAATAACTTGTTCCCTGGCAAACTGCAGGAAAGAGTGATTTGTTACCATTGAGTCAAGAATGCTCGTTTGGGTTTTGCTTCGTCATATCCATGCACCACATCAAGGGCCTTTATATATCCAAGGGCTGGCATCAGTTTTGCTTGGACAGTCAAAGCATAACAGAGGAGGCTGCTCCAAACTGTACTTCCAAGCTACGCACTTGTGTTTTGTTCCTCTAATCTAAACAGCCTTTGATGACACAAATATACACAGACACAGCCCAATACACAATTATCTGAGCCCAGGCAAGGTCATAGGAGAGTCAGAAAGGATACCTGATGAAAAATCAATGTTAGGGAAGCCACCTAGCCTGTTTTCTTCTTACATCATTGCCTCTCTATCCTAGCCTATCAAAGACCTTCTTATTTAAGAAGCCATTTAGGTTGATGGAAGAGATTGAAACTAATTTTGTTCTCGTCCAGGCTTTTCTCTGCTGCAAGTTAGAATAGATGTAATAAATGCATGCCCATGTTTGTAACTTTTCATCGAAACACAAATTTGCTTGCTTCATTGGTTCAGAAGCAAGCCATGCTCTTCTTAACTACACAAGATAATCCCAGTATGTGGGAAGGAGAACTGAAGTAAAAATAAAACTTGCAGAACTTTGTAGGGAAAACATTTTAGTGGCTCACCAGTTGGAAACTGAGTCAATGAACTGTACTTAGTGGAATACTACAAATTGTGAACTATGTGAAACAGTTGTCTTCTGTGAAACTACTGGAGGCCCCAAAACAGGGTGAAACAATGGTGGTAGCAGCCAAGGATCTGCTGGATTTTATTAATTTTAATTTAATTTAATTTAATTAATTCTTCGTCATCCTTCACTATATTTAGTGAGCAAGCCAGGAATATAAACCACGATTGATCTCTCTTTCTTTGAATGGACAACAGTTTAAGCTATCCAGCATTCACTGCGTTCAGATGTAACAGGGAACTTTGGTTAATTTAAACTGGAAGTGGTAGCTTTCAGTCTCCTGTGGCATGTGAAAGGGAATGGGGAAGTGTGGGAGCCCATGGCTTGCTGTTGGTTGTCTACACAGCACTGAACTATGACTTAGAGTTGCATATGAAGTGGTCTATAGAGAGAGCATTTTAATATTTTAGGCAATGTTGAAATCATTCTCATTGTATTATTAACTTGTTGGATCAAATGGTTGATCACTTAATACATTTGATATATTTATCTAATTGAATAAAAGAAAAAGCATGTTTATGTCAAGGCAAGTCTTCAGCAGCTTTTACATGACTCAGCTATTTCCCATCAGCCTTTAACTTCTATATGTATTATGTTTTCCAGCCAAGTAATTTTGCTTCCATATTAACACAAGCTCCTGTGGGATTTTCCTCACAATTTCATTTAAAGGGTCATGGAGTGAGTTCTCCACCTCTGGTGTTTCTCATGAAGCCCATTATATTTGCACAAGTTGTGATGATTAAAATATCTCGACCCTTTGTGTCACTGAGAAGGAATGCCCCTGTTAAGAGCAAGGGAGCAACTTTGCCTACTCTTGGTTTTCGAAGGATGACCCTGAAGTGCAGCTAAGTATTCTGCAGCCTTCATATCAACAAAGAAAAACTTTGTTTTGGAAAATGAACGTAGCAAACGTAAAAATAAACCAGCCGCAGGAGAAGACCCTTAGGACAGTTGAGCAAAGAGGCTTCCCAGACGCAGCTGCAAGAAGCTAGCCAGGGCATGCAGCATTCTTTCGCCCAAAAGATCTGGGGCAAAGATGCTGTATATCTTAGACTCCATTTATTAATATGGAGTCAGGCTGTGTAAATTACAAGCTTGGCAGCTACATTTGGAGTGGGCAGAACAAGCAAAGAAGCAATTTACAACATTTTTAATGCTCCCCTATAAATCTCTGTGCTGTAGTAACTGCAAATTAAAAAAATAGATTCCCCCATCTATATTTAGCACCCTGCTCATATATTCCAAAGAAAACAGGAGGTGAGCCAAGGCATTTTCAAAGATGGAGAGTCTAGCCAGTCTATCATCAGAACCCAGCAAGCATGCAGCAGCCATATTGCTAAATAGTTTGTTTAGCAGAATGACTCACATTTTAACCGTGTTAGAAATGGATCTTTAAACTCCACTAGCTGTATAAACATCCCATAGTATGATCTACTGTACCTGTTTCAGGCATTTCACAGACCCATTGCAGTGGGAATGTTTTCCAACCCTAGGATTTTTTTGGCCATCAGTATTGATCAAAGCATGGTGAGATTTCCACACACAACCCACCGCGGTGTGGATTCTAATGCATGCTAAAGGCCGGGTGGTTTATCAGGTGATAAGGCCTTTTAATAAGGTATTTTAATGTATAAAAAGGTAAAGGGAACCCTGACCATTAGGTCCAGTCATGACTGACTCTGGGGTTGCGTGCTCATCTCGCTCTATAGGCCGAGGGAGCCGGCGTTTGTCCGCAGACAGCTTCCGGGTCACGTGGCCAGCATGACTAAGCCACTTCTGGCGAACCAGAGCAGCACACGGAAACGCCGTTTACCTTCCCGCCGGAGCGGTCCCTATTTATCTACTTGCACTTTGACCTGCTTTCGAACTGCTAGGTTGGCAGGAGCAGGGACCCAGCAACGGGAGCTCACCCCGTTGCGGGGATTCGAACCGCCGACCTTCTGATCGGCAAGCCCTAGGCTCTGTGGTTTAACCCACAGCGCCACCCGTGTCCCATTTTAATGTGTAACATTCATGATTTTTATTCCATACTAAGATGGTCATTTACTGTTTGAATATACTGGGCAGAAATAGAGAGAGAGAAAAGTGTGGGGTCTTGTTCCAGCTCACAGTGATAGGAGGGTGCCATGTTGGTCAGATTACTGTAGTGTGCTTTAGGGTTTTAAAAATTATTATTGAGAAAATGTAGCCATACCTTGGCGATGAGGGGGCTGGGTGAGGTGTGAGCATTATAGATCTTAATGGCATCAAAGACCTAAAGGCACTTTTTGAAACAGGTAGATGTTTTTCCTAAGAAAAAGAGAATAAATTCAAAGAAAGGAAATGTTTTATAGACTTCTTTGAATAAACTTTTAAGACTGTGAGAACAGATGAATCATTTATTTCTCCAATGACAAAGCAAAATAACACTTCAGCAGTGTATTGAGAAAGAGGTCTTCCTTCAATAACAGCCGAGTGACTAGGAGTGAAGCAACAACATCAGAATAGAAATAATCTGGCCACAGTGGTCTGTATGGATGCACTTTGCCACACTTGATAGCACACATTAACCACTTGATAAGCTGGTGATTTATATTCACCCATTATATGGCTGGTGCCAGTCTTAGTGCTGTATCTAGCACAAAATTTGGGACTACGGGACACAGAGATACAAAATATGGCAACTGTGTGCTTATAGCATAGATGGCTGGCAGTAATTCAGAAGACTGAATAAGGGGTCCAGATGTTGGTTTTGGTATCACCAGGATTCTAGTGCTCTTGAAGGGCAACAGCACTTGAAATGTGTATGTAATAGTAGCTCAACTTCTTCAGAGGTCTCACATGTGCTAGATCTCTTTACACATTTATACTTGGGGTAGGACTAGCCAATGTGGGTGCCTTCCAGGTGTTATTGGACTCCTGATCCCATCAGCACCAGCTAGCATGGCAAATGGAGATGCATCATGGGAGTTGTAGTTCAGCTCATCTGGAGGCTACCACTACTCCTGACTTGGAGCATGATCCTGCACCACCACAGAGGGATTGGCATTGGAGCTCAGTAGAGTCCCTGTGCACTTTCCTGTCTTCTTCTTGCTCTCCTCTGCATCCAAGTGCAAATTAATGGCGCTCTGAACTCTGAACCCAGCATAAAAATGATGTGGTATTAATGTAACATAAAGGAGGCAATAATACATTACCACTTAAGAAGGGTTTCAGTCTTCACCAGAGCCTGTTGCCTTTTCTCTTGTGGATTAAATTCTTGAAGTGACTCCAAAACACATAGAATCTAATAACTCAAGTGTAGATGCTAAACGGCCACAGCTGAAAGAAGGCCTTTCTAGAAAGCTATGCGTTTTTCATTTACCGTGTGTTTTGGATGGAGAGAGCCAGGTCCTGAGTACATAAATTGTGTTGAATTTTAAAGAGGAAATAGACCTTCAGGTGTAAAAATAAAACGAACAGTCATGAGTTTGAGAAGTGTTCTGTACACTATGAGACTCTGTCACTGGCACCTGGTTTATATAGCGGCAGAGAAAACCTTAAATCCATCAGGAAAAAGATCATTATTGCTTCAAATACAGTAGGCATCCTTATACTGTTTTTAGTTGTACATTTTGTGACTTAAGTAAATAATTTTGGCCATTTTTCCTGTGAGAGGTATGCTAACTTTTACTTCCTCCAAGGACAGTCCACCGTAGTTTGCACTTATGAGATATGACTAATTTCAACAGAATATTCCTAGGGGAAGGAACAGATGCCTAAACTAAATGCTTTCCTATAAATCATCTGAGTTCAAACAAAGGCGCTAAATTGTTTTATGCACATAATATCCTTCCAACTTAGCTACTCGTTCATTTTCATCTTTTGGAGGCTTACCCAGGTTACCTCTGGAATACAGTTCTGCTTTGTTTTCTAAATCTAGGGGCTGAAAATAGATTTTGGAGCATAGCTTAGCCTTGGAAGATAAGATTAAAGCATAGAAGTCCATGGATTCTAGTTTGCATGGAGTGGCAAGAAAGTGATTCATTCAGCCTGCTACAGCTGTACTCAGCTTATGGCCAGCAACAGAGACTGAGTCCCAAACTAGGAATTGTGACAACCTGAATTTAAGAGCTAGCTTTCTGCATCCACAGGGTTTGCATTGGGAAAACATGTTTCTATAATCATGGACTATCAGTAGGCTTGATTTAAAATCAACATAATGCAAAGACACATTATTCTTCCCCAAATCAATTCCGCTGGGACTTTGCTGCGATGAGTCATGGTATGATGTCAAGGAAGAAACCAAGCAGCAGGACATGCCATGATTTATTCCAGTAAAAATTTCCATGAAGGTAAAAATGAATCTGCTTAGAAAAAGGGTCCAGAATCAATTTGTGAAATTAACTACCGTAATTTTTCTTTTGTCCATTTAGGCCATATGAATCAACAGGATAAACAAGGAAAATATATTAAAGCAGAGACAGAAAATGGCACAGTTCATCTCAAAAGTCAAACCTGGTTCCATTCGGTGAAACTGAAGGCCTCATGATGGAGTGAATAATCTTTACTTAATCAAGAAACAATGCAGAAAGATTACTGTAAATCTTGCCCACTGTTTGCATATAATATGCACTGAGTCATGTTTTAGTGTTTCTGGTGTCTTTGGCTTCAAATGCTCAGAAATCAATGGAAACAACCTTTCCCCCCTAACTTGTTTATTGATCGCTTTAAACAGCCAAACTTTCAACAAATACCCTGAAGATTAAAATGCTTAATCCTGAGTTGTTTTTTGCTTTCCTCCACCTTTCTTCTAGGCCGTTAGCCCCAGTTCTCTCCCTCACTGCTTCTGGCACCATGGTGGAGGAAGGCCTCTCCCCACACTGGTCCCCCACCTTTTTATAGGAATACTGGATAGCAAGTCACTGAGGACAATGCAGTGCAAGAAAGCCTCCATTCAATGCAGGTTTGAGTAGAGCCAGAATAACGCAGTGGAGGCCAGAAGTGTTCCCAGCAGACCTTGGGAGTCATCACCACCTCTCCTCACCCATAGGACAGACGGTTGGCGTTAGATCAGATCTCCCCAGTGTGCACTCACACCCACAGTGGTAACCCAAGTGACAGAAAGAATGCAGGCCTATGTTTGCCAGCCTACGAGGATGGCCTCGGTCATCTGGAGGGGGTGAGTCAAACAGCTCCCAATCTGCTGTGAGGGTCTCCTAAATCTCCAGAACAGATTTTGGTGGCTCACAGGAGGAAAGGGAAGCTCAGATGCCCAAGCAATAGTCGTGTTGCACTCATGCACTGACTCCCTCAATTATTTATTTACTAAAAATACTGATATATCACTTTGTAGCCCCGCCCCCCATTCTCTCAAAATAGCTTTAAAAAGCTTTGTACGATACAATCACATAAACTACAGTATCAGAACGAGTGAACCAAGACTATCATTTCCAAAGTTGCATGCATAAGGCACATGATACAGCTAAGCAGCTCTGCCTTTAGTCAGTGAATGTGAAAAACTACCATGTTGGGTTCCATTATTGAAGAAAGGCAGGACACCTATGTAATAAGTAAACAATAAAGAATGTTTATTATTTGAGGGATGTGTGTTTCACTTGCGCATTTTAGGTAACGTGTGGGTGAAACTGATTGGCATACAAACTATCTCAATGCAAGATACACTTAATACTCCATAGATAAAATGCTGTGCTGCCCCTTTTTTTCTTTTTAAGGCCTCCTTAGTTGGAGTGACAGCTGGGGAAATCTGAGCTTACTAAGGGGCAGAATGCTGTCTTCAGCAACCAGAAAAATACCAACTTAATTTTCTTAAATGTACATAGCGCCAAACTGTACACAAATTATGTTAATTATTTGTAGAGAAAACTAAGCCCTTGTTGACTGGTGTTCAAAGAAGAACTGAACAAAATAACATTTATTTGACTGAACTAATTAGGAAAGGCAGTAACAATGTTTTCTAGGATGACTTGTACTAGCTATCAAACTAAAAACAATCTTAAGACAATGTATCATTATCTTCTTAAACAAAACAAAATTGAGTTTCCATTTCAATTCTTTGTGCTTAAGGCTATTAAACATATATGATTACCAGTATTCTGTGGAGGTTCTATTGTGGGGGGAGACTGAATTCCACACTTTTTTCTGCTGAAGGGGATAGCATGGAGGGTGTACTGGACTCTATACTTGGTTCTATGCTTGGCCGAGGTTTTTTATGTTTCTTTGGAATGGGTGTGTCATCCTTGGTATCATAACCAAACCACTGAGGAGGTTCTTCATCGTTGTATTCGTATTTCTGGAGCCTTGGTGCAAATTTTGAAACTGCTTGTCTGAAATAGACAGATGGACAGACACTATTAATGTACATACAGTGGTACCTCAGGTTAAGTACTTAATTCGTTCCAGAGGTCCATTCTTAACCTGAAACTGTTCTTAACCTGAAGCACCACTTTAGCTAATGGGGCCTCCTGCTGCCGCTGCGCTGCCACCGCGCGATTTCTGTTCTCATCCTGAAGCAAAGTTCTAATGGACCTAATGGTCAGGGGTCCCTTTACCTTTACCTTTATTCAGACTTGTAGAATGTTTACATGTTTTACAATCTGTTTTTAGCTTATCGTTGATTTTAATTAATTCTGAATGATTTAAATAGTAGTTTTTAACTGGGGTTTTTTTTAAAATTAATAATTTTATTCTTTTTGTACACTACCTTGAGGTTTTTATGAAGGGGATATAAATCTTGTGAAATAAATAAAAACTAGACTTCTAGAGAACAACTTACCTGGTAATATTTGGGCAGTACAGCATCTTAAGAATTCGAAGTTGATGGCAACCTTTCCACAGACACTTAAGTGTTCTGTCAGTAATACACATGCAGCCTGAAATATCCAAATAGTGCAGAAAAGGGCATTCTGCAGCCACAAACTGAATGCCGGTATCAGTGACCTGTCAATGAAGCAAAAAAGATACACTTTGGGGGGAAATAAGGAATTATTAGCGACAGCCAAGTGAAGTAAAGTTTTAGTAAGCTCATAAAATAGTTAAGGTCTATTTAAGGCATTACCACCAAAGCCTTTAGCACTCATACAAGCAACACTGACAATGATTTTAGCAGAACAAAGTCTATATGTTCAGTAACAGAGTTTCTAGTACTTGTTGTCTTTCTTTTCATACATACCTTGGGACAACCAGTCACACTTAGAATTGTAATTCTGTGGCAGTTGAATGCCAAATTTTTTAATGAATTATTTGTTAACTGCTGGTTATAAGATAAATCAACGTGGTCTAGGCGTCTTAAATCAAGGCAGAATCTCTGGAACAGAAGTCACAAATCAATCAATCATTCTCAAATTTACCCAGAGCACTTAGATTTAAGGTTTCACAATGCACTCATGCTGAATATAATCTGATAATCTTCTCCAAATACTTGATACACTTTTTCTCTCATCAAATGGCTGGAAAAAATATTAAAGGAACATAGGAAGCTGCCTTATACGGAGCTAGACCATAGGCCCAGTGCTATTTTTCTAGAAAAAGAGGTGCTGGAACTCACCATGAACACCTCCCTCTTCTCTTAGAATGGCAATGGAGCCTACCAGAGAGGTGCTGAAACTGCCAGAACCCACCCGAGAGGTGCTGGAACTGAGTTCCTGTGAGTCCCCCCTTAAAAAGCCCTGCATAGGCCCATCTAGCCCAGCCATCATTGGTACGGATGGACATTGGCTCTCCAGGGTTTCAGATATGAGGTTTTTTTCTAATAACTCCTGGGGCATTCTGCTTGCAAAGTATGAGCTGTGGAAATGAGCTACTTCCCTCCCCTAATGAGTTAAGTTATCTACTGATTGCAGTCAAGAAAAGCTCATTTGAATGATCTGTACATGCTTCTGTGCTCTTTCAAGCCTCCAAACTGCTCTTGGATTTGATTTATTAATTTTTCATAGTGGTAAGAACAAAAAGGGACTGCAAGGAAAGAAAGAATTGCTTCAAGCTTGGTGAAGGCATAAAATGTGATTCAGTGTAAGCAAGTGTAAGGTGATGCATACAAGGGCAAAAAAATATACGATAACAGGGTCTGAACTTGGTGGTGACTGACCAGAGAAAGAACTTAGTGGGCTGATCAAGTATAAAATGAAAGGGATGTGTGCAAATCTGAATAAAATTTTGTAAAATCTAAATGAAAAAATATATAAAACAAATCTAAATTTCTAAATCTCCCTGATAAGACACAACATTCTCTCTCAAGAAACTACTACTCTCATCAGATACTACAGATAGAAAATGTGCAGTCTTCACAACTGTATTTTTATCTTGTCCACCCAGTATGTGTATATTAGTAAATAAATTTCAATATTGCAAATTGACATAAGTTTTCAGAGATCCTTTCTTCCAAAGGAAGCAAAACACTGTGAAGCACTAGACCCCTGGAATGCTCACTGCTTGAGAAAAAGGTGCACATTTGAGACTCTTAAACTTACTAAACTGATGATGAACAGTTTTAAACCTCAAAAGATCATATCCGTAGTTCTTCCTGCTTTCAAAAAGTACTTGTGCTAATTAATCACATTGTCTCAAACTTGTATTTTTATAGCTGATCAGTTTGTAGAGGGAAAATAATTCAGCGAAACTGCCTTGGCAACGCTGGTGAACCAAACATAATCTGGCAATCTTAACACATAAAAGTGATACAAAACAGCTGTTGTATACTTTTTTTTCAAATAACACTCTTATTTAGTAAGCTGGTTATTTTTAGAATATACTCTAGACAAGGCTTCAAAGCCCATCTCACAATGTAGGAGCTAATTCAGACTGGAAATATAGGTCCAAACTAGACGACCAGATTTCCCTTCTTTTTAAAGCATCCCTGAATTGAGTTGGGACAACTACTCTGGAAGAGAAGTGTTAACCTTATCTTAGCCAGTGTCCCCCATGTAAACCAGCTCCTTCAAGTTTCTATTTGCTCAATTAACAGAGGCATACAAAAATAGGGTTTTTTTTCATTCTTGTTTATTTAAGCGGAACGTATCCTCCAATAATGTACAAGAAGAAAGAATTAAAATTACACACACAAAAATACAATCCCTGGGAAAAATAATGATGATTATTGGTGTTGGGAGGTAGTAATTTTCTAAAGAAGATTTGGTTTATTTATAAATATCAGGATATTCTTGGAGCGAGGACTTATCTCTTTGAGAAGGAATTGAGAAAGAGAAACTCAGCACATGGTGTTGGTGTGTTCCCCACAAAATTTTAAAACATTTGATAGTGCAAGTGGCCCTCAACATCTAGTGCTGAAAGGAGAGAACTGGGAAAGATTAAAGCCCAGTCTAACTACAATCTGTTGCATGATGTTAGGAGTCAAGAATCTCCATCTATGTCATCATCATATTGGCTCACATGGCCCCTAGCAGATGGATCCAAGTTGCATTCTATATGAAGATGTTACACCACTTATAAAGAAGTGATTAAAGTCACTTCTTTAGCAAGCAAAAAGGACATGTTCCTTGGAAATTTTGATTAGCTTTAAGGAATTGACTTTGTGGAAGAGAAATTGTTAATCCCATTTAAATAAAGTTTCAGTTCCACGCAGCTTTCTCTAAATGCTTTTCCTGATGTCTGTATGAAAGCCCAGATGACTACATAATGGCTTTCCATAAATTAGACAGGATATCTGTACTTCTAACACAGTTGCTCTTTACATTACAATAAACTAGGAACATGGAGGCACACTGGAAACTCCATTCATAACTATTCTCCAAAGAATAAATTATTCTGTCAAATGTGTGCTTGTGCATTATCGCATCCATACAGAGCAGCAAAATTCAAACCAGCTCTGTGTGGCTGTAGATAATGAATGATACATATATATGACAATAGATTGATGGATGCTCGAATTTCATGACGGAAAGGTACTAATTCATAGGATAGCATAGTCATTATTTTCATAGTCGTTACTTGATAAAATGTGATGATCACTGTGATTTCTGTGCAGGATTTTTGGGCATTTTTCAGAATATAGATTAAAAAATATAACAACTGTATAAGTTTGTAGTGAAACCATGTTATTGCTAATGCAGGGTTAATATTTTGCTAGATTAATTCACCAAAGTGTCTCTTTCTATGTTTGCACAAGTCTTTCTCCTCAACTACTAAC
Organism: Podarcis filfolensis; assembly: GCF_964270895.1. Taxonomy (NCBI): domain Eukaryota; kingdom Metazoa; phylum Chordata; class Lepidosauria; order Squamata; family Lacertidae; genus Podarcis; species Podarcis filfolensis. The sequence goes on from NC_139612.1 coordinate 6,131,833, forward strand.
ATTATAGGTGTTTAAGATTTCCTCCTGTTCTTGAAATAGTTACTTCATTCCTTCGTGATGGTTGTTTCAGCTTCCTTCTGCTGAGTTCCCCCCAGGAATCTGTCCTCAGTCCTTTCTCTCTCTTTTTAGCATACACCAGACACAAAGGATGGGACACCATTTTTATTGCAAAGCTGCAATTTTCTATCCACAATCTGTTTTCTGTCTCAGCCATCTTATCAGAATCCCATGGGGGCTGCATAGCAGCCACTGCCAAAAACACATCCTGTTTTAAATAAACCCTGCTAAAAAGTAAAGGCAAAACTGCCATTGGTTGCTGTGCAGAGACATTTTTCACTTCTTAAAATGTTCTAGTTAAATCTCCCTTCCTGGGGTGAATATTATCTCTTTCCACATTCCAAAACTCTCAGTCACTTGCGCACATTTGCATCTATAAGGCTCAGGAGTTCAGAGCGGGAGCAGTGCAGTGGTTAACAATATGAGCTAAGAAACTGAAACCGCCAATTCAAATCTCAACTCATCCTTAAATTTCCTGGAACACTCAACGCAAGCCACTATTTATTTATGTAAAGTGGTTTTACAGCCCTTCAATTATATTTCCAGGGCAGTTTACAAAAAGAATAAAACAATGAAAATGTAAATACACAATATATCATAAGCTAAAAGCTATAAAAATCATAAAAGTAGCACACAATAATGTGCAATATAAAAAAGTGTTGTAAAATAAAAAGGTCATAATGGTCTGGAGCTGAAAGGACAATTAAACAGCCCATGCTGGCATGTAAAGGAAGCCAGCCATGGCTTGAGTACATTTTCCTAATGGCAACATGTTTCAACAGTTTTAAGAAAAAAACCTCAGCATATTTACTATTGCATTGTAAATCAGACGTGTTCAAGAGTGACATACATGTACTGATGCTTGTAACATACATAACATAGGATCTTATTTTACCTTAATTCCTGTATCAGTTAACAGCCTGCATTCTGATATAATAATCTCCTTTATTTTCCAGAGTTTGCCAAGAGCATCCAAAGCCTAAAAATGTTTTAGACAAATATTAGTTTATTGGCACACGTATGTAAAAAACCTGTTATACTACATAATGTATTTATTTTGCTTTGATGTTATTCAGTGCTGTAGGTCCCCCCCCCCCATTACCTTTTCAAACGTGCGTTCTTTTACCAAAACAAAACATAGTTGGAAACTTAGGAACAAGCCATGGATTTGTGCACTCGCTTGTTTGTATGTCCTTCCCTCCACAATCTGCATAATCCTAGTCTGCTATAACTGCCCCAGTTGAAACAAAATGTAATGAAAACATCACAAAACACCATAGGAGTTGTTCAGCAAAACCAGAGTGTGTGTGGTCAGGGGCGTAGGGGGGGGGCCGTGGGGGCGGACCGCCCTGGGTGTCTTCCCTGAGGGGGGGTGACAAAAAGGCACACCGCGGGGGGCTCACCCAGCTGTCCCTGTGAGCGGCAGATCGCACCACCTTCACGCGCAGTGGATCACCCTGCCGCAGCAGTGGATCGTGTTGCCCCCCTGTGCAGCCCCCCCCCCCGAGTGCACAGAATGGGCTCTGGGCACCCATGCAGCTAACTCCGCCACTTTCCCTGCCTTAGCTGGAGACGGACAAGAGGGGGAGAACAGGACCCTTTGGTTTGATCAGGCAAGGCTATTCTTACCTAGCAGGGATATTTACAAAAAAGCTACCAAGATGTCCCCCCCCCCCCACTTTTCTATGTCCATATGATTATTGCGGTCCATGTGTGCCAGGTATTCAGCAACTAATAATAAAAATAATAAACAAACATGTCTTTCAAACATAGAAGCTGGATGATGCGTTCTCAGTTTGATTCAGCCAAGAGATACACCAGTACCTCCTAACACCCCAAAGAAACATAAGTTAAGATCCATACATCAACATTTCAGAAGAGAATTAATATAAGAATATATTCACGTTAGCATGAAATTTGTTGCTTAAACAACTGTGCCCTCCTTTCCATGTCTACTTAGAAGTAAGCTGCACTGAGTCCCATGGGAATTCATCCCAGGAAAGAAGGTGTAGAACTGCAGCCTAAGAACATCCGTTTCTTTTTGAAATGGTCCGTTTAATTAAAACAACAACAACAGCCCAATAGTTGAAGTTGAACAATACTTTATTAGGACTAACTCAAATGTCTCAAAAGAATGAGCAAACGTTTGAGTTGCAGAGTTGCTCAGAAAAAACACAAGGAGGATGAGAGGAAAATGGCCCCTTGAAAGGGATTTGTGCTTCTGATATGGTGCATTACACGGTCAGCTTTAAAACAGAGGGCTGGGGGGGCTAGTCTGTGTCCCTCCAGATGTTGCTGGACTACGTCCCCCACTGGTCCCAGCTAGTATGGCCAATAGGAATGATGGGAGTTGCAGTCCAGCAACACCTGGAGGGACACAGATTAGCCACCTGTTTTAAAAGGCATTGTAAAAGTAAAGGGAGCTGCACCGAATCATAAGGAAAACATACATCCTTATTAGGGCAATTCCGTTATTAGGCCTACCTATTGCAAAATAGTGTGCAAGGTTCAAGTTCTACCATCAGGCCAGTGAACAGAGCAATGGGGTGGTGGGTTAGAAAAAATTTGTTTCTGGCTGATATTTACGTCATGGAGTCTGCAGGGGTTTTAAGTGCTTACGCTCACAATGTTAAGTAAATAAACCAGAAAATGACACTTGCAACTGTAAGTATCTTATTTTTACTTCTTTTAGTAATTTCAAATTGGGGGGGTTGACAAAAAAAATCCGTAATGGGTACCACCTGACCTTGCTACGCCTCTGTGAGTGGTTACATAGTTCCCAAACTTGTCAAGCATGATACTTTGTGAATCGCCTGCCTCAAACCACCATTCATATTCATACACATTTTATTTACCTCTCCAGCCATTTTAACTACCCGTCTCCTCCCTCCCAGATATATTCTTCTTGGTCTTGCTCCAATTCCGCTGCTTGGCAGTTCCTGTCTTCTACTGACAAGCAACCCCCTGACACATTCATAGTCCGTTGAGTAGTTTCCAACTTTCCTGTCTACTGACTTCGGAGGTGGCTGCTGGGGTGAAATATGAGCAAAACACTACTCTCCAGCCCACCTTCTGGTTCACTGTATCATTTGACATGAGTTTCATTCATAAAACATGGTTTTCCATTCACAAAACATAGTTATGAAGTTATCCTTTCCAGGCAGTGTGCGTGTAAGACACGTGTATGGTGCATGCCCTCAATTTACAGCAGAACGCATTAATCAGCCTGGCGTGGGCCTGATGGGAGGCACTGAATTAGGTCTCTGCATGGCTCTGCAAGGCGCTCACTATTGCAAGGAAGAGGTTGCTGTAGAATAATAATAATAATAATAATAATAATAATAATAATAATAATAATAATTTATTATTTATACCCCGCCCATCTGGCTGAGTTTCCCCAGCCACTCTGGGCTTCCAATCAAGTGTTAAAAACAATACAGCGTTACATATTAAAAACTTCCCTGAACAGGGCTGCCTTAAGATGTCTTCTGAATGTCAGGTAGTTGTTTATCTCTTTGACATCTGATGGGAGGGCGTTCCACAGGCCCTCTGTCTGGTTCCCTGTAGCCTCACTTCTCGTAGAAGGGAAAGGCGCTGGTTTGTAAAGGGAAAAAGTGGGTTTTTCAAGGGACGCCTATGTCTCTGAACTCCTGCTACAATTTCTGTGACACTTATCTTCAACAGAGAGGAAGCTACTGCATTATCAGCGAGTTAAATTGTGAATTCCAAGTATATCTGTAAACACCCACTCACATCTGTAAATAAGCAAGCGTATTGCTTTTGTACTAATTCCTTGAATCCAACCAAGAGAGAAAAACGTGTTGTGAAAATGCTCATGAAATGGTTAGCTGAAAGAACAAAATGTAGTGCATGTTAATAACATTATTATGTGGAAAAAGTAGGACATGTTCATGGTATATGTGTAAAATTTTACTGCATAATAAAAGGTCTTTTGACAGCTTTTCATGTTTGAAGGAAACAAAGTATGAATGAAAAAACAGAAGGAAACAGCCTATTTTCATAATTCAATCCATAAACACACACACACACACACACTGGATAAGGACTCCCCACTTACTACCAACTTCTGTAGAATACATAACAATTAAACCTTGACTAAATCATTTGGGATACAGGGCAAATAGCCTTATGTCAAAGGAATCCTTGGACTTTCAGTTATGGCAGTTTTCACCATTTGGGAGTGTAGAGAGAGTAAAAGAATTTATGCATTCTCCACTAAAAAGGCCAATGCCAAATCTGTACTGGTTTACTGTTTACTTCCACTTTGCCAAACCTTTATTAGGCATTACAAATATAGGCCATCATAAAACATCCATATATAAAATTTTAAAATCTATACAAATAAACAGCCACGTAAATATATGTAATAGCGAGGATTTTCATTCGAGTTTCTTCCTGCTAAATAGTGCCATTCACCACTCTAAGAGATACTATTGATAAAAACTCAGCCACCCTTACAGTTAGGTTTACTGTATGTTTGAGATAAGCATACCCTCCAGCAGGCCACAAATGACATTAGGGACATGCTTCTAATGCATGTCCTGAATATTACTGAATATTACTCCTCCTCAAACATTACACTTTGTTTAAGGGAGGGGTGGCTAACACCCCAGAGGACAGGATCACACTTCAAAACGACCTTGACAGATTAGAGAACTGGGCCCAAACAAACAAGATTAATTTTAACAGGGAGAAATGTAAAGTATTGCACTTGGGCAAAAAAAATGAGAGGCACAAATACAAGATGGGTGACACCTGGCTTGAGAGCACTACATGTGAAAAGGATCTAGGAGTCTTGATTGACCACAAACTTGACATGAGCCAACAGTGTGACGCGGCAGCTAAAAAAGCCAATGCAATTCTGGGCTGCATCAATAGGAGTATAGCATCTAAATCAAGGGAAGTCATAGTGCCACTGTATTCTGCTCTGGTCAGACCTCACCTGGAGTACTGTGTCCAGTTCTGGGCACCACAGTTCAAGAATGACACTGACAAACTGGAACGTGTCCAGAGGAGGGCAACCAAAATGGTCAAAGGCCTGGAAACGATGCCTTATGAGGAACGGCTAAGGGAGCTGGGCATGTTTAGCCTGGAGAAGAGGAGGTTAAGGGGTGATATGATAGCCATGTTCAAATATATAAAAGGATGTCACATAGAGGAGGGAGAAAGGTTGTTTTCTGCTGCTCCAGAGAAGCGGACACGGAGCAATGGATCCAAACTACAAGAAAGAAGATTCCACCTAAACATTAGGAAGAACTTCCTGACAGTAAGAGCTGTTCGACAGTCTCCTTCTTTGGAGGTCTTTAAGCAGAGGCTTGACAACCATATGTCAGGAGTGCTCTGATGGTGTTTCCTGCTTGGCAGGGGGTTGGACTCGATGGCCCTTGTGGTCTCTTCCAACTCTATGATTCTATGATTCTATGATTCTACTGTGTTTTATGTGCTTTTCAATAGCCAGTCTTCAGGTGATTTAAAAGTCAATATGGTATTTGTTCTTTAACCAAAAGAACAAGCTTGGTCCTGCCTTTTAAATTAGAAAACATAAATGAAATGACTGGCATGTGGCATCCATTTGTCTTGAGAGACAATGGAGTGCGCCTCCAGGGTGCATTAGCAGCACCCTGGGGTGCAAGCCTGGGCAGTGTATATGGAGGTTCTGGGATGCCCAGATGACAAGACACACACCCTGCCTCATTGATGTGGTCCAAAGGAAAGCAGAGCAATACATTTGGCAGCAGCTTGGCTGCAGGAGTTGCCAGAAGAAGGGGGACAAGGACGCATACAACCATCTGAGGGACTCTACTCCAAATTTGTGTAGGGTTTACTCCTTAGGCTTTTCTTCTCCAAAATATGTCCCACAAGGCTATGTGAGTCCCCTTATTTGTATTACATATCTTTACTTTATTGCCTTGGGCAACAATGAGTCTCCAAATTTGATTCAGATGTTGTGCTTCATTAAAATTAGCAGCTCAGTTTTTCACAGGATATAAGATCAAAGGAAAGCTTACGTGTTCAGTACATCTGGACGTCAATCCCTATGTTCTGATACATCAGTACAAGTTTAGATGCCTAAAGATAGGGCATTCAGGTTAAAAATACTGACCACTACGATTTCTCTCAACTCAGAAAGGAAATTAAAGCCACAGTCAGGAAGAAAATGTATAGTTTCACACACACTCCAAATAATTGGTTTGAAGTAAATAATTAAAATGACACTCTCAGGCAATCACTTCAGCAGTCACACAGTGCACAAAGGTAATTGAAAATATGATAGAGGGAAATTAATGAAATTATTGGCTAGAATGCAGATCGCAAGAGCTGGGCTAATGTAATACTATGTCAAACTAGGCAGGAAAAATGAACTGTCACTCCAAGGGAGGGGGCAAACAGATTCCATTGGAGTGGTGACGTTTTCCTGCCTTGCAAAACGGGAGGAACTTAATATTCCATTTGGGGATGTCCTACTGTCCACTGGAGAATGTGTAATATAAATATAAAGAGATCCTGTGATGAAATAGGGCAACCAAACTTTCCAAGCAAGGGTCCTATCAGGGTGCCTCTGAAGATAAGAGAGTCTGAGAATCCTTGGGACCTTTGGCAGGGCCATCTTGACAAGTGTGTTCCTAAATACTGTATATTGTTAAGAATTTTTAAAAAGACATATGAAAAAGAAAAAGGTCAGCAGTGTTGGAAGACTAGCCAGTTGAAAATGATTAAGGAAAGGGTAGATTTTGAATACGGCTGGATAATTAATTTTTCCAAAGGCAAACAATATTGTGATATGATTGTGTTAAAATATACAACCTCCACTGTAACAATTACAACAATCACATCCACTCTGAGCCCTTTGCTTTTAGTAATGTATCAGTTATTGTATTTCACTGTGTCTTTGATTATAAGCCAAAATAAAAGTGCAGCAAACACTGAATAAATGTAGTACAGTTATTTTTTCAAGAAAAAGGGTCACGGCAAAATATTAATTTCCACATAGCAAGAATATTTCTTATCTTTAGTATCTCATATGTTGGATATTATTCAAATTATAAACACTGTTTCTTGTTTAAGCCAACAAAGTATGCTAGAAAGTTATTAGTATGTAGGATGTATTTTTTTCCAAAACTTATTTTTAGATGTTTATGCTCCCAGAGCCCTCAGGACGATATCTTTCTGAACTGAAGCATGCTTGCCACTAGAAAGATCAAACATCCTTACATCCATTTTAATGAAAAACTTAAGGCACAAGAATGTTAGAATAGAGCTTACATGACCTTTGCACGACAGGTATAAAAAGACACCCTAAATGCAATACAGCTTTCCATCTTCCACAAGGGAAAGAGAAAACTAACAGAAATGGCTGAATTTACATTTTAAAAGTAAAACAGACTTGTTCTAAAAACACAGAAGATGATAGATAGATAGATAGATAGATAGATAGATAGATAGATAGATAGATAGATGATAGATAGATACAGATAAAGTGCTTCATTGAGCTGGTTCATACATCACAATAAGGAATGGTTTATGGCTTACTATGATTGAACAGATTTGTTCTTGGCTCACTGCTCAAGGTTTGTCTGGGAAGAGACCAATCACAAGTGCTGGTTTGCACATAACACTAGAATGAATCACACCCTCCATTTATTAACTGCAACTAAATCTGTGATTGCAAAAGTGGGGGGGGGAGAAAACTTTAAATGCAAATCTTTTTGAAGCCTGGATTTTGCAAGTATGGGGCATCACGCTTATGGACAAAGTAGCCATTTCATAAAAGGGTACCAGAGCATCTAGCTACGCCCCTGGACTTACCCCTTCTATACGACATGGTATCATTTTATCAACTTTGTTAAGACAATTGAACATGGTTTCCCATATATCCAGTTAACATATAAGGGTTTTTAAATGTAAACAGCCTGGTGTACATCAGACCCTCAGGTGGTGGGGAGGACAGTAACCAAAAATAAACTCCCCTCTGAATGCAAATAGCAATTTCGAAAGGGAGGGTGTTTCACAGGAGAAGGAGAAAACACCTACCTCCTACAGTCCCAATGCTACTCAGGACACCGCATGACTGTAATCTATATTTTAAAATATGTTCACATTGTTGCATTCATACAATTAACATCACATCTAGTTTAGCCATTGACTGTACTTCCTTGTCGCCATATGCTGCTATCTGTACTTTCAATAGTTTCTCGAACACTTATAAGCTTTAAAATGGCTGTATTAAGCCTCTGGGGTAACAGATATCAATATTTCAATACTGTAAGTCATGAACTAGTCTTAGGTCCATGATCTTCCACGCCTTGCACTCCAAAAAGACTCTGTTTTGCTACTGCTGTGTATACTTGGTCTCAAACCTTTATAAGTCAACAGTGAACATGTAAGAAAGATTGGTTGTGTTAACTGAAGAACCTTAGCATGGACATTATTAGATTAATAAAAAACAATTTTCCCAGTTATCTCATGTTTCAATAACCCAATCCACAAACTTTACAGTTTATCCTATTTAGCTCATATTATTATCTTGAGGTATTTTTGAATGCTGTTCTATTTCTTGTTCCTTCCAATGTGCTACAGTGACCAAAAGGCAAAGAGGATGTTAAGAATTAAGAAAAGGAATTGAGAATAATACAGAAAATATCACTGTGACTCACAGAAATTGCTGGCACAGCAATACTAAGAGCATACAGGAACACATTGCCATGCCTTTGTGCTTTCATTTTTACCTGGTCTGTGACATTAATTCCAGAAATATTAAGATATGCAAGTGAGGAGATCTGTGTTAAAGCATCAATTCCAGCATCAGTCACAGATTGACAATAACGCAGATTCAGATAAATCAGATTGTGGCACCTTAAAAAACAATAGATCTTGTTATTTCTTTTCTTATTATGCCATACCTGTGCATCTTTTGGCTTAGGTTTTCATAGGACACTTCCAAAATTACAATAAAAATGTTCATTTACCTGCTCACAAAACAGGATACCTAAGATACTAACTAAGACCATCCTAGAAATATTGTTTTAAATTAGTTATTGGGCACTTCAGTGTTAGGCTGTATTGTAGCCTGCCTCACTATTCCTGTTCAGTATTTTAAAAACATGTAAAATGTTTTTTCAAGCTTTTCTCATTTCCTTTTGACAGTTTTGTTCATGTCAGGCATTCTCAGCTTCAGAATAAAATATGGAACATTCGCATGAACAAATTAGCCAAAGGAGACCAGTAAGTAGATCCTTTTTCATTAAATGGAAATTGTCATTATTATTAGGTACTAGAACACAGACACTGATTGTAAAAAAGCAACTTCAGGTATGCCTGGGACTTGCATATACCCAGTGGAATTTTTCCCTTTTCCCTTTGAGTAACAACCCCCACTCCCACCCCACCTGCCCTTTCAACTGTTTTGAGACGTTCTCAGAGTTTCAAAAGTAGTTTGCCATGTATACTCAAATAACATAAGCCCAAAGCCTATTTGATACATAGAACTTATATGGCCTTTTGGATCCCCAAAACAAAACTGCTATGTTTTGATTATCTGATAATTATAACGAAAAACAAATTATGCATAAATATAGATACACACACACACATCCATATTAAAACCAGCAATAAATAAAATTGTCTACAGGTATTAGGGAAGAAAAATAATTTTCTAAACACTTGTAGAATATCAGAAATTTTGAACATTGAATCCTATGAATCATTTTTAAATTGTCAGTTTTGCAAAAAGTGACAAAACAGAAAAAAATAGCTGAGACATTTATGGGTATGTGATTCACGGTTAAATTATTTATAGTCCTGTGCTTGTCTATTCAGAAGTAAGATTCGCTGAGTTCAATGGGGCTTATTCACAGGTGATTATTGGATTCCAACCTAAATTCTATGAACAGTTCTTAAGAAGCTCCATTGAAATGACTCCTAAAACACTACAACTGAGCTGGGAATTCCATTGATTTCAACAGGCTTAGTCACAACAACTCTCTTTGCTGTATGTACTATGCACAACATCTTTTCCTAAGCTAGATATCAGAAACAAGATTGATTTTAACAAGAATTTTGAAGCAACATTCCTGAAACATATCTGTTATGTTTCACCAAACAAATAATATATATAGCATTATGGTACCTGTGGGCTATTTTTGTGATAGCACTGTCAGTGATATAGGAACAATTGGCCAAGCTGAGTTCTCGTATATTTGAGCCTGAAGCACCATCAGTAAATGCTTTTAGTCCTCCATCACTGACTCTAAAACAAATAGAAAATAAGTTATCTGATATATGTCACAATTCTAATAATGCCCTAAAAACTAGCATCTGAATGCAATATCATCTATAACTAAACTATACAGCAGTCAATATTTGTCTCTGCAACTATTACAAAAGTGGGTACTACAATGCTAGTTTTTTCAGAACTACAAGCTAAACAATGAGATTGTTGGAAACCTGTTTCCATCTGGTAGCTAAATGGCAATGTTCTCTGAGAAGGAAGTCTCATTAAAATGAATTGGACTTACTTCCAAAACTTGACTCTCACCAGGAGTGCCAACTTGGCTCCATGACCATGGGTGCCCGGGGCCGTGGGTGCCATGCAGCTTGCATGGCCCTGGCACCAAAAGTTGTGGGTGCTCAAGCACCTAGGCTCCGGGGAGTTGACACCTATGACTCTCACTGTGGGTGAGAGTCAAGACAGCGCGAGCAGTAATCTGTTCATTCAACAGGACTTCCATTTCCTCCCCACTGCCTCCCACAGTCCCTCAACTCCATATGGTCAGAAGCACACAGGAGACTGAAAGAGAGAAGAGAATCCCAAAATTCCACTACACAAGTAGATTTCTATTGCAAACACAAGGATGGTATGTATGGAATAAGGTAAAGGTAAAGGGACCCCTGACCATTAGGTCCAGTCGTGGCCGACTCTGGGGTTGCGGCGCTCATCTCGCTTTATTGGCCAAGGGAGCTGGCGTACAGCTTCCGGGTCATGTGGCCAGCATGACTAAGCCGCTTGTGGTGAACCAGAGCAGCACATGGAAATGCCATTTACCTTCCCACCGGAGTGGTACCTATTTATCTACTTGCACTTTGATGTGCTTTCGAACTGCTAGGTTGGCAGGAGCAGGGACCGAGCAACGGGAGCTCACCCCGTCGCGGGAATTCGAACCGCCGACCTTCTGATCGGCAAGTCCTAGGCTCTGTGGTTTAACCCACAGCACCACCCGTGTCCCATGTATGGAATGTCACCCACTAAATTGAAATAATTTACTGAACAGTAGTCCACTAACTTCAGTAGGACTACACAAGAATAAGTGGTTCTTGTGGTCTCACGCAAATGGTGGCTTTATGATGCTTTTACTAGAGTGGCCCTGTAATGCATTTAAGTGGTAGACACTTGCCCACACCACCCCCAATCTTGTTGTCTCTGCCATGTCATCAGTCTACATTTTATCACTGTTGCTGCACTACATCTGGGGAAGGAAGCTGTTGATGTCCTGTTCTACAAATATAATGTGCTGGTTGGTCTAGCACAGGGGTAGGCACCTAAGGCCCGTGGGCCACAAGCGGCCCATGGGGGTCGTTTAACCGACCCACGAGCCGCCCCCGAACTGAGCCACCCACTCGGTGAGTCCCCGCATGCTGCGCTAAACCGGCACAGTGCGGAGCGGGGACTCGCTTTTGTGGTGCCGGAAATCGTGTCTGCGCAGACGCCGGAAATCGCGGGCGCAATCCAGCCCACGGAGGGATCTCCGCTGGAGTGAACTGGCCCAGGCAAGGTAAACCTTGCCAACCCCTGGTCTAGCATATTGTGGTGTCACAGTGGGGCACAGACCTTTTCTCTGTTCTGTGTGCTTATTTGCAGGCATGGAGGCTAACACATTTTTTTGCTAATTTGCAATTTTGTTAAAATGAATAACCCACACAGTCATTTGAATGTAACGGAATACCTTATGCAATCTGATAATTTCAGTACAACAATATCAGGCAGCGGTGCAATCATCTTGAGACTCAAATCTGTTATCTTCTGGCAGTCAGACACACAAAGGTGTTTCATATGAGGCCAGGATTTGCTTATGAGTTTGAAAGTTAGGTCAGTAATCTGATTACTCCCTATTGAAATCACAAAACAACAATTAGGTTACATTTGGCCTGAAGTCAATAGCTTTTTCAGTCACAAAATGCATGTCTACTTATGCACACGTCTATGTCAAAGAGCCAATGCCATGGTAAAAAGGTAGCACATACAACTATTTTGCAGGAACTATTATACTATGTCATCACTAACCTTGTATTTTCATCTTGACAAGTTTACATTTAGCAAGTGCTTTAAAAGCTGCATCAGAAACATGTGGGGATTCATTAAATTCAACAGACACAATCTGATGGCATTTTTCAGCTAAAGCCTTTAAGAGAAAATACACAGGTTTCAAACGCATTGTATTTTATGTGGAAAATATACATTTTATAATAACAAATGCTGGAGTTTCTATCCTCTCATATCCAACTGAATACTAATAACTGAAGAAGTAAAAATGGCACATCAATTCTGATATTGTTCTTAGTAGCTACTGTTAGACTACTGCTGCAAAATCGAAACATATCTCTGCATAAAGTTAAACGTTTGATAAAAATGACACACCCATTAGTTTTTTTATATATATATTACATTACTGAGTGCTTAACAATCTGATTCAAATTGGATTGTAGGTAAATTCATCTGAAATCATCTTCTGATTAAATATGTACAGTACAGTAATAGGTTATTAGCTGTTATGGATTACTGGGGGATTGAACTCATACAATATATCATAATCTCATATCATTCAGATGTCAAATATCGCTATCCAAATTCATTCCTAAATAAAAATAAGTAAAATAATATTGTTATGAGTATGGGGGAAAGATTCAGTAAAGAGCTAGAATTTGATCAAACTTATAAATTCATGAAGCAAAGTTTGCTTAATTAAAACTAAACCAAGGGCTGTTGCATTCAGTTTAGGATCACAAGCTGAGGCAGCGTCAAATAGCTAGCCAGGGATAAGCCAAGCCGCTATCATGAAAAAAGGGGTTGATGGCCCATCTAAGACGAAGAGTCTAAAAAGAGACTGCCAAAGTGAATGGGTTAGTGTGGCAGGTGGCAGGAAAAGAGTGTCTTTAGCAAGGTGTACTGGAGAGAAGAAGGGAGAGAAAAAAGAGAGAGGTCCATCTTGGGCAGGCTGGCTGAAGGCAGGCTGGGAGAGATGCCTTGGACTCCAGTGCTGCACTGGTGCAGGGAATAAGCCCTTCTTGAGATGACCATGCTGTAAGATCTGGACTCCTCTGTAATGGCTTTAGGGGTTGCTTGTGCGTAAGTTGCCGCCGCTCTAGGCTAGGTTGGCTGGTTAAACCATTTCTCGCTGGACAGCCATCCACTCCGTGGCTGTTCAGTCGCTGGCAGAATCCGTCAGTGGGCGTTTCTTAAACCTCTTCCAGCAAAGAAGTTCTTTGACGCCAAGTCGCCGCCTACTTTCCCTGCGCGGAAGTCTTCTGCGCAGGGTGGGTATGGGCAGCGGAGGACCTGTGCTCTCCTCTCTGGTCTCCTGCGTAGAGTCCTGGAGCCCCCTCTCTGCTCTCCCCATCGGCCCCCCTCTATCCCTGGTGTTGCGCTGATTTTCTTCCCCAGCCGGAGACCTGCCTCTCTCCCTGCTTGGCCCCTCTCCAGCATTGCTGTGGAGCCTCGCCTCCTCCGCTAGTCCCGATGGCAGTTCCCTGACATCCTCCATCTAAATTCAAGTGTAAATATGTGAATAAAACATATTTCTTAAAGCTATGACAGCCTCCACTGTGTCTTCAGTGCCCCAAAGGAGCACAGACCCTGGTTGAGGGCAAAGACCCCCGCAATCCTGTGCATGGTTGGTTAGGATTGAGGGGGCCTGTAACAATACGGTAATCCCCATGAGGCTCTGTGTAAAGTGAAAATGGAGATAGAGAGCTTTATCCATTTATTTCATGCAAGGCTCCCAAAAAAGAAGTAAGCAGTGCAGTCATCCTATGTAAAGGGGAGCACTTTTTTTACATCTTCTTGCCAGCCAAATGAAGCAGGGGTGGAACAGTGATTTCAAAGAGTAAACTCTCTCATGGTATCTACTGCCTGGCAAAAAAAGGGAATGGGAATTTTCCTTTCTTTCAGCAGGAAAATTAGACTGTATCGCCTGCAGTACATGGCATACAGCATTCTAGTGGAGGGAAGAGGAATCTGATCCTCAGATGCTTCATTCTTTTCCAGGTGGTAGGTGCAGAGTCCCAATATAATATGCCACTTGTGGGACTGCTCAGTTGTGGGGCCATCCCAACAGAAGAACACTGTTACTTCACCAGTAAAAAGCCATTGTGGCTTCTATTGTTTTTTAATCTGACTGGGAACAAAACCAAGATAGAGCTAAGCTAACTTCTAGAATAGTTTTCTTTAGTTTTGCTGTAAAATGCCATATTTTTCATGTCTGGAAATTAACAGAATATATGTTTACAAAAAAATATATGACCGTTTTGGTTTCTTACCTGAATACATCTGTCTGATAGAGTGGGCATTTCATTAATGATCAAGTGTTTGATACCACTGCAGCTGTCAGCAATATTCCTGAAGCCTTCCACTGTGAGCTGATTTTTAAAAACATTTTTAATAGAAAACATGAACTGTATGCCAGTATTGAAAATCATTATTAACACCTATATTATGAGAAAATTATTATACATTATTTTCAAGCTAGTAAAGGAAAACTACAAAATATATTATCTGGAACAAAAGAAGATTTGTTTCACGAGAATCTATAAGAAAACAGTCTGTCTGAAAATGTCGGATTCCAGATTCACAGCATTTCCCAGCTTCATAAATACTGGGTATGTGTGTACATGTCAAACGTGTTTTTCCATTTAAATATTAATTTTGGAAAGTTAATCCTATACATAGCAATGCCTTTATGAATCCATGCTATTTCTGGTTAAGAAGCCTAGGAAAATTAATAAAAATTTAAAGTTCAAATGAAGCCTATGTTAAATAAATAGGTGCTATAGAGAATGCCCTTCTATGTTCTTCCCACTAAAGGCTCATTCAGCTATAACACAAAATTATAGTTTGGAGCTAAATGAGTGGATCTTGGGCTTGCATGATCCCCTCCTCCCCAAACTCTCCCTGCCTTCCAATATCATGGCAAGACATCGTTTGTTGCTACATGGGGAATCAGTGGCCCTTAGATGTTGCTGAAATACAACTCCCATCACCCATTGGCGATGCTGACTGGGGCTGATGTGACTGGAGTCCAATAACAAATGGAAAGCCATGGAAAGCTGTGAAGGTGTTGGACCAGTGTTTAGAGGCAGAGAAGGGCTGGATGGGGGCTAATCAACTGAGGCTGAGACCTGATAATCTGTAAGTGCTGTGAATAGGTGGTTCCCATACCCAGATATTAGGTGTATGACATGTCCTGGGAGGGGTTGCACTCCTTCGGAAGGAACGGGTTTGTAGTCTGGAAGGACTCTTGGATTCTGACTTATCCTGGAGTGGCTTCTGTGGTTAAGAGCGTTTATGCTCAGCTAAGGCTGATTTGCCAGCTTTGACCGTTCCTAGATCAGGATAGCCTGGCCTCAGTTGTCCATGCACTGCTGCCCTCCCATCTGGACTACTGTAATGTGCTGTATGTGGAGCAGCCCTTGAAGAGCACCAGAGAGCAATTAGTACAGGATGCAGCAGCTACTAGGACTAGTAAGTAAGTAGGGCAGCTGATAGGACCATGTGTCACTTGGTCCTGAAAGCACTGCATTGGCTGCCAGTGAGCTGCCAGGTGAAATTGCTCTTAATACTAGCATATAACTCTTTTAAAACTGTTTTTAGAATGTTTTAAAACTGTTTTAAGATTAATATGATTAGTATGTTTGCTGCCCTGGGCTTCTTTGGAAGGAAGGGTAGGATGTAAATGAATAAAAAAGGATATAATAATATGAATATTCAGTAAGCGTGCTTAGAACTGTAGCTTTAGTATCACTGCAGCTGAGAGATAGATCATTTTCCTCCCAGCACCAATTTTTAAATTCAATAATTCTAGATCGGGCAGCACCAATACAATTCTTCCACGTTTTTGAAGGTCTATAAGTCAGCTTCATATTTAACAACTGATAGACATAGGTGACCAGGAAGTCACTGCCAGTGAGTGAATGAAATTCCATGCTGGCAAGTGAGCAGGGCATGTAGATAAGCAACAGGTGGCACTTTCTCTCCTCTGCCAGCTCACTTAGTTTCTGAATTGGTCATGGAGGAAGAACAAGCCCTTCTTCTGCAACCAACATGGAAACTAAGTAAGCATGTGGAGAAGGAATGGGGTGGCTTGATACCTTCAATCAGCTTGGAAGAAGATGTTGTTGCTGCTGTTGTATTTCCATGCAGGCCACAAAGGAGGAGGGGGGTGCCTTCTCTCCTTTGCTGCCTGAATGGGTATTCAGGACACTAGCCTCTTAGCCAGCTACTAACATCTGTGGGCTTATTTACAATGCCAACATGAATACTAAAATAAGTATACTAGGACTCCAAATTTTAAAAACAGCTCAGAAAGAAGAGTAAGCTTAATGCCATAAGTAGAAGCTTACTTGAATGCAGCCAGTAACATTGAATTTTAGAATTTATTTTAGACATGGGAGGAAGAAGTAAATTTAGAATGATAAATGTGGGGGACAGGCTAGAGAAGACACAAAAATATAAACTTATTTCAGGCACAAACTCCACAGTTCTTATTTTCAAATGACATATAGCAAATAAATATGTGATACCCATCGTTTTAACTTCTGCCTCTCTGCTTCCCCACCAATTGCTCAAGAATATCTACAGTATGCCCACAAAGATGCCTACATATCCAGCTTAAAAGACTTCCATATAGCTTTGCTCTACTGTACTGAATTCACACTGCATACAAAATATCTCAGTTGCATGCATTTCTAATTTATGGACTATTAACAATAGCTAGTTTGCTTCCATAAATAACTTGCCTTAGGTAACACATTCTTTCTTGGTTCTGTTCTCTCTGGGCTGCCTGAATGATGCAAATCTAGTGGAATGTAAGCACCACTGCCAAATTGCAAATTTATTAAATAAAGGTAACAGATAATCTTTCACATGGTATAAGAACTGGATGCCAGCTTTTGTGCCATTTTCTATCTCGGCATAGGAAACAGTTCACAAGAGGACAGAAGGTCATGTTGAACAATTCCCAGGGGGCGAATGCTCCTTGAGAAAGTACATTCAGATGTTATTAATTTAAACACAGCATTTCTAATTCATGCTGTGAAAAGATAACTAATCACTATAGAAAATATATGAAGAACTGCAACATGCTCCACAAAATATCAGTTTCTGGACTTTTCCTGAAATGTAAGCTTAGAAACTCTTGGGGACTGGGAAAATCTGGAGCCATGTTTCCTTATCTTATCTTTCTTCCCTTTTAAATTGAAACTATTTCCAAGAAGTTGGCAAGAAACTAGTTGAAAATCTGATTATTGTTTTCTGATAAATTGTAATTATTACATTTTTTCCTCTCACACACAAAAAGACCACTGTTCTAATTGGGAGATACTGGGAGTATTAACAATTTATTTTTTTCATGGCTGGGACTTCCCAATCCCAACCTATTTTATTATTTTAGAAAGCATGTTTGACTTGATATTTACTGGTAACAACCATCCTTTAATTCATATTCTTTGAGAGTTGGCAATACACTGTATTGTAGCTGCTTTGGAACAAACAAAATCAATATAATTGTCACTTTCAGTATTGGCTTTTTCAACAACTGTTCCCTGTACTATTTCATGAAGTACTTCTGAAACTCCACAGTATTCTAAAAGCAGTTTGCTTTATAGTATATGTGGGGTTGTGGTGGTAGTGGAAAAAACTCAAGTCCAAATCCCCTCTGGATATGTGGAACTAATTGGGCAATGTCTAGTCAGTTGGACTAAGACTGGTATCCTATCAACAGCTATTAACATATACAATGGATTTTGCTACAGAATTGTGTATATATCATGTGTGTATATCATGGGTATGCACAAATTGCAGCCCAGGTTGTACATTATAATACATCTTTTTGGCTTGAATAAAAATATTTCCGTTAAACATAAAATGGACCACATATTGGAATTATTGCCATTTAGGGCCTCCTAGCTTTGAACTAAAGCTCTGTATAGTTAAAGCTATGGTTTTCCCAGTAGTGATGTATGGAAGTGAGAGCTGGACCATAAAGAAGGCTGATTGCTGAAGAATTGATGCTTTTGAATTATGGTGTTGGAGGAGACTCTTGAGAGTCCCGTGGACTGCAAGAAGATCAAACCTATCCATTCTTAAGGAAATCAGCCCTGAGTGCTCACTGGAAGGACAGATCGTGAAGCTGAGGCTCCAATACTTTGGCCACCTCGTGAGAAGAGAAGACCCCCCGGAAAAGACCCTGATGCTGTGAAAGATTGAGGGCACAAGGAGAAGGGGACGACAGAGGACGAGATGGTGGGACAGTGTTCTCAAAGCTACCAGCATGAGTTGACCAAACTGTGGGTGGCAGTGGAAGACAGGAGTGCCTGGTGTGCTCTGGTCCATGAGGTCACGAAGAGTCGGACACAACTAAACAACAACAAAGCTTTGAACGAAGCTTAATTTGTAGATAAGAATAGGCAGAACACTCCATAATGTTACTCCTACTCCCCTACATAGATTTTCTAATTTTTGGATTAGTGCCGCTGGAAGAGCCATCATGCCAGCTGTTCAAATCAGTCTGGCAGATATGCCCGCAGAGGCATTGCTGTGATAACACTTTGCCTCCTACAGCCTCCAGGAAATGTGAGGTGGCCTGAACATTGCCAGCTGACTCTGTCTTGGGGCAGTCCAACCCTATCTGCCAATAACAACTATATTCTGGAACATAGCACAGTATTAAGTCTCTCTCCAGGCTGCTTTGACCCCTGTTAAATCAGTAGGGTATTTTCCTCCTATGCTGGAAATAGATATATGGAAATTATAGGGTACAAAATTTTAGAAACTTATCAGCTGGGTTTTCAACTAGGCTGGAAACAATTTGCTTCCGTGATTACACTACGCCTAGTATTAGCAGCATCTCTCAGTTGCCCACAATTGTAGACTTGCTGGAGCTTTTTGTGGTTTGGCAGTAGAGCTGAGCAAACTAAAGGAGCTCCTGGCCTTCAGTGGTGCTTTTGCATCACTGAAGGATTTTAGGTTGAGAGTAAGGAGTGCCAGTCTCCGGCAAACCCCTTCAGCAGTGCCATAGCGGTGGTTTTTGCCCCAAGCGAAGCCTCCAGAGGCGTGCCACTGAAGCTCTCAGCCTGTGTGTGTATGTACAAAATGCTTGTGTGCGTGCCAAACTGGCTTCAGAGAGTCGCCTTAAAGGGTCAGAGGCTTGGGGAAAATCAGCCTGCTTTGAAGATTAGTTGGAAATTGGGAGGGGGGAAGAGGTGAATATGAGATTGACCTGCATAGCCTGCAGTCATAAGACTGGTCACCTCAGCTCAAAAAGGATATTGAAGAGCTGGGGAAAAAAAATTCAGAAAAGGGCAGCCAAAAAGATCAAGAGGTTGGAGCAACTACTCCAAGAGGAAAGGTTGCAATGTTTGGGGCTTCTTGGTTTAGAATAAAATAATAATAAGGGGGGGCATGACATACTTATATAAGATTATGCGTGGTGTGGAGGAAGTGGACTGAGAGATGCTTTTCTCCTTCTCTAATACCAGAACCTGAGGGCATCCAATGAAGTGAAATGTTGCAAGATTCAGGACAGACTAAAGAAAGTACTTGTTCACACAGTGCATAGTAACTATATAATTTGTTATCTGAAGTTGTAGTGACAGCTGCCAACTTGGACGGCTTTCAAGAGATTTAGACAAATTCATGGGAGACAAGACTGTAAGTGGCTACTAGCCATGATGGGCTACATTCTACCTCCAGTGTTGGGGCACTGGGCCTCTGAATGCCAGTGGCCAGGAATCACAAGTAGGGAGAGTGCTGCTGCACTCAGGTCTGCATGGGGGCTTCCCATAGGCAACTGCTTGGTGATTATGAGAACAGGATGCTGGACTAGATGGGTCTTTGGTCTGATCCAGTACAGCTGTTACATTAAGTCACCCCTTAATAGAGTTACCCAATCTGGGTATTTCATTGCCCTGGTGACAAGCTGGCTGGCTATTCTGCCTGCAGTCAGATGGTCAGCAACAACTGCCTGTTTCCTGGCCACATTACACCAACTTTTGGAAGTTCTCACTTCAACAAAATTGTGTTTACAACCAGCAATGTAAATTATTATTCTATCTCCTGGGTTTTGTGTCTCACTGCAAGCCAATAAAATTTATTAGATTATTAAGCCATTCTTCACCCTAGCTCTGAAATAAGTCCTAAAAATCAATACAATGAGAGAGAAAGCAATCAGTTGCAAGTACACCAACAAAAGAAATCTGGAATGTGAAGCGTAAGCAGAGCTTTTTCTGTTACAGTCCAATACTCACTGGTATGGAGTACTGGCATCTCTCCCCCCCCCCCCCCGTCCATTTTGTGCTGGCACCCACAGCACAGGGCCTTCTCGGTAGTGGCGCCCGCCCTGTGGAATGCCTTCCCATCAGATGTCAAGGAAATAAACAACTATCTGACTTTTAGAAGACATCTGAAGGCAGGCCTGTTTAGGGAAGTTTTTAATGATTGATTTTTATTGTGTTTTTAACATCCTATTGGATGATTATTATTACATTATCAATATATGACTAACAGTACCTAATTTTTTATCCAAAAACACACTGACTAGAAATTAAAATAAGTGGGGCACAGTTACAACATGATGTTGCATTATAATGCAAAGTTCTTCTGTCTAAGACTTCAACCAGCTTGAAACAGGAACCCTGTAGCAGCGGCGTAGCGTGGGTTGTCAGCACCTGGGGCAAGGCAAGTAATTTGCGCCCCCTAACCCGGGGCAAGGCAAGTAATTTGCGCCCCCTAACCCCTAACCTGCCGCCGCTGCCAGCTTCTTCTTGCTGCTGCCTGGGCTGGGGTATTTACGGTAAGGTAGCCGCGGCGGCGGGTCGTGTCAGGTGATCTGAGGCGAGTTGCCGCTGGCGCTGCCGCCCAAACGACGCCGCTTGCCCAGAGGAGGAGGGCAGAGAGGCGAGGAAAATGCAACATGGCCCAGCAGCTGCAGCGGCGGCGGCAGGGCTGTGAGGAGGGGCTGCCTGGTGCGCCCTCCGTGGCCCTGACGCGCGGGGACCGCTGAGAGCCGCTGCCTGCCGGACGCCTTCAGCCCGGACGCACGCACAGCTCGTCAGTTCCGCGAGACATGGGGCTCTGCTACAGCCTGCGCCCAAGGCTCTTCGGCGACTCCGGAGGCGGTGAGCGCGCCCCCCCAGATGTTGCGCCCGGTGCGGCCGGCCTCCCTGCACCCCCCACACTATGCCACTGCCCTGTAGTGTTGTCTGGGATTTGCAGAGGGTGGGGGAAGTTTCAGTAAGAGGAAAAAGACACCTGTTTTCTTGCCCGTCTTTCTGCAACCTTCTGCCATTGTGCTATATAGTTCTAAAGGGCCCAGAGGCATGCTAGAAGACAGTGCACTTCCCTCAGCACTGGTATTACAAGCCATGCCACCTCATTCTGAACTAGTTTCAGCTTCCAGACCCAATGTAAGGGAAGTCCCTCATGGACTACGGTAGCTAAGCAGTCCCTGTTTAAAAATCACCATAGCTGGTAAAAACTGCTTATTCTACTTTCAGATTCATGTGCTAATGGTGAAATATATGGCCCTTGATGATATAATATGCACATGATTCTCTCCACTCCATAAAGAGAATACCCCTATGGAGAAAAGTGGCAAGTATGAAGTAGCCTTCGAACTTTTGAAGTGAATCCAGTGACACTGATTTAAGTGATCCATGTTGTGATGGTTAAGGAAGGGAGAATGCAATTAGGATAGACAGGATGGGGCTATCCAAGGAGTATTCAGCTCACACCTCTATATGGGCCAATGCTTCTTAACTGATAAGAACCACATACTGCATGCATTCATATGATGTGCATTTTAATTTTGAAATTATTACATTGAAATTATTTTTATTATGAGACAAATTAAGGGCCCTTGAACCTTCACAGATGGGGTTCATAGATGTTTTTCAAGCAGGATATTTTTTAAAGCTCTTTCCTCTACCATTACTTCCCCACTAGCTTCCTTGCTTTGGCCAGTCTGTATCTCCATTTCCTAACTTCACTCAATTAATATCCTCATTCCTGCCCCTTTACATTTCACCATAGCTTCTATAACCTGGTAAGCACGTAGGTTTTCTGCCTTTTACACTTTGTTTAGATTTGTTCTGTTTGTGTTTTGTTGATTTATTGTATCCTGTTTTGGGGTAGACGAAAAATATTAACAAATAAATAACAGGAACAGGCCTGTTGCAAAAGCCTCAGTAGCAGATAGGAAACCAAGGAGGTCTCAGATCCTTCTCTCGGCTCTCAACCACTCCAGCAATCACTGAGGCTGTTGCTTCAGTTTTAACACAGAGGCAAATTCTTTAGGAAAGGGTTGTTTGAGGAATGACCTACCATTGCTGATAGGACAGAGGGGGACATGGAAGGGTGTGCAATAGGTCTCTATATCCTAAACAGGGTGGCTGGAAATTGGGAAATTGCCAAGTGAGTGCATGGCTGGGCAGCTTTCTTTCTTCTGCAGAGAACTTCACCTGCTTTTACTACTTGATTTATGTCTTTTGCATGCATATGTGGTACTAGTGGGAAGGGATCGAATAAGGGAATTGTCAGGGAACTGCCATCGGAGCCAGAGGTGGAGGGAAGGCTCCAGAGGGATGCCGGAGAGGGTCCCAGCAGGCAGAGAGGCAGCCCATCTGCTGGGGAAGGAAATCAGCGTAACACCAGTGGAGAAGGGGGGCAGATGGGGGAATCGGAGAGGAGGCTCCAGGACTCTTCACCGGAGACCAGCGGAGAGAGCATGGGTGCTCTGCTGCCCACTCCCTCCCTGCGCAGAAGACTTCCGCGCAGGGAGAGTAGGAGGAGACTTGGCATCAAAGAACTTCTTTGCTGGAAGAAGTTCAAGAAACGCCCACTGACGGATTCTGCCAGTGACTGAAACAGCCACGAAGTGAAGGGCTGTCCAGACAGAAAGGGTTAAACCAGGTAACCTAGCCAGGAGTGGCGGCAACTTACGCACGAGCAACCCCTATAACCATTACAGGAATATCCAGTGCTTATTTATTTATTAAATTTATATCCCCCTCTTCTTCCCAAGGAATCCCATTTTCTGCTGTAGCTCTTGCAGTTCATTGCTAGATGCTTTTATATTTCACCTCTATGTCTGCACTAGTGAGAATGGAGCAAGGCTCAAAGTGTGCCCTGGCATCACCTGCAGGATCCTTCTATGGTTTCCAATTATTGTTTTATGAATTTGAAGTTATGTTACGATGCTACAGGATGTCCCCACTGTATAGATTCTTACACATACAACAGTGGGCTGCCTAAATGAAGCAGTTTGAAAGAATAGCTGTACACCTCCCTGCAACAACAACAAAAAAGACTGTTGGGGGCTGGGGGCCAAGAGAGAGAGAAAGAGTGGTGTGTAACACTCTCTCTATTTCCCTCTCTCTCTCTTAGTGGAAGGGTGGTAGTATGTTACCATGCTACATTCTTACACTTGACAAAAGAAGGAAAGTGATGTTAGAAAGCTCACTGACAATCTGATTTCCTTTTCAGGAAATCCTGTCCCTTTCAAGGAGCTTTATTTCTGTTTGCTCAGCAGAGGACCCTTGAGTATTGTTAATGTCTGCAAATTGTACGTATGGAAGCAAAAGCACAAAGCAAGCATGTTTTGAGTCCACCTCCAACAGCAATGCATGCTTTCATTATGCAATAAGGACTGGCTGTTTATAGTTAAAGACGCCCACTGGACAAAAGCCAAAAGCCTATAGTGCTATTCCTCAGGAAAATTTAAGCAGCTGTGGTAATGTAATTTAAAACCTCTCAAAACTTTGCTGCAGTGCCTGTACTACTTGATTATACCATGAGTGCTTGGTGCCGTCAGTTCTCGAAAGGAATCACTTCGCTACAATATGAAAAAGAAAACTGAAATGCAAACCTGGAGGCAGCCTGAAATATCCAAGTAGATGAGCTTGTGACACCCTCTTCCAGAGCCGAGGTACAGTAAGCCATTGTCTGTGAATTTTCTGCAATAAGCTAAACTTAAATACTGTAAATTGGGGCATCCCCTATGCCAGATAAAAGAAGAAGTCAGTTACTAAGATGTTGCATACAGATTTCTGGTGCAATTTGATACTGTAGCTAAAAAGCTTTCTAAGAACATGGGTGGATACTGGAATTTAATGGGAATATTCACTTTGCCTGAATACAAAAAAAGCTGTGTTTCACTTTTCTTTGTTGCATGTACTTTACACTGTTTAATAAGATTATTCACGAACCAAAGTCATCTTAAATGAAACCTGATTTTAAAATGATTTTCCTTGGTTGTAAACTCAAACGTTTGCACTAAATTAGAAATATATGACTCTCAAACATTTTAAGGACCAAGTTGTAACATTAACTTCACATTGTTTTTTAAGCTTTTTGTGTTCAAAATGAAAACCAGAACTCTATCAAAGGATATTAAAGGCATAAAAAATTAAACATAATGTTAAACCATCCCTGCTTGTGTAATTGTTTCCATTAAGGTTTGACACAGCTATTCTAACAAAACAAAAATACAAAATAGTTGTGTGCTCACATAACAACCTAAAGCTGTAATACTTTGCTATATCTGGAAGTAAGCCTCATTGAGCATGGTGACATTTTTTGAGTAAATATGCACGGGATTGCACTGTGTGACTTATTAATAGGAAACGTTGATGACATATATCCAGTGACAGACAAAGGAAGTTGGTTAGACAATATGCACAGCAAACGAATACTCTGAAACTGTACTCTCTACAACTTCATTTTTATAATACATATTTAGGCATTATCATACTGAAGAGTATTAATTTTATACAATTATATAGTAGTTGAACTAAAATAAGAGATGCAATGCCACAATTACCACAAATGAAAGCTTGCAGAAGAAAAAATACACTGTATGATTAGGAGTAGACAACATGCTCTGCAAGAAATTTTAGTTCAGGAAAACATTTAAGGCAACTTCACAAGTCAGCAAAAGCTAAGCTGGGAACACCCACCATGATGAGTGTATGACATCATGACCACTGCTTGTAAGACTTTTGTGTTCTTAATGAATAAGAGAGGGAAAACTTTGCAGATAATAAGGGTTAAATTTAAAGACATATGGAAAGAAATATAAACAGTAAATATTTCTTTTTGTATTAAGACAAAAAGGCAGGTAAAGCATTCAGATAAACTTTTCTGTGAGAAGATAAACACCTAAGATCTTCCAGCAATAGCACATTAATTTTTAGGGGTACAAACTGTGGATTATATTCTCAGTATGTACATCATTATGACAAGTAACAATGAATGGTAACAGACTTCATCTTCTCTTGCCAAAGTTAAAATGCTCCAGCTTGTATTAGTCAGTATCTAATATTATTTATGGCAAGAATGGGAACCTGTGGTCCCACAGATGTTGCTGGACTCCCAGCTCCCATCAGTCCCAGCCAAGCACAGCCAATGGTCATAGATGATGGGAGTTGTACCACAGCAACATCTGGAGGGTCATAGGGCCAATCCCTGCAATGGGTTTTAATTATACAGTACTTTGTTCTTCTAGACTTCAGGTGTCTGTTAATATAACAATGTAATAAATAAATAAGTATTCAGAAGTCCCAAATGCATGGCTGAATTGAAACAAGCTTTTTACAACAATATATTTCTATGAAAATGTGTGTGTGCATACCTTTCAAAGAGAAGGGAGATTAGGTTACCTTTTATTTTATTTCCCTTGGAGGGATGCTCTATTAGATGTCTCAACATATGGGATGTATTGCATCCCCTATACTTGGCATTCACGTGGCAGTGCTTTTTGTGTCAATCTCTTCAAAGCCCTGACTGAGTGTAGCCAATCAGACCAACAGAAAAGGAGGGTTCAAAGTGGGGATAATGTTTATTAAGGAAGTGCAGGCTCACAATGAATGAGCTTTGTTTGGCCCAGCAACATCACCAACTGTATGATTTATAAATGTTACTGAAGAATTGTGTTAAAATATAACATAGTACATAAGCTGCACCTAGCTGAGACTGCCAACAACAGGAAACTGGTGCAAAAACTAAGGGTTTTGTGGGAGGGGTCTTAAAGGAAATTTCAACCTGAGCTGTTTGCTTGTTTTCTTTTTGTGGTTGCAGGAGATAATGTGATTAGGACAACATAGCTTGGCAGGCGATATAACTTTTGCAATGTTCAGATAGGAAAACTACAATATGGCATGCTGAGAACAGAAAGTTCATTCACACTGATCCAAACTGAGACAGAGAAGCAAAAGATGATTTAGCTATATTTAAATGGAATATTATTTTTGCAGGGGGAAATGTCAGCATTTGAAAAGGCTTTATGAACTTGGAGGCTGCTTTGAAAATACCACTAGACCACTAGAAAATGGCATAAGGGTATGAAAATATACAGATCAGACATTTATCTGATCATCATACTAGAGCTGATTCTAGCTCACAGCAAGAATTAACCCAGCTTTCATTTGCTGCTGTACACACAGGAACATGGGCACGAAGAACAGATTAGCTATTTAACAAACTGCCTATATAACATACAGTGGTACCTCGGGTTAAGTACTTAATTCGTTCCGGAGGTCCGTTCTTAACCTGAAACTGTTCTTAACCTGAAGCACCACTTTAGCTAATGGGGCCTGCTGCTGCCGCTGCACCGCCGCTGCACGATTTCTGTTCCCATCTTGAAGTAAAGTTCTTAACCCGAGGACTATTTATGGGTTAGCAGATTCTGTAACCTGAAGCGTATGTAACCTGAAGCATATGTAACCCGAGCTACCACTGTACTTTATTTCATTCAAGCAAATTATGACCAGTTGAGATGCATAAGGAAGGAGTCCAGGCAAAACATACTGAAGGCTTGGTTTCCAGATGTTTGATCATATTGGTTGCCTCCTCTGCACACATTCCAGCTTGTCAATATCTTTCTTAAATTGTGATGCCCAGAACTGAACGCATTACTCCAGGTGTGGTCTGATCACGGCAGAATAGTGCAGTACTATGACTTTCTCGTGATTGGGACATTATATTTCTGTTGATGCAATCTAGAATAGCATTAGCTTCTTTGCTGCTACTTTACACTGTTGACTGTTAAGCTTGTAGCCTACTAAGACCCCTAGACCTTTTCTCATGTTCTACTGACAGACCAGGTGCCCCCCATCTTATATTTGTGCAGCTGGTTCTTCCTGTCTAAGTGTAGAACCTTACATTTATCCCTATTGAAATTCATTTTGGTAGTTTGGGCCCAGTTCTCCATTCTGTTAAGGTAATCTCCAATCCTGATTCTGTCTTCAATACTTCTACAGCATTAGATACCTCTCCCAGTTTGGGTGTCATGCGCAAATTTGATGATCATCTTCTCAGTTTCATTATCCAAGTTGTTTATAAAAATGTTTACCAACAAATGCCTCCCATTTTTCTTTCTTGTTAGAATCATCTGCATTTGTGCCTTCAATATTTCACCTTTAAGAAACTTCCATCCATCCTGGACTCCCTTCTCTTTGAGTATTTCTGACATACAGTGGTACCTCAGGTTAAGTACTTAATTTGTTCCGGAGGTCCGTTCTTAACCTGAAACTGTTCTTAACCTGAAGCACCACTTTAGTTAATGGGGCCTCCTGCTGCTGCTGCCGCTGAGCCGCCAGAGCACGAATTCTGTTCTCATCCTGAAGCAAAGTTCTTAACCTGAAGCACTATTTCTGGGTTAGCGGAGTCTGTAACCTGAAGGGTATGTAACCTGAAGCGTATGTAACCTGAGGTACTACTGTACAGTGGGATCTCACACAGTAGTTCCTCAAGTTTGTTAAGGAAATCAGCCTTCTTAAAGTCCACAGTGCATGTCCAACGACACTCAGGTTTCCCTTGCCTCTGTCTAATGAAACCCAAGAGGACATTATTGTTTCCTCTCAATGTTCACTGTACTTCCACTTTGTTGATCTCTGGTGCTGGTGAGGCACCAAGATAGGTGCAAGATAGGTATGTGGAACTTGAATAGAAAACATGTGGCCCTCCATATGTTGTTATCAGCCCTAGTGAACATAGCCCATTATCAGAGATGATGGTAGTTATAGTCCAACAACATCTGGAATGCTGCAAGTTCCCAATACAAGAAGTCTCATTGAACTCAGGGAGCCTTATGCTTCACAACTGGTAGGGAGCTTCAGACATAAGATTTAGACTAGCTTGCGTTGTGTCTATGATTCTTAAAGTATATGCATAGTACAGAAGGGAGCAGGGAAGCAGCTAGAAGATGTTTCACAAGGGTTGACTTGTCAGTATTTTTGAAATTCCTGCCAAGAACCTTTTAGAAGTCCAGTATCTCACACTTTCCTATTATAGCCTTCCCTCATCGTGTCTTACCATGCATCCGCATATTAGGGGATTAATCAGACACATTGTGAGCTTCAGGGAAAGTAACAGAGAACTGGATTTAATGGCCTATTTTAATTAAATTCATTGCAATTTACCTTTAGAAGATGTGAACTGCCTCCTTCAGTTTGATAACCCTGGTATATGATAAGCATTTAATTTGCCAGTATAGCCTTGCAACCACTGGCATAGAGGATTTGTTCTGCCCATCTCCTCCTGCATGGTCCTGTTTCCCTTGACCTATTCATGGACATCATTAGGTGAGGTGCTTTGATGTGCATCACCCCCATGCAATGCATGGTGAGAGGGCTTTCTCAACTACAGCAGCCACTTTACATTTGTCACAACCTCAGTAATTCTATACAGCTTCTTCTCTACCTCCTGAAAACTTTTGTGTTTAGGCAATTCTTTTTGCTGATTATCCACTTAAGTTTTTGTTTCGTTTTGTTTGTTTTAACTGTCCATCTTTTGTTGAATTTTAAAATGTTGTTGTTGTGGCTGTATTTTTAAATAGCTGTCTTTGTTAGCTGCCTTAACTGATTGAACTAGAAAGGTGGGCTATAACTATTCCAAATAAATGAATAACTAACTAACTAGAACGTCTTGGGGTAAACTGCAGTAAAATCAAACATGCCATTAACACAGTTCTCTTTCATTGTCCAAATAGCTCCAAAGTGCCTCATCAGGTCTTTAGCATGCAGGCGTATAATAAGGTAATCATGGTGCTCTATTCAGCTCTAACCAAATTTATTTCATGGTCCTTTCCCAATCTGTTGTTTAGAAGTACAAATAACTGAGGCTTTACATACATACCTGGGAGAAAGTCAATAGGACTTATTTTTGAGTGCATCTATAGGATCGGGCTGTGAACCTGTCATTTTCAGCCCCCTTATCTGTCAGACTCAGAGAGTATCTTGTGTTTGTGGGCACGAAGGGGAGATTAGCAACTGGCCGGTAATGACTTTCTGACTTTCAGATTTTCTGAATCCAGGGAGGGTTTCGTGAGGAGTGGTTTTACCACTGCCTCCTTCAAGCAGGGAAGGACCACCCCCTCTTGCAAGGAGGCAATAATAACCTCCCTGGCCCCTAGTTGTCCCCTCTACGCAAGTTTTTATCAGTCCATATTCTCAAGCCTTACTACTGTCAGTTCCACCACAGCCATGAAGTCCTCAGCCACCCCAGAGCCAGTTGCCTTGGCAGGGATATTGAAGTCTCTCAAAACCAGTGGTCAATGTTTTATTGGAGGGAGGGTGCTGCCCCTGCTTTTTGATCACTGTTTTATTTGGGAGAGGGTTGTAGTAGTTTGACTTTTTTTGTGAGGGGGGTGCTCAGCACTGCCAACTTTTCTGCTGTGAAATTGTTGTTGTTTTCTGGCACCCACAGCAGTTTCCTACAAATTCAAATGTGTCTCTTGGTCCATAAAGTTGGGGGACACTTGTTTCAATATTACAGTGATAGTCAGCGAGAGAGAGCAGCTGATCTTTATAAAGGTGGAATCTTTCTTCTATTGTTATACTAAAATTCAGAATTTATTTATAAAACAGATTGTTTTTACCTTGACAGAAGTCTTAGTGTTCCATTTGTGATATCTGTGTGAGATAAATTTAAGTAAAGGATTGCTGGGCAACCTTCTGTTACAAGCCTTATTAGTTCATCCTGTTCAATAAAGAAAAACATAAATGAAATTGGTTTCATTTTTTAAAGTAAATAATATGGCTCTATATCAGATGCATTTTTTCAGTTCACACTATACTTCAACAGCACACATAGACATCTGATAATAAATTGGACATGCAATAATAATAATATTTAGCATAATCTGCTGTAACCACATTCTTAACATAATATAACATATAAATGTAACTAAGATAACCAGAATCTTTAGGTAGAATAAATGACCTCTTTTGGTTTTGAAAATGGCCTCCTTAAATTGATGTTTCTGATCCATATTTGGCCCATGGTCTGGACGCTCCTCACACCAGTGTAGACTGAGGCTGGAAGTCTATACAGCTTTTCCTTGATTACAAACCATGAAATCATATGGGTTTCCTATTCAAACTTAGTAATATTTGGACTTTAGCCATATTATGCTACATAAATAGAGCACAGCTTTTCATTTTAAAAACGTTGTGTCTTCTCTAGAAATCAAAATTAGAACTAAAATTTACTATATCTGAATTACATTAAGGCTATTTCAAATTTGTTGTATGAATACTTACATTTAACCCTTGGCATTCAGTGACATTTAAGTCTTGCAAATTCTTACAATGAGCTAAAATAAATATAACACCAAATTAGTATCTTGCATTACTTGAAAACATCAGCTAATATCTAGCAGTTTTCAGTAACATAAACCCAAAATGGGAAAGAATGAAATATATTTTATACCAATGGTCAGTAACACTGGAGATATGTCATTTCATTGGGATTACACAATGTTTTCATTGTTAAAAGATCATTTTGCTTTTTCCAGGGACACCCCACCATCACCAAAGGAATGTAGTTATTGCTTTGTTAACACACATTCTCAAACAGTAAGATAAGCCACCCTGTTGAGGACTTGGACAAGCTGCCTGTGACAGCATGTCACTCCTCTGACAGCTCCTAGACTTGATTGGGTCAAGAATGTAAACTTAATGAGTGTTGATACTATGAGTGAATAGAGACATTACAAGCCTTTTTCTTAACTAAGGTTTTGTCCTGTGACATCTCAGCCCATGCTATGGGTCCATCTTGTTTAATGGCCTCACTTTCCTATGATCCCCTTGCCTCCAGGATGAAAAGATACCTCTTTGTCCATTTGGTTTTAGAACTAGATCATATTACTATAACACTGGAACCTAGAGGTGAATGGGGCTCACGCCCAGGTAAATTTGTATAGGATTGAAGCCTACATGTACAGGACAGAGTGAATCAGCATCTTATCCTGTACACCAGGGATAAGAAACCTGTGACCTCCAGATACTGCTTGAACATGACTTCCATCACCTCTGACCATTGATGGTGTTAGCAGACATTGAAATGGAGTCCAATGACATCTGGAGGGCCACTTTCCCACCCATGCTGTTAGGCTGCAATCCCAGACAGTATTTTCATGGAACATGGTATTGTACCAGACAAGGCAGTAGAGCAAATATTTAGAAGCAGGCTAAGAAGAATTATAAGATCATGAGAGGGCAAAGCTCAGTGGTAGAACATCTGCTCTGCATGCGTACAGAAAGTCCCATGTCCAATCCCCAGCATCTCTAGGTTGAGCTAGGAGAAAATATGAAACCATGGAGACTCTGAAACTCTGCTGTCAGTCAGTGTTAACCAGCGCTGGAAAACTTCTGGCCTGTGGAAAGCCAGAGGTTCAAGAGCAGCATCGGCATTGGACAGGCTGGGCAGGTCCACCTTCTATGTTCCAAGGGCGGACCAAACCTTCATAATCTTTTCTCTGGCCTGCCCCGAAAGCCCTTCTCCCTGGGAGCCAGACAATATGACTCCCATCAACTCTGGCCATTGATGGTGCTAGCTAACTCCAGTTCCACTGCCAGACTCCGCCCTCCTGCCCAGCCACATCAGGTAGATTCCTGATGCTTCCCATTCCTTGCCCAACAGTCATGTCAGGCCACAGCGACCACCAGGTAAACCAGTAACAGGGTATTATTATCTTTAATGTGGAATTCACCTTTTTCAAAGGTGCCACACACTGGATCAACATTTTAATTAATCTATTCACAAAGACCCAAGGTCTCTTTCCTGTGTAGTCCCTGCTACTTCAGACTATTAACATATTTGGGAAGGTGGGATTTCTTTTCCCAGTGTCCATCACTTAACACTTGTTTAAAAGAGCAAATGAAATTCAATGTAATTCCCATTCACTCGCTTTCATTTCAAGAAGAAATACAAGGCAGTTCACAAACAAATAAAGTCAACAGCAAAATAACAAGAATAAACATATAGCTACCAAAAATAAAAATGCACTGTAAAACAGCTACATTAAAATACCCATAATTAAAATATATAACAAACCCCTTAAAACAGCATAAGAGTTACAAAAACAATTACCACCAAACACAACCAACCAAGCTTGGGAACCCCTAACCTCACACAATATCAATAAAAATAAAATAAAAACAAAACAAATTGAATTACTACAAGAGATGAAAGTCAGGAGATCAGGGAAATGCTTTTTAAGCAGGTGTATCTTCAGGAGTCAATGGAATGCCAATACTGATGGGGCATTGCATATTTCAGCCAAGAAGGGCATTCCATAGCACTGCTGTCACTAATGAAAATGGTTGCTTCCGTGTTTACTACAAGCCAATAATCATCAGACTATGGCAAAACTAATTGGGTTCCATTTGTTGACCTAAATGCCCTTACGAATTCATTCCCTGAGTTCCCTGTATCAGGTGATACTGTATCAGGTATAATGGTGCGTGACATCATCATTATTTGATAATAAATAAACTATTTATATCTCCATTTAGGAGGGAAGCTCACCATTATTATCACAGCCGAAATTATTTTCAATACACAATGTGCTGATTATTATGGAAAAGCTATTGAGATGTCAGCTTTAATTCATTATAATTTAGGACACCAGTCATGAAAGACCTACACTGACTCCCAGTACAATTCTGAGCACAATTCAAAGTGATGGTGCTGACCTTTAAAGCCCTAAATGGCCTCAGCCCAGTATACCCGAAGGAGCGTCTCCATCCCCATTGATCGTCCTGGACACTGAGGTCCAGCTCCGAGGGCCTTCTGGCGGTTCCCTCACTGCGAGAAGCGAAGTTACAGGGAACCAGGCAGAGTGCCTTCTCAGTAGTGGCACCTGCCCTGTGGAACGCCCTCCCATCAGATGTCAAGGAAATAAACAACTGACCTTTAGAAGACATCTGCAGGCAGCCCTGTATCAGGAAATTTTTAATGTCTGATGTTTTACAATTTTTTATATATGCTGTAAGCCACCCAGAGTGGCTTGGGAAACCCAGCCAAATAGGCGGAGTATAAATAAAATAATAATAATAATAATAATAATAATAATAATAATAATAATAATAATAATTTATTAATTCTAGGGTAATATCTCACTAATATTCTGCTTTTCTTCCAACAGAGCGATTCCTCAAACCCTTGCTGTGCCTCCTTGATTCAGAACCACGCTAGTTAAAGGCTTCCAAACTCAGATTTCAAAGGAATACTCTGACTGTTCCAGCTGTTGTACAAAATAATTGGGACCAGCTGGATGTCAGGATGCAAGTGGTTACAATTATAATACTACTTTTCTTTTGCAAAGCAGCTGACTTTAGGAAGACAAGAAATGGAAGTTCAAGAAACAAAGCAAATAATGGAAAGTCAAACGGCTTAAGAAGAGCATCCGGCACTGTCAAGCGCTACACCCCAGGCCCCCCATGTGATGTGTACACCTATCTTCATGACAAATACTTAGATTGCCAAGAAAGGAAACTGACATTTGTATTGTCTGATTGGCCGGAAGATTTAAAACACATGCTGCTAGCAAGAAATAGAATTCGCAAGCTGAAGAACAACATGTTTTCCAAGTTCACAAAATTAAAAAGTCTAGATTTACAACAGAATGAGATATCAAAAATTGAGGATGAAGCTTTTTTCGGTTTAAATAAACTCACTACACTTTTACTGCAGCACAATAAGTTGAAAATCCTGTCCGAGGAGGTGTTTATTTACATGCCTCTTTTAATTTATTTACGCCTGTATGATAATCCATGGGACTGCAACTGTCAGATAGAAACTCTTATAACGATGCTGCAGCTTCCAAGAAACAGGAACTTGGGAAACTATGCTAAATGTGTACACCCAACAAAACTAAAAGGTCAAAAGCTCAAGCAAGTAAATTCAGAGCAGCTGTGCACTGAAGGAGAAAGACCAGACCCTCCTATTCCAAAACCTAAACCCATCAGACCTGAATTTGACTCTTCTCTCTGCCACATCTACATGTTTCCTGTACGGACACTGGACTGCAGAAAAAAAGGTTTGTATAAGCCAAATACATGTTACTTTTTAGCTGCTCATTAATGACCATTAACGTTATCATCATGAAACTTTACCCAAGGTAATGGAAAGGTGGGGTATATTTTTAAAAATATTTTAGGCTGTAAGCCTTTTGACTGTTACCTGAGAGTAAAACAAATAGAATTCAAGTAATTACTTGTCAGTAGACATGCAGAAGATTACAGTTGGTGGTTATCTAGCCCAAGCGGTGGAATTTTTCACCTATCCATTATTATTAGTATCCATAACAATCAATAGACTTATGATAAAAACTTATAGCATCCTGATTACAAAATAACAAAAGTGGGCATATGTGCCTTAAGTGTGTCAGACGCAAGCAGCCTGGAGGTAGGATGAGCATGTAGCCCTATAATAAATTTAGCATAAAAATATTAGTGGTTTAATCAAACAAATTGTGCCATCCTATAGGAGAAGTCTGCATCTACTTACCACCCATAACTACAAGAAAATTAATTTAGAATAAAAATAATTTAGAGTAATTTATCTTTCAAGCCCCATGTCTTGTAACTGACCCACGTCTACTCAGAAATAAACCTCACTGTATTCAATGGTGGGCTCCAAGTAAGTGGAATTAGGACTGAGGCCTTAATTTGTTTCTACTTGAATTTTAAAAACCAATGAACTGCATTGTTCATTATTGCTATTTTCAAATGGAAAGAAGTTTTCTCTTTTGTTACCTGTAGACTTTATCTGTACTCCTCAGTTACATTCCAAAGCTCTTTAGCAAAGTAGGAAGAAACATGTGAATTCAACTGCTATTTTTTGGCTACCACCCATTCCCTAAATCAGAGGGTAGAGAACCTCTGGCCAGAGGTTTGCCTCATGGGATTAACGTTTGGCTCATGAGATCATTTCCCCCATTTTTAATTCAATGGGACTTGCCTCTTAGTAGACAGGGTTAGAATTGCAGCCAGAGGTGTCTTTATGATGGGCCATTAGTCACTTAATTAACTTAGTCTTTAAATTGCCACAATATATTCATTTCTGCACGCTGCCTTTCTAGACATTCATTAACTTTGTAAAGAAACACACAGGGAAAGTAACTGATTTGCAAATATTTGCTGATACCTGAGACATGCATGTCTATCATGTACAATGATAAATAAAAATGTTTAAAATATTTATATATTGGCATTAGCAGATTATTAAATGGAAAAAAGATTTGTGCAAAATAAACCAATGGCAGCAGAACATAAAATACTAGATGAAATTTTGATTGAATTTTGGATTGGATTTAGGGATGTTTGTAGACCCCTAGGTTCCCTGCCTAGACAAATTTAAAAACGAAATTAGGGAATAATATCTGGAAGGCATCAAAATATTAGCCACATTCAAACTCCTGCTCTAAAAGACCATTAAGTCAAACTGCAACCCCCACACCTGACAACCACACAAGCTATCTTCAAACTAAATAGCACCAGATGAGTTTTAAAAAGTGACCCAAGCCACAAAGTGCAGAGGAAGACAAACTTCTCAATGTTGTTTTGACAGAAAGACAATATGTGAATTAGTGAATCAATAGCAACATTCTTCATAAAAAGTAATTCAATAAGGCAGCCAGAAAACAATGCTCTACATTGTCTACAACATGGAAAGGACACTTTTTGGCACAATCGGTACTACTTGTAGATTTTTAAGATGGTTTCTTTAGGGACGCGGGTGGTGCTGTGGGTTAAACCACAGAGCCTAGGGCTTGCTGATCAGAAGGTTGGCGGTCCGAATCCCCGCGACGGGGTGAGCTCCCGTTGTTCGGTCCATGCTCCTGCTAACCTAGCAGTTTGAAAGCACGTCAAAGTGCAAGTAGATAAATAGGTACCGCTCCAATGGGAAGGTAAACGTGCGCTGCTCTGGTTCGCCAGAAGCGGCTTAGTCATGCTGGCCACATGACCTGGAAGCTGTACGCTGGCTCCCTCGGTCAATAAAGCGAGATGAGCGCCGCAACCCCAGAGTCAGCCATGACTGGACCTAATGGTCAGGGGTCCCTTTACCTTTACCTTTACCTTAAGATGGTTTCTTTAGCACCTCAGTTGGTTTACTTTGTTTCAAACTCTCAGTGGGTACACTGATTCTCTAAAGTTGGTGATACACAAACTAAAGGAGTACTGGGCAATGTATTTGGGAATAGGATATGCACACAAGGCTACCACCTTACTGAAGCTAAGTAGGTGTGAGTCTGGTCAGTGTTGGATGAGAGACCATGTAGGAACCACATGTATGCTACCTGGGATTCCGTAATGGAAGAAAGGTAGGGTATAAATAGAAGACAGTAACTTTTTAAAGCAGTCTTAAAAACAAAAGAAGACTTAAGAATGCACATGACTAGTCTATGTTGGTATATGGATAGATGGGAAACTATGTTGTGGCGGGGACTATGGCTTTCCATAATAATATTTTTATATATTTCTTCTTTCCTTCTCAAGAATTAAAGAAAGTTCCCGGTAACATCCCTCCAGATGTAGTTAAACTTGATCTATCTAACAATAAAATCAACCAGCTACGACCCAAGGAATTTGAAGACATGAATGACCTGAAGGTATTAAACCTCAGTAGTAATGGAATAGTTCACATAGACCCAGGTGAGTAAACTTTATTATGATATATCAAACTATAGTGAGTTTTAATAAATGCTTTCATGATAGAAAAGGTGGCTCATTTCCTCAAAATGTCATTTTTAATAATTATGAAATAGTAAGAAATAGCAGTTGAATATCTATCAAATCTAAGAGAATTCCACTTACGGGAAGCAACAACAGTCACTGATTAATCAGATTGTTTTAGAGTGCAATATTATGCATGTCTTCTCAGAAGCAAGCCCACTGAATTCAATACAACTTACTCCTAGACAAATTTGTATAGGATTACACTGTTAATCTCTATTTTGGGTCTGGTACAGAAGACTCACAATAATGTTCAGAACATTGTGCCTCTCTTGTTTCTTTAAAACACAACCACAGTGAATCTCAGCCAAGGTTTAATGGTACTAACACATCTCTCTATGGTTGTTGTTATTTCTACGCAGTAGATATGTAATCCTAGTGTTTACATTTTTTTGAACAGCTGCATTTGCAGGACTCATGAACCTGGAAGAATTGGATTTATCAAACAACTCCCTGCAAAATTTCGAATATGGAGTATTAGAAGATTTGTACTTTTTGAAAATACTGTGGCTTAGAGAAAATCCTTGGAGATGTGACTACAACATTCATTATCTTTTCTACTGGTTGAAGCACCACTACAGTGTTCACTACCATGGTTTAGAATGTAGAAAACCTGAGGAATTCAAAGGCTGGTTTGTTGGGAAATATGTCAGGAGCTATTATGAAGAGTGTCCCAAAGATAAGCTCCCTATTTACCCAGAAACATTTGAACAGGATACCGACGATGAAGAATGGGAAAAGCACAAAGAATATCCAGTTCAAACAGGAAAGAAACATGGGGTAATTGTCACTGTAATAGGTTAATTTGATCACTGCCACATTCAATCCTTTAATATTTTTGTAAGAAAAAATGGTAGTTTATATTTTTGTTAAATGCAGTGTATGTTCATGAGGGATTATCTGTTAAAATATTTTTGGTACTAATCACATGATGACGTTACCTGTTTCCTTATAAACTTACTCTTTTTAATCTGTTTTGTGTCGTTTTTGCCTAATTAGTAACCATTTGCAAATTCTTAACGCAAAGGCATATGATTTATTGCAGTGTAATAAACTAAACCTCTTTAGAGAGTTGGGCTTAAACATCCTAAAACTTGAAATCCATGTTTAACCAGAAGTAAGTTGCACTATGTTCCGTGGAGCCTACTCCCAGTTAAGGGTTCACAGAACTACTGTCATCCACTGCAATCTGTTGAATATTGTAACTGTAACAGAAGGCACACACATCCAACTTTCTAATGAGGCACAAAAAGGCAGCCACCAATTTATCCTTCCTAAGTGCCTAGATCTGGACAAGGACAAAATCATCTGAGTTAGGGGATAGGCAGCCAAAGTCCAACTTGTAATTACTGGATCCTTCCCAACTACTCTATTCTGAACTTAAAAATGGAAAGCATAATGCTGGTGGTCAACAAAAGAGGTTTAAAGACTGTCTCAAGGCAAATCTAAAAAAATGTAGTATAAACATCAACAATTGGGATGTACTTGCCTGCGAGCGCTCCAATTGGAGAACAGCCTTTACCAAAGGTGTCATGGGCTTTGAAGACACTCAAACTCAGGACGCAAGGGAGAAACGTGCAAAGAGGAAGGCACACTTGGCAAATTCACATCATGATCAACTCCCACCTGGAAACCTATGTCCCCGCTGTGGAAGGACATGTGGATCCAGAATGGGCCTCCTCCGTTACTTACAGACTCATTGTTAAAACCGTGTTCATGGAAGACAATCTTACTCGGCTACGAGTGATCGCCAAAGAGAGATGGTAGAAGGGTTAAAGCAGGTGAATGAGACCTGAGCCTATTTAGACATAACACTACTCAGTTTTGGGTTTTGGGTTTTCAGAATGATTTGGTTCAGATGGGGATAAACAATCACATAAAAAGAAAATAAATCAGATGTTCTACAGTCACTCACAAATGGAGTATCTTCAGCTGATGTGCTCCTAACATAGGACGTGTTTTGGCATGGAATGGCAGAGCTTCCCCAAGGTAATGAAAGATTGTGACAAAAAAAACTCAATACAACCCTATTTGATATAGGGTGTTAGAAGGGTGCAATCCGGACTAATCTGTATCATAGGGTTGTTGAGAGGTTAAAATAGAAAGGGGGAGAACAACGTGCACCACCTTGCAGTCCTTGGAAGAAAAGAGGGATATCAATGTAATAAATAAATAAAATTATTGACTTGTAAAAAGAAGGAAAATATTGAAACTCTATGTTCTCTGCAGAGGAAAAAGGTACATCAGTACTGATCAGTCATGACATTTGTCCCACAGTACAAAACTGGTGACTGACAAACCAATGATGTAAATTCAGATTCAGGGAAAATCCACTATCTTTCCTACATCAACGAAACTATCAAGGCGTGAGCCAAGCATAGGATTAAGATCAACTTCAGCTTTAATCTGTAGCCTCATCATAGCTGCAAGAATGCTTTGAATTGAAAAAAGCTGCTTGTAAACTCTAGCAGAGCTTCACAAACTGAAAATACTCCTCCAATAACCCTAAAGGTTATTTGGCTTGAAAATCATTTTCTGGAATCCAAAGAGCCTACATGAATTATACTCGGGGGCTGATTTATCTTTATAGCTGTAGCCCCTGGAATATTGCTCTGGAGGATCCTCAGTCCTTCAGGAACACCTTCGGGTGGGGCACAAGGAGCTCTGGCAGGAAGAGGGAATAGCTAGCTAGGGTTGTGTGTGTAACACTTACACTCTCTCCCTCACCGCTCCAAATTAAAATGAAATAGATGGAAAACTGGCAACTTACCTTTTAATTTTCTGTAAAGTTGTCCAGGAACACCTCCTGGTTTTTTTACTTT
Source organism: Podarcis filfolensis (assembly GCF_964270895.1). NCBI lineage: Eukaryota > Metazoa > Chordata > Lepidosauria > Squamata > Lacertidae > Podarcis > Podarcis filfolensis. The sequence goes on from NC_139612.1 coordinate 6,172,014, forward strand.
TATTCCTTTACACTGTAATCCTATACACATATACAGTGGTACCTTGGGTTAAGTACTTAATTCGTTCTGGAGGTCCGTTCTTAACCTGAAACTGTTCTTAACCTGAAGCACCACTTTAGCTAATGGGGCCTCCTGCTGCTGCCACGACGCCAGAGCACGATTTCTGTTCTCATCCTGAAGCAAAGTTCTTAACCCAAGGTACTATTTCTGGGTTAGCAGAGTTTGTAACCTGAAGCGTATGTAACCTGAAGTCCCCATGAGTTCAGTGGGGTATACTCCGCTAACCCAGAAATAGTACCTCAGGTTAAGAACTTTGCTTCAGGATGAGAACAGAAATCACGCGACACTAGCAGGAGGCCCCATTAGCTAAAGTGGTGCTTCAGGTTAAGAACAGTTTCAGGTTAAGAACGGACCTCCAGAACAAATTAAGTACTTAACCCGAGGCACCACTGTACTCCTAGATATGTGGCACAGGATTGCAGCCACAGCATTATTTCCTACAGTGATCTCAAGTATTGAAGAACTGACTACTAAGAGGGAAATACCTTCCTATGGGTCCAAAGTAAGATGCAGGTGTCTGGCTAAATTTTAAAAGTTGAAACTTACAAAATTCCTCACTTTAAATATCCGTTATGATTTACCCCCCTCCCCCCAATGGTCTTAGTTATTCACAGTATAGAAAGACAGGAAAGGATGACAAGGCAGATATTGGACTCAGAATAACACAGCTGTTCTTGTTGGGGGTGGGCTGGATTTACAGGCAACTTGAAGCCAGTTCCTGCAGGAAGAGAGTCTGCAACACTACAGAGTAAAAGAAAAATGGGAGGGATCTAATGGTTGACATTTGAAGCTGTAGCTCAAAAGCCAAACAAGTTCCAGGGGAATAAAGTGTTACTTCAGTGGCTAATAAAGTCTAAAACTGCTGAAACAGAAAAATGAGTGAATCCTGAATGGCCCCACAGAATTGCTAGAACAGGAAATGGGAACCTAAAACAGGCAGCGCAGTTGTGTTAAAGTAGCAGTACATTTTTTTATTTGCTAGAAAGATTCATGGCTAAATTGGTAAATAATAATTCTTCCTAATCGGCCAAAGAAAAGTTCAGAAACTGGAATTTAGCATGAGAAATAGCTTTGAAAAGATAACTAGCTCTATAAGTAACCTTCTTCAACTGGCACTTCATGGATGAATAATTAATTAATTACAATATGCCCAAGAAAGTGGGAACATCAAAAAAGGTATATAGACCTGAATTGTAGCAGTAGTACTAGTGGTGGTCGTGACTCAAAATGAAATCTGAAAAATAACTTAAAATAGGGAGATGTTTTGCTTTGTTCCTAAATTATTCTTTTTTAAAAACCTCCCTCAATTGAGCCATGATACAGTTTATTGGCACAAAAACTTAATCATCAAGGGAAAGGGGAGGATGCACAATTCTCAGTTACACAAAGGATAAAATGATTTACATGTCCAAGTATTTTTAAACTTTTCAGATACAAAGTTTATCATACTCATATATTAAACTTGAAACAAATATTGAACTGTATTCATCTGCATTATAGTCTTAAATGCAGGAGTATGTGTAATGTTTGTAATATTATATTGTTTTGGTTAACATTTCATCATCATAGAACCTTAATTTTAAAATGTGTGTCTTCCAGAACAATAACAAAAAGGCCATAGCATCTGAATTACCTTCATTGTTTTACCAATAATGTGAAAGGAAGACTGATTCAACTCAAAAGCTCCAAAGAGTTTAAAAGTACTGTAAATTTTCCAATGAACCAAAAAGAAAGACTGTAGGTATGGAACACCTAAGACAGATCAAAGATTTGAAACAAGAGAAACCAAGAAAAAAAGAAAATACTTGGGCTCAAAGCAGAGTAGAATGGAGTGTGTTCATTCAGCAGCACAGTCTTCAAATTTTAATAAATAAAAAAATCTGGTAATTTACTTTAGTGGCCATGAAACAAGCTTCTAGCAGCTTTATGCTGCTTAATGAGCCTGCTATTAGCATCATGCAGATCAAAACTACTGAACGAGAGATACAATGAGTGGTACTATGGTCCACTTTCAGCTGATTGCGCAGAAGATGGAAAAATTAATGTGTGCAGGACAATCTTTAAGAGGAAGTGAAAAAAATGAGTAGTATACAGCTAACTTGTATCAGTGCAAGGATTTTCACTTGTGCAATTGAACTCCCTGCCTCCCCACGCCCCTCCCCAATTCGCTCCAGAAGTTTGGGGGAACCTCCAGAACACATTCATGTGCTCATGTAATGATAAAGCTATGGAATCTATGGAAGTGTTTCCTGTTTCAGACTTGTGTGTCCTGTTCCTACCTTGTCTCAACCTTGACTACAATGTCTGGAACATGTAGGCAGGGTCAATCTTCATCCTTCTCCAGTGGGAGGACCACCCTGCTCTCCCATGCTGGCCCTCCTCCACAGTGAGCTACACAGCCCTAAGAGACCAACCCTAGCTAGCTATTTAGATGTTGCTGATGGTCTGTTTAATAGCAGACTTCTTATATTCTCAGAGGAATTGGGGGATATGACTTAAGCTGCCTGCAGTAAATAACTTGGAGGTGCAGTTGGCTGCCAACCTATCTAGTGAACATAGGAACTAGCCTGTAAGTCCTTATCCCCAGGGCTTCTTAAGAAAGTCCCATGGAATTTTGCTTGGCATCCACCTCTGCTTACTCTTGACTATAGTTGCAGTCTGAGGTCCAATCTAGTTATGAGAAATGAAAATGTAAAAATAAACCCCCACAAACAACCACAGAGCAGAAGAAGAAGAATTTGCTACAAGGACAGCAAAAACCCCAAACTGGGTAAGATTGTCAGGTGGGAAGAAAAACACATACTGAGCCTTCACTTGGATTATTTACTCTATCTGCACTTTGCCCTTGCTGCTTATTCTCCAGGCCAACCAACACTGAGATGACTGGCTGAAGCATCTGCAGTTGAAAGTGTGGTTGTCTCACAAGTCTCAAGCTGAGTGATCTCCAGCAGTGCTGGCCTACAGGTAGCTTGGTTCCTTCTCCTTACCCCTTGCTAGTTACAAAAGGATAACCCTCATCTCGGAACTTCATTTGGGGCCTCAAAGTATGTGAATTTACATAATTGTAAACCTATTATACATTTTTCTGAATACAGTGGTACCTCTGGATGCGAACGGGATCCGTTCTGGAGCCCTGTTTGCATCCTGAAGCGAACGCAACCCACATCTGCGGGTCACGATTTGCCACTTCCACGCATGTGCGTGATGTCATTTTGAGTGTCTGCACATGAGCAAGTGGCGAAACCAGAAGTAACGCATTCCGTTACTTCCAGGTCGCCGTGGAGAGCAACCCAAAAATGCTCAACCTGAAACATGTTCAACCTGAGGTATGACTGTATTTCAAAAAGATGGACACATAAACAGCAAGGCAATTAAAAGAAATTAGAAATTTAATAAAATGCTTACCAATATTTTTAAAAGTAAACCAATAAAGAGTAGAACAACCACGAAGATTCAAATTCAGCACATTAGTATGCCACTTCAGCAAAATATTTCCGGCTATGTTATCTTTAATCTTCTCTTTTACTGCAGAAAAATTAATCTAAACAGAAAATATATTCCGATATGATTAACAACGAAGAGTTCTATACATTACAAATGTTAAGGTTCATTAAATCTGTCACCCTAAAAATACAAACAATTGTTTCACTTCTGGAAGGTGAGTAGTTCAGGAGAATCAAATGAAAATACATTGAAGGCCAATGACAACAGGATATGGATAGAGATGTACAGGATAATATCTATGCTAAATCTAGGAATCTTCCCAATACAGAGGCAGAAATTATGTACTTCATATGCCTACAAATGCCTAGTACTGGGGTAAAGTTTTCAGCCCGCAATATTGTGGCACATTGGGATAGTACTTGGGGGTTGGGGGGTTGGGTGTAATCTTTCAATGAGATTGACACAAGATTTGATTTCTTCTTAATTTAAAACAAAGCTGAGTCACTACTCCAAGTCAGCTGCACTTGATGTCATTTCCATGAAACATTCTGGCCCCAATTTCCAAAGTGCTTGGCAGCCTAGCTACTGAACACAGCTAAGCAGCCACTTGAAGAAGCAGCTTAGCTTAGTTTTAAGCTTGAAGAGAGAAATTCTCCCAAACTTGTGAAAGATGATAGTCTAGGGAAAGAGGTGGGGATTATGCAGAGCCCTTCAAATGTTCATTGTTAGGAATCATTCACATTTTCCATATTTACTATTCATAAATTATTCATCTGTCTTTCACTGTTTTTCTAATCACTTTTGGTTTTTTTACAGTCTTCTACTGATTTAGTTGTGGGCCAGATTCAACTAATGAGTCCTACTATTACAACAATGTACCAGTCATAATGCTCTTTGCCTTCTTGGGCTTGCCGCAGCTAATCAGTAATGTTGAGGCTTGCTTTTGCACAGTGGTAGTATATTCCTCCTGCACAGCCAATGAATGCTGATTCCCACCCAGCAATCTTCAGCACCTTCAGCAGACTGAGATCTAGGGTTCTGCACAAAAGATTTTGGGCTCAGACCCCATGCTTTTCCCTTGACACTCCTGTCTGAACAGCCCTGGAAAAGGCATGGGAGGCTGCATGGGGAAGGGAGAATTGGATAAAAATCTATCTCCAGCCTCTGTTGGATTGAAGCCCTTTTTCAAGAACAAAGGGGGCCATCAATTTAATTAACATTAATCCCTCAAACATATGGGAAATACAATTTTTGATTAATTGTAATTGGAATATTAGATAGCCAAATCAAAATATTAGATAGCTTATCTCTATCCAAAATGCGTATGTTTAAATAAGAGGCTATAAGAAAATTACGTCCGTGCAACAATTCTAGCCAAAGCAATCATTATCATATGATACATAACTATTCTCTGACAGCACTATTAAATTTGAAGGACAATAGGCCAATTTAACAAGGAGAACCATTATTTATTGGGTATTCTCTTCGATTCATTTTTTTTAAAAAAAAACTGGTACTAAATCTTGGTTTCAAGCATCTGTACTTACATTACTCCATACTGAACCCATTTGTGTCATTGCTTTCCAATTTCGGTTAACCTGAGCACATCTTGCCAAATCAATTATAGTTAAATAATGGAAGATCTAATTTCAAAACACAAAAACACAGTAACATGCAAAGCATTACTTAAGCTTAAAACTTGTCCATTGTTAATCTTTAGCTTTTAGATTTCTCCTGGTTCAAAAAATATAGCTGCTGCATAGTGCTCTGCAATCCATGCCCATTTCCAATTGCTGCATGTAACGTTTCTCCCACCACTGATACGTCTTTTGGAGCAGCACTGTATCCGAGTATTCCTTTTTCAGATGTCTCATCACTCTAAAGTGTGACTAGGATATCTAATCGTATGACATTTAGGATAACTACTCGGAGTGATTCACCTCTTGTCATTTTACAATGAATATCCCTCCCCAACCACCCCAACTCACATTTTCTCCACAAGATCAACACTTGAAGGGATTCCCTCTGTCTTAATGAACCCCCCCTCAACTTGAGCAGGGGGTCACTTCCAGTTTATTTCACTCCCCACCCCACCCACTGCCCCTGCTGCTTTGGGATAAAGTGTACATAAGTGGCAGCTTAGTACTGTTTAAAAACTTAATAATGCAGGTAGAACATTCTAACTGGAGAGTGTCCATAACAGATAAAAAGAACTATGTCTGAGGCTCCACTAATTGGGACTCATGGCTCCAAAAAGACTTGATCAAAGCTCCTGCCCTGCACTTTTCCAGGTTCTGGCAAACCTACTATATCTGCAGTGGAAAGCTGGTATCTGCTAGTCAATTTTGTGCCTTTTGCTGCCTTCAGGTTTCTCCCTTGTGGACATACCTGAGCCTTCAGAGAAGCTTGAATTAAACCTATTAAACTGTGCTTACTAACCTGGGCCACTGCTCTTTCTGGCAGTTTTGCCATATGATCTCTGCCTGATTTTATAGGTGGTGCTGATATATAATCTTCATGCGAATGTCTTAAAGAGTGACTTTTTTCTTTCTCCTGTTTTTCATGCTTTTCATGTCTTTCACGTTTTTCACCATGATAGTCAACACTAAGAAAATCTTCAGAATCTTCTACTATTTGCTGCCAAATGTACACAAAAGAGACAACAAAGTTAACATTTTCTTTATTCAAACTACAGTCTGGTTTTGACAAATGTAAGAAATCAGTTCTCAAACTACATGAGACTTTAAATGTGTCTTTGCATCTAACATGATTTTTTAAAAATGTAAATTGCATCAGTTAAGGGAGGTGATAATTAATGGGCACAGAACAGGCCTCAAAGAGAAATGTAACTTTCCTCCCCTACCATGGTCCTGAGGAAAATCGCTTTTTTGAAGCTGTCACTTCCACTACAGCTTGGATCCCATTAGTTGTCATATCTCTCAGCTAATACAATTTGCACTGGAAAAAAGGCGTTCACATGAAAACACATGGGCACAGCAAACCCAAACTATTTTTATTTACAACTTTGAAACTGTGAAGGGTTAGGATTAACCAACTTTTTAAGCCAAATTAAATCTTCCACCCTTCCAGTTTTGTAGACTAGTACAGAACTAAAGAGTAGTAAACCCTGCTGCATGGTCTTATAGCAAAACAAAGTGGTTTCAGAATGAGATATCATGGTGGCCAATTTTTTTCTGTGTAAACTGCTCCATCTGTGCTGAACCTGTAAATTTCCTAATCTATGGACTACTGGGCAGTCATGAGGCACAAAGTTTCTATGGAAATGAATCAGTATTTGCTCACTTGCATTTTTAATTACATACTTGCACCGTGCATACTCACTCAGATCAGAGCAGCTGGCAAAATGTAGTAAATAGAAGGGGAAGAAATGAAGGCAGTGCGAGATTTTACTTTATTGGGTTCCATGATCACTGCAGATGGTGACAGAAGTCACGAAATTAAAAGATGCCTGCTTCTTGGGAGAAAAGCAATGACAAACCTAGGCAGCATCTTAAAAAGCAGAGACATCACCTTGCCGACAAAGGTCCGTATAGTTAAAGCTATGGTTTTCCCAGTAAAGTCATACCTTGGGTTACAGACGCTTCAGGTTGCGTTTTTTCGGGTTACGGACCTGCTGAAACCCGGAAGTACCGGAACGGGTTACTTCCAGGTTTCGGTGGTCGCACATGCACAGAAGCACTAAATCACGCTTTGCACATGCGCAGAAGTGCCGAATCGCAACCTGCGCATGCGCAGACGCGCTGCTGCGAGTTGCGAACACTGCGAGTTGCGAATGTGTATCCTGCACAGATCACATTCGCAACCTGAGTGTCCACTGTAGTGATGTATGGAAGCCAAAGAATTGATGCTTTAAGAATTATGGTGCTGGATGAGACACTTGAGAGTCCTATGGACTGCAAAAGATCAAACCTATCCATTCTTAAGGAAATCAGCCCTGAGTGCTCACTGGAAGGACAGATCGTGAAGCTGAGGCTCCAATACTTTGGCCACCTCATGAGAAGAGAAGACTCCCTGGAAAAGACCCTGATGTTGGGAAAGATGGAGGGCACAAGGAGAAGGGCATGACAGAGGACGAGATGGTTGGACAGTGTTCTCGAAGCTACCAATATGAGCTTGATCAAACTGCAGGAGGCAGTGGAAGACAGGAGTGCCTGGCGTGCTCTGGGCCATGGGGTTACAAAGAGTCAGACACGACTAAACAACAACAACAAAAATGAATTTCTAAAACATGTATTGGAAGAGCACAGGGGTAATCAAAACATCATAGAAAACATACCTCACTGTATTTTTTAGCCTTTTTAGTAAAGCCAGTCTGTTTTCGCCAAGCCTTTAAGACAATCATCTGTAAAGAGCAATCAAAGATTCTCCCAAGCCTCCTTGCTGCTGCTGGATAAACAACATAAATGGAAAAGCAGAAACTTTATTAACAAGCAATAATTTCCATTACCTTTTGACTGAAGCAAGGAAGTTGGTTGACTCTTAAAGCTGGTTCAGATAGTGATCTGAACCAGCAGTCTCCATACTTTTCGAGTTTGGGGGCTGTTGTGTGAATTATAAAATATCAATTTCATGGACAAAAAAACTGGTGATGTTCAGAACCCATCTACTCACAAATAACCAGGTAAAAGACATAAATATACTCAGAAACAAATAAACGAAGCCAAAAATAAGCAGGCCACGCCTCCCCCAAAAGCAGGCAACCCCCAACAAATAAACAGTCAAATAAACACATTAAAAAAAAAAAATAGTAGTGGGGCCTTGGCAGGTACAAAGAGGAGAGGAGTCCAAGGGCACCATGGTGCACACAGGCATTCCATTAGGGACCCTGAGCAAACCACAGTTTTATCCTGGCCTGTTTTAACTAACTATAATAAAGATGGCTACCGTATTTTTCGCTCTATAAGACACACTTTTCCCCTCCTAAAAATTAAGGGGAAATGTGTGTACGTCTTATGGAGCGAATGCAGGCAGGAGGCTCTGTCAGCGCTCCCTTTAAAGAGCCACATGGAGCGTGTGTGCGGCTCTTCGGGGCTTTTCCCCGAGGAGGGAGAAGAGCGGCCCTCCTCGGGGAAAAGCCCCCAAGAGCCGCACACACACTCCGTGTGCTCTTTAAAGGGAGCGCGGCTCTTAGGGGAGCCTTAGCCACGCACAGCCTCTCCCGGGCAGGGGATAAAGGCTCCCCTTGCCCAGGAGAGGCTGTGCGCGGCTATCCCATAAGCCAGGACAGCAAGCGGGATCGCTGCGCAGTGATCCCGCTTGCTGTCCTGGCTTATGGGATTCAGAATATTTTTTTTCTTGTTTTCCTCTTCCAAAAACTAGTGCGTCTTATGGTCTGGCGCGTCTTATGGAGCGAAAAATACGGTAATTTGATCTTCTGAACCAGGCCTCAAAGGAAATTGATGAAAAATTGGGTATTATTTTCTTCTTTTTTAACAAAATCGATTCAGATTTACGGTACTGTAATTTGCCTACTCATACTCGTAGTTATGAAAGAAGGGTTTATATCAGTGGTATTCTCACGCAACCAATGTTTTATCATATTTATCATATTGGTGAAGATGCTTGGAGACATGTTCTGTTGCATATGCTGACTGTTTGTGTGTGTGGAATACACACACACATACATATACATATCTATACAATTTAAATATAAAAAACTGATGTCATTTGATAGAAATCTCATCTTTAACCGTTGCCTGATATACAATGTAGGATAAGTAAACAGTTACTAGTAAAAGCAGCTAGATCTTTAAGGTCAAATAACAGAAAGTTTTTTGGCCTAGTGAAGTAGATATAAGAACCATTTAAGGGGGGGGGGGAAAGAATTATACTAATAATGAATAATGAATAAAAATGAAATATGCTTTTGGGACTTTGTAGCAGTCAAATAAAACCAATTATAGTGAGTCAAATCCCAATGTCAAAATGAATCTCACATTTTGAAAATACATCTAATGGTACTGTTCAAGAGGCCCAAGCAGCACCTGTTGTGATCTATGAGATAGTAAATAGTTGTAACCAAATTGGCCACCTGTTAGTGCCAGACTTACTTTTGTGTTGTTCATGGCGAAACTTCACCCAATCTCTCCACTGCTGTAACTTTAATTTTAATTGTTTTTGTTCATAGAAGTGTTTTGCAAAAGCCATCTTTCTCTGAAAAATTTCCCTAGAAATTTTCCTCATAGAACAATACTCTATCCAGGCACTGCAATTATTAAGCCACAATAAACAATATATTAATGAAGTTTTTACCTGAATGAAAGAAAATGGGAAAATGTAATTTCATAGGAAGTATATGGGGAATATATACATCAATATATATATATTAATTCAAACAAAATGTAAGGAGCAAATCGAAGGAACAATATATTTTTTCTAACATTTTTCTTAAGATGCCATGACTACCCAATATGTGACTTTGCACTAAATAGCCTACTTAGTATGTGATCATGTTGAATTGGAAATGAAGTACACATAATGTTTTTATATGCTAAAGGTAACCAAATACTTACTCAAAGCACATTCTCTTTAAGTTAATGCTATAAAAGTCCCATGCTTTATCACATAAATCCTCAGTCATCTAAAATGTAAATGCATAAATAAAATTGCATCAAAATGGAGAATATGTACACAAATAAAACTTTCTATGTCGGTATTGTCATATAATTAATTGTAAAATGTAATTGTACATTTGTTGACAGTTATGTTAAGAGATTGAACACTAGATTCGGCCCCCTCCAGATAATTATAACTAACTTCACTTCCATCGTCAGCTGTTACAATATTCTGATTGCATGAAATCAAACAATAATGCAACCAATGCAACTGAAATAGTTTAGATTGTGAAGTAAAAGGAAATTCAGCCATTGTTAAAGCAGTTCATTGTTTGAGGAAGTAAGTACAATACTCATGAGCCTATGCATTTGTAATAACAGTAATAACCACAGCTGCAGTTACTTCTTGTCCTTTTACACCAGGGTGGGCAGATCAAGATCTACTGGTAGATCTCTTGGGTAACTTGCAGTAGATCAGCAAGGATTCAGACTCCAAATTGCTTAACTATAAAGGTAAAGGCAAAGGGACCCCTGAACCCTTTGTTCAGTTGTGACTGACTCTGGGGTTGCGGCGCTCATCTCGCTTTACTGGCCGAGGGAGCCAGCGTACAGCTTCCGGGTCATGTGCCCAGCATGACTAAGCCGCTTCTGGTGAACCAGAGCAGCGCACGAAAACGCTGTTTACCTTCCCGCTGGAGTGGTACCTATTTATCTACTTGCACTTTGACATGCTTTTGAACTGCTAGGTTGGCAGGAGCAGGGACCGAGCAACAGGAGCTCACCCCGTCATGGGGATTCGAACCGCTGACCTTCTGATCAGCAAGTCCTAGGCTCTGTGGTTTAACCCACAGCGCCACCCGCGTCCCAACTATATAGCTATAGACACACACAAAAAGGCTTCCCTCCTCTAAATTAGGTGGTTGAGATGAAAAAAGCTTTGGGGTGGAGTGGGGTGGATCAGAAATAGATTTTTGTGTGACAGGGCTTTGAAGTTAGCTTTGGTATAGAAAATAAAATCCTGGACTAAGCTGAGAATGGGCTTGCTCAGAAACATCCTGCCTTTTAGTTCAAAGTATGCTTCCCTCTTTCCTGCCACTATTTTGCACTTTGCTCTGGTTGATGGATCTCAGAGTTATAGTAAAATAACTAGGTTGAAACCGAAAGTCTGATGTCTACCCATGATTGTTTTACAAAAACAAAAAATAAAAGCCACCTGCCTCTACTCTCTTTTGGGCACGCTTTCCCCTCCAATTACTTACTTCTAGTTGAGATTATGAAAGGGTTAAACAGCCCTCCACAATACTGATGTGCTCAAAAGGTCCATATGAGGCACCAAAAGAGGACCAGAAAGCCCAAATTATTGGCGGCACATTTTTGCCCATCAGGGGAACCATACTGGCCACATGACCCAGAAAGCTGTCTGTGGACAAACGCTGGCACCTCAGCCTGAAGTAAGATGAGCGCTGCGCCCCATAGTCAAGTTTGACTGGACTTAACCGTCCAGGGGTCCTTTAGCTTTAGCTTTACTGTTCCAATTGCACAATCCATTTTCAGAACCTAAAATGAAAAGGATGCCAACAATCTGGAGGACCAACTGCAAGATTTAACTTGAAATTTTATTAAATTATTTCCTTATGCCATATTTTCTGGCAGCACAATCTTAATCATGTTTATCCAGATGTCCCTCTGAGTTTAATGGGTACAGAGTAGCTGTGTTAAGGACTGCTGCTTTATATTATGAGGTCTTTGGGAGTAGGGATCTTTTTTTCTCTCAGTACTTTCAGACAAAGCAAAGTATGAATCCAAAAAAAGTATAATTCGTTGTAAAATACATTTGAGGATAGCAACTGTTCTTACTCCACTCAGAGTTAGCCAAAAAGGTTTAGTAATACTTACCAGTTGATCATCATCCAGTCCCAAAAGGGTATGTAAATATGTATCTGAAATTGCTTTTAGTCTTAGACTTAGGTCTGGATCGATACACGTGTCCCTGGTGGGGGGTATAATAATATTACTTTTTGTATGCATCACATGATTACATAAGTTTCCATTTTCCATTAACACTAATAGCACCACTATTAAATTATATTAGTGAACCATAGTTTCAAAGGTGATTTCCAGATGATCTGTTTATTGAGCATTCATTCTGATTTGTTTGCAGGGAGACTAGATGATGTCGGCTATTTATTGAGCATTCATTTTGATTTATTTGCAGTTAGATGATGTTATCCCACACTTTACAGTGCATTTCCCCATGCCATTTTCCTTGTAAACGGTTTGAATGGGGGGAAAGGGAAAGCAGATTTGTTGTGCAACTGAACCCAATCAATTTTGTGCAACCTGATTCTGCTAGTGTGTGACTAAATCCTAACCTAAAAGTGTGTGTTTGGAAGGGCCCAAAACAATTTTTGAGGTAACTAACACTTAATGTTGTGTTCAGAGACACTGGTCACATTTGTATGTAATTATAGGCCAAACTTTTGCTGTTTATCAGGAATAAGCAGCATGCTGGTGAATACCACCCTTGGTGTGAGTGGGATAGACAAACCGAAAGCTTTGGTCCTCTGTTACATCCTAACCAGCCTGAAACCCTGGAGCAACAAATAATGATGCTTCCTGGTTTGTTCGCTTGGACTCCTGCCAGAGGAGCAACGAATAGGCAGCATTCACCAGCACACTGCTTATTCCTAATAAACTGCAATAAGCCAGAAAGTCTGGCATATCATTACACATGAATGCAGCCACTGTTAAATATTTATGGAATGAAATAAAAACAATAAATGTTACTACACCATGGGAAACACTGTTTTCCAAAAATCCAACTTTACTGCTGATATATTTTAAACAGTCCATTATTTTGACAATTCTAATTCTTCTATGGTAATGTTGAAAAAGGTTTTTCGTATAGATAAAATGTAAAGCCTCTGTCTGCATATCCTTGCTGGGGGTGGGGGTGGGGGTGAAGCAAATTGGACAGAACCATTCCAAATATTGCTCATTTCTGAGCAATTCTGAAACACATTCAAGCACTCTCCAAGAATAACTTGCAGAAATAACTTTTAAATTATCGCTTTTGTTGCTTGGCACAAAACCAATTAAAAACTGAAACAATTCAGAAATTGAACCACAGTTCATCATTGCTATTTTCCCTATCTGGTTTATTTCATCTTATCTCAGACTTTAACACATGGGCTGCGAACGTAGTGACTCAAAGTGTACATTTATTTTAGTTACTATTTTTAAGACATCTATATACTACTTAATTTGCATTTCTAAGCAGAAAATTCAGAAATAAAACATGTCCCTGGAGGGGCCTTCCCTGGCACCCACAAGATCCCATCTACATGGAAATTATGCTTAAACCAGCGGGTCAAGAACACTTCACGGTACTAGTACTGCAGGGGGAAGTAGATGCCAAAATTCTAAACCTTACCTAGAAGTGATCCGATCATGACAATGATGGTCACAGAGATGCCCCCTACATTCAGACAACCATCTCACCATATAGAACAATGACATAAGTTCTGTCTTGTATGTTGGAAGCACTGGCAACTTGAGACTGTCTTATGGTTGCCATGGAAGTAATGAGATTTGAAGTAGAACTAGAGGTGGTCTCACCATGGATGCTGAAGTTAACCAGAACTACTTTTCCCGGGTTCCTCCGACCCCAAACTCAAGGACTTGCTTTCAATTAGAGTGAAAAATGTAAGAAAAACATTAACACAAAACAGGAAGAACAGAAAAGCATTCCTCCGCCTTCACTTCATCTCTGCAGTGGAGTAGGATAAAGCTGTAGAACTTTTTTGTATTCCCACTCACTTCAGGATTGAACCCTAAATAACATTTCCCCATATTTCAGTATTCTACAGCTTGCCACACTATTTATAGTCTACACAGACAAAATATCATACATACCATAAAATACTATATAGACCTTTTTCCATTACTTCTTTGAGCTTTTCTTCTAAAAACCTGAGTGGATCATCTGGACGCATAGCTAGCAGACCACACAACAGGGCCTGCAATGAAAAATCCACATTTGGAATTGTAATAAATATAACAAATACACTTGTATAAAAGTATAAGACAAACTTTTAAATATTATTACCTTTATACATTCTTCTGAAAGCATTATGAGTGGCTGGAGCAACCCAATCAGATTGGTGGTGTACAAATAAAATAAAATAAAATAAAGACTGTAAATAAAATAAAATAAAAGTAAAATGATATAAAAATATTTTGTCCCTATTTAAATTGAATAGACAATATTTTTCCACGTCGTTTCATTTTGGTAAATAAATGGAAACGTCTTTATTTTACAGTTGCTTTCTTCAGAATAGTTCCCTCATCCGGCTCCTCTCATCAAAGCTATCATACAAACTAAACCAGTTACACTATGATTTCAACTAACATGCAGCTCCATGATCCTCAGATGCCTGCTTCATTGATTTATAAAAGCTAGTCTGTAAATTGTGTTCTTTAATCATAACTTGATTTTTACTGGACATTTTTGTAGGATCAATATCAGCCTCAAATAACCAGCATGCTTAGCTCTAGTTAATGTTTGAGGCCATGGAGTAAACCATCCTCCCAGGCTTAGCTAGGTCCCACCCCCACATCTTGGCAGAAAAGGTTAGCAAAGCCTTTGTTCATTCTCTTCCACCATGTGAATCCAACCAGAAAGGGCACCTGGGCTGATCGCTTCAAGCCCAGACCACATGACTTAAGCAAGCCATATTTGTGTTTCTATCAAATAATTTAGAAACATTTACCAATTTTGAAACTAAATTGTACTGTGTGTTTCCTTGCTGCTCTTTAGAAAAGCACATAAATTTGACCTTTAAAGAGTTTGTAAGTAAACCAATTTTTAATTTACCAAACCTGTGGTCTCTTTGACAGCTAGGGGAAATAAAATTAGAAGGGGGATAATAATAATAATAATAATAATAATAATAATAATAATAATAATAATAATACAACAACAACAACAATACCTTTTTTATATCTGACTGGGTTAAAAGGTCTAGCAGCCTATATTTCTATGCTTTATTTTGCTGCATGTTTTGTAATTATAAATCTCTACTGGGGCTCTTTCACCAAGAGTATTTGTCCCAAAACCTGGATCTAAGCATTCTGCGAATTCTTCTTTTATTTTTATTTTTAACCAGTTACAAAAAAAAACATTTTAAAAAACCAACATTTAGCATATACCCTTTCTCACAAACTGAACATTTCAGTTACCAAAAATAGGTATATTTTTCATTTCATGAAATGTTAAGCTATTTTTTTTTAATTTAGAGCCAGTATGAGGAATCCAGTGCAAAATCACAAGCTTGTAAAAGGAGAGTAGCTACAGTAGTGGTGAGATTTTAAATGCGAGGAAGCTCTCTTCTTGGAGAGAGGCCAAATGCAGCGCTCCAGGCCCCATTATCCAGCTTTTAGTTCCTTCTCCAGTCACATCTCCCACCAGCTCTGCTCTGCATCAGCTTCAAATGCTTTTGCCTGTTTGGAATGTGTTCTTGAAATGTGATAATGCCTCTTGCTTGTCTGGATCAACTATGGAGTGTTGTGTGGGTAGAAACTTGTGATGTGTGACTGGAATGCAGCCTTCTGTCCAAAGGTAAGAGTCACATCCATTGAGCTACCTGCTTTTGTCTCTGGCCAAATCCACATGGCCTCACCTACTACTGGCTGGAAAGTTGCCTGTGAGGGAATGCTGGGGAAAGCCCCCATCCCTGATCTTTACCCGTTGCCACAGACACAACATCAAGCTCGTAACTAAAACTCAGTCAAGTGCTCAACTAACTGTGGTCAAAAACTGAAAGGTGAGTTGAGAGCATTGTGTCTGTGTTATACACTCCACATCTTAGTCAACCTTTGGGGAGACACACAGCAAGCTTACAACTTGGCTCTAACTTCCATTCTGACAAAATAACAGATCCACCTATCAACCTTTGGAAGAGAGCATCTCTTATTCAATCAGAGCACATAACTCTTTAGTTATACTTTCCAGTTCCCCATCCCAGCATCTTTAAGCTAAAGTTTGACAACGATGTAGCCATCTAAGTCTGTAGCTGCCACCTACTGCCTATATATCAAACTGCACTCTCTATTCTCTCCCTGGCTACCCCTCATCACGTGAACTCAATCCCAAATAGATGTTAATTGGGTATCAAAAAAGATTACCCCACTTGGGTTTGTACTGTATTCTTATATTTTCATAAGAATATATGGCTGCTCACACACTTGGTATTCTGATTTTAACACTGAAGAGGCTTTTCAAGAGAGTAGTAATTAAACAGAAAGCTGTTTTTTCTGATGGATTAAAAATACATTGTATTTCCAATTTAAAAGCAGAATTTAACATTAACATCTTCCTGTTTTGGCCCCAAGCCATATTACTTGAATTTCAAATTTCATTTGCATTAAATTAATTATTTTAGTCTTCCCAGATTCTGCCTATATATGCCAGTTTATTTGCCAGCACTACTGTGTCCATGGTGTGATAACAAAAATCCCTACTTGTATCACATGTACAAATACTATCTTCCCAACAATTCATTGGTACTTGACTTGGTCCAAATTAGTGCCCAATATTACTCCTAACACCTTAGAGAACATCTTTCAGAATTGTCCAGGAAAAGTTTCTACTGTTTGGCAGAATATGAATTGTACCTTTTATATAATATATAATAAAATAAACGGCTTAGGAATACTTAGGAATTCAGAAATTGAAGAACTTCCTCCAGTCTAACCTGAATCTTATTTCAATATGAATATCTGAAATCTACCCAAAACACCCCTTTTGTGGGGGCAGATGCACATAAAATGCTCCCAAACTCCAATGCTCCAAGGAAGCATAATCAAAATGCAAGTCAATTATTGACAAGTGTCTACCATAATTCCCTATCTCCCCTTGAGATTATATTTTCTCCAGGCATTAGTATGACATGATATGGTTGAAGCATTATGGAAAGGCAGTTGAGGAACACTTATAGAAGAACTAAGGAAAGGGTTTTCTAGAAAAATTTAAGCCAGAGAATAAGCACTTTTCTAAAACCTAATTTACAGCACAGTTCTAATAATGTCTACTCAGAAGTAATTGCTACTGAATTAAATGGGGCTTAGTCCCAGATAAGTGGTGTTAGGATTGCAGGCTTAATATCAGAGGGTGATATCCACCCTACATAAATCCATGGATTTCAATGGGACTACTTTTTCAATGGGTCTATCCTTTAGGCAAACACTATACTGAACTGGTTTTCGAAAGATGGCTCATTTTGCCTCATTTCCGTGTAATCCTATGGATGCTGATCCAAAACTAAGCCCCAAAGGGCCTTACTCTATAATAAATACGTTTGGGGTTCTAGCCCTTATCTCGAAAGCTTTCGATAGTAATATTTTAATGATGGTTTTATATTGCTTTTAGATGTATCTTTATGATGCAACCTGAAACTCTGTGAGAGGGTGTGTGTGTGCATGCTATATACTGTAATAAACAAACAGGCAGGCAGATTTTGTGACCTAAAAGAGGATTTAGTATAAATTGAGTTAGCTGTTCTACCCTCGTGATTACAGTTTAAAATGATGCCACCCCCCCCAACACCCTAGTGAAAAGACAAATGAAGATCTCCTAAACTGCAGTGCTTGCCCGAAACTAAATTCTCTATATATTCTATACCTTGCTAGTTTTCTGCAACGGAAGCATTTTTATGACACGGGTTCGTTCCAGCTTTGTTCTTCTTAAGGTACCCCTGGGTCCCTGGACGACGTGTGAACCGAAACTCAGGTCGATTAGACAGACGGGATGAGACAGGGAGTATCACTAGCGTATAACGGGACCAGAGGCGAGTGAATAATTCAGAGCAGAGCAGGAGGCAGAGGGCCGGTCCCCTTCGCAAACCCCCATTCACACGCACACCCGTGTTCACCGCCACTGGGACCCAACGACCCTTCAGCGGGGCCTTTACCTCATAGATGTCGGGGATGGAGTGTTTCTTGAAATAGGCCCTAAGCGAGGGGTCCACGCTCTGAAACACCGCCGTGGTCTTAATCGCCTCCATGGTCGGAAAGGGGCCCTCCGAACACGCGCTCCGTCCAACGGCCGCTCTCCCCACCCCGACCCCGGCAGTGACCGCTTGGCGGTTGCCTAGCGACCGGGCTACCACTGCCCCCTGGACAGGCCGTCACGCGGTCAGCGCGCGCTCTCTGGCCAACGGCCGCCATTGGGACGCGGGCGGGAGGGAGAACATTCGCCTCAGCTCG
The DNA here is from genome assembly GCF_964270895.1 of Podarcis filfolensis. Classification (NCBI taxonomy): domain Eukaryota; kingdom Metazoa; phylum Chordata; class Lepidosauria; order Squamata; family Lacertidae; genus Podarcis; species Podarcis filfolensis. Next base: position 6,190,358 of record NC_139612.1, read on the forward strand.
CCAACGGCCAGCGGCTGAAGGAAGGCCCCACGTCCCCTCCATTACCTTTTTTAAAAAAAAGATATTTATTGAAGTTTTACAAAAACATAAGTTTACAAAATAAAAAAGATCATATAAAAAGAAAAGGATACAAAAAAGAGAACATAGAAAAATACATGAAAAAGAAAAAAGAAGAATAAAAATACAAAAGACAAAAGACAAATAGCTAAAAAAGAATTAAAAACAAATCCGTTTTTTGTAACTGAACTCATTAGCTTATTTCCTTGGCCTCCTCACACCTCCCCTTTTTGTATTCCCATTTAAATAATCAAATCAGCAAATCCTTACCCTCTTTCGTTTATCTTAACTCTATATCTTAACATATTATAACTCTATATTTTCATCCATTATCAATTCATTTTTGCATATTCTTATTAACTTTGTTGCTAATGCCACTTATTTTCAATCCAACATCATTTTAACATTCATTAATTTTACAGTGTTTCTGCAGATAGTCTTTAAATTTCTTCCAGTCTTCTTCCACCAACTCTTCTCCCAGGTCTCGGATTCTGCCAGTCATTTCTGCCAATTCCATATAGTCCATCACCTTCGTCTGCCACTCTTCCAGGGTGGGTAAATCTTGTGTCTTCCAATACTTTGCAATGAGTATTCTTGCTGCTGTTGTTGCATACATGAAGAAAGTTCTGTCCTTCTTTGGCACCAATTGGCCGACTATGCCCAGGAGAAAGGCCTCTGGTTTCTTCAGGAAGGTATATTTAAATACCTTTTTCATTTCATTATAGATCATCTCCCAGAAAGCCTTAATCTTTGGGCACGTCCACCAAAGGTGAAAGAATGTACCTTCATTTTCTTTGCATTTCCAACAATTATTATCGGGCAAATGATAGATTTTTGCAAGCTTGACTGGTGTCATGTACCACCCACGTCCCCTCCATTAACGGGCAGCATGCCTCACAACCCACGCGCGGCAGCCCAGCCGACCTCGTGCGCCGTCGCCTCTCTTTGCCTCTGGTCGGTGGCAAAAATGAGCGGCCGAGTTGCGCCTGCCGAGTTTGCGGGGCAGCCTTCTCCCTGAGGGCAAACTGAGGGGCGAAGCGTCTTCTTCAGCATCTAGGCCGCAGCGCGCCTTCTTCGTGGGCTGCGGAGTCGCGTGGAGAAGGCCTGGCCGAAGGCTTCCCCCCCACACCTGTTTCGTTCATTGTAGAGCGGGAAGGGGGACGCGAGGGTCATCTAGTCCAGAGTTTCCCAACCTTGGGTCTCCAGCTGTCTTTGGACTACAATTCCCATCATCCCTGACCACTGGGCCTGCTAGCTGGGGATGATGGGAGTTGTAGTCCAAAGGCAGCTAGAGACCCAACCCCTAGCAATGCAAAGAATCTCTTGCCCAACGTGGGGCAGCTCGACCCGCAACCCTGAGATCGAGAGTCTCCAGTGCTCTGCGCTGTCTTGCACAGCTGGCTCCGGAGCCCTAAACGCTGGAAAAGGCGAAGTAAGAAATGTTGTCTCTGCCGTTCCGATGCTTTTCTACTGACTGGCGCACTGAGTTTTGCTCACCTTCCTCCGTCTCCTCACCCCCTTTTCGGACAGGGCAACCCTAATTCCCTTGATCTGCCAGGGGCGATTCCGCAAAGGGCCGGTTCTCGAGAGCTTCCCGCCAGGCCTGCGCCCCGTCCGTCCCTCCGGCTCACCTTCCTCCGAGACAGCCGCCCTCCTGGGTCACGGTGGGCTCTGGAGAGCCAGACTCCTCCACCTGGCCTGGCAGACCTTCGACTTAACACTCCTCCTGAAATTTAGGAAAGTCAAAAGTGTCTAAATAAATGGTTGAAACTTAGCTCCTCTCTGTCATCTGAAGTTGGTTGAAAGGACATCCTGTTGTTTATTAAGAGATGGATACGAAATACTAAAGAGTATTATCAGCCCAAGTGATGCAGCCTTGGCAACTCTGAGCGAGGTTAACCTTTCCAGATCCTTTATTTCCCTGGTAGATACTTTGGGTAGAAATGCCCTTATGGAAACTAGCCTTATATGGCACAGCTCTGTGATCTGAAGTTGGTTGAAAGGACCTTTCTTTCTTCAACTTCATACCTTAAGGTTTATAATGAAGCTACCAGGTGAGAACAGTCCCGGTATAACTCTTTCCATTGAAATACCTCACAATAAATGGAGGTGCAACATGTAAAGATGCAGCATTGAATCATAGAATTGGAAGGGATCCCATGGTTATCTAGTCCAACCCCCTGCAATGCAGGAATATATGGCTGTCCCATACGAGGATCAAACCTGCCACATTGGCGTTATCAGCACTGTGCTCTAACCAGCTGAGCTTCTTGGATCAGACCAACGGACCATGTACTCTAGCATCCTGTTCTCACAGCGGCCAACCAAATGACTGTGGGAAAACCACAAGTAGGATTCGAACGCAGGAGCCCTAAGGCATTTTTCAGAAGTCTATAACTGCTATAACAGAACAGAACCACCACAGAAATGGCAATAAGCATCTCTTTTTATTTACAGCCATAAGTTTCACACAACTTCTTCTTGATAGTCACAAGACTTAAAATGTCCTATTAATGTTTTTGTTTAATTTTTTAGGAATGCAGATATATGGAAGCATGGATAGGACACGTTTACTCTGTAGCATTTGTAAGTCTTCCTATAAACAAAGCTGAACCTGTAAAAATTGAAAAGAAATTATTATTATTTCTTCAACTTCATTTTATAAATGCTGACACTGATGTAACTTAAATTTTATTATTTTTATAGAACAGGGTGGGGAGGCAATGTGGAGATGATTGATGAAAGTCAGTCACATATGGAAAGTGGAAATGGGAAAGATGTTCATTAGCAGCCTTCACTTCTAGACAAAAATTATAAAACTTTATATTTATATTCAGGTAGGTAGCTGTTATATTTATATAACTGGGTTAACAGAAGGAGGAACTGCTAATCCAGGTACCGCCCTGAGATGTAAGGGTGGTCTAAAAATTTAAAAGGAAGAAAATGGTTTTGAATAGGGCATTCTCTTAACCTGCTGTAAAAACGAAAATACAATCAATTTATTTGTTAAGGGAAAAGGGTACATACATATATGCTTTCTTTATTACAGTCGTACCTTGGTTGTCAAACTTAATCCGTTCTGGGAGTCCGTTGGTCTCCTGGAACCGTTCGAAAACCAAGGCACGGCTTCTGATTGGCTGTAGGAGCTTCCTGCACTGAAGCTGAAGCTGCACTGGACGTTTGACTTCCAAAAAACGTTCGAAAACTGGAACACTCACTTCTGGAGAGCCAGTGTGGTGTAGTGGTTAAGAGTGGTAGACTTGTAATCTGGTGATCCGGGTTCGCTTCCCCGCTCCTCCACTGCAGCTGCTGGGTGACCTTGAGCTAGTCACACTTCTCTGAAGTCTCTCAGCCTCACTCACCTCACAGAGTGTTTATTGTAGGGGAGGAAGGGAAAGGAGAATGTGAGCCGCTTTGAGACTCCTTCGGGTAGTGATAAAGCAGGATATCAAATCCAAACTCTTCTTCTTCCAGGTTTTTGACGTTCAAGAGCCGAAATGTTTGGCAACTAAGCCATTTGACATCCAAGGTATGACTGTATATGTAAGTTTTCATGTGTTTTTTTTCTTGTTGTAAGATGTCCAAGAACCTGGTTATATAAATATTTCAAATAATAAAAAGGAAAGGTCACTAGTACAGCATCTGCTTGCATACGGAAACTCCCACGTTCAGCCCCTGACATCTCCAGGTAGGAGAGAATCCTGCCTAGAACCATGGAAAGGGGCTGCCGACCAGTGTGGACAATACTGAGCTAGATGGACCAATGGTCTGACTCGGTACAAGGCAGCTTCTCATGTTCCTACCATGAGAGCAGCTGTTCCCTTTTCTTGCAATGTCTCCCCATGTGCTTCTTTTCAACCTTGGTTCCAGAAAGAAGGTGTCTGCAGTCTGTTTAGCTGACATCTCAAAGTTCTGGTTGCTAAAGGGGGGGCATTGTCACTTTACCTTCAGTGCTTGTGGGAAACCATTCATTTATCTGAGCTACAGTCCCGTTAGGCTCACCGAAGTTAGCCTGGTGTGCTGTGTTGTTTGCCCAGAGTGCAGCATGCTGAACAGACTGCAGAAAAAGATGCATTCCGGCTTTGGTTTGAGTTGGTCACTTTTCTGTACACAGTGTGCAGGAAGTCTTGTACGCCCTGATCTAAGAACTAAGTAATTTATCAATCTCTTAGACAAATTAGCCACACTTTCATAAATCAGTGGGGCTTAGCTAGCTGTGACTGATTTCAACAGAACCAACGTGTGGCTAACTTTCAGTGCACACCAATACATGGCTCCATGTGTGTTCACGGGATCGCTGAATTGTAGAGTTGGAAGGGACCCCAAGGGCCATCTAGTCCAACCCCCAAGGCACATTCTTTCCTTAAAGAATTCTGAGCACTGCAGTTTGTTAAGTGTTGCTGGGAATGGCAACTCTGAGGAGTAAACTACAGTACCCAGAATTCTTTGGGGGAAAGAATGTACTTTAAAGGTGTAGCATGCACATGTGAAGCCCATTGAAGAACATGGAATGAAAGGGGGTTAACTCACAAGTACATCCCCTTGTATGACTTGCTTTTGTTTTTATATGCTTTCCCCTCAGGACAGTCCAAGCTGTAAGGTGAAGTTCATGACGAAAAGCTGTTTCTCAGAGGGTTGCCTTACCATGAGTGTTGTATCCCAGAGCATGCTGCAGCTGGGCCAATGTGCCCAAGAAAAAGACACACTCACTGGGGAAATGGCAAGGTTGGTTCCATGATTGAGCTCTGCCCAGCATTCGTAGAGAGCGAGGGCAAACTCCGTGTTCAGGTTCTGCGGTTCATGGTTGTGCTCGCAGTCCCTGACGTTCGAGGAACAAAGCGACAGAAGGAGGGTAGTGCTGGAAAATGACAGCATGAAGGCAGATCTGCTGAAAGATGGCCTCAAGCCTGCATAGCAACCAGCAATGGGGAAGGTCAGTCACCAACACCAATGACAATTGAACCAAATACGAACACAGCGTTGTGAATAACCCGCAAAAGTTTTTTTTAATTGCTTTATTGTTCATACTTGCATCTGAACATCAAAGACATATCTTCCTTATTTTACGTGTCAGTTTTGTCAAAATAAAAATCCAAAAAAAGAATGTAAGTCCTTCTAGAATATATTTAGTACATAAGTTTGACTTCCCATCCTTTCCCAATTTTTCCACTCTGATAAACCTATATATAAATCTGTTTTCTCCCTTTTAATCTGTATTACTCACAGAGATTACTCAAAGGCTGCTACTGATTTCAGATTGCAACAATTATCCTTCAAGTATCTCCTTAGAAGTTCCCAGTTTGAAATGAACTCCTGTTTAGACTTATCTTTGATCTTTTCCAAGAGACTGTCTAATTCAGCATATTCTACCAGCTTTAGTAACCATTCAGTTTTAGTGGGAATTTTGTCACTCTTCCAATGTTTTGCTATAAATACCCTTGCAGCAGTGGTGGCATACAGAAAGACTTTTATCTTCCTAACAATGTCTGGACCTGTAATGCCCAATAAAAATGATTCTGGTTTCTTCAGTAAAGATACATTTAACATTGCTTTGAGCTCTCTCAATAATATATCATTCCAAAAGGTCTTAATCTTTTTACACACCCACCACATGTGGAAGAGAGTTCCACCTGCTTCTCCACATCTCCAGCATGTATTTGGAACATTTTGGAAAGTTTACAGGGGGTTAAATACCATCAATATAGCATCTTTTGGAGGTTTTCCCTTAGCGTAAAACATGCTGTAAATTTCCAATTAACTTTCCATAGGTGTTCCCATTGGCTCATGTTTGTGTTGTGGCCAAAGGCTTGCGTCCATTTAATCATTGCTGATTTGACCTCATCTTCCTTGACTTCCCAGTCAAGGAGGAGTCTGTATGTTTTAGAAAGAGTTTTGGTCTTAGAGTTTACCAGGTCGGATTCAAATTTTGAAATCTCCGTCGCACATCCTTTCTTTTTATCATTTTTAAAATTTTAAAATTGATAATATTGAAACCAATTCGACACTTGGTCTCTTATTTCTTCAAAATTTTTAACTTTTAACTGGTTTTCTTCTTCTTTTAATACTGATTTGTATACAGGCCAATTTATGCTTGTGTTCTTCCTTTTCACTGCAAGTGCTTCAATTGGTAAGATACACCAAGGCACTTTTGGTTCAAGAATGTCTTTATATTTTTCCCAGACCATGTAGAGGGATTTTTTGATGATATGATTCAAAAAGTTACTGCGAACTCTGACCTTCCCATAACCCAGGTAGGCATGCTAGCCATACCTGTTGTTATACTCTTCCAGATCTAACAATTTCGGTTTTTGAGTGTGCACCACTCCTTTAGCCAGGTGAGACAGCCACCTCATAATACAATCTTAAATCTGGCAGGGAAAAGCCTCCTCTATCCTTAATATCAATTAAGATTTGATGTTTAATTCGAGGTCTCTTCCGTTGCCAGATAAATTTCAATATTCGTCGCTGCCATTCCTTGAGGCCGTCTGTCCTACCCAGTATTGGAATTGATTGAAATAAAAAAATTTGGGAAGCACACTCATTTTTATAATTGAGATCGTTTGTGAAAAGGATAAACTTAGCCTTTTCCAAATGTCAAGATTTCTTTTTCTCTCTTCTCAGGCTGTCAAGAAAAATATTGATAATCTTGGGAGATATCCAAATGCCCAGATATTTTGCTTTGTTACAAATTTTCAACCCAAATGTTTTCTTCAAGTCCTCCTTTTCTTTATTTGGTACATTTTTGGTCAGTAGTTTCATCTTTGACATGTTCAGTTTGAAACCTGCCACCTTGCCTAAGTTTTCTATTGCCTCAATTATTCTTTTCAGACCCTCTTTTGGATTCTCAGTCATTATGAGTAGGTCATCCGCGAAGACTTTGAGTTTATATGTCCTGTCTCCCAGTTATTCCTTTGATCTCACTGTCCTCTCTTATTTTTTTGTTTAAACCTTCCAAAACCAAAATAAATATCAAAGGGGTAGTGGGCAGCCTTGAGGTGTTCTTTTGTTTATCATACATTCTTCTGTTACGTTGCCATTTATAATTAATTTGGCTCGTTGCTCCGTGTAGATGGAATTAATTCCTTTACTAAAGGATTCTCCAAACTCGCATTTGGTTCAACAATTCCTTCATAAACTTCCACGATATATTATCAAACGCTTCCTCAGTGTCAACTAACATAACAAAGCAGATTTATCTATTTTATATTATAAATATTCTAAGATATTAATGACACACTTGAGGTTATCTTGCATGTGGTGTCTAGGTAAGAATCTGGTTTGATCTTTATGAATTGTTTCTTGGAAAATTATTTTAAGCCTAGAAGACAGGACATCAGTGAAGATTTTATAATCATTATTAAGCAGGGTGATAGGTTTATAATTGGCAATGTTTGTAAGATCTGAACCTTGTTTGGGAATGAGTGTGATATAGCTTTATTTCCAGGAAGATGGTAAAATCCCATTGGTGAACACATCTTTTCATAGTATCTTTTAGGGGTATGAATAATATCTCTTCCATCTTCTTATAATAAGTCGCAGGGAGCCCATCCAGCATAGGGGTATTTCCTATTTTTGCTCTTTGAATTGCTTGTTGTACCTCTAAAGGGGCAATGGGAGAGTTTAATATCCTGGATTTATCTTTTGAGATCTTAGGCAGTCCATTCTTCAAATATTCTATTTTTTCACTTTTTTCAGGGCCTTCTTTGTATAACTCTGTAGTAATTGGCAAAACATCTACTGATTTCCTTTGGATCATCAGACCATTTATCATCCATTCTGATTTTATTAATCTTTCATCTTGTTTTTTCTTTAGTTGCCAGGCCAAGAGTTTGCCCGGCTTATTTCCGAATTAAAAATGTTTATATTTTAGCCATTTGATCTTCCATTCCAGCTCTTCATTTATTACCATTGAGAACTGTGTTAGAAGGATTTTAATATTCTGTTTAATGTTTTCATTGTCTGGTTTATTAAGTAATTCTTTTTCATTTCTTTGTATTTCTTCCCAGATTTTTTCCCTTTCTTTCATTTTCCTTTGATGGGCATTTTCTTTTACGAAAAATCCTCTAATGAAAGGAAAATGAAAGAGAGGATTTTTCATAAAATAACCCACAAAAGTTACTAGCCTGCAAAAAGTCTTACTATCCTGTCAGGGGCTGGCAGTTGAAAGGTGGAGAGCTGTGTTTCTGTGCTGGTTGGAGGGAGCATCCCTCCTCTTGCAGCCCACTTGAGAAGGGGCAACTGCTCCATCCCTTCTCCATCAGTCCGCTTTCTGTATGTCAGTCAGACCGCCTACCACCGAGGTACAGCCCTTCCACAAGTTCCAAGGAGTTCCATGGCCCCTCACCCCAAACCTTAACTATGAAGGATCACATGAGAGGAAAGTGGTTTACCTAAATTATCATCCCTACTGCCATTCTTTGGCTCTGGCTCTGGCTAATTGTTTCTGATTTTTTTATTGGAAGAGAAAGAAGAGAGGATATCAGGGTGGCCAAATGGGGGGACAGATTTGCATATGCTAGTTTCAATGCACACATGCAAGTTTGGAAATAATTAGCATAATGGAAACGCGGTGCTTCTCACCCTAGCAGGGAAGACTTTGACTAGGTGTTTTAGAGACTTTCTTATATACACTGAACATATCCTTGGAAATAGACATTGCTTTCATGTTCCGGAATGGTCTTCTATGAGCAGTTGAAGCAGAGGGCGGAAAGAACCACCACTGAACCCAACTGGCGCCATTTCTGGCCATTTCAATATTGATGTACCATTAGGAAGAGTCAGTATTTCTCCTTTGGGTGTTTGCAAGAGTTCTCAGCTAGTTGAAGATGCAAAACAGAAATGCAGCTTTGGTTTGTCCTATGAAGTTCAAAAATACTCTCAGCCAAATGAGCACCAAGTTGAATACTACTAGGAAACCACGTTCCCCAAAGACCATGACTTTGCTGTCATCTGTAGTTATTGCTGTTGTTACTACTCATCTCTCACTTACACTAAAAGCTATTATATTTCATCACAGGCACTTGATTCCTTTCTTTACATCCCATCTGTCCCTGTCTCCCACATTGTAATAAATTTGCTTAAATTTGGTCCTTTGGTATCTTATTAGCTTAGCAAAATAAATCTTTCCTAAGAAGATGCTTCAGAGTCACATGATTCTAAAGCCCACATTCTTTGTTAATAAAATACACACACCCAGCTACAAATTCAAACTTGACTACTCAGCTGCGCAAAAAGTAGTCGTCATGATATGTCATCTTGTTACTTAACCATCTGAGAACAAGGCTTTGAAGTAACATTATGAAAACAGAGCAGCATGCTCTCAGTGGACGGGATTTCCTGAATCGGCAAATCCAAGAACTGACTGCCCAAAAGGCAGAACAGCTGCTGTACTACAAAGCTGTGAGTATATCCCCAGATAGAACAGGCAGATTATGAGACCCAAACTAACCCCTGATTTGTCAAAGAAAGGTGCATTATTTTCAACCTTCGTGCATTAGCAGTGTACTGTGTGAAGCTCAAAGACATCCTGTACCTCGAAGAAACAACACCCCAAGAGAGTTTGTGAACCTCTACACTACAAAACCTGTCTTAACGACAGACATCATGAAAACATAGTTTATTCTCTTCTCAATTAAAGCATTAGTGCAGTGACACAAAACTAGCATATGCCATTTGCAACTGAGCTTTTACACCTGTAACCGCTGCTAAAAACTACTTGTGAATTATTTTGAAATATTGTGCTCATAGACACAAAATATATATATTAGGCTGAGTAAGTGGTGCGTTTCTTCCAATTCACAACATACCTCCATGGCTAATAGAGATTAAAGATAAAGAGAGGTTGGTTTTTGACAGGCTGGGGTAACAGACTAAAATAAGAAATCCAACCACAAGAATGATTTATTTTTCAGCAACCTTTCCAAATCAAAAGTTATATTTTAATGTCTCAGATGGCACGCTGCTTAGGAAGTTAATTTATAGATGCCTTTGGGAAAGTAATTACCTGAGAAGATTACAATGTTACAATGTTAACACTGCAATAATGATAGCACCTCCAAAATGTGTTCAGCAATTGTCACATCCCCAGTCATTTTAATGATAACACAACTCAAGCACATTGGTGCACTGAAAAAAGACAGTGATATGCCAATAGAAACTATGCCTATAATTTGTTTTTATTAAAAGGGGGGGTACTCACTATATCGTATTGCACTTTTGACAGATTATTATCAAACAGCTGAGTGAGCACCATTGCCAGAATATTTTCAGTTCAACTTCTATGCTGAAAAGGAACTTTGTCATTTTGGCTCAGATTAAAACACCTCATAGGCCCTAGGGAGAGGCAGAACTTTATGGGGAAGGTTGAGGACTTTAAAGAGATCATAGGAGACAGTAAAACGAAGGGGTGGAGAGACCAGAGGCAAGGTGGCTGGTGGAAGCATGCAGCAAGGCATTGGAAGGAAAAAAGAGGAACCTGGGAAAACAGCTGGGAAGTGAGACTTGAGGAAAAGCATAGCACAGACAGAGAAACAGGCGAAGAAGGCACCAGTGAGAGAAGGAACTTTGAAGAACATGATAAGCTGCATTGCACCATACCACAGACAACATTTCAAGTTGCAGTCTCCAAGTTTACACTTAGCTGACACATACATTTATCCTATGGGAGGGGGGAACAGGGTGCATAACAGAGTTCTGAAGAAACAATGACTGCTGGAGCTGGAGGAGAAAGCGCAAAGGGGACCAAACCTCACAGAACAGCACAGGGGGCGGCAACCTGCGGCCCATGGTCCACAAGTGGCCCACAGGGGTCATTTAAATGGCCCACAAGCCACTCTGAACCGAGCCACACGCTTGGCGAGTCCCTGCATGCTGCACTAAACTGGCGCAGTGCGGAGTGGGGACTCGCTTCTGCGGTGCCGGAAATCACGTCTGTGCATGTGCAGATGCCGGAAATCGCATCATCTGGCCCACGGAGCGATCTCTACAGGAGTGAACCGGCCCAGGTGAGGTAAACCTTGCTGACCCCTGGAATAGCAGGCTCATCAACATTGCAAGTAGATGCATGAAAGTAAAAGTTGTAATCTACTAATTTTAAAAGAACACTGTTGGAAGAGGGCGGTTTAAGTAGAGAATGAGCAGGAAAAGCCCCCCACCCTCCATGCCCTGCTTCTCCACTAAGAGATTCCTCCCTCTCAAGCTATTTCCAGTTTGTTTCCACACTCTACCCTCACAAACATGGGTTCAGCACCGCAGAGAGGGAGAAACAGTTGGGGGTAGATAGGAATGGAGAAGTGGTAGGCAGAGAAAGGCTAAAACAGCCCTCACACTGATGCTTCTTCCTAAACTGGCCCTCTCAAGCTGCTTTTTCATTTTTTAAAAAATGCTGCTTTTTATGTATCCACATGCAATGGTAACTTGATCCTGACAAAAGAGGACAAGGAACAGTTAGGCAGGAAAGAAAGTTTGCCTGTTGTGGCTTCTCCTGGGACTGCAGTACAGTGGTACCTCGGCTTAAGTACTTAATTCGTTCCGGAGGTCCGTTCTTAACCTGAAACTGTTCTTAACCTGAAGCACCACTTTAGCTAATGGGGCCTCCTGCTGCCGCCGCGCCGCCGGAGCACGATTTCTGTTCTCATCCTGAAGCAAAGTTCTTAACCCGAGGTACTATTTCTGGGTTAGCGGAGCCTGTAACCTGAAGCGTCTGTAACCTGAGGTAGCACTGTACTCAGCAACCTAGAAGGGGCAACGCAGTTCAGCAGACAGTGGGCGAAGGTGATGAGATTAAATGTCAAGTGCTGATCTCCATCCCCACCCCACTTTTGAGTTGTATCCAGAACAGACTCATGCAAAGTTTCTGCTTCTTTCCCCTGTAGTTCCCATAAACTCCAAAATCTGCAGTTGCAAGGAGGACACCAAAGCAACACCTGAGGATGGAGTGCCAGAGGCAAATGGAAGAATCCAGCCGTTGGTGGGGGCCGTTACAGCAGGCGGGGGGGGCACGCAGCAGAACAGGCCCGACGCCTATGGCGGGGGGGGGGGAGTCACTGGCAGAGAGCCAAAGGGCACCCAAAGAAACCTTTTTGAGCTTCTTGTCCACGGTCTCTGCTGGGGGCGTGTGGGGCGCAGTGCTGATCCAGCCACTCCATGCACAGAGCCTGGCCCCGGGGCACACCTAGAAGTTGGCCAGATTGGCCCTCGTCAACAGCGCAGGACCAGGGGTGCAAACATTGCGTCTCTCCCCTCTTGCTCAGAGTAGGCAAGAACCCGGGCAGAGGCGGACTTAGGGCATCCCGACCAGGGCAGCTGCAAGGGGGCACCAAAGCATCGCTTGAGGATGGAGTGTGTTATGTACTGAGTTGAATAGGATCCAAACTGCAGCAGTCTGATTGGTCCTAGAACAATAGGATCCAAAAGGCAGCAGCCTGATTGGTCCTAGAACAATAGGATTCAGAATGCAGCAGTCTGATTGGTCCTAGAACAAGGCAGCAGTATGATTGGTTGGCAGGAACCACCCAATCATGCTCCAGATAGAAGTGAATCCACAACCTGATTGGCTTACAGTAGAATTCCGGAATTAGCCAATCATGTGCAGCCCATTGTGTAAATAATGTATATAAAGCAGATACTTTAAGGGGACAGTCATTCATTCCTCCTCACCACTATGAGCTGAATAAAGAGCATGAAATCACTTTGCGACTCTTCGTATATTTCAGAGTGTGAGAGGCAAATGGAAGAATCCAGCCATTGGTGGGGGCCGTTACAGCAGCCGGGGGGGGGGGGAGAATTCCGCCCTGCGGCTCCAGCCTCCCCGGGAGAAGCGCGCTCTGGGGCCCCATCTCTGGGTTTAGGATTGCGCTTTTAAGTACTTATCTCCTCGTCCTACGAACTGCACTAAAAAGAGCCTCCCTGGATGAAGAGCGGGGTTAAAGAGGCTCTGAATGTAGGGGAACAGTTAGGATCACCCCAAAAACACTAAAACTGTTCATGAATCCCCCCCCAACCAGGCCTCGCCTCAAGCATTAAAACTGCATTTCCTCTAAGACAAAAAGCATTAGCTAAGCATATTCCGCTCTGCTGTAACAAAGGTAGCTGAATAGAACAATGCTTTTTTCATTTCTCAGGCTAGTTGGCCTTGTTAACCAGATTGCGACTTTTCCTTCCTGGAACTGTGCCACTAGAGCAAGAGAAAAGTAACACATCCTTTGTTATGTACTGAGTTGAATAGGATCCAAACTGCAGCAGTCTAATTGGTCCTAGAACAATAGGATCCAAAAGGCAGCAGTCTGATTGGTCCTAGAACAATAGGATTCAGAATGCAGCAGTCTGATTGGTCCTAGAACAATGCAGCAGTATGATTGGTTGGCAGGAACCACCCAATCATGCTCCAGATAGAAGTGAATCCACAACTTGATTGGCTTACAGTAGAATTCCGGAATTAGCCAATCATGTGCAGCCCATTGTGTAAATATTGTATATAAAGCAGATAGTTTGAGGGGACTTTCATTCATTCATTCCTCCTCACCACTATGAGCTGAATAAAGAGCATGAAATCACTTTGCGACTCTGAGTATATTTCATCCTTGGACACGCTGAATGCAAGGCTCTCACCCCCCCTTTCCTGCCAAGAGTCCAAGAGTCCCAAGACAGCTTTCTGTTCATGCTCAGAGGAACTCATGGGGCAGGACTCTGGAAGAAGGTGGAGAAAGGGGGAGGGAACTGGAAAGGGGTATATATGCTCTGTGCACATGACTGTGAACTTCGTGCATGCTTTTTGTGAGTTATCACACTTGCTCCTTCTACCAGTTCATGGATGGTAGAAATAAAAGCCTTTTCTCCGAAACTATTCCTTGAGTCAAAACAATTTTTTTTTTCTTTCCAGTAGCACCTTAAAGACCAAATTGTACTGTTTTAACTTTGGAGCTGTATGTGATGACTAGAGGTGTTCTGTTATTTTCTTTTTTGGGTCTGTCTTGCAGCAAGTTCTCTCTGGGTATCAGTCTGGCTCTGTTGATCTGTTGTCTGACTTCATCTGCTGGGTATTTTAGTTCTAAAAAGGTTTGCTGTAGATCTCTTAGGTGAGAGTCTCTGTCTGTAGAATTGGAACAGATACGGCTGTAACGTAGTGCCTGGCTATATACAATGGACTGTTTGGTATGTTTGGGATGGTAGCTTGAGGCATGTAGATATGTTTGTCGGTCAGTTAGTTTACGGTATAAGGTGGTGTCTATGTGTCCATCCTGTATCTTTATAGTAGTGTCCAAAAAATGTATTTCTTGCATAGATTGATTCATTGTTAGGTTGATTGTGAGGTGAAAATCATTGAATTTCTGGTGGAAGGTGTCCAGGGTCTGTTGACCATGTGTCCAGATGATAAAAATATCGTCAATGTATCGCAGGTACAAGAGAGGTTTGAGTGGGTAGGAGTTTAGGAAACGTTGTTCTAAATCTGCCATGAAGATGTTGGCATACTGTGGGGCCATGCGGGTGCCCATTGCTGTGCCGCTGATCTGAAGGAACAGGTCATCACCGAATTTGAAGTTGTTGTGGGTAAGGACAAATTGGCAGAGTTTGTTGGCAAAGTCCGCTGTGGTTTTATCTGAAATGGTGTTCCTTATAGGTCTTTAAGGTGCTACTGGAAAGAATATTTTTTTTTTTTTTGTTTTGACTATGGCAGACCAACACGGCTACCTATCTGTAACTATTCCTTGAGTGTCTGTTGACTCCCACTTCCCTTTCCCGGGCGCAATCTTTTTCCCACCCGACGGCAAAGCCTCATAAGGCTACATGAAGAGAGAAAGCGAATGGATGTTTTACTCGTGATTCCGTTGCTTCGTCTACTTCTGAGGCTGCAGTGGGCGATGAAATAAAATAACTTGGGGGCCGCCATTTCTCCCCAGCGCGCTTCCTGCGCCCGTGGGTCTGGATGCGGAGGGCGCCGCGCGCGCAAGGGGGCGCCGAGGCGCCGTTGCTCTTCCAGGCCGCCGAGCGAGGGAGGGAGGCGGAGCCGCGGATGGCCGCCTCCTCCCGGCTCGCCCGGCGGATCTCTGAGGGGCCGAGAGAGACGGGACCATGAGGGAGAGCGGAGGCTCGTCTGTGAGGGTGCGGACGGGGCTGGCGGCGGGGCTGGCGGTCGGGGCCGGCCTCTGCTACTGCGTTTACCGAGCGAGCAGCCGGAGAAGGGGAGGCGAGGGAGGAGCCGAAGCCGGGGCGAAGCGGGGAGATGTTCGTCCGGGGCGGGAGCGCCAGGCGGCCGCCCCCACATTGCGGCAGAAAGTGTCGGCGATGCCCGTGATTTCCAGGCCGGGCCGGAAGGGGCCGGAAAACCTTCGGCGAGGTAAGAGCGCCGGGCGCTTGGTTTTGTTCTTCATGCGTTTTCCAGCTACCGAGTTTGCGCTTTTCTTTTTTTTTTTAATAGATATTTATTAGAATTTTACAACACATAAAAAACAGACAAATCCACACACAAAACCAAAAAATACACACTTAATAAAAAAGAAAAAGAGTCCACTTTTATATTTCAAGGTTCTATAACCCTCTTTCCTGACCTCCTCACATCTCCCTTTTTTGTGTTCCTCTTTATTCCGTCAAATTCAGCAAGTTCTAACCCTCTTTCATATCTCATTTATAATTGTATACTCCCACTTGTTATATCTCTAATTACCCCTCTTTTTTAAAACCTTTTTTTTCATAGCTCTTTTAACTATATCCCAAATGCCGTGTTACCTTTAGATCCCTCATCATTTTAACATTCAAACAATTTACTATATTTCTGTAGATAATCTTTAGACTTTTTCCAATCCTCTTCCATCAACTCTTCTCCCAGGTCTCGAATTCTGCCGGTCATTTCTGCCATCTCCATATAGTCTATCACTTGCATCTGCCATTCTTCCACGGTGGGCAAATCTTGTGTCTTCCAATATTTAGCAAGAAGTATTCTTGCTGCGAGTTTGCGCTTTTCAAGATGACAGTGAAAAGTCCCAGGGCCGGATTTATGTATAAACTAAACAAGCTATAGCTTAGGGCTCCACTCTTTTGGGGGCCCCCCAAAAAACTGGATGTACATTTCCAAAATGTTAAGTTAGAGCTTAATAATTATTTCACTATTAATATACTTCTTCTTAATTGTACAGTGGTACCTTGGGTTACATACGCTTCAGGTTACATGCACTTCAGGTTACAGACTCCGCTAACCCAGAAATAGTGCTTCAGGTTAAGAACTTTGCTTCAGGATGAGAACAGAAATCGTGCTCCGGCGGCGTGGCAGCAGCAGGAGGCCCCATTAGCTAAAGTGGTACCTCAGGTTAAGAACAGTTTCAAGTTAAGTATGGACCTCCGGAATGAATTAAGTTAACTTAACCCGAGGTACCACTGTATTTCACTATTAATATATTTCTTCTTAATTGTATTTCAGTTCAACAATTACTTCGATGAAATACATATTTTTTTATGTGCAAATGGTTTTAGATACCCATTAGGTCCATAAACTACCATATACAGTCATACCTCGGGTTGAAGTTGCTTCAGGTTGAGCGTTTTCAGGTTGTGCTCCGCAGCGACCCAGATTTAATAGAACACGTTACTTTGGGGGTTTCATGTGCAGACCCTCAAAATGACATCATGCGCATGCACAGAAGTGGTGAATTGCAAACCGCACACGTGCAGACACGGGTTGCGTTCGCTTCAGGATGCAAACGGGGCTCTGGAACGGATCCTGTTCGCATCCAGAGGTACCACTGCAGCATATATTCAATACAAAAACGGCAACAATTTGTTGTTGACAGAGAACAGCTGGACATATAAAGGGCCTCATTACCTTCAGTAGCTTAGGGCCTCATCAAACCTAAATCCGGCCCTGAGTACGCCAGTGGCAAGTGCAGAGAAATACAGCTGTGTATCCCTGACCACCTCATGAGAAGGGAAGACTCCCTGGAAAAGACCCTGATGTTGGGAAAGATGGAGGGCACAAGGAGAAGGGGCCGACCGAGGACGAGATGGTTGGACAGTGTTCTCGAAGCTACCAGCATGAGTTTGACCAAACTGCGGGAGGCAGTGGAAGACAGAAGTGCCTGGCATGCTCTCGTCCAGGGGGTCATGAAGAGTCGGACACAACTAAATGACTAAACAACAATCCCTTAGATCAGAGCTGTTTAGGACTCCTCAATCACTTGTCAGAAGCACAGTTCAAGGGGTTCGCATGTTATTTATGTACATGCTATTAACATAACATTGCCAGGGCCTGTCACTAGGCAGTTTGGCCTGCAGTCTACTACTGATAATAGTAGACTGCAGTTGTGCAGTTCATCCCATGCTTTGCTGCTGATTAGCAATCCATTCTTAGATTGTTAGTTGTGCAAAATATTATGACTCCTTAAAGGCAGGCAAGCCTCTCTGCCTGATCAGAGGCTCTTCTTTCCCCTCTTGCCATTAGAGACTTTTTCATTTATTAAAAAATGAACCTTTTTATTCAGGCATCCATTGCTAATTATTAGTGAATGAGGTTGTTGATTCTTACCTAGACTAACTGCTGATAAGATATAATAACCCTGTTTCAAATATGTCTCTCCCTCCTCTTCTTTCCACACTGTTTCCGAGGTGGCTTGGAGCCAATTGGACAAATGCAGTTTTAAGTAAAGAAATAAGGAAGAACCGAAGCCCACTGTCCTAGGAGGGAGAATGGATACGAAATTCATGGTTATTATTAGTTCCAAGATGAGATGAAATGTAGTGAAATGAAATGAAATGTAAAACGCCGGTTCAGAACAGACATCCTCAGATGGAGGGAGAACAACATTCATTGCTTTATTCTGCTCCATAAAAATCCGGTTAAATAGGACTTTATTATCATAACCATCTTACTAATTGGTCATTGGAGCTGAGCTAGTGATCTGCCCACTGTCACCAAAATGTATCTCTGTTTTAACACAGCCTTTTATGTTCATGTCAAACTTTGTCATTGGGCTATAATAGTTCAGAGTGTAGCTACACAGGTTTGAAACGCAAAGAAATGCCTATTGTAAAATTTAAAAAAAAGTTGTAGTGCAACTGTTTTAACTAGTGCATATACACACATTAACCACTGTAGACTACTGCAGCCTTTCCAATATGCAATGTAGAGGCAGGTGTCAACACTCTATTCCAGGGATGGGGAGTTTCAGGCCCAGGCACCAAATGTGGCCCTGTAGCCCCCTCTGTCTGGCCCTTGGGACTCTCTCCAAGTCACACACGCCTCTCCCCAGACCATATCCCTCACTGCCCCCCTTTACACCCTAACAGTTTTTGCATGGCTGGAATGTGTCCTTGAACTCTGAAGTTGCCTCTTGTTTGTCTGGATAGAGGATAGAGAGTGGCATGTGAGCCTATGTAGCAACTAGCCCATTGCATAAAAGACAACCTAAAATGTGTTGCTCCACCCACTTTTACCCCAGGCCGAATCCACCACTGACATCACTTACATGATGATGATGTCCTGGGAAGACTGCCCAGAAGGGATTGTGGCCTTGATCCGCTCCTTCCTTTCCTCTCTTTCCTCCCCCCACCAACAATTAAATTACTAGTGTAGAAATTGTTTATGTTTCTAAAATTTCTAAAATTAGAAGACGTGGATCTTCCAGAATCATCCCATGATCTGGAGGCACACCATATACAGAATCTTATTCGTTTACTTGACTCTACGAAGGATCCCACAATTCAGGAGCAAGCCTTGATTACATTGAGCAACAGTGCTGCATTCTCTACAAATCAGGTAAGTATTGTTCTTTGTTTAAAAGAAAAGAAAATATATGAAAGACAATAAGATAAAGTAATAATCATGTAAAAACTAATTAAAACAATGTAATTTGTTTCCTTGGGATCAGGATCATATAATCTAAGAGTGGGGTATAAATCTTCAAAATGAAACCTACAAGAAGATCTTGGCTTCTATTTAGGTTAGTGGTTCTCAATTAGTGAAGTACTTCAGACCCCGTTTTTTGAAAGCCATGGCTTTTGAAAAAATTTATATCTCTATGGTAGTTTTTGGAATTGTGAATTGTGCCACGGACCCCCTGGGTGGATTACGCAGACCCCTGCGGGTCCACGGACCACCAGTTGGGAACCACTGTGTTAGGTAACTGTAATACTTAGCTGTGTGTTTTTCTAGGACTAATACTACTTCCACAGTTTAAGTGACAGAATTCTAAGCAGACCCATAGTGCCTTGTCCCATCTCAACGCTAGTGGTGCCTCCAGACTCTCATTATTGTGGAGAGGGCCTCAAGAACACAAGCTTTCAGTTTGTGCAGTTAGGGCTCTGTTGCTGCAGCTCAACAAATCCACTTTTTTTTTTAAAAAAGGAAGACTTTTTGTAGTTTGGAAAGGGATGAGGAAATGCATTGAAAAGTGTGAAATAAACGAATGATTAATGGAAAGATATATGAACACTCTGTAAGAAAATCAGGATAAATTTTCATTGTAATAAACCGCCCTGCAGACAAATCAGAACAAATGCTCAGTAGAGACCAGCTATCATTTATCCTCTACATAAGCTTTGTGCAAGTAAATCAGGTTGAATGCTCAGTAAACAGTTCATCTGGAGGAGCCCTTATAGAGGAAACGGGAGATTGAGTTGAGAGTACTTCACTGTACCTTACCTCAATGAGAAAAAGTAGAGATGTCAGTCGTTGGCAAGGGTGATGCACAGAGCCCTTTGCATGAGCAAACCGCAGTTCCATGAACACTTGTGAGGAAGTAGGCACTTTCATCCCCCTTCGAACTCCTGCATAACTCTGTCCCACTTGAAGAGAGTGTCCTGGTGTGTTGGAGTAGTTTGGGAGAGGTGGGAAGAGGGGGAAAATGATTCCTTCGCAGTGTCTACCCACATGCTCTACCTTACAGTAAATGCTATGCCTAGAGTAGTTTTTACAGTTTAGATAAAAATGAAATCCAATTGCTTCATTGTATTCTTTGTTGATTCAAGCAGAATTCATATAACAATTAAAACATATTTTGTTTGGCTCCCGGAATTAAATTAAGATAATTGTATATCACACATTTTTCTGTTTAACTCGTAGGATATCATTCGAAATTTAGGCGGGCTTATCGCCGTTGGAAAAATGCTTTCAGTTCCTGACACTAAAGTTAAAGAAAAAGCACTGAATGCACTTAATAACTTGAGTATGAATATTAAAAATCAAGAAGAGATGAAGGTAAGTTTAAAAGCAACAAACTCTACTACAGAAAACTCTGTGCATAAATAATGAGCTTATATGAAGAACTTTTTGTGCAATCCCATTTAGATTCAAAGCAATGAAAGCTTTCCCGTTGACTTCAATGTGATCTAAGCTTTCCCCTGTAATGTTGATTAGGTAAATACTTTTTATAATGATTAATTACAGCATTTTATATGCTGCCCTTCCCAGGACAGCATTTTATATGCTAAAACTCCCAGGACAGCTCTCAAAGTCATAAGCAACACCAAATTAATAACAAAGAATAGCATAAATATAACTCAAAGGGGCTTTCCATATGTGGGACACCACGGCTGAAAAGACCCTCTCTCTGGTACTACCCACCTGACATAAGAAGGGAAGAGCATTCAAAAGAGGACCACTAATGATGAACAAAAAATAGGATGACTTACTTCTCTTGTCACAGTCATCCAACCTACATTACTTTAAGTTCAGGTGCTGTTCAAACAAGTGTTGAAAATAAATATAACAACATGCCAATTTTAGTATTTGTATTCAGAGGGCAATGAATTGGCTCTTGAATTTGCATGATGAAACCTAAAACTGTAGGGATAGCTGGTGGTGTTGCCCATCAATCTACCGTATATACTCGAGTATAAGCCGGCTTTTTCAGCACATTTTTTATGCTGAAAAAGCCCCCCTCGGCTTATACTCGAGTGAGGATCCCACTGACCTGTTCTCTGGTGCAGTGCGGATGACTTGCGAGTGGCAGAGGCTGTTATTGGCGGCGGCGGAAGGAGCAGCCCAAAAGCAGCCCTTTCAGGCTGCTCCTTCCTCCTCCGCCGCCTTTGCTGCTGTAGACGGTGGCAGCGGAGGAACGAGCAGCCTGAAAACAGCCTCCTCCGCTGCCGCTGACAGCGGCAAAGTTGCGCGTGTGCAAACAGCCCCGCAGTTGCACATGTGCAAACGCTTAAAGAAGCCCAGGCGTTCCGACGCATGCGCAGCAGTGCTCCTTTAATAAAAAAAACCAAAAAACGGACAAGGCGGCGGCGGTTGCTGTGGCAACTGCTGTTATGGTTCTTGAAGGTGCTCGCGAAGGGAAGCTGCCTCTCCTCATGTCCTACTCCACCAGCCTGAGGCGTGTGGGGCTGCCCCGGACAGTGCTGCGCTGGCTGCAAAGCGTTGATCTCAGCTTCTCGCCTACGTGTTTCTGTACGTGAGGCCGCCCCCCGCCTCCCCGCTTCCCACACCACGGCCGCCCTGACACTTCCATCTCCCACGGAGCTTTGAGGGAGCTTGAACTCAAGCCCTTTGATATGTGTATATCAAATGTTTTGAGACCGAAACTTCACCAGCATTCCCTTTATCCGTTGAGAAGAGGTTTCCTTCCTTAAAAATTAAACCTGTGGGCTTCCGAAGTTTAGTCCAGAATTAGCTTACGGTCCACAAGATACCTTTCTTTCCCTAGGAAGAAAGGCTTTCCTGGTGGCAGCCCCCACTGGAGGACTTGTAGTTGCTGCATCACAGTCCTGGATTTGCATAAAGGCAGCAAGCAAAAGTGAAGTCAGGTTGCACAAGAGTAGTGAGCGTGGCACGACAGTGAGAAGGGAGAAACACTGAAAGGCTGGAGGGGACGGGGGAAACTTGGCAATCTTAAACAGTGGTAAGAGGTTTGAGTAAAGTACTGTGGAATATTTGAGAGCTCTCATGAGACAGCTGGGGAATGGAAGAGGGAGTAGTTTGAGTATAGTGAGAAGGGAGAGAGAGATGAAGGTTTTTGTACTTTTAAAGTTATTGTTGATACCATATTGTTTTTGTTGACCCTCTTTTCCACTTACAGAGCTAGTTTACTGTTTTTCTTTGAAATAAATGTTCAAAAACATTTAACCTACTGATGCCTCAATTAATGTAATTTTATTGGTATCTATTTTTATTTTTGAAATTTACCAGTAGCTGCTGCATTTCCCACCCTAGGCTTATCCTCGAGTCAGTAAGTTTTCCCAGTTTTTTGTGGTAAAATTAGGTGCCTCGGCTTATATTTGGGTCGGCTTATACTCGGGTATACAGTAGTACCTCGGGTTAAGAACTTAATTCGTTCTGGAGGTCTGTTCTTAACCTGAAACTGTTCTTAACCTGAAGCACCACTTTAGCTAATGGGGCCTCCTGCTGCCGCCGCGCCACCGGAGCACGATTTCTGTTCTCATCCTGAAGCAAAGTTCTTAACCTGAAGCACTATTTCTGGGTTAGCGGAGTCTGTAACCTGAAGCGTATGTAACCCGAGGTACCACTGTATATGGTATTAACAATATTTTAAACATCTGCAGAGAAGAAAACAGATAACTCTACATTTAGAATATGTTGTTAACGGAAGGATTATTGTGATAAAAGGTTTTGCCAATTGTTTAAATTAGCAGCATTCGCTATCCCTCATGTTAAAAAAAAGTTACTTTGTCGCTACCTTTGCTTACTTGTTCACAATTTGTGTTCAACAGTGATAATATTTTGTTTTTAATGATAACAGTGGGATTATCACTGGGAGTGGTTTGTTCTGATCGTGTTTTTGTTTTTCCCTCCCTAAGATATATATTACCATAGTTTGTGAGGAGACAGATTCAGCTCCCTTGAACTCTGAACTTCAGCTGGCTGGGCTTCGATTTTTAACCAATATGTCTGTTACCAGTGACTATCATTCCATGATGACAAACTTCATACCTTGCTTTCTTCATATGCTTTTGGAAGGAAATGAAAGAACACAGGTACCATAAGATGCTCTATCTTGTTAGGAGGAAAATCTTTTGGATTCTGCTTTTCTTGTCCTTTAATTCTCTGTGTAGTAAATTACTTTGAAAATTAATAGTAGTCATGCACATAAGTTAAAGGGGGTAGAAAATGTTTTAAGCTGATTTTTCTTTACTCACCTCTTTTTAAAAGGTGAGGGAGTAGGACTATTTAGGCTTTCTGAACTCCAGAGCCAACTCAAAAAAATGTTAACTCTACTTAGAAAAGGGATTTGAACCAGAGCATTAAAACAATTGCTTATTGGTCATTCATAAGAAAAGACCTTAGCAGGACTCCATTCCCTGTTCATTTATAAGTTAAGGGCACCACAAGATGGCTCTCTATCACTCTCAACCTGTTTACTTTGAGTGAAAATAACAGCAGAGCTTGTTTTGAACAGTTCTGAATGTTTCTTTAGATTACAGAAGCACACATTATTAGAAGAAAACAGGATTCTCTGAGAATTCAGGATAGATTTATACTTATGAAAGATGGATGTAGATTTTAAATTAAGAATAGGTGCAAAGAAGATAGGCTCCTAGAAGAATAAGGTTGCTGTCACTAGTCCTGATGCATTGCAGCTTTGAGGTCAGTTTACACTTCACAGCTCAGATTAGTGCTATGCAAGCTTCATTAATGTGTGGCCCCAAAATTCTGTTTCCCCCCCGCAACTGATGTCAAAGTTTGGTGCTAGTTTTGTGCCACAAACCCTGCTTTCTGCAGTGCCCTCCAAACTGACTAATTGACAAACCAGGGCTCATAGGTTTACCCCCAAACCCAATGTCTGCTTGGCTACAGACTGGTTCCAAAGTGGTGTGCTGGTTTGGTGCTGCAAACCCCCCTTTCTGTGCCATCCCCCAAACTGAGTAATTTATGAAGCTTGCAATGTGGGTAGCCAATTCTCGTACTGGTTTACTCAGAAATAAGTACTGATAAAACTTAAAAGGGGCTTATTTCCTAATAAGGACAAATGCTTGTTACAAGAAAATTGGGTTTATATTATCTTGCTATTTTTTTCTCCTTATAATTTTGGTTTTGTCACCATGTTGGAACTGTCAGAAAAAGTGGGATCTAATTTTTTTGTTTTATGATCTCCCAGCCTGCAGTTTGTAAGTTGTGCTGGCAAATCTTATTGATTAGTAAATTAGTAATATGTGTTCCTAATATATCCTGCTTATTTTATGTGTAGTGTTAAATCCAAAGTATATTATTAAAATTAACTTTTCCCCTATATTAATAGGTTCAGGTTCTAAAAGTGTTTGTGAATTTATCAGCAAACCCAGCTATGATGGAGCATCTCCTTAATGCTCAGGTAATGTTACTTTTTATGCTTCTTCCAACAATTACTATTTGAAGAAATAATAATAATAATAATAATTTTTTATTTATATCCCGCCCTTCCCAGCCGAAGCCGGGCTCAGGGCGGCTAACAACAATAAAATAATACAACATTCTAAAATCATTTCATTATAAAATTAATTCAAATCAAATTGATGGCAACCATTGGGCTAGAGTTCTGTGAAGATTGCCAAAGGTGGGAGTCAGGCTGTGCCCTGGCCAAAGGCCTGGTGGAACAGCTCTGTCTTGCAGGCCCTGCGGAAAGATGTCAAGTCCCGCAGGGCCCTAGTCTCTTGTGACAGAGCGTTCCACCAGATCGGAGCCACAGCCGAAAAGGCCCTGGCTCTGGTTGAGGCCAGCCTAACCTCTCTGTGGCCTGGGACCTCCAAGATGTTTTTGTTTGAAGACCGTAAGTTCCTCTGTGGGACATACCAGGAGAGGCGGTCCTGTAGGTACGAGGGTCCTAGGCTGTATAGGGCTTTAAAGGTTAAAATAGCTATAGCTGAATGAGCAGTGGTAAGGAATACTCCAGGTTAGTAGCTGGAGAATGCCTAAGGTGTATGGTGCTCAAAATTTGATTTTGGGTTGGCATAGGGAAGTTCAGAAGCTAGTAAATTACTAGAGCCCATGAAGGTGGGTAAGTGATGCATATGATATTTACTAAAAAGATGTATGTTCACTTATTTTTTCATGCCTATGAACAACTATTTCTTGTTTGTTTAATTCTCTAGGCACCCTTCTTATTATCCCTGCTTGACACCTGCATAAACAAAGAAGTTTTGCTCAGGGTCCTGGTGTTTGCCACAAACTTAACAAAACTTACGCAAAAGGACAAGAGCATTACTGTCCATCATCACAATGAAGGTTCAATTTTTTCTGTACTTTGGGGGAATACTACAGAGTGCGCTCAGAAACTAACATCTTTGTTGTACCATCATGACACAGAAGTAAAAGAACAAGTGGCAGAACTGATAATGCAGCGGTGCTGAAACTGGAAATTGTTAAAAGCCTCCATTCAAAATCAAATTCCAGATGCAAAAGCCTAAACTGATGCTTATGAATGTCGGACTCACAATATATATGTAGACCTACATGTTCATGGAACAGGAAGAAAAGTAGTAGAACTTCTTGCATGTATGAAACTGCTTTCAACTTTGATGGAAAAGCATTACAGGGTAGAATTCACATGAAGCTGTAGATCAGTACTGTTCATTTATGTTGCTAAATACAATTTGTGTAGAGCTAATTTCTGTAGAAATGCTTCAGTCATAACTTTGCATGTTTTGATTTAAAGCTCTCTGTGTGTCTCAAGAGTCCAACTCATTTCAAATAGGAGTTAGGCGTTTTGTGTTGCTGATTTCATCCTTGCTACTTTTTAGGTGTCTCAGACTTTTTTTAAAAATGCTGACATTTAAGTCATTTAATTATTTTCAGTTCAGACATTTAATTATTTTAAAGATGAGCCAGCTATTCTTATAGCTATTTTGTGGTGTTTTATTCAGTTTGTATATTTTTGTACACTGCCTTGATAGTATAAATATTTTAATTGATCTTGATCTATCTTCTTAGGGCTGAGAAAACCTGATAGAATATTTTGGCTGTATTCCAGAGTTGTATGTGAGTTCCATATGTAAATATGGAGAAAACTCCATATAAGGGTAGAGCTACCTTCTCTATTGAAATGTATGAGGAGCAGCTTGTGTATAGCGAGCTGCAAGGGTGCAACAGGTATAGTGGTTAAGAGCGGTGGACTCGTAATCTGGTGAACTTGGTTCGCTTCCCCGCTCCTCCACATGACCTTGGGCTAGTCACACTTCTCTGAAGTCTCTCAGCCCCACTCACCTCACAGAGCGTTTGTTGTGGGGGAGGAAGGGAAAGGAGATTGTTAGCCGCTTTGAGACTCCTTAGGGTAGTGATAAAGCGGGATATCAAATCCAAACTCTTCTTCTTCTTCTAACAGCATTTACTATGAGCATACAATGTTTTGTAATGTGTTGGCATTGCTGCCTCCCATACCCTGTTTTTATATACCAGTACAATGAGTATTAAGATAATCAGACTCTTTGCTTTTTTTATTTACTATTTAACTTTAAGCCCTCTAAAAAGAATAGCTTGCAATTATGCACACAAAAATTAAATTTACACCTCTGGAAGGAATTTATTTTTGTTTTGCAAAGATGGTCAGATTTATGTATGGTTGAGTTTATACTCAAGGCAGAAACCTTGCAGCCTGGTTATGACAGATTTCATCAGTCACAAAAGGATGTTACTGCCCAGTATCTTACAGATGAACTTAAGTCCTCCAGCAAGTGAGCTGTGAACATCAGTGTACCCAAAGCCATAATTCATTGCATTTGTGTTTTAGTAGCTCAAACCCATACACCTGAATAAAATGTAAAGTAGCAATTAAATGAAAAAGTAGTATGTTTCAAATGCAGTGCCATAGTACTCTCCCATTTGTATTTCACAGCAAATACAAGTATGTAGTGATGTAAAACTGCAAATAGTATAAAGGTAAAGGTAAAGGGACCCCTGACCATTAGGTCCAGTCATGACCGACTCTGGGGTTGTGGCACTCATCTCGCTTTATTGGCCGAGGGAGCCGGCGTACAGTTTCCGAGTCATGTGGCCAGCATGACTTCTGGTGAACCAGAGCAGCGCATGGAAACGCCATTTACCTTCCCGCCAGAGCGGTACCTATTTATCTACTTGCACTTTGACATGCTTTCGAACTGCTAGGTTGGCAGGAGCAGGGACCGAGCAACGGGAGCTCACCCTGTGGCAGGGATTCAAACCGCTGACCTTCTGATCGGCAAGTCCTAGGCTCTGTGGTTTAACCCACAGCGCCACCTGCGTCCCGAATAGTATGTTGAATATTATTCTTTAGCTGAAGATAAATCCTACTAAAGAAAAATTGGGAGAGAAAAAGGAGTGTAGTTAAATTAAATGGTTATTTCTTATTGTGAGAGTCCAAGTCAAATTAACATAACATACTCAAAGTATTATTCAATAATATGACTACTTCTGAGCAAGAAAAATCTTTATTTTGTAAATTAGTTTTACTAGTTTGACACATGTATAGTTGGCCATTTTTTACAATGTTGAACAAATTAATATCATGCTTTTAAAATTTTATAAGCAATTTGTATATGTTTTTCCACATCATTCTGACAAACCAATTCATTTGAAACCCACAGTTGGCGGCAGGGAGCAAGAACAAACAAAACAAGCTGAATAAAGATTTCAGAGAACAAACGGTTCCAGTTACATGCAGCTTGCTTATTCTCAAAACGAGAAGTGTTCAGGCCTGTGCTAGAACAATTTCACAGTGACAACACAATGCAAAGTGTACAGAGATTCTGGCCAGCAGCAACATAAATAGGCATTTTTTTTGTAGTTAGAACTCTTTGAAAAGGCACATTTTATAATTTCAAAACTTGGCTCTTACATTTGCAATTGAAAATGTACAAGCATTCAGCAAAGTCAGTGTTTTGT
The DNA here is from genome assembly GCF_964270895.1 of Podarcis filfolensis. Taxonomy (NCBI): domain Eukaryota; kingdom Metazoa; phylum Chordata; class Lepidosauria; order Squamata; family Lacertidae; genus Podarcis; species Podarcis filfolensis. Next base: position 6,218,190 of record NC_139612.1, read on the forward strand.
TCAAAATGTGCTTTTAGCAACTAGTTGTGTTGGAAGACACCATCAAAAACCCTCTTAATTTCCAACAGCTACGAAGGCACAGGGCACATTCTCTAAGTGATCATTCTGCCAAAGGGAGATAATGGGCTGAGACTATTCACACTAATGCTGCAATACTCAAAACATTTTCCATGTGGCTACTATATTGGTTGTAAAACTCAAAACCACTTCTATCATGGTAGTTTCAGGATCTTTAAGTAGACCAGCGCAATCCAGTATTTTATACCAAGTGGGATGCAAGAGTACTTTGACACGGAACCCGCAGGCCACACACTACCTTACTGCACAGGCCAAAATTTGGTCCCCATCACCCTCGCAGCTCTCATGCTGCCTTTCCCCAGCTGAATAAGAAAGGTGCAGGGTTTTGGGAAGTGGCATGAGGCCCTGACAGGGTCCCCGAACTCCCACCTTCTTCCCAAAGCTGGAAGAGCGCTAACTATGCTTTGGAAGGGAGGAGGGAGGATTCTGGGACGCAGTCAGAGCCCTCACGCCTCCTTCCCAAAGCCCAGTGCCTCACTTACCCGGCTTTGAGAAGGCAGCGCAAGGGCTGCAGGGGGGAGCATCAAATGTCGCTGAGGGCCACTAAAAAGGCCTCGAGGGACACATGCGGCCCTCAGGATGCATGCTGGACTGCCCTGAACTAGATCATTTCAGATTTTAGCCTAATCCAAAAAAAACCCCAAGCCCTTTCTGATGTTAAACAATAGTAGCTAAGGCTGTGCTCCTAATCCCGCTTATGAGGAAGGAAGTCCCATTGAATTAAATAGGACTTGATTCTGAGTAGACATGGTTAGGATTCTGCTTTAAAATATGCAATCTGAAACATGCATACTAGAAAGGAAGTTCTATCACTGCAGGCCTGGCATCTGAGTAAGGATGCTAAAGATTAGAAAGTGTGTCTATTTCACAGGATAGTGGGATGTATGCAAATGAAGGTTTTGATCCTAATCACCTGCCAAAAATTAATGGTATTTCAGCAAGACCTTCCAGGTATATGAATCCACACATACCATCATTTTCAGGAAAACCTATCTGCAGTTTTCTAATTCTACCCAATGCCTGTTGATCAGATCATTGGTGGAAATGATGGAGTGGCTTAACTGTCTTCCCACCCCACTCCAAGGCAGGAAGGGGTCCCACAAGCACAGCAATGCATATGGTAAACTAGTGTGCATATGAGCCTCTGGCCTGAAGGCCATTGCAAATGGGAGATTTTACTATAACAGACTTGCAGTCAAATGCATGCAGAAACCAATTTCTATACATAAGCACTTTATCTAACAGAAAGTTACACTCTCTGTGCTCCAAATCTTCATGTGTATGTAGGGCTTGTTTTTCAGTGTAATCCCCCACTTTTTAAACCAGAAATCCGATTTTTAAAAAGGGAGAGTTAAAGCACTTAGCAGTTCAGTGAGGGAGGGAGGGTTGCTATGTCAAGAAAGCCTTGAGTTCACAGGTCCTCTTGGGTCTTATGGATTGTGGCCTAGTTAATCTCTAGCAGGTGACCTGCACTGGTTTTAAAGAGGTGAAATGACTTCACAGGCAATGGAATTAACTCTTTATGTACACGGCATGTGCAGCTAAGTTAATGCTATCAAGTGCTATTTCATTCATTTATTAAAAACTTGCAATTTTGTAAGGCTGGTATGCAAACTCCTGAAATCTTAAAAATCCTGTTCAAAATTTTACAAAAAGGTATCGACCTTAATTGCTTCCCCCACCCCCAGATACAATTGATAAGAAATCGATTTCCCCCCATTTTTATTCAAATCCATCCTCATTAATATTTAAGTCTCGTGATTCACCATGCTTTAAGACAAAGAAATCTTCAGTTTTCAGTCCGTATCTGTCTAGAGCTTCCATCAGTTTAGCAGGAGGATCCAAGTAATACTGTGGAGAAAACAAGCAGTCAGGACTGGATAAGCCTGTTGTGAAAAAGCTTCATAAGTATTATTCTTAGTTATCTAATAAGTAGCAACTGCAGATTGAGAACTGTAGTCATGGTAAATTCAAGAATAGCTCAAACACCAGTTTGAAAGAACATACTTTAGTCTTGCAAATTTAAGGGGAATTCTGGTTCCACTGAAATCCAATAAGACTTTTCTTTTTCCTACTGAAGTCCTTGTTAAGCTCTGAATGGGGTTACCCCTTGAAGCATACCTTGTATTTGTGGCAACAAGTGTTATTGAACTGATCCTGCTATTTCAGGATGAATCAACTGCTCTGTGCAGCTGTAGTAACTTGTCCAGACAGAGCACTTTGGGACTGCACACTGCTTACAAAAGCTATGTTTTCCATGAATAAACTTCTTAGATATTACAACTGTTCACGAGAGCAGTTGTTTGCACCTCGGTTCTTGCCGGTGAATGATCACATGCAATGGATTGTGAGCACAATCTTTCCAGTTAAGTTTATGGGAAAGTATGAAGTGCTCAACAAAGGCAGATATTCCTAAGAAATATTAGAAAACCATGGGGCCACAGCTCAGTGACGAGGCAGAAGGAGGCTTCTGCATACCAGTTGAAAAGAAGGGCATTACAGAGCTCGTGCCCTGCTTGTGAGCTTCCCCATAGGCATATAAGGGCCTTTAGTCTTATCCAGCCAGCGCTCTCAGTCTTAGGATGAATACCGTATTTTTCGCCCTATAGGACGCACCGTCCCATAAGGCGCACCTAGTTTTTTGGGGGGGGAAATAAAGGGGGGAAAATTATTTCCCCCCCAGGCACGGGGCTGCGGCGGGGGAGGCCCGAGCTTCCCCCAACCCCAGCCCCCAAACAGGCAGCTCTCTGCAAGCCGTGGGAGCCCAGCGCTGGCTCCCGCTGCTTGCTGAGAGGTCTGCGAAGCCTGGAGAGCGAGAGGGGTCGTTGCGCACCGACCCCTCTTGCTCTCCAGGCTTCAGCGAAAGCCTGCATTCGCCCCATAGGACGCACACACATTTCCCCTTCATTTTTGGAGGGGAAAAAGTGCGTCCTATAGGGCGAAAAATACGGTATGCTCTGCATCAGGTCCAGTTTCAGTCTCCAATTAAAGGAGTGAAGGCAGGATAGGGAAACGCCTTAGAAACAGCCTAACTCAACACAATGTGTTATTAGTTTTCCACATTTGGAAAGTATTATTCTTAGTTATCTAATAAGTAGCAACTGCAGATTGAGAACTGTAGTCATGGTAAATTCAAGAATAGCTCAAACACCAGTATGAAAGAACATACAGTGGTACCTTGGGTTAAGAACTTAATTCGTTCTGGAGGTCCGTTCTTAACCTGAGGTACCACTTTAGCTAATGGGGACTCCCGCTGCCGCCACACTGCCACTGTGCGATTTCTATTCTCATCCTGAAGCAAAGTTCTTAACCTGAGGTACTATTTCTGGGTTAGCGGAGTCTATAACCTGAAGCGTTTGTAACCTGAGGTACCACTGTATCAAAATACGTTTACTTGCTGCAAACTTGTAAATGAAAAGAACTGTGCCAGAGAGGATTAAACAATGCCTACATTCTATGAAACCCTTGGGCTGCTACAACTGACTTATCAAAGTCCAGTGGCCTGATCATAAATTTTATGACAGAGATGCCTCTCCAGTTGTCCACATCACCTTTTGACAGTAAATGTTTAAATAGTGTCCTTACCGGCCTTCCTTTAAATTTTTTAACATATAAATTTTCCAGCAGAACTAGTTTACATTCTGAATCTCTGTACTTAGCAGTACATGAAATGTGGAGGATCTGTGGGGTTCAAAATCCTTCTCAAGCACCTACCAGAAAGTTCAGGGATTTCATAAACATTAATGATTTCTGATTCTAATTCCTGTTTTAAGAATCAACCACGGTCTTATATGCTCAGCCCCTTCATCTGCAGAGCATCATCCTGTGTTGTTGGCCAGTAAATTAATTATTATTATTATTATTATTATTATTATTATTATTATTATTATATCATTTATACCTCACATATCTAGCTGGGTTTCTCTGGGTGGCTGGGGGTTAGTTTCTTCATTATGCTAGAATGTCAAAGAATGTTGGGGTACTGGCACATATGTATGCTGATATAATATGATATGCATACTGATAAGATATGATTTTGTTACACATTCAGGAAAACCAGTTTCATACCAAGTGAAATTGCCTCCGATGATTTTGTCACTCTAACACAAAGCAGCTATTAATTCAGTCCATAAAGACAGAGCAACTAAGCTGTACACAATCTCTTAAAGCACCCTTGTCATTGTTTCTTTAGTAGTTTGCTTCAGAGTATCCCATCAGATGTCAAAGCGATAAATAACTATCTGACATTCAGAAGACATCTTAAGGCAGCCCTGTTCAGGGAAGTTTTTAATGTATGATATTTTAGTGTATTTTTGGTTTCTATGGAAGCCGCCCAGAGTGGCTGGGGAAACCCAGCCAGATGGGCGGGGTACAAATAATAAATTATTATTATTATTATTATGTAAGACATTCAGACTTACTACTAAGCAAAATTTAAGTCAAACTAAAAACTGAGGAGGGAAACCTAGCTTTGACAATACACAATTAGTTGTATAGAGAATTGACTGTCTTCAGAACTAAAACTGACAGCCTATAAAATAATACAAAAATCAGAGGCCATTTTCTTTTAAGCATTTGAAACACCTTGAAAACTGCTACGGTCCATAAGAAAAAATTATAACACTACATGACTTCTTTTTTATATATAGTTAAGTTGGTTGGAGGCTCCAACTAACTGCCAACGCTTCCCTTTTTTAAAGGGAAATTCCCTTATTCTGAATAGGATTCCTCGCAAGAAAAGGGAAACGTGGACAGCTATGGTTGGAGCTCCTATACCAAAAATCCATTCAAACTAAATCTCCATTCAAAATTACACACCTGCAGAGGAAACAGCCCACTATTCTGTCCTTGTCTCCTTACAATTAGTCTCCACGGAGGGCAGGAAATTCTGCTGCCTCTTTGCATCAGATGTAATTAGATCACTTAATCACACCTGATACAGAGATGCAGTAGAATTATCTTTCCTCAGAGGATGCTGCCTACTGCATTTCTTCTTGAGATAATGTTCCTTCCAAGCAGGGGACACAGCACAAAAACACAGAGGATGTGCTGTTCTCCCATACACTAAAACTCTGGGATGTAAGTGAATTATACTTTCTGTTTGCAGTCAGAAGAAAGGATACTTCTGCTATCAGGTTGGAACAGACAGTTCTAGATGCTACTATTTTGAATGGACATCCGCAGCTGCACAAATGGTTAGTTCACACCTACCTCATTTGCTAAAGCAAAGGTTCCCCAGTGAATTCCAACAGACTTCTTTGCTTGTACATCAATATGAATCCTTACTGCTTCTTCGGGGTCCACATGCTGGTATTTCATAAACCACCTACCAAAGAGGGAAAGAGCGTTTTTCCTTGCCTGTTACACAGACATGCACTGGCCAAGTGAAGGTTCCTTTACTGCCCTTCTCAATCTGTTGCATAGCTCTTACTGGTCCAATTTGTTCCCTTCTCCCATATTGCTAAAAGAGATTGCTCACTTATCTGTTAAGCTGCATCTCAATCATTCTAATGTCCCATCTTCCACAAGGCATCTCAACCACATTTAGTTTTCCTGTAATGCAAAACTGGCAGCCAATCTTCACCTACCCCTTGCCCATTAAGATCTAGCCTTTCCTCCTGCTTGTCTTTAAGACTGTGAGCTTTCATTGGCCCCCTTCAGATGACATAAACCATGGCTTAACATAAATCAGCAGCATGTATCACTCTCACTGCCCTTCTTCCTTCATGCAAGTAACAAACCAAGAACCTTGGTTTTCTGTGATGTCCAAAACAGTGCTCATGTTTTGTTTCTCTCCAAATACGTAAACCATAATCTGAAGTCAACTGTTCTTGGCTTCATAGTTGCGGTTGAGGAAGGAAGGAAGGAAGGAAGGAAGGAAGGAAGGAAGGAAGGAAGGAAGGAAGGAAAGAAGCCAGCTGTCATGATAAGCAAAGGTCTGTGGTTTGTTGTTACTGCTCACACTAGAGGAGGAATGAAGCAGGAGTGATTTGGCATGTGGCTATGACACTGCCTGTGTTTTGCACATCTTACACATTGTTGGTGCTGTATATAAACAGTGGTAGTTTTGTATCTTGGGTCACAGGCTCCAGTTTATTGGCTTACGTACCTTGGTTCATATGCTCCAATAGGAATAGCTGCAAGATCGAAAGGTCCAAATCGCTTCCCTATCTCCTCAAATGCAACACAATAGCCAGTATCTCCTGCAAAAAAGAACCTATTCCAGGGCCCCAAGACAGACCAGCTTCCCCAGAGAACTTTGTTGTCATCTGTTGCAGTCCTCTTGGACCAGTGTTGGGCAGGAGTAAAAACAAATGTAACTGCGTCATGACCAGGAACACAGTTTTCTCCCCACCAGTCCAGCTCAATTACATTCTCACAGCCACATTTCTGCATCCAGTCTAAAAGACCCAGGGGCACAAACCATCTCAGGTCACTGCCAAAGCGACTATTTAAATTTATTACGGAGTGGTAGTCCAAGTGGTCATAATGAGTGTGGCTGATCATCACTGCATCTATTTTGGGGAGTTGATCTACAGTACACGGAGGTCCTCTAAAACGCTTAGGTCCTCCAAATTGCACTGGAGAGGCCCGCTGGCTGAAGATGGGGTCAGTAAGAAGCGTAAGTTCATCCATTTCCACCATTACAGAAGCATGTCCAAGCCATGTTACTCGCATACCAGCTCCGGTTTTTCCAGCTTGTTCGGGGTTTTCAACAAAGTAAGGTTTCAGTACTGGAAGCTCTCTGTCAAGTTCCTAGCAAAAGGAAACAAGGACACAAAATTAGAAAGCATACCCGGCTTACAAGCAGCAAGTATTTCGTCCATCTTGGACCCTTGAGGCAGAAAGCCTTGTTAACTCTACACCAGGCATCCCCAACCTTCGGCCCTCCAGATGTTTTGGACTACAATTCCCATCATCCCTGACCACTGGTCCTGTTAGCTAGGGATCATGGGAGTTGTAGGCCAAAACATCTGGAGGGCCGCAGGTTGGGGGTGCCTGCTCTACACCAACAAGATGTAATATTAAAGTCCATGGTATAAATACACTTGAACGTCATTTAGCGTAGACCAATGCTGCTCATGGACTTGAGCATCAAATATTTCCTCAGTGCAACTAAGCCATCAGTTGTCTACCAGGCCCTTAGTGACTTCAAAGCAACTGGGCCAATGGTAGCCAGAAAGGAAGTGACACATAGGCTCTGCATCACGAGTCACAGGAGGCTTTGTAAATGTAAACAGCACAGCAGAGGGAAGGGCGCCAGCCAGCCTCCTCCCTGCTTTGCTAGGTTTCTATTTGCAAGACTTCCAGCATATGAGAAACGTGCACAATGACAAGAATCATTTGCATCTGACGCATCCAGCCAGTTCAGATTAGTATGATGCAAATCTGCATGAGTTGCACATAAGGAACCCTGTTTATGTGCATGAATCACCCTTGGTATTTCAAGGTAACGAGTTTTGCTTGCAGCTTGGGTTAAGGGAGGTATTATAGGAGGGTGAAGGTCCAACTCTGCTTGCAGATAACACTGACATTTAGAAAAGAGATGACCAACAACTAACAGTAAACATGAAAATCATTTCCCAAACACAAAGGGCATTCCAAATTATTATTATTATTATTATTATTATTATTATTATTATTATTATTAATTGCCCTTCATCTAACGACCACAGGGCGGTTTACAATATAAATACACAAAAATATTTATTATAGGGCCCCGCCCTGCTTCTCTCCACCTGGCTTGGGGCAGGGCCTAATAGGCTCCATGGAGGAGTGCTGCTGCTGCTGCTGCAGCTGGGCAGAGAGGACTCCGTTTTTGTTTTTAATTGCTTTTATTTTTTATGTACGTCATTTTAAATTGTGATTTATATCAATGCTGTATTTTTAGTCTTAGATTTTATTATTTATATGGAAATTGTTTTCCATTTGGTTGTGTACTTTTTGAAGTGTTTCATTTATTGTTTATGACTTTTGTTACGTTGGTAATTATGTAAGTCTTGTCATGTTGTAAGCCGCCCACCTCCCAGTTTAAAAGGGCATAGATTGTTTCATTAGCCAGAGGCCTGGGAGAGGAGGAATGTTTTTTCCTGGTGCCTAAAGATATGTCGCGAAGGTGCCAGGCAAGCCTCCCTGGGGAGAGCATGCCACAAGTGAGGAGCCACCACAGAAAAGGCCCGTTCTTGTGTCGCTTATCCTCCAGGCCTCTCACAGAGGAGGCACACAAAGAAGGGCCTCCGATGATGATCACAGAATCTGGGAAGAGGTGGTCCTTGCGGTATTGAACCGTTTAAGACTTTATAGACCTGCAGCAAATGGCAGCCCCCTCCCACCACTTCTCAAACTGCTCTTACCATTAAAAAGTTTCTCATATTCAACCAAAGTCTTTCCTTCTGTAATTTAAACCTATTAGATCTAGCCCTGCTCTCTGCAGTAGCAGAGAACAACATTTCACCATTATTTTCTAATTTGATGCTGGTCTCCGAAGGTTAGCCAAGGACAGGGACATCTGCTAAGGAGTTTAGACGTGAATTTGTGTGAATATACAGCAGGAGACACTGTCATATTTGGGGGGTAGTCATTGAAAATGCTGCACAGCCTTGCTGTCTGAATCTGACAGAGAAGGCCTAATTAAAAACATGTTCTCAGTAGATCTCAGGTATCATAATGGAACACACGGGAATAGGTCTCAAAGGGACACAGTGCCTGAACTGTTTAGGGCTTTAGAGGGTACACAAGGGATGCATGCACACACTGCTACAAAAATTGAAAATTATTCTTCCATCTGTAATGTTCTGAATTATTCGTTCTAGTTTTGCTGGAATGAAGGGGCAAGTAACTACTCAAGGAATTCAAATCCTACTCCTAACTACGTGTTCATCCACCTTAGCAAACGTCTGTTATTGCAAAGCTATGCTTGCTTATGTGCAATGCTTACTGTAATGATATAAACTAAGAAAAGTGCTGTGTTAAAAAAAAAAAGACTGAAACTCTCAGAATAATGGATTTTACAGCAAATACAGCATCCTGTGCTTTTTCAGCACTGCTACAAAATTACTGCATATGCACCGCCAGCATAAAATTGAAGCTGCAACTCAACTCTGCCTTCTTATACAAAGGCTAGGAATTCATTTTCAGTACCAGAACTATACTCCCAGTCTTGCCACTCAAAAATCAAACCCAGTTCTTGGGTAATGTAGGAGAAAAGCGTTTTAGTTGCTATTGTTAAACAACTGAGAGTCAGAATCCTTGCTGATCTACTGCAAATCCCTCAGAGATCTACTAGCAGACAGGCAATCCATGTACAAGGCTACCTTCAACTCTTGGCTGCCACAGAATTTGTTTTATCTGGGCTCTATGGTGCAATGTTGACCAGCTCTTAAGTTATGCTTTGATCAGGTGACATGACAAAGGCAGTGTTATCCCACACTTTCCAGTGCATTTTTCTGTTACGAAAAGTCTGCTTTTGGGGGGAAGTGGGCTTTTTGTGCAAGGCATCCCAGTCAACTATAATTGCACAACCTAAATTTACCAGTATGTGATTGAATCCTACCTGAAAATAGCAACAGTCTGGAAGCACAGATAGTCTATTTATCTATTTACCACATTATCTATTTACTTGCCCCCCACCGCGCGTCTCCACCCCAGCTGCCCAGCCCACCAGGGGGATGCAACATTTGCCACGCCACGGACACCAGCAACCCACGCAACACCACTGCACGTAATATATACTTCAAAAATCTCTGACTTACTGGTAAACATGTAATTTACATGAAGTGGTATTGAGAGTGCTTCAAACATTACTAGATGAATAGAACTATAGAATGTTTACCTGCTTTGAAGATGGGACCTTGCTGTTGTCCTTTTCCGTAAGAGCCCATTTCATAATATTTGGGAAAGATGGAGGTTTCCATGTTGGCCAGGGGTTGATAAACCTCCCATCTTTACCTCTCTTTGATTTTGTTACATCTTCCTCCAACCTATAATCCAGTCTGAAGCTTTTTCTGGATGTTCTGGAAGAATCGCTGCCCCGGGAACCTTGACTAGAATTTTGCCGTTTCCGTACTGCTTCTTTAGGATTCTGATCGCAAGGAGACAAAGGCTGCTCTTCGTCCATATCTTTTGGCGAAGAACTAAAAAGAAATATATAAAAGTTTATCTTTTTTTAGCTGAAATATTTTTAATGCCCAAAACAATGTCCCCAGAATAATCCTGTCAGCTCCTCTTCCATTTTTCTGTACAAAGAATGCACAAAGAACTTGTTTTAGCAAGCAGGTGTGGCAAGATTTTTGCGATTCAGGCAGAATCTTGCTCTTTGCTATGCACAGCATCAGACTCTCGAGTTCCTGCATGTTAGGAGGGGATGGTCTGTTCTTCTTCCAGAAATTAATTTTTACACTCCTGAAGCTCACAATCTGTGCAGTTAGATTTAGCAAGTTCATTCCTAAGACGCATCAACCAAACAGGCAATAACTTTGCATCCAACAGCACTTTGCATTTTCATCTGCACTGACAAGCAGGGATCCTTGACCAGGGCTAGGATGGTGGGGAGGAGAAAACCACAGGTGAGAGCACAGAAAGAGAGATTAATCAGAAGCAGGATGACCTAAATCAGCTTCCCCGTGGATGTGGTGCTTTAAACTGATGGGTACTTCCCATCACAGTTTAGGGAGAGGATGCAAGGAATGATAAACAGCAATGATATCTAGAAACAACAAGGTTATTCCTACCAAGATGAATCATCTTTCCCTTGACAGTGAGTAATAGTTATAGTTTGCAAAGGACCTCAAACCTTCCACACAGGGGCACTACATTTGCATCTACTATTTCGGACTTTAGATTTTAAAATCCAGACTTAAATACTTTGAACCCTGGGGATTGTAAGTAAGTGCTTTCCAGTTGCACTCTGAGCTTCTGTCAGAAATGCTTGATTAAAATGAACTCTTTGGTCCCCTATTAAGATCACAGCAAACAGTGGCTTGGTTGCTAATCCGGCTACTTACAACTGAAAGGGCAGGTGAGGTCCCAAGAGCTCTGTATAGTTGAAACAATTAATGATCAGACGTCAAGAGACAGGTGTATATTAAGCTCTGAAGGGTACATTAGAACAGAGGTATCAAACTCTCTTTTTTAAGTCATAGGAATTGGGGACTGAAGACCCTTTGCGTTGTAGGTTGGTTAAGGGGAGAAATAAAGATAACAAAGACTTCAAAACTAGCGGGGGAAACTGGGATGGGTAAATAAAAGAAAACAGTGAACTGAGATGCATGGATTTTGGAAAACAGCATCAGGATGGTACAGAACTGAGTAAACGCAGAAGAAGAAATTGAGAACACCTCATGCAGTATCCAGGTGAGAGATGTAATGTGCTGTGAAAGGAGAAGCAGGAGGAAACAAAGTCTGGGGAATCAAGAGTAGTGAAATGTCTGGGTTTCAACCAAATTAATCAGCTACATTATACTTTCAAGGTTCCTATTACAGTTCCAGGGTTGCTACAAATACCCCTGTCCAGAATAATTCTTACATATAAACTAGCTTTCATACTGTTCTAGAGATTGAGAACAGGCCTTCCACGTAGAGATAAATCAAACCTTAAGTGTACCTTTCCAGTACTAGGGCAGCTTGAATCATGTCCAGCGTAATTTGCAGTGTAGTCTACTGACACAGATTCAGTTTGTTTTATATCAAAGAATGTCCATCCTTTGATGTCAGTAAGATAAGGCATGTAATCTTAGACTGCAATCCTATACCCAGTTTGGAAGCCCCACTCAACTCAATATGTTTAGCACTGCACTGGTGATTTAAGAAATCTAGTTCCACTACTCTGAGCGCCATCTAAACTAGAGTTCAGTTAACGACTATGATTCTTCTCATACAGTACAGTACTTACCAGCTTGGATGAATAACTGGATTTGTCATAATTCACGATCATTTTGCTATTAACCTTAAGACTGTGTTGGTGCAAAATTTATGCAGAAATAAAACAAGTGAAGAATCAATGTGAAGAAATACACTTTAGTATTTTGAGCCTTCCCTCACCACCTCCTCAAGATTTCCTGCTGCTGTAGGGGCAGCCTTTAGCTGGGAAGTGAAATTGTGATGTCATGGGCAGTTGACAGCTCAGGTGAGGAGAGGGCTACAGCCACGGTGGCTCCATTTCTAGTTATTCTGCAGCTTTGCTGAGACTTGTAAGTCATTAGTCAGTATTCTGCTCAAAAGAAATATATTTTCCTTTACACTTACTAGTACATCAGCACATCTAAAACGTAGACCATTCTTTCAAGTTTTTCTTGTAGCTATAAAGGCCTCCTCCAGCTTATATATTTCCTTTGGCTCTCAACATGTATTTTTTAAACAACCCAGGGCATGAAATCATTACACTACAATTCATTCCGGTTTTTTGGGATGCTGAGACAAGGCATGTCGTAGCCTCAGACACAGATGCCTGCCTCAGGGCTCCATAGTTGCTATTTTGCAAGTGCATAGTTTTAAAACAGGTTTTAATACTCCATGAAAATGGGACAGCTTGGAGACTTCCGGAGGCGGCGCCATCGGTAATGGCGGATTCCCTCCAGCTGTGAGGGAATAGCTCCACGGAAATCGGGTCTAGCCGCGACGGCGACGCGGGGACCCTTTAGAAAACTACAGGCGGGAGAAGCCTGTGTTCGTGGGACTCAGCGGGCACCTTCAGCGCCCCCCTAACTGCGAGGGAACCCCGCAAGGGGTCCCGGAGCGAAACGGGGAGATAGGCGCGGTGCTGAGAGCCAACTGCTTCTTCCGTGGAGCGAAGCTGCACAGCCATTGCCGGAGAGCGCTGACCTTTTTCCTGGGACAATTCGGCTAACAAACAACTACCCGTGAGTAGATCAAGTTCAAAGACCGGGGAATTTAAGAAAAAGAGGATTAATTTGGCACTGAAACGGGAAGGCGCAAACAGGAAGTCCGCCTTCCTTTCTGTATATAGATCAAAGCAAAGACTGATCAAGCTAACGCTGGAGAGCTGGGTTTAAAAGGACTTAAATCCTAACGTCAAATTAAAAGATTTCCCTCCCTGAATTGCAGGAGAGGGGAGGGAAGAGGAGAAAATATATTTTGTCTGCAAAAAAAGTGGAGGAAAAAGGAGTAATAGACCACCATTTAATCCTTGGGAACGGACTGCCAGATTAATAAAATCGCTGTACTGAGAATCGCACTATTTATGGACAATGTAACTTTGTGACAGTTAACTCTGCAAGTGAGACACTTTCACTCTGAGGGTTACTTTGGACTTGGAACTGTTGCTTTTTGCTTTTGTAGAAGGGGGACTTTGGAAAATCGGAAAAGAGACTCTATTGCAATACCATTGATCGTTACTGTGTCCCCCTAGAGGAACTTTGAAATTGTTGCAACTAGCCAGGGGATTTTCCACTCTTGACTGGCCTGGGAAGCTTCCGTAGCAAAACAAGTTTTGGCCGTGGGATTGACCTTGACTTTCAGATCCCTAGATAAAGTGGCATGGCAGACTTGCTTCAGGAAAAGACAACAAGATCGGGAAAGGTTAGACAGCAGCAGACTAGTGTAACGCAGCAGCGCAGAGCATCCGTATCTGCCTCTGCATCTGTATCTGCCCCTTCTGCATCACAAGGAAAAGATCCTGCACAAGGAAAAGATCCGGCACAAGTTGGGTCTAAAGGAATGGCCACTGAAGAGGGATTCACTTCAGTATTAAATAAAATTTTTGAAACCTTGGAAAAATTAAGTAACCAAGTTACTGAAGCGACTACTAAAATTGACCAAAATACTACTAGCATCAACAATTTGGGGCAGAAGGTGAACTCAAATACAGAAGCTATTGAAAGACTGTTGCAAGAATCCGCTTCAAACCAAAAGGCAGTTGAGGAAGCAAAGGAAAAAGTGCTGGCTGTAGAGGAAAAGATTCCAACTATATGCAAAGAGCTAAAGGACCACCGATCGCTTCTGTCTATGATCGAACTTAAGGAAAAACAGACTAATCTGAGGATCAGGGTGGTCCCTGAATTGGAAAAAGACAGTTTAAGTGACTTTCTTACGCAGGAATTTGCAGAATTTTGGAATTTGGATGCTAAGCAAGATTTCAAGATAGAGACTTGGAAGAGGAGGGATAAAGAACAGGGTGAGAGACTGTTTGGTTACCCTCCAAACGAAAGAAGAGAGAGATAAAATACTGAGTCTGCACTTCCAGAAGACCTTGGAAATAAACGATTCAAGAGTGGAGATATTCAAGGATATTCCGAAATACTTATTGGATCTTAGAACTAACTACAGAGATTTGGTGGCCCTGCTGAGAAGTAACAGAATTGTTTTTAGGTGGGAATTCCCTCAAGGCCTTTCCTTTACCTTTAAAGGGAAAAAGTTCAAAATAAGATCAGTGGAAGACAAGGAAAAATTCCTGAGAGACCACGAAGAAGACCTGCAAAAAGAAGTTCTAGACGAGCTAAGAGCTTTAAAATCAGGAGTACTAGATATAGTACCACCACCTTTGGGATTGGACAAATTAGAAAAAGTGATACCACCGTCAGAACAAGAGGAATTACTGGGAGCAGTTGGAGGAAAGTAGAATAAATACATCATGTCTCTGCAATTATTAAGTTGGAACATTCATGGACTTAACTCCCCGGAGAAGAGGAGGAAAGTTTTTCATTTATTGAAAAAGGAACAACTGGACTTAATTTGTTTACAGGAAACACATGTGATAAGGCTACACAGGAAAGTATTGATTAATAAAAGATTGGGTCAAGAGTTTATTTCATCGGATAAGGTTAAAAAGAGAGGAGTTGTAATTTATGCCAAAGAGAGCCTGTCACTGAAATTTGTTCTTAAAGATGATCAAGGAAGATTTGTGGCAATCGAAATTCAATCACAAGGAGAAAAATTTTTAATAGTAGGAGTTTATGCACCAAATGAGGGGAAATCTGAATTTTTTAAGAAATTGCACGAGACATTGTTAGACTATATGGATCACAACATCATTATGATGGGAGATATGAATGGAGTGGTATCTACAAATATGGACAAGTCGCAGAGACAGACTAACTAAAGATGGCAGACTACCAAAAACCTTTTTTGAACTGACTGACAATATGGACTTGATTGACATTTGGAGAATTAAGAACCCCCTAGGAAGAGAGGGAACATTCTTCTCTGAAGCCAAAATGACATGGACAAGAATTGACCAAATATGGATAACTAGAGGACTGGCACCTAAGACTCGAAAAGTGGAAATTTGCCCAAAAACTTGCTCCGACCATAATGCGGTGAAGATGGAGATGAAACTAACATCAATCGGTTCCTTCAGATGGAGGATGAATGACACCTTATTTAGAGATTAAGAGGTTATCAAGAAGGCCCAAAAAACCTTGAGAGACTATTTTGAGATAAATTTGAATACTACTATTGAAAAAAGAATAATCTGGGACGCAAGTAAAGCAGTTATGAGGGGGTTTCTGATCCAACAGAATACAATAAAGAAGAGAGCCCAAAATGGAAAAAAGATAAAATTTTAGAAAAAATAAAGGAGGGTGAGAAGAAACTAAGAGCGAAACCAAAGTCACAAGAGATTCTGAGAGACATAAAGTTATATCAAGTGCAATATATGAAGATGATGAACCAGGAAATTGAATGGAAAATTAAACAAATGAGACAAAAGACATTTGAATCGGCTAATAAATGTGGAAAATTATTAGCTTGGCAAATGAAGAAAAGACAAAAGCTCAATACTATCACTAATTTGGAAGTGGAAGGAAAGAACATTCAGAATCCAGTGGAAATTAGAAAATGCTTCCAGAGGTATTTTAAAGAGTTATATACACAAGGGCCACAGAAAGAGTTTGATATAGACCAATTTTTAAAAACAAATGGATTACAAAAAATCTCTCAAGAAAATAAGATAATGCTGAACTACAAAATTACAGAACAGGTGGTAGAAGGTGCCATTCAGAATATGCAGTTGGGTAAATCTCCAGGGCCGGATGGCTTAACCTCAAAATACTATAGATATTTGAAAGATTGGTTAATTCAGCCACTAAAGGAGGTTTGTAATGAAATTTTGGAGGGGAAAAAAGCGCCAGAGTCGTGGAAGGAAGCCTACATTACACTTATACCAAAAACGGAGTCTGAAAAGACACAACTTAAGAACTACCGCCCCATATCCCTGCTCAGTGTGGATTACAAAATTTTTGCTGATATTTTGGCTAATAGATTAAAAAAAGTATTAGTGGAAGAGATATATAAGGACCAAGCTGGCTTTCTCCCAGGTAGGCACTTGTCTGACAACACGAGGAACATAATTAACATATTGGAGAAGTTGCAAGTGAACATTAATACTAAAGCAGTTTTAATTTTTATAGATGTGGAGAAAGCCTTTGACAACATTTCTTGGAATTTTATGAAGAAAAATCTTCGGGGGATGGGGGTGGGTCAAGGGTTTGAAAATGGTATAAGTGCAATTTATTCAGAACAAAAGGCTAAGCTAATAGTCAATAATGTGATGACAGAGGAATTTAAGATAGAGAAAGGGACACGACAAGGCTGCCCAATTTCCCCATTGCTTTTTATTTCGGTCCTGGAGGTTTTGTTAAATATGATTAGAAGGGACCGTCTGATTAAAGGTATTCAGGTCGGAGCCAAACAATACAAATTGAAGGCTTTTGCAGATGACCTAGTTTTGACGTTACAGGAGCCAGAATCTAGTACGAAAAGAGTATTAGAACTGATTCAAGAATTTGGTCATGTGGCAGGATTTAAACTGAACAAGTTAAAAACTAAAGTTCTTGAGAAAAACTTAACACCGATTGAGAAAGAGAGGTTTCAGAAGGAGACTGGTTTAACATTAGCCAAGAAAGTAAAATATTTGGGGGTTAATATGACTGCTAAGAACTTAAACTTATTTAAAGAAAACTATGAGAAATGCTGGACAGAAGTGAAAAAAGACTTAGAAATATGGTCAAATTTGAAGCTTTCCTTGTTGGGTCGAATTGCAGCTATAAAGATGAATGTATTGCCAAAAATGTAATTTTTATTTCAATCATTGCAAATTCTGGACAAGGTGGACTGTTTCAAGAAGTGGCAGAGAGATATTTCTAGATTTGTCTGGCAGGGCAAGAAGCCCAGAATAAAATTTAAAATATTAACTGATGCAAAGGAAAGAGGTGGATTTGCCCTGCCAGCCCTTAAACTTTACTATGAATCAGCAGCATTCTGCTAGTTGAAAGACTGGCTGCTTCTTGAGAACACGGACATTTTGGACCTAGAAGGTTTTAACAATGTTTTTGGGTGGCATGCATATTTGTGGTACGACAAGGTTAAAGCACATAAAGCATTTAAAAACCATATTGTCAGGAAAGCATTGTTCAATGTCTGGATAAGATACAAAGACTTACTGGAAAATAAAACCCCAAGGTGGTTGTCACCAATGGAAGCGAAGGCTCAGAAAAAGCTCAATATGGAGGCCAAATGGCCAAAATATTGGGAAATACTGGAACAAGAAGGAGATAAATTGAAATTGCAGAGTTTTGAGAAATTAAAAGATAAAGTGTGAGACTGGCTTCATTATTATCAAATAAGAGAGGCCTATAATTTGGACAAAAAAATTGGCTTCCAGGTGGAAAAATCAAAATTGGAAACAGAATTGTTAGATCCCAAAACTAAGATACTTTCAAGAATGTATAACTTGCTGTTGAAATGGAATACGCAGGATGAAACGGTTAAATCTGCAATGATTAAATGGGCACAAGATATTGGTCATAACATTATGTTTGCGGACTGGGAACAGTTGTGGACCACTGGTATGAAATTTAAGGCATGTAATGCCTTAAGAGAGAATATTATGAAAATGATATACAGGTGGTACATGACACCAGTCAAGCTTGCAAAAATATATCATTTGCCCGATAACAAATGTTGGAAATGTAAAGAAAATGAAGGTACATTCTTTCACCTTTGGTGGACGTGCCCAAAGATTAAGGCTTTCTGGGAGATGATCTATAATGAAATGAAAAAGGTATTTAAATATACCTTCCTGAAGAAACCAGAGGCCTTTCTCCTGGGCATAGTCGGCCAATTGGTGCCAAAGAAGGATAGAACTTTCTTCATGTATGCAACAACAGCAGCAAGAATACTTATTGCAAAGTATTGGAAGACACAAGATTTACCCACCCTGGAAGAGTGACAGATGAAGGTGACGGACTATATGGAATTAGCGGAAATGACTGGCAGAATCCGAGACCTGGGAGAAGAGTTGGTGGAAGAAGATTGGAAGAAATTTAAAGACTATCTTCAGAAACACTGTAAAATTAATGAATGTTAAAAATGATGTTGGATTGAAAATAAGAGGCACTAGCAACAAAGTTAATGAGAATATGCAAAAATGAGTTGATAATGGATGAAAATATAGAGCTATAATATGTTAAGATATAGAGTTAAGATAAACGAAAGAGGGTAAGGATTTGCTGATTTGATTATTTAAATGGGAATACAAAAAGGGGAGGTGTGAGGAAGTCAAGGAAACAAGCTAATGAGTTTAAAGTTACAAAAAATGGGTTTGTTTTTAACTCTTTTGTATCTATTTGTTTTTTATACTTTGTATTTTTATTTTTTTTAATGTATTTTTGTATGTTTTTTTTGTATTTTGTAAATTTATGTTTTTGTAAAATTCCAATAAATATTTTTTTTTAAAAAAGAAAATGGGACAGCTTGGCCATGCGCATACAGGAGCATGTGTGAGAGATGGTGGGGGTTAGCAGTGTACACCCCATCTTTTCATCCAGTAGGACCAGTTTTATACTTTTGCCTAGTGCTCCATATAAACTAGGCCTGCCACTGCAGGAGTCTGAATTCATGGATAAAAGATTGCTCTGATGAGTCCTCAGTCTGAAGGATGAAGGGAATGGAAGATATAATTTAAAGAGTTCCATCTGCTACCGGTATATAACTTCTACATAGGGAAATAGACAAGAAAAAGGAATACACCACCATTTATGAAAGACAGAGGCTTTTCTGTTTTGCCACTTGCTGAACGGCAGTATGCAAAAGCCAAAGGGCTATGCTAACTGAATATGAGCAGATTCATGTAATTTATGAATGCCATTGTAAAGGTCAACAGCCCAAGGTCTACACATCCCAAAGTTTTTTCTGTTCTGTAAATACAATGGTGCTTGATCTCCCTACATACACACCAAGACCATGACAAGTAGACAGTTTATTCTCTCAACAGGAGATTGCACCCCTCCCTGAGGTGGCAAACTGACTGTAACTATATTTTACGGACTCCAACTTATTGCAAGTCATGCATCCAGGTATTTCAATCTCCTCCAGAGGCAGCAATATATTTTGCATCTCTTATGAAAAGCAAGTATTGCAACCTGATACCTGAGAAAAAGCAACCACCCTGCTTCCTGTTACACCCTAGGTGTGTGTGGTCTAAAGGTGCGTGTTGGCTAATGGTAAATATGACTGATAACCCACACAGTACGTGTGTGAAAGGAATGCAGGTATCTTTGGACTGATAAGAACTTAACACAGTACAGCTTTCTTTTCACTGACTCAGTGAAAAGTGGTATAATATCAGCTACCATAAAAATATAAACATATGACACACGAAGCTGAAAAAGAGATCTTCCTATAGGCCTTCAATTAAAATAATAAATATCGTAATCACTTTCAGTTGAGAGTAAATGCAACATTTCCAAATATCCTCCCTGATCCTGTTTCTAATGCTTTCATTTTGGAGAATAGCCCCCTTTCAAAATGAGATCGAAAGCAAAAGTTTATGCAACTCATAGAGACAGATTAACAGTAGTGTTAAACTTCGAATCATACAATTCCTAAACGGCAACCATGCACTCAGTTCTGCACACTGAAATCCCACTAAAAAGCCAGCAGCTGCAGGACCATAGTCTTCGAGTTGTTCCAGATGTTTCTTTTATGAATATTTTCATTTTTTCAGTTAATATCTGAAGGGGGAAGAGCAGGTCACAGCAGCAACTTGCAATTTAAAAAGCAGGATTCTGCCTTTTCTATAATCACAGAAACTGCCCTGCAATTTCTTTGATGCCCTTCCAGAAGCTTCGTGGGGCATGAAGCACTGTGGGAACATGCCACAGTTGGAGAAGGTCAGGTTGATATTCTGAATTGTTACTGTCAGTGCTTCCCCAATGGGCCAAAATGGAAAAAGCTCTGCCAGGAAGCGTGACTGAAAAACCAGCACTCAGCAGCTTCGCTTCTTTTTTAATACACAAAACAAGTCACCTTGAGACCCCGGCTAGCAAAAGAACCCTCAGAAGCAAAAGACATTGCTTGCTTTTGTTTCAAACTAATGTGAGAGGTCTAAAATAGACTCTGCGAAGGAAATGTCTTCAGCAACTTTAACCACTTAGGCTCTGACAGGCATAATGCATTTTCTTTCCCATCCTCTTCATTTTGTTGCTTTTTAGCGATGAAATTGCTTTAGGCATCAAGTGGAAAATACGTTGCAATTATGAATGTTGCTTTAAAAAAAACAATACTATGAAGCTCAACAGAAGGTCCAAGGAATTTGGAATGAAACACGGCCTGAGAAGAACATATGTTTAAAGAAGATTGGAAAATGTTTATAGAATATATGGGAAATAATTGTGTACAGCTGAAAACTCTGGCAGAATTAAGATAAAATCAACAGTATAAATAAGTTTTGATGAATGCAATAATGGAATACTGAATGGTATAGTTTTTGTAAACGATGCAGGGATTTATGATATGTAAAATGAACCATGGAAAGAGAAGGGAAGTCACTGATATCTTAAGGATGTAAAATGAGTATTTTAAATTGTGAAACAATTTTAATAAAAGATAGAAAGATAGATAGATAGATAGATAGATAGATAGATAGATAGATAGATAGAGAAACACGGCCGGAGAATCTACTGCCGGCATAGGCAACCTCAGCCCTCCAGATATTTTGGGACTACAACTCCCATCATACCTGACCACTGGTCCTGTTAGCTAGGGGTGATGGGAGTTGTAGTCCCAAAAAACATCTGGAGGGCTGAGTTTGCCTATGCCTGATCTACTGTTGAATCACATAGATCAAGGAACCTTTTAATAGAGGGGTCAGCAAACTTTTTCAGCAGGGGGCCAGTCCACTGTCCCTCAGACCCATTGTTGTGACATTTTACATGGGACCTGTCAAGTCCACCTCTCATGAACATACACACTGGGGGGGGTGATCCTAGCCATGGATGGATGAAATTCAGAGTTCAGCTTACACAGGCAAGCAAGCAAGAATCCCTGCCTACAATCCACAGGGCAGCACCGGGAGGGACAGGCAATTTGCATTACCACTGATCAGGGCCGGCTGAACCAGAAAGTGGCACTGCCCTTAACTCTCCAGGGGGGAAAGCATAATGAAGCTCTACACCAGGAGCGGGGGCAGCGGTGGAGTGTCAAATCAACCTTACCCAATGGTTGTAGTGGGAATCAAAGGCCATGGGGGGTCAGGTACACTGGGCAGTAGAGGGCCCAGGAAACCCTAAAGAAGAGCTTTCCAAACTCTGTGTTGCGACACATTGGTGTGTTGTCTGCAGTGTGCAAGTATGTGCTTCTCCTGGGGCTGGAAGGGGGTTATTCCACCTCCAGTTTGCTAGTAAAACTGAATTACTGTGTTGTGAAATGATGTGTGTCCCTGTGAATCCTGCTACCTGAGGTTTGTCTCCTCCCCTAGTCTCATGGGTGGGCCGGCCCTGCCGTTGCTCATCTATTTTGGAGCAAACTGTCACGGTGCTCTATCATCTTTAAAGCATGTGCAGTGAGAAGGTTTTATACAGTCAACGGCAGGTATGAAAAATGGAGAGGGGCGGGGAGGGGGAGATGTCAAAATAGAAGCAGGGCAGAGAGTGTACATGTACGATGACAGGCTTGAAGAAAGCAAAGGCAGAGAATGCTAGGAGGGAAATTCAACAACAGAAGCTGAGGCTTTGATTGCCCGGCCAAGGTAATACTGTACTGAAAATCATTTACAGGAGCATCATGCTCTCTGTAGAAACTCATGCACCCACAATTGAAAGAAACATGAATCCCAAGAGGACAGAAGGAACTCCAAAGGCGAACTAGTCCAATCATGAATAGTGATCTTCCACATCCAAACAGCCATTCCCAATGAATTGGGGCAACGAATAACAAAACAACAAAACAATCTAGATTGTTGTTCTTCGCATGTAGGAGGAAACAAGGCTACGCGTGCCAAGTGAGCTCATGGGGCAAATTTCCTTTAGAAACAAAATGCAGCAACTAAAGTAAACAGAATGTAGAACACCCTGCAAAGTGGGGTCTAAATGAAAAAGCCCCTTGGCTCTTTGCAATCAGCCCAGCTGTCCAGGATCTCAGTCTCCAGCGGCAGTAACTCCTACAAGTTTTAGGGGCAGAACATTTTTTTCTTGTCAATCGCAAGACAGCATATCAAAATTAAACAAAATCTCTCATTCATGCTCACAGTTTTAAAACTAAAAAGCTAGTAGTTCCTTTGATGTTTCTGGGGAGGCTGTTACAGGACATCATTCCTTTGAGAGTCAGAACCATTTTTCTGGTCAACACTTAAAATCTTTTTTGGGAGGAAGGGGGAATTATTTTATTAAGTTTGAGAAACACTACTGAAGGTTGTCTTTGAGGAAGTTGCATACCTCTTTTCGCATTAAAACATATATACAAATGGCAAACAGTAAATTTGAGAATACCAAAATTAACTAATCCTTTTACATCAAGTCCAGGAACCTTTATTTCTTTGCATTTAGATTCAGGTAGGTAGCTGTGTTGGTCTGATGCAGTCAAAATATATATATAAAAAATAAAAATTGTCTAGTAGCACCTTAGAGACCAACTAAGTTTGTTCTTGGTATAAGCTTTCATGTGCATGCACACTTCTTCAGATACACTGAAACAGAAGTCACCAGACCCTTATATATAGTGGGAGGGTGGGGTTTTTCTCAGCAGGGTAGTAGGAAATGGGTGATTGAGTCAATGGGTATGGTAAACCTGTTGACGACTGTTAACGACTGCCATTAGTCCTACAGGAAAAAGCAAGGGATAGTATGCAGATGATTAGCATATGTAATGAGACAGGCATCCAATATCTCTATTAAAAAGGTAAAGGGACCCCTGACCGTTAGGTCCAGTCGCAGACGACTCTGGGGTTGCGGCGCTCATCTCACTTTATTGGCCAAGGGAGCTGGCGTACAGCTCCCGGGTCATGTGGCCAGCAAGACTAAGCCACTTCTGGCAAACCAGAGCACTGCACGGAAATGCTGTTTACCTTCCTGCCGGAGTGGTACCTATTTATCTACTTGCATTTTGATGTGCTTTCGAACTGCTAGGTGGGCAGGAGCAGGGACCGAGCAACAGTAGCTCACCCCATCGCAGGGATTCGAACCGCAGACCTTCTGATTGGCAAGCCCTAGGCTCTGTGGTTTAGACCACAACGCCACCCGTGTCCCGGTAACATCTCTATTAAGATCTGTCTTAATAGGATTCCTGTCTCATTACATACTAATTGCAGTCATTAACAGTCGTCAACAGGTTTACCATACCCATTGACTCAATCACCCATTTCCTACTACCCTGCTGAGAAAAACCCCACCCTCCCACTATATATAAGGGTCTGGTGACTTCTGTTTCAGTGTATCTGAAGAAGTGTGCATGCACATGAAAGCTTATACCAAGAACAAACTTAGTTGGTCTCTAAGGTGCTACTGGACAATTTTTAATTTTTTTTATATATTCCTTTGCATTTAGTTGCCCAGCATACAAAGAACAGAAACTCACATTAATCAGACTCACATTAAACAACATACTACTTTTTTACACCAATGTTTATTGATACTATTTAAGAGCGATTGCTAGCAAGCTGTCCAGCATATGCAACACAAGACACATTAAATAATAGGGCCAGTTGCCAGCCATTGAAACATATTTCTGCAGAACACAGTTCATTTTTAAATACTCCAGATTATTTTAGGCTGATCCCTACTGAAGATCTGCACCTACAACAAATATCAATCCACAGGATATTGTTTTTCTGTGCAAACGTTAAATAAGAAATCAGTGCTGCAAGGCATACAAATTTGGAAGAGAGGGATTATATAACATGCTTTTTGAAGACTGCTGCAGCACATTTCCATGTCAATGAGGGAGAAGGCTAGGAGTATAGCAACTGAATTGATCTGCCTGGCTTTCATTCTCCAGTCCAGTCTGATTCACCAGCTAAAAATGAGACAGATCTTCCCAGGGGAAGACGGGGCTGGACACAATGTATGCTAATATCTCAATTGGACATAATCTATTTTCTTTGTAGTCCTTACAAGAATCCCTCAAAGTGGTTGCCCATTCATAGAAATCTGCAAAATGAACAAGTGAATTGTAAAATGTTACTATTAACACAAGGCCTAACGTGGCCCTTAAAGAGGCCCAAGACATGATGAGGCACAGCTCAAATTAAGCCCCAGATGGCAAAGAGAGAGACTTTAGCAACTGTCTTCAGTACACTGTCTTCCAATTCTAAAAAACACTTAACGATTTGCAGTTAAAGTCACCTGATTTTCACAGATTGCAGCAGCAATCCCTTAATTCATCCCTGGTAAATACAAATAACAGAGATCCATAAATGCTGAATTAAAGGGTGACAAAGGTTTAACTATTTGCTATTTCTAAAACACAAAGATTGCTATACCTGCTTGCAAAGCATAGGTGCCATCTGCAAACCACCTTCCAATGTGATAGCAAGTTACATGCTGATTTGCCATGTACCTCAACTGCATTCCATTTAATGACAGTGTGGGAGGCCCTCACTCAGACAATGTGTTAGTCATTTGATTGCACAGTACGTCCAAAGAACTTCAGCAAGGGCTTGATACTACAACAGATGGCTGGGAAGTGACAAGACACACGCAAATCATGGGCGGCAGCAGCCCCATCCACAACCCAGTAAAGACAAGAATATCAATTTAGCCCATTTGCAAAAGTGGTGCATAAATCAGTTTTTGCACATCTACCGCCTGCAATTATAATATAAAGTCGCTTTTAATTTTTGAGACGATCATTTACATGGAAAACCTGCAGGCACTTCCACACAAAAAGATTTAAACATCTCTTTCATTTGAAAGAAAGAATGAGCATACATTTTATTTCTCTCTTCAGTCTAGCTAGCCCGCATGAACATCCAGATGTTGCACAAGCAGCTTAAATGCCCTTTTTCAGTTGCGGAAAAGAGCCCCAATGCATGGGAGGCTTAATTTAAAATCATCTCACTTCCAGGTTCTATTCCACACGATCAACATTCACAAGTGACATATTTCGTAAGGGAAGGCTTTTGCGAGGCTGGATCAGGGACTCCAACGGGACTCCCGCAAATTGCACCTGCGGCCAGACCCACCTGATCGAAGCTTCCTCAGAAGCGAGTCCCACAGAAGGCAACAACTCCTGCACAGCCCTATATGCGTCTACTCAGAAGCCGGGGCGCAGGGTTGGCCCTTAGGTATTGCAGCCTTAAACCACAACGCGGCACATACTTCGCGGCGAGAGAGCGAATTTCGCCTCAGCCAAGCCGGCTCCCCTCGCGCCGACGATGCCGGTTCGCGGGGCTCCAAAATCGCGGCGCGAAATCGCCGCCTTAAAATCCCGAGTTATTCTAGCAGCCGGCGGAGCCCCAAAAAGAGAAGAGGCTGCCTGCCCACTGCGGGAGAAGGAGGGGCACCGCTTCTCGCATGCCAGAGAAAATGAAAGAAATACGTTTCATGCGGCTTTCGGCTGCGCATTCCCCCCCCTCAGAAATGTGAATAATTCCACCCGGGAAGCGGCGCTGGCAGCGTCCTGCTGCGGCTCCTCACCTCCCCTGAGGCGTTTCTTCCTCCTCGTCGTCCATGACGGGGCTGCTGCTGCCGCGCTTTCTGCCCGCTTCCTGCCGCTGCTGCTGCTGGCGCCAAAGGCCTCGACGCTGCCGGCCCTCCTTGGCCGCCGTCCGCCCGCTGCCGGGCGCCGAGGGGGAAAAGAGCGCGAGGCCGGAGCTCCACAGCGCCCTGCGCCTCACCATGGGACGCCCACAGGCAGCAGCAGCGCCCCCGCCGCCGCCGCCGCCGCGCCTTCCCCGGGCCCGGCTTCCCGGCCCGCCCGAGCTCGCGACCGCCCTCTCCCTCGCCGGAGAGGAACTGCTCCCTCTTCAGGTTTCCCTCCTCGAGCTCCAGTCCGAAAAAGCACGCTTGGTGGTGAAGTCCTTCCCCGCAGGACTGGGGCGCGAAGGGGGCGCGGGGGGGCACACGGGGCAGAGGAAGTGTCCGGCCATATTCACTCAGGTGCCACTTGTTCTGCACATCTGCTTTAGGTCTACTTGCGGGAAATTTGAGTGGGTGTGAAACAGGTTCCCCTCCCCCATTTTATCCACAACTTTTCTGCTTTCCCCCCAGGCCTTTCCATCTCTAAATGCTCCTCCTGGAGCAGTTTGTCCACCTTTGGTCTTGTATGCTAATCAGGCACAAGTGACAAATTTCCTTTACAGTGCTACCTCGGGTTAAGTACTTAATTCGTTCCGGAGGTCCGTTCTTAACCTGAAGCACCACTTTAGCTAATGGGACCTCCTGCTGCTGCTGCTGTGCCGCTGGAGCACGATTTCTGTTCTCATCCTGAAGCAAAGTTTTAACCCAAGGTACTATTTCTGGGTTAGCGGAGTCTGTAACCTGAAGCGTCTGTAACCTGAGGTACCACTGTATATGCTGCTTCTTGTTTTAGTTCCCTGGGGACCAGAAGTCTCACCCATTTATAGTAGTGCATAAAATTCTTAATCTCAGGGCTGTGGATTTGAGCCCCATGTTGGGCAAATGATTCCTGCATTGCAGAGGGTTGGACTAGATGACCCTTGTGGCCCCTTCCAACTCTACAAGTCTATAATTCCATGTTGTGAGCTCTGTAAAACACCACTGGTTCCCACTGTCACTGGGATCCCTGTGTCCCTGTTTATTATAAAAAGTGTCCGTCCTGCTGCTGGTTAGATACCATATTGTATTGGCTTCTTCTACCTGTCCATAGAAAATAACAGCAGAAAGAACTAAATAACAGTGTGATGTAATTATTCACACAGGGACACACGGTATCTTATCCATCTCTCACACTGCAAATCCTTGAGTTCCCAATATAATCTTTCTCTCCATCTGGGGTCCAGAAGCTCACTTTTCAGAATGTTTTAACACCGCTTCTTTGTTCCAGAAAATCTCACAAGATCTGAATTCCACATATTGATATAGGGCAATACATTTGTATACGTACCCTTAAGCATGATCCACAATTTAAACTCATTTTTTAATCATGTCAATAAGCATGCAGTCTGGACTAAGCGCCCATAAACAATCAAGGCCAAGAAATATGTATGTGTGTGTCCTTCTTTTTCCTCTCTGTCCTGCTTTGGGCCCAATGACTTCAGGCAAAATGTGTGGACTAGCTTTTTTAAAAAAATGTATTTTTATTAAATATTTTCTTAGTTTACAAAAGTATGTGCAATGTCTCTCTTTATTTTCTCCAAGTAACATTTTTTACAGATCAGTTTCATTTGTTGAGACATTCGGAAGAAGGAGGAAAGGGGGGGGGGAGATGGGGGGGTTGGGTGGCAATGTTTCTATTATACTTAATATATGTGGGGTATGTGGACTAGCTTGATTGATGCAAGCATAGTTCTCAAATCCAAGTGGTGCAATGTTTTTATCTCTGTTGTTTCATCTATGAAATCTCATTTACTCATGCAAGTCATCACATGATATTAGTTATTAAGTGAGTAACTTGCACGTGTAAAACCAGTCCATGACCACTGAAAGAACTTTGTCCCTGCTAAAAGATGGGGGGGGGGAATTTTTGCCTGATTTCTTTTTTTTTTTTTTTTTTTTGCCTATTATGAAAGTACTAATGGCACATGATTCCTGCCAAAATGATAGTTCATAAACTTTGGGTGCTTCTAGGCTGTTGCTGTTTTCAGGTATGGCTCAATCAGCTACCATCAAATTCAGGTTGTGCAATTAAAGTTGATTGGGAGGTCATATTCCCTCAAAAGACCAGACTTTTTGCAATAAGGAAAGTGACAGGAAAATGCAGGGGATAGCACTTGCTTTGATGCAACATTATCTACCTTCTCTGCAAAGAAATCAGAGTGAATGCTCATTAAATAATCTCACTGAAAACAAATCAGGATAAAAAATAAGCAGGTTTTCTGGAAGTAACCTTAAAGTCTACACCCATTTTTACTCAATGCTGTGGCTATAGGCAAAGCCAGCCTTGCCTGTATTGGTTCACACTGGCCCATGAAGATCTCATTATGTGGCACATGGTGACCTTAAGCTTTGGGGACCCTGCAGCAAAAGTCACTTTTAAAATATTTGTGATTGTGTGTCATAACAACCTGAAACTGGACTGTATCGTGAAGTGGTTTTAATTATGCACAACTATATTGCCATCTGCTGAAACAGTGTGCAATCTGCATGGTAAGACTTTTCTATCTCTATCTATCTATCTATCTATCTATCTATCATCTATCTATCTATCTATCTAATATTGCTTACTTGAAATAAAAGTTCTTAAGTAGTTCCCAAGGTAAAAAGGACCCCTGGATGGTCAAGTCCAGTCAAAGGTGTCTATGGGATTTGGCGTTCATCTTGCTTTCAGGCCAAGGGAGCCGGCGGTTGTCCACAGACAGCTTTCCGGGTCATGTGGCCAGCATGACTAAACCACTTCTGTCACAACAGAACACTGCGATGGAAGCCAGAGTGCACAGAAATGCCGTTTACCTTCCGCCGCAGCAATACCTATTTATCTACTTGCACTGGTGTGCTTTCAAACTGCTAGGTTGGCAGAAGCTGGGACAGAGCAACGGGAGCTCACCACCGTCATGTGGATTCAAACCGCCAACCTTCCGATCGGCAAGCCCAAGAGACTCAGTGGCGCCACCCCTGAGTTTATAAGTAACTATATGGCACAATATAATCATCTATCACAGATTACTTACTCCTTATTTCTTGAACCACCTGACACATACAACATTCCTTATTCCAAACATCATAAAATATAAACTTCAGCACACTGAAATCCTTCAAATCTAAAATAGCCATTTGAGAGTTCTAGTTTCAGCTTCAACGTTCTGCTCTAGGTTTCTGCAACTGCTTAACTGCAAGGGAGTATGTGGCACTCATTAATTGCATGAATTAAACATAATCAACATGTTCAGTACACAGAGCCAGCTGTCTAGAGTTTGGGGGTGACATGGTAGAACCGCAATTAAATCTCTGCTATTGATGAATATATAATCTTTAACATTTGAAGACTAGAAACACAGTAATCAGTAAAATTATCACCATGTTGATATGCAGATTTTACAAATTCCCAAGGGTGTTTTTATTCTTTTTAACTGAAACATTTAGAGGGATTTACATTTGGGGAAAAACAAGACAGAATGCATCAATAGGTATAACAAAGAATGAGGAGGAGATAAACGGTTGAGATTCAAATATATCTATGTAGATGGTTAAAATAATGACGCTTTTTAAATTATGCAGTATTAATCATATGCCATCAGGAAACCTTATTGAAGGTAGTGATAATGAGAACTAACCTGTTTCACTTGCATGTATTTAATTAATCCTAAATTTATTTTAGAAAAAATAAAATGCTTATTTGTATTTATACTCCCACTAATCCAATGGATAATTTATTTGAAACACTCTTCATGTCTGCATTCTGTATTTTGTTTTTAAACAAATGAGGTTTTCTTTTGCTATAGCAAAAACAGAATACAGCTAAATGAAAAATAGCAGTCATATATGGTTAATCACTACTTGTGTTTAACATTAATAGTGATATATTCCTAGAAAATGATACCAAAAGTTGTACATTTGGTAAGAAAACATGGTGTCTCAAGGACATTCTCCTGATTTTTTCTTTTCTGTAACCAAGAGTGTGATCGAAAAGGAAAGTCAAGATGGTCTCTCTGTTCTAATCCCCTCTGAGCTACTGACATGCTGTATGACCCTGGGCAATTTATTGAGCCACTTGGGCACAATTTATCCTTGGTGCCTTTCAGTTGATTACAATGGAGTTAGTCCAGGAATATATTTGTGCTCTTTTGCTTCAGTTTGTATTAAGACATTAAATAAAAGACAGAAAACTCAAAAGTAACAGAAAAATGACTTTTGAACAGATTACATTTCACAATTTTAAAGTGTATAAACTTTAAAACAATTTATTATTCCACAAATACAATTTTGTAAACTTCTCTTGTGTACCACCCCCCCCAAAGGGGCTCATGCAGGAGACTTTGGTTTTGTACACATTACTGGTGCAAAATGCAGCTAGGTCATTCTTTTTATCAATTTGAATTGAAGCAGAATTGGGGGGAAATGCATCAGAATGCAGTATTTCATAAGAAACATAAGGATAGCTGTAGTTTGCAACTAATGTTGTGGGGACACCACCTCTTAAGCCAGCAGCATAAACACACTGGATGTGTAGTAAAGGGGTGTGTATACACAGCCTTTAGCAATGGAGTTGCCCAGATATTCTGAAGAAAATTGCAGAATATACAACAAAATGTATTTTTGATATATGTTTAAAGAACTTTGATTCAGTCAACTATTCATTTCATGCTAATTGATATGCTTTATCCTCCAGTCTCAGAAAATTTGAGTTCGGGTAGGTTGAAGAAGTATTGCGTATAATTTACAACACAATTAGTTGTGAGTAGCCAGAGTGATCCATCTCGCCAAAATTACTTAGAACGATACTGCACATTTTGCTCCGTGATGTTATTTCTAGCAGGGCTATAAACATATTCTAATTGTTGGCAGCCCTGCACAAACACACTAAAAAACAGGAAGCAGGAGAAGAGGTGGAGGCTACAATGAGATAGGATAGGGAACAGAATGTATCTTTCCCAGGCCCTAGGATGGATGAATCCCAAGCCAGAATTAAGATTGCCAGAAAAAATATCAACAACCTCAGATATGCAGATGACACAACCTTGATGGCAGAAAATGAGGAGGAATTAAAAAACCTTTTAATGAGGGTGAAAGAGGAGAGCGCAAAATATGGTCTGAAGCTCAACATCAAAAAAACCAAGATCATGGCCACTGGGCCCATCACCTCCTGGCAAATAGAAGGGGAAGAAATGGAGGCAGTGAGAGATTTTACTTTCTTGGGCTCCATGATCACTGCAGATGGTGACAGCAGTCACGAAATTAGAAGACGCCTGCTTCTTGGGAGAAAAGCAATGACAAACCTAGACGGCATCTTAAAAAGCAGAGACATCACCTTGCCGACAAAGGTCCGTATAGTTAAAGCCATGGTTTTCCCAGTAGTGATGTATGGAAGTGAGAGCTGCACCATAAAGAAGAATTGATGCTTTTGAATTACGGTGCTGGAGGACACTCTTGAGAGTCCCTTGAACTGCAAGAAGATCAAACCTATCCATTCTTAAGGAAATCAGCCCTGAGTGCTCATTGGAAGGACAGATCCTGAAGCTGAGGCTCCAATACTTTGGCCACCTCATGAGAAGAGACAACTCCCTGGAAAAGACCCTGATGTTGGGAAAGATTTGAGGGTACAAGGAGAAGGGGGCGATAGAGGACGAGATGGTTGGACAGTGTTCTCAAAGATACCAGCATGGTTTGACCAAACTGCGGGAGTCAGTGGAAGATGGGAGTGCCTGGCATGCTCTGATACATGGGGTCACGAAGAGTTGGACACGACTAAACAACAACAGTGGACCATTCCTGGAAAAAATAAAATAAAGCCAGGGTGCATTGAAACTCCTGGGTCAGGTGAAGACAGTGAAGAAAGAAGCTTCCTGGGCAGGATCTGAGCATCTGGACCAAAGATCTCCATTTCAGCAACAAAGGAAAAGCGGGGGAATAACACAGGGAGTCCCTGGGTTCTGTGCCGGAGCTAAGTATTCAGGCACCAAAGTGAGTGTGTGTGAAGAGTGATTAGAAACACAGTAATCAGTAAATCAGTCTTCAATGAGTATTCCAGTTCTGGCTAGGTCCAATAAGGTTTCCTCCCTGTGTGGTACATACTTTGGTATTTTCCCTATAGAATGACTAGGGCAATCATTATTAGGGTGAGTCCCATCCTTGCCATAATATATCATATTTCTTTTGTGGTTTGATGGGACCACACTCCCCCAGCTATGTCCTGTACAGATGACTTTCAACAGGACCTCCCCTGAAGTGACCAATATAATGTTCTAGATACCTTTTTCATTAGGCTTCCGGTCTCCTGCTTTTCCTGCACGGAAGACCAAACAAACCAAAGCCATATTCAAATATCATAAGCAATGCTGAAGTGGAACATCTTGCAGCCTTTTGCAGGTAGCAGCCTGCCAACATCTGTTTTTCTGGCTTCATTTGTATATAACACAAAACCATAAATTAGCGAGAAAAAAAAGACAATACAATATATAAACAATACAAAACACAACCTTAACACACTAAACTAAACTAAACTAAACAACAACAGTTTAAAAACATACATCATACCATTTCATTACTCTATCTTTCATTCCCTTGTTTCATCGACCTCCTCTCACCTCCCTTTTTGTATTCCACTTCTGTTAATTGTTTCAGCAATTCCTTTCCATCTTTCTCTATTTTTTGTCATATAAATATCTTAACATATTTTTAACCTTATTTTCCATTAATGCTAAAGTACTTATTTATGCTTAACTCCTTATAACATTTCTACTAAAGCCATAAAATTTCATTCCAACAATTTTTCTAACACTCATTAATTTTACAGTATTTCTGTATATAAACTTTTCCAATCTTCTTCCACCATCTCTTCTCCCTGGTCTCGGATTCTGCCAGTCATTTCCGTCAATTCCATATAGTTCATCAACCTGGAGATCTTCTGTCCGAAGCTCTTAACTCTTTTCCAAGTCCCTTCTGCAGGTCTTCTTCATATTCTTTGATGCTGAAGAGCAGATCTCGGGGAGACTCCGACCTAACAATGCTTTTATTCCCTCTCGACAGGTCAGCCAACTCTCCATAGTTAAAACTAAGGTCCATATAATATTTCAGGACATGTTTCAAAGTTCCTCCAAATCCAAAGGCCCCCACAACTCCAATCACCTCCTGACCCAAATCCAGGACCCAAAGGTCAGTAAATCCCTGCATGAAAGGGTCTCTTTTGTTTTTTCTTCTCGTCTTTTTTCTTCTCTTTTTTTTCTTGTAAGCTTTAAAAGTAATAAATATTATTTAAAAAAACAACAACAAAACCATAAATTAGCATCATCGGAACATGCCTGGGATACATTTGGACATGCTTGCTCAGCCCTCACAACTGCAAGGAGGTGATTAGAAGCATATGCTTCAGATTTTCAATTAACTGTAAATTAGCCAAAGTTTGCCATGGTTTGGACCTAATAACAAACCGTGATTAATTTAAAACTGAAAGCAAATGTTTCCATTTTTTTCTTTTAGCATTAAAGGTTCTAGGCTGAATTCTAAAATCTCAGATATAATCATATGTTCAGTTAAAGTCATTGGCTGAGGAAGAGTAAGCAAGCACTGACCAAATTCTGAAAAGCCATACATATACATAGTGGGATGATAGACTTTTATCCTGCAACTAGTATACACTCATTAGCAATCCTTCCAGCAGGAACATCTACCCCAAGGAAGAAACAGCTGTTTAGCGGCCTAATGGCAGCTCACTCCTTGCTGAAATACTCCAGAGGATAAGTTTGTGGCCACAGGACTCTCTGAGTGCCATTCAGGACTCTCGGAGTACCTTGTGGACTTAACTTCCTGTTTAGTGTAAATAGAATAGGACCAAACTTTTATGCCAATTACAATCTACAGGACATAATACATCTAAGGAAGTTGAAACCGGAGGGATAGGAAGTTAAGAAGTTCAGCCAAGTGGTCCAGAGAGTAAATGAAAATAATTCTGGATAACCTTGAGAAAGTGACTAGGCACAAGATGTTGTTCCAATACCAACACAGAAACAACAGAATTAATATCAGTAGGAAGAGCACCCCAGAGCTGCAAAATGATCCAAAAAGTATGAAATACATAGAGGCGCACTGGTATTTCAAAAAGTTCCATTTTACTGCTTTAGGAGTACACTGACACATTCCAATCTGAGCTAGCCAGAATTAAGTAATGCTTCATTTTTCTAAGATTAATCAGGATACTTGGTGTATTCATTTTTTAATATATATTTTTATGTTTTAAAAATGTAACCTAAATCAACACTGTTTTGGGATAACTCAGTAGGGAAAAAAGAACATTGATTTAACAATTAACATTACTGTATTATTCTTTCTGTAGATCACTTTTACATGGTTGTCTGGTTCAATGAGAATGAGAAAGAAGGCAGAAATACTAGAGCACTGCAGAGGAACACTATAAAGAAGAAAAATGGTGGCAGTTACAATGAAATATGGGATATGGAAGGACTCTATGAAACGCAGCCAAGGCATACAGGGTAAATTATAGGAGGGCGGAACTAGGCTGCAGCAATATAGATAAAAGAAAGAACACAGTTGCAAGGCTGGATGCAGACAATAGTTTTTCAAAGGCTTGAGCATTGTCTGAGAGAGGCATCATTTCCTATGACGTTTTCTTCCACTTTTCCAGAAACCACCTAAGTAAGCCTGCTTTATCTTCATACTGCAAAATCAGAAGCCATTGAGTACATACGTAAACATGTAATGCCAATATTACATTTATAAATCAGCATACTCAATATGCTAAGCATCTGGTCACTAGAATGGCAATGTGTCATCTAAATTAACTTATAATTTAAAAAAACTCCATGAGCTCCTGTGATGACCACAACAACAGTATTAGAGGTGAAATTAATCCATTAAAAGCAGACAATGGCATCCCTTTTACTGGTGCTTTAAAATTACTGAGTTGATGATGCAGTTTGCTAAGAATTATGAGGGAAAACAGGATGAGGAGGTAGTATTTTCTTTTAGGGGCTGTGAAAATGCTAACAATTGTCCTCAAAATAAGCACCCACTTAATAAAGAGCCCTGACATTACAGCCTGAGACAGCAATCTTCCCTCCTCATTCCTTAGAAAAAAAAATCCTTACAACTCACAAGAACAAAGAATCAATGTCAGTGGCCTGAAGGCTTTATGTAGTTACTTTCCATTAATCAGCCATGGGAAAGAAAAACTGTGTGCTGTTTAATTGGTTGGGAAACAAGGCACAGATAATAAAATGAAATTCAGGAGATGATAATGAGCAGCTGTTCAATAGATGTAACTTTGCCAAACAATTTCCATAAAATGTAAGATATTGTACAATCTCACCTATTGAATTTACATAAAATACTTTGGCAATAATGTCTAAATTGTGAATACAATGGTTTACACTATATGAGTGTTACTTTAATTCAATTACTTAGAATAATCATTAATTATCAGAATATATAGTTCAGTAATTTGTCAGTTTATCCCTGAAGGGGTTGTGCAAGCGCAACATTTGTGTAGCACTTCAAATGGGTAGATTCCATCCAGAAAAATGGTAGCATTAGTCTCAGTAGAAAATTGCTTAGCTCCAGCAAATTAAATCTAGACATTGCCTAAAAGCAGGACTTAAAGTTCAATGAAGCAGCTACCTACAGACACAGACACCGTGAGGCAGAAACACTTAAGATTACAAATTCTTAACTTGCCGCTGCTTCAGATATGTTTAAAAGATGAAGGTGAGGAAAATTGCCAGAGAATAATGAAGGGCTCTTTTCTCATTCTGAGGCATAACAGCTAATACCTCTAAGTGGACAAGTCTTTTGGACACAGCAATTTAGAAGCAGAGTTAATTACAAGTTTACTCTGTGTATAAATAAAGCAGAATAAAAGCTTCAAGATAACTCCAAATTATGAACAATCTAATTATTGTTGGATTTTTAGCCCCTTGGTTTACAATGTTTTCCTCTGCAACTGTATGTGTCACACACCCACAAATACCATCTTAGAACAATATTCAGTAAACTGATGAAGTGAGCTCAGGACACTAGTTTGTGAATGTTTATCCCTAAGAACATAAAGAGTTCTACTGGATTAGACCAAAGCTCCATCTAGTCCAGCATCCTATTTCTCACAGTAGGTAACCAAATCCAAACCTTTATCTAATCCCCTTTTAAAGTCACCTAAGCTAGTACCACCATCATATCTTATGGCATCTAATTCCACAAGATATGTCCACACTAGTGGGTGTTAAAGAATCAACTCACCTGAGCATGCCATTTTTAATTTTAAAAAAATCCAATAGAATATTAAAATACTTTAAAATGTGGATGGAGAATCTGTGGCCATGGTGACTTGAGGCTGATGAGAGTTTGCCAACAACATCTAGAAGGCCACAAGTTCCTTATCCCTGATTTAAAATAGATTAAAATTATATTGATATTTTTAAAAGATAAAAATGGCATGCCCTTCCAGTTAAAATAAGCACACTGACAGCAAATGCAATAGTGGTGTGCCGATTTAGAAGTGTGTCAAACGTCTCAGCCACAGAAACAACAGTGACTTTAATGTAGGCGTCTGCTGTAGACCAAGCCAGACTGAAGACTTGGATGATGTGTTCATAGAGCAGATTACCAAACAATAAAAAAGGAGAGATATAGTATTCATGGGAAGCTTAAACTTCCCTGATATTTGTTGGAACTCAAACTGTGCTAAGAATGTAAGGTTCGGCAAATTCCTCCATTGTGTCGCTAACAATTTAATCTCTCAGAAGGTGGAAGCAGCAACAGTACTCATCATCCTGGAAAAAAGTGACAAGTGGGGTGCCACAGGGTTCTGTCCTGGGCCCGTTACTGTTCAGCATCTTTACAAGAGACTTGGATATTGAAATTGAGGGGAGGCTCATCAAATTTTCAGAGTACACCAAATTGGGAGGGGTAGCTAATATTGCAGAAGACAGAATCAGAATTCGAAATGATCTTAACAGATTGGAGAACTGGGCCAAGCTAACAAAATGAATTCCAATAGGGACAAATGTAAGGTTCTGCACTTAGGCAGGAAGAACCAGATGCACAAATATGGAGTGGGGGCACACCTGGCTTACTAGCAGTACATGTGAAAAAGATCTAGGGGTCTTAAGTGAACCACAAGCTTAACATGAGTCAATAGTGTGATGCAGCAGCAAAAAAACCTAATGCTATTCTAGACTGCGTCAAGAGAAGTATAGTGTCCCAATCAAGGGAAGTAATAGTACCACTTTATTCTTCCTTAGTCAGACCCCACCTGGAATACTGTGTCCAATTTTGGGCAGCAGAATTTAAGGATATTGACATGTACAGAGGAGGGCAACCAAGATGATAAAATGGTCTGGAAACCAAGCCTTATGAAGAACAGTTGAAGGAGCCGGGTATGTTTAGCCTGGAAAAGAGGAGATTGAGAGGAGATATGATAGCCACCTTCAAATATCTCAAGAAATGTTCACATGGAATATGGGCAAGTTTGTTTTCTCTTGAGGGTGGGAATGGAACCAATGGCTTCAAGTTACCAGAAAGGAGATTCTGACTAAACATCAGGGAAAACTTTCTGACAATAAGAGCTGTTACACACTGGACCGGTCCTCTTCCTTGGAGGTTTTTCAGCAGAGACTGGATTGATGCTTTAGCTGGGATTCCTGCTTGGCAGGGGGTTGGGCTAGATGACCCTCGGGGGTCCCTTCTAACTCTTAAGATTCTACGATCCTGCGTCGCCTCGCCTTGCCTCATGGGTGAGCCGGCCCTGGTCGGCGGGGGGATTATTTGACATCATTTTGAAAAAATCAAGGAAAGGCGTTTGAAAGAGCGCGAAAGCGGAACAGAAGTACACGGGGCGCTTCCGCTTCGGCGACGTTTCCCCGTTGCGCATCTCCTCCGCACCGACCCCTCCCCCGCGCTTCCTCCCCTCATGACTCTCTCTTCCGGAAACGCTCCCGGCTCCGCCGACCGCTCGGCCACGGCAGGAAAATGGCGGCGGCCGCGGGTCGGCTGGCTGGCGGGCGTCTCCTGTGGGCCTTCCCGGGCCTCCTCCTTTCGCGGAACTCAGCCTTAGGGAAACGGGTGAGTGACCGACGCTCCGCCGGCCAACGGCTGCCGAGCCTTCGCGCCTCTGAGGCAGCTGCCGCCTGAACGAGAGGCGCTCTTGCCTGTCGTGGTCGCCGCGCAAGGCATGCTGGGGCGCGTAGTTTTCTGGCGGTCTAGCCGCGCGTGGCTTCCCCCTGGTATTTGCTCCGCGCTGATGGAGTCAGTAGCGCGCCGCCTGATGGGAATTGTAGTCCGTGCTGTTGATTTAAGTTTCGCTGGGGGCATTGGGATGTCGCCTGGTACTTCTTAACTCTTCACAAGGTGTTGTGAGCAAGGCTGCCCTGAGCAAGGACAAAATTTGGCCGTCCCCCCCCATATTTATTATTTTTCACAATTACTCCTTTTGGTGCAGTGACTTTTTAATGTATCTGCTCTGTATGTACCCCTAGGTGGTGGTTGTTTTGCCCTGTGTTAGGGAACAGCCCACGCCCTGTTGTGAGAAGGGATGAATGGATACTGACCCTCATCCAGCTCCTCCTAGTTCTTTCTGCGTTGCCAATGTCCAGCGGTGCTGGTCAGGAGGTAGCTTGGTCAAGAGGGCAGTCGTCGTTCTTCACCTTTTCCAACGTGAACACTTGGTTTGTTTGAACTATGGCTTGGTGATATGTGTGAACTTTACTTACCCATGGTTTGTTTGGCCATCCTCTTCCAGAAGCTAACCAAGCTAGAAATTAAACAGTTGCTTGGTTCTATATGTGAACTGCTCAGTTTGCTAACTGCCAACAAACTACGATCTGAAGCCATTGTTTGCTGTTGGCTTACAAACATTGGTTTGTTTGAACTATGGCTTGGTGATATGTGTGAACTTTACTTACCCATGGTTTGTTTGGCCATCCTCTTCCAGAAGCTAACCAAGCTAGAGATGCATGAGGCAAGAGCAGCTTGAAAATGAATCAAACTTTGAAGAAGCAAGCCATAGTTTGCTTGATTGTCTAAGGGACAACTTGTGATTAACTGCTGGTTTGTTGAACAAACTGTGACTTAGCATTACATGTGACCCATGTAATCTACTATACTGAATGACAACAGCTTTCCAGCATTTCAGATATAACAAGTCTTTGCCAGTCTTACCTGGAGATGCCAGAGATTGTACCTGGGACCTTTTGCATGCAAATGACATGCTCTACCATTGAGCCACCTATGGATTCAGTATTACATTCTCTCTTCAGAATTTCTAAAATATCAGGAGTTGCAAAAAGTTTATTTAACACTTTATTTAAAGGGTAATTCTGGGGAAAGGAGCTTGGTCTTCCTATCGAGTGTGGCCTTCGTGTCTAGTTTCAGTATCAGAATGTGCCCCCGAACACACCAAAGCAATGGTGAATATTGTATCTTACATTACTCTCATCACTCAGTAACCATATGTCCTTCGGTTGTGACGGATAATAAAAAGGGGGGTTCACACGAATCCTCTCATGCGTTAAAATTTAAGGACGTGGGCCGGCTCTTTCTTCTACGGATGTTCCATCTGGCTGTGCTTCCAGCAACTGTGAGAAGGGGCCATATGTAGCCACACGCATAAAGCTATTTCATGTCGGGGCTCTGAATTG
Organism: Podarcis filfolensis; assembly: GCF_964270895.1. Lineage (NCBI taxonomy): Eukaryota > Metazoa > Chordata > Lepidosauria > Squamata > Lacertidae > Podarcis > Podarcis filfolensis. Next base: position 6,257,917 of record NC_139612.1, read on the forward strand.
TCCCTTGCATAGAGAAGCTCTGGTAATAGGTGGCAAGCAGAAAAGCCAGCCCACACAATCTGGTGGCTCCCTTTTGCATTCTTTTAACATTTGAGAGGGTTATCTCAACAAGTGAGGGCTCCACATAGGTTTGCTTCCCAGTATATCTCTCTGTAGATAGAAAATACTGAACAAAGTTTTGGGACCAATTATTGTCTTAAACTCTCATAGAACAGTAACTGGAACTCTGTTTGCTCTCACATAATTTTATAAACGTGCTTTACTTCCTTGTAAGTGAAGATAAGCATTTGTATCATACTCCTCACTGGCCACTTTTTCCAATAGTCTGTACATCTTGGGAGAAGCAGATTCAGAGCTACCAAGGCAGTACCTCAAATTGTCCTAAATGTTCCTGAGACGAAGGTATCTTCTCTAGATAACGGCTTGAGGGTAGCGTCGGAAGATTCTGGGATTTCAACATGCACAGTAAGTAACAGTTGTGAGTGAAATACTCCCCTGGCCTTCAAATCTTTGCCTTTTCAAATATTGGTAAGTTGGTTTTGAAAATAACAATAATAGCATCCTTACTGAAGGAAAATTTAAATGCTAAGGCTTCCTAGTAAATATTTATGATGCTGCATTAAGGGTACGCTTTACTTATGCAGGAGATTTTAACGTAAACTTTTCTGGCTTGTAGAATACAGTGGTTGTTTATATTAAGGCCTAATTGCTTTGATCGCTGCATCAGCAGGGAAACTGTTCTCATGGGAAATAGCAGCCGTTGTCACCGGTGCTGGTATTCTGATGTTGGAAATTGATCCGAGATACCAAAGTGGAGCAGTGAGGTGGATCCACTATGCACCAGCAATATGATAATACACTGATAATTATCAGGTGGTGATTTTGTGGTGCAAAGTGGTTGCAGTGGGAGTGTTCCTGAGTCCGGGTTGCCTTTGCATAATCCTAATGCAGCCTTAATTGCTAAACAGAATCAGTGCCTCTTCCACACTCCAGAGGGGCAATGTGTGTTGCTAGTGCCTGGGGCAGGGCAAGTGTTGCTCCCTGCTGGTGGACCGGGCAGCTGTTGTGGAGGTGTGCACGGGGGCGGGGGGGGGGCTTTCTTGGGCACTTTCCTGTCTTCCTCTTCCTCCCTCCTTGGATGGTGGTGGCGGCAGCGCTGCTCCTCCCCTCCCTCCCTCTCAGCCAGGCTGGGAGGCACACTGGCAGGCACCCAGACTGGGAGACCTTGGGGCTGCCCTCGTGTGCCCCGCAGTTGCCTGCTGGCCATGTTCCCTCTGCCACTGGCGAGGCCAGTGCCAGGAGTGCCGAGTGGAGGCACTGTTGCGGCAACCCTGGCTCAGACTCTTCTGCAGCCACATCCTCCCCCTCTGTGGGAGCAGACTCTTCCTCCCTGGCCTGGGCCTTGGCCACCGCTCCCATCAACGCCCACTGCTTCCTGTGCCCCTCCACCTTCATGCTCACCTCACCACCTTGCAGTCTGGGCAGGCTCTCGCCTCTTGACCAGCCCCTTTGAGAGATACGAGCACTCTGCCTCCACAGCATATTGAATCTCAGTCTGTGTTTTATTGGTTGGTAAGACTAATGATTTGTTTTGAATGAGGTGGGACTTTGGATTGACGCTGGAAGCAGATACGAAAATGAGAAAAACAATGGAACAGCTCACTTCCTGGAGCATATGGCTTTTAAGGCAAGTTCTGAAAGTAACTTTCCCATGCTGTTTTTCCAATTAAATATTAATTTATGTTCATCTTTAATTCAGTAGTAGACCTTATGCCTAGCTTCAGACTGGAAAACTAGAAAGCAGTGTCAAAGCATGTAAGCAATCTAGATCTTGTTCCGATAAAGGCAGCTGTGGTGAAATAACCTTGGCCCAAGTATTTAATGCTTAATGGTTTTGAAAGTAGCCACCAAGGTTAAAGGACGGGTAGTTACTTTACAGCTTGTCAGCGAGATGAAGCTGATGACATTCTTTTATTGCTCCTCCGAAGGATCTATCCCATTTGTATTGTATGTTGTGGCCTGTGAAATTTGCTGACTGTGCAACCATCATAATCTCTAGGAAGACCTTGCTCCTTGCATTACAGGGTGCTACATCACGTGTAACGGTTGCTCCATTCTGGTGAGGTATGCAACTTCATCATGACACACCATAAGTGCAGAAAGCTTTTTAGAGCATGTGACGCAGTGGTCCCACACAACAGTTGCGGCACAAGCATGAAGATCTATCAGCATTAAGGGGCATGCTGGGTTGTGCCAGGAGATTGGGCAGTCTGTACACTGAAAGCTTGCCTGCAAATCATACAAGACAACCATACAAGACTTCAGATCATACATATTTTTTTTAATTCAAGAACTATTTCTGTTTGCTCCATCTAGAGGTTGTAAAACTCAAAGGTGGTTGAGTATATTTCTGGTCATCTTCGTTGTTTGGGGAGTGAGCCATACAAACTGGTTTATTTTAATCAAATAACAGCTTATGGACCAGATTGAGACAATTTTTTATCTTTCTTAAGAAAACAGGGCTTTTAAAAACATTGAGAGTGATAGGTCAAGTAGTACAGGAATTAGTTTTGATACATTATATCTTAAATTTTGGATGACGTCTGAGATTCCAGCAACATAAGAGAAGTGTAGCCTTGCAATTTTTTATCCACTTACTTGAAAGTAAGTCTCGTTGAACTTGGTGGGACTAACTTCTGAGTAAACAAATAAAAGATTGTGTTGTGTGTTACATTATGATAGACCCTGGGGATATACATTTTTGTTCATTTAGACCTGGGGTCTAATAGTACCTACCTATTTTAGATGCAGATAATCCTTTTATCCTCAAATTTGTTAGCTAACTTCTATACCATTTTTAGCCTGCTCTGTATATCATGCACAAGGCAGGTAATGCTTTGTTTAGAATTATGAAACCTATAATAGTAAGTAAAGTAACCTGGGCCCCACCGAACAAAGGCTAGTTGAAATCACATCACATACAGTTTCCAATAAAAAAACAAAAAAACCCCTAAGTCTTTGGTATCTCGGGGAAGAGGTCTCCATAAACCATTTGGGGACTTACCAGAAAAATGACCTTTGAGTCCTTTTTCTTAGGGGGACTTCGGCTCCTTCATGATGTCATGTAAAGCCACACAGTAACCAGGACCCAAGCAACTAGACTTTCTGCTTAGTAATATTGGGCACAAACATATGTGGCTTTCCTCAGCGTGTGCTGGGACAGTGCGTCAGGTGACTGCAGTATTTTTCCTGATGTCTAAAACCTTTCTTTGATCAAATTCAACTCATAGGCTTCCTCAACCTCGGCCCTCCAGATGTTTTGGGACTACAACTCCCATCATCCCTGACCACTGGTCCTGCTGGCTAGGGATCATGGGAGTTGTAGACCAAAAACATCTGGAGGGCCGAGGCTGAGGAAGCCTGTCATAGACCACACACTATGTGAGGCAGGTGCCTTAAATACCTGCCCTAGTTATTATTGACAAACTGGAAATAGATAATCCAGTAGACATCCATGACAAACTTGCTAGACCAGATCAATTTGGGGTCCCTGATGTAGGAAAACTACATTGTTTATTTCTGATAAAGAAATACAGCACGTCATTTCACAATTATCTCCTCCTTTTCCACCAAGGTACTCTTACTGTTTTATTTCTTATCTACAGCTTGAATAATATCTATCTAAATTGCAGGGGACAAAAAAAAGGTCCCAGTTGGATCTGGAACTGGAGATTGAAAACATGGGAGCTCACCTTAATGCTTATACATCAAGAGAACAAACTGTATATTATGCAAAGGCTTTCTCAAAAGACCTGCCAAGAGGTAATTGCGAGTTTGGGAATTTAGATTTTATCTCCTAAGGAACTGATCTTGAAAGTAGATTAACTGGCTGTTCAACATCGGCCAAAACACCAAGGGTGGGGGCCCCTGTGTGCTGGGCTTGCTTTATTTATGACTTTCTGTATCGTACTCCCTATACTATTTTTAAAATTGAGGCCTGACTGTAATAATTAATTTGGAAGTAGTCTCGATTTTTTTGGAAACAAGTCTTGATTTCTGTGGGTCTTCCTTCCAAATAAGAGTGCTCAGGAGTTCAACCTTGAAAGTATACTTAATGACCATGTTTGCACATCACGGTTAGGTATAAACCATGGCTTACTGTGCAGGACTGATTTGTGTGACTTCACTTCTCCCTGCTAGTACGTGGAAGAAAGAAACCACAATTGGTAATCTAGGAATAAACTTTTGCTTATCATTGTTTTTGTGTAGAGTGAAACAAACTATGATCCCTGCTGAGATAGCCAAGGATTGTGGTTAGTTTCCTCCCAACACCAAAGGGATGAGCAACTTGGGTGTGATTCACATATGCAGAGTAAGCTATGGTTTATCGTGTACCATATTTGGCTCCAAATCTGGATCCTGTGACAAGGATAGAATTTTAACTAAATTGAAATCCAGAGCACAAAGTTATGCATCCCCCCCCTCTCATTTTCTGGCTGTTTCTACATATAAAATTGTCATTTCCCAAATTTCTTTCTAAAAAGATGTATTTCTTTCTTATTTTTACTTCCAGCTGTGGAGATTCTTGCTGATATCATACAGAATAGCACACTTGGGGAGGCAGAGATCGAACGGGAGCGAGGAGTGATCCTTCGAGAAATGCAGGAAGTTGAGACTAATTTACAGGAAGTTGTCTTTGACTATCTTCATGCCACGGCTTATCAAAATACAGCACTGGGACGGACCATATTAGGACCCACAGAAAACATAAAGTATGCCTCCCTTTCGTTGCTCCAATTCTTAAATGATATTTTATAGTCTAGTCGTTTTATTATGTGAGGGCAATCTGGCTGCGACATCTGTCACTCCATTAGTCACCAGGGTTGATTCAACTTATCTGGTGCCCCCTTCCTCCCTCACGGCTCCACAATGCATCCCTCCCTCCCAAAGCTGTGCACTCAGTGGAAGAGGATGACCATCCCAGATAGGAGTGTACCATTCTTTGGTCAAGGGTATACAATAGCTGTGCTCCCTTCTAAAACCTTAAATGATACTACAGTTTTCAAAGCAAAGATTACTATTTTGGGGGGGCGGGGAATCGAGCTCTCAGTGAGCCAAAGAATACAATGTTCCAACTTTTCTGCACAGTTCATTATTCTTAATTGAAAGTTAATTGAAATTGTTGTCCATCTCATTCTTGAAATTACAGGGTGGGTTTTTTTTCTGGCAGACCTATTGCATTTTTTTTTGCCAAGTATACTATGTATTGCACTTTGTACCTGGAGAAAAATGCAGTATTTCCAGGTAACAATTTTTATTTCCACTCTTAATTGGATATTGTAACATGATTAGTGGAAGGTGACACAAATCCTTGTAATTCTTCTCCATAGCAATCACCTAGTTGGTTCTAAGTTTGTTTAAATGTTTCAGAGTTGGAATGCTCTGCTCTTCTGCAATCTGCTCTTAGTGTACAGGAGCTTGTTAGTGTTTCACTTCTCTCCTGAGAGCTCCTGGCCATAAAAACCATGTATGGGGACTCTGCCCCTGGTGGACTCTTCTTGAAAAGTAGCATGGCAAACAGCAGCAAGGCCCTTCCCTCCTCCCAAATTATACATATTGAACATCAGAAGCAATTTTGCTTCATACGGTGGCATGCTGCTTTCAACTGTAGACAAGTTATCTTGTTCTGTTGCCCTTCTATGCATCATAGTTTTTTCTTTCTCGCTGTTTTGCTGATCTGCTTGTAGGTCCATTAACCGTAATGACTTGGTGGAGTATATTACAACACATTATAAAGGACCCAGAATGGTACTTGCTGCTGCGGGAGGTATGACGCTGCTGTTGTATAATCTATAGTGTGTTTGTGGTATTTGTGACGTTTACACAACTAAGAAGTACATCTTGCCACTGTTCAGAATCAGCAAGGATAAAATAGTCAATGTTTAGACAAGTATTACTTTGGATTCTAAAATGAAGTATTTAATTGCTTTTTTGTCTGATTCATTTACATATATCACCCCTAAACTGACGTGCATCTCATTTAGGAGTCGCTCATGACGAATTGCTTGAACTAGCCAGGTACCATTTTGGTAACTTGCCGTCTGTTGCAAAAGGAGGAGCACCACCTTTGCCCCCTTGCCGGTTCACGGGCAGTGAAGTAAGTTGAGGCCTTTCCCTCCCACCCAGACAGCTGCAGTGTGAAAAATCACTGATAATGCAATAGTTATAGAAAGTATCGGGTTAGCTGAGATTCTGGTTTGGCTGCAAAAGCTTCTGAGAAACCTGATAAAGAAGCAGAGGAGGTCAGCATCTTTTGAAACACCATTAGTGTTGCATTACAGCACTCATGGGATTTCTGGCCTGTTTCTTTTGCTGCTTTGACTTTCCCTCCATTTCTCATTTAACCTCTGCTAAGTTGCTGTGATGTCTTGTTTAGACATTATTACAGAGCCATTATAGTGGAAATAAAAGCTGTACAATTGATTTAGTTTATTAGGCAAATTTGGCTCTCTGTGTCTTTTTAGCTTCCATCCATTTTGGCCTTTACATTAAAGCAGGGAAGGGGCTGCCTTTTTCAGACGGAGGTCCACATCCCCTCCTGGGCAGACTTCCAAAGGCCACATGTCAATGGTAGGTGAAGCTAGAGGCAGAGATGAAGGACCTTTATTACAATAGGCTAGTTTCTAACTAGACTGCTCACCCTCCTCTTTGTCCTCCATCCATCTGGGCAAAGTTCATGGGCTCATTCCAGCCGGGCAAAAACTTTGCACTCAAGGAGGGTACAAAGTTGTGTTGGAGAGGGGTACGGCCTGGAGAAAGAGCTGTGTGGCCGAGATGGTTGAGGTTGTGGAGTCTCAAGCATCAGGCCTGGCAGGCCGCATTTCGCCCCAGGGCCTGAGGTTCTTCACGGCCTGTTTGAAAGGTATCTGAAACCTTTTGTTTGTGGTGCTTTATCAGATTCGTGTTCGAGATGATAAGATGCCTCTGGCCCACATTGCGATAGCTGTTGAAGCAGCCGGCTGGTGTCACCCGGACACCATTCCTCTCATGGTGGCAAATACTCTGATAGGCAACTGGGATCGATCCTTTGGAGGTGGCGTGGTGAGTTAGCCTCAACATTACTAACCATTTTCAAGTAAAGGATTGTTGCAGTGTTGGTTGTGTCTATACAGTCTCCTTGCGAAAGATGAGCCCAGTTCAAGCAGCATCTTTCTTTCATTTTTGTAAACAGAGACAAGTCTTGATACTTCCTATAGGTATTTGAAAATAAGTCAGCCCTTGAGTCCTGTAGATCCATTTTCCTGCCACTTAAGAGCAAAAGCTGATGTGATACAGAGATATTATTAGGTTAAAAGCTGTGTGGTCAGCGAAAGGATTGAATTATTTTCACCTGTGCTTTTGCTTGGCAAATTCTGTCCCCTCCCCCAGTTGCCGTTAGTCCTGCAGGGAAAAAGTGTTACCTGAAAATGGCACGTTAACATTATCCTTGGCAGAAATCAAGCCCCTTCTGAACCAAATTTCCTTTCAATTCCAACAGCCATTATTTTAGCTTAGATTTGTCTGTCTCTAAACTTGTTCTTATAGATTAGTACTTGCCACTTAGAAGCTGGTAGATGGACGAGTGTGGGGTAGAAAAATATCTGCATTTAAGAAGTGCCTAGAATGAAGACATTTGTGTCTAAGCTTCATGATACTGAAGTGACCTATTCTACCCCAAATATATTCCTCTTTTTATTTCAACAGAATCTGTCTAGTAAGCTTGCTCAAGTTGCATGCCATGGCAACGTTTGTCATAGCTTCCAGTCCTTCAACACCTGCTACACAGATACTGGACTGTGGGGTGTCTATATGGTTTGTGAGGGATCAACCATAGAGGACATGATGCACTTTGTTCAGAGAGAATGGTAAGGAAGTGACCATATCTGAAAGGAGCTGATATGGAATGAAAGCAACAAACGCCCTGAAGGGGAATGTTTTATGCATACATGAGAGCAGTAGCTTACGTAAAGTTGGTGCAGGATTTCACCTAGAGTGGGCATAGGCAAACTCAGCCCTCCAGATGTTTTGGAACTACAATTCCCATCATTCCTGACCACTGGTCCTGTTAGCTAGGGATCATGGGAGTTGTAGTCCCAAAACATCTGGAGGGCTGTTTGCCTATGCCTGATCTAGAGGATACCGTGCAATTACTCTTGTGTCTTGTTTTTTTTTTACAAAGCATAGGAGAGTATGCATGCACTGGCATAATTTGGTGCTGGGTTTGAAACCTAACAGGTCGATGGGTCAGTGCATCTGGCTGTTAACCAGGTGGTTGGTGGTTCGAGCCCAACAAGGGACAGCTGCGGGCAGAATTTCTGCATTGTAGGGGGTTGGACTAGATGACTCTCAGGTTCCCTTCCAACTCTATCATTATTAGCCATCCAGAGGGCAACCCAGTCAGATAGGCGTGGTATAAGAAATAAATTACTTTTATTACATTATGATTCTACAATTCTTGTGGCCTTGACGCGTCTATTTCACTGGGATGTTAGCTTACAGGAACAGGTTACTGGAGCTGTGATTGTTCTATGTGCTATTCATAAAGGCCTGTTTTCCAATTTATCTAGATTGTGCATTTGCTTGTTCTTAGTGAGCCCAGTGAAGTATATCATGAAGAACACTGGCAGCCAAATTATTAAAACACATTTCTATTTTTCATTGTCTTTAGGATACGACTGTGTACTAGTGTTACTGAAAGTGAGGTTGCACGTGCAAAGAATCTTTTGAAAACCAACATGTTGTTACAACTGGATGGTATGATCTGTTTGTTTTCTTTTTAAAAGTCTGGTCTAATTAATTTGCACACATGCTAACAATGTCTAATTTTAGGTTCCACTCCCATTTGTGAAGACATTGGAAGACAAATGTTGTGTTACAATCGTCGAATCCCAATTCCTGAACTTGAAGCAAGAATTGAAGTAAGGAGCATAATGGTTTGGTGCTTTTCTTAGCCATCTTAACATAATAGCTCAGAGTTATGGCTTTGTTTACTGCACTAGTGTGGGTGCAGAGTGTTTGAAGATTATGCTGAAATCTCAGCTACAAGAGAGTTGGCCAAAAGTAGGGTTCCAGCAGTTGAGAGCTGTGTTTCAGTGCTCCTAACTGGTCTCAGGAAAACTTGGATGTTTGTCAAAATTCTTACATAATTCATGGGCTGTAGCTCTTCTTGGTGTAATGTTTGATATCGCATATAGACACCCTCAGCTATGCTGATGGATACTTGTTTTTAGGTTTCAGCTATTTGCACTGTCACATAAAATGGTCACAAATTAAAGGCTTACTGTGTTCTTTGTATTTCAGGCAATTGATGCTCAAACAATCAAAGAAGTCTGCACGAAGTATATTTATGATAAGTGCCCTGCAGTTGCTGCTGTCGGTAAGGATTTCAGTACTAGCTGCCATTTGTTTAAAAAGTTGTCTGCTCTTTGTAATTATCTCTGTTTTAAAATTTCAGGGCCACTTGAACAACTCCCTGATTACAACAGACTCCGTAGTGGAATGTACTGGCTTCGTGCTTGACATTTATCGTAAAGCTTTCCTAGAGCTTAAGGGATGATTTGTAGAGATTTGTGATGATGGCTTTGAACTTTCAAGACTGGCAAATTGATTCCTCCCCCCTTAACTAAAACTTTGCTTTGATGTTCAACAACAAACCCAAGTATGCTGCCTGAGTGGAGCAAAGTTCACAACGTGACATTTTGTCTTCTGTTTCCACAAAGAAGTGTACAGCTATCTATATAAATAATAAAAGCCGTATTATACATTTGTACTTTTATTACAAAACAGAACACACTAAGATTGTCATTGAGAATCTCATTTCTTAGTCTTAGCAGCATTCACTACTTGCTCTTGGGCAGCTTTCTTCGCTTTAACCATTTCAACAAGCTCCTAGAAGAAGAGAGAGAGAGAGAGAGAACCTTGTTCACATTGTTCTTTATCTAGTAGAATTTGCTAAGTAAGTTCTATTTATTTCAAGAATTGAGAAGCTAGAAAGAATACTCAAGTCTTGGCACAGTAAGACAAAGTTTCAAACGATCAGTAACTTCAAACACTTGCCATTAGTAGGCTGCCACCAGCTAGCCTTCCTCTGAATAACACTCACTCCCACCACCCGATTTAACTGCTCAATAACTTTTGTATTGACGTTATAATAGATCAGACTTCCAAAATTAGGCTTCAGAGTGGGATATATTACTATTCCAAAAGCTATTTAGTTTCAAGTGATTTCTATACAGTGGTACCTCGGTTTACATACGCTTCAGGTTACAGGCTCCGCTAACCCAGAAATAGTACCTCGGGTTAAGAACTTTGCTTCAGGATGAGAACAGAAATCGTGCTCCGGCGGCACGGCGGCAGCAGGAGGCCCCATTAGCTAAAGAGGTGCTTCAGGTTAAGAACAGTTTCAGGTTAAGTACGGACCTCCGGAATGAATTAAGTTCTTAACCTGAGGTACCACTGTAATCCTGTACAAGCACACTAGTGCTGCAGTTTGACTTTCAACATAAGCTTGATGCACGCTGTGCCACCATGAATTGGCACTTACTGTAAGACTAAGCACATAAAGCAGGGACAAGGAACCTTTCCCCCTCTGAGGTCTGTGCTCTTTCACATACAAACTTGGTGAATTGCCCATGGAGGGAGATAATTCTCTCTCCATGGTAGCTGCAACAGGACTCAGCTGTGTTCCCATTTCCCACTGACTGAGCAGTAAAGTTTGGGACTCCCAATTCTGAAATCCACTAGTTCAGTTTCGATTCAATAAAGACCACAAATAATCCTAAATGAATGGCATTGAACTAAAAGGTCAGCACTCTGAATTTAGTTAACATTGAAAGAAAATTCTAGTGTGTTCCCTGCTCTTTTCTATTTCTTCATTTGATACAATTCTACATTTGCACGTGGTCATGGTATATGTCTTTGATTCAAATGGTATAATGCAATCCTAAAAGTCTTTTTTGGCCAGCCTATTTTAATTAAAGAGGTATGTGCAGTGAATGTGTGCTTTGTATGTAGCATCACATTCAATTGGAGCCTATTTAAAGGTTTTTACGGCTCTTACATTTTTATCTGCCAAGACAGGGTCTGTAGCTTCCTCTGCCTCCGGATTAGTTTTGGAAGCAGAGTTTGCCTTTTAAAACATGTTATGTGGGGACCCATAGTGTGTGATTTGCTTTGCCTGGGACAGCCTTGCCTGCAGGAAAAGTTGCTAAGCCAGGGTTTCCCCTCCCTGGCACAAATGGCAAATTCTACATAAGGCAAGGCATCATTAATTTTGCCCTTACTATCTCAGGCAGTCATGAAAGGTGTTTTGCCAGTGACTATTATCAGCAAGCTACTCTTACCTTTGCTCATGATCTCTTTTCCAAGGAACAGGTAAGGTTCCTATGACACTTAAGAAATGAAAGAAGTGGAATGGAGAGAAGCAAATGTGATCTCTCTTAAGCTGGTAATACTGCACTATGGAGTAAAAACAGAAGCAATATTTTCCTACCTTATATCGTTTCATGCAATCTTTTTTAGATCGGCCTGGAACAGAAGCTGCTATTTTCTCCCACCTTTCAGGAGTATTCACTGGATATGTCTTGAGAGCTTGTTCTAAAAGTTTTTGCTCTTCTGTTGTCCATGGAGACAAATCTGTAAATGTGGCTGTTGAAAATAATACATGAGAAAAGAATGTGTTTTAATCATGAAAGTCCTTAGTGAAAGCTATGCAGAACTCCCAGGCAATTTTCCAGCACTCTCCCTCCTCCCTGGATGCCTTTAGTTCAAACATCGGGGCATTTTTGTTTTCCATCAATTGAACATTACATAACTTCAGGCGAATTCTAACTATTCTGTTCACATCTGCAAATGAAGAACTTTGTTCACTTGGTTGTGGCTCCTCACAGTAGTAGTGATAGACATCAAGCAGATAATGCCCCAAAGCATCCAGTGGCAGAACTGGAGGGATGGCTCTTAACCACATGAGATCTGGGTGTACGAAGGCTGAATGGAATATTTGGGAGTGGGACGGTGGGGAGAGGCGAATCCTTCTTCCCCGCTTACCTTCAAAACGTTCTGACGGTGTAGCACTGTCTGCCTGTGGCACAACTCCATGTTCTTTTTTAAACTTATCAAAAGCTTTCTTATTTATGTCATCCTTCTGATGAGGGTCTGGGGAGAATAAGAAGTTGCTTTTAAGTAATCACGCCCCAAACGAATGTTTCACAGGAAATTGTTCTGCTTAAAAGTCAAGCATTAAAAGGCCAACTAAACAATTCAACCCATGTGATAAACGAAAGAAGTCTGAGAATTTAAAGTAAACTCAGTTTTCACCTGAAAGGCCAACAAGTTACATTATTTTAATAAGTCTCTTAGCAAGAGGGTGCGCATACAAAGTGGTTTAGGTCACCCTTGTAAGGAGCATCAACACTGATACAATGCTGAAATTTTGCATGTACGTATAGCTCAAAATGACACTCCAATTATTATAAGGACATCTCAACCCTTGGGATATGAAAGTCTTTATTACGAAAAACAGCCAGCACTCCAGAAGAAATCAAGCCAAGAAACCAATGAAACAGATTGGAGGGCTATATTATTTCACCCTTCATATACTCTGCCTCAGAATTGGGGAAGATAGTGGAAATGGGCAAGGGGGGAGAAGAATGTATTTAGGCTTCTGGAATGTAAGCTGAATTTACTAGGAAGTAAATGGAAGCATGCAGACCATCTTACAAAGATAAAGATACCAAGTTTCTGGAGGCTCTTTGCTTTGTTGATAACATCTTTTGCTGTTCGCTTTATTCCCGTAGTAGAGTGCAAATTCATGTAATTGGCAATAACTTCCCACCTATATCAGGCAAAAGGAAGAATAAAAATGCTTAAAAAACATCCTTTAAAAATATGTCGATTCTTGCAGTTAAATGCCTGACTAGGTTTTTTTTTTTGTAATTAATATATTGCTTGGTAAGATATACAGGGTGAGTCTTTTAAAAGAGGCCCCATGGAACATGGGTACTCTGCATCCATAGGGCCTCTTTTAAAGGACTCACCTTGTATATTTTAAAATCAAATACTGAAATTATTTGTTGGATGCAGTTTTGGAATTATACATGCATATCTTCCTAAATAAGAGTTATTCCCAGTTGTGCTTAATGCATATGCTTAACAATATCCATAATATACAATAACCTTGTGCTTTAGAAAAACACAAATTGTTGAAGAAGAAAGGGTCTTCCCTGGAAAATGAACTGGCCTTCAGCTCATACCCCCAAACTGCAATCTAGCCGAAATCATGCAGTCAGAAATACAGAACAAATTCAGCAATCAACTTGAATGACTTTGCAAATATCCCTCAGCAGAAAGCTGTTTCTGCAGATCTGTGATACGTTGAGAAAGTGTATATTCACAAATCAATTTAACATAAAAATCAGCACCCTTACTTGCCTTCCTTTTATGCTTCAACACAAGACTACTGCCTATATACATACTGTTCAATAATTGTAGATACCTTGAGTTAGTCCCAGCAGGAAAGAGGTTTACTGCTTTAATTAGCAGCTGTAAGTCATCTTCCGACCAATTCTTACTTCCGCCAACACCTCCGCTTGTGGGTTTTTCAGAACTCTTTGTCGCTTGCCGCATACGGGCCTCTGCTTCCTCCCTTTCTCTCCTTATCTGTTCATTTACTTCGTCTATCTATGGGAATACAAGAACACACGAGACTTTAGCACTGAATTGCTGCAAACACAAAAGCCTTCTCCCAATACGTAGGCAATTGCCACAAGTTTCCTGGTCCACAACTACCACTGTGGGAGAAGCTTTAGAAAAACACAGCTGAGCAAGTTAAAAGGAGGTAGCAGCTGCACAAGTTACAACACTGGGACCCCAGCATGTCTCACCATTTGTTTCTTGCAGAAGCAATTAAGAAAGTTTTCCCCAAGATCTGTGCAAATTAATTGCACTTAAATAGGTAGCTTTAGACTGATTTAAAACTCTGAGGAACACCCTCATCTAAAGGAGGAAATAATAATAATTGCATCACGTGCATGTTACTGGTCTTAGACACGTTGTAACCACAATAAAGCAAGAGAATTGTCAGACCATTTAAGCTTAATTCACAATTCAGTTTAAATACTGTAACAGAACAAGCAGCGTCTCAGTCTTCTGTTGATTTTGGCACCATGTAAGTCCATATACTTTAACATGAAGTTCAAGCATTGAACTTCCTTATCCTTTAAAAAAATAATAATAAATCTATAATCCTCTTGCTACCCCTGAAGGGGGGGCGGCGGACAAGGTAGTGTTCCATTTTTCTCGTTTTTATCTCTCAAGCTTGCATAAACGTGCAAAGATTCGTCTGCTAACCTCTAGATAGCATACTGCTCTTCCACTTTGTATGCTCTGAGATTCTGCTGGACTTTAAAAATGCAATAAAGGAGGCATTATTAGTTGTGTGAGCAGGTGCAAAAATTCTCTTTAGAAATTCAATTCTGCTGGGCAATTTGCTTCCTATACAACACAGCATACATGTTCGACAGGATCACACCAATATTTTCACTATGTTGACACACTCTTACGTGACAAAAGATGAATAATTACCTGTTTTTCTACAGCAGCCTTTCCTTCTTCCCTTGTTGTGGATGTAAGTGCTTCATTCAAGCACTGCAGACTAAAAATAAATTATTGAGCGATATTTCAGATCTAGTAGAAAGCTGAAGGTCAAAAAACGTAACATGTAGGTCAGGAATGCATACCTTGCCAATTCCAGACGATCACACAGCTTTTCTACTTCTTCCATCATCTTAACACATTCTGCCTCACTGTCAGAAAAGTAATTCCAGTTCTGAAAGAAGAACACCATATGCTTTATCTTCAGATTACAGAAGAACAGCAGGCAGAGGTGACAAGCAATGTGTTTGGCTTGGGCATTTTCGCTGTAGTAATTCTTCATTTAAGCAAACAGCTTCCATGAACATTGTTATCAAAAGCGGAACTAGCTTTGCTTTTCAGAGCAGAAAGCACTGGAGAATTAGCTGATTTCTCACATTCAAATGCCTAGTATTTTAAGCTCTTGATTAATTAGTGCAAAATACCAGTGACACATATGTTGGCTAAAATGTATGCTTCTAAAATTGGATGTTTATATTTTGGAGAACATCTTGCACCTCTTGTCATTTTGACTATGAGTACCACAGCATCACTTAAGGACATAAGTATTCCCCCCCCCATAAAATACACATTTGTGTGTGCAAGTTCACCTAACGTAATGCATTTTTGTACATTATTTTTGCTAATATGCACATTTTGTGTGCATGTTTCCCCAGTGCTCACTTTTTTATTTGGATAACTGCAACTGTTTATTTTTAGCATCCCTTCTGGAAAACTATATATAGTTACCATAGCCTTCACATCACACCTCAGTTCACAAGGATATTTTGAATAACAACATCAAAAGTAAATGTGAGGCTTTATAAAACTTTAAAGAAAAACTCTTTTAAGATATCAAGGTCGCTTCTCCGAGAATTAGGACTAATGTAGAGTGCTGTTCAAACCCAATGTTCTATGAGCTCAATGTAAGAATAAAAGAATAAAATAAAGAATAAAATTTATATTTAACTATAGCAGTACACATATACCTTGCAGGTTGTTCGCAGTTTTTGCCTTTCCTTTTTAATTGCTTTTTTCTGAATATCCTTCTCTTTTTTCACTAGCAGCGCTTGTTGTCTAATTTCTTCCTCTTCTTTTTCCTTGGCTAATCGTGCTGCTTCTAATTCTGCTTGCCTTTGCTGAAACAGAAGAAAAACTATGAATCAGTAAAGTCTGATACCATATCTATGCCAAGTTAAAAGCAGTTTGTGATACTCGGTTCTCAGAATTTTAGGTATTCTTACTAGCAAACAAACCAGAGATGCCTATTTGTCATTATTTCAAGGCCATGACCTGAATTATTGACCAAATAAACAACTGCATCATTCCAGTAATCATCTGTGCTCCATGAAATCTTTCAGCATGATAGGTCTTTAGCAAATGGGAACGTCACAAATTCTTATGCTAATGAAACAGGATTAAAATGGTTTTTTAAACACTTGCTTATCTCAAGTTTTGGTGCCAAAACACACCCATCACTTGAATTCAAAGATATTGCGTATTTGTTTAGGTATACATATTTAATTAGGTATGTTCTAGGAAAGCACAATTTATTTCATGGGCCACAGGCCTAGTCAAGAGATCATTATGTAAAACCAAAACCTTTAAATTGCTATATTATTATTTCAGTTTATTACCTGCTCTTCACTCTAAGGTCCCAGGGCAGTTTACAACTATTTTAAACACAATTTAGAACAGTTTGTATTTTTTATTTGTATGCCTTCAATCACAAAAAATAGGGTGGGTCATGAAAATATACATCTCAAGTGTCAAAGACTAAGGAAAAGAGGTGCGTCTTCAGCATTTGCTGAAAACTATAATGAAACTGCCAGATACACCTCTGGCAACAAGTATTAGCAATTCGGAGTGATATTCAAGGGGTGACAGCTGTGTCTGCTACTATAACAACTTTTCCTTCACCTCCTTCCCACGGCAGCCCCCATCCATAAAATCAGCTATGGAGGGTCCTCCACAGGGGAGCGGGGGGCGGCAGGCTTCATGGGGGGAGGAAGAGGAAGCCCCGCTCTGCTAGCAGAAGTTCATAGTTCAAGCTGGTTGAATACCACCCAATGTCTAGTTTTGTCAAGCTGGCAGAGCACCAAAACATTTTGTACACAAAAGCTTTCCAAACTTTTCATGTAGGTGACACACTTTTTAGACATGCATCATTTCACTACACAGTGATTTAGTTTTACTAGCAAACCAGAGGTTAAACGAACCCCTTTCCCGTCCCGGAAGGAGCACGGGGAGTATTTGCGTGACACACCTACACACTTAACGTATTGCGACACAGAGTTTGGAAAGCTCTGCTGTACGCATTCACACTTTTTGAATCCTTGAAAACAAGTATAGATTGAAATGTACTCTGTCGCGCTCCTCCTGTTCTTTTCGTTTTGCTTCTGCCTTTGCTTTCTTTTCTGCTTCTTTCTTTGCTTTTTCTTCTTCCTTGAACTTCTTTATTCTGGGATCACAGCTGTAAGCGGTGTCTAAGAAAAGAAAAGGTGTCTGTGAAGTGAACGTATAAAGGCTGAAATGTAATGAACGGGTTTTGACAAAAGTGAGTTCACACTTACCAACTAGCGTCCTTATTCTATTCATCTCTTCCTTTTTCCTTAATGCTCTAGCTGCTCTGTTCTGTTTTTCAATCCATCTCCTCTCATCTCGACTGCAGAGAGAGATGAGAGGCCTTAAGTAGAAAGCACTTCTATGCTCAAGCACATCTCAGTACAAAATCATTTCGGGAAATGTTGTAAAACTCAAGAGGAACAGCAGCACTTCCACGGATTCCTCAGTGAATACGACTGTATTCAGTAGGGCTTCAAACAGCTTCGCAAGTGATGCCTTTTGATAAAACCCCAATTATTGTATTCAGTGTACCCTGACACGTACCATGTGTTTACCACTGCCTGAATAAGTTTCTAAACCTTGGCTAACCGAACCCTCCCTCCCTCCTAAAAACAAAAAGCTTTCCTATATTTTATTTCTATTCAAATTTTCCTCCAATAAGCTGGGGAATGCTTGCACAATACTGAGATACTAGAGTAGAGAACAGGACCATTTTTTGGACTGATTATCTCCGAGGATTACTAGATCTATGGAGAATCTATACTGGGCCTATTCACAAGGCTTATTCTGCTTTGTTATTCAGTACCTGTTATCATTAATAAGATTAGTGTAAAATTTGTAACAGTTGAACCTCTGTTTACTCTCTGGTTATGTAAACTTCGGGATGTGCGTGTTAGGATAGTTCCGTTCCACCTTAAAAAAGGAACAGGCTGTTGTGTATCACATGCCTGTTTACTTCCAGCTTCTCACTAGGAACCTCCGTTTTGTATATAGCTTTTGTTCCGGCTGTTTTCCTGGACACGGAGGCAAGCAGTCATGTTTTTCCTGTGTTCTGAACTATGTTGAATAAAGCTGTAAATATGCTCTTCTGTCTGCATCCTTTTGTTGTGGAGACTCTGCTGAAAGGGTGTGCACGGGCCTTGGAATGTCTCTGAGGCTTGTGTTGCTAATTGACTGATGCTGTTCCACGGGAGACCGGTGATCGTCCGGAGACGACTGGGGGCCTGCCTGATGCCTGTCTCCCTGGCAGTATCCCAACAGCGCGTACGGCAAACCCGGAAGTATTTTACCAGGTTTTGCCGTGTGCACGTGCGCAGAAGTGGTCCTCAGGTTGCAGAAACCCCGGGATCCAACCGCACTTCCGGAACGGATCCCGTCCACAACCGGAGGACGTGTATACTATGTATACACTGTATACTATGATACGCAGGTTGAATTTGTTTGGTGTATTAACTTTGGTGCTTTTATTTACATACCATTCTGCTTTTTCTTTTTCTTCTTCGTCTAAGTAAGAAAACTCCCGCCAAGAATCAAAATTATACCTAACATACAATAAAGTAGGAGAGAGAGAAAGTTATTGCTATGTTGATGCCTAATGAAAAGTCACAATAGTTGTATTGCAAATTCTTCAAAACATTTTTAGTTTGCATTCTTAATTTGAGATTATACTGCTAGTTGTCTGGTGCATACACTTTATCAAGTTTAAGGAAATCTAAATGCCATCAGAATATTAATGAACAGCTCATTCTGATTATTTTATGCTGCAGGGCAAAATCTTATGATTTGGGAAGACCAATGCCTCCAAAGAAAATGGAGATGGAGGTGCAGATGGGCATTCTGTTTCCTCCATTGGCCCCTCTCCCCCTAGCATAGTTTCTGCATTTCTACGTAACCACAGCACAGAGCAATGGAGACCGGCAATAATGTTAACATCTAGTCACATACATCTGTTTGCCACTAAATAAAAAGGTGGTTCCCATAAGTCAAAAGCCAACAATCTGAAGATCTCATATCACAACTATTCCAGGCTTGTCTTGACTAAAGACTCTGCAATCCCACTATTTATATATATGGCAGTCTATTTTGGGGGGGAAGGAAAGTTTCAAACTGCAAAGAATAACTCTCCAGAGTAGATATGTAACGGGGTTGAAATGTTACTTCCTGGCCCCATCCTTTATTCCTAAGGAAAAGTTATTCAGTGCTCTTATGTTTTTATACTATACGGACTTCTACAAATGCAAGAGTCCTGTTTATTTTTACAGACAATTTTTCCCATACAGTTTTGAAATGCCACATAAAATTATTTCAAAATGAAGAAAGAAAAAAGTTTGCTTACCAAAATGAATAAAATGCATCTACCTCTTCAAAGGAGGAATTTGTGTCCCCAAGCTTAGGTACATTTTTCTTATTTGACCATCTGTAGCAATTAAGACATACGCAGATATTCACTATGATGAAAAGTTGGGTGAATTCACTGAAGAAACAGTAACTTTGACTATACATTAACACTATATCATGTGAGAATTTAATCTGAAGTATATGGACTTGCTTCTCTAATCCTCTGAACTCTATAGACGATTTCAAATTCAGAAGAAGTGAGCTTAATCTTATAATTTGATTCTCAAGCAAGTAGCACAAAGGAAAACAGTATCAGTCTTCCATCTTGGTGCTAACATTGCAAAATGACTCGGAATGTTGAGATACTATAATCTATTATTTCTACAGTATTAGCAAATTAAATTAAATTTCTATACCTTCATCCAAGGATCACAGAGTGATTTACAATATAAAAACAAAAATATTTAACATAGTAACAAACAAAACTAAGTGTTCATTATTTATTAACCTAGCACTGCTGGACTAAAACATCCACAACTGCAAGATGCAATATAAAACTGTACACTGGACAGAAGCCAATAAATTGAGCATAGCCTCTCCTCCATTGCTCTGACAAAGTTGAGAAAATTATTTGTACACCATCGTGAAGGCTAGGCCTTGTGAAGCAAGTGACAGTGGAAGATAGCCAAGCACTGAGGCTGCATTAAACAATTAGAACAGTTCTGGAACCAACAGATGGATGCTCTACAACAGACTGCTCTAATGGTATCACCAGTGTGGGTTGCTAGGAAACAGCAATAAGCACACAAATATTGTTTTAGTACCTAAGAGTGAGATAACTGAGTGTGAGTTCAGTTCAAACACATCAAACCACTAGGTATGTAGACACAACTCTATCTGCATCTGACCACTATTAAGATGCTCAAGCTTGCCAAATGGCTGGAATCAAAGACACTTCTAACACAAAGACACACTGCCAATAAGGCAAAGTGGGAGAAAATCTCCCCTACAGCCTATAATATAGCTTACCTGGCATTTCTTTCAAAAACCGGGGAAAAAACTTCAAAGAAGTTTTCCTTTGCTTCACTTTTAGAAGGAACAGTATTATCAAAAGTAGGATCTATACTGTTAAATGCTCGTCTCTTCAGAGGATCTGACAAAATTTCATAGGCTGGAAAATGGAATTACAGTAAATAATCAATTTACAGTAAGTAATCAAAATTGGGAGCCAAGCTTGGTTCCCCCTCAAAAGTGCCTTGCTGCTCATGCACTGCGAATGCCCAGCATGACTTTTTCTGAACTAACATGCAATGCACAGCCATTTCAGAAAATTAGCTTTGTGGACTGTGCTGGATGGATTAAGTAACTATTCATATGTATCCAATCCTCAGAGCCAATGAAGAATCCCAGTGACTGCATTTGCCAATAGGTTTGGTGAATCAATAGAATAAGATATGCACTGCGTGTTTCTGTAACATGCTTAAAAGCTATCATCAGGACTTCTGAAAAGGGGATAGAGCACAATTCTAAAATCATCATTACATCAGTTTTCCCTTTTCAAAAGCTCCCCCAGTTATTGCAATTTCTGGAATGCAACATTTCAGAGTCGTGACAAGAGCAATAATTGGATAAGAGGCTGCTTATCTTTAGAGCAGCTTGCACATATACACAAACTAGGAATCTAAAATCATGAGTAAGCATAATTCAATCAATTATGTCATAATTAATCTAAGCTGACACACACAAGCCCTCTCATCTGCATACAAGAACAATAAGGAGCACAATAACTTGTTTCAATGAATTCATGGTTATTTTATTAAGCAGCAACATTATTATTATTACTGAGACACTGCCAACAGTGCCATTTGCTGGAAGCTCTGTTCTTCTAATATGTGTTTTACGTAAGCAAGAATCACAAATGTACTGAACCATTTTATGCACAGTCATATAGGCTATGTTAGTTGACAACTAGTACTTACCTTTTGTTATACAAGTAAAGTAGTCGTTGTCACCTTCACCTATCTGTTCTCCTGCTGCTTTTCGCTTGTCTGGATGGTGTTTCAAAACCATGGCTTTATCTATGGGAGTAGAAGGAAATGTCAACTTCAGAAACACCTCCCTTCACCTGCTTTATCATCAATTGCATATTGCCTGTTTTAAACAGCAAAAATGTTTTAAGCAGCAAAAAGTATCCAAACAACAGCGATACCTTGTACTTTCACAGACACACCATGAGTTGAACCATATTACATATCTGTGGGGTCACAGCTATCCTTAACGGAGGACAGAAATGTAAGTAAAATTATTTCCCCTCTCTCTTACATGAAATGCAAAGTGGCAAAACAAGTACTTTGTGATGTTTCACACATATTTAAGATTTCAACATCTCACCCCACACATTAATTTCTGAATACTAAAGAACTAATTATACTACAACTACAGTATTGAAAAAATGCAACTCTGCATATGCAAAGCTGATTTAGGCTGATGCGGCAGTTAAGATCAATAATTACCAACCTTTCAGTATTTTGTGTGTGTCTGGCATCTCTAGGTTTTGAACTAAATTGCACAAGGAGTTACATTGTATCAGGATCCTGAATTACCACATAAAAATTACAAATGGACCACAGGCTGCATGTGTGCATAGCTTTGCCCCAGATAATAAATCCTTAATTTCAGGTGTTTTACTTCAATTGGAAGTCAATGTAAAATGCATCTTACTGTTTTTCTTTAGTTTTGTGACTCAGCTGTTATAGTTGACCCCTGAACACATGTATTTTAAAGTGTTCATCCTCCCCACCCCATGATCGTAAGTCCTAAACTAACAATCAGACTCTATGTTTCAGCTGAAGAACTGTGCCACAGCAGTCAAAACCACATTCTTGGTGTCCTTTTAAGTGAAATGTTCTTCCTTTATGCAATCAACAGCTTTCAGTGCAGCACAGAACTGTTCATATGACCTGAAGCATTTTCAATACAAAAAATGAATGTAAGGTACTTACGAGCGGCTTTTATTTGCTTCTGAGATGCCTTGTATCTTATATGTCCCAGCCCAAGAACTGAATAATGATCCTGATTCTGAGAGAAAATTGCAAATATCAACAGCTATTTATGGTGAGTAGCAACTATTGAGCAGCCAAGTGGCAGAGTAAGCTAAATTACTCTTTTCCTCCTTCTGTTTTCTTGCCGCTTTTGCCTTTCCTTATCCCTATAGCTCCTCCATCCAGAACTTCAGGTTTTGAATAAGGAATTGTCTTTTAAGAGACCTTAAAAAGGAGAGATAGAAGACCACCTCACTTCATGAGAGAGGGAAAGAACACAGGTAGCTGCTACAGTGTGGTGCCCTACTTCTCCAATTCTCTAACAGTTGCCACAAGAAAAGTGTTAGCAGAAAGAAATGTGAGCACAACACAATGAAGAAAAAGAAAAGAGTTAAATGAAAACAGGTATGTATAAATTAAGCACAAGGCAGAAACAATGCCTATTAATGGAATTTTAGAAGGCAGATTTCCATATTGCCACTGTTAGCTGATCTGACCAGACCTTCATAATATGTTCATCATATATGTTCAAAGCTTTTATAATGTTATATTTTTTCCATGTGACGCATTGACACTGTGCTGTTAGCTTAGAACTATTTACTTAGTATTAGCCACTGGGAAACGTGCCACTCTTTAAGTGAAACCTAATACCAATCTGAAAAAAAGGAGAGGGCACAAAATGCTATTGGGCAACTCAATGGGGCTTAATCCTACGTAAGTGGAATTGAATCTTGAATTTCCCTGAAGTGGGGACGGGGAGAACTAATTTTTGTGTGGTTGAAAACAATCCTTAAGCTCAAACCACACATGGAATAACAGATGAAGCAATTCTCAAGAAGCAATATAGAATATATTGCTTGAAGCAAAATAGAAATATTTCAAATTGTTAGTACTGGTAGGAAATCTTCACTAAAAAATGAACAAATACAATTGTAACATTAGATCATATACCTTCCAGTCCTTTGGATCAAGTGTTTTTAACATAGGAAATTCCTCCAACTGCAATTCTTCATCTCCTGACTCTTCAGAGAGCTCTTTTTCATCTTCCAGTTCCTGGAAAGAGGCAGAAACATGTATGTTTCTCCTCTTAATAAATGCTTCAAACCATCTTCCCACAGGTTCAACTTGGCAAAGCACAGAAGCTGTGAATAAAAATATTACAAGCTTAGGAGGCACTTCCACTGAGCTAAAATCTTCACATTCACCCACTACCAAAATCTGGACAACCTTGTATACATTTATTTGGCCAAAAGTACCGGTATGTGTTCTGCAAACATAAGACGCAGCAAATCCTAGTTTGGCATCATTAAAGTATCATATACACGAATAAATGCACTCTAATTTTGTCCTCTTCAAGGCAGCCTATAAAAACATTATATACCACACACACACGTTAAGTTCCAGCTATTTAAATTTGTTGTAATTCATCAGCAAACCCGCCTTTATAATTGTCATTACAAATAGATATTTGATAGGCAGATGTTTGAAAAGTAGTTTTATTAGAAATAGGTCACTTGTAAAGTGCTTTTAAAATAAGAAGCACTTTAGCTGATTAACTGTATTATAACTGACACATTTCTACCATACTTAGGGTAGTAGATGCTGTGCTTTAGTCAGTTACATGTCAGGGCAACATGGCTCTTCTATCCGCCAAAGAAAACTGTATTTGTTTCAGGTTGCAATCCTACAGTTTATAGACTATACACCTCCTCAACCAGCAAGAAGGGCTTTCTTCTATCGACATATCTGCTTTGGGTGTGCGTGTGAGACACCTCTCCCCAAAAAGATGAGGACTCGCTTTATTCATTTTCTTAAAAATGCATGAATAAGATCGGCAGTATTGTACTAAGGTAGGAAACAGCGCATTCCGCCCGTGGAGTTAACACCTTCCTACATGAAGTAGGAGAGATCTTCTGCCCAACAATCTCAGCAATATGTCCAAGAGGCAAACGAGCTAAAAGCCCCTCCATGCTTCACATCCTTCTAGAGCCGCGGATATTGGTGCGACAGGCAGAAATTCAACAGGGGCAGCTTCTACCAGCAAAAAAGCTACAACGACGGGAAAAGGTGCGCTGGGTGAATTTCTGCTCCTCTTATGCAGCTCCCGCCGGGGGGAAGGCGGCAGAAACGGGGCGGCGGCGGCGGGGGGGAAGAAAGAGGGAAACAGCCGGGGGCCTTCAGCGACGAATTCCCGCCCCCGCTGCCGCCGCTTGCACCCCATTCGCGGCGAAGGCCTCGTGAAGGGAAGCCGCCTCACCGGGGACTCGCGGAGAAGTGGCCCCCCTGCGAGGCCCCCGGAGGCTGGGAAGGCCGGAGGGGAAGGAGCCGAGAAAGGAGAAGGGACCGACCCGAGGACAAGGCTCTGGAGACGCCGGTGACCTGACCCTCGGGCGCCCCTCTCAGCAGCATCGCGGCGCCGCCCCGGGGAGGCCGCTCCGTCCCGGAACAAACGGGTCCGCCGCCGGTGTTTCTCCCCTCCTCCGCCGTCGGCCTCGGTCGCGGGTTGCCGGGAGCCGGCGCATGGAAGGACCCGGCGAACACTTCCGGGGCGTCGGGTCACGCGCGGGCAAGCGCTTCCTGTCTTCCGGCTCGCCTAGGAGCGCGACGGAGAGGTTCCGCCGCACTAGGGAGCTGCAGAGCTCGCTGTCTCTCTCTCCCGCCCTCCTTTTTTATTTATTTATTTATTTTAAAGAAATATTTATTGAAGTTTTACAAAAACAAATATGCAAGAACACATAATAAAGGAAAAAATAAAAATAAAACATAGAAAAACATAGGAAAAAAAAGAAAAATTAAAAACAATTCCATTTTTCATAACTTAAAACTCATTAGCTTATTTCCTTGGCCTCCTCACGCCTCCCCTTCTTGTATTCCCATTTAAATAATCAAATCAGCAAATCCTTACCCTCTTTCATTTATCTTATCTCTATATCTTAACATTTTATAATAAAATATCATTTAAAAAAAATATATATCTTAACATTTTATAACTCAGTATTTTCATACATTATCAATTCATTTTGCATATTCTTATTAACTTTGTTGCCAATACCACTTATTTCCAATCCAGCACCATTTTAGTTATTTTTTTTTTTTACCTAATTATCTCCCGCCCTCCTTTTTAAACGAAAGGAAGGGGTGGTTGGGAAGGTCGCGTTGCCCCTTCTAATGAACGTCCTTGCCATCTGACATGTTGTAGAGAATTAAAGTTTTGTGTTATTTTAAACTGCGCACAGGGACTTTCCCGCTTGAAGGACTGAGGGCCGCAGAAACATAAGCAAATAAACATTTTCAGATCTGCTTTTCTCTGCAAGCGACAAAAAGGCCACAACAAGAAGTGGTTTCTAAGCCTCTTATTCGTGGGAACAGCAAAGAAAACAAAGCCCCAGACAGTCGTGAATGTCAGAAGTGGGTTTTTTGGGGGGGGATATTTCTGAAGGGATTTAGCCCACTTAGTAGAAAAAACACGATGCTCTTCATCTCAGGGTCGAGGGTTCAAACCCCTCGTTGGGCAAAAGATTCTGCATTGCAGGGGGTTGGACTAGATGACTCTCGGGGTCCCTTCCAACTCCACAAGTCTATGACTCTATGCATTCAGAATCCAGCGGGGCGGGAGGGAGCGAGGCGGAAGATCCGGCTGTGCACCGCTTTAAACTTCCCCCACATCTCTATGTGGATTACAGAGCCGCTCTAGGACCTATTCCTCCACCCACCCCCCCGTGGAGAGGACCCTTTTCCGGCGTCGGCAGGAAATGCTTATGACGTATTTCCCGTTCAGTCCCGGAAGGAAGAAGCTCGGAGATTCTGCGTAACGCGCATGCGCAGTAGCAGCCGCCGGTAGCAGGAGTCTCCGCCGTCGGAAGCTCTGAGGGGGAGACACGATGCCGGATTACCTGGGAACCGACCAGCGCAAAACCAAAGAGGAGGAGAAGGAGGACAAACCCATCCGCGGTGAGCCGGAGGCTGCTGCGGAAAAGAAAAGCCCCCTGACGCCCATTCCCTGGTCGCCCGTTGGGGTTCGAGTGCGCATGCGTGCCTCTCGGATGCCCCTCTGCTTCTTTGCGCCCCTCCCTTCTCTCCCCCCGCCCAAACCCTGGTACCCTGCAGATGAAGGGCGGTGTACGAAGTCTATTTAATTTAAAATCCTGCCCCCCTACATTAAACAGGGCAGCTGTTTACCAGCTCCATCTGGTACGTAGGCTGAGACCCTACCTGCCCGCGGACTGTCTCGCCAGAGTGGTGCATGCTCTGGTTATCTCCCGCTTGGACTACTGCAATGCACTCTACGTGGGGCTACCTTTGAAGGTGACTCGGAAACTACAACTAATCCAGAATGCGGCAGCTAGACTGGTGACTGGGGGCGGCCGCCGAGACCATATAACACCGGTCTTGAAAGACCTACATTGGCTCCCAGTACGTTTCCGAGCACAATTCAAAGTGTTGGTGCTGACCTTTAAAGCCCTAAACGGCCTCGGTCCAGTATATCTGAAGGAGCGTCTCCACCCCCATCATTCTGCCCGGACGCTGAGGTCCAGCGCCGAGGGCCTTCTGGCGGTTCCCTCCTTGTGAGAAGCAAAGCTACAGGGAACCAGGCAGAGGGCCTTCTCGGTAGTGGCACCCGCCCTGTGGAACGCCCTTCCAGCAGATGTCAAAGCGATAAACAACTACCTGACATTCAGAAGACATCTTAAGGCAGCCCTGTTCAGGGAAGTTTTTAACGTGTGATATTTTATTGTATTTTTGGTTTTTATGGAAGCCGCCCAGAGTGGCTGGGGAGGCCCAGCCAGATGGGCGGGGTATAAATAAATTATTATTATTATTATTATTATTATTATTATTATTATTATTAACTTAGAATTATAGAATCTTAGAGTTGGAAGGGAACCTGGGGGTCATCCAGTCCAACCCCCTGCATTGCAGGAATTTCAGCTAAAGCACCCAGGACAGAGGGCCATCCATCCTCTGCTTAAAACCCCCAGTGAAGGAAAGTTCACAACCTCCCGAGGGAGACCAGCCCACTGTCAAACAGCTCTTACTGTCGGAAAGTTCTTCCTGGTGTTGAGTCTGAATCTCCTTTCCTTGTAACTTGAATAAATAGGTTTGGGTCCTCTGGAGCAGGAGAAAACAAGCTTACTCCATCTTCTAACCCCGTAGGCTCTGTTGCTCTTGTTAGCCCCATATTACTGATGTGGCTAAATTGTGGCACTGGCTGCTGTTACGCTGCCCAGCCAAATGTAAGGTCTTGCTATTGACATATGAAGCCCTGAACAACTTGGGACCAGGTTATCTGTGGGAAAGCTATACATTATACACCCTTCCCAGTCACGTCAGTCCTTGGGAGAGGCACACTATGGGGCCATATGCTCCCAAAGTTGGTTATGTTCACTAAGATCAGAGCCTTTAGTGTGACAACAACTTCCCTTTGACATGTGCTTCTGCTGGACATCAGGTAGATGTTTACATGGTATTGGCATTTAGGCATCTGCTTAACATTCACCTGTTCACTCAGGCTTTGCCTGATGTGATGCAACTGTGTTGATGTATTAATTTGATGTACCGGTTTGTGATGTGTTTATTTTATGGGTAGAATTGTATTTTTGAATTTTTACTTTTCTTCTGCTTACCACCATATATAGTTTAATGCTGGCAGTACATACATTTTTGCAAATAATAAAACAGAAATCTTACGTCCAGATGCTATGTCTTCAGACGGTTGGTGGGAAGTAGTACAAATTGTAGTTGTTTCACTTTTTAATATGATCTGTGTTATGTGTCTTTCAGCTTTGGATGAAGGTGATATTGCTTTGTTGAAAACCTATGTAAGTATTTGTTGCAGTTACAGCTTCAAAATTTAAAAAAAAAACTAGTAATACTGGAATGTTTGGGAAACATCCACATTAACCAACTGGGAAGAATGAACAGTCCTAAAAGACATACTTTGAGAGTAAGCCTCACTGAAAATAGCAGGGTTTAGTTCTAAGTAAATATGCATAAATTTGTGAGTTTTGCTGCTTCAGCTGGAAGATTTCACTTTCATCTAAAGTAACAGCACCTCAAAACAAAATCCAATTTGGAATAAGCAAACCAAAAGCCTAAATATTACAGTTTCATGTGTGGTTTGGTGAAAAGATGAAAATTGCAGATTGCTGAGCCAATTTGACTTGAGTAAATATGTGTCTTATTTGCAAAGAGCTGTGTAAGGGTTCATATCTCACGATTAACAAGATGTGACAAAATTCAACATCTGCTTGAAACTTTGCATAACTGCAGTGCCTACTACCAAGCTAGATTGACCAGTGGCCTGATTAATAAGGTTTATCTGTTCATAGGTCTGCATTTGGGAAGTATCTGTTCAAGTCCCATTCATATATCCACCAGTCTGCCTTACTTTTTCTAATCCAGGGCCAGAGTACATACTCGAGGCAGATCAAGCAAGTTGAAGATGACATTCAGCAGCTGCTTAAGAAAATCAATGAGCTCACGGGTATGTATTTTTAGGGTTCATTGAAAGCATATATCTTTTTCATTTTAGTCTTGCCCTTTCAGTTATGGAGCATATGGGCCTATGGTTCATTACTGCTCACTCCCACGAAAAACTCCAAATAGGAAGGGTTGTTGAACAAAACAAAGGAACTGAAAACAAAGAAACCTTCATGGGCAGAGAGAAAGGGGAAACATGAGAGAGGAGATGCTGTCAGATACAGAGAGCAGCTTTATTTTAACAATTGGGATGTTGAAGCTGACATGGAAAAGGATAACCAATGTACAGTTGGATATCTAGTGTGGTGTAGTTGTTAAGACTGGGACCTAAAAGCCCCCAGTTTAAATCTCGTAAAATGCTCCCCTAGGAAGGTTTGCAAACCTGTTGAGTATTACATAGCATTGATGCAAGTGGCAGAGTGGTTTTTCCTTTTTGTCATGTTTATGTTGCATTTGCTGCTGAAACTAATTGAAACAATCTAGTGCTTGAATATATAGCACAGCATTGACCTGAGTGGCAAAGCAAGTGGTTTTTCTGCTTTTGTTTTTTTAGGAATTAAGGAATCAGACACTGGCTTGGCTCCCCCTGCTCTCTGGGATCTCGCTGCAGATAAGCAAACTCTTCAAAGTGAGCAGCCACTGCAAGTGGCAAGGTATGCAGATACTTTATCTGGTCAGCCATAGGAGCAAATAGTTATAAAAATGCATAGCATTATAGCCGTTGCTTCTATCCTCCACATGTAATGTGCAATCCCTGTTGCAAACAAGTAACATAGGGTCCCTTCCATTATAACATATGAAGTTATGCTACAACATAAATATTAAAACTTTGCTATTTGCATCTATCTGTGTCCTAGGAGCTTTAATTTCGTGTTTCATTCTGACATCTTATCTTAAGGCCTGGGTGTTTGAAATCCCTGGGGGTGGGGTAGGTTACACTGAAAGCAGTCTTTAGTTGGATATTTAAAGTGCCACCTCTCATGCTGTTCATGATTATTTAAGTTTTAGGGAGAAAAAGATATATGGTAGAAGGAAGAGTTTTTAGTTATGATTACCTAGGCAAAGGCAGCAGAAATTTAGCCTTCCTGTAACTTCTTCAAGAAACCTGGACTTCGAATAACACTTGGCTGTCAGGCACATTAAACCCTCATTTTCTCACAGATTGCTTGTTTAATTACTTTTCTCTTCTGGTTAGATGCACCAAGATAATCAATGCAGATTCTGAGGATCCTAAGTACATTATCAATGTGAAGCAGTTTGCCAAATTTGTGGTTGATCTTAGTGATCAGGTGGCACCCACTGACATTGAAGAAGGCATGAGAGTTGGGTGAGTTTATACCAATATTTTTACTGTTCTTAGTTTGAGTTACTTGACTAGTCACCAAATCTAGAGGGTTGAATGCACATTTATATTTATAGTATGTTGCCTTCCTGCCCTAAACAGGGCTGCCAAGGTGGTTTACAAAATCACAATACAATTAAAAGATGGAATGCATTCGAACAAGCCATGGTAGAACAAGTGAAATAGTTTTCAAGTGGTATAAACATCTTTGATTGGCTGCCTAAAATACATGCAATGGGCCAGTCTAACATCCAGTGAGCCAGCATGTTGGATTTGGGACTGGAAACTGAAATAATATTTTCTTATATTGCTGCATAGCAAAGTTCCCTGAGAGGTTTATAATAGAAAAAAATTGTAGAGTAAAATACAACAAGCTTGTAGAATGGAACACAAAACAATATTAACATCGTATGTAAGGATTTAAATAATTCCCAGATGAAAATGAGAGTACAAGTCAACAAACATTTTCTGAAAGAAAATAATCTTTCTAAAAGAGAACAAGCATGGAGAACATGCAGAGTGCCTTATCTCTAGACAGGAAATTTCACAACTGGGATACTACCGTGGAGAAGGCTCTGGATCCTGCCTTCAGACAATGGGGCTTCTTGAAAGAACATCTCATCAGAAGCTCTTATTGCATGCGATAGAGCAGGCATCAGATAAACAGATAAACAGGGTCTCTGTAAAGCTTTAAATGTCAAAATGCCAGTTCGGGACCAACTGATAACTAAAGCAGATTCTTTTCAAGGGCCTGAACTAAATGGCACTTGAGGCTTAATCCAGCTAAAAGTGGACAAGTTTTAATTTTCAGACCATCTGCAGAGTGTGATCACTTGATCGAGGCTTAAAATACAAGGCACCAAACAAGGCCAGCATTGAACCCAGCAACCACTGGGAAAACTTGATTAAAAGCAGAACATGATATGAAAGTAGAGTTTGGTCTTGTTTTCTTCTAGAGTACTATTTGGTTGTAAAATGCCTTGCCTGCAGAATGTAAATAAAATGCTCACATCTGAGCTGTGATAAAATACGAGGCACAGAGTTCTCTGGAGAGAGGGTGGGAGAGTGACAAGGATTGAACAAGTTGTCCCTCCACCTGGATTCCACATGGCATATCTGTCTGTCCAAATGTGTCCCTTGGTATTCCAAGCTACCCAGTCCGACCCCTCTCTCCCTCACTATGTAACCAGCCCCGCCAATATCAAATGGAGAAAAGCCTTTACATCTCTGTGGCTGCAGTCTATGCACTCTGCCGTGGTTGAAGGATGCTTTTGCCAGACCCCCTTATGAAGAGAGAGTTTGCCCCTGTGGAGGTAATGTGCATTTGTATTCTGTTTCTGCAGCGTTGACAGAAACAAGTATCAGATTCATATCCCTCTGCCTCCAAAGATTGATCCAACTGTTACTATGATGCAGGTAAGAACTCTTATTACTATTGGCCTTTGATTGTTTACCTTTGTAATCTGACTTCATTGTAACCTGCTCTTCTTATTTTATAAGATCTGTTAAAAAAAAAGTTATTGCAAATAACAAAGATGTGTGCACATCTGTTTTGTTACAAAGGTAGAGGAAAAGCCTGATGTCACCTACAGTGATGTTGGAGGTTGTAAAGAACAGATTGAGAAGCTAAGAGAGGTGGTGGAAACACCCTTGCTTCATGTAAGTATTGTAATAGAAGGTGTGTGTGATCTGCTGATTTTATTCCTCTTACAGCTTTCAAGGGCTAATTGCATATACCGCAAGAACCTAAATTATTCAGTAGTCAAAAGGCTTTTAAATCGATTTACATTTCAGTTGTCATGATTTAAGATGTTCCTTTTGTTCACCTTTCGAGGAAAGTATGAATTGCTTCGTTAGATCTGACAAAACTTCATCTAGTCCACTGTTTTGGAAATCCCTCTTCTAGGCTGCCACAAGCGGGGCACAAAAACAATGCCCTTTTGTAGTCTGTCACAATAGTATTAGGTATTCAGAGAGATGCTACCCTGTTAGTATCCCCCTGTGATCAAGCTGACTGCTTGAATAGGGCAGTGCTGTCTTTGTGAAATTGCAGGGAACATGTACCATTGGAGGCTTGAAGAAAGGGAATGGCAAAGGGAAATGTCTTTATCTGCTTGCATTATTGAAGCTTCAGTGCCTTCCTATTGGCTTTGCACCAACTCTCTTGTTACACTGCACTGCACAGCTTTCTTGCCACTGGGTCCCTTCTTGCCTTGTGCACTATTTTTAAAATGGAAGATTTCCTGACAGTTCATTGATAGTACTAAAACTGTACTGCTGTGGCAAACTTGGGCTCCGGCTGCCATTGGGTTCAGTCTAGGGCCAGGGAAAGATACTGCGTTTCATCCTGTCTGTGCAACTTTTAAACTTACTGTCTCCCTACCACTACAGCCAGAACGATTTGTCAATCTGGGGATCGAGCCCCCCAAAGGAGTGCTTCTCTTTGGCCCACCGGGGACAGGAAAAACTCTCTGCGCTCGTGCTGTTGCTAATAGGACCGATGCCTGCTTCATCCGAGTGATTGGATCTGAGCTGGTGCAGAAATACGTAGGAGAGGTAATGAAAAGAGGGAGCATGTCTGTGCATCTGTACTGGGGGAGGTCAAGTTACCAGAAAGTCTGCTCAAACTATACTTTAAATCATCTAAGTTTTCCTGCAGAGGAGGAGGAGAGTCTTTGCCTTAATATTATACAGTATGATTAGAAACCTGGACCTCTTTATATATTTGTTCACTCCTCTGGCAGTTTGGGTCATATAGAATCTGAAGCCTTGTCTTTTTATGTACAGTATGTGAGATAATATATGGTGTACAGTACGCTATTCGCATGAGTTGGGACAGCCAGGCACCAGTTATGTCCTCGAAAGAACTGCAACTAAAATGATGTCCCGTAATGAGCACAGTCTTACCTCTAGGTTCTGTAGATTCATTTGGAAGTTTTAATATTTACCGTATTTTTCGCCCTATAGGACGCACTTTTTCCCCTCCAAAAATGAAGGGGAAATCTGTATGCGTCCTATGGGGCGAATGCAGGCTTTCGCTGAAGCCTGGAGAGCGAGAGGGGTCGGTGTGCACCGACCCCTCTCACTCTCCAGGCTTCAGGAAGCTATCAGAAAGCCTGGGGAGCCCGTGGGAGTTCCCGCAGGGCTCCCTAGGCTGCGGACAGCAGCCTGCTGCCCGGAGCACGGGGAGTGCTGAAGCAGAGCGCCCCGCGCTTCGGGCAGACATCGGGCAGCCTCACAAGCTCGGGGGACAGCGGGGAGGCGCAGCGCCGCCATTCCGCTGTTCCCCGACCTGGTTTGGAGGCTGGCGCTAGGGAGAAGCGCACTTCTCCCCAGCGCCAGCCCCACAAGCTCGGGGGACAGCGGGGAGGCGGAGCGCCGCCATCCCGCTGTTCCCCGACCTGGTTTGGATTCCCTGACCTGGTTTTGGGGGGGAAATAAAGGAATTTCCCCCCCTTTATTCCCCCCCCCAAAAAAACTAGGTGCGTCCTATGGGACGAAAAATACGGTACTTTAAATACTTTTAACTCAAGTGACAGTTGGCTTTATATGAAAGTAAACCGCCTGTCTGTCTTTTTATAGGGTGCTCGAATGGTTCGGGAACTCTTTGAAATGGCCAGAACAAAAAAAGCTTGCCTTATCTTCTTTGATGAAATTGATGCTATTGGAGGTTGGTATCACCTTACGTCAGCCTTCACCAAGCTGGTGCCCTTCAGAAACTGGACTACAACTCTTTATTCTTTATTTATTATTGGCTTAGCACTCATAGTGCATTTGGAGAGAAACAAACCACTAGCTCCAGTTTTTACATAACAACAAGCCACACCCTGACTTGTTTTTCTATCTGGTGCAGCAACAGCAGGAACAGGGAAGTTAGTAAGTGTGGCCTACCACACTACTCACATTAAAGCATAGGTGAATTTATCGCTCAAACCAGGTCCCCTTTCTCTATGTCAGGTTAGTCTGTTTGGAAGACGATTAGGCAATAGAATGGCAGAAGCAACTTGATATTTGGCCTCTCTGCTGTGCTGCTTCATGCTGGTCTCTGTAGCACCAGCAAAGGACAAGGAAAAGTATTTAACAAAAGTATATCCTGCTAGTAATATCCTTTTTTAAAAAAAAAGAATGTGATATTTTGATTTACTTCAGTAGCCATAGATAACATGGTAAGGGAGTACACTTGAATTACATTTTCTTGTTTTGGGGGCACAGTTAACAAGGGTGCCTTTTGTGTTTCTCCTGCTGTCTCTCTCTAGGGGCTCGCTTTGATGATGGGGCTGGAGGGGACAATGAAGTCCAGCGCACTATGCTAGAATTGATAAACCAGCTTGATGGTTTTGATCCAAGAGGCAACATTAAAGTACTGATGGCAACCAACAGACCTGATACTTTGGATCCAGCACTGATGAGGCCTGGAAGACTGGATAGAAAAATAGAATTCAGCCTGCCAGATCTGGAGGTTAGACTATTTTGATACTAAGCAAAGTCAATAAGAACACATTTATTAGAACTTGAAGGACTGAAGGTGATAATTTTTTTCTATTAGCTCTCAGAAAATGGATTTGATCAAATAGTCATCAAAAGGATTCTGGTGGGCAATTTTAGACCTTTCCTGTCTGTCTTGGTTCTTGCCTGATTCTGTTTCAAATTATGTATTTGACCTGTTGCTTCTGTCTAGTGACAAATTCCAAGAGAGTAACTCTGTGTTGTAGCAGTTAACAAAAAGGAAAATAGTATTGTAGTCCAGCCCACAAAAGGTTGTACTGTGATGTGCTTGTCTTGAAGATGCCACAGGATTCTGTCTGCGCTTCTGTTGTCCTGAGGGGGTGACATGGACTACAGCAGAGGCAATAGGAAAGTGCTAATCTTCTCTGTATCGTTCCAATTTTAGTATATGTGCTGCCGAAGCGAGCTCCAGAGGCAATAGGAAAGTATGACGACTTAAGGGAAAGTGCAGGGTTTTATTTCATAGAATTGTAGAGTTTGAAAGGTCCACAAAGATCATGTAGTCCAATTTCCTGCATTGCAGAAATCTTTCACCCAACATTTGGCTCTGGTGCTTGAACCCATGATCTGTTGAGCAGCTGCTGCCTTCTGCTCACTCACCTGCCCTCTTCCTCGGGAGAAGGGGCAGATAAGGGATTAGTGGAGGCTGGTGGGCAAGGAGATGGTTGCAGAACAGCAGCTCTGGACCTTTCCAAAGTGCTGGAGCCTCAACAGTTGCCTAAGGGTGCATTCCCCCATTGTTGTCCCTTCAAAGGACAAATCATATTGGCTGAAGAACTGCTTTTCTCATAGGTGCATCGCTAGACATCGGCGATGGGGAGTATCGAACAGCTCTCCAGGCCTCTCTTTTTTTGCCCTCTCATGTTTTCCCCAGGCCACTGGTCCTGCTCTGTACCCTCAAGTGCTTTTTGCTTGACTGGAATGTGTTTCTGAACTGGGACAATGTCCCTTGCTTGAATGGGTGGAGGGAGGTGTGGCTGGAATGTAACACTCTACCAAACTATGAGTCACATCTGTTGCCCTGCCGACTTTTGTCTTTGGCTTTCCCAACACTGATGTGTAGATGGCAACAAGGGGATGATGCCCTTATGCTTAGCCTGTCTGTGGTTGTTTTTTAGGGACGAACTCACATCTTCAAGATTCATGCCCGTTCAATGAGTGTTGAAAGAGACATAAGATTTGAGTTGCTAGCTCGACTGTGCCCTAACAGCACTGGTAAGTCAAACATCATAGTTCTTGTTCTCTCTCTGTTTGGTGGTGGTAGTGGTTTCAGATTGTTTTTACATCCACTGTTCTTCCTTACAAGGTGCTGAAATTCGAAGTGTTTGTACAGAGGCGGGTATGTTCGCCATCAGAGCAAGGAGAAAGATTGCCACTGAAAAGGACTTCTTGGAAGCTGTGAACAAAGTAATCAAGTCATATGCCAAATTCAGTGCTACACCTCGCTATATGACTTACAACTGATTCTATATACCACTGAGAGATCTCTTTTATATGGCTAATACTACGCAGAGTAATATCAAGAGTTCTAGTTCGTGTGTGTGGTGTAACATAGTTGGACTAGTAGAAATAAATGGAATATTCCAAGTTACATGGTGTAGTTCATTATGATATTCAGTAAAAATGTTTAACTGCGTATTACCCTTCCCAGATCTAATGAACCCTGTTTGGGAGCACCTCTTCTTTTCCGCAGGCTTTTGAGTGGGACATACCCTGTACAGCACTGTGAAATCAGTAACTACCTCATTGAAAGTGAAATACATGTTGGCTTCGTTAATAACAAACCCCAGTATTTGGGATTCCCTTGAAACTGGTCCGTTTTTCACAGTGCTCCACAGTGCCTTTTTTGTATCAGACTCTGGTGTCATTTAGGAGGAAGTGTGTAAAAAGGTTTTTCATCATCATACACTTGAATTACCATAGCAATATGCTTAATCAGAGTAGATCACTGCCCCCCCCCTTTTTAAAAAAGAAAAATTGCCATTAATGTCTATTTCTGTCTCAGGGCACCATTCCAGTCACAAAACCTTTCAACCTATAGATAGGCACCATCAAAGTATCACATAGGTGCATATCTATCTTGACTACCATAACGTCTAAAAATAAGCAGAAGGGAAATGGAAGAACTTAACGCAAGCTGCAAAAAATGGCTTTTATGGGATTTTAAAAACTGACTACATAAAATGTAGTTTTGAAAGCCAGTGCTGAACCCTTGAAAGATATTGTACAGTGCAATTCTTCAGTAGATGGTACAAGAATACATTTTACAACAATGCTTCCACAATAAAGCGTCAAAGGAAAGTAGCAAGCAGTCCATGTCTCCCAGGCTTGCTGCATCATCTGTACTCTTTTCAGTAATCCACAGTGCTAAAAATATCCATGTAGTGCAATATCTCATCTGCTGGCACATTTCTGAACAACAACAAAAAAACTCCCAAATCTTTTAGGATGCTTTCAGGAAAATACACGAGTCTTTTTTATACAAACCAGTTCAGGCTATACCTGACTTCAATTTTTGAAAGTATTAAGGCTTCAAATTCTTCAGAGAGCATCCTGGCAGAAAACAAGGCGGCTCTACTACTGTGTCACATACCCGTAAGACTGGCTAATCTTAGGCGCTGTATAATCTGTGCAAATTAAGTATTAAAGAGAAGCCCTTGGAATTTAATCAATGCACCACCATACAATCTATGATGCAGGAGTTCACACCACAACATCTACAGGAGTCTGCAAGGCTGAGAGGCCTTTCAGTTGGCTGAAAAGGACAGCATCATGGGTACTGGGAAACAGCAAGTCTCTTCGAGCAGCTTTGTCAAAGAAATGTAGTCTAGCAAGGTTCTCCACAACCGATCCTAGGTAGAAAAGAAAAAGCTTTAAAGGGGTGTGGGTGTAAAATTGTACAGCCTCTATTTCATTCCTGTGATCTGACTAAACAGCTTACCTATGCAAAACCACACACACCTGCCCATGTAGCTGGAGGAGGAACAATGCATACAATGGGTGGTGTGTGCTTGGTTCCGGGTGCAATATAGGAGCTACGGCTGTATTTATATAGTCCCAGTATGAGGGGGAAACTGAGCAGCATTCAGCCAACTAGCTTCATCAACACAGAGATGTTCACTGGCACAATGGAACTTCACGCCCTCCCATTATCTGCTCTGGAGGCTTGGGGGAACCCCCAGAACAGATTTATGGGGCTCATGGTGGGAGTAAATGTCAAAATCTGCTCTGGTGCCTCCTGCAAGTCTCCAGAGTCAATTTTAAGGGAGCAGAAAGAGGGAGGAGGTGGAAGAGGAAGCTTTGCTCCATGCCCTGAAGTCGGTGGCTTCATTGGTGTTGCAGCATTGGATGTGGCCCCAAATATTGTTATATTTTAAGACACCATTTCTAAGTCCCATGGCTGTGAAGAGGTGTTTGTGTGTCTGTTCAAACACCCTTGAGAGTCTGCAGCAAAACAAATGTGTGCAAAATGCCTGAACTTATTTTGAATACTGAATTTGAGCACTCTCACAGAAAAGTTCAAGTAGTAGTCCAACATGCATACAAATTGGATGCAGCATCACCCATAGTGCACCTTTGAGCACACTAGAGGGCACTGCCGAGTTTAAAAAGCAGCTGGATAAGAGTGGATCAAAAGTCACAGGGCTCCATATAGCCTCCAGGCTGTTCTTTTAACAGCAGCTAGTGTGTTAACAAACCAACTAACAAGATCCTCTCCTCATTCTTCAAAAATGCCCACAGTTACACAGGCAAAGGTAAGGACCAAGTATCTCATTCCTTGGGTTTATCTTCAACAGTTGTAGGTTGCTGGGATTTACATTAGCACTTTCTCCTGTTCTTTAGCTGAATTTGCTGGTGTTACAGTCACTTCATCTGCACTTCAGGCAGAAAGGAGAGACAGGCATAGCTTGTATGATATGGGGTTGATCAGGAAGCCACACATCACTAACACAGCATGTTTTTAGCATGTTTGCCATGTACAATCAGGCAGTAGACCAATATTTGCCTCAGGCCTTAGAGAGCTGCTGCCAGTTAGATTAGAAGAGGCAAGGCTAGATGTGGGGGTGGGGAGTCAAAAGTGATCAGAGCAAGTCCATGATTTCCATCCATCAAACAGGCTTACCATTGCAGCCGCTGATATACACTGACACTCCTATTTCTTCATACTCTTTTATGATCTACAACAGTGCAGAAATTAATTTGCAGTTAATATATCTGTATTTTAAAAGTCATCGTCATAACATACACATGCCCTTTTAAAATGGAGCAGCTTTTCTAAAAATGCCAAGGGAGAAATTGGGAGGCAAGGAGTACGGTGCTTAGAAGGTGCTTTGCTGAAGGTAAGTCCTTTCAAGTTGAATGGGACTTACTCTCAGGTTAAGTGTCTACAGGATTGCAGCCTAAATAGCTAAGGAGCCTGTGGCCCTGTGGATTTTGATGGACTGTAACTCCCATCATCTTTGATTACTGGCTGACCAGTGACACTTGGAAGGCCACAAATCCTCCCACCCTGTTTCGAGGCCTAAGACAGCAGGAAGCTCTTCTGGGCAAGCCTCTTTGAAATGGACGTGAGCTGTGCACAGTCTTGTGCAAGAGAACTTCCTTTGGCCTCACTCCCTTTACTTGGTACGTGGATGCACAAAGCTTTGTCTTTGATGCGTGCCTTAAAGCAGCGAAAGGTATTCTGGTAGCAAGGTATTAAGTGTAGGATATGGCAAGGAGGTAAGATGCTACGTACTGAATTTAGGGCTTTGACTCCAACTGAATCCACGAAGTTCACAGGTGAACAATCCAAAATGATTGTGTGAATATTGGTCACTGGCTCCATAAAGCGCTCGAGCTCATCGGGAGAGGAGTCCTGCGTAGTTGCAGAGAACTTTCCATTGAGCGGCAGTTCGTCATTCATTACTTCATGTTTCACACTGTTCTCTGTGTAGTTTGTCTTTCACAAAAGATAAATAAATACCAGACTTAAGTATAGGTTTTTGCTTCTTTCAGACTCCTACAATCAGCACAGGATGTCATATTAACTCTGCATAATTAATAATAATAATAATAATAATAATAATAATAATAACTGTCCCACATGCACACTTGTTCTCTGTGTAAATGAATGTAAAGTGTTGACTATGTAAATATTTATCTAGAGAGCTGTCATTGTTTACATACAAATTAGGAAATATCAAAGGACAAGTATCAGCGTTACTATATAAGGACACATGTAACGGAAAAGTTGGTTCCACAAGTCTTTCTTTTCACTTTTTTCTCCTGCCAGCAAATGGTTACAGAATGGCAGCCTCTCGTTGGCTGTGGTTCCAGGAGGGAGAGTTTAAAAGGAGAGGCTTTGGAGGGAGATAGGGTCAGTGTGGTTAAGTGGGTGGTTGAGGAGGGAGGTTCGAGAAGTTGGGAGTTAGGTAGGGAGATACGATAGGAGTCAGGTTGAAATACAGAGAGTGTTAAGGAGGGAGAGTTGGTTCTGGAGAAAATATCCATTCCAAGTGTACAGTGAAGGACTGAGTGTGGTGTCCTGCAGGAGTAATAGGACTGAATCTTGCTGGGAGACTGAGGGTGAGACAGGAGAAGTAGGAGCTGAAAAAGATTAAGTCTACTTAGGTCTCAAACTAGTCTGGAGGGGAGAGACTCTTCTGATGAAAGAGGAGACTCCCAAAACCCAGTGAAGGAAGGGGTGTGTAGTGAGCCCTTAAGACTATTACTGAAAGTACCTCAGGAGCTGGAGTTGTTCAAGGGATGGGTAACTGAAGGAAAGCACTGCCTTGGAAAGGAACCAAACTATAAAGCTGAAACCTCTGAAAACGACTTGAAGTGAACTAGCATATTATCCTTGAAGTAACCTAAGTTTCTCCACTTGTATTATACTACCTGGTTTTAAAAATAAACCTTTATTGTTTATTTAAAGAACACCCGCTTGAGACTCCCACAGGATACTCTGGGATAGTTAAAGGTAAAGGTAAAGGTACCCCTGCCCGAACAGGCCAGTCTTGACAGACTCTAGGGTTGTGCGCTCATCTCACTCTATAGGCCGGGAGCCAGCGCTGTCCGCAGACACTTCCGGGTCACGTGACCAGCGTGACAAGCTGCATCTGGCGAGCCAGCGCAGCACACGGAAACGCTGTTTACCTTCCCGCTGGTAAGCGGTCCCTATTTATCTACTTGCACCCGGGGGTGCTTTCGAACTGCTAGGTTGGCAGGCGCTGGGACCGAACGACGGGAGCGCACCCCGCCGCGGGGATTCGAACCGCCGACCTTTCAATCGGCAAGTCCTAGGCGCTGAGGCTTTAACACACAGCGCCACCCGCGTCCCTGTCCTGGGATAGTTAGGTTTTGTTTTTAAGCCTTTGGGTAAAAGGTTGTTCAGTAAGGTGGGGGCAATATATTTAAGAGAGCGGGCACATCGGCGTGAGCAGTAACTGAGGCGCCAACCTCGTCGCATGTCTATGCAGAAGTCCTATTTACAAGGCTTGCTCCCAAGTACATGAGTATAGGACTGCAGCCAACTCAACTTCTTTTGTTGCCTTTTGGGTGCCAATTCCCTGATAATTTTGATGTGAAAGATCAAAAGCCGGGCCTACCGATAGCTAGAGTGAAACACTGCCCTAGGGAGTCTTCCTAAATCTACTAGCTGCTGCCTCCATTGGAGAACAAAGTTGTGTGTGCTGCTTCCTCCAGGTGTGGAGGATGCTGTCCCATTGCTAGTGTTGAAATAAATTCTACTTCATCCCTGTCAAGTCAGCTTCTGCGTGTGGAATCGGGGTGGGTGGAGAGGCTCTGGTCCTTTCTCTCAAGCATATGTGCTGAAAAGAATCACCCCCTTGATATGCACAAAATCCCGTGAAAGGGCCCACCGTGTAAAAAAAAATCTAGTTACTTCAGCCTGAAACACACTAGAAACCAAGTGCAATGTTGGGATATGAAAACCAGAGGTCTTACAGGGACAGGAGCCCTATCTCTTAGGGGCCAATCCCTTTTGGGGGGCCCAATATTTGGGGGGCATGTTCAAAAGGGGACAGAGGAGGCCAAGTGTGACATGGCTTTAGTGGCTAGCTCCTCCTGCTCCTGCCATGGGGAGAAGGAGCAGGGAAGCAGCTCCCAGCTGGTCGTGGCGGCAGGAGGAGGAGCCACAGCCATTGAAGCCGCAGTGCTGCCATATTCGGCTCCACCCCTGCCGCCTCCCGATGCCCTATCATCACACACAGCACAACGTGGCCCTGTCCCTCAGAAGTTG
Organism: Podarcis filfolensis; assembly: GCF_964270895.1. NCBI lineage: Eukaryota > Metazoa > Chordata > Lepidosauria > Squamata > Lacertidae > Podarcis > Podarcis filfolensis. The sequence continues at coordinate 6,299,879 of NC_139612.1, forward strand.
GTACCTCTGCTCATGGCAGGGTGAGTTTTACAGGATCATGATGTCTCTTTTCCCTTCAAAAACAGGTGTGTGAATCTGCCCTTAGGACATCCTCATTCTAAAACAAGTCTGAATCTAAAACATAATTCTCCGGTCATTCTTTGTTTTTGGATGCCTCTCTGGAACAGTAAAAACTTCTTTTGTGAGATCTGCAGGAGGAATAATGATAGCTACTCTCTCTCTTGATGCAGCAGTTTCATTCCACACCACAAGGGGGAAGTGTGGTCAGGCGACAAAAGTAACAGCTAGTTTTGATCCACATCTTGCTCCCTATTCATATCACATGTCACCAGCACTCTCCCCAAATCCCAATGTTTGCATTTAACAGGAATTCTATTAAGGCAAACTGCTGCTCACATGCTGCATGTCGTAATGGACTTGAAACAGTTCTATGTGATTCCTGAGTATTCCCTCCCTCATAAAGCAAATGCAAAATTGTCAATCAAATGGCCTCAGCTGCACTAAACACACACCTTTATGTTCCTATTGCACTGACACCCTTGTAAAAATCATGTATAGTACTGGACAAGGGTAGCCAACTATCAAAACATAGCCTATGCATAGCTCAAAAATAGCACCAGCCTCAAGAACATGATACTCCTTCATCTGACCCTTCTCTTAAATGAATTGCCTTCCTTCCCACCAATTATGTAAAACGCCAACATTGATCTCAACCTTGGTTAATGCTAACCAGGTTTCTGTACAAACCGTTATTTCAGATCCAGGCAAACTGGAAACCCAACTAACATTAGGCAAAGACAGCAGACATTTCAGTTAGCTGCAGGAGGGGAAAATTAATGCTTTGCAAGAAGAGAAAGTTGGAGGAGGGAGAATGCATTCCCAAGGCTGGTTCTCAATTTATTAAATCACTGCTAAGGGGGAGCCAGAGCCTGTGACAGAAAACACTTGCAAGGCTTACCACTTTCAGGACTGCTGTTTTCTTTTGTTCATGAAGGTGCTTCAGTTCCTTTCTGTGCCTTTTCTGGGCTTTCTTCCTTGCTGCCAAGACTGCACAGGGATCAACACCAGTCTATAGCAGAAATAAAAGCAAAAAAACCCCCAGAGAAGATTCATCTTTGTAAAGTGGTAACCAAGCCATGGGTTTCTGCCATAACATTCATAACCCTTTAAGGTGCTGCAGGACTCTTTGTTTGCCTTTTAAGAGGTCACCTTTCAGCAGCTATTAAAGAAGTAAAATTAATTCACCTGCCAAATTGGAGAATTTACACTGGAAAGACTCTTTTTAACGGAACTGCTGATGAGGACAGAGAAAAGGGGGGGCTGGGAATACTAGAAAACAGAGCTTTTATTTGGTTTTAACAAGCACCACCTATTACAGTAACATTCCTGGAGCTTCCAATATCACTACCCTCTAATGCCAGTAACATGCAAGGTAACTTTTAAGTGTGTCAGATGAGATTCTGTGTATGTGTGGGGTAAGAATCAAAACAAGACACAAATTCATGCTTGAGAATGGAGCTATGCTCAAATGCTTCAAGAACTAATCCAACTATTCTTAGCTCAGGCTGGCTGAGACAGAAGGCTTTTCTAACACACCCAGATGTGACATGGGTGGCTTAGAGATGAAACACTTCATCAGAAAACTCACATAACTCTGTTGCTGGGTTGTACCTTCTCAGACTACAGGTGAAAAACTAGAATGGTTAACAGAATCAGTGTTCCCATGTCTAAGAAACAAACACCACCCTGCCTGTACAAAGCTAGCATATTGAGAAGAACATTGGTGTAGAATCCAAGTGTTGTCTGTACATAGATTTATTTTTCCTTTTTAGACAGGGGAGTAGTTAAAGATGTAATTCCCTGCAGTGTGAAATGGCAGTGTTTAGCATTTTTCAATAGGACAGAGAGTAGAAATGAATTGCTGCTCCTCACCTTTTTCTTCAGTGCATTGATATATAAATCACTATTAGCAAAATAGAGCGATGCATTTGCCTGGAATATTTTGATTCCAGGGCATTCTTTCACCTAAGAAAAGAAGAGATTCTTTTAATAAAGAAAGCACGCCTTCCTCAGCTTGTTTATATTGCTACCAAATATACAATCATTAGAGCTTAAGTACCTATTGTCCATCATGCCGGAACATGCTGCCCAGGGATCATATAGTACACATGGGAGTAGGGGGAGGTGGGAAAGCACAAGATTAAACTATCCCACCCCACTAACACATTTTGTTCCTCTGGATCCCTATTTCCTTGCTTCCTGCAATGAGGATCCATCAGTCTACATGTTGCCTCAATGAGCCATTTACTCCCTGGTTCTGCAGCAAACCCTTCTTTCTGGCACCCCAAGCGCATCACATCATCAAACTACCATTTTGGAATAAGTGACCTACTTGACAGGAAATGGCCTTGGAATCTCACCTGGGACAGTTCCTGTCCCAGTGAAGGAGGACAGCCTTAAAGATCGCTTTAGTAGTGCCTTTGGGTAGACTTATACATGAATTTGTGAGGCAGCAGGAGCTGCCAGGGAGGGACTATATCACTTCAGCCTCACCCACTCACATCTATTAAGAGCACAAAAATCTTACGATATCTGAAAGAAGAAACTGACTGAAATACCTCACCTCTGCTCTGACCTTGACTTCCAAGACTGTTGCTATCTGTCCTTGAATTTGGACTGGGTCTCACAAGCTAGGATATGCTAGAACTGGACTAAACCACTCCAAACTGAAAGTGGAATATTTTGAAAGCTCCCCTGCGTAAAAATAACAACCACCTCCTAACAATTAAAAACTAATGCTTCAGAAAGAAAGGCTCTAGCCCAGCTGCCTTTCTGCTGTGTCAGTAGAATGCTGGAGAGCATTCAAAAATCTGTTTTCTCACTGACCTACAGTCTGAAGTGATGCAGTTGTAAGAAAAATAAGAGTCCTGCCAGACCAAACCAAAATCCCGTTTTCCCAGTGGCCAAAACTAGATGCCTATGGGAAGGAAGACTTGAAGCAGGACCCAAATGCAGCAGTGATTCCTCAAACTGTGCTTCCCAGCATTCAAGGGCATAGTGCCTCTGATAGTGGAGGAAGAACACAGCCTTATCCTCCATGTATTTTTCTAAACCACTATTAAAGCCATTCAAATTGCTAGTCCTTCCTAACACCTCAGGATTCAGTCTCCTGTTTCTGCTACATGGGTAGAACAGGCCTGAAGCTTGCTAGAAATCAGAGCAGGGGAGCTGGCTGAGCTCTTAAGTCAAGTGGGGGTGGGGAGTCTGGTAAGATTCCCCACCAACAGACATGCATGACTACTGAACACACGCACTGCATACCCGTCTCATCTCTGAACATGCCTCATGACTCTGGTTATTTCTCCCTCCAGAAATGTCCCAGCTGCTAGTTCCCAAAGAACCATTTGGCATTCCTGCTCTCATCTCCCCATGTGGTGGGCTTGCACTGGTAGGAATGGATCTTAATGTTCAGTATGGGGTCCTACGGGATTCAGATTCAACTCCCAACCAAGGCTTTGTTACTGCTCCCCTCCATCTTAAATCAAAGAGAGCACTTTCCTTCCTTCTTAAGGGGTATAAAGAGATTTAGCACCCTCTTACCTCTTCATACTCTTCTATATCACAGTAAATGTCTGTACCGGGAATCTGGCCGAGGATTCTGTATTGTGGACTGTAGAGAAAGAGTCTCTGTATTAAGAGGCTATAAAAGCAATCTCTGTTAGAGGCTCCCACTAATGTCTTTACCTCTTTGGTGCCCATTATCCAGAATCAGTGAGTGGAAAACTATTTTGAGGTTTCTTGTTTTACAATCAAGCAGTATATTAAATATTATTAAATAAAATTGAAGAGGGGTGTGAAGGGAGAACGACACTTCGACTTCAGCATATTTTGGACCCTATTTCAGCGTGCATGGAATCATATAGACACTTCCTACACTTCAAATCTGCTTTCTGTCTGAGGATCGGATTTGGGAAATTACTTCAGTTGCAAATAAGGTCTGCTTAGACAGTTTTGCTGCCTCCCCACCCCTTCCGTACATCCTGAATATTGTTATACAATGTATTGCTTGTAGTTTCTTGGGTGTGACTAACTAAAGAGAAGCTGCAACTTGCCATTTATTGGCTGCTTGAGCTGTAAATGCTCTCCTCCTTTTTAGGACTTAAGATCAGATCTGAAGTCAAAAGTAACCCAACAGGTTTCTTCTGATGCAATGCCTTGATCAAAGGCCAGAACAGAGAGGCATCAGCAGAAATTCCAGTTCTTGAGGCATAAAACGGGTTGAAAACTGAGTGCCGGGCCTGTGTTTTTTAAAGCAATCTAGAGAAATTTGATAGAACAGATGATGCTGATGCCAAGTTACCTTTAGCAGCATAGGAAACTGCATCATACTGAGTAAGACAATTGGTCCATCTAGCTTACTACTGACTACACTGACGGGCAGTGGGTCTCCAGGGTTTAGACTAGGGACATTCCCAGCTCTAAGACCTTCTGCATGCGAAGCAGATGTCCTACCATTAAGTTATGGCTCTTCACTACTTTTATTTAGTTTAGGTTTTACAATATTATTTTAGATTCAGATGCAGTTTATATTACTGCGCAAATGTTTGCTTTTCCAAGGAACTCTTCCTGGAGATATTCTTCCAGCTGCACTGGGAGGGATTGATTGGGTTGGAAGAGGCGCAAGAAGGTCTCTTAACACACTGCCAGCAAGCAGAAGTGGTACCCTAATCAACCATTTTGATGAATGACTTCACCTTCCATTGTAGGGAGGACGAGCTAGCTCAGCAAACTACACTGTACTGGTTGAGCACAGAGAAGGAGATTGTCCCTCTTTACTCCCACCACCAATAGCTTCGATTTGAGAGAATAAATGTTTGAAAGTGAGCCTCACCTTTGTGTTCTGTACACGATGGTAATCATTGCAAAAGTTATAGAAGTGAGCAAACCGTAGTCGAGCCCCAGAAAAACTGAGGACAGAAATGCTACAATCCAGATAGCCTAAACAAACAAACAAACAAACAAACAAACAAACAAACAAACAAACAAACAAACACCTAATCAGTAATATATGGTTTCTACTTTCCAGCAGGTTCAAATAAAAGCCTGGTGAGTCAATTACAAACACTCAAGACCACTTTCAAGAAAAGGCTAACCATGTTTCACACTCACATTTTACTTGCGGGCGGGAATGGGGTGGGGAGAGGAAATTGTGGCAAGGAAACAGGTCTGAACTGTTACTAGTGCACTCAAAACTAGTGATAGGCCTAATATAGTAAGGCAAATGGATTTTAAAAAGTGTGTGGGTAAATAAGGACTTATCTGAAGCCTCATTGATGAAATGGATTGCACACCCTATTTGTTCTTATAAAATAAGCAGGTGGTGTACTGAGAAAAATCTTTAATTCCCAGAAAAGGATTTCCCTACTTATATAAATATCGTGAAATAAAAGTGGTTATCTACACACACACACACACACACACAGAGAGAACGGCTCTAAGCAGTTCTTAGTGATAGCTTATCAATGCAGATTAGGGCAAGAGAACTCAGGGTTTGCCAGGAGTCAAGCCTTGAGTTTTGTTCCTGCATAGGCAAGGGCCATGCCTTTCCTACCTCTGTGAGGTAGTCAAACTCAGGGTAGACCCACTGAAATAAACGGCCATGGCTAACTTGGGTTCATTAATTTTGTTGGGTCTACTCTAAATAGAAGTTAGGTGGATATAACCTAATGTATCCGCTGTGCTGGCTTTGCATTTCTAAGCAGGGAAGGGTTTCACTGGCAGATGAGACCCTGAATTGCCTAATTGATCTTAAGCACATTTCAATACCCTCTCCTGCACTATCTCTTTATGTTCCTAGATTTGGAACAAAGAGCTTTGTTCTTCTTGCATCATTTGACTCTCACAGTGCAACTATTTCTGTGCAACACAACATTGCAGGTGGACCAGTGGATTACCATATCAGAAACGTTCTACATGCACTTTGATCAGAATCAAGGTCACTCACCAGTTCAATCTTGCTGGTCCTCCAGAAGCGAGTGATATCTTGAAACTGTTTGAACATTCCTTTAAGATTGACCATTACAATTGCTGCAAGCACAGCCTAGGAACATATTTTGAGAAGGGTTTGGTTTTCTTATTTTTATTATTAAACCATGTTGCAGCATTAAAAAAAAGCACTCCAAAGTATATATAACTAGCAGGTTCTATGCAGGAGATCTATTTACATACACAAGAATATTTTTTTAAAAAATCAAAGTTTAGCAAGTGTAAATAGCCATGCAGTCACATGTCATTTTTGATCTTTTGCTTATCTGCACATACATTTCATCAGAAACCAAATGAGATTCCTTGATGATAAACATCAGCAGGGTTTTGTTTAAAGTGCCTATGGCTGCCACCCTCCTGGATGGCCCATTTCAAAATCAATGTGTGTAAGGGTACAAGTCACAGAATTGTAGAGTCAGAAGGGACTACAAGAGTCATCTAGTCCAACCCCTTCAATGCAGGAATCTCAGCTAAAGCATCCATGACATTAGTTAACTTCATTCAGTAGAAGTTAAACACGTCAAACAGCTGATTTCACAGCAGAGAGGAGGAGCATTCTCTCCCAAAGAAATTGGGGGAACTTAAAATGGACATGCCCACTACAGCAAGGATGGGAGCCCTCCAGATGCGGTTGTAATGCAACCACTCCAGCCAGAAGGGTTATTAGATAGAGGATGATGGGAACTATTGTGCCCCCACCCTCGCACTACATCATTTGAATGCTTTATAAGCCCTATAATATACAAGTCAAAGTTGCTGAGCTTTTTTTCTCCCCCCCCCCCTTTCCTTGGGCAGTTGAGCTACCTCCACACCCAAGTTGTTGTTCTGAAAAGAGAAGTAACAATCTGTTGCCTCATTATATTTTAGGGTCCGAAATGGAGATTCCAGTGTTTTATTAGAATAATAGGTTACTAAGATTATTTTCTGTATTCAAAACCCTTTGGCCTGCACCAGTTTCTAACTGGGATTTCTCCTTTAGCCTTTTACGGTTAGCGCAGATCCCAGGAAAGCATACAAAGTAATCCTTATATTTGTTTTTTAATAAAATGCTAATCTTCAAGCCCTCTGACAAACCTTTTATGGCTTGTGCAAAGTGCTCTTCTTCCACTCCAGCTAACCAAGCAAATGGACTCTTACTTACCTACTGCGAAACTGTCACTTCCCAATCATGTCACTCCCTGCCTTATTTATTCCCAGTTAAGTGAACAGGGCAATGGCCTGGCCTACCAGCAATAAAATCTCTAAAGCTTTATTTGGGACCTACATGTTTCTCATCTTCATTTTAGGAAAGAGAAGCGGTGATCTTTAGGAAACTGATACTTTTGTTTGGCTGAAATAATATATCAACAGCCTAGAACGATTAAGTTCAAGATAAATGTGCCAGCACATCGACATGCATCCCATGGATCGAACAACGACTTCTCACTGGCAACTTGCATAACCTGAGGGCCCAAACAATGAGGTTCCTGCTAATCATTGGCTAACAGTTCTGTCCCGCTATTCCTGAATCAATGGTTGAAAGTATAAAAGGTGACAAAGTAACACGTATAAAGTGCTGGATTAGGATTACAAAGCTCAAGTCTTCATTGCTATAGCATATTTAATTTCTTGCATGCTTACAGGTGTGGAGACCAAAGACAGGACAAATAAAAGGAGCTGCTGTTAGTTAACCAGAGCCAAATGAGACTCACACAGGTATTCAGACTAGAAAGCCTTCCCTCCAATTGCAGATATTCAGGAAGGACGTTAGATAAAGCTGATGCACAGTAATCACCAATGCCATTAAATTACCCTGCAATTGAACCAATTTTTGAGCTTATTGTTGCAGCACAGAACCTTCTATTTCCTTACAGCTCTAAACATTACAGATTGTGCAATGCTTTAACAAAAGCGGTTTTACTGATGCTTATGTACCAATTTAGACTGGAATGAAAACATATATATATAAGAGACTCTTACCTGTGGCAGTGGTTCAAACAGATAACCAATGGCAACAATGACCAGGAAAACCATGATTGAGGACAGAGTACCAGCAACCTGGGGGGGGGGGGGGGGAAGGACACAGAAACACTTTTGAAGAATCCCATATATAGTTTAAAAGGTTTTTAAAGGCATTGCCAAGCCCAAATATTCCTCCCATTTCTTTTTCTATATACTTGTATGTCTGACTGAGTATGCTTAAGCAAGCACACTGGTGCCCTAAGCAATAACACGCACAAGAAGAGGCATCAACTAAATTTACATACATCACATGTTGCATACAGAGTAGCAAATACGGAATATGTGGACTTGGACAGAATTGGGGGAGGCAGGAAGATATAGATACAGATCCCTGCTCACTAGATGGCCTTGGGGTAATTCCACTTATTTAGCCTAAGCTGGCCCCCAAAAGTGAGGATAAAATGGGAAAGTCCAAGGTATATGACCCTGATCTCTTATCTGGACAGGGACAGTCTAACTACTGCTGTCTATGCTCTGGTAACCTAGATTACTGCAACGTGTTACCTCTGAGGATGGTTCAGAAATTTCAGCTAGTGCAGAATTTGGCACCTAGGTTGCTCACCAGAGCAAGACAATTTCAGCATATTACACCAATCCTGGCCCGACTGCACTGGCTACCAATTAGTTTCCAGGCCCAATTCAAAGTGCAGGTTTTGACCTATAAAGGCTTAAACAGCTCAGGACCACAATAACTCAAGGACCACCTCTCTCCATATGAGCTGACCTGGACCCCGAGATAATCCTGTGTGGCCCTTCTTTGTGTGCCTTCTCCACGTGAAGTCCGGAGGGTGGCAACACGAGAACAGGTATTGTCTGCAGTGGTTCCCTGTTTGTGGAATGCTCTGCCCAGGGAGGTGCAGCTGGTGCCCTCATTAAACACCTTTAGTTGGCAGGCAAAAACGTTCCTCTTCAACCAGGCCTTTGGCTGATTGACAACCCTTTTACTGTGTTGTGGGAGGGGAGATTATTGGTTGGATTTTATTATGTATTTTGTGGTTTTTATATTGTAATGTTGTGAACCACCATGAGATCTGTGGATGAATGGCAGTATACTGTACTAAACATCACCATCATAATAATAATCATCACGTCCCTACAGCAGTGTTTGAAACTCAGATATGAAAGCTAGGAGCTAAATGGCACCTTAAACCTAGGTTACAGGCGCCACAACCTAGCGTCTGGGCATGCTTTTTTATAACAAGAATACAAAGCCAAAAATGAACTGAAGTTAAAATCCTATGTTCATTTTTTACATGGTCTGGTCCTCATCTGAAGACTGCAAAAAACCAAGCCATACTTCCCCTGCCTGTCCCCCTAAGATTCTTACAAGGGTCCCTTCTCCAGTCTTCAGAGAGTGGTTGGAAGTGGGTAGGCAGAAAATGGTCCTCCTATCCTTTCAGAAATTGGAAATTTTAATCTGAAATCTTAGGCGCAGTACTGCATCCAGAGCTCAGAAACTGCTTGCATTCATGAAATTCCCTGTCGCAAAACAAGCCAAGAACAATGGGACTTTTGAACGCTGCCCTGCAGGAAGGACAAGTGAAACCTAGATACACATACCTGAGTCTTTCCACCAGTGCCCTCCTGGACAAGACTCCGGGACATTGAGCAAGTTATAGCAAAGGTCTGGAAAAACGATCCTGCAGAATTGCATATGCCTAAAGCAATGAGTTCCTGTCAACACAGAAAAAGCAGGAGAACAAAAGTAGTAAGAATATAAGATGGGATGCTGGATCAGGCCAATGGCCCATCTAGTCTAGCATTCTGTGTTCTCTCTCTCTCTCTCTCCCCAGCAGAAGTCATGCTGAACATTGCCACAGATACATACCAAACTTCTACACATGTCTATTATCTCCTAAATAAGAAACTGCTTTGCAACTAATTGGGGAGGGGGGACTGCATAAAGATAATTTAAGCACTGAATTTTAAAAAATGGAAACAATGTTCTTAAAGTCCATAAGCACAAAACGAAGACTTCAAAACCTTTGTAAAGCTGAAGTGGCCTGCACCAAACTTGCAAGGAAGGGTTCTTTGTTGTTACAGTTAAACCTCGGCTGCCAAATGCCTCCACTATCGTACGTTTCGGCTCCCAAATGCCAAAAACCCGGAAGTAAAAGTTCCGGTTTTCGAACCATTTTCAGAAGCCGAACGCGCTACACGGCTTCCGTTTTGAGTTCCCCTATTGTACTGAGGCTTCTGCATTCAGTTTTTGGTTGTCAAACATTTTGGAAGTCAAACGGTTTTCCGGAATGGATTATGTTTGACAACTGAGGTTTGACTGTATTAGATTGACTGGATAGGCAGCATGTGTACTGAAAGCAAATCTTTCTAATGGAAGAATCTTCTCTTGCCAACTCATAGGACTTCTTCAATTAGGATACGAGGCCAGTGCATATTTAATGTTTCCAACCTAACCATGGTTAGGAGGTCAGGAATGTTACATCTTCTCTGGGCCCTGGAAATGTAGGGAAGCTATTTTTCAGATAAGTGTGTCTTCAGCAACTAGTTTTAGGAAAGATTCCCCACCAATTTCAACAGGCTTTTGACCAGATAGTGAAAGACATATATTACATTCAAATTACCTGATTTCCATCAACTTTATAGCCATGCTTGAGAGCAAAGATTTTGGCCATGGAGATTGTCATGGAAAATCCTACAAGTGCTATGGCTATTGCATCCACAAATACCGCTGGGATGAGGCTGATATCTGGTACCTGTGGAGGACGTAATCTGCAAGGAATTAAAAAGGAAAAACTATTATCGACTGACTGTATTAAACTACAGAGGGCTAAAAAGATATGTTTAATTCCTCATCCTTACCCTTTGGGGATATGGCCAACAACATCCACTCCATAAGTCTTTGACAGATTCATCCCAGCTGAAGCTCCAGTACCAATTACCACCTTTAAAAAGAACACACATGAAACAAGAGGCAACTTGGTTACAATAAGAAAACTTGGAAGCTAATCTAAGAGGGAGTTCAGTCTGAAGTTTTGTCTGCACAGTGAATGACATTCCAAACCATGCTTAAGAGGACATACTTAAGACATCCCTTCTTATCCCTCACTTACTACAATGATCTCCATAGGGATAGGAACTGGAAGTTTCTTCTTTAAGCGGTCGTTGATTTCTTTACCACTCAGCAACAAAACCATGCAAATTAGTCCAACAACCAAAGCTGCTATGTTGGTTTTTGTGATGTTTTCAAACACAGCAATTAAACTCTGCAAGACAACAAAATGCGGAATGTTATTCATAAGTGATATAGTCAAAGGAGAAGCAGATGTGGATGTTTATGTGGAAATGTGATGTTTGATGCAGAATATAGCACCCTGAGAACCTCAAATATCTCTTTTCATGTTTCTATCCCTTCTGGGTGTTAAAATAGGCTTGAAAGAAAGTAGACAAGCTTCATGAAATCTTTGAGGCTAAAGAGGGCTAAGTGGGATTTTCAGTGTTGGTGGTAGTGGAGGCTATGTGGAAAGATAAAATACATCAGTTTTTCTCAATCTGTATAATTTACCGGTATTCAAATCACAGAATTTATTCAGCTCAGAGAACTCAGCTTTCTTTGATAATGACTTTTAAATTCCCCACACAGAAGTGCACATGATCCTTTTATCTCTTAAATTCCAAATGGATAGCAATATTTAAGACAAAACATACTACACCAACTTAAGAACTTGCATCTGTGCTGACCGCAAACACACACCAGCACTGGAAATAATGATTTCAAACCTTTTCCAGCAAATCAAATCTGTTTAAAAGTACATAAACTGATCTACAGGCAGGGAGCTGCCAACAGGCCTTCAGGGTTACCATAGCAATGAAATTCAGTGTTGATTAAGCAGCAGTGATCTTTCCTAGAAGTTGGCAAGGGAGCTGCAGGAGAAACGCATGCAGAGCATGATGTATTAAATACGTTCGATCTCAAAATTCCTGGGCAAAGGTTTTGGTTGCTTCTCTTCATATTTCAAATCTAAAAAACTGTCCTAACCATAAGTCATAGCTAAGTGACAAATGCAAACATCAAAACAAATTACCCAAATCCTAAAATGTATGAATAATGTTAAAACCATTAACACAATGAAGTTTCGCTTAACCAGGTTTTACTACTGTCACATAAATATGAATGGCATTTTGCCAGAGTGAAGAAAGCCACTCTCCCCCCACACTATTTTTATTACTTGAAAACAAAAATGATGGCTTGTGTGCATTTGTGTTTTGCCAATTTGACTAGCGCTTATGGCCTTCAAGAAAAATATTTCACACAGCCTCAGAAATGCTAAAGCAAAAGTTGCATAGAGTTGGGGTATCCTAAATAAATCCCTGTCTGCAAATACAGTTGTAGAAAGTAAATCAGGTTAGTCTGATTATCACTCATGTAAGGCTGCTGGAGGACACTACTAGATTATTAGTAAAGGCTTTTCTATGTGACAATTTGTTTAAATCAGTTTATTTTTCCCCCACTGCTATTCTTCAGTGACCCAAACTGTGTTGGACACATGTATTCCTCATTCTGTTTTAAAATCTTATTTTGCTACTGGTATCTTAGTTCTTGGAAAGTAACTTACAGAAAAGCCATATGATTGCTTCACTTTGACTGTTCTCCAATATCAAGAAATCTGTTCTGGGGAATTGGTTTGCATTTGCTTATTCTGATAAATCTTGGTAGCTTTTCCTCCATCATTTACACTGTTGTAATCCAATAATTAAAGAGACACAAGTAAGCTGCTATTTCTACTGGGAAAAATCCAGATTCAAACCATAGCAAAAACACCAAAGGCATGTCTCTTGAGCCATTTATGATTGGTAGAACTTTGTTTGGCGGGCGGGGGCGGAAATCACTTCAGAAGATACACAGGAATGTAGGGATTTTATGGAAGTAGATTTGCAGTGCTTTGCTTGCCAATTGTCTAATTAAATGGTTTTTCATCTGCAGGGCACTATCTCCCGGCATAACAATGGTCTCAGATTCTGAGCAGCATGAAGAATTATCAGTCAAGGGCCAATCTATATTTCTGGTGGTTAACACGGGGCCAGGAACCTGTTTGTATCAGAAAATTGGCAGGTGGGGAGGAAGAACAGAGGAATCTCCCTTGTACAAAGTCAAACCACTGGTCCACCTAGCTCAGTATTGTCTACACTGGCTGGCAGCAGCTCTGAGAGTTTTCAGACAGTTATTTTCCAGCCTTAACTGGAGATGCTGGGGATTGAACCCAGGGCCTTCTGAATGCAAAGCAGATGTTCTACTACTGAGCTATGGTCCTTCTCAAGGTTCAGCATTGTCTGCAATTCTTCTACTCCTCCCTCCAAAAAGCTGGGAATCTTTGCCAGGGGCAAAAGAGCTGCAGGCAGAGTTCGAAACGCCCATTGTTCTAGGCGCATTACGCAACAGGGAATTACATTAGTGTGAGCTGTTTCTGAGTTCTGTACTGCACCTAAGATTTCAGATTAAAACTGCAGAGTGGAAGGAAAGGAGGAACTTCCAGCTACTCTCTAAAAACTGGAGAAGAGACCCTCTTAAGAATATTAGGGGGTGGGCAGGGGAAGGACTAGAACATGTGAAAAATAAACATAATATTTTAGCTGCAGTTCATTCATTTTCAGCTTTCTATTCTTGTTATTTAAAAAAATTACCTAGACATTCCATTGTTGTGCCCATAACTTAGGCTTAAGGTGCCATTTAGCTCCTAGCTTTCACATCTTTGTTTCTAACACTGACTGCACGGATTTTATGGAACAGATTATATACACATACCTCTTGCCTCTTTTCAGCTGCAGTGTAAAAAGTGGTAATTTGGGCTCGTATGCTGCCAACAAAAGGTATACTGGCCTTGACACTAACATAGTATCCTATAATATAAGCTATATACGAGACCTATCAATGTCAGCTCAGTAATTGGCCACAAATAATATCTGACTTCTTCATAGTCTGCAATGGTACACTAAAATTAAAACTGCCTTGTTGGAGCAAACCAATGCCAGGAGGGCCCAGACAAATGCCCTTGAAGATTTATTTATTTGAAGATGTATCATTTGCTTTTCAACTCAAATGCCTTCTGAAAGCAGAGAACGGTATGAAAAACCATCTGGTACTTAGATGTGTACCACCGCTGAACACTGAGGATCTATATAGCTGTCATATTAAATAGCCACTGATCAATCAATTCTCTGCCCACTCTGTTTTTAAAGCCATCTATGCTAGTGGCCATTACAAAGAAAAGGAAGCAAAAGCAGAAGGCTATATGTTTATAACTGACATAACTATTTCAGAGTACTGAAAAATCTGTCTTTCTTTAGGTTGTGTCTACACTACACTCCTATAAACTTACACTGGTTAAATCATCATTGCTCCCTCACTTCTAGGTGCCTGAAGGATCTGAAAGGGAAGTTTCTGAGGAACCTCACAAAATGAAAAGATTCCCTGGCAATACCCATGAGTGATCCATTTGAAAGCTGGTTAATATTTCTTTGTGGATATGGACAGTGAATCTAGAGACTTTATAACCCCAAGTGGCTTTAAACACTAAGGAATGGTCCTTTTGTGCTTTAACTTCCAGATATAGTTACTTACATAAAGAAAGGAGAGGGGTCCACTGAACCTTTTCGTCTTAATTCCAAGCAGATACTTTAATTGGGATGTAAAGACGTGCACAGCTGCAGCAGTGGTGAATCCCCGGACCAGGGGCTCCGTAAGATAAATAGCTACAAATCCAAATCGAAGGAGTCCTAAACACAACTAATGAAAAGAGAGAAGAGCCATGTTCAAGGAAGCATCATTTAAAAGCCAGCACAGGACAGTATCATAGAGAATCCAAGTTCAGCACACTGCATCAAGAGCAAAGACACCTCTTGCAACCATGCAGGCCTCCTCCTACACCTCCCAGCCCAAAGTGTTGAAGCATGTCAAGACTGCCAGGTCTAATACTTGTGTGATTTGCATGTTCTGGGGGGTTGCACAGTGTGTGGTTATAGAAGCGGCAAGCATAAACAGCAGAAGTCTCAGGAAAGCAGGGAAAAATTATTGTCTTTAAGTTGAAGTGATAACAGGACACCTATAACCAAGGTGGCTTGCGAGGATTTCCAGAAGTCATGAGACCTCCTGGGCTCTTCCATACTTCTTTGCCATTCCATGTGACCAATGAAAGCAACACAAGTGATATGTTTCTTGGAAGAAAATGTTATTTTTAAAGGAGAACAAAGTCTACCTAGTTGTGCTTACTACGTGACCTGGTTACTTGCCAGTAAGTCTAGAACAGCATACCCTGTTCTCCTCACTCCACAGCCCAACACGAAAACACAGACTGAAGCTACTTCCCCAAAATGTAGGTTGAAAGGATACATCCCATGCCATTTTAGATCCTGAATGGAAAATCAGGTGGATGAACCAGGGGCTTACTCAGGTGGAGTTCCACACAGCAACATTCAAATCTTTTGGGCAGCAATATTCAAAACTGCTCCTAGACCAACAGTGATGTTACCTGTATGATCCCTGAGAGCAAGGTAACTGCAACAGCTACTTTCACCCTCATGTCATCTCTGGCACTGTTTTCAAGATCTGTGTTATTAGTAGAGTTGGTGTACGTATTGGCAAACATTTCGTCAGGGGCTTCCCTGACAGCAACTCCGCCAATCATCAGGCTGATTACAGCAAAGGTTCCTGCAAGAGTGTGGATTGAGGGGAGATACATGTTTATTATTACCAGGGAAGCCTACATGTTTTTGCTAGATCACATATATTTCAGCTTCTGAAAAGAAAATTTAATCATCTTCCTTATTGCAGTTATACACACACACACAAGTACACACACCAACACCGCTTTATGGGCCTGAATTAATATTTCCATCAATGTCATAGAATCATAGAGTTGGATGGGACTCATAGGGCCCATCTAGTCCAAAGCCTGCAACGTAGGAATTCAAATGTCAATGAGAAGCTTTCATTTACTGAAAATGAGTGGACAAAAACAAGGCAAAGTATATTTACTACTACTACTAATAATTTATATAGCATTTGAGTATTTAAAGCACCACACTTATTTGCACTACCCTGGTTCTCACAGAAACTTTGCTGAATTACAAGCCGTTAAAAGGGATCACATGTGACACACAATGAAATTAAAATGGCACAAAAGTGAGCTGCCTAAGGATGTACAACAGTGATGGAAAAACTCTGCTCCCCCAAATATTGTTGGATTCCAGCTCCCATCATCCGTGACCACTGGCCATGTTGGCTGAGGTTGATGTAAGCTGGAATCCATCAACATCTGGAGGACCTCATCTTTCCCACCATTGCCATAGCTAAGATGGAGCCAAATAAATGTTAAATGTTAGGGCAGCAGTTGATGCATGGAGGTTATGGGCCACTTCTGTGCCCTCGTGCTGCAGCTGTGACTTTGGCATAATGAATACAAGTAGATTTGACTTCAAAACTTTAAAAATGGTATCCAGTAAGAAGATGGAACAGTGGGCAATACTCATCTGGGGTTGCATCTAACTGTTTCTGATGCAGAAGTACATTTTGTTAATCTGACCTTTAAAGAAAACAAACGTTTGCATGCTAAAATATTTACCTATTGATATGTGCCTGGAAGTTCCAAAAAAAGTGTACAGAAAGACTGGATAAAATGAAGAATATAGGCCAAATACTGGGGGTACTGCTGCCAGTAATGCATAAGCTAATCCTGAGAGAGAGAGAGAGAGAGAGAGAGAGAAGCATTGGTGAAACAAACTCAGATTCAACACTAATTATTCAAATGAAAAAAATGTTCATATACATGCCACATTGGTAACAGATACTGTGCCCAGACAATCACAATGTACAGCCTCCCCCACCCCAATACATCCTTCATCAATAACTAGCAGGACAGTCAATAGTATGAAGAGAAGAAAGTGGTGAACCCAGACTGAACCATCAACCAGCTCCCAGGGCTGCAGCCACTGCTCCTCTGCCCTGCCCCACTTGCCAATGAGGTAGCAACTGGGGAAGGCAAGCAGACCTCATCAGAGCAGGGGCAGGGGGCAATTTTAGCCTTAGAGCCTGTACATGCTAGCCCTTAAAATATAACTAGCATATGCTTTTATGTAGGAATTGCTCCCATGAGTCTTCTTAGAATCAGCCAGTCCAATATTCACTCAGATTTGAATTCACTCTGGGAGAGCAAAAGGAAAAAATGGCAAGAAGAGGGGGAACTATTCTGCAGAAAGAACTGCACATCTGTTGTTCACTCAGCTTAATTATTTATTCTGCTTGCTTACATGTACTAAAATAAGGACATAATCTGATGGTGGTATAGATTGTGGAGTCAAAAGTCTGTGTGTCATCGGGACTTGCCACATTAAGAGTCACCAAAAATCCTATAAAGGATGGATATTAAACTAATTCAGCAAAATAGCTTCACTCACTACTGCAGGCCATCAACTGTGAAGCCTGACATGTTTTAACCAGTGTGAATGCACTAGTTAAATGCACTACCCTCAAAGGGTAGTCATTGTGATGACAAAATTGTTGACTTTATTACAGAAATACACAATTTTCACACAGGAGGACTTTTAAACAAGATATTTCCATTGTGAAAACTGAGGAGGTTTATTCCCATTAGATGAATGCAACACCTCAGTTGATTGACATGAGGTGTACTGCATTATGCATCCCCAGAAGGCATGTGACACCCTCATGAAAAGTGAATGTACAATCAGCTGGAAGCTGACTGTCTCCAAAAGATCTCTCAAGGCTGTTCTGAAGATTCCAAAAAGAAGAATAAAGTTTAAAAGTTAAATTTCACTAACCTTGAGGAAGCTGCATGACCCCAGTGCTTATTCCTGAGATAATGTCTCCCAGCAAATACTCCTTCACTGGATAGCGGGGGAGCCATGTAAAAATAGGTAAAAAACTACACAGAACAGATTTGGCTTTCTTGGAAGAGCAACTGAAAAATACAAGAGAGAGAGGGGGAGAGAAAAAGTTGTATCAGCTGAAAGTAACTGGCAAAATGTGCATTTATTGTGTACAGGCAGAAAATACCTTAATCATAGGAAATATATTGTATCTACTATGAGAATGCAGAATGAGTCCTTGTATGTTCTCTACCTTTTATTTTAAATAACTCTTTGGCAGTGGAATGCCAGCACATTAGAAGATTATGCTCTTCCCTCTGACATGCTAACTTTCTCCAGAACAGTGTGGGAGGTGACTTTGGGGCCTGCAGGGGGAAATCTAAAAAATGCTTTCACACAAACCCAATTTTGCCAGTAGGAACCTCCCATGAACAGAAGGAGCCCTTCTGTGAATGGAAGGGCAATTTGGCATCCATACCAATTAATCTACTGACTGCATAAATAGCTAAGATGTCCTACCGACAAGAACGTGCTATCTTCTGAGCAAGAGGCAGAGAGGTCTTCTCCTTCTTGTGCAGTTGCTTTTGTAGGGTCCCTTGGTTATATACGCGCCTTTCCACACAGTATCTCTGGTCCAACACATGGCAAGTTTCATCCTCTACAGCATGTTCCATAGTACATTTCAGGGAAAGGGAACTGAAGAGTTGCTCCTTGAAGATGCTATCAAAATATAAGCATTTTTTAAAAGGACAATTTAAAGAAGTGCTTGCTTCTGCGGAAGACAATAACTGAGAGTACTTTCATATGAAGAAAGGAGGAGACACAAACCTACTCCTGGGCCCTCTGCCCCACAAAGAGGTTATCTCAAGACCAACTTCTCTGTGAGAGAGAGCCAGGAGAGGGAGGGAGCACACGTCTACTCTTGCTTCAGCTAGATTCTTCCCTCTCCTGGGGCTGTACAAGCTCAACTATCCAGAGAGAGAGAGAGAGAGAGAGAGAGAGAGAGAGAGAGAGAGAGACTGAAGAACTAGGAGACCAAAGAACTGGGAGACTGAAGGAGGAAGAAGGGCACTGCCATCACCACACACCTGTCTCTTCTTTCCACATGGGCCACAGAAGAACAACTGCTCTGTGAGTGTGGGTGACACCACAAAGTCACCATTACATACTAGTTTATGGTTCAACCAGAATGTCCTGTTCCTCCACACCCACCCCCTGAGACCATGCAACATCAGAAGACAGGCAGAGCAAAATATCATTGTAAGCTTTCTCCCTGGTCATCTCAGAGATGCCCCTACTATGGCAGAAGCAGGCAGCTGATAGACTTACTGGTAGATCTCAGGGAGATTTCCAAATCATCAAGGGTTTCTATCTCACAACTGTTGAATCTCAACAAGAAATGTGACTTTTCACATCTAAATTAGGCTGCTGAAATGAAGAAAACCAACCAGGAACCAGAGCTATTCTGTCACACAAGCACCCCTCCAAAATTTAGGCAACTTGTTTGGGGACACAAAATTGTGGTATAGGCAGGACTCATTGCCAGAAGTGGGCATGACCATATGAAAAGATAAATAAATGCCTATGTCTGGCAGCAACCTTCCCTTATGTTGTAAATATCAACCTGCTCAGGCTCCAAGATCTGCAGGATCAGCCACTCTGAAGGCCCCACCAGTAACTGTGCCACATTGGGCAGTGACTTAAAGGGTCTTTTCTCTGGTAGCCAGGAATAGTACTCTTTCCCATCCCTATGGTGTCAACACTACATGATTTTTTATACCAGTTGACGACATCTTCATTCACCAGGATATTTGGGGGCAATTTATCAGTCTGCCCATTTGTAATGGGGGATTGGTTGCTGCTATTGGCTGGCTATGGATTTTAATACCAGTTTTAATGTGTTATTCTGTTTTGTAGCTTTAATAATTTTATGTATGTAAACCACCCAAAGGTTATTTTTAATGAAGTGTGTTATAGAAATTTATTGAATGAATGAATTGAGAGCTCATACCAAGAACAAACTTAGTTGGTCTCTAAGGTGCTACTAGACAATTTTTTTATTTTTTATTTTTATATATATTTCTACTGCGTCACACCAACACGGCTACCTACCTGAATTGAGAACAGTTTGTCAGGAATCTCCCCTCCCAATATACACAATGCTGGGATATCACAATAATACACCATAGCATAGATGTTATGAAGCAAAGTCAATATTTGGGGATGGAAAAAAATCAGCCCCTCTGTGTTCCCATAAAGGAAAACAAAGAATGAAAAGCTGCTCTTGAGCAATCTCAGTCCACACCTGAAAAGACCGAACAGACAACCATAAAAGCTACAGCAATACTTATCTGCCTAGTAAGAATTATTGGGTGTATCCAAGAGACCAAACACAAAGACTTAATAACTGATGGCTCTTAAATGTGACTGATAAGTCAGGCTTTGAAAGGGCTTCTTGCCACTTATCAACTTGAAAGTGTGAGAAGAAGAGATGCATACTGCAGAGTTATATCACCTGGAGATACTGTACATATAAGCAAGCTTACCTTTTGCTTCCCAAAGAACAAAATATTGTTATAGCAGCCATGTGTCTGAATATACCTTTGTTAGACTAACAGCCCAGGATAACTTGCGGCTTTTTGTCAATGGAAACTATTAGTTAGGTGCTGGTCTGCTGGTAGTTAGGGGAAATTCATTGTTTTTGAATGACATCCCTGCGGTAATTTAGAGAATTTGACACTCCTTCACCTAAGAGGGTGGTCCAGGGATGCATTGGTGGAAAAGAGCACCTGACAATTTGAAGAAATAAGTGGGGAGCTGGCTTAAGGCATCTAGGGCTGCAAGGCCTCTCTCTGGGAACCTGATGTACGGTGGAAGAGCTGCTGCCCTTTAGTAACTCTTCAGTCTCCACATGCTTTGCTTGTATATTTGTAAATAAAGAAAATACTACAAAAATGCAAGAAGTTTTCACTGCTTTCTTCTCATGTTTTTGGTTAAGTGAGATTCTGTACACCACCTTAATATATTTGTATAGAAATAAAATAGTAATAGATTGGAAACTAAATGCAGAAGTGCTGCTCCAGAAATTTCTCATCGGTCAGAGAGAAGATGCCTCCCTGTCCCATTGAAACCTTGATTATCAGGGTTGCATGGCTGCAGCTTCTGGGTTCTGGCAAGATCTCTTGAAAGGGCTGCAAGATCTCGCTGAAACCTGCAGCCACTTCTCCTTCCTTCTCTAGCAATGACAGAGTGCGGGCAGGGTCCCCAACCCTCGCCACAGGAGAAGTGAGGAGAAGAAGGCATCACTTCTCTTCACTTCTCCAGCAGCAGCCGGGCTGGGGGTGTTGCCCATGCGGGAGCCACCGCTGGGGATTCTGCTGCCCAAGGTGGATGCCTCAGTCCACTTCATAGGCCGGCCAGCCCTGATTGCCGGACATCACAAATGCAATTTCCAAAGGAAAAAAATCAGGAGTGTGCCCTCTCGAGTCTCCTTTTGCAAACGTGGCTTGAGGTAGGGGTTCAAAGGAAGAGCTTTTGGAGACATGGGTTGAATTCAAGCTGAGCTTGTGACAGAACAATCAGAAGTGCATTCTAAGTGTGCTCCCAATTCTTCCTTTGAAATAAAAAATTGGCCCTTTTTGATTTTGGCACCTTTTTCTGTTGCCATGCAGGCACAAAATTTAAAAACTGCCAACTTTTGACTACAAAGGAAGAGCACGCTCACTACCTCCTTTAACTGCAGCTTGAAAGTTTCAGACATAATTTAATGTTTCCTGTGCATAACATCATATATGACATGATGACATGACTATTTTATAGATTCTTAGTGCATGTACGGTAGATTTTTTCAAAACAACATTCTAGTTAACTGCAGTTATACTCATGTAAAGTTTACCTTTTGACTGTGGGTTACTGCATCTGCTTACCAAAAGAGGAACTGGAACTTAACTAAAATGCATTGCCCTGCAGCAGAATGCAGAAACTGATGTTTAGCACCTGAGCAACACTGAACTGCTAGGATGAAGGGACACCAGAACCATCCTTAAAGATGGTACTGTACTTTAAATCCCTGGTTTGAATTCATGAAGGGATCAGACAGTACAGTTATCTAGTGGATCCAATTTGGGACCCTCTTTCTCCCAGAGTGTATTGTGAGGAAAATGAACCATAATCAAGGTAAACCCCTTTATGCATGTGGACTCTGTGTACCAAATGCATTTCTGAATCATTTTGAAAGCTCCACAGATTTCATCCAGTTTGTGTGTACCAGGGCTGCTTTACATATTGAATACCATCAAATCAAGGCTCGCCACTGAGTGTACACTTCACAGGGAGCTGCAGCCAAACCTGCCTCTGATATGCATGCTAGATATCTATATTCCTGAATACGAATTTGTAGATTGCATGTTTAGGTGCACACTTTACCCAACCCCAGTTAAAACAAAAGCAAACTATAGCCTGGGGACATTGTGTAAGCACACCAGCAACATATGAAGCATCAATGCCATTGGTGTAAACAATGATTAGGAAAGCCTTACACAGCAAATATGCCAAAATTAACTCTTCATAATATTACTCTGGAGCACGAGCAATAGAATACGAGCAGCATAAAAGGTCAGACAGCATAGTACCCAGATATTTATGGTCAAATGTTTGCATTTTCTCCTCCTCTGCTCCATCTAGACCAAATCTCCAAGGGTGCACAAAACCACTAACAGTCTCTACTGCAGTGAAAGTCATGGCAACTGCATGCTAACACATGATGTTCTATGTAGTACTTCGAAATCACATAAGAAAAATGATAGAAAGATGCAGTTCAACAGCAAACCCTCAGCCCCTTGTCCCCAAGCCACTTCCTTCATGAGTCAATTCATAGTCAAGTTACTTGTTCTGATGAATGGCCTTTCCTGGTATGCCCAGAAGAGTCACAGACCCATCATGACACTGCCTCAACCTAGCCTCTCCCATTAGGGTATGTTTACATAGCTGGGAGGAGTCATGTTGATCATTCTGGAGTCTTAGCCCAAGTTAACAACCCTTGTTTTCACAGGCAGGAAATTCCAGTTAATTTTATTTTAAATATTTTATTTCAAAGTATCTATCACAGGTCACTCATGGAACACTTTTAGGTCACACTGCAGTCAAGGAGAATTTTGAACTCCACCCAAGATAATGGCCAAGGCCATGATCTCTGGAGACTTTCACACAGAAGTACTTCTCTTAACTTCTATAACTGAGAAGAAACCAGAGGCCCCATTCAAGCCTTGACTAAACCAGATTTTTAAAAAAATATACTCCTTTTCTGCCATGAGTTATTTTAAATAATTGACAACAACTTTTCACTGCTTAATTGCAATGTATCAAGAGACTCAATGCAATCACTTGTGGAATGAATTTTCACAATGGATTTTTATCATACTACATGTGTTAATTGGCTTACCAATGCTAGGATGTCTGTGTTATCAACACAACTGGTCCGTGTGGGTGTGAATGGCCACTGTTTATAGCATAAATATCACCACCTGTACTATTTCCTTCTGACCTCACTATGTACCACCCCCCAAAAAATGATATACATAGACGTAAACCTTTGCAACCCAGGATAGCATTTCATGCATTTGGTGAAAACTACAGTCCACGAAAGCTTGTGCCATAATGTATTAGTTTTTAAGGTGTCACAATACTTATCATTTTGCTGCAAGAGACTGACACAACAACCCATCTAGATAGAATCATTATTGATCTTTAAAATAAGCTATCAATGACCTGACATTTCATGCCTAAATGCAATGAATGTTCACTTCCAAAGTTGCATTTTCCTTAAATGATTTTGTCCCTCAGAGTCCCAGTATGCTATCAGCAGTGCATATGTTTGTTCTAGGGAAAGGTTCAGTTTTAAAAGGTCACTAATGCCCATTTGTGGACCACATGTTTCTTATGTGCCAAGTTGATTAAACAGTTCAATAATCTGCAAGGCACTAAGTCTTTCCACTATTCATTTAGATAAGCGATGGTTCCAGTTCTTGGCATAAATGGCTTGCAGGCTCCCCTCTGAGAAAAGAGTGAGAGGTCTGACTTGTTAATTTTCTTGTTGTTCCGTGGCGTTCCTCATGCTGACACTGGCCTGAAGACTGACCTGACCAACCCATTTAGCTTGGCAGGTTCATAGAGCAAATGAAGTTTCTAGCCAAGTTCACATTCCAGAGTCAATACTGGTTTGCTGATGGGAACATACAGAGGTGAACTAGGCACATGCCAATAACAAGATGAGAAAAGGACAAGTATCCTCCTTTCAATGGCAGAATAATGCAAATAATATTGCTTAGAGCAGGCATGGCCAAACTTGGCCCTCCAGCTGTTTTGGGACTACAATTCCCATCATGCCTGGCCACTAGTCCTGTTAGCTAGGGATGATGGGAGTTGTAGTCCCAAAACAGCTGGAGGGTCAAGTTTGGCCATGCCTGGCTTCTTAGAGGATCTAACTATCTCTCCCCTTCCCCACCCTTTGTCTAGTTCAAGCCTAACACTCTCTCTCTCTCTCGTCGTAGTGTTCAAAGGGATGAGAGCATTCTAGCTCAACCCCCTGCAATGCAGGAATCTTTTGCCCAGGATCCTGAAATTAAGTCTCCTGCTCTACCAACTGAGCCATGATGCTGGTCACCAGCTCTCATAATCTCTGACCATTAGCCATGCTGGCCGGGGCTGATGGGAGCTGGAACCCAAATGCATCTGAAGGGCCACAGATCCTCCATCCCTTGCCTGGTTGGTCGGAATGGAGAACAGGACTGTGATTTCTGGGTAATGTTGATAATTCTGGGCTTCCACTTTGCCTGTCTAGTATAGTGCATTCCGGCTCCATCCTTACTCATCTTGGAATTATGTCAAATATTGGTGCATATTGAGGGAAATATTGGAAATATAGGCAAATATTGAGGGAATACCAGCGGGAGGCTGTGTACACACCATACATAGTTTACCTCTCACGGAGCTATATTTCCCAACACAAACTAAGTTATTGAGATACTGTAGGGGAAGTCATGTGCTTGAAATGCATGGTGTGCATGCGGTCCAAGTCCTTGCTGTGCTTGTCATACTAAATCTGAATTGCCTTGATAGCACAATGACAATCATTCTCTATAAAAGCAGTCATCTACTGACTGCATAACCATCCTACAATTACAGAACCTTTGCACTACACTTTAAAATGTTTTATCCCAGTGAATCCAAGTGCTTGTGTGCATGTATTATATGTGGCAGGGGTACCAATCTTTATAGGCCCATGAGCTCATTTGATTTTGGATTGAGTGCCATGGATGCCATCCCTTCTGGTAACCTCTCTCCATTTCCTTTAGTTCAGTACCAACCTCCAACTCCTCAGAGAGAGATAAAAAGCATGCACACACTTTACTTTTCTAAGGGATATTAGAATTAATATGAGCCTTGAAAAGCACATAGAACTAAAAGAGGAATTGGGAAAATATCATAATTTCAACTTCCTCCTTCAGCTTGATGTATTTTTCAAGGGAAAAAGTATGTAATCACCCACACCACCTCATGACCAAGGGTGCTCCGAGGTTTTGTGGGAAGACTTCAAGGGTGCTTTCGCAATCACAGGCACCACACTGGCAACCCCTGGTCTGTGAGGCTGTTTAAGCTCCTGTATGCAGGATAGTTTTTATGGATATGTTAACTCCTGAATGGCCAGTTTGTGGTAAATCAAGTTTCATTTGCCAGGTTTGTACCAATTTTTATCAATGGTTTTGGAGGCATGAGGGAATTGTATTTAGAATGTTCATATACTTAATGCTTTTCATTAGTGTCTTTTTTGCTGGAAGATTTGTGTGTTCTAAGCAGGCGCACTAAGCCAGCTCTAGCTTAACTGAGAGCTGTCCAGCAGAGGTTTTCCTGCAATCAGTACATTTTGATGCCTTACAACCAAGAGGCTACTTGTTTGATCACCAACAGACTTTTGTGCATTCAAAACATGCACCTAGCAGGCCTAATATTCTTTCACAGTTAAAATATACTTGCCTTTATGTACAGAAGCTTGGACAGAAAGCACCATAAAAATGCAGAACATATAAAAATCGGGCAGATTTCCTTATTCACAATACAGACTGCTTTGTTCCTTATACTTTGATTGTACTACCACAACTTAAGGGCCGTCTTATTCTCAAGGATTTATGAACACGCCATTAAAGTTTGAAACAAACAGCCTTAAACAAAGGAAAAAATAGAAGGCTATGTTGCTGGGGAATGAAAAAGTGGAAAGGCAACTAGAAGGGGGGGAAATCAGATTATGCTGGAAATGACTGTGGGATTTGGGAAAAACAAAGAAGTTTTCAAAAGCTAGTGATTAAGTGATTTTCAGCTCACTTTGGAATTCTTGTCAGTGGTTCTCCCTAGAATCTAGAGCCAGGATCTTTAGCTGTGGGCTAAAGATTCAGGTATGGGGTTTCCCCCATCAGTGCTTCCGATTACAGGCTCTTTGCTCTTCCTCAAATACGTCAACGGAGTTGAATACTTTAGTCAGCCAGTCTCGCTTGTATATTGATACAAGTTGTAAACCTTATCCTACTGATAAAAGTGTGATAAAAGCAATGCAAGCAACAGAAAGATTAAAAGAGGAAGTGCAGGATGCAGTTAAGAGAATGAAACAGAGGGAGGGGAGGAGAAAGAACTGCAGAAGGAGAAGTTATCAGGGAAGGATGGCAAATGATGGGCTAAGGCTTGAAGAGGCAAAGCGGCACTTAGAAAGGAGCGTCTTGCAACTTCTGGGCAAGAGGTGCGATTAGACCCAGGTCACGGGCGAAATCTGCTAAGGTGGGCAGGCGCTCTTTTTTACAAGCAAGGTTGGCAGCCCCAGTCAACAGGGGTGGCCCCTGGACTCATCCCTTAGAACCTCTTTTCTTAAAATCAGGGTTCCTCCCTGAACTTTGCGAAACAAACCTTCGGGGCCATTTCCACACCCCAAACCAGCCTCACCCATTAGAAGGGCAAAGGCTTCCTGCGGGCACGACTTTCTAAACAAGCCTGACTCGGATACACCGCCAGGCAGGGACTAAACAGATTTCTCAATCAATTTCCTTTATTCGACCGATAGTCAGAAATAAAACATTACACAATAATTATAAACTATAACATCATAGGGGTACATAAATAAGGTAGGGCCACAGTACTAGACCTCTCACAGATAACCCACAGACTAAACAGATTGAAACGAACTAACAACAAGTAGCAGCAACAATAATCAGGCGGCTTCCTTCCTTTCTCTCCGAATGAGGTTCGCCCCCACACACCCCAATTTCATTTTTTTTAAATAAAAAAACTGGCCCTGCTCCTGCTCCTTAAAAGCAGCAGCCTGACCGGCGGATATACCAAGCCGCTCCCCTCACCGTTTTTAACCTCTCTGCCGGGACAAGTTTTGCCGGTCCTTAAAAGGGGATCGCGCACACTTGAAAAGCCCCGCCATCAACCCGGTCCAAAATCTCTTCTCTCTGAGGAGGCGGCGGCGGTCCCGAAAGCTGTTTCTCACTTATTTTACTTACTTATTCGGTCCCAACCCGCCGAGTCTCGACCACCCGTCGCCTCCTTGCCTTAATTTTTTTTTTAAAATCCCTCTTTCTCTCACAAACGTACAATAAGTAAATAAATTAAGATTTAAAAAGGCGCCTCGCGCTCCTCGCGCCTCACCTTCTCCGCCTCCTCGCGGCCTCCCGAGGTCGCTTCGCCGCCCAAGCCCAGTAGCAACAGGAACGGCGGCCAAGGCGGCGGCCTGTTAAACGGTAACCTGAGGTAACTCTCCGCCCTCAGCCGGAGCTCTCCTCCTCCTCCTCCTCCCGGCAGCCCAAAATTAGGCATTACCAAAACACACACACATCTCAAGGGCGGGCCTTTAGGGTTTCTTCAC
The DNA here is from genome assembly GCF_964270895.1 of Podarcis filfolensis. NCBI lineage: Eukaryota > Metazoa > Chordata > Lepidosauria > Squamata > Lacertidae > Podarcis > Podarcis filfolensis. The sequence continues at coordinate 6,327,675 of NC_139612.1, forward strand.
CCCCCCACCCCCGTGGCAGGGGCTGCTGGGACCGGTAGTTCCCGCGTCCGTTCCGGCACGAGCGAAGGAGCGGAGCGGCAACTACAAGTCCCAGCATGCCTCTCGAGGCGACCTCGGTGGCGCTGGGCCTGAGGTAAAAGCCGGGCCTCTCTCTCTCTTTCTCCGACTCCCGCCCGGAATGGCTCGCGAAGCTTCTTCTCGGCCGAGGGGCTCCTCTTCCCGGTCCGGGGCTCTTGACGTTGTTCGCGGATGAATCCCGCGAAAAGAGAGGCTGAAAATGATCCCCCCTGGTTTTGAAAGCCGACCGAGGGGAGAGCCGCGTTTTGTCGAGGGGTCGCGTGTGACCAGCTGGTTGTCCAGGAGTTTCCCTCTCTGCAGAAAAACCTGCGCCCCGTTTTCAAATGGGGGTGAGGCTGGGGATCGTGGCAAACAATTCTTGTCGCTTTCAAACTATTCCTGGTATTATTATGTTGGGTTGAAATAATGACAGACAGGTAGCGAGTGTCATCTGGGAGGCATCTCCTGAGCAAGTCTCAAGGAGCCTCTTTTATTGAATATTACAGCATTGTCACATATGTGCTTATTGCTGATTGGTTAACACAAATACAAAGGTTGCATTAATCACCAATAGATTAAAGACTGGGAAAGGGAGCACAGGACTAGACAGGCATGAAGACCTCCTAATTAAACTTTTACTAGTGATTGATATAGCATTCATCTGTAGATGTGGTCAACTATGCATTAAGAACAAGTCAGGTACGAACTCAATGTGAACTGAACATTCTAAGGTGGTGAGGGAATGTCTTAGTATTGGGACGGTTTGTGCAGCATTATGTGCAGGAGCGAAGCGTGAGAGCAAGACTTCCCATCAGGCCACAGTCGTGTATTAGGATCATAGCATCCAGCATCCCATCATTATTATATTTTTTTTTGGGGGGGAGCCACGATAAACTGGTATAAAACTAGTTACAGGTAGGTAGCCGTGTTGGTCTGCCGAAACAAAATAAAGAAAAATTCCTTCCAGTAGCACCTTAGAGACCAACTTAGTTTGTTATTGGTATGAGCTTTCGAAGCTCATACCAATAACAAACTTAGTTGGTCTCTAAGGTGCTACTGGAAGGAGTTTTTTATATTGTTTGGTATAAAACTGATATCTTTTCATAGCGCAGGTAGAACCTTCCCATGAAGATACCCCCGTATTTAATATAGATGAGTTAGCTAATTCAGGACTGTTAGACCTGAAATAGTATCTCACCCTGAGCTGCTCCTTCCCTGTAAATATCATTTCGGGGCATATCTCCCAGAACTGTCCAGGATTGCGGTGCAATTATGGCCTAGCTCCACAAACCATCCCACCTGGTAATTATTAATATGTAATAAGTGGCACCTTAACCATTGAATCCTAGGCATGTCTATTCTAAAGTATGTCTTGTTGAGTTTCATGAGATGTATTAAAGGCAAATATGTATAGGATTGCAGTCTCCCTATTCTTTTCCCCACCCTTTCCGTTTGTATCATGTATGTTAGATTGCAGATCTGCAGCCAAGGCCTGTGTTTTTTTAAAAAATAGTACCTAGAAATGTTAGGCACTTTCTAAATAATAAAAGCAGCAGTAGTATCTATTGGTTCAAGGCGCAAGGTACTATTGAAGTGGATGGAAAGAAACAAGCTTGAATTAATATTCTTCAGTTTAACTGGGTTGAATATCAGGTTATAAATTGTGTTGTTTTTTTTAAAAAAAAACTCTGTTTGCAGCCAACTTGCCCATTGAAATCAACAAACTTGGCTAACAGAAGCTCGCTGATTTAATTGGGTCTGCTTTTGAGTATAACTTGGTGGGATACAAACTCAACCCTTGCTCATGTCAGGATTAGAATTGTTTCAGGCTTTGAAAGTGGATTACTAACATTTGGAGTGAATTGATAAAACACTACATAAAAGATACTAAGAGGGGATCCTTTATCAGCTGTCAGATAACAAGTACCGGTAATTTTGGATGAGTCTGCCCCATAGTTTTATAGCTGTGAAAAGGGTGTGGGGTAATATACACATGCATTAAAAATATAAACAACATACAGAATTTGTTTTTACTTCAGAGTTTAAATGTGAGAATAATGATGGAATGGTTAATGGGACTTATTGTATAAATGCATTAAAATTCCTTTTATTTATGTTTAATTTCATTAATACAAAAAACTTACACCTTTTAAGCTCTACAATCAAATGTGAATGTGTGCCTTGAGGGAAATTTCAAAAAAGCTATGTTTGCAGGGTTACTTCATTGTTTGTGCTGTCCTGGCGTGAGTTGGCCTAGGCACGTCTTTCAGGATTTAGCTTTATCACTGAGCTTTTCTTTTAAGCAGCGTCTTGTGAGTCTTGTGCCTCTGACTTTCATCCACTTAGGCTGGCTCTTTTGTTAGGAATCTCAAAAATCCTCCCAGTTCTTAGAAAATGGGAAGAGCTATTAACATTTCAGAATTGCATTTGACTGCATGGCTGCAAGTGTACTCTGTTTGAACAATACATGACATACTCTACCTGAATAATTAAATAAATAGAAAAATGATTGTAGTTTGGCAAAATTGTACACATTTTTCCTTTTTAAAAAATAGTTGTGGTATTGGAATTTCTTCCTTATAGCATTTTAACACAGGAAACCCGTAAGAGACCAGAGTGAACAATAAACTCAGCCAACTCCCTACTTTCCTGGGCCAAGTTATAATACCAGCAGATAAGATTATCATGTTTTATAGTGCTCCTGTTTTTACAGTCCCACAACTATGGCACTGTATAATAATGTACTTCAGGACCCAGTAGTATCTCCTGATATTGCTGTTTATTGATCCTGGAGAAGGGAGAAGAAATGCCACCAGCGTGTTAAGCAGATGGTTGTACCATGTATGAATACACACACGAGAATGGAAAATCAACAAAGTGTTTTGTGGTATCTGTAGACTTAACAAATTTATTATGGAATAGACCAGCATTGCTTCCAACTGGAAATAAATCATAAGTGGTACTACAGACAGCTGCTGCTGTATCTGTACCACCTGGGGGCTTGCCTTGCAAAGGGGTATATTCTGTGGCCCATTCTTTCAGGTTCTATGTATTAACCAGCTCTGACATCTGTTGAGAGTAGTATATGCAGCCAGCCCAGGGAAGGGCAGGTGGCTATACCATGCAGGCAAGACAGAGTATGCTGATGTGACTGCAGCTCACCTGACACATGGAGAAGGAAGGGTTTTGCCTGGCTTGCATGAGGAGCTTGTCTCATACGTGTACCTGAGGTAATCTGGCAGACTATGAAGCTAGAAAAGGGCATAAGGGTCTTTCGGAAAACAAGCTATACAGTGGTACCTCAGGTTAAGTACTTAATTCGTTCCGGAGGTCCATTCTTAACCTGAAACTTTTTAACCTGAAGCATCACTTTAGCTAATGGGGCCTCCTGCTGCTGCCGCGCCGCTGGAGCAGGATTTCTGTTCTCATCCCGAAGCAAAGTTCTTAACCCAAGGTAATATTTCTGGGTTAGCGGAGTCTGTAACCTGAAGCGTATGTAACCCGAGGTACCACTGTAATGGTGATACAGTATAAGAAAATATGTGTTAGTGTTGTTTAAGACGGTTGAAAAATCTAGCCACAATTTGTATGTCTAACTTCAGAGAAGGATTTGTTCATTTTGTGCACACCTTGGAATCGACTTGTACTTAAAGCCCTCAATTTTCTCCTCTACTAAGGGACTGTTCAGATATGAACCCCCCCAATCTACCTGTTGTGAGATTAGAAGTAAGATTCCAGACTTATGTGCATAACTACATGAAGAATGTTAATGTCATAAGTGAGATAGCTCTCAGGTGAATATCCACTCCCAATCGCACAGCACTTGCACACAATATTTTGTGAAACAAACCACCAGGTCTCTTCCCAATGCACTTTTACATTAGGTACCTAGGTGCAAAATCACTTTTTTCCAGAAGTAGGCCGAATCATTACCTCTTATTTTGTGGGTATGAAAATTGTAGGTCATAAATGTGTGTGGTGTATATACCTTTGAATCACTCCCTCTTCCCAGTGAATAAGCTGTGAAAAAAAGTAGCACATAAATAATTTGTTGACATTATCTTTATTGAAGCATAGAATTTTAGCTCAGTTCACTGTAGAGTGAAACATGTTTAATTCATGATAATAAGACAGTTTAGGGTTGTAGGGTCATTATTATGTTGCTGGTGTAGATACAACATCATAAGATACAAACATGACCCGCAATAAAAACAAACCACAAATAAACACGAAGAAACGTTCACTTTTTACAAATCACTCCATTACTACAGAGACCAAATGGCAGTTACTGTAAGTAAATCATCCACAGAGAATTGCTTTACTTTTGGACACGGAAACAGGAGCTTCTGTTTGGAGAGGGTTGGGTGGGAAAAAGTTTATCCACATCTGCTTAGTAGAAAAGGTTTAAATGTCAAGTTTGTTTTTTTTTGCCCACAAAACAATAACTGACATATCAAAGAGTAAGAATGAAGGACAATGATGTCTTGTACAACAATGTCTGTTATTAACTTTTTGATTAGGCATTTGTTTGCTTTACTCATAGCATCAGACAGTTATGTAGCCCCCAAATCAGCAGCAAATTATTATAACAAGTCAATACAGTGCCAACGTATCAAGTTGAATACAAAGAGAACAATGATAACTTAATCATATAAAATATGATACAGAGCTGAAATACAGTGCATTTAAATACCTATGTGACAAAGTATGTTAAATATTGTACTTAATATTGTCGTTTCTGACATAAAATATGAAAAGTCTTTTGTGCTTAAATGTATGCTTGTTTTGTTTTTTGTTAAAAACAGAACCAGTTGCTTACTTCCAATACTGCCACTGTAACTGGTATTACAACAGATCACAATTTTTCACAGACACATCAACATTAAAAACATTTACCTATGAGAAAATAAGTCACTTCTCATTAGATCACAGTGCGAAAAAAGTGGTGTAATGCTCTGTCTCGATGGAGGCTTTCAAAATATTCATCAATAAAAAAGTCCTGACAAACCAGACGGCAGTGCTAGATTGAAAAGAATGGAAAGCGGCACATCACAGGTTGGGAAAGAAAGGAAATGTCTTGTCCTTCACGGGAATCGCCTAAGTGACCTTCGTCTTCTGTTGTAGAAATGCCTGAGCCCATGTTGCCGTGAAAAATTCATCATGTAATTTTGTTTGCGAGTGCTGTTCAATGGAAAGAGGGTGGAAGAGAAGAGCTTAAGGTCCTTTTGTATATATGTTGGAAAGACCTTCCCAAGCTGCAGGTTGCATTTTTCTACACATCTTGCTTTAAATGATAATTAACATTATACAAAATTATGTAAAAAACCCAAAACCAATCCAAATTAGAAGCATTTTGGACAGCTGCTGCTACTCATGGCATGGAGTGATCTGGAGCCAGCTAGGCTGCCTTAAGTTCTGTTAGTTTCCAGTTTACTATGTGCTCAAGTCCTGTTGATTTCACTGAGACTTTGGCTGCAATCCTGTACACACTTACCTGGGAATTAATCTCATAGAGTATATAGGATTGTATTAGGCATGCAAAATTTGGATTGTACCCACAGTGTGTAAAGCAGACAAGGGACCCTTACTGTGCTTTCATTACAATTCAGTTTAGGAAGACAGCTTTACATTAATTGAACATTGTCACACAATGTTTCATTAATATTCTAATGCTGTCTTCTTTATTAGTGGTAGGTACATGTGGATAAGTACCCTTGGAGGATAAGCCAAGTTCCTAAAGTGAGCTCTAGATACTAGAAATGCATAGCAGCCTGACTGCTGGAAAATTAAATGTATCATGGATAAAGAACATCATTAAGCAGAGAATTATTTTGCTTTCATTGTGCTAAACTCATAATTGTTCAACTCCTGAGAAACATGGTCAGGCTCATTAATTTTGGTTTTGCAGCCTTTTGAGTAATTGGCTTTTGCAGTTACTCTTATTTAAATGAAATCTACTTAGTAGATCTTAGAAACCATAAGATCAGAGCTGGTAGTGTCCACAAAGACTGAAATACTTCCACACCATCCCCCCCTACCCCGTTTAATTCTGTTGCATAGCACCACCCCTATGAAGCAGATACAAATCGCTAACAGGCATTACTGACCTATATGTAAAAGTGAGTGCCCTGGTCTGGTCATGTACCCTTTTGCCTTCTAGATGGTACAAAAACACTGCCACATTACTGTCTCCCAAATGAACAAATGACTGATAGTCTATTCTGAAAATGGAAGGGTAAAGTCTATGATATGACAGATGCTGTGAGCAAAACCTGCCCTTGATGCAGGTATCACCAGAGATGGATAGTTAGATTTCACCCCTGTCTCCCATTGTGTCCCTGTTGTTTCATGCCATAGAAGGGAGTGTTGCCATCAGTTCAACATTCCCCTGCCCTAGTTACAGAGAAGCTCACCATCCATTGCCAGGGATCCCACTGAGTACATTCAGAGAGAGACTGCATGTCCCCAAGTGGGAGGGTGGGGGCCTGTGATCCACAGGCTTTCCTTTCTACATACCAATTTTGGACTGATTGTGGATTTTGGTGGTGTTTGTAAGTAAAAATTAACACACTAGTGTCAGCCACCCACATATGAGTTAACGGCCCTGAACTGTTCCATGACTGCTGTGGCACTTTATTCAGTTACCACAATCACAGGAATTGCTGCTGGCCATGTCAAGGATGGGTGGGCTCCATTTGTCCTGATGATGAATGTGATTGTTTATGTAGACCAGTGTTTCCCAACCTTTGGTCTCCAGCTGTTTTCAGACTACGATTCCCATCATCCCTGACCATTGATCTTGCTAGCTAGGCATCATGGGAGTTGTAGTCCAAAAACAGCTGGAGATCCAAGGTTGGGAAACACTGATGTAGACAAACAGGTAAAAGTCTGAATCAGGCATTCTTCCGACAAGACGCTTCTCAAAAGTTAACATTCCTCATATGTGAGAAATAAATTCAAATACCAATATCTTAAAGCAAGATAAAAGAACTTAATGAATTGCTGTATTGCCACAGCAGAACACAGAATGTAACAACCCGTGCCAAAACCAAAATTAAAACCCAAACCAAAATTCTTCTTGCCTAACCTACCACAACTTCCTGCTGTTGTTTTAAAATGGCTTTGATCTAGTTCTCTTTGAGATGGTAAACTAAAAGTCCATACCACTTCAGATGAGAAATGGGTTCACATGACTGCACAATTCCAAACAAAACATTCCCTTCTCACTGAAAACTCTTTGTAAGGGAGAAAGCTTCTCCCCTGGTCTCCTTAACGTACTAGCTTTCTGTGTAGAGAGATCCTTCCCTCATCCCATACTCTCCAACATTTCTCCGATGAAAATAGGGGCATCCCATTCCATAATGATAATTTTCCTATTTATACTCCACACATCTTACTGGGTTGCCCCAAACACTCTGGGCAGCTTCCAACATATAAAAATAATAATAAAACATTAAACAAACTTCGCTATACAGGATTGCCTTCAGATGGCTCAGGGGTTGGATAAGGCCATACCCTCCAACATTTCTCCAATGAAAAATTGAGACATCCTAAGGAAAAGTGGGACATTCCGGGATCAAATCAGAAACCGGGACGGCTTCTCCTAAATCAGGGATGTCCCTGGAAAACAGGGACACTTGAGAAGCATCATTCATGTGATCCCCACTGCACTGCTAACTTTGCTCCCTGGATGTATGCAGTGAGGATGTTTGGAAGAAGCTGCTCATGTTTAGGCTTAGGACAAGAGGGCATGACCTCACTTTCCAGCCACCCCCTGGGTAATAGAAGAAGGGGGCTTTGGTCCCTTGGAAGTATGTGCTCTGTCACAAACTATACTTCCTATGCAGTGAGCAGCCAGCATCAAATTATTTAATCTCATGTGACTGATTATTTATTGCTCTTAAAAAATAAAAATGAATTATAGCAGCCCCGTATGTGCTTCTGTGCTTATATTTGTAGATTTGAAACTGTATGGAACGAGTTTCTATGCTGTATTTTGAAACTCTGTGAAGACAAATAGAGGCATTTGACAAGACTCTTGGGTGCATATTTTGATGTACTACAGCTGTTAAGGGCATCAAACAACACAGGACAACAGGATTATGCCTTTTACGGGCAGAGAAGTTCACGTTTCCATGTTTGCTAGTGTAAATGAATCTGATCACTGTCACCTTCGAGCCACAGTAATCAGACTTAGCTAAGTGAGCAAAAGAATATTTGTAAAAGTATAATGACTGCACGGATATTGTGGTAATAAGTTTACTTACCTTACTCTAGTGTAAAACCAATGACAGCAAATAATGAAATACAACACAAATTAGAAAATGTATTTCAATGCATGCAGCACTGTGATTAGTCATAAAAGACTGATGAGGTTTAGAGGCAATATAGGATTTTTCATCTCTTTTGAAAATAAAAATTGAACAAATTACTTTCTGATTTAAAAAAAATGCTTATTTCATCATTCAAATAATTTTACAAGTATAAATTGTTATAGAAATACAACCACATAGCTGAATGTTCACATAAATAATGAGAAAATTAATATAATGCTGCAATATTTCAACAGTTTCTTTTCTGTGCTGGAGTAGGTATAAACTTTCCTATACGTATATTAATGGCTCTGTGCTTAGGAGATGAAGCAAAGAAAGATGGCTAGTGAAATGAATGCAATTTCATACTGCTAGAAGCTAGATTTCATATCTTAATCTTTTAAGAAAAAGCATGGTGATTCTTTGCAATAAAATTTTCCAAAATCATTTGTGCCAAAACTGTGAAATTATCTTAATAATGAAAAGCGTGATATTTATGGAAAGATTAACAACATGCCCATAAGCCCAAAGTCATAACATGATTATTCCAATTTTAATAAAGATAAAGATAATATTTGTAAAAGGAATTATGGGGCTACTTCCAAATTCATGTGCCATTAACATTTTGATGAGAGTCATTGAACAAGGATGGGCGACCAAGTGTCCCATCCTCCAGCTATTAGTAACATTTGACATCTTTGTTTCTTAAGTCATTAATAAGGGCTTGCCCTCTTCACAAAGAAACGATTATTCAAGATGGACATGCAAAAATATATATATAATTGTGTGGTTTCCACAGTATAGCAAAGCAGGCAGTGAGCTTTGGTTAAGGGAGAAGTGACATGCACAGAACAGAGAATACAAAGTTGGTTCCAAGTTTTACTCTTGGAGATAAAATACAGGAGTGCAGAGAGCAAAAATTATTTCCTAGAAAGTATTTATCCTAAAAAGACCCCCTCCCCAGGTCCAAGTGAGTGATTTGCCTAAAAATGTCCCCCCCCCCCCCGCCACCATATATGCAGTCAAGAATGCAATGAATTCTAGGCCTTATAATTTAAGAGACAGAGAGCCAAACTAGATGTGATAATTGTTCACACCGTTGGTCCTTGATGCCAATGGAATCTTTTCTCCCATCACAAACAGCTGATATGGTGTGACTAGTTCTGATCAGGAGCATAATGGGAGCAAAGTTTTCAGATGAAGGATGGTAAATAAACTTTTAAGAATAATAAGTCGTGGTAGTAGTAGTAGTAGTAGTAGCTCCTCTCCCTCTTCCTCACCATGCTCCCAGTCAGGCTCCACACCACAATGGCTATTTGTGAACCCAAAAACAACTACACAAGGCCGAACTGTGCGACAAACATTGGGCTGTCTTTTGACTTCACCCCTGAAGACTTCTCCCATTGTCTCCTGAGACAGACAGATGCCAACAACAATAAGTTTACTGTGTCCATTCATTTAAGTGGGGCTACTCTGAGTATGACTAACATCAGGTTTAACCCTCATATCTAGTTTGTGACATGGTCTCTTAAAAGATAAAAGTCTCAGAGTTCTTTAGTCCCTGCTGGCATTTTCCTACTGGCATATATAGGAGGAGCCAACATGGAATGGCCACTGGATGGCAGCAGCAGGGATTAATTAATGTCATAATAATAAGGAACTGCGGGTGCCACTGTAGACCCCCCCCATCTTCCTTTTTGTGGTAGGTGGATCATGTGGCTGGGGTATATTTCTGTAGCTGGGGTGGTCAATGTGCTGGACTATAACACCCACCTGCCCCAGAAAGCATGGCCAATGCTCAAGATGAGAGTTGTAGTCCAGCAATGTTTGGTTAACCTGGTCCTATGAAATGGACATGTGTCTGCATCTTGTTCAGGTTCCGGATGCAGAAGGGAGCTGCATAACCTAAGGCAGAGCTTTCCAAACTGTGTGTCGCGACACGTTAGTGTGTTGGCTGCAGTGTGTTGCACACACACTCCCCGTGCTCCTCCTGGGGGTGGAAAGGGGTTAGTTTAACACCTGGTTTGCCAGTAGAACTGAATTAGTGTGTAGCAAAATGATGCATGTCTAAAAAGTGTGCCACCAACATGAAAAATTTGGAAAGCTTCAACCTAAGGGTTGTTTCTGCACCCTGCTTGTGTAAAACCTATCTGATGGAGCCATACATTGGAGACAAGCCCTTAGAATAAGACTGCAGGAAGGCTATAGATGCAGGGCCAAGGAGGACTACCTTTAAGGGTTGTGTAGAAGAGGGAATTTTTGCACATGACAGCCTATCAGAAATAAGAATAGCTGCAGCACTTGGAATTTTCTCTTCTGTACCGCTTTTATAAGTATACAGGAACTCTCTTTCGCATCTAGTGGCCCTACCTATAGATCAGCTAGCTGATGCTGTATATCCAAGTTAACCATAGCACGTTCATTTCCTTAACTCTCTTTAATACATGTTCAGATGCTTCTTCTTCTATTAATTCCCATGGATGACTGCCCTGAAATCTAGCTGGCTCCTTAGGAAGTGCCTTTCCTCATATATAGATAGAATTAAGATTTACAACGAGAACGTTACAGTGCTACGCCATTATTTCATGTAAGATTGTCCACTATTAGAAAAGGGTCATCTTAGCGCTGTTTCCAACGAGAGTTTATTAAGACTTTCCAGTGGTAGGTAAAAACCAACATTCTGTTAAGCTCATTGTGGAAATTGAGATGACTGACCTGTTTTGGTTTTTTTTTTTTGCCACTGTTGCTTTAATGTGCAAAATTATCAGAAATTATTATGTTTTTAATGCTGCTTTTTACTTATTCTTTAAAAGCCACTTTGTGAGCCTCTAAGGAATAAAGTGGCACATATATAGAAAAATCTGAAGTATTTCATGGTAAGAAATATCCTTTCCAACTTTAATATGAAAGCTCTATCCTCCCTGCCTCCCCCCCATTAATTTTTAAAGATGAAAATCTTGAAAAGTTAGGATTTACCCAAGCTACCTTTATTCTACCCCCAAATGCAGTATTTTTAAAATGTATTTGTGTATTATGTATGCATAATCCGCATCAAATGTACTTGGTGAGTTAAGAATAAAACTCTGTTTCCTTTTTCTATTTCAAACTTAGATTTTGATTTTATGGAGGCAAAGTCAGCAAGGTGTGTTTGAAATAACAAAGACAAAAAGCAAAAGGCAGCCAAGCGTGAATCAATACTTGGGGTGGGCATGAGTGACATGCAAGCAGGTGCCTTGCAGTGAAGTCTAGAGCAGGACTATCTAGATGCCGTAATCCGAGTTGCTATTGTCATATTTACTACTTTAAATTAGGGCTGTCCATAAAGTTGAGGTTTTGAAAGACAGTTTACAGTTTTGCTTTAACAGAGTCAGCCACGGCTGAAAATACAACTAGCAGTTTGAAGCTATTCAATGGCAATAGGATATTTCTTCAAACTAATTCAACATCATTTTAAAAATCATCAACACAATGGCTTGGATCCAGATTTGAAACGAGTGCTCATTTGCTTCCCCAAAGCTTCCCCAGTGGTTCTGAGAGTCAAGTAGCCCTTCAGAATGAGATGGGATGGGGTGTAAGGGGTAGTAAATGGACAAAAGTCCAACAGAGGCATCTTGCACAAATGGGAACTCATGCAAGGCACCTCCACCCAATTTTCTCCAATTCCTTCCTTCCACTGTAATCCTCTGTGCTGCGTTCTGGAGTGTCCCCTGATGTCCAGGAGCAGCTTTGGGTTGGGAGGAACTGCAGTAGGAGGAGCATGGGGCAAGTTTAGATCCAAGCCAGTGGCTCTGAACTTTTTAAAGTTAGTTGTGCCCACATCCTGTTACTCTCAATGGGACATAACTTGGGGACTTTAGTCACAACTAACTTTAGCTGGATTGGGACCAGCACCTGACCCAGTCATACTATTAGCACTTTTCACAGATAAAGCATATGGCAAAAAGTGATAATGACTGAGTCAAATAGTGTACCAATTAATACAATTAATACTTCCACAGCCCTAATTTAAATGTGAATCAAGAAACCAATAGTTTAACAGCTGAGCAAAAATGTTTGAAGATATAATCCAAGCTCCATCACTCTCCATTACACTTTGAAAGCTTTCAATAAAATAACATTTGAACCTATCTACTGGGAAGGCACACCTCTCTCAGCCAACCACTGGAGCGATGAATCCCAGCCCGTCATGACACTAGAATGTCAGGAACTAAATTGTTAGAGAAAAAGTTGGTCATCTTTCTGTGATGCAATAAGCATAAACTGGTTATTCTGATTGTGAGACCATTTTAGCCAGGGGAAGAATCAACAGGACAAAAACATTTTACTTGGTAAGATTGTGGCAGGGAAATGAATGTAGTGCTGTCTGCCCTTAGAAACTTGCTATAATGAACCCTGTTTCTGAACGCCACCTGCTTACTGGGGAAAAAGGTGGGGGGTGAATAAGGCATTAGTTGCTAAGGCTGAAGCCCAAGTCAATTGCAATATGGCCCAATTCTCCCGCAATGATAGGCCAACCATGGCTTGAATGATCAAAGTTGTGGGTTCCCAGAGAATTGTTGCTGTGGTGCTCCTCCTCAAATCTTGCTGCTGCTGTGCTACTTAGGATCTAGTCATGGTTTGACTTAGCTTCACGTATGAACCTGAGTTTGTTCTTTGTCTCTCCCAATCCACAAACAGTAAACCAGGAACAAAACCTTGGTTACAACTTGTGGCTAGTCTGAAGCAAGACTAATACAATGCTAAACCAAGCCGTGCCTTAGACCTGAGTAATTTAACAGCAGCAGGACTGCAGGAGGAGCACAGTGACTGCAATCTTCTTTTCAGGAACCCACACATTTGCTTGTTTACACCAAGTCATGGTTTGGCTTAGTGTTACAGGTGAATTGTGTTTATAACTGCAGAAGAACATCATATACTACAGTTCTGTAGTGTGCTTCAAAATGCAATTCAGCTTCACACCTTGCTTGCTGAAACACACACATCCTCTTCCATGGACAATGGGGCACAGAAATATCAGCAATTCAAAAGCAGTTTAAACCCCACATTTCCCCTTCCTGCATTTTACAACAGTGCCCAGTGCACTCCTCTACCCTGCAGCTGACCTCAAACACATACCCTCTCCTGGGACTAGGAAGAGCTCCTTACTAAACTGAAATGTGCCATGCTGTGGAAAAACCAGCACTTTCCAAGATGAGGGTGGTGGTGATACGAGACGACGTTTTATACTCACTGAACAACTTCTACGTGGTCCAGAGCCCACTGATCATGGCCTGTGCCATTGTGGCGGGGCTGCCACCAGCGAAGCAGCACTCCCTTCATTCGTGCCTCCCTAAAGGGGCAGACAGAGGAGGAGAAGTTAGAGAGGAGGCAAGCAGACGTTTAGCATGCATGGGGGGTTATCCTTGAAGAGGCACTGCTTGTGGTCCTTGGACATGACAATACAGCTCTCTCGTAGTCTTATCTGTATATCACAGTCTGTTCCAGGAGATGCAGAGCAGAAAGTCTGAAATGTGTTTGGCAATAAACAACAAACAGGAAACAAGACTCATATGCATTGTTTGAACTACCATGTGCTTCCAGGCTATTTCAAGATTTATCAAGCTTAACAGCGTTCTGAAAAAAATATTTGAGGGTGGGGTGCATTTATGATATTAGTCTAAGGATGCCAAAGGCAGATGGTCCAATCCTATTAATGGACTTTTAGCTACGTAAAGGTAAAGGGACCCCTGACCATTAGGTCCACTCGTGGCCGACTCTGGGGTTGCGGCGCTCATCTTGCTTTATTGGCCGAAGGAGCCAGCGTACAGCTTCCGGGTCATGTGGTCAGCATGACTAAGCTGCTTCTGGCGAACCAGAGCAACACACGGAAACACCGTTGACCTTCCCGCCGGAGCTGTACCTATTTATCTACTCGCCCTTTGACGTGCTTTCGAACTGCTAGGTTGGCAGGAGCAGGGACCAAGCAATGGGAGCTCAACCCGTCGTGGGGATTCGAACTGCCCACCTTCTGATTGGCAAGTCCTAGGCTCTGTGGTTTAACCCACAGCGCCACCCACGTCCCATGGACTTTTAGCTACAATGTCACAAAGCAGTGGTTTGAGGCAAAGGAGCTAAAATTAGCTGCGTCTTAGCAACTGTTATGATGTCAGGGGATTCCACATAATACAAGCCAGGATGGATGAGACTTGCAGAAGTGGCAAGTCACAAAATGTGTTTAATCCTTTCTGTACCCATCACTTTTTTCTCTGCAAACCCTTCCCTAGCATCCTTTCCCCAGTTGACTGGGAAATCCGATCTTGGAACCAGGTTGCAATTGCGGCTACTTCTTTGAAGAGGTCCCCAGACTCCTGCACACTGGAGACAAGTAACCAGCTGGGAACCTTGAATTTGCTGCTAAATGTCAAGTCTTAGGCTAAGTTTTATTTACTTGCCATAGAACTAGCAGCAGACGCTTGTCCACTAGGGCAAGTAGGGCACTGACCCACCAAGCCCGGTCAGTCCTCAGCCAGCTTGCACCTGCCTATCACCTCACAAGCAGTCTAGCAGGTAGTGTTGGCTGTCAGCTTCCTCCTCTGTCTCAGTATTGCAAGGAGGAGGATGGGGACAAAACCAGAATTAGGAAGCTCTGTCTGCCATTGACTATGTCTCCATCTTCTCTTTTGGGCTCCCTGCTTTCCACCCTACCAGTTCCAAAGGGCAGCAGGCTCCACTGAGTATAAGTGACAAAGACCACCTTGAAATTGTAACAACATCTGTGGGGGAAATTGTCAAATTATTATATCATTGGAAAAGTCACGAGTGAATACAGACCACATAAATTTTCACTTTTAAACTATATAGGCTCAGAAAATAAAAGGTTTTTCTTTCACAGTTCATTTTTTTTAAAAAAAAGATTTAGTTCTTTAATTAAAAATGCTGGTGTCTCATAAATAACTTTTAATGGTCACATCCATCCCCCTCCAGGGCAAGACGCATTTCACTTTTCAGTGTCTGCCCCACCCACCCTGGTTTTTACTTTAATGTGTGGTTGGGTTTCTTTTGCATGGATTGTCTGCGGTAAGAGAGACTGGTAGTATTACTGGGTACTTACAGTGGTACATTGTAAGACACTCTTTGGGCTTGTATAAAGTCCTTTGGTTGATGTTGTGCAATGACTTGCCATGTAATCCCATTATTTACACTGTACTGGAGCAACACTGCCTTGTCCACCGTATTAGGGTCACTTAGATTGGTGTTACAGCTGTCTGTTTGAGAAAGGCTTCCGATTTGCAAAACAAACATTATTTTGCTGGGGAGGAAAAACCATAAGAGGAGAGGTTAAAAGAATAGAATAGAAATTACTTTACTGCATGATCTAACACTTAAGAGTAAAACTACTAACAATAAAACTGACTCTTACAAGAGTTAAGATTCTTTGGGAGGGATTTCCATGTGGTGCCAAGGCAATTGTCCCAGCAGGGCAAGCATTTCAGATGGCCAGATGGAACAATCTGCCCCCTCTTCCACTACCTGCTCAGGGTAGTGAGGCAAGGAAAAGACACTTCAAGCTGGAAGGTGATATATGCGCATGTAGGTCCCCCTTTTCAGAAGTCTGACCGAATGCCTCTGTGTTGGAGGTGAGCTCATCTAGCCATAGCACCATTTGATCTAGGCCAAATGAGTGGAGGGAACAGCAGAACACAACTCATGTTGCAAAACAATCCCTGTAATTTTATTTCCTAAGGTTATTTTCATTCCACCTGTACCCCTAATATCATTGTGTTCCCCTAATGCCATTGTGTTCAACACTAACTTTCTCACGCAAATTGAAAAATATATATTTAAGATTCATGACAACACAAAATTACCTTGCTCGGGTCAAATCCAGGGGCTTAGTTACAGCTTGCCTTATCTGGCATCCGTTGAAATACAGAGAATCTCCGTGTGCAAACGGTGCCAGCTGCCCACATCCGTTCCCTATAACCCCAGCCTGGATAGTTTCCCAGTTTATTTCAGTTACTCTTGCAGATTCAAAATTATCTTTAATATAACTGGGAAGGTCGTGGCTGAAAACAGAGCAGTCATCCCCTGAAAAGGAATAAATAAAAATTACAATGCTGACAGCACTGAGATACTCTAACTGAGAATTTATGTTCATGGTTAAGCAAAGCCTGTGCTTCAGGTTAAGTCCTTGAACTTGGGGCTGAGGGAAAGCGAAAGCTCTTGATGCTCGACTTGAAATATTACCCCAGAAGAGCACCAAGCTCCTTCTCTCCCGACACTTTAAAACACTGAAAGTCACTTGTAAGTCCTCAGATACAGGCTCTTTTATTTGTAGACTGATTAAATTATAAACATTCATTGACTTTCAAATAACCTATGTTAAAAATGCCATATATTTTCTTTCCCAGTTTTAGCCCTATATAAAAAATAAATACATGGAGGTAGATCAAGCATCTTATTTCACACATATATTCAAGACTAGTTGCCATAATGCATCATACTTGTCTTGAGATTATATTTTATTTAGTGATTTCATCTTTGCCAGCTAAAAAGACATCATTCACAGACATAACTTTTTCAGAGCAGAAACACTATTGATAGGACACTGGTTATGTTTGCACATGTTGGGAATACAGATTAATGCTCTTTGGTAAATATGCTTTTTGGTAAATTCACTATCCTTAGTAAATGTTAATCCCAGACAGCCCTAGGAGTACATTGTTCCCACCAGTCTGCTGAATGTGTAGCACTACCGTATTTTTCGCTCTATAGGACGCACTTTTCCCCCTCCAAAAATGAAGGGGAAATGTGTGTGCGTCCTATGGAGCGAATGCAGGCTCCCTGGCTTCAGCGATAGCAAGGCAAAGCCTCCGAAGCCTGCGCTCCGGAGGCTTCGTGTTGCTTCGGCTGAAGCCAGGAGAGTCTGCTCTTTGAGGCTGGCGGTGGGGAAAGCAGCGCTTCCCCCATCGCCAGCCCCAGAGGATGGGGGGCAGCGGGGAGGCGCGCGACGCCTTCCCGCTACTCTCCAACCCTCCTGTGGGCTTTTGCGGGAGATGGGGGAATTCCCCCACCTCCCGCAAAAGCAGGCAAAAGCCACGCGCTCTTTAAAGGGGCTCCGTGGCTTCTGCTGGCTTTTCTAGGAGGTGGGGGAATTCCCCCACCTCCTAGAAAAGCCTGCAGGAGCCGCGCACCCTTTAAAGAGCGAGCGGCTCTTGGGGGCTTTTCCCCAAGGAGGGAGAAGGGACTGACTGGCCGAGTCAGTCCCTTCTCCCTCCTGCGGGCTTTTGCGGGAGATGGGGGAATTCCCCCACCTCCCGCAAAAGCAGGCAAAAGCTGCGCGCTCTTTAAAGGGGCTCCACGGCTTCTGCTGGCTTTTCTAGGAGGTGGGGGAATTCCCCCACCTCCTAGAAGAGCCCGCAGGAGCCGCGCACCCTTTAAAGAGCGAGCGGCTCTTGGGGGCTTTTCCCCAAGGAGGGAGAAGGGACTGACTGGCCGAGTCAGTCCCTTCTCCCTCCTGCGGGCTTTTGCGGGAGATGGGGGAATTCCCCCACCTCCCGCAGAAGCAGGCAAAAGCCGTGCGCTCTTTAAAGGGGCTCCACGGCTTCTGCTGGCTTTTCTAGGAGGTGGGGGAATTCCCCCACCTCCTAGAAAAGCCCGCAGGAGCCGCGCACCCTTTAAAGAGCGAGCGGCTCTTGGGGGCTTTTCCCCAAGGAGGGAGAAGGGACTGACTGGCTGTTTCAGTCCCTTCTCCCTCCTGGTCGAAAAGCCCGCAGGAGTCACGCGGGGCTCCTATGAGCTTTTGCGGGAGGTGGGGGAATTCCGCCACCTCCCGCAAAAGCAGGGAGAAGGTCTTGGAGTAGCGCACAGGCTGCGTGCAGCCTGTCCACTGCTCCCAGAGCTGCGGGGGGGGGATCATATTTTTCCCTTGATTTCCCCCCCTGAAAACTAAGTGCGTCCTATGGTCCGGTGCGTCCAATCGTGCGAAAAATACGGTACATTTGAGGAACCCAGAACTAATTCCTCTGAACAGTACTTGTACAACCAATAATGGGGTGGTGGAAACCCTCACATTTCTCTCTCTCATTACTGATGGTATTTGGGCAATACACTGCCCAAACCACAACGAGGGACTTATCACTGTAGTTAACCAATCATTTAAATGGCAGTTCTCACGTAGCTGTTCTGGTGCTTTGTTGGATTGTCATTGGAAGGCTGCACCCCTGCAGGACTGAATTTTTCCAATTCAAAATTGAAAACAGAAATGGCTTCCATAAATATGAACTGCAGGGCTATTTGAGTTTTAGGTACCCTGTCAGTAGCTGATGGCATGAAAGAGCAATGCCACTCACCTGACAGCAGGTAAGGGTAGGTGTCAGTATGGTGCGAACACATTGGCAGAATTACCAGATTGGTTCTGCTGACCTCCCCATCCCTCTCTTTCCTGGTAAGCAATAGCGGCTCAGGTGTCAGGAGATCAGGTGAGTGCCGCCTCCCTAGCACACCGTCTGCTACCGCAGCCTGTGATTTGTGCAAGCAAGTGCACGCTATTTTGGAGGGGCTAGGTGGATCTAGATCTGTGTGAAGTACTATTATTGATGGTACTTCCAAGGTGAAAGATGGTCTCTGTATTCACATTTCCAAATTTTTCAGGTACCAGCCACACATTGCCTAGGAGTCTCAGCAGATGTCCTCTGAAGCATGGTGGATTCCAGACCCCTTTTGCTGTGTAATATTGAGTTAGTTTCGATGGACTAGGTTTAAACAATAACAATAATAATAATAATAATAACAAAAAGGAACATGACACCTTGATATCCTTCATCACAAATGCAAATGGCTCCGGTCGTACAGTATCCATGGCCACCACAGAGTTTTGGGCAGGATTCTCCAATGTACACATGATCAATCGCCCAGCTTTGCTTTTCTGATTCTTCTCCTTTTTGTATCCACCGGAACTGAGTCGCACTGCAAATAAAATAGCCACCGTGAGACAGAGAGGAATGGCTGGATTATGATGGGGAGACCAGAGTTCGAACTGTCAGTCAGCTAGGAAGCTCTCTGGATCACCTTGGGCCAGCCCCTCTCTCCCTCTGCCTCACAGTCTCACAGAGGAGTTGTGTGGATGACGTGGGGAGAGGGAGAACCATAAATGCCACACTGAGCTCCTTGGAGGAAAGATGAGATATAATGGTAACAAACAATACATCCTAACACAAAAAGTTTTATTGTAATATTGGCACACATTATAGGCATGTTAGACAATGGATAGAGACTACCATGTGTATGCATGCTGCAGCCTTGGGTGCTGTTTTACTGCCTTCTGTGTATTACAGTTACAACATTTGCTAGCCTCTGTTTCAAGGGGCTGTGGAAGATGCAGGGCATTAAAATCACAAACGTTATTTTGTCCAATATATCACAAGTAATGGAGCAGGGTGTCTGCCGAAGCACTGAACCTCCAAGACATTCTCTTGGAAACACTATTTATTTTTACTGTGGGGAAATATTTCCCCAATAATATTGATTATGTACCAGAGCGGAGAGAAAATAATGTTTTAAATTGCCTCTTCTTCTGCGCCCTCAACCAGTGCTAGCTAAGCAGATGATGTTTTATTGCAATGCAATAAGATGACCTTTCAGTAGCCTACCTGGATGAGACATGATCTGGCAGCTGGACAGTTATTCTCTTCCAAGTGGAGCTGTTGACAGAGTTATAGATTGTAGCTTCATGGAACTGAAATGGGGAGCAGCCAACACTATTAGAAGACGATGGAAGACATTGTGTCTGGACAAGCTGCCATGAATCTACCCTGAAAGAAGCAAAGGAAATAATATTGTTACAGCAGCTGAAGAGAATAATAAAAAAGTCGAGTACCTACTAAATGTCATGGAAATGGGTGTATTTAAACAAATATTATCCTTAACAATATTCTTTCAAGTAGAGTTATAAACAGACAAAGATTGAAGTCCTGAAGTTCTTTGGCCCATTACAGATTTTCTTATCCTAATCCCATTATATAGGAACTTTGTCAGGAGCAGTGGAATAAATCTGGTAAGAACAGGGTCCCCATGTAGACTGGATGTTTTGGTTCAATTCATGACTTAAACCCTGAAGTGTCAAGTGAATTCCTGCAAATTCCACATTTCTAATTCCATAATGGGTAGGGGCCAAGCTAGTTCCAAGGATCTTCTGATTGCACAGATAATTAATTAAGAAAAGTGGTCTAACAAGATACGTCAGATTCCAAAGAAATCTGCAATGATGAATTTAGGACAACTTTAGCTACTCATTCTTTCTATATATTTATTGCATTCTTATGATGATGTTTGGATCTTATTTTATTTATTTACGATTCATTTGAATGTTTATGATCCAAGCTTTCATACATATATCAAGATGGCATACAACAGAAATATACAATAAAACCAATCAACCTGAATCTGAAAAACATAATTAAAAAATAATAATAAAACAGCAAAAGATACTGGATGGTTCCAAACAGTGATTTTACTGTTTAAGTATATGCTAATCTACTTGTATATTTTGGGCCTCTTGAACTGTGTGTCTGTATATAATTTAAATGTATAATATAAAATGATTTTTTAAAGAATTACTTCAAGTTTTCAAGCCCATTCCACAATATAGCTCACTGTGGACATAGATTTACCTAGCATCCTTGGTATATTCTAACATCACGGAATGGAGGTCTCCACAAGATGTTGCTTCACAGCCAACTACAATCTGAAACAAACACAATAGCAATTTAATTTTAACTAAAATTAAAGCAACATCCTTCCAGCTTTGACGTTCTCTTTCTTTCCTTCTCCCCTGTCTGTTATAACCTTCTGCATGGGTGAGCCAATGTTTACTAGCCAAATAGGCATCCTAAATTTTCCTGAGCTTCAGTTAATCAACATCCTAGTAAAGGTAGTGCTGTTATAATGACATTCCACTTGTGAGGAGGAAAACTGGCTTGCCCCTGAGATAAACGGAGCACAATAAAATATCCCTTTCCTCTAGTCGTTTCTAAAGCCTGGACTTTGAATGGAAGTAGTATTTATGTATCAATGTTATTGTTAGACACCCTAATGTGATTCCAATAAATTTACTGCAATATGCAGTAAATATTTGATAGAAATCCGAACCAGGCATCCCACTTGACCCTGTCAGAATTTCTAGGCAAACCTGATGCTTATGGACTCAACATTTTACTTTGGAAGAACAGAAGATTCTTACTTTAAACTGTATCATATATCCTGGTTGTATAATGAGTTCCCGAGAGGACAGGATATTGTTCGTCTGATCCTTTTTCTTATTTGGCCAGTAGAGATGAAATGATGGGTTGCCACAGAAGCCTGCAGTCCTGACGGCATTTGGGTAGAAACTCCAGTTTTCTTCATGGGAAATGCCTTCTATTAACAGCAATTAGACAAAATTAAGGAGAAGTTTCATAATGTTCCAATACGTACTAAATAGATAAAAGTATTTTGGGGGGGTATATTCATAATGGAATGATAGAATATTCCAAAAAGCGATAGGCAAATGGACAAGGCATATATTGTTCGTGTTCTTTTCATCCTTCTCCCACCAGAGTTCTTTGAGAAGGGGTGTGCTTGTATAGTATTCCCCCCCCCCATAATGGAGAACATTGTGATGTACAGGGGGCTCCCAGATGGTCACACATCAAAATACTGACCAGACACATGCATAACTTCAGCATGGTGGTGACCTCATGTGCCTTCAGAATGTGCACTGGATTTTATTAGATTTATCATTTTATGCTTGGCATTCAGGAAGCCACAGGCAGTGGCTAATTAACTTACACTGCCTCTGACCTTCCCAAAGGCATTAGGAAAAGTAGGAGTGGTGGCATATTCGCCACATTTAACCCTCTATGAATATCTAAGCTAGTGGTGGGGAACCTCCTTCCCGCAGCCAAAGCAGGTTGGTAGGGGTCCTAATTTGGATTGTCATCAAATCATGTCCACCTGCCCCACACCTGACATGTGACATCAGGGATGGGGCACGTAAAGATGCAGCTGAAAAAGAACGACCAGCAACCTTCAGGGTTGCTCTCAGTATCAATCAGCTGATTGGTGCTGACAACAAACCTCACAGGATCAGCTGTACTGTGGAATTCCCAATCGGGAGCGCCATAGTGTAGTTGATCCCTTCCCAAAGCAGGGATTCCTGGGATCAGCTCCATTACCCAGCTCCTGATTGGGTATTCCCTAGTGTTAGCTAATCCCTGCTTTCAGAATTTAAGTCTCATCCCAGGTTCTTTCCTTTGAAGTTGGGTCAACCAGTTGATTGATAGGTATCTAGCTCTGACAAAATGGCCCACATGGGTGGGGGAGCTCAGTCCCTACCCCCACCCTCTTAGTCGTAGCATTTGCCGACCTTTGGTGCTCAGAACTATTTTGTTAAAACTATTCAATTTCAAAATATGGTGATAATATCTATATCTAGGAAGCATTATTTTACAAGATTGATAGATATTTTATTATGAGCAATTTATTTATTTTTTTTGGAAAAAAACTTATTTAAAAAGTCCCCCGTGTCTTCTTTAAACAAAAATTCAAATATGGACTTGAAACTCCACCAATCAACAAAACATAATGATGAAAATAATGGTGACTTGCTCGACTCTTACCGTCATCAAATGTATCTACCAGTTGACTCGGATTGATCTCTGCTCCTCCAATCAGTACATTATCCAGTGCCCACTGAGCACGATCAAAGCCCGAAACCACAATTCCATTGTTGATTACAAATGGCTGCCACCAACGCAGGCGAGTTGTATTGGTCAGAGCATCTTCTGGGAGCAGGATGTAATCATGTCTGATGGAGATGTATTTCTGATAATCCATCTCATGGAGCAGTGTCCAAGATATTCCTACAGGACAAAGATTCAAGGTAAAGTAAGAACTACTCAATATCTGAGAACTCATGTTGAGATTGGATTCAAGTGGCCCACCATTATTCAGTGGGTGGCTTTGAACCAGTCATAACTACAGATACCTGAAAATGGATATGATAATAGACGACAAACACTTCCCTACTAGCACCTTGATACTAAAGATTTTTCTAAGTGTACTGATTAGAACTGTTGGTATAATGTCCATTTGATTAAGTGGTTGCATAATCTTTTTTGGCACTCTGAAAAAAATCACATTTCGTTACTAATATTTTCTGAGGTAGAGTTTTGTTCATTAGGAATGTTAAGGAGATTCACCATGTGCAATGTAAATAGTACACTGACATATTAAGAGGAATGTAATTTGAGTGGTTAATGTGCATAAAAGCGGGCTACTGTGCACGTTCACCAGGACTCTTGGAGAATGTGCACATAACCCAGGCATGGCCAAACATAGCCCTCCAAATGTTTTGGGACTACAACTACCATCATCCCTAGCTAACTGGACCAGTGGTCAGGGATGATGGGAATTGTAGTCCCAAAACATCTGGAGGGCCAAGCTTGGTCATGCCTGACATAACCCTTCCATGAAGAGGTGTGCACATTTCCCAGTCAATATACATTGTCGATATATGCACATCCCCCAAAGCCTGTTGTATGGAGATTATGTATGTTGACTTGGAAATGTGCACACCTCTTCATAGAAGGGTTATGTGCACATTCTCCATGCGTTCTGGTGAATGTGCACAGTCACTCAACTTACATTCCCCTTAACATGTACATGGTATCAGGAGAGCAGCAGGTGACTAGCTGTCAGATTAAATGTCAGTTGCCTTATAACAAAAATAAAGTGAGTTTAAAGAAGTTAGATCCTGTTTATTTATAGAAGAGTTTCCAACAGAATATTTCTTGTGCAACAATGGGAGATTCTTAAGAATAAGCAGTTCATTGTCTTCAACAAGACATGTAGTTAAAGGAGGAACAGTTCATCCAATTTCTTCTGAAATGCAGGAAAATATTGTTCAAGGACAAGAATGAGGGCATGAAAATATATTTCTGAACACCATACAGTTTTATTCATCTAAATGGCATGGGAGACATCCAAAATATCTGGATTATCAGAGGAGTTTCAATAAACTAGAGTGCCTGTTTTCACTGGATTATATTGACATATAGCACAGATTTAAGATTTACTGTTATCCTTCCTCCCACACCACATTTTAGTGCCTGTGCGTCTGTGTTACCAGAACAAAAGGCAGAAAAGAGGCCATCTAGGCATACTGAATTAGGGGCTTGCTTTTGCAGCCAGTGATTTTAGATAACTATAACTTTCAGGTAACTGAATTTCAAGAGCAAGGGTTCTGCTCTGCTGCAAATCATACTTCTGTCTGGGGGCAATGTTCTTTTTTTGGATTTCCCCCTGAAACTGTACGGTGCTTAAATATAAGCAGAAATATTTATTAGATATCATTAAAATAGACCCTTGCCTCCATCTGTTGAATAATCCAGGAGAACTCCTTCCTTACGACATGTTGGTCTGTGACATGTTGTCATGTTGTTTTCACTCCCAATTCTTCCCCAATATTGTAAAAATCTGAATGAAAAGACATTGATGGGTAATCATAATAATTGTATGCTCCCAAGGAAATAGTAGACATTTCCCCGCATAAATGAAATTGAAACAAGTTCAGACAACATATACAAAACAAGGAAGAACCCTCAAATCAGTTGCATGGTGAGTATAAAATACATGCAGAATTGAAACTGTAATGAGTCTTTATTGCATAGTTAAATGACATCTGTATTAGAAGAGGGGTCGCTGGCCTGCAATATTGATAATTGGAGCTCTCAGGTCCCCAAATACAGTAGGAATCAACTAGTGAACGCTTGTCCCTTGTATGGCTGGCCAAATACATTTTAATGCCTGAGGTGGATCAGCAAATGTCCCTACTTCTTCACTGGGTGACCTTTGGGCAGTAACTGACTCTCATCCTAAGTTACTTTGCAGGGGACTCAGCTAGATTGGTAAAGAAAAGCGTTAAAATGCATTTTATATGTGATATAGTACTGTGACACCAGGTGGCGCTGTGGAGTCCCATCTTTCCCTACCAGATTTCCCTGTATTAGTTTGCAATGCGTTTAACTGAATCGCTTCTTTGACGTGTCCAGATCCAGCCAGGGTTACTATGAGGGTAAAAATGTAAAAGGAGTGGGACTTATGTATGCCACTTTTAACTCCTGGAAAACGAATGTGATACAACCTAAAACTGCAAGAATTTGTAATTCTTGTAACTTAACAGTCATATATGTTATGAACAGTTCAAAATACTCTCCAAGCATGTAAAATGGATAGCTATGCAATGTATGGCACCTTCCTGTGTGCACACACATTTACAAGCATGTGCCATTCAGACAAGATCCATTCATTACCCCAGCTGAAGATTTAACTTATAAAGACTCTGGGAAGGAGCACAAACACTTATAACTCGCACTTTAAAAATAAATAAATAAATAAACATGACAACCTTGTGCCCCGACCATATGCCTCAATTTTCTGCATGTTTAAAGAAACTTCACTATAAATCTCTCCCCCCCCCCCATTCCTTCTGGCAGCTGTTAGGCACAGAAATATCTCAATGGATGAAGGAAACTTGGGGTTTGTCTTCAGTGGTTAGTCCTACCCTGAGAAAACAGTCTAAAATTAACAGACACAACTAACTTAGACCTATTAATCCCAAACAGTCCTTGAAATGGTGTTAGAAGAAACGCTACAGAGTACTCTTTTGCCAGTGCTATTTTTCTAGAAAAAGAGGTACTGAAATTCACCATGAACGCCTCCCTCGATCTCTTATGATGGCAATGGTGCCCACCTGAGAGGCGCCGGAACTGAGTTCTGGCTGAAGAAAAGCCCTGTCTTTAGCCCATTTTAGTACCTCATATGCAAGCTCAGTCTAGCTGCTTTAGCGAACAGCAGTTTTTGTACCACTCAATACAGCAGCTAAAAGGACTACAAGAGATATTTTCCACCTATTCTGACCCAGGACCCACTTTTAAATCAAGCACGGATTTGAGGATCCACTTCTTAATTCTTAATCCTAAAGCCATATATGTGCATAGTAGTAGTGCTCCTGTTGCAACTCACCTTGGATCAGGCCATGACCTACCAGGGGGTCCCAACAAATCAACGTCAATTATTTCCCCACCATCCCCACCAAGACTTCTTCTGTCCTTTCCGTCTGTGAGACCAGAGTGACAGCCAGTGTTCATTGTTATAAAGTACAACTAATTACACTGGGGCTTTCAAAGCACTCCTTATCTCCCCTGCCTTCTCTTCCATATTACATTTTGTAGGCTTAAATCCTTCATACTGGTGACATACCAAACCTACTGATTTCAAGTGACTGAAAATGTATGCAGGATTGCAGCTGCTGACTACATAGATATTTAAGAATGTGAATCATGTTTTGTGCTTGTGAAACTGTGGATGATAATAATTTAACGACTCTTTTTACGAAGGCCAGTGAATTGATTCTCTCACTTACTCTTCCAAGTTCTGCCTTCCTGAGCTGACTCTGAGTGGGTGCTTTAAGGGTAAAAGGCTCATATACCTTTGTCTGTTCCCACAGCCAGTCAGTCTGCCGCTCTGTCATTATTTAAACTTTCATTAAAATATATTAGCTATGTACAACTCTATTAAGTAACCTGACATACTTTGCACCTCGCAAATCCAAGTCTTGAGTGACAGCCTGTCTCACTGTAGTGCCTCCAAAATACAGAGCTGTGTCTTCTGCTAGAATCCCGCATTCCATGCAAGCAGTGCCTCCTTCCAGAGACATCCATAAATCCGGTCTAATTTCTTCGTTGTCAAAGCGCTCCTTCAGGAAAGTCTGTTAAAGGATTTTAACATTTGAGAAGCCAGTCACCAACTCACATTTTAGTTGTAAAAAGAATAGACATTTAGCTTTTAGAAATATGTTTTTTCACTCCTATAGTATGCCAAGAGTAATTTTACATGTAAAGTATATTTTGTGGGAACACAAGTGTCATGTTTGCTTTAATCAGACAAAAAATAAATAAAGGTTTTGCATTTTTTTAATGTTTATTGGTACTTGCATGTGAAGATTAATTCTAGCACAGACGCGTATTTAGTTTTTAAAATACTTTCTATCCTGCATATTCAGTACAGTCTGCACCAAAAGATATTTAGATTACCTTCAAAGTCTGAGTTAAGTAGCAGTTTGGACCAGAGAAACCTGGATCACAGACACATTGTTCTTTCAGACAGTCTCCATGGCCTCTGCAGTTGTCTACACAACCAGGTCCAAGATAGAAATTGTCAATGGCCCATTGCATATCAGAGTACTTCTGATAAAATCTAAACCGTACTGGGCTGAGTTAACACATAAACAGAGATAGAGAAAATAAGCAAAAATCACAACACAAATAATATGCATACATAAACTTGAAGGCCATAGGACGTGTCTCTCAACAGATGTTACAAGATAATTTTGTATGCAGTTAGGTGTGTGTTCCTGCTCCCATTACTTGCCAACCTGGCCTACTCCCCACCCCCTCAAACCGCCCATCCCCTTGCCAACCCCCGCCCTTTATACTTCATCCAACCACACAACCCCTCACATCTTGCCCAACCCCCTTCCTCTTATGGACCACCCAAACACCATCCCCTTACAGATCACCCAATCTGTGCTCCCCTCCCCCCTCCAGACCACCTAAAGCTGTGCTACACAAAGTGGTTGTCCATGGAGCGGTGTCAGTCCATGAGCCATCAGCTGCCAGTCCACGGTGACTCCACCACAGCCCAGGTTCAGGGTGATGTTTCAGGGACCAAGTATGGTACAGCTCCCTGGCACACTGGGAAAAAGTTGCCAGTCCACCACATCAGGTATCTTGAGAAGCACTGACCTAAACCATGCTCCCCCTTCTTCCTACAGAACATCCAAACTGCACTCCTTCTCCCCTCAATACATTGCCCAAACCTAAAACTTTCTCTCCTTTGGTCCCATCCCATGGTCACTAATGCCATTGCTGTGGGAAGCCAGAGAAAGGAGCATTGCAGGGACAAGACAAAGGGGTGATCACCCTTCCTCCCTGTAAATGGCAGAGGTGACAAGGGGAATGTGAGAAAGCTTGCAAAGCCCACTCCATGCCAATCCAACCTTCAACTTTCCAGCCTGCCTGTTTGTCCCTAGTTACATCCTCCTTGTCACTCCCTGGTCTTGGCCACCACTTGTTTGCTCAGCCAAACTGCGCACACCCCTTACAGCTTGCCCAAACCATGGTCCAGGCAAGCTGCAAGGGAACAGGCAGGGCAGAGCAGCTCCCATCTCTTCAGCCTTTGATCTCCCAGGTTGTCCTGGCTGTTCCTCTGCAGCTTGTCTGGGCCGAACTGTTGCATGGCTCCCTGCCAGCTGTTCTGTCATCATGCTGCCATTCACATGGCCACTGCTGCATGATGACAGTCTTACAGTTTAATTATATGGAAAGATAGGAGACTGACGATAAGTTATTACAGTTGAACAGGTTATGTAAATGAGGGATATATGGTTCTCATTCATATGAATTCTGAAATCAGTTTCCCAGTTTCCAAAATAATGGAAACTGTCTAGTCTTGCTTGTGGAACTACTAACTATATTGTTCCTTGTAATGGATGTCTTCATTCCAAATGAACTAGCAACATCAGCATGCATAGCACAGAACCGTGGTGCAACAGAGCCATCAAATCCTTAGCTTGATCAGTATTGCTTCTGTGTGGTACTTTGCTGCTATCACAGAAGGGAGGATATGTCTAGAAGACCGATATGGCCACTCTGATAACATCAGTAGCTCAGATATTATTTATACTCACTTTCCTACTAGGCTTTCAGGTAGACGGTAAGTTATTCTTTTCCATCCTTTTGTTGGAAAGAAGACAGATGGCTGTGAAACACTCCCAGAACATTTGGGGTCAGCAGGTAAGCACTGAGGTATTAGGTAGCTCCAACTCACTCCAAAGTCAGTAGAATATTGCACATGGACTTGGTTCTGGGCAATTTTTTCTGAGGTTTTACAGCCGACAGAAATCTAATACAGTACATGTAAAAAGTGACACACATTTTCATTTCAGATATCGTTTTTTCCAGCAAGAAAAAAATAATAGTGAGGTTTTCATGTAAATTTATAGCAGAGTATTATTATCTGTTAGACTGATTGGGGAAAATCAGAGGTGCACGAAAGATTGCCCAGAATTTTATTGCATGCCAATGAAAGGACAAAAAGAGAAACCTTGATCTTCTGGCTTATCCAGTCAGTGTCTTATCAAGTTATCAGGCTTCCTTTCATGATAGTCTCATTAATTATACAACTATCTGCTTAAGATACAGTGTTCTTGGTGTAGCTGAGCTCTATCGCTGTACCTGCAAGTGAGATTTTCCAGCTCAGTGGTAAGCAAGCTGTAAAAGATCAGTTTCTTTGTGGAAGACAAGACCTGATTTTTGCAAGAGATTTACAATTATAGAGGCTGAGGGGAAAACTACATGTAGCACTTTTAATGTTTTCGGGGGAGGCATCCATAAAATGGCCACTTTTATTTTGAAAGTAAAGCAGCTACAGGGCTCTCTTTCTGAACCTACTCTCAGTCTGGATTGGGGTGCCATGCCAGTTTACTCCCAAAAATCATCAACCCCCCCTCTTTCTTTTTGCTGCTGAAGGTGCTACATTCAGAGGCAAATAGTACTCAAGTGAGGGAGAGATTTTTAACAGGAAATTGGTGTGGGGCCCTGATCCAGATAAGGAGCATGTTAGTGCCCAGTAAGGAAGAACCACCTGTCACCTACCATCAAGAAACATAAAAACACATGGAAAGTGTTGGCACAGCAGAATAAATTTAAATTGTTAAAAGGGTGTTAATCAGGGCTTTTTTTCGCCTAGCGGGGAGCATCAGTTCTGGTGAGTTCCCGCTGAAAAAAGCCCTGGTGTTAATGTAAATCTCTGAAGGCTTTAGAAAGCGGTGTTTACCTTGAACTGCATAATCCAGTTCTCTGTAGGAGTTAAATCATGGGTGATAGCATAAACTTCTCTGCCATCATGGCTACCACACATCATGACACCATCAGGAGACTCGCAGAATCTTTCAATTGAACAGTCGTCATGGAACAGCCAGTGCTCATTCACTGAAGAAAATAATATTCATACCAATGTTTTAAAACTGCAGTATTTGATAATTAAAAATACTGATGGTGTTAAGTGCCGAAAACAGTTACTGGATTATTAAATCATTATTGGGTTATAATAGAAGAATGATTTGTTTCATTCTAATGTAGAAACACTATTCTCATACATTATTGCAATACTTTTAAAAAAAATGTATGGCTTTACCTATGCCTTGTTCTACAGTTATCATTTTTTTTTTTTGGCAGCACTTCTCTTTCTTTTTAACCACTGCATGGGTGGAGGAAATTCAATGGCTGAAACTTTTCCTACTATTGAATTGCCATGTTGAGAAATGCTTCTCCGGGTAAATTCATGCTTGTCACAGAGAAGAAAAAATAATAACATGGACAACACTGGTTTTCGTCCTACCTGTTGTTCTGTCTTCCATGAACATATCAAAAGCAATCCTTCCGGTGGGTCCTGCGTCTGCAGGAGAGCGTTCGTGCTGCGGCAGTGGCGCACTGCTAAATGTGTCCAACATCACAGTCCTCTGATCAGCTGACCCTGATATCAGCACATTGTCAATAGCCCAGTCACTCTGATCCAGACCATCGTGCTTGGGCTGCCACCAGCGAAAACGGGTCCCCACCTCTTGGGCACCAGGGGGAAGGAGAATGTTCACAAAGCTAAAAAGCAGCAAGAGAGAGCCTGTGAAAATTTACACTGAAAACTTGAGAATTACCCAAAGATCAGAAGTACAGTTAAATGACTCTATATAGGTCTACAGTGTTTGTTTGGGTGATGATTACCTATAAGGTCAATGCTCCTCTTAGGATAAACATTACAACATTTTACTTGTTGGATTACCATAATGAAGATTTAAATCCTGGGTTAGCGTTCATTGCAGGACAGGGGATCCATCTAAACTCCCCCCTCCTCCTGCACCCCATTGACACTCTTTGACATACAGGAATTCTACATCCTTATGCATAGTGCTTTCTTATGTAAATGTAGTTATATAGTTATTATTATTCAAATTTACATGACAATGGGTTTTTTTATCAGTTATAATAAATCCTTTGTTTTGCTGTCACAAAGGGAAAGGAATGTTTCAACCAATCAGTTGGTTGCAAATGGCATGAAAACCAGATATGCAGTTATGCAGGATGACAGCATGTCCCACTGAAATGAATGATTAGTAGCACCTTTGCTGGAGAGACTTTGCAAACCTGATGCCCTCCACATGTTTTGGACTGCCACTCTCATCATCTCACATGACTGTGCTGGCAGGGGCTGATGGGAGCTGCATTCTCAGAACATATTGAGGGCACCTGATTTATGAAAGCAGCCATAGGTTATGGCAACTCCCTAACGTTTCTCTACCACAATATATAGAGAGCAATGTTCAGTTAGCTTCACCTACCGTATTTTTCACCCTATAGGGCGCACCGGCCCATAGGGCGCACCTAGGTTTTTTTTTTGGGGGGGGAAATAAAGAAAAAAAATTATCCCCCCCCCCCAGGCGCAGGGCTGGGGCGGGGGAAGCCCGAGCTTCTCCTGACCCCAGCCCCCAGAACAGGCTGCTATCCACAAGCCTTGGGAGCCTGGCAGAAACTCCCGCTGGTCTCCCCAGGCTTACGGATATCTGCCCAAAGCCCGGGGCGCACTGAGCAGTGCGCCTCAGGCTTCAGGATGCAGGCTGCTGTCTGCAAGCCTTGGGAGCCCGGCGGGAACTCCCGCGGGCTCCCAAGGCTTGCGGATAGCTTCCTGAAGCCTGGAGAGCGAGATGGGTCGGTGCGCACCGACCCCTCTCGCTCTCCAGGCTTCAGCGAAAGCCTGCATTCGCCCCACAGGACGCACACACATTTCCCCTTCATTTTTGGAGGAGGAAAAGTGCGTCCTACAGGGCGAAAAATACGGTAATTATAAAGTCTGCATAACAGTCACCAAGAATCCTTTAGCATCCGCACATACCTTGCCAAGAGTCATAATGGACAACAAAGCACCAAAATGCAATAAAGCAGTTTGTTTATCCACAAGCATGTGAAGTTGACTGTGAAAATAAGGGAATGACCTTAAACATCTATCTTCATGAGGGTTGAAAAATGGTAAGAAGAGGGCAGTGGGAAGTTGAAAGCGGTGGCAGACTTCGGGCTTTAAAATTTCAGCAGTGCCCCGTGCAACGCCCAAATTTTGCAGCCCTCCCACACTTCTTGCCTTCCATTGTGCGTCATTATCACGGTACCCTCTCGGCTTGGTGCCCAGTGCAGGTGAACTGATAGCACCCCCCTAAATCTGCCTCTGCTGCCAGACACATTCTCTTGTTTAATCTGCTGGTAATACACTATACAGTGCTACCTCGGGTTACATACGCTTCAGGTTACAGACTCTGTTAACCCAGAAATAGTGCTTCAGGTTAAGAACTTTGTTTCAGGATGAGAACAGAAATCGTGCTCCGGCGGTGCGGCAGCAGCAGGAGGCCCCATTAGCTAAAGTGGTACTTCAGGTTAAGAACAGTTTCAGGTTAAGTACGGACCTTCGGAACGAATTAAGTACTTAACCTGAGGTACCACTGTAAAGCCTTCTACATATGCTCAGGGTCCCTCAGGGGTCAGCAAACTTTTGAGGGCCGGTCCACTGTCCCTCAGACCTTGTGGGGGGCCGGACTATATTTTTTGGGGGGGAAATGAATGAATTCCTATACCCCACAAATAACATTTTAAATAAAAGCACACATTCTACTCATATAAAAACATGCTGATTCTTAGACCATCCACGGGCCGGATTTAGAAGGCAATTGGGCCAGATCCGGCCCCCTACCCATGCTCTAACTGTTATCCATCCTACTGAAACAAAGCAGCTCTCAGAGCTTCCGAGAGAGGGGCCTGAGGAGGAAAACACTACAGGGAATGACCATTTTGCGCGTGACCAAGACCCATGCGACCGTTCACACACACACACACACACACACACACACACACACACACACACTGCTTTTAGACCCAGAAGAAGGTGGAATCTGGCAAGAACAGGGGTGGAACAGGATTGCACACATTCCACTGATGAATGCAATGACCAGGGAGTTGCCTGGATTTATAATCAAAACAGGTTTTGCATGAGCAGCAGGAATATACTTATTACCCAGGCTTGCTGAACTGGTCATAAAAAATGTCCATTAAGAGGGTCCAGGTGATGCCACCATTCACAGAGTACTCCAGGAGAACTCCTTGG
Source organism: Podarcis filfolensis (assembly GCF_964270895.1). Taxonomy (NCBI): domain Eukaryota; kingdom Metazoa; phylum Chordata; class Lepidosauria; order Squamata; family Lacertidae; genus Podarcis; species Podarcis filfolensis. The sequence goes on from NC_139612.1 coordinate 6,361,325, forward strand.
TTACGACTGTTGGGAGTTATCAGACATCCGTACATGAAATAGAACTGGATGAATTCTGCATTAGTTAAGTTTAGATCCACTGTAACTAGCAAGCGGCTGCAAGCCTTGAAAAAGAAAAAGAAACCATTATGGCTGCAAAGGAAATAATGACAACAAAAACAACTATATGATTTATTTCCCACTTCAAAATAATAACAACCCAAAACTACTTTTTTAAAAACAACAACAACACAACACAAAACAAATTAGTGTTTTCATGGAGCAGGCCCAGAATCCAAAAACATCACACTCCCAAATGGGGGGGGGGCATTTATGTTGTAGCCCAGAAGCAGAAATTGCACTGAAAAGTGGATTGTCTCTTCAGCATTAGAATCTACTGCACTGAAAACAACAACCCAGTGTCCACTACAGAGTTCTCTCCTCCCATAAACATGTCTTTTGCTCTCTCTGAATCCTAAATCACATAATCAAATAAACCTTTAAGTGTAAAATGGCAATGGCTGTCAGTTAGAAATATATAAACACAGACAGCGATACATCTAAAATAATTATTTTATCACAAATGGTTGCACTGTGCTTCTAAAATGGTTTGTCTGGAACTCAGTAGTAAATAGTAAATATGTTTAAGATGGGAATAGCTTTGTGTAAGATATATTTCCAAAAGATATATTTTTTTTGCATGGACACATAGTAACAAGTCTGCAAAAATGCCTATTTAACTTTGTAGTGAAAAGAACTGCCAGTAGTTTACATTTTGTGAACTTGTATGATTTAAAAATTCTATTTTGAGGCCTTCAATAGCAACATGCATTAAAAATTGTTACAAATAAAATGCTTGCTTGTTTGGACCAGTGATACTAGTTTAGAACAGGTCTGTTAACCCAACAGGATTCCCCTACTTCCCGCATGCTCCATGCCACCTAAATATGCTCAGAAGATTTGGGGAAACTCCAAGAACAGGTTTAGGAGATGCACAGAGCATGCAGCGGGAGGAGAGGGGGGAAAGTCTGGTTGCATGATGAGACCTCACTTCTGTGTGCATATAATACTCAGCACTGCACTAAATCCCACCCCTCTATTTCCAAGTTGTTTGTAACTCCAAGGTTCTGCTTTCAATTTGCTTCTCTTTGGGGTATGTTTCAGAATTATAAAAAACGCTCAGTGCAGCAGGTACCAACCCCGCTAAAATGAAGTGCCATTCCAGAAGCTACAGCTCCACAGACAGTGCTCAGTTTCCCACCATTGACGGTTAGCCAATTCTGATTGGAAGGGGCACGGTTGAAGTTGTCTTTAAGCTGAGTGGGAAGAGGTATCTCTGGCTCATCACAGTACAGTCCACCCCAGTTTTCATCACACCTGTAAGTGATAGCAAAAAAGAAAATTTAGCTGGTAAGGCACTCTGCATTCAATGATTTCTTCAGAATGTTTTTGATCCATTCTACAGCACTAGGAGTTCCCTTGCCTCATCTACAAGCATGGTTGGAGAACTCACACGACTCTCTCTTTCTGTACTTTAAACATGAAACGCTAATTATGTGAAGTCTAATTCATAATAATACTATAATATTATGAATTGCCTTAATTCATAACAATACATTGCAGGAAAAACTCATTATTTTGAAGGCTCTTGGTTTTAATATTACTCAGTTTACTAGAACTTACTTTCAGATAGCTATAACTAACAAACACAGTATATAAAGTCTAAGCAAATAGCTTTAGGGCAGCCAGCAGTTTCTAGATGGAGTAGCAGACAGATGCCTTCCTCCTTCCAATGACGGTACCTCCCAAATACCATTTGCTTAAATCCCTCCAAATGCACCCAGTTCCTTATTTTCCTTCTCACGTTGCCATTAGGATCCCTTGCCAATTTTTGGTCCCCTTTCTAGAGACTCCTTTCTTGCTTCCCTGACGCAAGTTCACAAAGGTAGCAAAGCAGAAGGAGTAATATTCCTTCCACATGCAGCAAAATAGGCAGCCCTTACAAAACGGTGACATGGGCCACTGATTAGACCGGTCCTGGCTCACTTTCCTTCTTAAAAGAAAAAACTAAAAAAGAAAGAAAGAGAAATTGTATTCAGAAAGAAACCAAATCCCTTTTCTTACTTGCTTCTTTTAAACCACAAGTTCGAATCCTAATTAGAATCCACATCAATGTCTAGGATTGGCAGGTTTGATCTGAAGTTTCAGAGCTTCAGCTCCTTTCTCAAGGTCTTGACATGAATTAGTACATGCTCAAGGTAAGGGGACAGAATCTAGTGGGGAGGGGGACTTAAAAGATCCCAGCTTGAGATCTTTTTTTCTTTGCTCTCCCCACTCCATGTCTACCATACTCCATCTCTGAGGCACCAAATACAACCAGACTCCTCCCTCGAGCTGCCAAGTGCCAGCTTCTGCCCTTATCAGGGGCCATTAGGCTCTGCCCCTTCCCACCAGGCTTCTTACTCTAATACATGAGTTACCAGGCCACTCCTGCCCATGTCTTATAGTCTGGCAACCCTGGCACCGTCTCTCTGAAAAGAGCACCTGTCGGGATGCTGTCAGCGGCTCCCGGCTGGTTACCCAGGAAGGTATAAAGACAAGGAAAAGTTTCTTACAGTCCTTTGTAATTTCAGTCTTTACAGAGAGAGGCTAAAGAACTCAGCCTCTTGGATAATGGCATTGTCCCCAGTGAATCTCCACCCCCCGTCTCTCCCACTTCCTCATTCGTCATCATCACCACCTCCTCCTCTACGGATGCCACTAAGTGCCCTCTGCCTTTGAGCTCTTTGCTCTCCTACTTTTAAGGCTCACTGGGTTCTGGGAGATGGTGGGCCTGGAATGCTTTCTAATGGCAATGTGTCAGCCAGCTGCTGCTCTGGCTCTCAACTCACCCCCCCATCTGCCTCTGAGCTGTAGCCTCCCACAAACCCCTGTTGTAAATCTATACTGTCGTCCTCTTCCTCCTCCCAGGAAGGGTCAGGATGGGGAGGCAGTCTCCACCATTCCTCCTCCTCCTCTGCCCAGTCCCTGACAGTGCCATACTTACATGCAATTCCCTTGAGTGCACCTCCCATGTCCACTGCACATGTCTATACAGCCATCACCTATGTAGACGTTGTCTATGGCCCATGTTTGCTGCTTGTCAAATGGAGCCGGCTGGTGCCAGCGGAAACGGGTTGCCTGGGACCTTTGAGAAAGGTGGAGAGATATGAAACAAATGCTTCTAGAGCCAAAGGAAGAGAGCTATTGCTCATCCACACTTCCGCTTGCGCCGCACTTTCTATTTTTTTATAATAAGTTTTACAATTTTGTATTCAACACAATCATCATTGTCACCAAAAGAGTATGTAAGTCCCAAACTTCCCTCAACTTCCTCTTCTGGTTCCTTAGATATTTGCTTCTCCTGCCTATTTTATTCTACCTTAATTTTGCATTCTTTTAGCTAAATATTATGACATTATTATCATTTTTATACCGTCTTTTTTCAAATTACCCCTTACACTTTGTTATATTTCCAATTATTACATCTTAACTTTTATACTTGTTTTCTCAGTTGTAAGTGTTTACTCTAACCCTGCTAGTGAGTCCACTTCTTTACAGTGTTTCTGTAAATACACGATATACAGTTCCCAGTCCTTTTTAAAGTCTCTGTTGTCCTTGTCTCTAAGTTTTCCAGCAAGCTTCGCCATTTCAGCATATTCCATCATTTCTGCTTGCCGTTCTTCTTTCGTTAGTGTCTTGTCTTCTTTCCATTTTTGGGCTAGTAATATCCTAGCTGCTGTTTTAGCATACATAGATAGTTTCTTCTACTCTTTTGGCAAGTCTTGACCTATAATGCCTAGCAAAAAAGCTTCTGGTCTTTTAACAAACGTTGCCTTAAACATTTTTTCATTTCATTATAAATCATTTCCCAATAGCTTTTGATTACTTTACAATTCCACCACATGTGATAAAACGTGCCTTCTTGCCCCGTGCTTTCTAGATAGGGGTCTGAGCGGTTCTGTGTTTGCCCCACAGCTTTCCCATGGAAAACACACTCTTTACCGTTGAATCAGAACGAACAGCAATCCATGGAAAACCTGATTGCTGATGGTTCCGATTCAATGGGAAGCCACGGATTTTCCTGGGGGGGTAGGCGAAGGAGCTAGTGGGGGTGTGGATGAGCCATTAGCCAGCCGTTAGCCAGCTTCATCTTTAGAGAACTCCATTTACCAACCAACTGAATGCATGCTTGAAAAAACTGATCAGTAGATGGCAGCATTAAACTTCAAGCTAAGCTTGTATTTTTGAATGAAAGATACAACTGTTAAACAGATTTCAGTCTTTTTATTTATTTATTGCATTGCTATCCCACACCTAAGAAATTACTGAGGTGGCAGAGAAGCGTTTGCTGGGGAAAAGATAATCCTGGAGGTAAAGAGAAAAGGTTTGATATTGCTGTATTTAAAAATGTAGGCCACATTGACAGCAGTCACGAAATTAAAAGACGCCTGCTTCTTGGGAGAAAAGCAATGACAAACCTAGACAGCATCTTAAAAAGCAGAGACATCACCTTGCCAACAAAGGTCCGTATAGTTAAAGCTATGGTTTTCCCAGTAGTGATGTATGGAAGTGAGAGCTGGACCATAAAGAAGGCTGATCGCCGAAAAATTGATGCTTTTGAATTATGGTGTTGGAGGAGACTCTTGAGAGTCCCATAGACTGCAAGAAGATCAAACCTCTCCATTCTTAAGGAAATCAGCCCTGAGTGCCCACTGGAAGGACAGATTGTGAAGCTCCAATACTTTGGCTACCTAATGAGAAGAGAAGACTCCCTGGAAAAGACTTTGATGTTGGGAAAGATTGAGGGCACAAGGAGAAGGGGACGACAGCGGACGAGATGGTTGGACAGTGTTCTCGAAGCTACCAGCATGAGTCTGACTAAACTGCGGGAGGCAGTGGAAGACAGGAGTGCCTGGCGTGCTCTGGTCCATGGGGTCATGAAGAGTCAGACACGACTAAACGACTAAACAAATGGATATTGACCAACATCTCTCAAAGTGGAAATTTCCAGAGTGCACTCTCTACAGGTGAACAGAAACCTTTGGTTTCAAATGAACAACAACTGGCCACATCAAAATTCTCAGGTCTCTCATTTATGGTGGGGCAACTGGTCTCAGTTCAAGTGAGCTGAGAGATTTCAGAGCTTGGCTTGATCAAGTTCACACCAATGAGATAAGGAGACTGATACTGAACAATAGCAATTGCCCCATTTTTATTTGCATGTAGCTACCACAGAAATATATTAAAAATGCAATACAAAACCTGTAAGGTCATATATTTTAAGGATATGCCAAAGGCAATTTACCTGGTGTAAGGAGGAAGTGGCAAAACAATCCTTGTCCATTTATTGAATGTATCTGATACCAAAATCCTCTGGAGATGGTATGTACTGCATTCGACATTCGTGGGAAGGCAGTCTCTCATTACTGGGTGCCATGTCAGACCAAGATCAACAGAATACTCTAGTTCAATAGCTAAAAAGGTTAAAATGAGTTGAATTGTTAAGACAATGGTATCATCAAACTCACTGATGTAGGACAACAGTCCAGCATTATAATACCAAAGTGTATTGCCAATCAAACATTTCCTGTTTTGTGTAGGAGTTTGGAGCACACAGTGGTATCTTGGTTTAAGAACAGATTAGTTTATGAACAACTTGGATTAAGAAGGCTGCAAACCCGGGAGTAGGTGTTTTGGTTTGTGAACTTTGCCTTGGAATAAGAACATGTTCCGCTTCTTGTTGAGTTTGTTCCATTTGTAAATTGAGTCCCCCGCTGCTATGGGAAAGCACGCCTTGGTTTAAGAACACTTTGGTTTAAAAACAGACTTCCGGAATGGATTAAGTTCGAAAAACCAAGGTACCACTGTATGGTCTGTAGCCTATGATGAGCACCGTATTGCTTTTAAAGGAATGCACATTTAGATATGATGCCCATAAAACTTTATGTTATGGGAGCGGCATACTTAAATAAATAAATAAATAAATAAATAAATAAATAAATAAATGCACACAGGTGTGCAGTGCATTGAAAGAAATGCAATGCAAACAGGCCACCTGCAGTGGAATGGGATATGCATCTGAACACACGAGATGGAATCAATATCTATTTAATGGCATGCTGAGAGATGTATTGTCACTGAGAACTAGTGGGATGTCATGGTTAAGAGGGTACACTGTTAGCACACATTCTTGGCTCAAATTTCCACCCAGTCACAAGCTCCCAAGGTAGGCTTAGGCAAGTCACGATGACCACGGCTTCAGCCCTCCTCTATCCCTGCCACTTGAAGTTCATAATACTGGCCTATCTCACATGGCTATTGTGAGGATTACTGAGATAGCATAAGTGGAGGAGTCTGAAAAGATAGTCCCAGTGAGCAAAAAGAGAGAGACAGCAGTATCTCTTTACAAATTGCCTCCATCTTCTAAACTTTACTGGAAGGAGTTTGCTCACGCATTTATGCACACCTCTTAATTCTTCATCAGTTGATTCCTTAACACTTGACGATTAGCAGCTGAATGCATGAACTGACTCTCTTGAAAAGCCCTGCATTAAGTGTCACTGTAGCAAAACTTTCTATGTTTAGTCTGTGATGGCTCATTCGCACATGCATCATTTGCTGTTGCAATCGCAAAGGGATGAACATCAATGTGCTAGCCAGCCCAATCCAACTTTTCAGTTTTAGATGTATTATCTAATCCTGATTCTAACACCTTGGTTTCAGTTGTATATACTTATACAATAATATAATAGTATAACTTACCTGGGAGTAAATCTTATTAAACTCAAAAGAATTTAGGAGCAATCCAGTGTTGCTAGGAATGGGTGGTTAAGGATTCAGCAGGTCTCTTTCTGATGAGCCCTGCTGGTGTGGGGTGAGGGGTTCTGCCACTGCATTAGCCTCTGTTACACTTGCCCAAGGCACAGGCTGTTTTGGAGATACCATGATTATGGTAGCCAGAGCAAGGCACTGAAATAAGACCAGGAGGGCTTGGGCTGTGGCAGTGGCCAAGTGACTGCCAAGGAAGAGTTAGAATTGCTCTGACCTTTTGAGACATGCATAGGTTTGTACTGTTAACTGCTAAACATACAAAGAAAAAATTACAATCCCTAGTCATATAACTGTTACAATTTTGTGTCTGAAGCCTTAAAATGTACCACAGACAACTTATGCGTATAAATTATTATTATGTGTTGATTTCTTTTTTTTAAAAAAGGTACATGTCATTTTTATATTATTTTGTTTTTATCAGCATATCGCTCTATGACTTACCGTATTTTTCGTCCCATAGGATGCACCTAGTTTTTTTGGGGGGGAAATAAAGGAATTTCCCCCCTTTATTTCCCCCCCCCAAAACCAGGTCGGGGAATCCAAACCAGGTCGGGGAACAGCGGGATGGTGGCGCTGCGCCTCCCCGCTGTCCCCCGAGCTTGTGGGGCTGCCCGATGTCTGCCCGAAGCGTGGGGTGCTCTGCTTCAGCGCGCCCCGTGCTCCGTGCAGCAGGCTGCTATCCGCAGCCTAGGGAGCCCTGCGGGAACTCCCGTGGGCTCCCCAGGCTTGCTGATAGCTTCCTGAAGCCTGGAGAGCGAGAGGGGTCGGTGCGCACCGACGCCTCTCGCTCTCCAGGCTTCAGCGAAAGCCTGTATTCGCCCCATAGGACGCACACAGATTTCCCCTTCATTTTTGGAGGGGAAAAGGTGCGTCCTATAGGGCGAAAAATACGGTATACGTAGATCCTGGCTGTCCTGGTTAATACAACTCCATCATAATAATGGTTGACTGAACTAAAAGTGGGGGAAACTTAGTCATATAATAACAGATCAGTTACAATACTCTTGACATTAACAGAATTGTAATGAACTGTGATTCCAAACTGAAGCATGATGATTATGTTTTGGGGCCCCTGGTTAATTTCCAGACTTAAATATCTTCATTACTTATGAGCAAATTGGTTAATCTACTTTAGGGATTTTCTTTAAGCCTAATTTCCATTTTATACACAGAATCTGAAGTAATTGCCTGCAGTTAGTTGACATACACGATCAAACCTTCCTTTGGTCTAAGTTAAATCAGCTGTATGTAAATGTTACTTTGTTCCAATTTACAAAGGTGCAAGCAAGATCTAAGATAGGAGTGTGGTCTCTGGGGTTGCAGGAACCACAATAGTTTAAAGCATGACACACCATATAATGCAACATTATATGGAACCAATGTCAGAACAAGAGATTCACGCTGGAAATGTCAATATGCTTTGTCCTAAATTTGTACAACTCAGAATAAAGAACAGCCCCCCGTTCCAGTATCGGCTGCTGCTGGGTAAGTTCTGGTGCATACACACAGTTTACAACACATCCATAAGATCTTCCTGATTACTTTAAAGGGTGGGTCCACATGTGTACCATTGAAGTGTATGGGAAAGCTGTTGAGCTGATATGTGTGGCTCAAGCTTTGGACTGGAATGTAAGGAAACAGGAATAATAGGAACTGTACGTGTCTAACTATTTGGTCACGGTTGTGGGCGCTCAGCACATCTGAGACAGACACACCACACTGTTCATGTTCACAGTGCCCTGCTTCTGCATACCAGTTGCTGGAAACAACAATTTGGGAAAATGCTGTTGCACTCAGGGCCTGCTTGTGAGCTTCCCATAAGCATCTGGTTGGTCACTGTGAAGACAGGATGTCAAAGTGGGGCCTCTGGGCTGATCCAGCAGGGCTCTTTTTCTGTTATTATGTGAGGACAGTGCTTTCAGGCATGCATTTTAAATTTCAGCTCTATTCATGAGCCAGAAAGCTCAGCAAGTGAGTGGGCCCTTATTTTCCACCAGTACCTGGGATCTATAAACCTTCAGTATACACAAACCACAGATGGGAGACTTCCAAGTACGCCAAGACAGAAACAACAAATCACAGTTCTCTGGTGGGAAAGCCTGTTTTAGATTCTGTATCTTTCATTGGAGAGTTGAATGAAGAACAATAGGCAACGACAGCAGAGGAGGCTGGCAGGTATGTAAATAGGAAATGCAAAAGCCTTTACCATAGCAGGAGTCGGTGACAGAGCAAGAAGCTGCGAAGTCCAGCTGAAGGAAAGAATCCTCATTGACAGCAATGTCAGTGGTGACAACATAGCGAGTGCTTGCTTTCTCAATGAAGACCAGGGCATCCCCAGTAGAACCACACACTGGCATTTTTGTTCCTCCAGGGTGGAGGAGCCATTTCTTGCTATCCAGGGTACTGAAATCATCTTCTAAGACTGTGTTGCCAGAGATGTTTCCGCCAATAAGGATCTGGAACACAAATGCAAGGGTTTGCTTACTTTTAAAAAGTTGAAACAGATGCTGAAAAAGCAGGGGCTTCTTTACTTTTCTTTCCAAGCACGCCTAAGTTATTGCTGATTAACACGGGGGCTATTGACACTTATTTCAATACTTCCTGATTGTTGTCAGCCCACACTGAATGTATGATGAGGCCACCAACAAAGCTCTACAACATACAGGTTATGAGCTGGCCCCTTCAGTCAAATGAATGGTCAGAAGCTTTTGGTGTGGCATGATCAGAAATGGGGTGGTGGTGGTGGAAAGAGCATGGCTCCAGGATTCCTCCCCCCCACCAGAGCAGGCATGTTGATGTCATCTGTTGAAAAGCCAGTGTAACTGATGGATCTGCCTTGCTTTCACAAGTGAATAGTTGATAATGAAGCTTTCAAGTTTCATGGTTGTTTGTGGCAAATTAGCATGGAACAAGAAAAGCAATCAAGCAATTGTACTTCTCTGTAATATTGTTTTGCACTTCTAATTAAAAGCTGAAGGTTGCATTGCACCTGACTGAAGATTTATTGTGGAAGCTCAAGGTGTTTTACAAGTCGAACCTGCAATGGTCAGAAGTAAGCACCGCTGAGTTCAATGGAGTTTATCTCAGGGAACTATGCACAGGACTGGAGTAACGCCACAAGGTTGATCAGGGATGTGAAACTAGCCCATTTCTTATGTGCAAACCACTATGCCACTATTTGCCACATCAGCTGCCTAAATTTTTTGGTTCTCTGGTCTGTTGTGATGATCTTGTGCCCTTCAAAATTTACTACTATACCACCAAGCATGATGAACATAGTAGAACACTCAGATGACCAGAACTCGCCCTATCATTAGGCAGATTGAGGCAACTGCATCAGCAGCAGAACTGGGAGGCAGCCTCCTAGCTGGTCCTCCTGAACCTTTCTCTCCCAGAGGACCTTTCTCCTGTTTTGCACACCTATAACTGCCCTGTGATGTTCAGGTGCAGTGGAGAATGCTATCCTGTTGCCAGTACTAAAATAAGATTCTACAGCCAGACCAGTCAGTGGGGGCACCATCTTGTTCTTTGCCCCAGGTAGTGACATGCCTTGGACTGTGCAGATGATTGAGCAATGTTGACTAATAATGTAGAAAACACCACCAGGAGTATCACATCTAATTACCATATGTTCTGGCGTACAAGACGACTTTTTATCCCTGGAAAATTGCCCCAAAAGTCGGGGGTTGTCTTATACGCCGGGTATACGCGTTGGGAAGGAGGAGAGGGGAGAGCAGAGGCGCCCCTTCTGCCGTCACTCCTCCTCCCTCCCCACAGAAGGGGATGCGGAAAGTCCTTCTGAGTGCGGTGTTCGCCCGCCTGCCAAACGCCTTGCCTTGGGCTGCTGCTGCTGCTGCTGCGACGGCAGAGGCAGCGGAGGGGTGTGTGCTCTGCCCCTGGCGGTGCTCAAACTCTAAAACTGAACAGCAAAAGTTGGGGGTCGTCTTATATGCCCCGTCGCCTAATACGCCGGAATCTACGGTAGTCATGTACCATTCTTATTTAGTAGTATGTAATCATCTATATGAGGCTTTGTTCAGACTTGTTTAGAGGAGAATATCAAAGATTATGCAAATCTTCAAATATAAATTGTATAAGGAAAGACTGGAGATAGCAGCAGGACATGAAGGAATTATTCAAACATTTATAAAAGGGTGCCACATTTTCCATTAATTTTGGGAGAAAGTTGTTATAAAGTACTACGTAAGTGGTATCATACTTCAAAAAATCTGGTGCTATTTTATGGTTAATAGGCACATAGAATCATAGAGTTGGAAAGGAACACAAGTGTAATCTAGTACAACCCCTTGCAATACTGGAATATTTGGCTCAGTGTGGGGCTCGAACGCACGGCCCTGAGATTAAGAGTCTCATGCTCTACTGACTGAGTTATCCAGCATCCTAGGATAATTATTAATAAATGGTGGAGGTACACAGGTGTAAACTCAGATGCTTTTCACACGTGGGAGAGGGTATTTCAAGATTAAGAATGACTTACCTAAGATAGCAGAAGTTATTAAGATACACTGATTCTTAAAGTGTCCCTGTAAGAAGTAACCTATTGGCTTGGGTAAGAATTGATTACAAGGACTGAACTTGTAAAACACTGAACCCTTAGTTGAGGAAGAGCTTTAAAAGGTCTGGAATTTGTGTAATAATAATAATAATAATAATAATAATAATAATAATAATAATAATAATGGCATGGTTCCTATGTTAAGTGAATGGAAAGGAGGTTATGAAAAGAAAGTTTCCCATCCCCCTTTCCCCCTTGCAACCACCCTGAACCCCTAAATGCCTCTGCCTGCTCCCCCTGGATAATTTCGGATGAAGTGATTCCACTCTCTGCCAACAGGTCTCTGAATGCTTGAAAATTATTCATAAATGTTACTTGTACTTACTGATATAACATAGTCATAAGTGTACTTTTACCATTGCTCGTATCTTCACCAATGGTTAGGGTATTAAATAAACAGTAGGCACTTCATTGTTGCTGTTAGACTTAAATAATATCTAGTTTGTTGTCCCCTCCCCCCGGCCAAACTTAAAATTAATTATTTATATTTCTTCTAAATTCAGTTTAATACTGTTTACTTTGGCAATAGCTAATTAACAATGAGTAACAATGATCTTCTGAGCAACACTCTTTTCCCTTTAAGCAAAGAAAACAAAATTACGTCTTGTGTTCTCGGCATTTGCTTCTACCATAAATTTCATATCCAAATATCTGAGACCATTAACCAGAGGCAGACAACTCAAAATTTAAGTCACAATATATAAAATATTGAAAATGATTCCGGGCCCTACGCAACAGGCTCAGAGATTCACCCCTCATTCTCGTAAATCTTTTATGGAGATTTACATGACAAAGACTATGGACTATGGTTAGGTCACACAATCCCAATTCACATTTTCATATTGTGAATGTGCACTCAGCTAAATTCATTATCGAACACCTGTTGCTGGGGATTTTTATTTATTTTATTTGTATACCATTGAATCACAGTCATCTCTAAACAGTGGTCCACCCTCTCCCACAAAATGTTTATTGAATCGGCAGATTGACAGCACTCTGCCCATTGTCCTCTTTGGTGCTGTACACAGTCCAGATAAATGGGGAATATAAACACAGCCCCAGGCATTGGACCAGCTCTGACCAGCAGAGTTTTCAACTCCTCCTTACCCAGCAGAAGATCTGGGCCTGACAGCTTGTTGATCACCCCGCTGGAATGGGCCCAATGACTCTGGAGAAGCAGTTCTTTTAACAACAACAAACTTTATATTTGAGTCATGTTCGCTGTGATCAAAAGTTTCAAATGCATCCAGATCAGACTGTTTAAAATATATGTTCCTCTTGGTTAGTGGAAAGCAAAAGTTTGTGACTTCTTAAGGGAGAACACATGCTCTCCATGCAGAAGGTCTCAGGTTCATGGTGACATCTCTTATTAAAAAGATCTTCAAGAACAAAGTTAGAAAAGATCCCTGCCTGCATCTTTGGAAAACTGTTGCCGGTCAGAGTAGACAATGCCCTGGCTCTCCTCCTGACTTAAATTCTACCTTTCTGCCTCCACACCCCATCTTTTCCTTGCTTTCACCAGCCAACTATTTAGCAGAGGGGCATGAAAATGTACAACATGACAAAGGGTAAAGTTTTACTACACATTAGTGTACAAGTAAATTAACTTAACATGGAGTATTCTTCCCTCCCAGCAGCTCCATGTTTCTCATGAAGTGAAGTTCTGCTAATCATGTAAAGTAGGGAAAGTACAGGGAACAGTATTCAATCAAAGGTACTTGCTTTCCTCAATAGAAAGGATTACATACCTGATCAATGACCCACGGGCTGTAAAAATGTCCATTCTCAGATGGTTGCCACCAACGCAGACGACTGGAGGGAGAACGAGCTTTTAAGGGGATTTCTAGGGCAATGTACCGTCCTACGTTGCTCGAGTTGCTAAACAGAAACTCCTGCAGAAGATTCCATGTGAGGCCTCCATTGAGAGAATACTGTAGCAAAACAGGCTGGCTTCTGGGATCTGGTGCTGCCTTACCACATCCCAGTCTCATGAAGAATTGCACAAACCTGTAACATTGGTACAAATGACAACAACAAAATAATAATAATAACAAGAAGGAAAGTGTCATAAATCAAAGACAAGATGAAGAAGCTTGTCTTACTACCATGAAGGAATCGGCAGCTCTAGCCTCATGATAGAGAGCTGGGTTTTGTTTTAAGTACAGAAAACAAATATTCCATAGTGGGAGCCAAGTACTGGTTTGAGACAACTTGAATTGGGATTTAATAGAAGTTGCATGGCACCCTCTTTTTAGGTCACCATTTTTAGTACATTACACTGTTGTGATGATGATGCATTTGGCTTATAAGCTGAAGGGGCATCACAGAGCAGAACAAAGCTATTTATTTATCCTCCAGGCATTAGCATGCAATTGATAGACAGATTTATTTATATAATGCAGATCCCAGTACATTTGATCCTGCATTCAAATTTTCACAATTTTAAGCTCAGAAGCCTAGATTATGAAGACAAAAATTCAGCCTTAGGCTATAGTCATTTGTTTTATTAATACAAGGGAGAAAATAAAAATCTCAGGCTTCTCAGGATTTGGGATCTGCAAAAACACAACCTTTTAAAACACAAGAAGTGATTACACATTGTGAGTGTCTGTCTGTGTGTGTGTGTGTGTGTGTGTGTGTGTGTAAAATTACTAAAAGATTTATGGAATTACTCTGCACTGAAACCAGAAACTTACAGTACTATTTCATTAAATACAGAGGTTGATTCTAAGAGAAACAACCCAGAAGCATACTCCACTTTGATATGCACTCTTAGATTAAGTGTATCAGATATTTTCAACACGGCTGCAGTGAATTTGCCACACAATTGCATGCTTTCTCATTACAGCTGATCCCCTCCTTGGAGTGAATTCCACTTTCAATCTTAACCGCAGCTTCATCTTTAACTGTAGTTAAGACTAGTCAGGTTCCATCTTATCAAGGGTTTGCTAAATAGCTTCAAATCCTGGCCCCCGGTTGGCTAATCATAGAATTGTAGAGTTGGAAGGAACCCCAAGTTTCATCTAGCCCAACCCCTGAAATGCAGGCATCTCAGCTAAAGCATCCATGACCAGTGCTTAAAAACCTCCAAGGAAGGAGAGTCCAGTACATGCTGAGGGAGTCAGTTCCACTGTTTAACAGTTACAGATAGGTAGCCGTGTTGGTCTGCCATAGTCAAAACAAAATTTTTTTTTTCCTTCCAGTAGCACCTTAAAGACCAACTAAGTTAGTTCTTGGTATGAGCTTGTGTGACAGAGAAACCAGTAGGAGAACACTTCAATCTCCCAGGACATTCTATACAAGATCTCAAAGTAGCTGTATTACTACAAAGGAATTTCAGAAATAGACTGGAAAGAGAAGCTGCTGAATTGCAACTCATTACCAAACTTAAAACCATGGAGAGACCTGGTCTGAACAAAGACATTGGATTCTTATCTCATTATACATGACAAAGCCATTTTTCACCTTCTCACCCCTTGCTTTTTCCTGTAAGACCTATTGCAGTCGTTAAGAGTAGTCAACAGGCTCATCACAGCTATCTGCCAACCACCCATTCCCACCACCCTTCTGAGTAATACCCCTCCCCACCTTCTCACTATATAGAAGGATCTGGCAACTTCTGTTTCAGTGTATCTGAACCACTGTTTAACAGTTCTTATTGTCAGAAAATTCTTCCTGGTGTATCTTTAACTGTATCCTAATGTACCCTATAATTGTAGTCAAGGGGGAATTTGCTGGAATGGGATGGCAAGAGACCTTTTGGGCTTTTTTGTGTGTGTGTTTACTGCACATATATCTTTCTTCTCTCAAGATCATGGATTCAGGCTGCCATTGTACCCATGCACACACATACAAAAGCCCTCATTTTTGTGTGTTCTCTCTTATAAAAAGCTCCCTGTATTGAGGAAACAAGCACATCAAACAGGAAGGTTCTCTTCCCACCACCCGCTGCTACGCTAGTTTTCTATTTACAGGGAGTTGTGCTTTATTTTATTCTTAATGGTGTATGAACATTTAAAAACATGACCCTCCACTTTCAGCCTGAATTTGCAGTCAATTCTACCATCTCAAGATAATCCCTCTGCATTCGGCTGAGTCTATAAACCACCTATTTGCTAATTTCCATATACATTGCCTTGGTAGTTGCAATGAGTTTTCATGTTTATCTCATGTTAGATTTTCCATGTGGTTCACAAGGCTGAATGTTTGCTGTTTATTGTTGTGGTGCACACAGTTACAGCTGCCTTTACCCAAGTACCTCATTACTTTGAGTACAATGGCTAACAATTTCGGTCTTCTATCCTATCTCTCTATCTATGCTTTGTGGGTAAATGGGCTTCCAGAGGGATTTGCTGTACAAGGGGAATGCCAAGAAACCCACATACTAATAAGTCAATGAATTCAAGTACTCAGGTATATTGTTAGTTCTTATCACTAACGTTGTTCTTCAGAACATGGAGCATTTCAAGCATCCTGTTCCAAAGAAACCTATTATCAATGCCGTAAAACAACACTGGGGAGCTATATGTAGCAGCCCATCAGCTGCAATGGACTAGATTTATTGCAGGCAAGACCAGGAAATTTGTCCTCATATGTACACAGTACTTCAGCGAAGGCAAGACAAGTCTCTTTTAACAAGCTTCATGCACCGCTTGTTACCTTCCTTCCATTTTCATTGTTGATGACAAAGTAAAAAAGGTTTCAAAATAAATGTTTATTAGTCTAGCAACTTTCTACAACAGCTTTTCAAATGGAATCTAAGGTACAATTCTGCACCGTGTCATGTGCTTAAACACAACTGGAAATAAACAGCCAAATGTGGGGGGTGGGGATTTTTTATTATTATATTGAGTTTATGGCCTGCTTTATCCTGAAGGTTCGTTTTGTTATCCTTTGGTAACATAAAATAAAACAGAGGGATGTCCTTGGCTTATCCCAGCCATTAAATGTCTGCTCTTACAGAAGTGTCTCATGCCAGTCCTGAAATATGCTTAGCTTTGGGGAACAGTCATAGCTTTAGTGGTAGAACACAAGTCTTGGATGTTACCAGGTTCAACCCCTGACTTCTCAGAAAGACCTTTCCCTGAGACCTTGGAGAGATCCTGCCAGTCAAAACTGATACTGGGTCAGAGACATCAACAGTCAGGCTATATCAGGCAGCTACATACGTTCACCTTGCAGACCTCTAGGGAAGTTTCTGAAAACCGAAGCAAGTAGCTTGTTTTCTTAACCTGGATTCAAACCTGGTATGTGGGTAACACTGTTGAAAGGGCCTTCTTGGCTGATGTAATCCCTGCCAGGCTGAAGTATGTAAACTGAGCCCAAACCTGTTTTTTTAAGGCCATGACCAGCACTTGGAATTGTTTTCACAAAGCTATATTAAAAGCCAGTGCAGCCTCTGGAACAGAAATGTAATACGCTCCCAGAAGCATTAACCTTCAGTGAAGTGATCTGCTTTGTCTTGCAGCAGCTGCAGCCTCTGAACAGTCTTCAAAGGAAGCCCTATCAAGAGCATGTGAAAGTAGTCTGGCCTAAAACTCAAACAGATGTGAGGACTAGTTTCCAGATCCTAATCTGAGAGGAAATGTTGCTGTTTTATTGGGGTGCATGCATTGCATCACCCCACACTCAAGAATACTGGGAACTGTAGCTTGTTAAAGGTGTTGGGAATTATAGCTCAGGGGTAAACTACAGTCCTTAAGATTCAGAGAGGGTAGCCAAAATGTACTTAAAATGTGTGGTGTATATGCATCCCTAATACAGTGCAACCTAAATTTGCTGGTTATGTGACTGAAACCCACTTGAAAATAGTGACAATCTAGATATTTTATGGTAATATGCAAAAATTGAAGGTAACATATGGTAACCCATATGGCATGTGTAGAGTAGCTTCCATCCAGTTTTTATTACAAAGCATAGCTCTCACTATTTGGGTCTGTTTTACTTCTTTTATATCCATGTGGTATGGAATGAACAAGGGACGCGGGTGGCGCTGTGGGTTAAACCACAGAGCCTAGGACTTGCTGATCAGAAGGTCGGCGGTTCAAATCCCCGCGACGGGGTGAGCTCCCATTAGTATGGAATGAATATTCTATTGGTCTGTGACTTAGTAGGAGTCAATTCATAAGTCCAAAGGAAAAAAGAAACTTAAAAAGAAGGGCAGGATAATAGACTAAGAGCCACCCTGCGCTTTGTAAACAAATGTTTAATTTCAAACTTGCTTATGTTCTTTTCCTGTCTAGATTTTTGGACATAGTCTCTTTCATCAAATAAGTTCTAAGCAGGTCCAAAATGACAATACGTAATCTTTAACTTTAAAATGGGTGTTTTTAAATAGCTCTACCCGAATTAACTGGTGACAGCTTGATTAGATTCTGTCAGTGAATTATTGTAAACAAATGCCTGCAATTCAAGGCAAGCTTCAGATATTACAGAAAACAGAATGATGAATGCAAAGTTACTCTGGTAATCAACACTGCAGTTCCAACAATGAT
Source organism: Podarcis filfolensis (assembly GCF_964270895.1). Classification (NCBI taxonomy): domain Eukaryota; kingdom Metazoa; phylum Chordata; class Lepidosauria; order Squamata; family Lacertidae; genus Podarcis; species Podarcis filfolensis. Next base: position 6,379,247 of record NC_139612.1, read on the forward strand.
TCATAGTGGAGCTTCCTATTAACAGAGCACTTAGTATGCAATATATTTCAGTGTGATGGGATTAATATGCTATTTATCAAGGCAAATGTCCTAGGCAAGATGCTGACATCCTAATCTTGCAGACCACATTTTGGTGCATTCATCAAAGACTCGCCTTAAATGGCAATGATTGAGGTTACTATCAAAATCATACGAAGGGCAGAGATGGCACAAGGCATTTTGGTGCCTAAGGCAGAAAATGCAAATGGCATTCCACTTATCCAACAGTCTGTGGTGGCAGAAATGTAATAATAAATTTTAAAACTATACTTCGCAAGCCCTTTAACAGTACCCCAATATATATTGCTTGGTCAGGCTGTCTCACCCTGCTACATAGTGTCAAAACACCAGACTCATCAGTGGGTAGATTTTACTGGACAACATTAATCCTGAAATTTATTCTAGTCCTAGTAGCCTTCACTGGGGGCGGGGGGGATAGACTCTGAGTGACAGCACTTGGGTGCTAAACTCTCTATGGATTGACTTCCAGAATTCTACTGCAACCAAGTTCTCTTTGGTTGGTGGGGTAACATGCTAAAACTTAAGGAACACAGAATGCATTGCTGGGGATAGAACTCAAAGTGGGGTGAGCATTTCTTTGTTTTTTTGGGGTATGACTCGGTCCAAAATGCGTCTCAAATGAGTCCACATTAATGCATCTAGCATAAGAGAAGTATACAACACTCTTCATCCACAAATACTTGACTGTCTCAATTAAAATTTGGAAACATTAAAAAAAGGTTACCTGGCTTGTGACAAATCCAGATCTCTTGTCATCAACATGCGCAAGCCTTCTTCATTAAAGAACAGATTGTTTCCTCCAGACAGGACCCCACATTTCCTGGATGGCTTTCCACCACTCACCAACAAAAATCTATCAGATTCCAGCTGACCTGAGTGCAAGGGACACAGTTATTTAGGATTTACCCTGTGGCATTTCAGTTAAGTGAGAAATGACTAATAAATCATCAGTTGTAAAGTGGGGGAAAAATTGTACAAGCACTTTTCAACCATAACATCCTTCCCAGAAACCACCAGAAAAGCAACATTAAATAAAATACACAACCATAGCTTATGTTTTTCAGCCTTCCAGGAATTGCACTCCAATACATGTATACTCTGGGACGCCTAGGACTTGCCAATCACACGGTCGGCGGTTCGAATCCCCGCGGCGGGGTGCGCTCCCGTCGTTCAGTCCCAGCGCCTGCCAACCTAGCAGTTCGAAAGCACCCCCGGGTGCAAGTAGATAAATAGGGACCGCTTACCAGCGGGAAGGTAAATGGCGTTCCGTGTGCTGCACTGGCTCGCCAGATGCAGCTTGTCACGCTGGCCACGTGACCCGGAAGTGTCTGCGGACAGCGCTGGCTCCCCCCGGCCTATAGAGTGAGATGAGCACACAACCCTAGAGTCTGGCAAGACTGGCCCGAACAGGCAGGGGTACCTTTACCTTTACCTTTTACATGTATACTCAGACGTAAGTCTGACTCAGTTGAATGGAACTTACTCCCAGGGAAGGAGGTTCAGGAGTGAAACCTCTACATATAAATTCACACAAAACCCCCCAGATATTTGCAGTGGGAGTGATGGAGGGGATTTTGCATGGATAATCTCCCAATCTATATTTCAGATTTGGATAGTGTCTTCCATTAGGAATGAACTGGGGGTGCATTCAGTTATATGTAGCCTCTTGGCTTTCATTCTAAATGCCTGCAGATCACGCCTGTTGTTTATGGTCGCTAATCATGAAAGCTAACTTCCAAGCAGATATGAGTCGGAATCAATACCATAGTATGGGTTGTAGCTTATGGGTAGAGCAATTCTAAGTATAGGAAGAAAGTGGAAAGATGTTGCCCCATTCTGAACTCTGTTCAGGAGCAGGCCTACTGCCAGCTGAGCTGACCAAAGTCTGGCAGAGGGAAAACAAGCCTTTAAAAATGCAGTTAGACTAACAGTACCCTTTTTGCCAGTATAAGTTCTGCTGAGTTGCCAGGCCATGTGACTGGGCTGAAAAGAGGCTTGAAATAGGTCTAAGTCTCCTCTTGCCTCTTGCTGCCCTGGCCCCAGAATGCTTCCACTTTTTGGATTCATGTCAGCTTCAGTTCTGCTGGTTGAACCCTACATGAGCGTAGCCCGGCTCAGCTGGGTTGACTGAGTTACACTGGCATAGCCCTAGCTGAGTCCCATCTGCCTATTCTAAACTCACTTATCTTGGTGGTTCTTAGGTTTGGATTGCACTGTTAACTCACACACACAGCACACCCATTGAACTCAATGGGCAAAGCTAACTTAGAATCAATAGGAGAGATTTGAACATGCACAGTTTTGTAAAAAGGAAACCACTTCAGAGCCAAAGTAATAATTCCAATTTCAAATGTCAATGCAAAAGTGCCACTCTGCCAACTCCACCAAGGCACTCTGTGTAAGCTGTTTCTCTGCCGCTGCCATGTAAACATAGCAAGCGGGCAGCTTTCTTCAGGGAATGCAGCGTAGCCTAATGGTTGAGAACAATTTGAGAAAAACTTGACAGGGTAATTCTATTCTGTTTGGAAGTCTGTTTTGATGGGCAGCTGTTGGGGCTGAATTCGTTTTGGTTCTAGCTGGTCCCACTGCTGAAAAGAGGCTTGCAGGAGCATTTACGTGGCCAGGATTTGTTGATGGTGAGGGCCCGCCCTTTATATTCTAAAAAGGCATGCAAATTAAAATACTTGGGCTTCCTTTTAAGAATGTACGCTTTCACCTTGAGGACTCATTCCCAAGTTACTCTCCTAATGAATTAAAACATAATCAAACATATAACACAAGGCAGAACAGATGCCATTCCCTGCCAGCCAAGAGAAGCTGTTGGAATCTGTCTCCAAGTACATTTGAACTTCCCTTCATTTGCCTAACTCTCTGGAAAGGTGAGTTTCTCGGCTGATAGTCTCTTTCTAATCCCTGACATCTTCTTACAAGCTGTTGGGAAGAAAGGAAGCCACCTATTTGCTTGCTCGGTGGAAAGCAACAGCTGCCAGAGAGGATGGGAAGGGAACTTGAGCTGGTGCAGGATATGTGCGCAGGAGGGGCAGGATCTAACTAGAACACAACGTAGAGTATCTCACTGAAGTAAATGGGACTAAAGTGTGCCTAGAAACCAAGAAGAAGTTGACTTTAACAAACCTTTAAATGGTTTGAGGGCACAAAATATTACAAAAAAAGTCCAAGCAGAGGTACCTTCAAAATCATCCTTCAGAAAGTCGGGATTCTTGGTGCTTATTCTACAGGTTGGTCCGGAATAGCCAGGATCACAGATGCACTTTGTCCCATTGACACAGCTGCCATGACCATTACACATCTCCTCACACTGTGGCCCAATATACACATTGTCAATGGCCCAGGTCACAGGTTGAGACGCAGCAGGATAAAATCCCTGGTACCATCTGAACCTCACTAATCTGGAAGAAAGCAATGCCTTTTATATTAGCTGATCTTCTACTGCATTACGTTTATGTAAAGTCTAAAATATGCTCATGCTTTTATGGCACAGAGTATTGGTAGGCAAAGCAAAGCTTGTGGGATGCATCCAACCTGCCATATTCATCCTACAGCCCACCTAACCATGTGTTGATACCTTGCTTGAAATTGCAATATAAAAACTACAAAATATATCATACAATTAAGAATAAAAACAAACCAATAATTCCCCCCTCTCGAGGCCTGGTTGAAGAGGAACGTTTTTGCCTGGCGCCTAAAGGTGTATAATGAAGGCGCCAGCTGAACCTCGCTGGTGAGAGCATGCCACAAACAGGGAGCCACTGCAGAAAAGGCCCTGTTCTCATGTTGGAACTAATGACACCAGCCAGGCACCCTCGCTGCATTGTTTTAGAAGTCTGCTAAAAACTTATTCATTTCAAAAAGGCTTCCAAGACATATAATTTAGTTTTTGGCAATTGTTTTTTTAAAGTTTTATTGATCTTACCAGTTTCATTGCTAATTACCATATTTTTCCATGTATAAGACTAGGTTCCCCCCCTAAAGAATAATGTCAAAAATTAGGGGGCGACTTATGTACAGATACATCTCTCCCCATTTTCTTAAATCTGAGTCCCCCCAAATAGGGGGGGGGCGTCTTATAGATGGAAAATACGGTATCTTATGTCTATTTCTTTTTTGTGTGAAATTTAGCTGTGTTTTATTAATAGTTTTATTATGTATAACAACTCAGAGAGTTGGATGACTAAATAGTTTCTCAAACCTTCAGAATAAACAAATACTGCAAAAGAAAAAAAAAAACTATTCTGCATCCATGCTGAAGTGCAGGCAAATAAGTTACGTGCCAGAGAATGGTATTCATCTGGGTCTCTTCTCCAGAAGGATTACTCAAGGAGTATAGAAATGCTTTGTGATTTTGGGTTGGAAAAGCAGATATGCACAGTTAAAGGCTTTCCAGACATTCAGATGTTAACAATAATCAAAGATGCATGCACATATTTAAAAATTAAATCTTTCATTTAATTATTCAACATCAGGGTTTTTCCCCCCAGACTTTGTTCCAGTTCCTCATATATGATCATATGAGCTGCTGTGTTTCTCTACCAAATATGAGGTCACTTGCCCAGTGGGAACGCTTTCTCCTGTGGCAATCTCAAAGCTGGTTATCACGATATGTTTTAAAGACACAGGATGTTTCATATGAGTGTCTCCAGTTGCCAGAAATGATCCCTAATATCCTGAGTGATACATGCACCATGGCTCTGAGACAAGTCTATGGCTTTCATAAGTTTCATCATTCACAGGCCTGGTTCTGAATTGGACTGCAATTCAAACATGACATCTCCATGGCATTTCAGGCTTGATTCAGAGTTTCTTATATCTTTAAAATATAATGCAAGAAACACATGTAATGTATAAACTGTGTGCCATCAGCATAATAATGATACCTTGCTCCCAGCTCTTAATGACTGCTCCGAACAGCCTCATGTAGATGTTAAATAGCACTGGGGGGCAGGTAAGTACCCTGTGCACAGGGTACCAAGGAGCTGGGAGCCGAGAAGCACTCATCCAGTGCTACTCTCTGTCCATGGCCCTGAATATAAAAACAGAACCATCATAATATGGTGCTTCCAATACATAGCCCACTGAACTGGTCCAGGAGAACACCATGGCCAATGGTATCAAAAGCTGCTGAGAGACTGAGCAGAAGTTAACAATGTCACATTCCCCTGTCCCTCTCACAATAAAAGGTCATCCATCAGGGTGATGTTTTTCGTGCTTTGTAAATCACCTGGAAGCCACCTGGGTATATAAATATACAAATAACCAGCCAGTCTTTGTGTACTAAAGAGCAGTAGTGCTGAAAAACGGATATAAAGAGAAAAGCTAGGTGAGCAGTGTCAAGTACTTACCCGCAAAGGTGTAGCTTTCCAAAGTGGATGACTTCTCTTCTCCATCCCTGGGTCGTTCCGGCATAATAAGTGCTGCTTGGATGATACTCTGTAGAGCATAGAGAACTGAGGTAGCTGCTGCTACTATAACATAAAGGAAGAAGCAGGTGCCAGGTTGCCCCCAAATCTCGGGAGAATTCAAGTTTCACTGGGTCAGCAGATGAGCTATCAGTGGTGCATCCAATATTAATCTGAAGTAGAATAAAACAAAACCTAGAAGATTGCATGGCCTACATTTATGGATGCTTTGCCACTAGCCAACTCTATAAAAAGGGTGGATCCCTGGGCCAGAGGTTCAGAAGGGACTGTGTCTCCTGCTGTTCCCACTTAAGTAGGGCTTATGGCTACTGAGTCTTCTTTTCTTGCTCCTCATTGCCCTGTGCCATTCAGGTCTCTGGGCTGGCAGAAATATTAATACTGGCAGAGTGGGCAGAATTCTAGATCTCTGCAGGTGTCAACACCCACAGACCAGAGACATCATCCCAAGTGCTCAAACGCCATAACAGGGGATGAAGTTACAACATGAGCACTCCTTTCCCAGTTGTGCCTCTTGGAAGATCAGAGTGTTTTATTCATATCTGAAGGAGATAGGGAGAGCAAGACGGACAGAGCAACTATCTCCAACTAAGTTCTGCTTATAGTACTCGTTGAAATTAATGGGCTTAAGTTAGACAAGGTCATTGATTTAAACAGTTCTATTCTGAGCGGGGCTAGTACTGGATACAACTCAGATCAGTTATCCTGACCTCCCTTCCCAAAGAAATGTGTCTCTATAGGTTCCCAATGGAAGTCTTTACAAGAGAAAACTCATTAATTTCTCAAGAGTGTATAAAAATCTGCCCCACACATCACATTAGTACCACTTAGTTACCTTCAAATGTTAAAAATGATTGGAGAATTATTACACAGCAGAATTATAGTACCTAGCCAGTAGGAAGAAGCAAGTTAACTGAAGAAATTAAGGGTGCAGGTTCATTGGCTGATGGGCATTAGGGTAAGGTGAAAGATTTCAGAAGTGCAGAGGCATATGGAATGCTTTTGCACATTGTAGAAAGGCTCGGTTGAAAAACTGCTCTGCCAGCGAAATTCCTTTCATGGGTCCCTCAAAATCCAGTGGATTGTTGGGCAGTATGAAGAAGAGCACATATACACCAAATTCTGAACCACAGGATTCCACAGATACACTCACAAACATGCCAGAAATCTATGCAAGGACCAGACCTGATATAAGTAATTGCCCTCCCATTGACTCCAATGGGAGGCAGACGATGAATGGGAGGCAGTTAAATGAATTCCACTCTCCTGGTGCTATACTTTTTCTATCCCTCTCCTGAGCAAGGGATGGCTTGGATGCAATGGAACTGTACATTTCCCAGCCACAGCTTTAGCAAAGAAAAAAAAAAATAGTTCCAATGCCAGAGAAACAAGAGAATAAAATCCTGTGCCACATTATGTGCCTTGCCTTTTGAGAGTCCTCTTTCAGGGAACAGCTATAACAGTGCACAAACAGTTGTTTACATAAACTTCTAAAATACACCACTTATAGCTTTACAAAAGTAACCTTGATACTACTGAGAGGCATTGGTTCCGGGGGGGGGGGGTCTGTGTGTAAGGGCAAAATAATGCAAAGCCAGGAACCGTGAGAAGTGCCCATCTCCCATGAGGTGGAGGGCTGCTTACCGGGCTCCGAGAAGGATGTGTGATGGCTCTGGAGGTTTCCCAGGGCCCTTCAATGACCTTCCCAGAGCCTGGTAAGCAAGGAAAACCCACTGGGGGTGGGGGTGGGGAGGTAAATAAATAAATGGGGATTGGGAAAAGGCTAAGGTTGCAATCGTGTATGTAAAGTAAGAATAAGTTATGACCCCTTGTATTGTGGAAAAATGTCCACTTTGTTCCTACCTTTCCCCTGAGCTCTTTGAGGCAAGAGGGAGATATAAATGTGTCTGATAGACAGATGAATAAATAATGTACTGAACTAAATAGAAAATGAAACTATTTACGGTTGAAAATGTTAAATACTGAATATTAATCAGCATAATGCACATTAGTTTTCCATAACTAGGTCAAACACCTACTGATCTGGAATCCAAGAGACATGGTACAGCAGATCAAGTTCTTTGAATCCAGGAGTGTGGAATGGCAACTTTTACTGCATTATGCATAATGACTTCATGTTTATCAGCCTGTTCCAAGACCTCAGCTGAAGACATTTAATTTTTATAAAAGCAAAATGCCTTCGCCAGATGCCAAGATGTGTGTGCAGGTCTTATGGGGTAAGCGCACTGAAGAGTCATTCATGTCTGAATGTGACCTCAAAGGCATTTGTTGAACAAGCTTTTAATCTATATTTTAAAACAGAAAACAGTTTGCATTCTATATATTATTAATTAGTTGTCATGACAAATTGAAATGTGCATGAATACACAGCCAAAGCAAATTTTCTAGGAATACACAAGGCGTACGTTCAGCTGCTTCTTAAATGCACAACAATGTGCTGTGACTATTGATGTTCTGCATGTGCTAGCTGTATACAAATAAATGTGTGTAACCAGAGCTGTTTTTCACTATGAATGCTTCCCTTATTCTCTTATAGTGGCAATGGTGTCCACCTGAGAGGTGCCAGAATTGAGTTCTGCCAAGTTCTGGTTGAAAAAAAGCCCTGTGGGAAACGCACTTTGGTTGCAATTTTAAATTTAGACTCTCCAAAAATATACTAAGTCGTTCTCAGAGTACACCCAATGAAATCAACGGGCTCAAGTTAGTAACAATTGACTTCAATTAACTTAGAAGTCCATTGATTTCAATGAGTCTGCTCTAAGTATAATTTAGATGGTACATAGTACTTGACAACAGAAATATACGTTATGACAAGCATGAAAACAGTGCTTCTCCCATCCATTTATAATGCATATACAGTGGTACCTCGGGTTAAGTACTTAATTCGTTCCAGAGGTCTGTACTCAACCTGAAACTGTTCTTAACCTGAAGCACCACTTTAGCTAATGGGGTCTCCTGCTGCCACCGCGCCGCCGGAGCACAATTTCTGTTCTTATCCTGAAGCAAAGTTCTTAACCTGAAGCACTATTTCTGGGTTAGTGGAGTCTGTAACCTGAAGCGTATGTAACCTGAAGCGTATGTAACCCAAGGTACCACTGTAAATATAATGACACAAATATATTGCATATTTCTTTGCCCCACAATATCAAACAATGTGGAATGGGAAATACAAAATTAGGTGGTAAAACTAGACACACACAGACACACTTGTTCCCTTTATGGAAATTGTCTTTTTGCGCTTTTATAGGCTTGGATCCAGAGAAGCACCTCACACACCTGAAAAGTACCTCCACCTCCCCAGTCTAGCTTTCTGTGCAGTTCTGTGTTTCATATGAATCCATTCAAGAGTGTCTCCTGAACATCAGGAGAGGCTTTTCAGGGAGTTTGGGAAAGGGCTGCCAGGGACCGTCACCCTATGCCTAGCCATTCCACCGGTGCCTCTCCAGATCCAAACTGTGTTTTGTACGTGTGTCTATATGAAAGGGCAGACTTACATTTTTTGGGGTGCTGAAGCTTGAACTTTTATGGGGCCCCCTTTGCAACCAGCAACAAGGTCTGGGTAACCACTGCTATCGTCTTCAATCGGGATGTTACGTGACAGATCACCAAACCTTTGCAACATCTCTGCTACTGACTCTCAAACTTTGGGATTGTTGAAATATAAACCAATTTTTTAAAAAATAATCAATTTGAGTTGTGCAACTCAAATTGGGTCTAATGGACTCAAAAATTTTAAGCCGTGTGGACTAAATTCACTTCTGGGACCCCTCCAGCATTAGCAGCCCTGAAGCTTAAACTTCATTAGTTTCATAGATCTTCCCCTATCTGTATATAAAAAAGGGGGAAATGTACAATGAGATGACATAGCGTGTTCTCCTTCATGGAGAGCACGTGTTGCGGTGGGGGCCGCCAGGACACTCCAAAGTTGGGGGCGGGCTAATTGATTGTTGGCCACTGATGTGATTGGGGCTTCCCTTGTTGTTGGGATGAAGTTAATGTTGCCATTTGTTGATTGACAGCCAGAAATGCTAAAACTCCTTGCATGAGGCTAGGGCTTCCTCTTTTCGCCCGTGCATTGGATTGCCCGTCCCCCCCTCCCTAGAATTAGGGTTGTTCGCTTTGACCTTGCTATGCCTGTCATGGGGTCGTCTGCTCTTGGGGCAGGGGCCTGGTAGGAATTTTGTCCATCTGGCTGATTGGCTGGGGCCATTTGGTTTTTGCCTACTGCGTAGCAAATCGTCACAACTTGTAAGGTTGCGGTTAGGCATTGGTTTATGGTTTGGTTGGTTGAGGGGCATGGATTGGCTGTGCCTGCTCCTCTAATGCTGCTGCTGCAAGGGATTCCGTTAAAGCAATCGGGGGCTAACTATTGCCTGTCCACTCTGTCAAGGGGGCTTGGGCCATAGCAATGACCTCCTGGTTGCATTTGGGGAGGGCTGAGGGCAGGTTCCCTGCTCCGTCGCTACTCCCAAGTGTATTCCCCTTTTCTGACTTTCGCATCGTGCGGAATGTCAGTCTGTCCCCCATGGTGGGGGCAGATAGTCACAACCAATGCCTAAGCAACCACTCACATTTTTGTATTTTAATAAAGTTGTGGCCAAAATTATGCCAAAAACCTTAAACAAAAAATTCTGTGTGGTGTGTGAGTTATTGGGGTGGGCTGGGGACCTCAACACGCAACACAGCACCAGTGGGTTTTCTAATACATTGGACAGAACAAACTCAATATGGAAAGCCTTTTTTTCATCTACATTCTCCCGTCATTCACAACTTTCCCCTAAGGATACTGTAATGAACTATAATAACTACAATATAAAACGAGGAATAACGGGTCAAAATATTACAAAGTTTAGGTGAATGCATACTACGAATATAATTCTTTCCTTATTTCCATATGGGATTGGACTAATTCTAGAGATTCACATAGATTACATTAATAGGATTCCCTCCACTACCCTTTAATAACATATAAGAGAGGTAGGGAAATGTCAAAGCAAGACTAGCATTGACTAACACTCAATAAGCAGGAGAAGAACATAATGATAAGTACCTCAAATTGGATTATGGTGTTCTCATTCACGTTTAAATCCCTTGTAGTAATTGAATGTTCCCCAACTTCATTTGAAACAAATACCATCGCAGAATCTTCCTCCCTATTAAGAGAAACCAAAGTGATTATTTCATAGCTAAATTATTAACATACATTTTATATGTTTATTTAACTTACGAGAGGATAGCACATTCCACTTTTCTAGCATAAATGCACCACTATTAGTAAGTGAAACTTTCTTTTGGAATAGTCTTGGACATATTTGATGATACGTACGGTGCTCCTTTTGAAGAATATGGACAATAAAGCCCGATGTTGCCACCGGGATAGAAAAACCAATTGTCTTCCTTTGGACCAAAGTCGAAGGTATCCAGCAGGATTACAGGATTCTTAATGTTGTTTCCATCAATAATTAAATCATCTAGAATCCAGATTTCTTCTTTCTTACCTGGGAAAATAAACACCTATGTTGCTACTGATTTAATTGTTCTAGAACAGGAGAAAATAATTACACATGATAAGTTACCTCTAGGGTTGGAGGAATCTGTCAAATTCTGTTTTTCTCAGTTTCTTATATTTCCTTTCTTAAATGCAGTTCTCCACATTTCCACACCAGATTGCAAATTATTTTTAAATGACCTCGTAAAAATTCAGCAGCATTTTAGTGCAAATTTATCCCAATATACACTTGTTTGTATGCAGTTTTGCCTACAAAGGAATTTCCCCTTAAATAATGCATTTTTAATTTTTTTTTAACCAATATATGCATATTATGGACACTTCTTTTCACCAATATGCATTTTTGTACACATTAGTTGGTTGGAGAACTGCGTCACAAAATTCAAAGAAGTGTAAATGTCAAAGTATATCTGTGTTTTGGTTTTCATGTTATTTTGAAAAGGTTTGCTTTTAAATGTGAACTGAATTGATTTTGTTCCCCTATCCCAAATCATCACTATGCTTAACCTGTTTTTTCAAAAAATGTATTAAGATGTTACCATGCGACATAGTTTTCCTAGTAACAAACGTGGTACGTATGGGTAATTGTAGCCTGGCCTGAGGAGAAATCTTTAACTTATCTCTCTCTGTTGGGTACATTAGCTCAGGCACATCAAATTCATAACTAGTAACACCTCTTTGCTAGCCAGTCTCTGATGAGGTCTCCTAAGCAACCCCTTCACTGAGGACTGTGATTGGTTACTGATGACCCTGGATCCCTATAATCAGCTTTGGGTTAGCCAACAGGAAACCCATGGGTTTCCTGCTCCTTGTTGCCTCCAGCTCTGTGTCTCACCCACACATATTTGTCCACTTCCTGGATTGTCTTTCATATGTACAAGATAGGAATGTTTTGCTCATTTATTTATTCATTATAGGGATTTTTTACTCCACCCTTAAAACAGTTCCCAGGGAAGCTTTCAAAATACAGATGTCGAAGTTTAATTTTATAACATGCTGCAGGATTCCAGGCAGTATATAAATGAATATAACAGAGCAGAAGCCCCGTATAATCACACCATTTGAAATTAAGTAAAAAACACACACAATTATATACGATTTTGTATTATTTCTCATTACCACTGTTATAAGGCTGCCAGAGCCTGAACCGTGTAGCATTGGTTCGTGCTGCATATGGAAGCGGGATGTTAATGAAGAGAACGTCTGTTGTTTGAGTAAAATAAAACTCATCTATCAGGTGCCAAGTGACGCCCCCATTGATGGAATACTGAAGCAGGACAGAATGAGACCTCTCTGGGGTACCTAGAACAAGAGGGAGGAAATCATAACAACTATGTAAAAATCACTGCGAGAATGAGCTGTTGGGCAGCATACTATGGTTACGGAGCTATGAATGAGGTTTCAGATTAAAACACGGTTCAAGTAGATTTACAAAGAAACCCTAGTCTTGCCAATTTGCAAAACAAACAAACAAACAAACAAACAAACAAACAAACACCCACAGTAAAACAATATAAGCTACTAATCCAGGGCTCTTTAAGGGAGGGTCAAAGATCAAGAGAGGACGGAGAAGGGCAACATGCAGTACTGGCCAAAAATGTGACTCCCAATCTCTTAGAACAGGCATAGGCAAACTCGGCCCTCCAGAAGTTTTGAGACTACAGTTCCCATCATCCCTGACCACTGGTCCTGTTAGCTAGGGATGATGGGAGTTGTAGTCCCAAAACATCTGGAGGGTTGAATTTCCCTATGCTGTCTTAGAATGACACTTTTTCACTGTCACTTATGGCTGCAGGTTTCTTTGCCGGGGGGGTGGGGCGGGGCTCCTAGAATATGGAGTTGTAGTCATTACTTGGTCAACCATCCTGTAGCAAAATATGCTAGTGGAAAACCGACCTGTGTTATTTTGATCATCAGTGCCTCTTTGGTTCTGCCCGCAAGAATGACAATAGTCTATGAATTACCCACAGTTTTTCAAGTTAGTACGGATTATAATATTTACAGTAATAAATCATTACCTTACCTTTGGCTAAGAATTTGAATGAAAACTGGATGTACATTGTATTAGTACAATCTAAATCTCTTGAAGCAAGCATTCTCAGCCCTTCCTGTAACAAAAGACATGAAGAAGTTATTTTTCTTTTCTTTTTCAGGAGGACAGATCAAGGATTTCTATAATTTAATCTTGCTAAACAGTTTCAAGCAGGCGTTGGAAAAACAACCAAAACATTTTGAACAAGAATAACTTCTAACCCCTTTAAAGATGAGAGTTGTTCCAGATTTGATGGTGTCGCCATTCAGGTTCCCTCTCTCAGCTCCGTAGACCTCAGGCCAAAGGTCAGGGTGAAGGTTGCCATTGAAGTCATCTTTCAGAACAGAAGGGAGGGGAGCAGCCGGGACACAGTAAGGGCCTCCAAAACCTCTGTCACACCTGAAAACAAATTGTGGGGGGTGGTTGGGAACAATATCCACTGACTAATGAGACATAATCTTTACATCACCAAGAAGCAAAAGGGCATGAAACATTTGTCTCCTTACACACAGCGGCCAACATCGCAGATCCCGTGGCCTGAGCACATCCAAGGACATCCAGTGGCCAGGATGACATTGTCAATAGCCCACATATCCCCACCAGGAACATAATTATGTTGAATCCATCTGAAGCGCGTTCTGGGAGATCTGGGAATCGCAAACAAAAATAAAAATTAAGAGCAGTCCCGCTGCTATTGGAGAAAGAGGAAATGGGGGGGGGGGGCGGAATCTGTCAATTTCAGTTTTCCAAGTTTCTCATTTTCCAATCTTAAATATGGTTCTCCACAACTTGCAGCAATCAGCTATACAAAAAGCTCCTCGTGAAAATTTATCAGCATCTTAGTTCTAATTTCTTCTAATAAACGCATTGTGGCCCTCCAAACCAGCAGAGAGGGAGAACGAATCCATAAATGACGGTGTGCAGGGGGGAGGTGTCCCACTGACTTTTGCTTTTGTGCCACTTACTTTTTCCTGTGGTCCCACCTGCTGCCACAATTATGTGCCCCTGGGCACTCCCTCCCCACCAGGGGAATGTGTCCCTTAAGTCTGAAAGGGTTGCCTATGCCAGGACCACACTTATTTCTATCAAATCATGCGCATATCTTTTTAACACCCTTAAAAAATAAAATCCAAACCAATAGTTAACTATCCCAAATTGTGCTTATATGAGGTGCCCCATATTCTGGCAACCTAACCTTTTAACTTTTAAAGCAAGAGGAACACCACAATTATGTTTATCGTCTCATCTAGTTCTCCCCTTTTAGTCATGGGATAATGACTTGCTTGGCTCTGAGGAAGATGTGAGATGTGACCATTTGATTTGGCCAAAGAATAGTTACTTTAACCTTGAAGCATGGAGAAAAATGTCCTTTGCTCTAGGGTGGCCCTCTCTGTAAACAGTCCTGTGCATTAAAATAGGGTTTGTGGTTAAAAGCATCCTTAGGAATCAATCATTCACAGTTTCTGTTACGGTTACGTGAAAAAATTGAGCTAAATTCTACACTTTCTTTCACAGCAAAACAGTAAAGGGGTGGAGGAAGCCTGAATAAGATTGTAATTCTTACATCGTTGCAGGTGGGAGGGAGATGGTAACTCGCTTCCAGTTCTGAAACCTTTCAGAAGTGTAAATTGAGCTCTCAGTGTAATGCTGACATCCTATCTTGGGAGGAACGCACTCTTCGGTCACCAAATGCCAGTCTCTCCCATTGTTTATGGAATACTGGAAGTAAATACTATGGGAATTGCTGAATGGCTTACTACAGCCCATGTTCAGCTCAAACTGCATGAAGGTGGAATCAGACACATGGAAATCCCAAGTCTCAGCATAACGAGATTTTCCTAAAAAGAGTGCAAGGAAGAAAACCATTTTACTTAAAATTCATTTTTTAAAAAGAAGCTGTAGTGTGTTTGCATTTTACTAAATGAGAGCCTTACCTGTATTTTCACTGAATATGAGAGCTGTATCCATAGAGAGGCAATCAATATCTACTTGACCCCCTTGGACCCTGTACCAGTTAGCTTGTAAATCGACAGAGCCATCAAATTTATCTTGAAAACCAGTCTGAGAGCTGTCATTCATTCCTACAAGGACATCATCCAAAGCCCACTGCGCTGAATGCTTCCCTACAAACAAATAGAAATATTTGGTCATTATTTCCCCACACTTTATGTGGGGGGGGGCAACTAATTTATGAGGTGGTTGGACCAGATGATTCTTGGAGGTCCTTCCAACTCCACGATTCTATGACATACCGTATTTTTCGCTCTATAGGACGCACTGGACGATAAGACGCACCTAGTTTTGGGGGGAGGAAACAAGAAGAAAAAAATTCTGAACCCCAGAAGCCAGAACAGCAAGAGGGATCTGGCTTCTGGGATAGCCTCTTGCTGTTCTGGCTTTGGGGACAGCCTGTGAAGCCTCCGCAGGGCAGCGGGGTGAAGGCACCCCGCTGCCCTGCGGTGGCTTTGCGCAGCTAACCCCAAGCTAGAACAGCGAGATGGAGCACTACGCTGCGCTCCGTCTCCCTGTTCTGACTTTGGGCTTAGCCGCGCAGCCTGCATTCGCTCCATAAGACGCACGCACATTTCCCCTTACTTTTTAGAAGGGAAAAAGTGTGTCCTATAGAGCGAAAAATACGGTAGGTCTAGTGAAAAATCTTCATCCCAACTAAGAACTTGGTCTGTCTGAGTTGAGATGGCCAAGAAGGCAAAACAGGAGTGGAAAGCTTGGTGACAGTAGGAAAAGATATTTCATAATCAAATGTGGGAATCCAGGGCACATGTGGAGATTCATGGTACAATTAGTTCACTGTACAATTAAACATACTTGAATTAGTAAACAATGAACAAAACCAATGGACCTTAAACATATGTACCCTAATATTTGAACACACCAAGGGTTTGTTTTGCCAGTGTTTATTGAACAGACATGTTAATGTTCATTAAACAAAATTGTATCTTCCCTAGCCATTACTAGGTCTTAAAACTTACATACTAAATTGGAATGGTAAAGGTTCATAATAGTGTTAAACACATACCATGTTGAGGTTGCCACCATCGGAAAGCGGTGGCTGGTGTTTTGGCCTCACGAGGCAATTCTATGGATACAATCTGCGGTTCTAAGAAAGACATGAAGTCCAGTTCTCGCAGCAGATACCAGCTTATTCCATTGTCATTTGAATATTGAACTACAAGCCCTGTACATTAAGATGGAATACAGTAATTTAGTCAAAACCCTGCAGAAAACCTAGGAGCATAGGCCAATCTTCACCAGTGGACACCGAAGACAAAATTTAAGCAACTCTTTCATAAGTTCAAGTTCAAGGTAAGCTTGATTTGAAAAAAATTCTCTCTTTTAAAATGAAAACTTATGAGCTTGGACAAACTATTTGCTTTCTGATAAATCAGCACACTTAAAAGCTTTTCATCTATTGCAACATAAACAAAGATTTGGCTCCTATTAACCTGTTTCACAGAACTTGGAACTTTTCTGAACTCCTCTTGCCCCACTAAAAAATCAATTAAATTAAACTACATATTATAAAACGTGTTTTGATGAATTTTGAATGGTGAATTTCAAATGGCAGCTGTGTTTTGGTTCGCATATTGTTTAGGACAGTGCAAATTAGGTAGGTTCACCTTTCTTTGTGAACTGAACTAAATTTATCCCGTTATCCCTGTTTTCACATCAACAAAGCAGCAAGATTTATTCCCTCACTCCGACATATCGCTGCAGAAGTGGAGCAGGTATAATAGTAATGCTACAAGGGAAGCCTGCTGCCATTCCTCTTTAAAACAAATACCCACTGCAAGTTTTCTAGTCAATAATTTATTATTGATAATGCTAATTTGATTTTAAATCCATAAACACAAATTAATACCTGCATCTCACCAGCGAGGCATCTATACTTCACAGATATGAGTACTCTGCGGAAGGATTTAGGGAGATTTACATTTGAAGTGGCAGCATTACACGGAGGCTGAGAGATGTCTGTGAGCTGAGAATCACATAGGGAGTCGGGGCTTTTGGGCATTATGGTTTAAGAGTTATAGGAGAAGATGGGGTTAGTTTTGCATTTGTCTCTAAAGGATTGGTTCCATGGTGCTGGCAGCATAATGGAGTCCAGCCTTTGGGACTAAGCACAAAATCACACAGAGGCAATTTGTAATCTACCATGCATGCAATTTTGAGTTCATGCATAATTAGTCTTTTATCAGTGTATGGTCATATACATAAAACCCATAAAAAAACAGAGGGGTACTGTTGTGATAACTTGGTTTGGGAATTAATAACCACGCAGAATTAATAACCCAGCAGCAGCCAAGAATCAATGCTTGAATTACTTTTCAAGTAATGCAGTACTTTTTCTGTCATGACAACAGATAAATTGTGGCTTTTAAAACATTCTAATTTTCATTCTGTATGATGCTGATATGTTTGACCTATTTCTCCCTAAAGACAGGAGCTCTTTACCATGAAAAGTTAATGTTATATTTCTACAATATTCATATGGAATATTCAGTGGCCCTCAAAGTGTAAAATCATAGGATGTCAACAGGCTCTGGTAGAGGATATTACAGAACACTGCTCTGCTTTTTGCAACGGAACTAAAAACTCACCCAGATGTTACTTTTACGATGAGAACAGGCATCCCAGTGAACACCCAACTTCCTAGCCATTTTGTGAGGCTATAAGGTGAATTTCTTTCTCAACGGCAGCAGCTGGCAAAGAAACTCACAAAATCATGGTCTTGTCTCACATAGTCAAGGCCACTTTCTTGCAAGTGAGGAGAAAATGGACTATGCAAATGGAGTAGAGGGCTATCAATGTCTGCTAGCCAAGATGACTCTGCAACCACAGAAGGCAGCCATGCTTCTGAATACCAGCTGCTGGAAACCACAGGAGAGGAGAGTTCTCATGTCCTCAAATCCTGCTTGCTGGGTTCCCACAAGCATCTGGTTGGACACTGTGAGAACAGGATGCTGAATCAGATGGTCCATTGGCCTGATCCAGCAGGCTCTTACTATGCTATTGTGCTGTTCCTTACATATGTAGTTCATTTGGCCTCAGAGTATGACCAACAGCAGGAAAGCTGCCACACAGATAACAATTCTCTGTGGCGAAAGCAGTATTTGTGCTCAGATTGTTTCACGTGAGGCCGTGCTGTGTGTTTTTACTGCTCAGAATTCAGTATTATTTGTTTCAACTACACAGGCACAAAAAGAGAAAGAGCTCAACCAAAGCAAAAACTGAGCAGCGTAAAAATTAAATATAAACGTTAGTATAAATAATACTTCCCCCAACTTCAGTTTTTATGAGGTGAATCAAGAGTAACTCCATTAATTGAAAGACCATAGAGTTTGGGACTCGTATAGCTAGGAAATAAATGTACATTCGTCTTTATGCCTACTTTGTCAAAATGCTCTCATACATTGGATCCATGTATGCGCAGGGTCAGGCCCAGAAGCCTATCTGCCCCATTATACACCCTGGTTTGCCACAGCCCAACGCTAGCAAAATATAGCCTAAGCTGTTGCAGTAGCTGGACGTAGGAAGAGGTTAATTTCCTTCATGAGCAGAAATCACCCCATGGGTGAGCTGATCACAGGTGCAAGGTCAACTCAGCCAGTTGCCCAATTCTCCAACTATATCTGTGATTAATGCATGGCAGCCAGTTCAGTAGCTGTTCAGTGTTGTGCTTTGATTATTTGAAGTTACTTAGAGCAACGGCAATACTTTGTATCTGTATATATCTGTTCAGGCATCTCCCCACTTGGGCGCAACCGTGTCTATGTGTGGTGCAGGGATATAAATGAATAAACCAATTCTAACCTGAAATGGTGGGAGAGAGATGGAAATTCCTATGTGGCTTGTGAGGAGATCCTCCCCAGAGCCTGAAGAGGATGTTGTGAGCCAAAAGTCTAGGAAAAAAGACTCCAAGGGTTCCAAAATGGCACACAGACACAGGAGTTCTCACTGCTGCCAGCCTACACTGCTGAACAGCTGTTGGGCGGGCAGCTGCATGTACTGCAATTAACTCTCATTTCGCTTATGTGCACAGGGGTCCAGAATGTAATCCCTGTGTAAGTGGAGAGTTGCTTGTATCTGAAAAAGCCTACAAGCTGGATCTTATTTTTCTGTGTGACCCTCAGCTTATGTGGGGCTTATGTTCTGGGATCAAAGTGTAAAGCAAAAAATTGTATTGACAGAACACATTGGGTTCAATGGCGGGTGGGGTTACCAAAGTCTTTTTTTCCAGAATGCCCGCCCCCTTTTGCTTTAAATTATTTTGCCAATCGCATAAAGTCAAATGCACATAAATTGTGAGTTACTCGTGTAACTTTGTCCGGAACTGTTTTGCTGAACCTATTCCTTCTACAACAGTAAAATATTTGGACCTTACTCTGCTTCTGTGTGGTGATTGGTACTGCAAGCAAGATCCACACATGCACTGTGTGTGCATCTTAGACCAGATTCCAAAAACAAGCATCCGCAGAAAGGAAGACTTTCACATACAACTGTATGTGCAATGGCACTCACATGATCTGGAATCTCAATTGCACAAGATTCCAGATCGCATGGATGCCTTTGTGCATGCCCCAAAGCTTCCTCATTGCAGTGTACACAATGTGCACCAACATCAGGAGGCATATCAGCTTGCATGACATAGAAGCCAGAATGGAAACTATTAAAAAGGATAGTATTAGGATTCGACAGCAGTGGTTACTATGGGCAGGGAGTAGGATTAGCCCCTTCCCTAGTGTTTCATTGACTGTATCCCTTAGTGGCCAAGCCTCATTGATAGGGATCACACTCAGGTGTGAAATGTGTATCTGCCCTAAAAAATCAAACAGATGGGCATTTTGCTAGGGTCAAATTATTGACAAAATAATGGGTTTCTGTCAGGGAACTGCCATCGG
Organism: Podarcis filfolensis; assembly: GCF_964270895.1. Taxonomy (NCBI): domain Eukaryota; kingdom Metazoa; phylum Chordata; class Lepidosauria; order Squamata; family Lacertidae; genus Podarcis; species Podarcis filfolensis. The sequence continues at coordinate 6,399,224 of NC_139612.1, forward strand.
AACTAGCGGAGGAGGCGAGGCTCCACAGCGATGCTGGAGAGGGGCCAAGCAGGGAGAGAGGCAGGTCTACGGCTGGGGAAGAAAATCAGCGCAACACCAGGGATAGAGGGGGGCCAATGGGGGAAGCAGAGAGGGGGCTCCAGGACTCTTTGCAGGAGACCAGCGAGGAGAGCACAGGTCCTCCGCTGCCCACACCCACCCTGCGCAGAAGACTTCCGCGCAGGGAAAGTAGGCGGCGACTTGGCGTCAAAGAGCTTCTTTGCTGGAAGAGGTTTAAGAAACGCCCACTGACAGATTCTGCCAGCGACTGAACAGCCACGGAGTGGATGGCTGTCCAGCGAGAAACGGTTTAACCAGCCAACCTAGCCCAGAGCGGCGGTAACGTACGCACAAGCAACCCCTAAAGCCATTACAGTTTCCATATGTCTTTCACAAAAATTAAGACACAATATCAACAAGACAGTTTTAAATATGTGAAAACTTACAACTAAATAAAAATCGAGTTTACCTTCATTTCTGGCTCTGGGTTTGTTGCAGCCTGTGCCGATTGTTTTGCTTCCAATTTGTACATAAAACTGAACTAGTCTGTTAACAAAAATGTTGAACATTTCTTTTAGGGGATGAAAAATCACACACACAGCATAGTTAAAGCCTCAAGCAGGGGTTCCCAATAGGTAATCTGCGGACCCCAGAATATCCACATAACCCACCCAGGGGGTTCTGTGGCACCGTTCACATAACAAAAACTACCATAGAGATATCATATTTTCAAAAGTAGGGGGGCCCATGGCTTGGCTTTTGAAAAACAGGGGTCCGCAGCACTTAGCTAATTGGGAACCACTGGCCTAGAGGATAGTATTATCAGACACATTTTCCTAGCACATGATTTCTCTTTAAAACGTAGTTTGCATAGACCTCTGTTTAGCTCTTCCTATTTAAAATTGCTTCAAATTTCTACTAGCCTGGGATGCCATAGGCTTTATGGGAAAGGACACCTTTTAGGTGTTGCCACTAAACAGCAGTCTGATGCCCTTTACTCCTCTGGGGCTTCTACCCCACTCCATTTTATTGGTATTAGAATTACTTAGTGACAGGAGTCCATTCCCTGTCTCGCCTCTTCACGTAGCTAGGAAATTGGCAGAGTTGGGGGATGGGGGAGAGAAGCAGCTGGCGCAGGAGAGGGGGCTGGGCTTTAAAAGTTTATGTACTAAAACATAGCTCTTTTTCTAAAATACAGTGGTACCTCGGGTTAAGTACTTAATTCGTTCAGGAGGTCCATACTTAACCTGAAACTGTTCTTAACCTGACGCACTACTTTAGCTAATGGGGCCTCCCGCTGCTGCCGCGCGGGAGATTTCTGTTCTTATCCTGAAGCAAAGTTCTTAACCTGAAGCACTATTTCTGGGTTAGCAGAGTCTGTAACCTGAAGCATATGTAACCCGAGGTACCACTGTATGAATGCATGGTTTTCAAACATATCCTATAGTGAGGCTGCAATCCTTTACACACCTGGGAATAAGGAAGACCCACTGAACTTAATAGGACTTGTCTGCATTAAATGTCTACTCCAGAGAGGTGCTTAGAGCACATTGCATAGCACCCACTCACACATGGCACCAGGAAATAAATATAAAATTCAGCCCAAACCCAGAAATGGTGGGAGAGAGCTAGAGAGTCCTTGTGGCTTGCAAGGAGATCCACTCCCCTGAGCCCCAAGAGGACATCAGTGAGGGAAGCCCCAAAGAGACCAGAGGCACAGCGGGGTTTGTTCGCACTGCTCAGCCTCCCCGCCTAACAGCTGATGTGCCAGGTAGCACAGCAGCAGCCACTTCCCCCCGCATTCTCCAGCCTCCTGCCAGCCTCAGAGCTTCAATCCTAGCTGTGGATATTTTTGGATACAGTATTTTTGGTACAGGTTGGAAAAAGAGCAGCAGAGAGGGCATTTAAAGAGTGCTTAGAGGGTTCTCCCCACTTTATGCGATTTCAGTTATGCATGAGAGGGCCTGGTGCGTAACCCCTGCCTAAGTGGGGGGATGCCTGTAATACAAAGGATACAAAAACAGGTGATGGTCTTTTCTTGGACACAGTGATTTTTGCCAGTGTTCTCCAGGGAGGTCAGTCCTTATGCCGACCTGTTTCCCATTCTGCCTGGTGCAAAAGGGATCAGGTACCAAAGAAACCCATTTCCCTTTGTTCTCTTAATTTTTAAATGACTGTTTTGTGCCACTTTCCTGTTTTTCACAATTGTGCAAACCTCTGCCAACCTTTTAATTAATATTTCATATTAATTAAAATATCACACCAGGTTGTTTTGCTGGGGTTTTTTTTGTTCAGTCATCTTATATCATCACTTTAATTTGTTTTGTTATAATCAAGTAGAAATGGAAATTAACACAAACGTAGTTATAAACATGGAGATTGTGGTGAGCTGTGTCAAAGGGCAAAGTTTCTTTTGAGATTGCATCAAATGTTATATATTTTGTTTTAACAGTAATTTCCTCAGGGACTATCCATTAGACTTTGACCACTTCGTAAAAACTTAACTACCAACAATGAATACAATGTCTGCATATTGCCCTTATGGAGTGAAATGATGTCTAGCTACAAATTTTGATTTAAATATGCTTACAAAGCAAGCCAATGGAGGTCCGTGTGGAGGGGTACAGATATGTTCTTTTGCACTGAATCAACCAGTGCCTAAGCCCACCTTCTTGCATCAGCCAGGGAAGAAGATGGAGGGGAACAACTTGTTCCATTGTTCTTTCTGCGGCATTTACAGCTATGTGGGGCCAGGGATGGAGCTAGGTCAGGTTTTCAGCCACTTGGGGGGATATGTTGGAGAAATAAGAGGGCTTGGGACCCCAGCATATCCCTTTCCAGTCCCCACCACCACTGGAGCCCTGGCCGTGGCGGAGGGATGATGTTGGAGCTTGGCGCTGCCTCAGCCAGAGGGTATCCAACTGTAGGTGAGATCTTCTGACTCATCAACTGCCCTTCTGTAGCCCCTCAACTGCCCTCTCAGGATTTATTGCACTGCTTTCTTAATTTTCTTTTTTCAAATAAAGTCTTTTAAAACTTCAGGAACACAGAGATTTAGAAATAGAAAAATACTTTTTGACAAGACTAGTCTATCTGTGGTGATTTGAGTCTGCAAAAAAAAATAGGAGAGACTCTTCTGTGGCCATTAGCTGCAGAATCTGCAGCACAGATGAAAGCTTAGGTGGTTACAGCTAACAAGCCAGATGTCATCTGCTGGGGAACAAAAAACCCACCCCTTTTGCAATGCTTATCTAGCCTCTGCAGCTGTCAGGTAGCTCCCATATGTGGCTGCAGTGACTGATCAGACAGAGAACAAAATCATAAGCGATAGCCATTAAGAATAGAATAAAATTTCGTCTGGACAGCCTATTGGCAGCCCACAAGACAGAATTGCTACAGGCAAAATTCTCAGCCATTCAAGAAAGGTAATGAGGTGACTGAGGACAGACCTGGAAAGAGTTTCTTCAGATAGGGCTGGAATGGTCCCCTGTCTGAAACCCCAGAGAGCCTCCGGCAGTCAGTGTAGACTGGCAGTCACTGGCAGTCAGAACTAGTGTTATGCAAGAAGCATCACAGCATTGAGTGGGACAGAATGCATAGCCTGCTTAGGAAGACTAATACAACCATCAGTATCCCAGAAACCTAATCATGCTGGAAATTTCATGTTGGAATGGAGGTCTGTGAAATTGTACCACTAACAGTTGTATAGGATTTTGGCACCTGCATATTGTCATAGAGAGGTGTCATTAATAGGTCACTAGTAGCTTGCTTTTATTATTCTTTATAGAAAGACCTGGGTCTGCAGGGTTTAAGGCAGGGAATGGACACAAAAAGTTGATGAGACAGAAGTTGGCCAGGTAGTCAACAGCAGTTCAGGTACGACATCCTTTGTACCAAAATTAATTGGCTTTTCAATAGGGTGTGTTGCAAATGTAGCATTATTTCTAAATAAAACTGTCTTCTCTGTTTCTGTGGTCATTGCAGAATGTTGATCAATTGAACCATGAGGAGTACAGTGCACCAACACTCTGGAATCTGTACTCTGGTCTCCTCCTATTTCCAACTTTTCTATGCACCACCGTCAAGAGATTCCTCAATTGACATTTGTGCACTGATGCAAACAAGGGCACAGAACAAAGTATTCTTGGTGGCTGTTCTAATGCAGCACACATGGACATGAAGAGGCTTGCTAAAGTCTGAGAATCATCCACACACAATATAATATAGTCCTGACAGAACTGGCATTTAAAACAGACTGGGCTTAAGCAAGCTGAGCGTGATTTCGCTGTATGTTTGAAAAGAAAGCACTTTGGTCTTCAAAATGCACATTGAATGAAATATAACTGTCTGTTCTAAATATAGCCAGAGTTTTTGTTCTGAATTTTAACAAGTTATTTCACTTTGGCTCTGATGATATACCCACTGCAGTAGCAGATGGCAGGGTGTGGCAGCAGTCTTTATCTAGCCTCCAGGCACATGATCACTATTGCTTTCAGGGAGGGACAAGCCAGTGGGGAGGTCAGTTCTATGCAAATGCACGGGTAGAGTTCATATAGTGATCCTGCTGGTGCGTTTGCACAGTGCTGACCTCCCTGTCACCGTGCCCTTCCAACTCTCCCTCCTGCTGCTGACAGGTCAGCTAAATGCCATTGCTTCACCATGTAGTACAAAAGCTATTTTTGAGCCAAAGTAACTTTATATCCCTCAAATTATTGTAACTCTACATAAAAAGCAGGTCTTCAAAATCCTTGTTTGTTTGAGAAGTATTTGAAACTTGTTCATTGTTCTGCAAAATTAATGGCAAAGTAAGGTCAGTATTGCCCACAGGTTTTAGAAGCAGAATATACAACTGACCTGATGCTTGTGGTGTCCAGAGGGACAGTTCTTGCTTCCCTTTTGCCAGGTCCATTGAAGTAAAGAGATTTTCCATCACTGAGTATTCCACAACCATTCCCAACTTGCCCTCCAGTTATCTTGTACCAGAGAGGGCTCAGCTTCCTCTCAAACCTGTCGAACATCTCACTGTGGTTAGGTACATTAGATACACAGGTTCCATGTGAAGCTTCAGATGGGGAAGAAAAAAATATGGGAGATTCTTTGTTGAAATAGTGCTGGGTAGCAAAGGTCAATAAACTGGCAAGCAGCATTACGTGAATCACATGTATTAGTTTCTTCTGCAGAAAGCTCAGGGGTGATAACATTTAGTCATTTTTGTAAACACCCCACTCTCCTGCTCCTTAAGGTTCTCTCTGACACCAATTCTCCCCCTCAAAGTGGAAGACATCCAAAATGAACACTGGCATTGAAGTGTGTTGCAAGGAGGAGCAGGCGATGCTATTGTTCAAGAATCTTTTAACCTTTATTGAGGACTCAGAAGAGAAGCCCAACATTTTTCTGGGTACTTTTTTCTTTAGGAAAAGAAAAGAAGGAAAGCAAAGCATTGCAAACATAATCTTTCACAGAAGCTTGTAAGAAGATCCACACGATGCTACGGTCCAGCAAGCTGAATATATGTGAATATAGCCCTAGCTGGAGATGGAAACTTGTATATAGAAGTTAGAACTGGGCACACAATTCCATCACTCATTCAGCTATGGAGCCTGCATGTGTGTAGTTCTCTTGTAAAAACTGTGCTAGCGAGCTGATCAGCTGTTTGGCAACAAGAGCAGGAGGCTGGATTTCTGTTCCCTCTCCTTGCCAAACAACCAGTCAGTCTCAATGCTGATTCTCCCAGATGGCAACATGCACATAGATATAGCTGCTGTGTGCATGAAAAATTGGTTTCAGACGCCACACACTGCCACAGTTACCAAATATAATGTTTAGTTCCCTCTTCCTTCCCCAAATATAAACACAGTCAAATGAACGAACGGAATGTTATGTATTGATATCCACAGCAATTCTATATAAACCAATGTCTTACCTGTATAACCCAAGTCACAAAAGCAGACTCCAGAGATACAATCCCCGTGCCCATTGCAATAGTTGGAACAAGGCTCTGATATGTATACCCCATCTAAGCCAAAAGGGGGTACACTCTTTTGTGAACTGCTCTCTTGGATCCAGCGGAATCTGGTTTTACTGTATGGATAGAAATATTGAAAGCAGAAAACTGCATGGAATGCCAGAAAGATACACTATATTACACAAGCTCTCAAAGTAGATACCACATAGTAAGAAGAACTCTGTGATAACAGGAATAAATTTAGTCTTCAAAAAGATGTGCATGCACTGCTACTAAACATTTACCATGAGGCAATGGTCTGCAATGCCTTGCACACAATGCAGATGTACATAGTATTTATTTGTACACAGGTATATGCTTATATGACTAATATTAAACAAAACTTGTTATAAATTGTTAAAATGATGGCGACCCAATTGAACTACATTAGTGCGGCAAGTCTAAATGCAGCCATTCATGAAACTAGGTGAAGCTGCAGTTTGTTTTTGTCTGATTCAGATAATCTTCCCACCAGGTGGAGTGATACTGGCTCTATGTGCCCACCCACCCTGTCACTGGGCATGACTGCTTTGCCTCCAGGACTAGTCTGAACTCATGTAGATATTAGATTTTATGTATTTAAGCCATATGTAAGTCTAACACCAGTAGTCCAAATTGCACAACTGATTTGCCCTGCAAATCGCCCATGTTATTGACTATATGTATGCTGGGCCTATACAAACATTTTATCAGTATATGGATGTGCAGCAGTAGTACAGGTAGGCGAGTTCAATGCTGTACTTTCTATTCTGCACAAAGTCAATAATCTAAACTGGGCATGTGTGCCATGAAACTGGACGAGCCCAGAGAATGGTCAGTGGTGCAAGGTGCGCTATAATCCCTGAAGTTAAATATATGGTCTTGGCCAGCACGAGGCTGGGAAAACCAACTGCAAAATCTATGCATATTTCTCTGAGTGGCTTGGACTCATGAGACAAGCATAATAAATAATTCCATAATGTATTAAAACTTGGAAGCAAATTCCATTGTTATTAATGGAACTTACTTACAAGGGAATATATTTAGCACTGGGATGTAAATCTGTCAACATATAACAGTTACAGTTGACACATTGAGAGAGGTAACAGAACCCCATCTGTAATGGCAACGAGATGAATTTAATTATGCCGATCCGCACTCTTTTTGGGTTGGGGGATGCTGCTTCGATTTTGCTTCCTGTTCCTGATTATTTTGCAGAACATAATGCTAAACAGACTGCCGCTACTGATTTGGTGCTATTTGTGTTGGGCAAAGCAAACTCGTTAGTGTCGGCTTTGTGTGACTTGGCACTTCTGTTTGTTGGTTAATTAAGGGGAAAATACTTAAACTGCAGCACACACTGATTATTTGATACATTCTCACCATGAAGACACCAGCTCCCCCTGCTACACAGCATGCCATGCACTGTAAATATTTGTTAAGGCAGTAACAGAAGGAGCCAGTGTGAAAACTCACACACACACATTACAACAAAATATCTTGGCCACTACTGCTAGCAAAAGAGAAGAGAGGGGCAGGAAAACACATGAAATGAGCATGCACAAGGATGTGCATACGTGCTTGAGTCCCAAGATAAACTCCTACCTATGTCACACACTTTTTCTTTGAACAAGGCATTTAGGCTGTGATTTGCCCATCTCAATTCTGGAAAAGTCACTGAGACTGTTTTGGAAGGTGCTGTTTCCTAGAACCTAAGGAACCCGTTCCTACCTGTCAAAATACTACAGTATTGCCATACTTCCAGAGAGTAAAAGCAATGACTAATAGCATCTGAATCTATAATGGATACAGTAGCTTGGGATTCTGGAGCTAATACAGCTTTCTGTACAGCTCCTGTCCTAATTGCCATTTAAAATCCCTTGCAACAACATGTTTCCCTTCCAGACGCATTAACAACCCTAGTATCTGTTCCTTTGAAATAGATAGAGCTCATAGGTTGCCACACAAAGGACTATTTCAGCTGAAATGTTAAATGCTCCCCACACCCTTCTTCTCAACTGACATGGCCACACAGGGGAGACTGAAAGCATTGTTCCCCGTTTTATACAGGCAAACTCCCTGCTTGTGGTTGTGTTCCTGGCCCCCTGTGTGCCTGTAGTAACCAAAGTTTATTTATATGTCTGACCTGGGGAAAAACAAAACAAACTGGTTTGTTGATAATCCAGGATTAGAAACCATGGTTTCTTTCAACAAGCCATAGTTTCTCAGCTATTCCCAAGTATGTTGTTGGACTACAACTTTCATCATCTGTGACCTTGCTTTCTGGGGGTGTTTGTTTAAACTGAAATTTTTACTGTTTTTAAGCCACATTCATACTAATTCACCTATATCAAAAGCTGTTTCGTAGAGTGAAAAGTGGTATTCAACACCACAGCTGGTTAGGTTTTTATTTAGGGTGGCACTCAGCTAAGTGTTACTCACAGCAGACCAACTGAAAGAAATAGCTCTAAGTTAGTCCTGTTCATTAATTTCAATGGGTATACTCTGAGTAAAACTGAGCTGAACGCCACCCTAAAGAAATAAACAACCGGCTGTGGCGTTGTGCTGACATGAGGCCCCAAATATTTCAGACGTCAAGCTGTTAAGAATGAGGAGAAAGTTTACGTTTGGATTCTGCTTGCAGTTGTCGGATTGCTAATGGTGCACGCAGCAGGACTTCAGGCACAACAGAGGTAGGAGCCAAAGAAATCACACTGGATGATCTACTCTGCACTGGGTAGGCACTTGCTATTGTTAGTCCTTCTGTTTCTGTTTGCAGCTGGGAGAATGTTTTGGATATTCTGAACCGGAGTTTTGCTCGCTCTGCACAGAGGAGTCTTCCTAACACGCACCATCATCAGCCAATGACACGGCACATTACACAGTAGCTCAAATGCCCTTCTGCTGCTTCTTTACCCAGGAGTAACTGTTTATGAAATTAATCCTATTGATATGGCTTATTTTATTCAGAGGGCTTATCGCTCTCCAGCCAGCCTTCCAGACCTAATTGATAATCCCAAAGAAAGAGGGAATACTAAGGAAGAAAATGTTATTTGTCAGAAACATGCTCTTTTCATTTTACTGCAGCTTGCATGTCTAAAAAAAAATAAAAAATGCTGTGCTTTGTTTTGTTCTAATTTTATAAAGAAACTACTTTTCTGGGGTTTCTTCAACAATAGCCTGAAAATTGAGGTAAGCTGCCAGATTCTTGCAGCCTAAAATAGAAACAAACAAACAAAAAACCACCATGCGCCAGACGTTCATCACAACCAGTACCTGGAGGCAAGAGATCTTGGAATGACAATGGTAATCCTGGTCCAGTCTTCAAAGTCCCCTGTGTAATATGCGGTTGGCTCGGTCAGTTCTCGGGAGCTTCCTTCACATCCTTTGACCCCTGGCGATGCTGGATAACAGCCTTCCTTTACTAATGACCAGTACAGGCCAGCATCATGGGAATACTGAAGGAGCACGGGAGCAGAACTACTGAACTGATCTGTGCAACCTATGTTCAGCTGCAAAATAAATTTAAAAAATCAGAAACAGAAATGGTGTAAAATCAGAAGGGAGTGCAAATGTCAGATGTAGTGCTCTGTGTTTTATTTTTCTTAACTATTCATGTCTACATTTACATTTATGAATCTGCCTGTCAGAGAACTTCCAGATAACTGGAGGGGGATGCTGTTAGTTTCTGAAGTGATGATTGTAACCTATTTTGTTATTATGACTCGAAGAAATTAGGGACAGGGAAATGCCACTTGTTTTTGGTATTTTTTTCTAAACTCCCATAGCACTTATGCAGAGGTTTTCAACCTTTTTGAGTCCATGGCTCCCATAACCAACTACATTCTTTCTACGTCACCCCTGTGCGACTCAGGAGCCCAGTTACGTCACCCCTCGCCTGCAGAGCTGGCAGTCTCTCGCCTTTTTTCAAACACCCTTCCTTGTGAAGTGCTTCCTCAGCCTCTCCTCTCCTCTACCCTCTCCTTGGGAGTCCTCCAGGCAGCCCCTGCTGTTGTTCCTGGTCTCTGAGCTGCCCCCACCCCACCCCAAAGAGAGGTGCCTCCCAGAGGCATCATTTGCCTGCTGCAATAAACAGCTGTGCAAGCCTTTGGGAGGCAGAGATGCAAGAGGGCGTCAGAGGAGGGAGGGAAGGAAAGAGGGACAGAGGCCAGTGTTGCCCACAGCACCCCGGACCACCATTCAAGGCACCCCAGGGTACCATGGTACACTGGCTGAAAACCACTGTAATTGGGTATTGTGTGGTTTCTATACTAATTCTGAAGCACTGTATTTATCTCTAGGGGGTTGTAGGGCACTGTCCCAATCGGAAAGCATTTACTGAAAGTACCATAACATTCCAGCTTAAACAAAGTATCAAAAATGCACAGTATAGCCCTATGAATGTTTACTCAAAAGTAAGTCTTACAGTGTTCAGACAACCCATTCATTGAGCATCCATTGTCTTTTACTTGCACACAGCTTACATGGTCATAAAGTGTTTGCTTTTTATTGACTATTCATTCTGATTTGCTCGCATGGAAGTTATATGTCTTCCCATCATTCAACAATTTATCCCACACTTATTAGTGCATTTCCCTGTCACTTTCCTGGTGGCAAAAGTCCTTTTTTTAAAAAAAGGGTATTTGTTGTGCCAGAGCAGTTGAATACATTTTAATTGTGCATACCTAAATTTCTGGTATAAATACCTCCTGCAAAATATAGGAGGTGGCCCAGGTGTGGGTGCACAGAACTGTAGCCCTTAAAAAATAGCATAAATGTTATGGGCAAGTGCACTTTACTTTAGGCAGTCATGGTGCCTATGTTCTGAGGAAGAGGGAAGGGAATATATTTAGGTAGATGCAGTTTGTGTATCACCTATGAACTCTCTGGCCCATTTGAAGTGTCGAAACTGTGCTTCACCAAATTCTGCCCTTCCAAAACTTCAGATACAATTATGCATTTACTTCTCAGAATTTCAGCTTTTAACCTGCTCTTGATTATTTGTGTAAGCAAATGGTCTGGAAAAAGACCAAGTCATGCTTTTGATAAAGTTAAATAAGAGACATCAAATCAACTGAAAGAAGAACAATGCATGTTAGTTAACCCTCAGTACTTAAGGCAATACCTGTAGCTTGATTTAGCTAGCTATTAACCTTATAGAAATGCTATGCTAATGTGTGAGCAACTTATCAAATGAAGGGGGGAATGTACAAATGCAAATGAAGCCTTCTCTGCTATGCAGAACATTATTACCTGCTGCACTATGCAAATTCCTCAACCTGTGCAGGGGGCAAAATGGTTGCCACTCCTGGCTTAAAATATAAGTCATACCAAAAAGCTAATCTGACTTACATATTACTTCAGCTGTTTGCTGAATTCAGAAATCCTATTAAGCCTCTGAGAGCAAAAACAAGAGTCTCCAGCAGAAAAGTTTCCAGTTGCGCTAATCCAAAACAAGGGACAGGAGTCATGGCATGCCATGTTATGTGCTGTCTGCCCAGACAGGTTAAAACTCAGCTAATGCCAAGTGAAACCCAGTGGCAGCTGGTGGGGTGGTGGCGCTCACCTCATCTCTGAGCAGCTGAGTCACTATGCGGGGAGGTAGGTGTAGCGGAAATGCACCAGCTGGGCCAATCTGGTGTTCCTGCAGATCTGTCTGCTGCAAACCAAACTCCCTGATGTCTCCCCCTCTGCTTCCTGGTAAGCAGCCAAGAGCCAGCTGCCAGGAGGCCAGGGGAGTGCCACTGCCCCATCACGTTACCCACTTATCTAGTGAAACCTCTTTTCTGTCTGGGGACCCCAAGCTCATTACTAAGGTTACCATACACTGTATTGAAGAAGAAGAAGAGTTTGGATTTGATCCCACTTTATCACTTCAGATGGTAAAGCCTCAGTAAATGGACCAATCCGATATTATTGGTAGGGATATAGACTGTGCAGATATGAAACAAAGGGGAGGACAATAGTAGGTGCAATCTGTGGTAAGTTCTTTTAAAAGAAGCACACAATGTGAAAGAGCCATTGTCTGTCAAAGTAGGCAATATTGGGTTGGATGAAGAAGAGAAGAAGAAGAGTTTGGATTTGATATCCCGCCTTTCACTCCCCTTAAGGAGTCTCAAAGCGGCTAACATTCTCCTTTCCCTTCCTCCCCCACAACAAACACTCTGTGAGGTGAGTGGGGCTGAGAGACTTCAAAGAAGTGTGACTGGCCCAAGGTCACCCAGCGGCTGCATGTGGAGGAGCGGGGAAGCGAACCCAGTTCACCAGATTACGAGTCCACCGCTCTTAACCACTACACCACACTGGCTATATTGAGCAGGTTGTGACCACTTTTAAGAGCTCTTTGCCCTAAACAAGCTTGGTAGTCACATGGCAAGCAGTTTCAGAAAGTCCCCTAGTTATGGCCGCATTCTCCTTGGAGGGACTTAGAAGCACTTTGCAGTCTTTGCTTTCTGTAAGGTTAGTCCACTATTTTCTTAATTTGGAAGAAAGAAAATTTAAGAGCAGGGGTTATCACTGGTTTCCAGCTCCCCAAACTCCATGTGGTGAATCTTCCCAGCCGGAAGACTCTCACAACACAAAGAGTGCATGTTTTGTTCCTGAGATAAAACTAATTATTTTTTCTTGAATACTGTTTTAGGAATCTTCTTTTTCAATCTTTGTGCCAACCGAATGGCCACATGTTTAAAGCCTCGTATTTCTATGGCTTCTGATGTTTTGAGTCCATTGCTAAGTTTTTTTGGTGGGGAACACATGTTCAAAGGTGGGTGAGAGTGGATACAACTCAGGCGTCTCTGCCCAGGTTGAAAACTGCTTAGGGAAACCTGCAGCTCTGCAGAAGAGAGAGAACGGGATAAGATAATTTCCCAGCATCTTTCGCCCCAAATCTCTCTCACAACACAAACCTCCCTCCAGAAGCTGGGCTGTTTTTCTCCTCCTATCCTCCACTTGGATGTTACTTCTATGCTGCAGAGAATGAGGTAGCAGTTCCAAAGTGGAGGAGAACAGAACACCCAAGCTTCTCCTTACTTTTTCCTTCCACAAATCTCTTACAGCAAGTGAGGGCCTGATAATGTTATATACCCTTTTCATTGTCATTGCGCATGGGGTGGTGGCGGCAACTGGATGAAGAGATATGTGGAAATGATTTGAACATGCCAACAAGCAGACCCCGTCCCATTCAAGCCAGGCAAAGGTTTGGAGCTAGAGCAGCTGCCATGATCCGTGAGCCATGCTATAGCCGTGAGCTATAATGGTTTTTACAGAGGGCCTGATGGTCCCACTTCGGCCTGCTCACAGCCAGAGTTTGGACATGCATGAAGCTTGCTTCCTCCTCCCAAGAACTCAAGCAAACTTGCTCTGTAAAGATTTTTATCTATTACGAAAATACTACTGAATGCCTTAGTACTTGTTGAGCTTCCCTGCCCCCAGCAACTATAGGGGTAAACCCTAAAGACTATTTTTTGGAGGATTTGGTCAGGCACAGGCTGGAAATCTAGGTTCACACAATTGAAAGAGTTTAAAGTACTATCTTACCCTAGCATGAGGTTAGGAAATTGAGAAGGAAATGCACTGAAAATTATGGGATGAATGATTAACAGGAAGACGTATAAATATCCTGAAAGCAAATCAGGACTGATGCTCACTGTCATGTAACCAGCCTGCAAACAAATAAAAACAAATGCTCAATCGAGGGTGGATATTGCATAACCTCTGCGTAAGCTTTGTGCAAGCAAATCAGGATGAACCCCAGCTTGTCTGGAGGAGCCCCTGCTTTATTACCATCCATACAAATGTCTGTTCTTCCTTGCACTGAGCACTTGTGGAGACAGGAACTCTCAGCCAGAGAGTAGAACAGAAAGAGATGGAGGCTTGAGAATTTTGGCTCAGGGTCACTGTCTTCGCACAGTTTGAAGAGACCTCTACTGACTTTGATTCCAAAGCAGGATTAGTGGCATTGTGAAGTTTGCAGTGCTGTACGCCACTTTGGAAAAGCAAATGATGCACGTAGGTAACCCCTAAGTGGAAGTGCTTTAAAGAGAGCGTCACAAAAAAACCCACAGTGAACATGGAGACAAAGCAGTTCTCAGGTTGCGTGGCATTTCATCACTGTAATGTCAAAGCGGAATGAGATTATTCTACAAATCCCCAGGCTCCTTGCCAACTTCCCTATTTGTAGAATGGTGGGAATTATATTTGAAAAGCTGCCTGTAAACATGTGATGTCTTTAATAATTCTGTTTGTAAATTATTCAGCGCCTGTATCCACCAATTATGTAAGGATCATGTATTTGTGGCTAGTTCATTAAAATTCTATCGCAGTCGATCCCTAGAATTCACAATGGGATTTCATTATAAACTTAATAAAATTTTGATTAGGGTTCAGACACAGCAGCTTGTCAAAGCACATAAACTTTCTTTTTCGTCTAACAGTTAGTTCTGACATTACAGGAATGATGTGACTGCCATTTCCCCTGACTGCAATACTTGCTGCTCTGGTGACAGTAAATCTTGAAGATCATGTAAGAGGGACAATCAACATGTTTACTATAGAAGAGGGGACAAGTCCCACCACCTGGCTAGGAAATAGTCAGGCCATGGGGTACTTTCACAACCTAGGAGGCAGAGTTAGGGTGTGTCATTTTAGGGGAGTTACAGATAGGTAGCCGTGTTGGTCTGCCATAGTCAAAACCAGTGGCGTAGCGTGGGGGGTGCAGGGGGGGCCGGCCGCACCGGGCGCAACATCTGGGGTTAGGGCAAATCCACGGGTTAGGGGGCGCAAATCCACGGATTAGGGGGCGCAAATCCACGGGTTAGGGGGCGCAAATTACTTGCCTTGCCCCGGGTGCTGACAACCCACGCTACGCCACTGGTCAAAACAAAAATTTTTTTTTTCTTCCAGTAGCACCTTAAAGACCAACTAAGTTAGTTCTTGGTATGAGCTTTCGTGTGCATGCACGAATGTGTATCTGAAGAAGTGTGCATGCACACGAAAGCTCATACCAAGAACTAACTTAGTTGGTCTTTAAGGTGCTACTGGAAGAAAAAAAATTTTTTTGTTTTCATTTTAGGGGATGAAACTAATTTTTTGCAAATTTCTACAGTGAAGTCTTTAGAATATGGGGCTTTTATTGGTGTGATGAATTCAAACTTGCTATTATTTTTGTGACTGGACAATATTTAGCTTGGTAAGTCTATGTTTTTATTTATTTACTTAATTTGTAGACCGCCCTTCATCCGCAGATCTCAGGGCGGTTAGATGAAGTACATAAACTTCTTTCAGAAAAACAAAGAATTTTAATTTTACCTTCTGAAAATATCAAGTAATTCTAAGTAAAAATAATAATAAATACATAAAAATAAAATTACTTTAAAGTATAATTGCAAGTAATTGGCAATAGTTAAATTTCTATGCAATTCTACACACATTCTACTTACCAAGCAAAACTAAATTATATTAATTTAACCAGAATATCATTTGAATTCCCAAGTCACATTACAACTTTTTGGAATTTGAAAGTTGAAAATTCAATACACATGGCAGGCAACATCATGGCAGGCAAACCTGGCATCCTCCCCCCCCCCCCCCGCCATGCCAGCCTGTTCCTGTTCCTACTCAAGAGTTGATAGTCCCCTAATTTCCCTTCAGATTTCATTCCAATCAAATCTTGAACTAGTCCACCATTTTTTTAGACTATGGTTTGACTGTCTTTTCATCACACTTTGCAAGAGCTGACCTTACCACTCTCCAATTTAAGTAATTTCATTCCAATCAAATCTTGAACTAGTCCACCATTTTTTTAGACTATGGTTTGACTGTCTTTTCATCACACTTTGCAAGAGCTGACCTTACCACTCTCCAATTTAAGTAATTACTTCCCAGAAATGTATACTGCAGTTGTACTTGTTCATATTTACAGTCACATTGCTACAACAATCAACCTGGATGTGAGGATCTTGTGTGTGTTGGGGGGAGGGATGTATAATGTGGTGAAAGTGGCTGAACAAAGGCCTAATCCATATAAAGGCCAGAGATTACGTCTGAATTCTAATGGAAGAGAAAGTTTTGTTAGAGGTAAACATTTAGTTAAACATCTCAGAATCACTATCTGAATAGGTTCAGATGCTTGACTGAATAAGGTCAGGGCAATTAGCTTTCTCTTAATTTAAGCTGTAATGGTGTGTACCTTGAACTGAAGGACATATCCTGGTTTCAGTGTTAAATCCCGTGTCACTGCAAAGCGATCACCATCTGATTTCCCGAATATCATTGCTGATGGGGTGGCAGAACAGAAAGTTTCATTTTTGGGCATCCCTTCATTAGCTAACATCAGCCACACACTGAGCTGGTTCATAGGGTAATCGAATGCTGGTTTCTCATAGAAGTTCTGTTGGAAATATAAAGCAAAACAGAAAGAGTTATGTCTCATTGTGTCTAGTATAAGAGGATTTGGCAACCTGATATGCAAAGGAGTTGAGCTGAAGTACTTGGATATAAAGAGATTTATGATGTGATCCTCACCACTTTTATGTGGACATAAATTCTGCTTAAATCAGATGTGAGATTGGTTCACACGTGCATATGTGAACCAACTCCATTGGAAAATACTGACTTTGAGATGAACTGAAGGTTTTATCACTGGTGCTGTTTCGAGATTACCCATTCATCACTTGATCTCAGGCAGTGAACATGCATGTGTGAGCTAGCCCTCAAATGCAAAGAATCTTGCACATGATCCAAGAGGACAAACACTATCCCATCAAAAGTCACAGCAGGGGAGCCCACAGCCTCCAAAATAAATAAGTAATCAAACAATTCATTAACTGTCACAGGTGTGGGTAATGGGATGTTCATGTGTAGTTCTCACCATACAAGCAACATCTAAAAAAAGTTCTTTGCAGCTATGGAATGACATCCTACCCAGCATTTGCAAAAGCAATAGATGTAACAGCTAGAGAAATAATTTGAGTTATCCAGTAATATCTCCATAGGAGAAAGAAGACAACACTGGTCCCACAAAATAAATATATTATATTGTAGAGAAAAAATAATCTGGAAAGGCCTGAAGTCAGTATATATAAAAACATACAAATGCACACATGCACAATCAGGGCTGAAGTTCATTTGCTTTGTCTTTATTTGGAAATATGTTTCACTGAAATCAGTGGGACTTACAACTAAAATATACTGAGATGCCCACCTGGTTATATTCAAGGACTCAGTTTTCAGAGTTGCCTTAAAATCTTTCTTTGACTGTTTGTCACAACATCCCACAAGATACGTTGCTATAACCATTTTACTGCTTGTGACCCTTTATATTCATGTGTCTTTATTTCTCTCACTCCCCATGGGCCACCCATTTGTCAATCACCTGAAATCACAATGACATCCAGTGACCTGTTTTCACCCACATGGATGAAAATTAAATTGTGTGATGGACTATGCAGAATTAGACAAACTGACAGGAAGGATTCGAAACCTGCGGGACCAGAGATTCTTAGAGGACTGGAGTAAATATCTGAACTATTTGAAAAGCAATTGTAATAAACAGATTACGCTAGTAGGACTGCAAGAAGTTTTGTAAGGAGGATTATGCAAAATATTGCAAGGAAGACTATGAAGAGAATGATCAGTTAAGGACAATTAAAAGTAATAGAGAAATTAAGAAATGCAAATTAAGTGATAAAGATTGGAAAATCTTCAGAGGTAGTTGATGGAAGTCTAAAATACTGTATAAGATAAGAATGTATGTTAAATGGCTGTTGGAAATGATATGTTAAAAAACTAATAAAAATGTATAATAATAAAAAAAAAAAAATAAATTGTGTGGGTTCAGAAAGAGAGAGAGAGAGAGAGAGAGAGAGCGCAAAACCTGCAGTGTTTAATATCAACCCCGCACAGTACATTGAGCCATGGTACAGGGCAACTGGAAACCTGACAGGGGCTTATCAGTTTAAAATTACCATGCAGGACTCTATGTAAGCACTAACAATTAGGTGCCTTGGCTGAAAAATGGGCTAAAATTTGTTTAAATAAAAATAGCATGTCACACATACAACTGCATGTATTATTTCCTCTAGAAAGCATTTGTGAGTTTGCATATCTGGCCACAAATACTTTCCCCTCTGATGGAAATCAAATTTGATAGAAGCAGGTATAAGGAGGGCCTGGCACACATGTTGTACAATGTCCACACTGGAAACAGAGCTTGGAAACAGCATCTCTAGTTGCAATCACGCAACATGAATTTTCATTTGACCCAGGAACTTAATTAGTTGCACTCGTGGATTACCTGAGGTAAAGTGGGGTTAACGACAGGGATGATCTGCTTCAGTTTTTCTGACAGAATTATGATGTCATCAATAGCCCACTGGTCATATCCTTCCCCTGAAAACACTGGCTGCCACCAGCGAAATCTAGTGCAGGGTGTCTTCGCGGCAGCAGGAAGTTCAAGGTAGACAAATCTAGATGCAAAGATTTCCAACACGTTTAAAAGGTTACATACCAGGGAGCTTGCACACACAGAATACCTGTGTGCTTGGATTATTTCACAATATATGTGTGTGTGTGTGTGTGTGTTTCATGACACATTTCTCTGACTGACACGCTGTTTGCTGCTTAAAAATGTCATGTCACTTGAGTGAAAATGAACAGATAAATGATATGAGAGCTCAGATTGCTTAGTTGTGGCTTAAAGGTAAAGCTAAAGGGACCCCTGACCATTAGGTCCAGTCGTGGCCGACTCTGGGGTTGCGGCACTCATCTTGCTTTACTGGCCAAGGGAGCCAGCGTACAGCTTCCGGGTCATGTGGTCAGCATGACTAAGCTGCTTCTGGCGAACCAGAGCAGCGCACGGAAACGCCGTTTACCTTCCCGCCGGAGTGGTACCTATTTATCTACTTGCACTTTGACATGCTTTCGAACTGCTAGGTTGGCAGCAGGAGGGACTGAGCAACGGGAGCTCACCCCATTGCGGGGATTCAAACCGCAGACCTTTTGATCGGCAAGTCCTAGGCTCTGTGGTTTAACCCACAGCGAGTTGTGGCTTAGAATGCTTCTAATTCAGCAGTCTATCCAAAACAGAGATCCACACTATCCCTTGGGTTCATCTTTTATTGTTAGTGATAGAGTATGGCTAGCAATGCTGTGCACTATACACAGAAACAGGCTTTTCAAATGTCCCATCATGGTCTGAACTGGTACCTGGACTTGCTGAAGTCAGAGAAGTACATTTCTGCCAGCAGATGCCAGTTGATGCCTCCGTTGTTGCTGTATTGCAACAGGATACCTTCTTCTCTGCTGTCTGGTTTGTTGCAGGAAGGGCTCTCTCCACCTATCTGGATGTAAAACTGGACAAAGTCTACCCACGCGGTGTCCAAATCCAAGCTGACCAGTTGCCTCTTTCCAGCCTACAGTAGGCAAGGGACAAAGGAGGGGGCGATGACACAAAACAAAGCTATTGAGATAGCTAATATTTGTAGTAAAAACCAACGACCGGGACACTTATTCTATATTTACTTCAGATGTATGGGATATTAAGTGGATATTGTGAATCCGAGATTATCAAAGAACAGTGTTGTCATGGCATCCACAAACTGAGAGTGCCAGTATGTACTTCAGATGGTAAAGCCTCAGTAAATGGACCAATCCGATATTATTGGTAGGGATATAGACTGTGCAGATATGAAACAAAGGGGAGGACAATAGTAGGTGCAATCTGTGGTAAGTTCTTTTAAAAGAAGCACACAATGTGAAAGAGCCATTGTCTGTCAAAGTAGGCAATATTGGGTTGGATGAAGAAGAGAAGAAGAAGAGTTTGGATTTGATACCCCGCCTTTCACTCCCTTTAAGGAGTCTCAAAGCGGCTAACATTCTCCTCTCCCTTCCTCCCCAACAACAAACACTCTGTGAGGTGAGTGGGGCTGAGAGACTTCAAAGAAGTGTGACTGGCCCAAGGTCACCCAGCAGCTGCATGTGGAGGAGCGGGGAATCGAACCCGGTTCCCCAGATTACGAGACTACCGCTCTTAACCACTACACCACACTGGCTCTCATTTGTTCATCCAAATAGCCTGGATGAACAAATAGCCTGACAGATTAGGAACTTACACACAGAAATACGTCTAGGAGTATACAGTCAGGGATATTTCTCCTAGCTTGAATATAAAGGCCTATTTCAAAACCAAAAATCCTGAGCTTAGTATACAAAAGCCATTTGGTTAGGTCAAAACACGTTTGTCATTTTGATGATGGCCTTCCCATGACAGCTTTCAGAAGTTATCCTCAGAAACCTCCAAGGCCTGCTGACAGACATCTGACAAGATCTATGTGGGCACTGAGTGACTAGAATTTATCACTTGGATTTAAACTGCCTGATACAGTTAAAATAATAAAAAAAGTCAGCAGAAATACAAATTATGTTCCTTTCAGGGGACAAGAAGGTATATTTGACCTCGATCTGCCTGCCAAGAGCAAGGATTCATATTTAAAGTTATCATTCAGACAATTAATTCAATACCTGCATTGGTTTTTGAATGGTGGAGCATTGTTGAATCACCATATGAATATTTGGTCACAGAGAAGCAAAATTTGAACAATTGTTCCCCAGCTCAATTTTTTAGTGGAGAAGTGAGAATAATTTGGAGGGTTTTTCTTGGTAGAGGAGTTACATTTTAGGCTGCTGCTAGTTTGTCGGCTGCAGCATCCTGTCAACACCATAT
The DNA here is from genome assembly GCF_964270895.1 of Podarcis filfolensis. Lineage (NCBI taxonomy): Eukaryota > Metazoa > Chordata > Lepidosauria > Squamata > Lacertidae > Podarcis > Podarcis filfolensis. The sequence continues at coordinate 6,419,965 of NC_139612.1, forward strand.
AACACGTCTGTTGAGGGAGCCGAACTGGCTGCTGTTTTGCTCCCAGGCAGAGTTAAAGGTTTTGCTTTTAGCATTTAAAGTCCTAAACCACTTGGGACCAAGTTACCCATGGGATGGAAGCATCCCACAGAGACCTGCACAGCAACCATCCCCCTCAGATGGGGTACTGCTGGAAACTATCCTATTCCCCTAAGGGGCACTAAGTTTATAACCAGAAGCTGGGCTGTTAGTGTTGAAGCTCCAGTCCCCTGGAATCAATTTCCAGCTGAAATTAGACAAGTGTCTTCTGAAGACATTTTTTAGTTTAAGAAGGGTTTCCCTGAGGTGACCCAGTGATTTATGGAATATCCACTGTATATTTGCAGAAATGATTTTTAGAAGCTGTATTTTGTGTGTGCATTTTATCTCATTTCTACCTTGCTGTACACCTCTTTGGTGGCTTCAGGCTGTGAAGCAGTTTATAAATGGGTAAAATAAATAAACAAATGTAGAATGCGTAAGCTTCCAGTGGCTGGGATCCATTTGGGGATGGTCTGATTTCCCGAGGAAAGCACAGAGGACTCCATCTCTCATGTGAAGAGCTTATACAATGCCGGAAAGAACAGCTGTCTGTGTCATACTTCTAACATGAGAACCACTCCATCAATGGGATGAGGCAGTACATAATTAAAGTTAATTAAAAAAAGGTCTCCAGTTACAGAAATCACAAAGGAAATGAGAAGGAAGGCTAATTAAAAGGAACAACATTCTTCAAATATGATTACAGACAATTAAAACAGAGTATAAGGTAAAATCCAGAGTGAATGTTCTGTTTGCACAATGGCTTTTGATCCAGCAGAGGAACCCAATAAAATAAGAGAAGGTGCAATTCAAACTGATTCTTATTTACTGAAACAGGCCCCTCTGTCACCCCTGTTCCAGAGGATTGGGGGAATCTCCATAACAGCATGGACTCCATAACAGCATGTGCTGGGGACTGGGGGCGGGGTAGAAAGAGAATCAGCAAAATCGCCTTTCCTTCTCCTATATATACAGCTTTCGCTACTGGATCAAAAGCTTTTTCCCTAGTAGAACAACATCATTGCATTTCATTCATAAAACAAACATAAGCTGGGTACAAAACCAAATTTGTTAATAATAATTGAAATTAAAACATGCATTTCCTATATCAGCAAAAATTCAAATAAACTAACCTTTTTTAACAATTCAAAGGCAACACACAAATAAAGACTTTTATTTAAAATAGCACATGTATCAACCTGGGGCTAGTGACGCTAAATGCACATGGCTTAAACAAAGACATCTGTAACTGAGGAAAGCTTGCAGAAAATATTGAAACACATAGAAAGGCAATTTGGATTACAGCATGTATATTCCAATTTTACAGATTGAGAAATGTAAATACTGTAGTCCACAACTCACGAGCAGTTTCAATGTTGGAGGCACACAAACCATGGTTCGTATCTTAACCAGGCTTTGGAAGGGTGGGAGAGCTGAATTGGGACACAGAGACCAAACTTCTACGCTTCAGCCTCAAATAGTGGTCAGTCACTCCATTCTAGCTATACCTTCCTTTGCTTGCCAATGATGAAATTGGGGCAGCATTTTCACAACACCCTGCTAGCTGGTCACCCAGACACATCCAATGCGACCCTATACATCTGTGAGATTTGGTCCACAGATAATAAACAAAGACCCAGCTTATGCTTTAAATATCAGGAGATCCTGGGTCTGCATTCCTGTTGTTTTTTAAGTAAAAACATTGGTGGGCCACAGGGATTTTAGGTTTCATTTTAAAAATAAATCTAAACTCACATTTAATCTTGTATCACAGTGCTGACTTCCTTACTAGTTAAATCAGATATAATTAAATACGTATAAATGTGTATTAAGGTGTATGTACGCATATACCTTGTTGAAGTAAAGAGAGGATCCAGATGAGATGACTCCACAGCCTTCCTCTGGTTTTACAATCTCTCCACCAATCACTTCCTGCCATCCTGATTCTAAACTGTTTGGATTCTCAAAATCAGACATTATTGTTGAAGGGAGATTATTTGCAGGGTGACATTCAGCGCCTTGATATCCAGAATCACATCTGTAGAGAGGGGCAAACATATATTGCTTGAAAAAATAAGTGTGCAAACAACCTTGCCCTATGTATGTGAACAGAGAGCTTGATAATATTTAGACAGATGGACAGTTCTTTTTCCACATGAAGAAAGCAGATCGTGAAGATTCCTGTCCTATAGCCCTGTCTTCCTCACTAGATGTGTTCCATCCAGTGCACTGCAATGCACAGGCAACTCATGGCAAGTTAGGGTCTTCCTATACCCCCAGACACTGGATCTGCTGGCTTTTGGAATAAATAACTGCAAGGCCCATGGACTGCAAGAAGATCAAACGCATCCATTCTTAAGGAAATTAGCCCTGAGTGCTCACTGGAAGGACAGATCGTGAAGCTGAGGCTCCAATACTTTGGCCACCTCATGAGAAGAGAAGACTCCCTGGAAAAGACCCTGATATTGGGAAAGATGGAGGACACAAGGAGAAGGGGATGACAGAGGATGAGATGGTTGGACACTGTTTTCGAAGCTACAAACATGAGTCTGACCAAACTGCGGGAGGCAGTGGAAGACAGAAGTGCCTGGCGTGCTCTGGTCCATGGGGTCACGAAGAGTCGGACACGACTAAACAACTAAACAACAACAACAACTGCAAATCCATGAACAGCAACTCATCCACTACAAGAGCAAACATGCGGTACCTGCAAACACCATGGTCACACCAGCCATGCCCATTGCACATGTTTGGGCACTGCTGCCCAATGTATATGTTGTCTAAAGCCCATTCATCTTGCGCTGTGTAGTAGCACTGACTCCAACGAAAACGTGTAGCACTGGACCTAAAAGAAAATATATATATAAATATGTGTGTGTCATTAATATAACGCACAGTATTTAAGCCCATTTCTCATAAGCAGGTTTGAGATTTTATTTCAAGTGGCATATAAATTCTGTTAAATAAATAACCATAGCATATTGCATAAGAGTTTGCAAATTAAAGGATGACATTTCAAACAAGAAATAGATAAGCTGGTTTTCAGAAAATAGTGCCTTCAATGGAATCCTGGACACTGGAAATAAAATTGGTACTCACAGACTGTTTCTGAAGTGGAACGATTTATTACATACATAGAACAAAATTTAGCAACACTTCAATTGAGAAGTGATGCCAGAATGTTCAATACCCTCAAATGTGTCCCAGAAACTAACTAACTAACTTACTTAATTTATTTATTTTTACAAAGAGAGAGAGAGTGTGTGTGTGTACACACACACCTATCTATCTATCTATCTATCTATCTATCTATCTATCTATCTATAGCTTCCATTGAAAAATATTGTTGAGGACTGTAAGTAGTAACATATAATTAAGATTTAAAAATCATTGAATTGAAATAAAAACAATAAAAAGCTGTACCCATCCAACCAATGAAGGCTTTTCTCCTATCCTTTCCTATATAGTTTTGCAGTTTCATACTCATGGAGATTTGGACTGATCCTGGTCTTGTGGTGAGTGAGTCAAGATTTGTTTTAGTCAGTGACTAGGACTAGTTCCAGAAACAGAGATCTGAATGGAGTCCATATTGAAAAATGACCTTCTTCAGGTTGCAATCCATTTACAGTAAAATATTATATATTATATACAACATAATCATCTTGCATACCCTATGCAGTCTGAGCAGTGGAAGGGGCTTTTAAAGGGTTAAGGATAACTAATCCATGTGAATAAGCTTGAATACATATACTACAAAATCCAGTTTCCCATTATTCCACCTACATTTAGAAAGTGAAACTAAATTACAATAAACTTTTCACCCTGAATGGCAATTTTCAGGTCCATCCTGAATTGATGCTTTTCAAAGAAAATGTTTGACGTGTCCTTATACACGCAGTTTATGTGCATGGGCGGTTTTCTAGCTTTAATGATGTTCCCTTGGCAGAGAATGCATTTACAGGATAGCTCATAATGGCTATGGATGACTCATTCTAGCCTATCAAATCCGTTACTCATCTCTTAAGGACTCCCTAATGACGCAGAGGCACAACTGATAATAAATGTCCACAGTGAGCCCTTTATTGTTTATCTTGTCAATGATCTGAAGATAATGGGTCATTGATTCCTGTCCTAGAAGTCCTTTACTGTCTTAGAATGGTGTTTCCAGAAGTCACTGCGGTACACCAAGGAGAGAGAGAGATCACTAAGCAAGCCTCATAAACATCAATGAAGTCAGAAGAGACTAACCACAAGCTGTAACATCCCAAACCCAATGAGGAACATGAAAGAATGTTTGCTTGCTTGTCAAATCCTTGTGTTTGTTTTTCTCTTTCATATCTAAGAGGAGTGCTCTGTGTTCTAAGTTTTGGGACTGGTGTTACATTTTGGCATTTCCTCATTTATTTATTTTTAATGATAATGACAAAAATGATGCCTTTAAAATAAATTAATGGTATTTTTGATCTTGTATTAAAGTTGCCCCTGTGAGCTTCTGCTGAGGCAAAAATGTTTAGCTGTTGTTTCATACTGTTTAAATTGTTCAGTATTCCTGGGAGTTTTATGATCGGCTAATTGTTTTACTATTTTTGATATGCTGTGAACTGCCTAGAACAGAGCTTCTCAAACTTTCCACCTCCAAGACCCACTTGAGACAGCTGAAGGTTACTGAGGGCACAGGTGGCAGATGCTTATAAAGAATGTAAGTGAGTACTCTAGTTAAAAACAAAAACACAAACCACTCCTCAAGATCTGATATCATAGAACCTGAGGGATCATAGAATTGTATAGTTGGAAGGGACAACGAGGGTTATCTAGTTCAAAACCCCGCAATGCAGGATTTTTTTGTCCAACGTGGGGCTCAAACTTACATCCCTGAGATTAAGGACTCAGTGCAATACACAACTGTGACACCTGATGGCAGCAGCGAGCTATGGCAAATTAAACATATTTTTCAAAACTTTTTTTTTTAAAAAAGCGTTTTCACAGTGTTTTTTGTATGTGTGTAGATTCCACCTAAGAGTCTCATGCTCTGCCAACTGAGGGAGGAATTTTGAGAATCCTTATGAAAATGATCAGGTAGTTTTGGGTAATAAAATAAGTTGCACAGATAGGTAGCAATCCTGTACACAAATGCCTGGTATTAAGTCCTATTAAACTCAATGGGGCTTACTTCTCTGTACATTAGGGATTCCATAAATCCTACTTTACAAAGGACAGTTCTCTGTTTGAAAGAGTCCTTTATTTGAAGGGCAGTCAGATCCAAGTCCTGCGTAAAGATAAAAACAGGAGAGCAAGGGGAAAGGAGATCTAAGAGGAAGGAGCAGGGACCTTGTAGCTGCCCATCAAGAGCAGCCACATTGGTCCACCTGGTCAAAGGCTTTCCCGCTATGCATTGTATTTCCATTTAAATTTGTGTCATTATTTCTAAATTTGTGTCATTATTTCTGAATTTGCATTTATACTTCTATATGAGCACATGCAAATGTTATGCAAATGTGTGCCTTCTTTCATCCCCTTTTTTGGTGAGGTCTTTCCTCTTTTGGTGATGAGCAAGCATCCACCCTACTGTATCTGTCTAGGATTGCATTGCTGGATTCTTACATAGGTGAAAAGAACATTTTGAAAAACACAAAAAGGTTTAGGCCCCACTCCTTGAAATAACAATAAAAATATTCCTCCTCCCTCAAAATCTGCCTCCCTTTTACATTTTGAGAGCTACACTTTACCTCCAGGTGACAGCAGCATATAAGGATTACTGTATTTAGCACAGCAATTAACAATTTTAAAACTGCTTGGCCATATTAATTAAGAAACTAAAAATGAAAGGGTGAATGTCAGCTGCATTCTCAGTGATAACAATTGGTTGCTTGGGCAATTACCACTTGGCAACTTCATAGAAGAAGACTGTATGGCAATATGAGTTTTGTTACAGTGCTCAATCTGCCATTTACTAATGTTTAAAACTATGTTATGCTTTGCACTGTAACCATGACCCCCTGTGCCCCCTGTCCTTTCACTTCCTCACTTCTTTTCATATCAAATCAACTCTGTGTCAGATTTAAGCTTTCATTATATATCTATAGCTACGAAGTCTTAAAGGAAATTACCCTAATTTTGAAATACAACAAATAGCGTTCCTTTCAGGTAAACCACAAAGTATGTTTTCTTATACTGGATTTAACATAATATAATGCTGGTACTTTTCAACTATTAGGAGAGACTAAGGACCCAGGGCTGATGAAATTATATTTGCTACCTTCAGAGTTACTGTTAATTACATTTACCCAATTATCCTGCAACTCAGCCATTAGGTGTTGATTTGTTTATGAAGGCAGCAACTGGCAGCTGTTTGTATCTCATTAAGCCTGTTCTTATGTAAATGCCTTCCATAAAAGTGAAATTAATTTTCATCAGTGTTAGAAACGTATAATTCATGTACAATACAGTCCAAACAGCAGGTGCATCCAGCCGATATTTTCAACACAAGTAACCCGTGCCTCATATTTTCCATCCCAGCAGATCCTGAGTTACACGAGGAGCCTCTAAAACCTTGTGTGTTCAGATGCGCTACATTTACAGGTGCATATGTTGCTGAAAAAACAACAGGGCGTTCAAGACAGCTTATGGCAAGGAAAGTCATTGCCGGCTTAAACTACTTTCATTTGTGGTTGAGAAAGAGGAAGCATCCAGACCTCTAGGAAAGCACACACATGATTTGAACATCGGATCTCCTTGACCCTGCAAGATCTTTTAGGACCCAGACCCTCCAAGTGTCCCTATTTTCCAGGGACAGTCCTGGATTTACAGAAGCTGTCCCAGTTTCTGATTTGATCCTGGAATGTCCAACATTTCCCTATTTTCATTGAAGAAATGTGGATATGGAGTTATCTAACCCTCCAGCCATTTGAAAGCAGCCCTGTGTAGGGAAGTTTTCATATATGTTGGAAGCCACCCAGAGGGGCTAGGCCAGGGCAACCCAGTCAGATGGGCAGAGTATAAATAGTAAAAAAATTATTCATAATATTATTATGGAATAGAACGTCCCTACTTTCATCGGAGAAATGTTGGAGGGTATGCAGGAGGTCCCTGGTTCATTTGTTTAGTTCTCCCAACAGTGAAAAGAACGTAGAAGAAATATGGGACCACTGCATGAATTAAATGTCCACTCCCAGTCTCTCTCTGGGTAAAACGGTGAAATTAAATCAGATCCTGAGAGGTTTCAGACCAGTTGTTTATTTCCTAAAAATACACGATCATTTTTAATACGGGGTACACATTATAATATAATGTCATCACTTGGAAAGAAAAAATAATTGATGAGGTAAGTAACAGAAAAGAGGTACGTCCGAATCATTTGTTATACAGAGAAATGGCCAAATGCAGGGAAATGAAACTAAGTTATCGATCTTGGCCTGATTTCCAATTGCTGTGAGGCACTGGGTTTGAAGATAACCAAAGAGTAATCCTAATTTATTCATTTCATTCTCAGTAGAAGGAAGCCATAAAGGGTTTATAACACTGAAACCTATCTAGTTGTTTTAAAAAAATGTCAGAATTATTGTGATTACAAGACGAAAGAAAAAGTAGAGGAATCTTCTGATTATTTGTTTGTTTTGGAAATGAATAAATGGAATGGCTATAAGATATTTATAGAAACTGGTGATTAATAAATGTACTTGCATTGCTTTGGTCATGGAAATTGCTAATAAAAACCTTATGATTGTTACTAATTCAGAACATAATAGAGGGGAAGCTAAGCTTTACTGGTTCCCTTTGATTTCAATAATAGAGCTAAGTGTGTGCTTAAATATTTCCACCTGATACCAAGAAGATTTTGTAGTGCTTACATCCAAATGAATTGTTTTTTTTCAAGGAATTGCATTGCTAGAAACGAAAAGTATGATGCTTATCCTGAAATGACATTTGGGCCTATGCAGCATTAATTTCCTATCCCCCCTCTCATCAATTCATTGTAACTGGGTTACAATATAATAATAATAATAATCTGGCTGGGTTTCCTCAGCCACTCTGGGCGGCTTTCAACAGAACATTAAAAACTTCCCTAAACAGGGCTGCCTTCAGATGTCTTCTAAAAGTCGGATAGTTGTTTATTTCCTTGACATCTGACAGGAGGGCGTTCCACAGGGCAGGCGCCACCACCGAGAAGGCCCTCTATCTGGTTCCCTGCAACCTTACTTCTTGCAGTGAGGGAACTGGACCTCAGTGTCTGGGCTGAATGATGGGGGTGGAGACGCTCCTTCAGGTATACTGGGCCAAGGCCATTTAAAATATCACTACATGATATCAATAAACCAAACACCATGCAATCATTACAGCCATTTAAAACAATAATTAGCAGCAATTATTAATGGGTAATATCAACATTTCAATACAACTGTTTCGTGCTTCTAAATTCCCTGAGCAACAGGAAGTTGCAGAGATCTTTACAAGCACAGTTATTATTTATTTTATTTAAAATATTTTTTCTGACCACTCCCACTAGCCCTCTACTGTGATTTTGTGATGCCAAAAGCCTATTGTGACTCCCTACCTAAGACATCCAAAAGGTGCCCTTTAAAAACCCATGAATTGGTCTCACCAGCTAGAAGATTTTGGCCAAACTCATGCTGACACGCCTAAAAAAAAATTAGTTGCCCTTGCCTTGCAGGATCAAGGTGGGTGTTTCTGATGAGAGCGTATTGTAGACTTCAGTCTTTTGTAATAAACAACTTATTTGAAAAACATAAAATAAATAATATAAATATAAATAAAATAAAAAAGGGAATCTTCCAATAACAGAACAGCATGGCTGATATAACTCTACAAATGTAATTGGGCCATAAAAGTAATTTGGAGAACCCTCGTATTTGCATGAAAGACAGCAGGATATGTTCATTAGGAAAAGCAGATATTACCATGTTTTCTGAGGTAAAAGTACTGTGATTCTCCTCCACTTCGTATATTCACTGGAATGGTAGATGCTTGCTGGTGTAAACTCCTGGCAGCTAGGCATACTTGGAAGACATTCCTTAAGGCGGAAAGGGGCGGAGGACAGGACACACATCACGATTAATGTGAAGACATTAAAATTAACTTTTTAAAAAGGTGTGACGGTTATTTAACCAATAGCATTCACTACAAGGGAGGGGAACATCAGACTCTTTGGTCCTTGAGACTCTGCAGAGGCCACACGCCATCCTCAGACACATCCATTCCCCTCAGGGCTCCCCCCTCATGGGCCGCCTTGCTTCACTTTTTGCTTTTGCTTGGCTGAATTGTCTGCTTGAACTTGAATAATGATTTATTCCTTGGCTTGACGAAGGCTTCGGAGGAGTTTGAGAGTGTATAAAAACTAGCCTCCTTTTGCCTCTGCCCCCACCTGCTGATGGTTTGTGCCCCCTTGAAAGTTACCCTGAAGTGAATGTATTCCTCAGGCTGAAATGGGTTCCCAATCCTGCGCTACAATATTTCTGTTATGACTAAAATACCTCATAAGGCATCAAAACAGTATCCTTTCCTCCAGGGATGGACCATTCCTGTTAAGTTGTGGGTGAACATATCAGACGACACAGCGATTCTTCAAACAGCTCTTGTTTATTCACAGGCCAGAACAGAACTGAAGGGTTCAGCCAACCTGCTTTTATAGAGCTCCACTACAACGCAACAGTAACAACTTTCTGTAACTATCCAATCACTGAACGTCACTTTCAATCCCTTATTTGCATACGTGGACCTGAGTGAAAACTATCTACAGTATCCCCCTGCTGGCCCAGGGTGAGAACTTCAGTACATAACAATTTCTAGATTCTCTGGGGGCATTCTATACCTCAGACATTGCTTCTGGGGTCAGCCCTGCCACAGATGGAGCTATAATAAAGTTGGAATTATCCAGTACTAGCAGAATAAAGTTGCTTTGAGGGCTGGATTCTTTCCATGTTTCACTGGAAGAATACCTGAGTTTCCCCAGAGGCGGTTTTAGGGTAGCAAGACTGCTTTGGCCACACTGGGCACTGCACTGCACTGCACTACACTGCAGGGGGTGGTACAACAAAACTGTAAAATGGATCACAAGAGGCGGGGGTGGGGTGGGGGCACCAAATTTTAGTGTCACACAGGGCACCACTGAAATTTGAGAGCCCAAAGTCCACCATTGGCATCCTGCAGATAGTGCACAAAATCTAGAAAAACTAAGGTGAATGTAAATCAAGAGAACTCAGGGTACTGACTGAGTGTTTGCCCCACAGATGCCTGTGGGGTGTAAATGTGCCTATTTTTCTCTAGATTGCAGCCTATGAGTTATGTTTTCCTACAGGAAAACTTATTAGGTAATTTTATAATCTGGAAAGGACAAACTGATTAGTTAAGCAGGGGTCAGCAAACTTTTTCAGCAGGGGGCCAGTCCACTGTCCCTCAGACCTTGCGGGGGGGGCCAGACTATATTTTTTTGGGGGGGGAATGAACAAACTCCTATGCCCCACAAATAACCCAGTGATGCATTTTAAATGAAAGGACACATTCTATTCCTGTAAAAAGACGCTGATTCCCGGACCGTCTGTGGGCCGGATTGAGAAGGCATTGGGCCAGATCCGGCCCCTGGGCCTTAGTTTGCCTACCCATGGTTTAAGCTATTGTTTAATAGCAAGCCGAGATAATAAATCTGGTCTGTTTCAATTAACCACAATTTAACCTAACAAAGACTTGTCTTTTGGCGCACAACAATAAATTGTTGGCGGTAAACTGGTAGCATGTGCTTCCGGTCTCTTCCTTATCTCCAAACCAGAGGGAGAGGAGAGGACAGAATATGTGAACTTGACATATCAGCAGGCTTGATCACATAATGCTCCATGGGGGGTTAGCTTTATGTCCACACTGTTGCAATGAACCCAAGCAAACCTCAGGCTTGTGCATTCACCTCTCTCCTCCAATGAGGTGTCTGGAAGAGAGATTTCACTAGCATTTATTTTCAGTTTCCCTTCAATTTGGCTTGTCGTGTCATCTGGCCCAGGGACAATAGTTTATATAGCAAACTCTGGTCAGTTTAACAAGCCAGGTTCAGGAACCACTGTTTGCAGTTGGGCTGTTTTGAAATTGCTTAATTGCTTAATTGCTACAAGCCAGACAGTGCAACAAGTCCAAGACCAACACACACAGCTTGCGCACATAGTAGTAAACCATGTTTTAGTGTTAAGTGTGAACTGGGCTGCCTTCCTTGATCGGACGTACCTCTTGAACCAGATGCCAAGTAAGACCATGGTTAGTAGAGTATTCCAGCTTCACTTGGTTGTCCATGTGAGGCCTGTACGGCTGCTCGCAGCCCATTACCAGGTTGAACTGCAGCATATAGGACGCTCCAATTTGCATAGACTGTGTTTCCACGTAGCGCATGCTAGAAGCTAGCTTAGAGTCTCCTGTAAAACTGGAAGAAATAAGGATTTGCTTTAAAAAATAGTTGAGAAGCAGCAGCTATTCATGACCATGACACTTTTAGTTTAGTTATACCTGTTGTTATTTTTTTCTCACAGCATGAAGGCACATGCTGTGGGCATGAAGAAGTGAAGACCTGTGGTTCAGAAAATTACAAAAAGCAATGAATATTATAGGTCAAGAAAATAATTATCTGGATTCTGTATGCTGTTGGGTCACTAAGAATGCAGACGGGGAAAAATGCCACACACTAGGAAGTAAAGTGGTAGAAAAAATGTCTTTAATTTTGAAAGGCTATCTGCTGTTTATTATTAAGTAGAAACCGGGACCACAATAGTGATAAGAAGCAGTTTTACTGAAATAAGTGCTGGATCATTTTTGGTATAAAATCTGTGGTGCCTTTCAGTGAATGAATTATGCTGAATTAGACCATGTCTATTCAGAAGGACGTCCCATTAAATTCAATGGGGCTTTCTCCCAGTTACATTGCGATGACTGCAGTCTCAGGACTCATCTATACAGCTGCAAATAAAACGTTTTGTGTTGTAAAGTGCTACTGGAAGAAAAAAATTATATAAATGTGACACTAGATGGCAATGGTAAACTATGGCAAATTAAATATATTTTTCAAAAGGTGTTTTTTTTTAAAAAAAACACCTTTTCGCAACATTTTTTATATGTGTCTAGATTCCACCTCAGTTAAGTGGAGTTTCCTATCAGCTCTTGAAGTCCCCTCCTCTCAGGGTTCTCCCATTTTTGATACTGGCTTCCACTTTTTCTTCTTACAATTTTCTTCTGGTTATAGTCTGCCTCTTGCTCACTCAGCAGCAATGCCCTTAAGTTTCAAACTGCTTGTCCCCTGAGTTTCAGGCTCTGAGACTCAGGAGTCCTGGCAACCACAGGTTCACTTTTAAAAGAGTGTGGGACCTTTTTTTCAGGGGCGTAGCCAGTGTAAATATTCTGTTCTTCTAAGAGAACAGTAGCAGCACTGGGATTAGCACTAAAGGGACCTTGGTGTCTAAAATTAAACTCAGCATGTACCTTTGAGCTTTATTTGGTTATGTTGAAAAATCAACATTTTAAAAGGAAATATTAAATTGCTTGGGCATTGTTATGCCCCAGAAGCTTAAGAACGCATGCTCTGAACAGCCAGAGTTTGCCCACTTCCTTACATGTGCTTTGAATGAATTCCTGGGGCCTGCATGTACTGCTTGTCTCGTAATAAAATAAATAAAAATCACTCGGGACAGACACACACACACACACAATAACGTAAGGCTAAATAAGAATCACATGAGACAAACAACAATGAACTTAAAGCAAACACCTTTAGGGAAGGGGTTTTCCCCCACTGATTCTGATAAGAACAAGCAAACAACACAAGACTCTGAAGCAAGCAACAAGAAGATTAAATCAGAAGGATAATGAAAATACTACACGTTTTTAAATGAAAGGATGGGAAACAGGACTGCATTGGACTTAAACAACGGAAAGTCTCGCTCCAACTGCTGCACCATAACTCTTTAAATAATGCTTCTGCTCCTCAGAAAACAGAAAAACTGCAAGATGCACATGAGATCAGAGCTATTTACTTGCTTCAACATCATTCCCCCAAAGCACTGGGACTGGAGAACCCTGATAAAATGATTCCCACTGATTGTAAGCAAGACCTGTCCGTCACAATGGAGCTGCCCGTTCTCCTCTCCTACCTTGGTGTTTTCCTTATATGGTAAGCCAAGTTACATTAGTAAGACACCTGTCTGCAGCGTTGTCTGAATTGCTGAGCTGCCACAAAGTGCTTTGGGGGGCCCTGCTTTGATTCAGGGTGCCTCATACAGACCCTGCTTCACCTCTGAGAAGCTGAAGACCCTCCAAATCTCCCCTGATTGGCTCAGGATTTGGGATTTGTCTGGATCTTCTACGTGGCTAAAATATATCAGGCTGAATAATAAACTGGATTTCTCTGTGTTGGTCAATCCACTGTATATTCTTGCCTTCTTTTATGTTCATTGCACTGGATATATATCCGGGGTGGGTGGGTAGAATAACTTTGATGCCTTCTAAGTGCTGGGAATTTCTCCCCCTGCCCCCTCAACTCCTAAATACTAAGAAAGCACAATCTCTTTGTCTCATAGGCCATTGTTAAAGGATCAAAAAAAGATCAAAGAAGGTATGTTATGCCGGGACCATACTGAGTATGATATGCGAAGAGATGCTTTTTAAAAAGCAGCAATGGTACCTTTTCATAGTTTCGTTTTATGCCTACAGATTGCCGGTAGCCATAACTCAGTAGCCTTAAAGACACTGACTCTATTCCCTCTCTTATTTCTTCCTTCTGTAATTCTCCAGTGTACCTGCCTACTGCTGATTTTTACTGCTGGATTCCCGACCCCCTCTTCCTTTGTGTGAAAAAACATATGCTTGGAATCAATTTGAGCACTGTCAGAAGGTAGCCAAATATATTGGCTGCATCATAAAAGAAGAGTGATCAAATGCTCTCCAGAAACAAGGAATCAAGAGGATGTTTGTTATAAACATTCTTCTGGGAAATGAATTCTACTCGTACATTTAATTAAATGATGTGCACACTCAGAAATAGTCAACTTCTGTGGGTATTCCCAAAGTAATCAGTCCACCTGCAAGCAGTGTAGACTAATTGGCACATGTGGGGATAATAGCATAAGTAAATGTACAGGGACTTTCACAACCACTGCACTTTTGAATCCATGACTTTCAGTAACAATGGAAACCCCTGTGAATACAGATAAATTGTTGTTGGACAAATCAAGCATGTTAACATAAGAGATTGCAGATTCCCACAGTCAACCTTGTCGTTTTGCCTCAGAAGATAGCAAAGTTTTTATAACAGGGAGGTGGTTTTTTTGGTCATGTCTGATTCACTTGCCTTAACCTCTAAGGACCTCAATACATATGTGAAGTTTCATATATGGAATTTCACACAAGTAATGGTACCAGCATCCATGGAGCTCAGTACATCATCCAGAAACACTGGATGGGAGTGTGAAAATGCTTTTCTGTATTTAGCAGATTAGCCATTAATGCAAGGGGGAAATCTGAATTAGGATACCATTGTGAACCATTAGTAGTAGCCATGGTTACTACCACCTAGCTCTTTTTAGGAAAAGCTGAGCCACCATCACCAAATCTGATTTCTTCGGAGATTCATTCATCCCTTCTTTCATTCATTGCTATTGTAATATATTTATACAAATCTCTATGCAAATGCTCACAGAACTTTAAGATTAACAAGTGGCTCCCCACTTAAGCAAACTGGAAATAATTCCAGCGTGACTTTGTACAAACCTAAGTTATTACTTCATATGCCTACAGTAACAGGAAAAAACACAGCCCTTATCCACTGTGTATAGTTCAACCACTCTAGTTTTCAAAGGTGATCTGGGCTGTTCTTCTTCTTCTTCTTCTTCTTCTTCTTCTTCTTCTTCTTCTTATTATTATTATTATTACCACCAAATATTGGTCTGAATGTTAATAGATAATTAATGGAACAAGTTACTTTATAGTTTGAGCTAATTTCCATCCATTAAGCAGCAGTAAAGGAGAGGAAATACTTCAGTGGGAAAATGTATAAAAGCTTTTATAAATGCCAGAGCTTAAATCTTGAAGCAGAAATAGATTCTGCTTTACAAATTCCTGTCGACAAAGGGAAACTCACCATATAATTATAAGCATTCCCCCCTCTCTTGAAATTGTGCTTTAAGATGACATGGTGTAAAATGATTTATAGCATATTGACTACAGTTCTTCTAATGAAAAAGCAATTGTCAGAGTTCTCCCAGGAGAACACTCTTCATGCCATAGCAATCCATGCTCATGGAAAGTCATGAGTTAGAAAATGAGAAGCAAATGGACTCACAGCTGGGAGAAGCCAACAATAATTAATTTAACTACCAGCCATTTGCACAGTCCTGATATAAGTAAAAAATTTCCCTTGAGACATGCAAGGTCAGGGAAGGGAATAGTTCACCTCTCACAAAGCACCCAAAGAATATTTATACAGCCCAATAATTTAAGTGCACACAATGCTTTTCTGTCCAATTCAGCAATAATCAACCAATAATCAACCAAGAAGAGAAGGCTGCAGAGTAATTAGCACTGTAGTTTCTTGTTTGGACTTACGGGGGGAGGGGGGAAACCAAAAGAAGAAAAGAAGAAAAAACAAGAAAAGAACTTTTACCTTGCCACCTAATAAAAAAAGCCCATCAAAAAAATCCCCACATATGCTGTGCCAATCTAAGGAGACCAGAGGGAAAGCAATGGCATTAAAGGCCTTTCATGCCAACTCTTTGATGAAAATGATGCAAACAGTTTGAGCATGGCCATGTTGTTTCATTTTAATGAGCAGTGAGTACTTCCATTGTCCTTATTAAAGTGGTTAATGCAGTTTCAACAGCCTCATTATCACTGCCAAAGCACATTTTACGTTGTTCTCGCAGCCAAGTCAACTCCTTTTAGTTTGAGAGGTGATCTGAAAGTCAAATCAGACTGTTCAAAATCTACTTGTTAATAAAAGTCCTGGCGTGTTAGTCCTGGGTGCCCTTGGGCCAACAGTTCTATTATTTACTGTTTTCTCATAATCACAGTGATTCCAGTTTCTCAAAGCAAATTATTCATTACATAGCAAATCCATAGCAGGGGAAAAATCTTGATTTCAGATGGATGAACGTTTACTGGGTGGTTTGATGAAAGCAGAAAAATAAAGTTCTTGTAATCAGGCTTGGAGCCTTCATGTTTGAATCTGGATACCTTTCAACTTTATTTGAACAGATGCTGACAATTAATGAAAAATAACTTTTCACCATACCAGTCCTAATGCATTAGTAATACTAGTACATAAAGTTTATGCTAATGCAATATTCATATGCAAGTGCATTATGAAATAAAACCTTCAAAGGCAATTGAAACATAGCTTAATAAAACTGATTCTTTCCATTGGTGCATTATACTGCTTTGGTTCATAATAATATCTTAAGTGCTGGATCCACGGTTAGTCTTGATCAGGGGTCGGCAAGTTTTACCTCATCTGGGCCAGTTCACTCCCGTGGAGATCACTCCGTGGGACGGATTGCGTCTGCGCAGATGCGATTTCCGGTGCCATGGAAGCGAGTCCGTGCTACGCCGGTTTAGCGCAGCATGCAGGGATTCGCTGAGCAGGCGGCTTGGTTCAGGGCTGTCTCCTGGGCCGTTTAAACAACCCCCGTGGGCCGCAGGTTGCCAACCCCTGGTCTTGATGTAAGTGGTCATGCCTAACTTTAAACTCCACTGATTTCAGTGTGTCTACTTTAGGCCTGAGAAACCCATCTGGGTCTAACCCTACATTCCAGTGTGAAAGAACCTATATATCTGTATAGCACACACATATTTCCTCCCCAGAAGTACTATTCATTGGGTCTTACTCACACAAGCATAGTCTCATACATGGAAATACCCATTCAGAAGTAACTTTTTAATTTATTTACTAAGTTTTAAAGAAACCCTCCCATACAAAGCAGCTTTCAACTTTGTAATCTCTCACTTTCGCTTTACGGAAGTAACAGCGTCCTCACTACAGATCACCCTTTATTCAATAGATTCACTCTTGTCATAAAATTCACAAGAAATGCATGTGATGAGAATGTTCATAAGTGGAAAAAATGAATAAGGGTTAAAGGTACTTTGCATAGAAAATCAAACAACATTTCTTTGTGTGCCTCCTCCACCAGAGATCCAGAGGGTGGCAACACAAGAACGGACCTTTTTTGCAGGAGCTCCCCATTTGTGGGATGCTCTCCCCAGGGAAGTTTGCCTAGAGCCTTCATCTTTAGGTTCCAGGCAAAAACATTTCTCTTTGACCAGGCCTATGTCTTTTGAAATGTGTTTGTGGGAAGGGGGTCTTTGTTTTTGTTCTTACTCTTATTGAGTAATTGGTGTTCTCATTTTGTATTTTTATATTTGGAACTGCCCTGTAATCTTTGGATGAAGGGCAGAATAAAAATAAAAATAAATAAAAACCCCTAGTATGCATTCTGCACATTGTTGTCACAGTCCATCTTTACAATGTACAGTAATGCACTGGAAAGGATTATGGAGGTGGTTCGATAACTGATCTGCCGCTGCGATACTCTCAATATGTAGTGTGGCATGGAACTGTAGGGTGTCATACAATTGCAGTGTAGGGAATTGCTGGTGCTGCAACAGCAACACACAGCAGAGTAGCATTAAAAAAACCACTAATGTGAAATACAGAACTAAGAGCAGAAGTAGAGCTATGGCAAAACAAGAGACAATTCCCTGAACACCATTCTGTAGGTGATTTGGGGCACCAAGAAGCCTGCTATACTGGCAAAATATGACCTATCTGATATGCAGTAACAGGATTTTGTAAGGAGATAGCAGCTGGCAAGTAGATATTACATATCCCACACTATGGGGATGTTGGCAAAAACACTGGGGGAAAATATTCATGGGAGTAGGTTTATGAGTTTTCCATACAGAGACCATTTTATATCTGAAAACTGCTGGGAACTTATCCAGCCACAGTGAAAACCTTTCAAAACCCCATTGGATTCAATGGGGGTAGAGAGATAAATAGGTGTTTAATTGTCCCATTACATTGCTAGACCTTAGAAGTGCTTAGATTTGGCTAGATCATATATCCCTTGAATAGAATTGTTGCGAGATAGGTCCTGCTAAATACAAAAGATTAAGTAGCTACACAGAAAACTCTTTATCAATTGTGTTTTAAGTGTGTCCTCTAATCACGTTATGTCCCATCTCCCTGCCTTAATTTGCATAAATTAATTAATGTAACTGAAGGAAATCAGAGCAGCTAATTATTCTTTAATTTACATCAGCGATCAGTTCAGGATAAACTTCCAACATGTTGCAGGCAAAGAAACGGTGTGAGCACAGGCTCACCATCAAGCATAAATCACATTGCATTGCAGTGTAAAATTTACCCCTCATTACATAAGGGTCAACGAACACATTGTTGTTCATGTTATGTGCCCAGGGGAAAATTCTAATGAACAACAAGTAAGAAGAGAGTCATCTGCAGAAATCAATTAGACCTTTTCTACACTCATTAGGATACTTAGAAACATGCTCTATTATCCTTTTTACTTAAAGATTTATATCCATATCCTAAAAGCAGGTTTTTACATGATACTAAGTTCTGCTGAGTTTACTGGGGCTTCTACTCAAGCAAGTGAATATAAGAATGAAATTTCACACCAAAAACCCGAAATACTCACCAAAGTGTCCAGTCATGGCCACAGTATGGTTGAACATTTCCCAAGTAAAATCCAAGAGACTGAGTAACTTCCACCAAGTTAGTGAAGTCTAGGCTAATACTGTTGAAGAGTACAGAAGTCATGATGATTTCATCAATCGCCCACACATCCTCTCCTTGAGAAGAATGATATGGCTGCCACCATCGGAACTGAATGCCAAACTGCCTTGCATCTTCTGGTAGCTCCACTGAAATTATTCTTAAAAAAACAAACAAAATGAACTTATTGAAACTGCCATGGTAGAGAAACCTCTTAAATGGTTCTACAAAGCCAATGCCTTTGCATGAGGCCCCTTCATATTTTTCTTCCAATCCCTCCTAAAAACAAACCTCCGTTGACTGCCGTTTTGTTGTCTATTCCTGCTCTGATCCTTATCCCCTATTGTAACCCAAGTCTAAATAGGTATAGCTGCTTTTGCTCATGTTTTATCACTTGCTACCCCATGTGTCTCCCTCCCTCCTTTCCCCACTATTAAAATTCAGATTGCAAGTTCCTTTTGGCAGGGGCCCTTTCCCCTAATTAATTCTGTGAAATTCAATGTACATTGACTGCCCTGCATGCATGTATTTTTTAAAAACCCAATGCATGGTTGCTATTACTGAGGTTAGTAATATCATGCAAGACTACTAAACCAAATGTCGTTATGGTAAGGACAAAGCAAACCTTGGTGGAAAGATTACAATTCAAAGCTAAATAAATTAGAAATAAGCAGAGTTAGAGGAGAACGGAGTGAAAAATACAAGTCATAAAATGTGAATGGCAGAAAGCAGAATTATGTACTAGCTTAAAGCAAATGGAAAAGAATTAGAGTCTTCTCTTGTAGTGTATCACCAGCAAAAGGTAGCTGGCACACATTCAAGAGGTCTCTGGAGATCAATAAATTATGATAGTAAGTAAGATATAGCCAGTAGGTGGGCTGCACTGAATTCTTCAGGAGAACATATTTATGGTGCAGTATATAATTTTATATTAGCTGTCTGAATTTCAACAGGCACAACTAGCACGTTGGGTGTCTAAATCATCCCAGTTATCCATACGGTGGATGTACAATAGCTCCAGGAATATATTTGTTGGAAAAGACTGTCAAAACATATTTAAACAAAACTTGTTTTGATGATCAAATGTGCATGAAGGGGGAGTTTCTTACAGCGCAAGGTTTCCCTGAGCTACATTATACTTACTTTTCCAGGCAACCATGTCTAAACTTTGGAACAGGCCTACACAAAAATTACCAATGTTTCCACAGGAGAAAAATGCAACTTCACTTTTTTTTTTTTAGCAGTTTAACATGTTAAAAGCTCTTCATATGCATAGATTAATTCCCAATAATCGTTACAGCTCTTTTAAGGTAAGCCAAAATGACAGTTATTATTATCACCATACAGCAGACCAAGTATAAGCAACTCTTGCCATCTCTAAAAAAAGATTGCTAGCTACAGTCAGGGCCCTACTAGACATTACATAGCATTTCCCATGAGTTTTAAAAACCAAAAGCAGGCTTGGCAAGATGGCAATCTGAGCAAAGGAAGGTCATGTGAAGAGAGGATGCTCTACTTTCCCCTTCATATAATTGTCACTGCAAAAATGACCCACAAGCCACTTTCTCATCCATGGGGAAGGGGAAGACATGAGGTCTCCCCCCAGCAGGTGGGAAAGTAGCCTAGAGGATGCATTATTATTACATTTTTTTTGACAAATATCATGACAGGGGAAAGGGTTAATCAGCCCCTTGCCCCTTCTTGCTCTTCTTCTGTTAATTACTGTTTCCCAAGATAATTTCCCACTCAAATAAATGCTTTTTGGGAAAAGACATGGAACTCTAGGTCATGTCTCTGTAGAGAAAAAAAACAAACCCTTTATGCTAGAATCATTCCAAAAGTTGAATTAAAAACCTTTTGTCAGCTTTACTGCCCCCAGTGTCTTTGGCTACAGCATGTTGGCACATGTTATATTCCTTCATTAAACAAATTATTTCTCCATTTGTTTTCATCATAGCACTGACATAACTGTAGACCCAACTGCAGTATTTCTGGAGGAACAATCCCTAGAAAATACTCATTTCTCCAAAACATAAAAATGAACTCCCATCAGAGGATGAGATTGTGTGCAGTTTTGTACTGCCCATGCATTTCTTTTGCCAGCCAGTCCCATGAGCCTACCACCGTCTTCAAGGCCACTTGATTTCTCGTGACAGCTGTGACAACAAAACCTGTACTTGACAAACTGTGAAGAAAATTAAGAATAATATCGAATTTCCAGGAGCAATTACAGTACACAGCTACAGGGAGCATACATTAATTGCCATGGCAATGACATCTTTGTGAATGTTCCATAAATCAATAACAGCAGATGCCCACATGCAACACGCAAGGTGAGATGTGTGGCAGGACAGCATAAGGAGCATTTGTCTCCATCAATGTACAATTAAATACTGGCAAAAAATGCTTTCAGTATATTTCTACTGAGTCTCTCTGTGTGTTTTCTTATGTTTTTCTTCAAAGAAAACCTGTAAGTATGTTGGCATAAGTGACTGGCGGTGGGGAATGAATTCATACATTTAGCATTGTGCTCCTTCTTTCCCCCTTGTATGGGCCTTATAATTACCTGAGGTATGTGCTGTTATGTCGCTCTTTGATTCTTCACATACATGCAAAACCTCTTTGCATCTTCACTCATGGCAAATAACAGCACTTTCAGAAAGTGCTTGCTAAGCCGTCTTTGTGAATCTTAATATATGCACTCAAAGTATCTTGTGATATCACATTTATTCTTGCAGACACAGAATGTGCTAACTGATTAACAAGAAGAAGTCAAATGGAACAAGTGACTTTGGACGTGCTGGAAAAATTAATCCAGAAACAGTGGTTCTAAGGAACAAGAACAGGAGTCCCTAATATTTTCTAAATACCCATGGCTATGCCTCTACAAAAGAAGAATTTACATCAGAATTGGTCCAAAAGACAAATTAACCAGCTGATATACTCTGCCATCATGACTGATTTAGTAACACTTGACCTCACTGCCACCACACCTCTCCATCTCCTGGTAAGCAGCACCAACCAGGTTCCAGGAGGATGTTGCTCCATCCCACCAAGTAAGCCACTTCTGAGCCTTAAATGGCTCAGGACCGCAATACCTCAAGGACTGCCTCTTTCCATATGAACCTACCTGGAACCTGAGATCATCTTCTGAGGCCCTTCTT
Organism: Podarcis filfolensis; assembly: GCF_964270895.1. Lineage (NCBI taxonomy): Eukaryota > Metazoa > Chordata > Lepidosauria > Squamata > Lacertidae > Podarcis > Podarcis filfolensis. The sequence continues at coordinate 6,441,961 of NC_139612.1, forward strand.
CAAATGCCTCCTGCCCAAGAGGTCCAAGAATGGGCCTTCTCTGCAGTGGCTCCCTGTCTATGGAATGCTCTCCCCAGGGAAGATTCCCTGGTGCCTTCACTGTACACCTTTAGGCACCAGGCAAAAACATTCCTTTTTAACCAGGCCTTTGGTTGATCTGATTGAAATCCTATGCCCTTTTAAAATGTGCGGTTTTTGGGGGAGAGGGTTATTTTGTTGTTGTTGTTGTTGTTGTTGTTGTTGTTGTTGTTGTTGTTGTTGTTGTATATTTTGAGACCTTCAGGTATAGGGTGGTAAAGGTAAAGGGACCCCTGACCATTAGTTCCAGTAGTGGATGACTCTGGGGTTGCGGCGCTCATCTCGTTTTATTGGCCAAGGGAGCCGGCGTACAGCTTCCGGGTCATGTGGCCAGCATGACTAAGCTACTTCTGGAGAACCAGAGCAGCGAACGCTGTTTACCTTCCTGCTGGAGGGGTACCTGTTTATCTACTTGTACTTTGATGTGCTTTCGAACTGCTAGGTTGGCAGGAGCAGGGATCGAGCAACAGGAGCTCACCCCGTTGCGGGGATTCGAACCGCCGACCTTCTGATTGGCAAGTCCTAGGCTCTGTGGTTTAACCCACAGCACCACCCGTGTCCCTCCTATAGGGTGGTACATAAGTTCAAAAACAAATAAATAAATAAATAAATAATGCTTACTTTAATCAGTACTGAAGTATCCAGTACTGAAGTATAGTACTGAAGTATAGTTGTACATTGCTCCTGGCAATGTTATCCAATGAAGATACATGTGCAGGTAAAGGGACCCCTGACCATTAGGTCCAGTTGTGGACGACTCTGGGGTTGCGGCGCTCATCTTGCTTTACTGGCCAAGGGAGTCAGCGTACAGCTTCCGGGTCATGTGGCCAGCATGACTAAGCTACTTCTGGCGAACCAGAGCAGCGCACGGAAACGCCGTTTACCTTGCTGCCGGAGCGGTACCTATTTATCTACTTGTACTTTGATTTGCTTTCGAACTGCTAGGTTGGCAGGAGCTGGGACCGAGCAACGGGAGCTCACCCCGTCGAGGGGATTCGAACCGCCAACCTTTGAATCAGCAAGCCCTAGGCTCTGTGGTTTAACCCACAGTGCCACAGGATAACTATTCCAATAAAGCCCAAAGTTACTCTGAGTTTAACCCAGCAGCAATTCTGACTATCAAACAGGGAAGTCAAGAAATACCCAGCTAGTCCCCTCTCTGATGACCTGCTGCTGCAGGCAAAGACTAGTTGTAGCCCTTAGACCCATAAGTCTGCTAGGTGACCTTGGACTGGTCACTCTATCTTGATCTAACCTACCTCAAAGGATTATTTTGAGGATAAAGGTGAGGAAGAACCATGTACACACAGCCTTGAGTTCCTGGGATGAAAGGCAGGATAGAGAGCAAAGGAATAAATAAATAGAACTGCCTCTTGCTGTGGAATCCATTATACAAAGAATTCAGTGGAAAAGGTACATAAGACTATATAGATTGTTCTGCTCCACTGGCAGCCACTTTCCTTAATTCATACATTATACATAACATGGAAAATACTTCTAGAATGGAAGTCCCACTTTCAGGAAGGAAATGAAATTCTAAAATCCTCATCACTATCATTATTACCATGCATTGAACAGGGAAAGAAGAGTCGTTACCAGATTGCTCTGGGAAGGTACAAGGGCATAGCCGAGGGGAACTAGGTTTGGGCTCTATGTAGTAAAACCCTTAAATACTGTAGTGCATAATGGGACTGAGGCATAATTGTATGAGAATAAGACTCACCAAAATGAAAGGGACATTATTGCTTGTAAGCCCGGCCTTGGCTGGGGAGGGCGGGGTATCAATAAATATTATTATTATTATTATTATTATTATTATTATTATTATTATTATTCTGAGTAGGCATGTATAGGTGGCTTTGACTGTAGTATACAGTGGAACCTCAGGTTACATACGCTTCAGGTTACAGACTCCGCTAACCCAGAAATAGTACCTTGGGTTAAGAACTTTGCTTCAGGATGAGAACAGAAATCGGGCTCCGGCGGCGCGGTGGCAGCAGAAGGCCCCATGAGCTAAAGTGGTGCTTCAGGTTAAGAACAGTTTCAGGTTAAGAACGGACCTCTGGAACCAATTAAGTACTTAACCCGAGGTACCACTGTATTATACTCAGCTGCTGATATTGTTTCCAAAATATGCAGCCTTTCATTACATATACAGTTAATCCATAAATATCTAAGGAGCGCCCACATTCTCAAATAATATTAAATTCAAAACATGAGAAGGGTACAAAAACCCCCACAACAATGAAAGTAATTTGCACAACTGCAGCGATAGTGTATTTTCAATTCAACCAAGAACTCCTACTAAACCGAGTCTGTCAAAATCATCTTAAATACAAGTGCTTCAGCTTAAGTGTGTTATGGATAGGGCTGTAGACAGCCAGCACTTAACTGGGGAAGCACATGGAAATGACTGTTGTACCTTGGCTCATGGTAGTTGAGATAGGAATAATGTTCCAGCAGTTTCCACGTAATCCCATTGTCATATGAATAGTGCAGCAATACTCCTTCTCCAGGTTGATCAGGTGCTTTGCAGGTACTCAGGACAGATTTGCTTCCAAGCCTTAAGGTGAACTGGAGGAACCTAGATAACAAGGGCATGGATCGTTGTAAATTGCAATTTATACAGCACTCTCTTCCTAGAACTGTTGTTGTTTTTTTAATCTTAAAAATCTAGACAAGCCAAGGAAAACAATATTTATAGGGTCTTTGTGAAGCTGAAATTGTTTATTCAGTCCAGCAATGCAATGTGGAATATATTGTTTTAAAATGCCAATCATTATTGCCTTCAATTATTTATTAGGAACCGGAGGGGTGGAGGAGATATCGAATGGATCTAATCAGCTGCCACAAGCTGTCAAAATAAATATAACCTCATAAATAATTAATCAGCACTTGGCTCCAACACTCACTTTTGATATTAATGCCACATGTTTGCAAACTCAGGCATACAATAGTTGCCCCCAAATGTATTAAATACTTAGTGCTGCAGATAAAGCAAATGAATTTTAAAATTAAATTCCACACAACCAAAATCAAATAAGAAGTATATTAAGAAACTAGTAACATGTTCGATCAATTTTCTCTATTGGAGGCTGCGAGTTTTAATACATGATACCCGAGGCTCTCTGGATCCTGTGTTGTAACTTCAATGTCTTATTTCCATTTATTTCTATTTACCTGGACTGTGAGCTGTCAAGGAAAGAAGTGATAAGCTGACGCCTCCCGTCTTTGTTAAAAACCAAGGCTTTGCCACTTGCTAGGACTCCACAACCAAAACTTATTTCAGCACCACGGATAGAGTAAAAATTGTGATACGAAGAAAGCCTAGAATTGCCAAAACTCTCAGATATAAACATAGGAAAGGTCTGGGAGGCCATTTCACATGCGGGCCCTGAAAAGCCAGGATCACATCTGTAATAAAACATAAGAATTTTATGTTCAGCTAAATATTATAGGTATTATAAAGATCAAGTCATGGAACATGCAAGATCAAGTCATGGATAAAGTCAGATGTCTTCAGACATAACAACCATAATGCTGTATAAAACTTCAAAAAATTAAATTAAGTCTACCCAGCCACCATTCCTCTTCAGTTTTGAATCTCTACAAATATTTTTTCTGAAAGCACATTCAAACATTCTTTTGCTAAACTGCGGAAATCCTGTCCCGAGACAACAAAACTCTTCTACTTGACAGTAATACCTATTTACTGCAGTGGAATTTATTATAGGGCAGTCTGTCCTCTGCCTTGCCCAGACTAAAATAACATAGGGCAGGAATTTCAAAAATCCAAGAAGCTGTGTTATATGTTATAACAGCAACTAGATTAGGGAAAGGAAACTGAATGGTCAAAATAAAAACATAATAGCAGAGAGAGAAATGTAATACAGTGGTACCTTGGTTCTCAAATGCCTTGGTAGTCAAACCAAGGGAGGGTAATAAGTGTTTCGGTTTTCGAACATTTTTTGGAAGCTGAACATCCGATGCAGCTGTTGGCTATTGTTTCTGGGGCAACTGCACCAATCAGAAGCTGCGCCTTGATTAAGTTTGGCGTTTTTGTTTTTGCTAGCTATTTTGCATTTTTGTTTTTGAGGCTTTTTCGGTTAATTTGTTTTTGTGACTGTGTGGAACCCAGTTCAGCTACTGAGTGATTGTGTGACTGCGGAAGTGGATAAAAGCCCCCCATCCAAATAATGACTATCATCAGTGCAGGTAAGAAAAAAAGTTAATTTCAATTTTTATCATCTACAATATTGTCTTATTTATTTTATATTACAGTATATTGATTATTGCTTTCAATTTATGGATCAATGGTCTTGTTAGGTAGTAAAATTCATGTTAAATTGCTGTTTTAGGTTTGTTTTTTTAAAAAAGTCTGGAATGGATTAATCCATTGTCCATTACTTTCTATGGGAAAGTGCGACTTGGTTTTAGAACGCTATGGTTTTGGAATGGACTTCCGGAACGGATTAAGTTTGAGAACCAAGGTACCACTGTACAGGTATGAAAACAGGAATCCCCGCCTTCATTGTTCTCTCTGTGTCCCACCGTCTCTTCTCCAGCAAACCATGAGCTGTAACTCCAAGGTTTGCTCCTAGGTTTATAGTTCATAGTTTGTCTGAAGGAAACACAGCACTGCAGCAGCAGGAGGACTGGGGGAAGAATGTGATAGCTCTAGACTCATCTCCAGGAACCCTAACCCTTTTGAGTTCACACTAAGCTGTGGTATGGCTTAGCATGACGTGGAAGTCAGCTCTCTGTTGACATGGCTTGGTACATCCTAAGTGCAACAAATAAGAACCCTACCCACATCTAACAGGTGTCATTCATAGTCTTTTGGATGCGTGGGCAGAAATAGGTTCACACTTCTGGTCTGACCCAAAACAAAGCAAGTTGCTAGAAGTGTTTCATGGGAACAGTCTGAAAAAGTCAAATTTTTTTTGAAGGGTTCAATGGAACACCCGAGATAACCTTACTTTGCCACTCGCTAACCTTTTTTGCACAAAGCGCTAGGGAACGGTAGGGGTAACATATGGCAGAGGACTCCCATTATTTTTTTTGCAGTTGGGAATCATGGGAAATTCCGAGCTTTCATGATCCCCAGCTGCAAATGAGAGCTCCATGGCCAAAGAGAGGCATGGCCTCATTTCTGCTTGTGACTGACACCGAAGCCAGAAACCTAGGCCCAACTACCACTCAATCAAAAAGGGACTCTGCTACAAAGGTCACAGACACAGATATATTTTACAGACCATTTTTAATTAACAGATTTGGCGAAAGCAGTTAGGTGACCAGTCCACATAACCAGAACCCTAGCAAATAGAGGCTGAGGCTCTGAGGCTAATGGAGTCAGTCTCAAACACCTGATGAAGCAAAACTTCAGTGCAACTATTGTTATGGTTGGATGGTAAATGTTAAAAGTTAGGGTGACCATTGGAGTGTCTGTTAGAGGAACTTTAAGTAGCGGGTATGGCGCTCATGGAAAATGCTTTCCCCACTGCAGCTGAAGCTATGCCTTTTTCCACTGCCAGTTGGGAGAAGTAATAATAGGCATGGTAAACAAAGAAAGGTGGAAGACAAGGGAACAACCCATCAGGTGGTGCTGCAGTCCATGTTACATGGCGGATCCCAGGCAGGCCCCTCTGAAACACTGCAGTAGTATTTGGTGAATAGCACTGCCCCCACCTTATGCCAAATAAGAGGACCTGATAATTGTTTTGATTCCATATGGGCTCAACTTGAGAAGCCCTCTTCCCTACCCCATTTGAATGACAGAATGACTTAACAAGAGTGCTGCTACTGAGACAAGTCTGGTCTAAGCAAGGCGAGAACTCTTTTTCTTGATAACCACTTGTAGAAGATCCTGCCTATTCTACCAGGAGAGGGTGCAATCCCAGAGGACAGACTATCTTACAACCTAGAAAGAACCATAATATGAAGCACAAATACATTGGCCAGTGGTTTATATCAGACTTACTTGCAGCCATTTCTACTGCACTGCCCTCGACCTGAACAGAATTTGAGGCAAGATGGCCCAATGTAAACTGCAGATAAAGAAAACTAGTTATATTAAATTCTGAGACAAAGAAAAAACAAACAAGGCACAGATATACTGACTTCATAATTTCAAGCAAGACTAGGATATTTACCTTTGATCCAAGCAATGTGACTGTGTAAGTGATAGATTTATAGTGAATATATGGATGGATGCATTTGTTAACTATGACTCTGACTGAAACAAAACTTGCTCTTGCAAGATGATTTATGTTCTTTTGAATATTGTTACAATTAAGGTTATGCTGTGGATTTTTTTTGGACATTTGCCCCTTTTTTTGCAGGAAACGGATATTGATAAGCAGTTTTCCGAAAATAGCCTTACTATATTCATTATCCAGGAGCTCAATAAGACCCAAGACAAATACAAGAAAATCAGCAATGGATATGAATAACACACAATGAGTGTGTGAAAACCTAAGAAGTTAGTAATGATCAATATGACATTTCAAAAAACACTGTATAGCATGTATATGCTATGAAAACAAACTCCAGTGTCTAGCAGGGGACCCAGCACTCTCATGTGAACAAAGTCATTCCATTTAACCGGCAAGATACTGAAATTGTCCCTGTTTTGGCCCTGTTTTCCCACTGGAAACTTTGAAGCTAGCACTGGAATGCTTTGCCATTGCCATGTTCAGGCCCAAACTGATGGAAAATTCATGCGGACTTGTTCTGGTTTCAAAACATGAACATTCAGTCACCAATTGTGCTGCCATTGTTCTGTTTAGAATTTTCTTACGTGCTGCTTTGGCCTTATGGTTTTTTTCATGGATACCCTCTTAATAACAAGACACAGTGAAAAGTGTTTGATGTCCATTTTCCTTCATTTTGGGGATGTCACCACACACAATCCAAAACATTAATATTGCCTCAAAAACTCAAACACAGTTAATCCCTAGTTAATGCAAAAAATAAAAATGTGCATGTGTGAATAACATTACAACAAAAAACAGCAGGAATTAACTATCACACATTTTAATATCACTTATCAAAGGTTCTTCCCCATCTCCCCCTCCATAAGACTAATAGCACAATCCTAGTCATGTCTACTCAGTTTCACTGAGTTCAATAAGGCTCACTCCTAAATAAGTATGTATAGGACTGCAGCTTTAATTCATGTAAGGTTTTTCCTGTAAAAACTGAGTTACATGGAGCAGCTTTTGGACTGCAACTTCTTTAAAAGAAGAAGTGTACTCTGTTTTTCATACTTCCTAGCTTGATGCAAAATTTTCGTTAAAGCAACAACACACTCACAGATCAACATCAGATATCTTGGCCTGAAAACCTGCATTTATAATAAAATAAAGTTAAAATTTATCCTATTTCTTTATGGGGATATTAGTGAACTCTCACCTTCTTTTGCAGAGCTTTGGACATTTTGCAGCTTTCTTATTCCTCAAATACGTTTAATATAAAACCAGCTATATAGTATGTCATTCACAAATGAAGTGCTACATTGTAAAATGCTTTTGCTTTGATCATGCCCTTCTTATTTTATTAATAGATCTCATATGACTTAATCTACATATCTACTGGCAATAAGGCCTGCTAAACGAGGACTGGAGGACTCGGAGCAGGCTTTGAAATTCTGCCTACTTTCTCCCTGCCTCTTCCCTCTTGCAAATGAATTCCTTGCCCACTCAGGATTAAAATGAAACCGGCCATACTGCTACACCCACTCTGGAGACTCAGTTTAAACACAATAATAAAAGTGAAAATAGGAGTGTGTGGTTGATTGCACTCAGATTGATGTAGTGATGGTTAGCTGTAATATTTAAACCCATGCAGAGAAGTGTCCGGGCAGTTCCTGTGCAAGAGACAGGGAGAGTGAAGAGAAATGGACATTAGGAGAGCATGTGGTGGCAAATCTCTAAACCTTGGTTTCCTGGTACATCTGGACCTAGCCAGAGAAATCATTCCTGCAACTCCACATGTGGCTGTGTAATAGGACACATGCATTATTATTATTTTTTAAATTACATACGTAAATCAGGTTTATGTTTTCAAAACAATTTCTAGGATTTCCCTATATTTCTCTCTCTCTCTCTCTCTCTCTCTGTGTGTGTGTGTGTGTGTGTGTCAGGCATGACCAAAGTCCATGCAGCCCACCCGTCAATTTAATCCAGCCCCTGTGGCAGTATATGTCCTGGGGTAAAATCTTAAAAAAAGCTCAGCAACTTCAAAAAAGCTCAACAACTTTGGTCAGCCCTCACGCATGTTCACTTCATCTAATCTTGCCCCCTTTGCAAAAAGTTTGGGCAGCCCTGGTGTATGCATTTTCCTGCTTCAGTGCATGATGTTATATCCTAAGATTCTGCAAGCCATTTAAATTGGAAAAATGATATTTAGCCTCACTTTAATAAAGAAAACAACAACACCTTGCGGGGGGGAGTGCTTAAGAAACTGGGATCCCTACAATTTTTATCGTATTGCGAAACACAAAGGCACTCACTGAGACGGGAGCACAGACAATAAGCACTATTGAGGCACAGTGATGATGGTAATGAATGCTACTAACTGTTGTCAATTGCCCACATGTTTCCAAGAATTGGTCCTGTTTGCCTCCATCGAATCCTGGTATCTCTAGTTAATGCTGCATTGGGAAGTGGAATAGTTATTCGGTTCCACCTGAAACAAACATATGAGCCTTCATGCTTTGAAACTTACAAGTCGATTTAGAGTTATAATAGTGTCAAGCTCATACCAGTTGCAGATGCTTCATTCACTCACAAAGACAAAGGGTACCCTAGTATTTAAGGATCACAGCGTCTTAAACTCTAGGAGCATGTGGAGTGGATAGAGTAGCTTAAGTCCAAATGCATGCAACTGTATTTGCATATATTCCTTCCTTAATATCCTTGCTTCACTCTCCCCCCTCCAAATCTAAATTTAGCTTGTAAGCTCTCTGGCTATCATCACTGAAGCAGATTATTCTAGCTGCTCTCAATCCTTCAAATTATTGTTATACAAATAGGAACTTTGGAAACAATTCTGGAACGAACATATAATGTTCAAGGAAAGTAGAGTAAGAGCCTTTATGCCAAATCCTTATTATACTGGGATTTGCCCATACTTGAGGAAGCCTTAATGACATCACTCATAAAAGGTTTACTTCACACTTGTAATGTAACTTTATTGCTGCTTAACGAGGACTCATATATAGCCATTTAGGTTTGAATATGCAGACAGAGTTAACCATAAGCAACTGTTTAGGCTTGATATAATTCTTAAGAAATTCACGTTTATTTAATAGATTTAGCAAATCATTTTTCAGTTACTATGGGTCCTGAAAACATCAGGTTGTCCTTCTTACAATTAAAACAACCTGAGGTGAAAAAATTTCTTAGCATAACATCAGATGCCTTCCTCCATTTGTCACAGAGAAGAGCTAAGACACTGACATCATATCCGTTGCTTTTCAGAGTCACGAGCAATTTCCTCTTGCATCACTCTTGCACTAGAGTTATTTGGGGAGCGAAGTTCCTTACCCGCTGTAGTTTTCCGAGGCATAGACTGTGCTGTGAGGAAGGTGAGACCCGACACATGTCTCTGGCAAACATTCAGAATGAAGTAAGGACCAGGATCGGCCATGGTTGGTGGAGAACTCCAAACTGACACTAGGAACCCAAAGAAACAGAGAAGTAAAATAGGCTATTCATCCCACACTAGCTGAGATTAATAGCAAGAACACACAAAAGCTTTAAAATCATGGCTTATTTAATAATTGATCCCCTGGATGCTGAAGTATGAAATGCCTGTGAGTGCTGAACATTCAAGATGAAACAGACATGAAGCACAGTGCGTTAAAAGACGAGATGGTAACCCTTGTCAGAAAGTGTTTAGCTGATGGGTGTGAGAGCAGTTTCTGCAAGTCTGACTTGCCCAGCAGGCTGTGGTTTTTTACATTGGGTTTAAAGAGGATTGATGCCAGTGCTGGTGTGTCAAGGAGGCAGCAGACCAAAGGGAAACCGAGAGGTAAGGCCTGTGTGCTCCTACTGCTAATAGGTTTCTCAAACCATTTTGCGGAGGGGTCAGGAGGCTGAGCTGGCAATTGAGTTGGGTTATTTATATTTCATAAGTTCAGAACAATCAGGGATAAAAGGCCAAGCTGTGCACGCATGTTATATTCCACAGAAGCACAGAAATATAGTAGGCATACGAGAATAGCTGTCTCCTTGATCAAGAAGCTGCATAGTGGACAATCTCAGCCTCCTCCCAAGTAGCCGAGAACCTCAAAAGGCGGTGGGGGGGGGAGAGGAGGATTGCAGTGTGTATAGATGTTAGACCTATATCAGACTACTCTGACCTTGAGAAGGAACAGCTTCCCATGCATCTCCAAGAAGCATTCTAGTGGGTGGAGGGTGGGTACGGGGTACAAGAAGTACATGTGTGAGAGATCTTATCTAAGGAGATATTCACATATTGGAGCAGTTCAGGTGATCACATCTTAGGTTAGATATGTGTGGCACACACAGCCTCTTCCAAATCTTCTGATGACTGCTCCCAGTGGCTTCATATAGATATTAAATAGCACTGGGTATAAAATAGTGCACTGTAGCACCCCAGAACATAACTTCTCAGGGGTGAAAAGGCACTCTCCCAGTGATGCTCTCTGGACTTGACCACATAGGTAGGACTGGAACCACTGTAAAACAGATCCTCCAATCCTATCCCATGGAGCTGGTCCAGGAGAATGCCAAGGTCAACATTATCAAAAGCTTCAGTGTGACTGAGGAGTAAGCTTGTACTTCCCTTGCTCAGTTCTAGGTAAAGGTGACCAAGGTCAGCTTGGTCCCAAGGCCAGACCAGAACCCAGATTGATCTTTGTCATCCAAGAATGCCCTGCTGCAACCATCTCCACCAACGTCCATAACAAGGAGGAGTGTATTTGTGAGTGGTCACAAATGTGTGAGTTAATCCAAAGTTCTTTCAACATGAATCACCTCACCTCTGAACTTTTAAAGTATTTTACTGCCACTCGTTATTAAAAAAAAGGACTTTCAGTACATACTTTTGGAATAAGCACAAGTCACATTCTGCGAGCTTTCAACTAATTTGGGAAATATTGAAAGAAATGTAGCCTTTTGAAAAATGTCTGTGTAGAATAATTTAAGCAGCGCAGTTTAATTCTAATAGTCTCATTTTAAGTTCTGCAAATGAAGCATTAAGACAAATTAATAATTCATCAGCCTGGTGCCAAATAGCCAGCACATGGCTTATCCAGTTCAGAATAATTTATTTGGAATATGATTTTACTTGAAGAATGTCTTTCCGCACAATTATTGTGTGTGTGATATTTTAAATGTAAATTAAAATAGCTTATGAGGCTTCACTGATTTCATTTGAGTTGAAATTTTATGGATACCTTTGAGGACCACATTTACTCGATATTCTACTATATTCCTAGTCATGAAATGAGAGTACTGCTAAAAATTATGCTTTGGTGGACAAGGAGATTTGCATGGTGAAATTATTTTTGAAATGTAGATGAGGTTTGTGGGAAGCTAGCAGTTCTTTTCAAAAACGAATAAAGCAAAACAAACTCCCTGAATCGGAGCCACTATGTGAGTTGAAAGGAGATCTTTCAAAAAAGATCAAAGACTGTACTGAAAAACCCTACTATGAAGCAGGAAATTATGCTTGTACCTGTCCCTTAAAAGAGAAATTCATTTTAAAAGGACTGTTCTAATTGTAGATCTCTACTGAGCATGGTCTACCAAAATACAGAACACCTACATTTGCATATGTAGAACACATATGGCCAACTAAGGGTTCCCAAGAAGTTGTCTGCAGAAGTTGGCCAAAACTTTCAAACCTATCTTATGCTTTTATTGTCCTAGCTGAAGAAAATAGATGCCGAAGTTTTACATAAAACTACAGAATGCTGTTGTCTTTCACATGTGGCATGGCTCACAATAATATTTCTGACACATGGTGTGACTTGGCTTGCTTGCATGGATCATCTGGGCACAGGTGGATGGGACCTTGTGAGACCCAGAAAGAAAGCTGATGGGGCCATGGGAGGGAAGGTAGGAAAGGGGAAAGCCAGAGCCACATAGGGAGGACAAAACCAGTATAGATGAGGTGTTGGTGGAGCCGAAGGAGAGCAGATGGGAACACAGGAAGGAAGGAAGGAAGGAAGGAAGGAAGGAAGGAAGGAAGGAGAGAGATGAATTGAGTTCATGCTTGCGTTGCCTGTGAAAGAGAGCTATGGAGGCAATCCTGAAAAAAGAGAGGAAGAGATTGGGGAAGTGAGTTCAGTTAGAAGCAATTTGAAGAAATCATTGTGTTCCAATGAACAGAAAACCATGGATTCAAATGAGCAATTTTATGGTTTGTGGTTCAGACCCCATCTATGCATTTGTTTTCAATTTACAGCAGAAAGCTGTGAGCTCAAAGGAGTTGTTGTGTATTTGTAGGCACAGACCTCAGTTCTTCCTTGTACTCGGTTACTTGGGCAAGTTACCTGTCCTTTGTGACTAGCCAGGCCTCATGGCAGCCATTTTGTGATGGTGCTCACATTTTTTGAAACTTCTTAGAAGTGTCCATGAGCCCCAAAAGGGGCTCAATACTTTCAACTGGAGATGCCAGGGATCACTTATGGCACCTTCTACTTGCCAATCACACTCTACCAGTGAGCTATGGTCTTCTCTCCTACTATGTTCTCTCATTATGCTTATCTTGCTACCTGAGCCCATTCATGGTGAAAAGGGTCCATGGATGGTCCCTTGTCCAGGAGCCCTCAGATCCTAACACTAGCCCTGCATAAATGCACCAAGGAGCACAGGGAGGCAGTTTGATAAAAGCTAGAATTGTTAAGAGAAATTAACAATTACATTAAAAAATAAATAAATGCACTTACCTGTTGCCGGGTTGGTGGGTTCCACAACCCAAGTTAATAGAAAACTGTATCATATGAGTTACAGTGGTAGGAAGTACTGGTAGGACATGGAAGTAATCAACTGCCCAGACATTTCTGTTATGCCCTTGATGATTCTTCTGCTTGAGGCAGAATTTGGTAGCTGGAGTCTGCAGCTCTGGACTGATGACAACCGAAACCAAAGATGGAACCTTCAACAGAAATCACATTAATTACATTTCTGTAATGTAATCTGTAAGATACATAAATTATAGACTGATAAATAGACACACACACACACACAAATACATATAAATACATACAAATACATATAAATACATATAAACTATGCTAGAAAACTTTTGTTCCAAAAGCAGTACTTGCACATTATAATAATAATTAATAATAAGGCCGTGCTCAGGGCGGCTAACAAGCAATAATAAAAACAAGTTGAATGAATACAACTTAAAAACAAGATTAAAATACAACATTAAAATATTGAAACATTAAAACATTAAAATGCAGCCTCATCGCAGGAGGAGAAAGGAAAAGAAAAAAGAAAGGGGAGTGGGAATCAAATTGGCTCCAAGCAAAAGGCCAGGCGGAACAACTCTGTCTTACAGGCCCTGCGGAAAGAAATCAGATCCTGCAGGGCCCTGGTCTCATGAGGCAGAGTGTTCTACCAGGCAGGAGCCAGTGTTGAAAAGGCCCTAGGCTCTGGTTGAAGCTAATCTGACTTCCTTAGGGCCTGGGACCTCTAGGGTGTTGCTATTTATGGACCTTGAGGCTCTCCGTGGGGCATACCTGGAGAGGCGGTCTCGTAGGTCCGAGGGTCCTAGGCTGTGAAGGGCTTTAAAGGTCAAAACCAGCACCTTAAATCTGACCCTGTACTCCACCAGGAGCCAGTGCAGCTGGAAAAGCACTGGGTGAATATGCTCCTGTGGCAGAGACCCCGTGAGGAGCCTCGCTGCTGCATTGTGCACCCGCTGGAGTTTCTGGGACAGCTTCAAGGGCAGCCCCGCGTAGAGCGAATTACAGTAGTCAAGCCTGGAGGTGACCGTCGCATGGATCACTGTGGCCAGGTCGGGGCGGGAAAGGTAAGGGACCAACTGCTTGATGCGGCGAAGGTGGAAAAATGTCGCCTTGGCTGTTGCTGTAACCTGCACCTCCATGGAAAGGAGATTAGTTATCTCTATTCTCTTGTGTTTGAATTAGGGTACTGTATGTTATTTTTGTTGTACCTATATACTACAGGAATAGGTCTAAGAGTCATTCTCATATTCCCAAAGAGGTTGGGAACCATGACTTTGTTAGGCAGGCTAGGATGAACAGAATTCGTAGCCATCTTATTGAACTACAATTCCAAGAATTTTTTTAAATGGTGAAGACACCGTGCTAATTTCGCAACTATTTTAATAGTCTTATTACCTGAGCAAGCCCCTCCAAACTTGCCTCAAATTTGGGAATAGTTTTGGAAACAGGAAGGGGGGTACAGAGGAATGGGGAGTTGGTGGAAATCTGATATATGAATGGAGGATCAGTTTAGGAGCCAAGCATTTGTCACCTGAGTTGAGCTGCCTTCAGGATTTGTTTTGAACTCTTACCCTATAAGAAGTGTAGGTCATTGTATCCAGATTTAAGTGATCTTTTCTTCCTTCAATCTTTGCATACAATATGACGTCACTTTCATGGGTTTGTCCAGCATCACAGCTTCCACCTGTAGCAATGTGTATATTGGTGGGGTTAGCTATTTAACATTCAGTTGTATATTAAAATCTTCTCACCTTATATACAAACAATTGTGAAAATTACAGTCACCAAACATTGTTAAGTTGATGTGTGCAACATTTGAAACAAAAGTCAATGCCACTGAAATGCAGCAAATGCAGCAATATAACACCCATCCCAAAATGAGGTTCAAATAAACAGTGATGAGAACCACATGCTTGGAAGTTAAAAGAAAAAGAAAAGAAAGCCACTCTGTGTAGAAAAGAAGCACATTATCCTGACTGTTTCATACTGTTCTGCTGGTTTCCTATATGCAGAAAGGTTGATTTCACACAGTATTTAAGCATTCAGATTCTTATCTGCAACTTGAAGTTTACAATCCCAACAAGACTGTTCTGTGGGATTATTCTGGATGCAGTTCAGCTCCTATATTTTAAACTCAAATTAAAATTTACTTCCACCCTCCTAATATTTTCCCCACTTGAATATTCAACCAAGTAAATTTTCACACAATGTTTTCCAGTGTGATCATGAAAGTCGACAGCCTTTCTTGCTGAGCCAACAGCTTTGCCCAAGAGTTCAGAAGGTCGACTAAAGTGTCTTTCCTGTTTTTCATGCAGGTGTGCATCTCCTGAAAGACCTGGAAATGCAGAAATCTCCCCTTCCTGTGCTTTTTTTTTTGTACATTATGCAGCACAGAGGAGACGTGACAATTCAGAGCAAATATCAGAGAACTTCCACTTCCAGTAAGAAAGGCTGTTTACTCTTTTTGACATAAAAGGCTGCTTCATCGGAAAAGCAAATTTATTCTCTGTTTCCTTTACTGTCTTTCCATTTCACATTAATGAACACAGTGTTGAAAGAATAAGCTCCCCATGTAGTTTACCTGATCTGTAGAGCTTGAAAAACAACATTCCTGGAAAAAGTGTCGCAAAGACAAAGTGTGTGATTTTGCCATTGAAATCTTCTGCTTGTTGGTTCCCACTACCAAAAAGAGTTACAAAACTCCAGTAATTGCAGCTCTCTTACTAAGAGAGGCAGATGGTTCTGCTTTTGTATCTATGCCCCCTGCTTGCTATCTCATCTGCTGTCTTCGCAAAGTGTTAACCAAGGTAACAACCACCCATTTGTGGAAGGCCCGCTAGTACAAGATTTCCAAAAGTATTTCAGCATGAGGTTGTACAGAATACTTTTCTGTCTGGGTTAGGTTGCTTTTAAACCACAGGCAAGTCATTATTGTAACAGCTCATTACCGGACTAGCTTGAAAAGAAAAGAAAAAATGGGAAGGCACAAAATGCAAGAGAAAGGAAGATGAAGAGGAGGAACTCTTCAAGTGACCACCAGCATATCTATCAAGCCCTGTCCAACGCCTTTAAAATTCAGATTCCTCTTCTGGGACACTAAGGCATACCAACTTGAGTCTTTGGCCTCCAATTCTGTTGCAAAATATGCTCCTCAAAAACACTGTTTCTGACTCAGGTGCCATGACACTAGGTTCATACACCTCCCTTCCCACTGGAAATGTAGCAGGTGAAGTAGAAACAGAAGCTGGAACTCGATGTTACGATAATACAGGTCCAGTTATCTACCTCTTCCTAGGAAATGTGTAGTAAAATTTACTCAGGTCCTGATGTCATCATATAACATATATTTCTGCCCCTACCAGGGTTTGGAGGGGGAAATGCAGAGAGTTATGAGGTCAGGAGACACAGGGCTCAGCTAGATTGGTAAACAAAAAGTGTTTTATATGTGTTATATATGCGATATAACACTGTGACACAAGATGACGCTGTGGAGCCCTGTCTTTCCCTACCGGATTTCCCTGTATGAGTTTACATCGCAATTAACTGAATTGTTTCTTTGACGTGTCTAGATCCAGCCTCAGTATGGAAGGGATGAACTATCACCATTCTAGTTTTGTCAAAAGTACTTGTGATATCTGCTTCCTGGTGAAGGCTTAGTAGCAAGTGACAGTGAGAAAATGCCGGAAGGAAAAACGGCCAAACCAAGGGTCAAGGGTAGTCAAGGCAGTGAGGACCAAGTGCCACACAGATTCTGAAAAGGACAGGCACTCAGACAGAAGGACTGGTTGTAACACCTTTTCTCATCAAATGTGCACATACCAAAACATACTAATGCTCATACTCACCCATGCTGAAATAAAACCTCAGATTTCCGTAACCTGTAGTGTCCATATATGGAGTGCACAGCTTTCTCTCTCCATCTCTGAGAAAAACAGCTGATGAACCTGATTCCAGGGTTCCACATTCAGTGCCGATTACAGCTCCAGATATATCCCACCTGAAGACATTAGCCAAGATGTAAGAGAGAGGGCTATTTCACACATTATGTAGAAGCAATCCTTGGTACTGAGTATAGACTCAACAGGAAACCATGGCCAACATGACAGTATGTTCAAGCCTGCTGGGTATGTACAGTATTTTGTTTTTCTTCCTGATTTACTACCAATATTTGTTCTCATATTATATGTGGTCTCCTGTGATATTGTTATGCTTAATGTATTAACTGTTTCATCTGGGGTAGAAAGGTGGGACACAAATGTCTTTTGTAAGGTGCATTTATATATTTAAAGACATTTTACATGACCTTTTAGCTAAGTGGCCCTTGGTCCTAAAAGCAGCAAACTTACATTAATTAATTAAAGCATATTCAGGATTTTTTGGTGGAGGAGCACCAATAACAGTGTCCAATGCAGAAGAAGAAGAAGAAGAAGAAGAAGAAGAAGAAGAAGAAGAAGAAGAAGAAGAAGCAGCATGACAAGATTTGAAATATGTTCATCATAATTCAAAATAGCTATATGTTTGACAAAAAATATCATGAATATTTAAACAGGTTTTTATACATTGTGTATTCTCCCGACCAAGCTGCTTGCCCCACTCTTGGCAATGGCCTCAATGATGGATGAAAAGGTTAAGAATAAGCAAACAGAAATGACGGAATAGGCATTTTAACTGCCACCAAGGAGCAGAATTGAGGGAAGGATCAGAGCTGTCTACCCTCTTTGTCAGTCTTGATGACCCTTTACCTAGTATCAGTGGCAAGATGCACTGCAATTATTTAGCTGGGAATTTTTGTATTGGCACAGAGGGCAATTGTATCCCTTCAGAAGTTTCAGCCACCTCAGGCTGTGGAGAAGTAGTGAATTAACGTACAGATGCAGTCCGTTCGCCTTGCAATTCTTCCTTTGTAACTGCCTTTTCAGTTGCAGTTTCCATTTCAGTCTCTTTGGGATCATGCTGGAAGGGGAAATCAGGCATGGACCTCCCACAGGTACTCATGAAAAGCAATGTGGGGCCTCACAAGCCAACACCCACATCACACCAAATGGGTGAGCCCCCTTATTGCGGCACAAGATGCACAGAGGGGAATCTGATTACACAAGGCAATGGTGCAGATGTTTATCTACGATTCACTCCGTGGCTGATAAGCAGCTTGCGGATCAGTGACAAACAAAAGGAGGGGCTCACAGAAGGCTCCCTGGATCTGACTGGCAAAAGTGCAAGCAGCATATTTCAGAAAGGCTCACTGTCCTGTGTTCCTGGAAGAGATAACACCCACACCATCTGGGTTCTCAATGGCAACCAAAGCATAGGTTGCCTAGAGAGGTTTTCTCCATGTTCTCTTCAGACTGATGATGATAAATACCAATAGCAACACCTTTTCTTTTATAAATGAATTGTTATATCTTTTATATCTAAAAGTCTTAGATTGGTGCCTCCCAGAAGGGTTCCTGGAGCATGACATTTGAGGACATCATCTTCCTTCATCTGAAGGACATCAAGAGCTTCAGACATTGTAGAAGTTTCCTTGGAAAGCAACAGCAGAAAATGCAGTAACGTTTTATGAAGGCCTCTTGGGTGTTAGAGAGAAAGACAATAATAATGTTTTGAAGGTATACTTTTTTGGCCCAGAACAGTAGATTCCACGTGTCTAATGTCTACTCACCACTTGTCTAGGACTTGCACCCATACCTTCAAGAACCTCCTGGAACTACAAAGAACCTTCAAAAAGCAGGTTCTGCATATTTTTAGGAGCAAGAACAGGGCTGGTTCCGCCATGCAGCACACAGAAGCTATCAGCATTGGGTGGGATGGAGGAATAGCTGGAGCCACCAGTTGGGCTCCACTTTCGACACAAAAATGCCTCTGCCACCATTGAGCAATCTATCAGAAAAAGTCAAAGCATGCACCCAGTTGTTTGTATATGTGGGGATCATGCACAATATGTAAAATCCATTTACTGGATTCTCATAGGCATCTGGTTGTGAGAACAGGATGCTGGCCTGATCCAGCAGGATCTTTTTTTATGTAGCTGCAGTTTCACTGAGAACACATCTTGAACCATGCTAATGTTAATCCACATTGTATAAAGTACATGCATTTGGTACAAGTTGTATCAAATATTTTTCAATGCTTAGCATTCAAGATGTACCTCATAATACATATATTTAATAAAAAAAATTAAGTATCAGTGCAAATCATTATTATCAGTGCAGATAGTTCCTTACACAGGACATTCTAATCAGACTGTAATTACGTAATTTCTTTTCTTCACAAAATTGCTGATACAATTTAAATACAGTCCAAACTAGTTTCTCAAGGTGGGATTACAAATGTTTGCATGCCTGTAATTGTGGGCTCTTCGAAAGGCAAGGTGCCTAAGAGGTGCTGAAGTGGGTTTACTTAATCAGGGTTGCTACTTTATTGGGATAACTCCCAGGGAACCAATTTAGACTAATGATAATGAGTGGCAGGGGCTGATGTTTAATTGGAACAGCATTCACAAAAGATCCACTTATTAGGGATATATTCTGCAATTAAAAAGGGGTTAATTGGTACTGGCATTTATGTGGATTTTCAATAACTGGTTAATTTCAGTTACGTCATTGTGCCTAATGCTTGAGAACATTATTGGGCTGCAGGGAAAGTTTAAAAGTTCACAAGACAAACCAGCATGCAATTCCTAACTAGTGTTTGGCATCTCAGACAGTCACAGAGCAAGCAACACATAATGCATAGCCTCCAATATTTCACAGAGAGAAAATAGGAGCACTCTTGCGTGTTTGCAATATACCTATTCTCACACCCAGGATAACTGCTGGAGCAGACTCCTCAGGCCCATTACACACTGTTGAAGGCTATGTATTGAATCTCCTCTATATTGCACTCATTTATTCCGCAATAGCCTGTCATACACTGGCTTCTAAAGCAATGATATTAGTGAGCAAGTCATAACAGTTTCCTTCTTTTAAAATTGTAAGGATTTTTAATCAGACCACGAAGCTGGTTGTCCTAGTTACAGAATAGCCATATTTTAAAAGCTTCCTACAACATCTACTTTATGCACAAGTAACAAGTTATTGTGGGATGGGAGGCAAGCACTGCACTGCACTGATATTTTGTGTATATTTACATATGCACGCACTAGTCAACATAGAGAACACAGAGAAATAGAGACCCAGGAGAGGGGGTTGAAGCCTAGAGAATTACAGTGCACATGCTAGCCATTGTTTAAGAAGTTATTTCACACAATTCCAGAAATGGCCGAATAGCAATTCTGAAATGAAGAGTTCTAATCAAAGATATGCACAGCCCCATTCCCTGCAAAAGGGCTGTGCTGGTAGGGACCAATGAGACATTCTCATCAAGGACTTGCTGCTCACTTGCCACCAATTGTTGACTCCTGGAGATGTACGTGGTTGCTAACAATGTCATAAAGGCAACCCACTTTTTACTTTGATAGTCTGGGAAGAACCACGAGAGAATCTGGAAATGCACTAGCAAGATAATGTCTAAGGATGCGTGTCTGATTTCTAAGTACAGAAGACACAACCACTCTAGAAAATTTAAGGTCTTAGGTACCTGACAAAACCATACTTTGTCATTCAATAAGTTTGTTTTAAAACCTGAAGAATCTTTTTCGGAAGACCTGAAAGCTTCAATGGCCTGCCAAACAGTCCTTGTACTTCTTTAATTAGTGCACTAATGTCAGCCTATCCTTATGCACTTTTCCTTTGAACTCAGCATTATTGTCTTTCTCATTTTCAGCTTCAAGTTAGTTCCTGGAGCACTGCCAGAAGGTGTTTAAGGAAAGAGGAGCATGTAAATATTGAGCTGATCTTTTGAAATGTGGGACAGAATGGATCTGTAATGCAAAGAGCTGGTGAGGGTCATAATACCATAGGTGGCTGCCAGAATGTCACTGCCCTGAGACCATCACCATAATTAAAGTGACCAGAAGTAGAGGTGTAATTTTAAAGGGACTAAAGCAAAAAAACATTTAAAGGAACAGAAACGCTACCACTGAGCAGGAAATGGAGAATTGTCTTGAGATGGAATGATATACATAGGAAATGCAGTTTGTATTTAATTGTGGGCAAATAGCAGAGGGGTAACAGATAAGTGAGAAAGAAGCTATAAAAGGCGCTGAATGAGAGAGTTAAATGATACAAACAATACAGAGCTAGGGAATATGTGAGCAGAGACACTTTGCAGGCAGAAGTGCAAATCAGGTCAGGTAGTGAAAAATGACAGGGAAACAACTAAGGTCAGAGTTTGAAGAAGCAGGAAAAACAACAAATCTGAAGAGAGGACCAGCGACTATAGTTACTGCTTGATTTACTCTAAAATGTAGGCCAGGGCATAGGAGAATTGCACAACACAAGTCAAATTGTGTGGTCAACAAAGGGAGGAGAAAAAAATATGGTTAGGTTGAAAGTTGGTTTGAGAACTTTTTTTGGCTCAAACAAAGGCTTTGGGGACCAAACCTGTCCTTTTCACAGTAGCCACCTGTTCACATGGCCTGGGTAGCAGCAGCAGCAGCAGCAGCACTTACACTGCATGGTGCTGTTTCCTCAAGGACACCAAAGTGAGGACATGAAACACTGCTCTCTGCTCCTGCTCTCTCATGACAAGGCTACATGGCAACATTACGAAGTCGAATCAGAGTGAGGAACACACAAGAAATGTTGAAGGCACTGAATGAAGTCAGGGTGGAAGGGTTTTTTTTGAGGGGGGGTTACGCTAAAACACACTTTTAGACTTAGGTACCTTCAGACAATGTTTGGTATTTGCAGCTTTCTTGAGGAAATGCTGATTCACATTGACATTTTTCCTTTTGTTTAGAACTCCAAGTCTGGCTCTTGCAATGAGCTCTTCTTTTCTCCTCTGCACCATCTTGGGTCTAAAAATGTTTGTGGGGGGCGCATCGGAAGATGGCTGACAATAACATCTCTCCGACCCACACGAGGTAATTTGGAGGCTATGATGGGGGTAATTAGCCTCCTTAACCCCCCCAGGATTGTGGGGGGGACGGCCCCTGCCTGCTGTGCCCTATACCACCCCCGAATTTGTGGGGGTGGGGGCACTAGGCACAAAGCCCTCCTGTGGGATTCCGGCACTCCTGGACGCCGTCCCTGATTCGCGCCGCTAGTTGCAAGCATCTTCAAAAGAAACAATTTGGATGAGATAAATTGCACATGGTTCAAGGAAAAAGGGGAGTAAAGACTGCTGACAGAAGAGATCTCTGATAACAAGACAAGAATAAAATATGAGAAGATACGTCAAGATACGGTATGACTGAGGGGGGAGGGGAAAAAAAAACCTGCCTTCCTTTTTCTTATGTGATTTAACAAGAATCCCCTCCCCTAATGAGTCAGAAACTAAGGACTTAAGCTGTGGATTTAAGGCTGTGTGGAGATAAACTTTCGAACCAAAGCAATGTTTCAAGATGAAGCTGGAAAGCTAAGAGTTTTGGAATGACGCAGTTAAAAATGCCGTCGCCATTTTGGGAGGCATTGTTGCAGCTCTTGGGTCTGGGAGGAGAAAGAGAGAAATAGAGTTGTTTACATATCGTGGATCAACTTCTTCGTGGGACTTAAGAGCGACAAATGCCAAATTTATGATGGAAAGAGCGATGTTATCTACGAAGGAGATATAGGGAAACCATCTGGACTTAGTGGAGGAACGGGAAATCCACACAGGATTATTATTTTGCTTATCGGCTTAAGGAGACCAACAGAAGAGATTGTAAAGGAAAAATAGAAATTATATGAACAAGATATGATGTGGAAACACCAAGATAAGACTGGATAGAATTATGAATTTTGTTTGGACTGATTGGGACTGATTTGGACATTAACGCAGTAGTAAGAAGATGATCTGAATCCCCCTTTGGATCTTGAAGTATGGGTTCCCCCAACAAAATTTTAAAATTTGGCTTTGTAATTTGGAATTTATGTGATGTGATTTAATTTGATGTGACTGGCCAGTTAATAAAAATTATTTTTTAAAAAAAATTAAATTGTTTGTGTCCCCCCACCTCTCATATTGCTTCACCCAGACCATCTATCCTTTAATTATACACCCAACATATCTAGAGGGTTTTCTCATCAGAATTAAATTCCCTAAATATTAGACTATGGCATGAAGTAGATTCCGAACTGAGTTGATTTTGCTATTGAACAGTCACAGTAGTTGACTAGATGATCACATCCAGTTGTTAGCCAACAGGATCACTGCCTCGTGAGATAAAGGAAACATGAAGCCTGGAAGCGCCAGAGAAAGAATGAAGAGGATAGGAAAAAATACTGAATAGCTACCCATTCTCTGAACAACGTCCATCCTGTGCATTGAATGAGGCAGGGATCCTGTGGAAAAAACAGCATGTGATCACAGAATTAAAGTATTCATCATACTATGTGTGAATAAGCGGTGGATGGCAATGATTCTTAATAATGAATACTGATACCAGGTCAATAATATTCTAGGCACCTTCCCTTATATAGACAGCATGAGCCCTGCTCAAGGCTTATGGTCTTCAATTGATAGAGATGGCACAAATGGAGAAGAGGCCAGCTTGTAGCTTAATTAGAATATTTTATTTTAAATGTGAGGCATTCATAGACCCATGAAAATCTTACTTGGTTCCCCAATTAAATATTCAAAACGGGCTATAATCAGCCAAAATTGTGTCTTTATCATCACCACTACCATCATAATCTGAAGGAAAGTTAAATGCTAGCCACCATTGTTATAGTATGTATTTTATATGTCATGGTGAAGCTGAACTGCAATACGCAAACCACTAAGGCAACACTCTACACCTTAATCCTATTTTTTAAAAGTAATCTCTGCTTGCTTCAGTGAAATTTACTTCCACGTGAAAAAAAATTAAGATTTGTGGTGTTAGTCCCATAAACAACAATGGGAATGAGCACAAATATATGAAGTACATATATAATTCCAGTGGTATATGGGTTGCAAAATGAGAGATGCTTTCTAGGTACTTAATTGCAGAATTATCTCAAGATGTTTCTTCAAGATTCACTGTCAGTTAATACTGAAGTGTTTGAGTTTTGCTCATGATAGCAGTGATTTTGCCATAGAAAAGTGAGACATTTTTAAAAACTCAATATATCATTCTGGAGCCACTGACCCTTCTTGACTTTTTCATTTCTAAAATTTAGGAGGGGGCACTTTCCTGACAGTATTTTATCAATATAGACATATGTTGCCAAAAGCAAGAAAAAGTGCTTCTCAGCTGAAGCTTTTTGCTTTCCCCCCAACCCGAGAGTAATGCCACATGCGTCCTTATACTTCTGTAGGGTAGTGAACACTCACCCTTTGGGCTGGCTCTCAAACTCTTCTGCCCACTGTTCCTGGGCATCTTCAGTAGAAAGATCGACATCTCGCGTTGTGGCAAAATTCAACTCACTGCCTTCTGTTCCATGGAAATAAATTGCATTCCCATCTGACTGACAGCTATGCTGCAGATAAAAGGAGCATGCAGGAGGTATGTATTAAATCGGTTTTGTAACAGCAGCTTTCGACAACTCTGAGAAAGCCATTAAATTATTTAGCAACTGGCTGATTACAGAAGCTAAACCAAAAAGTGAAAGAAAGAGAAAATGTGCACTTAATTCTTCTGTATGCATCTTGAATAATTTATAAATTACTGTCAGTATTCAGTCAACTTGTAGGGCTCCTTCCAACAAGACTTTTCCCTATCTGCAACATTGCTAAAAGTTGTAACATTTAATATCGATATATATGTCAAATACAAATGGTTCTGTAGCACAGTAAATAAAATGTTAAACCACAAGCTCTAGGTGACAAGATCATGATGCCCTTCTGTGCTAAACAAATGCTTTGAAGTGAACCTGGGTTTTGCTCTTAAGCCTCTATGATCATCTCAATGGGACTATAGCAACACCATGTCAAGGTTACACGTGTGCAATGCATGAAACTTGTACCCTCAATCTGAATTTTGAGCTGTCTAAGTATCTGAATACTCAATTCACATTAATTCCCAAACCAAGAATCCTGTCTCATTTGAGATACAGTCAGAAAGAAATCCAAGTTTTGCCAGCAGGGCATGCAAATTCAGATAGGAAAAGCCCTTCCTTGTGAATGAAAAATGCAGATAATATACTGGTTGACATCACAAATGGAAAACAATGGTGGAAAATCCTCCGGGAAACAGTTGATTAATCAGTTTGCTTTGAATCTCAGAAAAATCCGACAGAACAGGATATAGGTAAAGACAATATCGTGTAATTTTGTTTGCCTGTTTTGAGAACTGTTTTATCAGTAGTGATCAGGGGGTTGCTGTAAATGTTAGTTGTGGTAGGCCAAAGGAATGGAATGCAAGCAGAAGAAAACACAAACAAGCAAAGAAAATACAAAAAATCAAATGTCATACACTTGTTTTAATTATACAAATAAAGGACAATTTCACACGACTTTCCTTAGTGACTTTTGCAAACATCCTTATGTTGTTTTCCATGTTGAAGTTGACTAACAACATCAAGAAGCTGCTGGAACAAGAAGGGAAACAATATCCCTGACCAGTTGGACAGAATAAAGGAAATAATAAAAAAAATCAGATAAATGAATAAACCTACAGATAAATGTATTTTGTGGTGTACCTCAGCACCCCAGTCCCAATTCCTCAAAAGTAAATGACATAAATCCCCATGGACCTTTGTGGGTTTTTTTTTCCTTAGGCTAAGTCTACATTGGGGACTTGAAATGCTGCAATGTTGTTTTCCCCTGCTGAGTTTGCAAGTCACTTTCTCTCACTGCTCTTCACATCCGAGCAGGAGTGGAGATATCTTCATCCACTGATTTCTTTCTGTGTGCGATGGCTGCTTCTGTATTCAAATTGGATGGAAGCTGGTTTGAGGGAAAGTGCATTAAAGAGGAATGTTTCTTGAAAAGCAACAGGATACAAATGAATTGTGGCTAATGTCACCTGCCTTAATGAAACCTGTGACGGGAGCACACTGGACCTGCAGCAAGCAGTAATGTGAACACACCCTTACTTGAAAAGCTGCAGCCCTGACTGGGTAACAAAAGCCAATCCATGCTAAGTTTGACATCAGCAAACGTTTGATTAGTTAAGGGTATGGTGGTATGGCATTTGAATCTTGCACAGGATCACTGAAAACTGCAGCTCCCCATGGGCTGAATGTCTGTGCGAACTCAGATTTTATTTCATCGGGTCTACCACCAGAGAAGGACTTTTGGATTGATTCGGCATAAACACCAGCGTGTGAGAACATTCTGCAAACAACAGATTTACCAGCTGCAAAAAAAAAAAAGGAGAGTCATACAAATTTCACACAGAAGCACATTATTGTTTATTTCAACTTGCCTGTGGAAACAACTCAGAGGCCACGAAAGAAAAGGATAACAACAGGAAGATTTAAAGAAGGAACTATTGGAAACTCAAGGCAGTAGAAACATAAGATGATTGGAACCCCACTGAACTTGAAGCATGGGAAGCCCCAACAAAAATTTATAATTTGGCAGAATATTTGGACTATATGATATGTATTTGTATAATTTGGAATACTTAATGTGATTTGATTGGATTGTTAAAATGGAAAATTTAATTAAAAATATTTTTTTTTGAAAAAAAGAATGCCTGTGCGAACTGGTCCAGCCATGGGACCAAAACTGTGTCTGGACAGGCACAGGGATGCAGGACAGAGCAGAAACGAAGTGACTTGATCAAGGGCACGAGGCATCCCAGAATAGTCTTCAAAACAGGCTGCTGATCATACAGTTCTTCCAACTCAAAGGGCCATCTTACAAATGCAGAGGAATAGAAACATTGCCAAGGGGACACATTAAATTTTCATCAAAATAAAGAAGGGTAGTGAAACTGGTAGAATGTACTGCTTTGCCCTTTTCAGGCCAAAAGTCTCATTACAGATGAATAAAGTGCAATACATCTAAGGTTTGAAATCTCTCTCTCTTTCCCCTGCTCTTTTATGCTTATAACTGTAAATCAATAAGCCCGATTCTCCCCCCCCCCCCACCTCTTTCCCTTGGCTATATAGTCTCTCATTGCTTGACAAGCAGAACACAGTGTAACTAAGTGATGCAGCTTTGCCAGTTGGAGATGCATCAACAGGAAACATCCGTGCTAAATTCCGCAGTCTAATAGATTTTGAGCTTCAGTTGTGGGCTGCATCTTCCTGAGGATGCTCCCGAGTTAGTGACTTCACCTCTGGGCTTTCAAAACATTTGCTGTCTCCTCTACCAACATTTAATTAGGCTATAAAAAAAAAAATCAAAGATGAACACTGATGTACCTCTTCCTAATAAGTCTCGGTGGCCTAATGGACATGATGATTCTTTCAGACAGCTGTAGCCTCACAATTTATTTTTTGGCGACTCTGGTTACACTGGAATGAGTATATCAGGCATTTGGGCGATGCCAGTTTGCAAAGGGCTGGTGGCAGATGGAGAGAAATCTGCCCATCGTGCTTGCACCTTCACATGAGTGGAGAGTCATCCATTTCCCCCATTAAGGGGTTGTCACTTAGCCCACCCAGCTGGAAAAGAAGGTTGCTGTTTTTCCAAGAGCCTGGCTAGCAGGTTGCATTAGATACAAATGCAAAGGGCACTTTAAAACAGAAGGCAAACTACCATTTGTAGGCAAACTGAAACCGCACTGTTTCAACAGCAGCCAGTTTTTTTTTAAATGGCTGTAATATTTTAAGTGATTATTTTTGCCACTTCAGATTGCTCCTTAGAGAGGAGAGGGTGTGTTGTTGTTTTTTAATTAAAGTCTACGCAGTGCAAACAGATTAGATATGAGGAGGAAAGGAAAGAAAAATTAGGATGGAGAAAATTAATTAAAATGGCACTGTCTGCAGAGTCATAAATTAGATATTGTTTCTTGCTGGGAATGAGTTATGGTAGTGACTGGAATTTTTAGATTTTAAATCTGATAGCAGATTGATGGAAGGATCCAATGATCATAAACTCAAATCCATGCACAGTAACATACTTAACAGTCTAATTGCTGTTATTCAGAGTTAAGTGGTTACATGGATTTGAGTATGAGGTGATTCAGGATGAATCTCTTTCCGTAATTAAAAGAAACACCCAGCTAGGATTAAAAACTACTCTGCATGAAGTAAAACAAGATTTTAATCACTTCTTACATGCTAGATTTCTATATGATTTAACCCTAGATACAAAAACTAGCTATATACACTGACAGCTACAAATGGTCATTTCCCCACTCCAATACACGACCATCACATGTAGGCCACATGAGATATCTGTGTGATGCCTGTTCCACATAGATGCTTGACATATAAATGTGTGTTGTCACATGGCTTAACCACATTCAGTGGAAAGTCTTCAGCATGGTCATAAGGAGAATGGAAACTTCCACCTCTGTTTTAGATTAACTACAGTTTAGTGCATCATCCAAAAACCCTAAACTGTTGCTTTCATTAACCATAGTTAAGATTAAAGGTAAAGGACCCCTGACAGTTAAGACCAATCGTGAATGACTCTGGGGTTGCAGCGCTCATCTCGCTTTACTGGCTGAGGGAGCCGACGTTTGTCCGCAGTTTTTCCAGGTCATGTGGCAAAACCAGAGCAGCACACAGAAACGCCGTTTACCTTCCCGCCGGAGTGGTACCTATTTATCTACTTGCACTTGACATGCTTTCAAACGGCTAGGTTGGCAGGAGCTGGGAACAAGCAACGAGAGCTCACCCCATCGTGGGGATTCAAACCGCCAACCTTCCGAGCCCTAGGCTCAGTGGTTTAGACCACAGCGCCATTAACCATAGTTAAGAATAACCACAGTTAATTTTCCACTGTACATTTCCTACTGCAGGTTACCATTTAAATTCAAGCATTAGAAACCTTTTGTTGTTTTAGCATTATTTACAGAAACATTCTGATACCTGTGCCAATTGCTGATGTGACCTCAGAGCCCTCTGCTAGTGATCTCCCTGATAATGACTTAGAGCCAGAATCTCGTAGGTTTCAAATCCATCAGACACAGACTCTAAGGGAGAACTTGCTAAAGGATAATCACCAGTTACTGAATTACTATGTGGGCCGCAGGAAAGCAGTTGCAAAGGAGAGTCAACTTTAAAGTTTAACCCTTCCTGTGCTTGTTAATTTCCCCCAGAAAATACCCCCTCTCATTTCCCTTGCTACAAAGCCAGGCTTACTGCTGGGTTTTTACCTGGCGGCGGCGGGGGGGGGAACAGCTCAGAAGATTCTTTAGATGACTGTGATAATATAACTTTTATATTGCTTGTATGAATTATTAATAATTAATAACACTTTAAAAATCAAAAACACACAAACCAAACTAATCAAGTAGAGCATTTGCAGATAAGAAGTGGGGAAGATTCCCCCTTCTGCTTCATCTCTTTTGCACATGCCCCCCCCCAAAAAATTTGGGTTTCATTCAGATCTAGTTCCTGCTATGCCTGGGAGCTCTCCCAGGTCCTGCAGCAATTGAGTCTTACTGGTTCTCTGTAGTCTTACTACATATTTCTTCCTGCAGCGACTCTAGGTTAATTTCCCCAGTACTTTTTTAAAAAACTTTGCATGTGCTCAGCCCCACCAGAAAAATAACGCTGATAACATTTGACTGTGGCAATTAAGGAACAATAACTTTACTTTTGCTGCCTAATAAAATGGATAAAGATCAATTTTCACAAAGAGTTAAGAATAACACAGCATTAAGTCTTTGGCTTGGGAAACAAAGAGATATGACAACACAGAGCACACTATCTTGAAATGTGGTGTGTAATCAAGGAATGCAACTTTACTCTCCATTCCAGCTCCAAAAGCAGTCTGGGCAAAAGCATGTTTGAGTGGTGGACTGGAAGTGTGTTGAGAATCCAGATCTGGTGCCTTCTAAGGCTTGTGTGAGCCACAGGGAGGAGGCAGCAATGGTTATACAAGGCCTGCCTTTCTGCCTGCCTCCCTCCCTACCCCCTCCTCCACTTTCACCTTCAGCGAGAACAAATAAGTTGGCCCTAATTAAATTCCATACTTTGTCTTCTCTCTATTTCCAGACTTCTGATGCAAATGTTGTCTATGCAGGCCATGCCTTGAGCACCATACCTTCTGCTGACATGAGGATGTGTTTTTGTAAACCAGAATAATTATGGGATACATTTTTAAAAACAACAACAACACACCGCTATGTTCTCAAATATTTCTCTTGTTTCTACCCACTCCATCCGCCTTCCCAGCAGCCAGTGCTCCTCAACCACATTAAAAATAGCAGCTGTTTCTCACGCCCCCATCCTTGTCAAGGCGTGTTCTGTGCAGCTGGCTTCAGACATACCTGCTTAATAGGCCCAAGTTTCTCTGTGGATTTTTCCAGCTCTGGTTTAAAGGGCAGGATCAGTGTACCCTTTAAAGCCATAGTGTTAGAGGAAAAGATGCCGGAGTGAAATATCTATATGAAATTCTGTTAAATGCCCAGAGCCAAGCTCCATACTGTACCAGGTGTAATGTGGCCAAATGTCAGATGGGGATTAGATTGACAAACACAATTTATCCTCTAAAACCGCATGCAGGCTTAGGGAGATGAAAGGTTAGTAAACTAATCCACTATCCTATCTGGCATATGTATCCTTTTTATTCTGTTGTTTTTGAAAAATGAGTTTTGACAAGCATTTTATGGTACTTTTAGTACATATCTAATCTCTAATTCACCCACTTTTGCTGTTAAGCTTCACCCATAAGTTGCATGCAACTGCTAAACAAGAGCAATTCAACTAAGCTAAGCTAAGCTCTGCATGCTTTGCATTTATATTCTGCTATGGGATCTCTCTTGGTATAGTTGTATAGGCCTCACCAGAAATGGAAAGAAAAGGAAGGGATGTAAAATAGGGGCAGAAGGAGAGCCTACTGGAGCAGGTCAGTGGCCCACCTAGTTCTCCGTCCAGGTCTCACAGTGGCCAAACAGTCGCCCATAGGAAGGCCCCAAGCAGGGTGTAACCATGGACAGCACTCTTCCCACTTGTGAGTCCCAGCAGCTGTCATCCAGAGGCATATTTCCCCTGACAGCAGAGAGAGAACATAGCCATCATGCCTAATAGCCATTATAGAGTGAAATAAAAGGTTTTAAAAAATAAAAGATATTATGAAAGCATTGAACCAAATGGAAACAAGCAAGCTTAGCATAATTGGCTTTCTTCTTCTTCTTTTATTTTGTGTTTTTAATGCACTCTTTGTTTCCTTTTTGATTTTTCCCTTTTATTTTGTTTAACTGAAATACGTTCAGTGCAATAAAAATATTATATCTGGCTTTCAAAATTTCATATGCTAAATATTTCCAACGAAATATTGCACTGCTTTAAATTCTTCTTACAGCAATATACGATGCTTGGGAATTATCCCCCACCCCCAAAAGTTCCATATTTACTACCACACTTTACTACACTTCACTAGCTACACTTTACTACAGGCCATATCTATTTGCTCTAAATATGCCAAGAATAT
The DNA here is from genome assembly GCF_964270895.1 of Podarcis filfolensis. Taxonomy (NCBI): domain Eukaryota; kingdom Metazoa; phylum Chordata; class Lepidosauria; order Squamata; family Lacertidae; genus Podarcis; species Podarcis filfolensis. The sequence continues at coordinate 6,473,495 of NC_139612.1, forward strand.
TACCAATATCAGTTATTAACCTTGGTAAGACCTGGTTATTGTTGTTTTGAATGCACAACTAAGTATCACATGAAAGGCTACAGCTCGAATTGGTCATATCATAATCTTTGCAAACTGTTTTGAGGTCCCTCCCCTTATAATCAAGCAATACATACATTTTATATAATAAATAATAAATAAAATAAAATAATAAGCTAAGCTATGAACAAGCTCCTTGCAACTAAGGTCACCAGAACAAGACAAGGTTTGAAGTGGGGCCACTCAACCCGCTGGTGCCTCTCTTCACATGCAGGGGAAGTCCCTAGCTCACCAAGGGTTTGAGACCCATTGGCTACCCTCGCCTGGTTTAACCATCTAGTTGAAGCCATTCCTGGGGTGTGGGTGCTGTTGGATGCTGAGAACTTCTAGAAATCACAGGTGAGAACTGAGTGCAGGGTGGGGACCAAAGGTCACAAGCAGCAGTTCTTGTCTGTTGATTGCGTGGGTGAAGGGTGCAATCCATATACAGTGTACTGGGCCCAGGAAATCCCGTTGGCACCCCTGAACCTACCTGTGCGCTCCAGCCAACATCTGAGACCCTGCTCTGTGTTCCCCCTCTTGCAGAAGCAAGGTGGGTGAAATCAAGAGACGGGATGTTTCCAGTTGGAGTGATGCAGTTATGGAACACATACTCTACCTGCCTTGCCTCACCCAGTCTTCCAACTAGCAGTTTTAAACCCTGGAAGTTTCAAATATGTTTTTGGATGCTAATTCTCTCTGTTGCTGGATACTACTTGGTATGCCCCCCCTTCCCAAATAAGGCTGTTGTTTGCTATGTTTTAATCTTTGTAAATGTGATTTACCTTACAATGCTTTGTAATTTCTATTTTAATTTATTTTGTTAGCTACCTTGTTTGTACTCCACTACTGAAAGCATGAAATGTTAAGTGGAGTTAGTAGGTAAGTAAATAAGCAAGGAAATATAAAATCCCAGGAAGAGTGATGAAAACTAAATGGTTATGCAATGGAAAAAACTGTAATTAACAGCCTTATTCTTATGCGGTGTGGGAGGATGGCTACAAACACAAAGGAATAAGGCCGGTATTCATTTCAGCACTGTTTTGCTAAACAGATACCATCGAGACATTTTCTGCTGGATGACCTTTGACATGACAGCTCAAGTACATAAAATATCAAGAGATTTGGCATTGTGATGGGGGCGGGGAAATTATCTGACAACATGAAATAATTAGAGGGATATATATTATATATATATCCCGTCTCTTGTATCTCATTCAAAAAAGGAGTGCGTTAGTCAGCCGGCTGCACTGAGGATCCAACATTGTATGTACTGAAACATTAGCAAATTAAAACCAAAATTTAGCAAACCTTAATGGTGGCTCCAGGGAAAAACAGCCAGTTGCCTGTGTCCACAGGATCAAGATTATCTTCCAAAACAATTTTTCTGTGGGCTGCATTTATTATCAGAATATTGTCCAATGCCCAGCAGGCCTCATAGACGTCGCCAGCATGAACATATTCTTGTTTCCACTGAAACTGAATATTTTCTCCTTTGGCTTCTTGTGGAAGGTATAGAATATGAATGATTGTGCTGACATTGGAAGGAGCTCTGTAGGATATTGAGATACACACATATATATCAAAACTATTTATACTTTATAATCAAACAATTCAGTCATTTACAGGGTGTTGCATCTCATCAACAAGTCAGTAATATTAAAGTGCATTTCCTCAAATTATACCATGTACTGACATTAAACTTGTTTAAGACGATAATCCAGTATTTAGCTTATTGACATGAAACAATGGGTCAAGCGTGCACAGGTCCCATGGAAATGCATTGAAAATGTGCAAAAGCACAACTATTTCTTTTGAACTGTACTGTGCCCATAAGCACAATCCAACTTCTTGTGCATCTTCCATTGAAATGAATTAGAGTTCTACAAGAGAATAACTATCTCAATGGTGGGACAGTAAGTGTCATTCATTTCAATGAGACATCTACTAATGGATTGTGCTAATGGATGCATTCAAAGATTTTGTGGCTAAAGAAGAGTAAAAAGAAAAATATATATCTATTTTTCCTGTTACACTCTTGAAACGCATAAAATATTTACCATAATACAATATTTGCTTCACAGGATTTTTAGATTAAATAATAGCATGTGTTACATGGAAAGCAAACATTTTATAACTCTTCGTGCTGCTGTAGCCAAAGCTATTTTCTTTCAAAAACACGTAATTTTAAGAAGTGTTGATGCAACTTTATCACAAGACAAGCCATTGAAAGAAACTATATATTGCTTTATGTCTTCTGTCCTATTTGAAGCAGCTAGCTGCCATGCTGAAAATTACTGCCCTTCCTAAGATTAAAAGCGGTGCTAAAATGTAAACCGCCAGTACTTTCAGAATGTAATAAAACAGCCGTGAAAAGACAATGCCAAACCCATACATCTTCCCTGTCCTTTGATAGAACAGAGAGCTTGGTAAACATGGCAGCAGAGGTTTCAATTTCCATTTTTGCCATTCAATTATTTTGGATCTCCAACTGCACGGCTTCAAATTGGGGAGAAAGAAAGGGTGATGTTTGCAACATACCGTATTTTTTGCTCTATAAGACGCACCAGACCACAAGACGCGGCTAGTTTTTGGAGGAGGAAAACAAGAAAAAAAATATTCCAAATCTCAGAAGCCAGAACAGCAAGAGGGATCGCTGCACAGTGAAAGCAGCAATCCCTCTTGCTGTTCTGGCTTCTGGGATAGCTGCGCAGCCTGCATTCGCTCCATAAGATGCACACACATTTCCCCTTACTTTTTAGGAGGGAAAAAGTGAGTCTTATAGAGCAAAAAAATACAGTAATTAATCTTCAATATATATAAAAAATAATTTTCTATGGGAATCTGATGGAAGGAATCATCAGAGAGAATAAAACCTCGTGATAGTCTTATGCAGTAAGGAAATGTTATTTGTGTAAGGTGCACTGCCTTGAATAAGGGTGTGTTCATAGCCAAGCCTATGTATGAGCTTTGTCACAAATCACAGCAGTCTTCCTGGATCTCTAGCCTAGTCCTCAGAGAAAGTTCTGGAAATGCCAATCACTCCAATCACAAGTAAGAAAGCAGGACAATTACTGCAAAACCAGCAGCTCTGTGCAGAAATCTAGGACGCCTAAGTGTGGACAACATATATGCAAGGTACGGGGGCTCCCTTTCCATTGACTGAAGTTTAGTTCATGGCGCCACACTACTAAACTGTACAATGAATCTTTACTGCAATCAGAATGTTTCACAGAATAATTGCCTGTTTATGCACATGGGGTCAGCTATGTGCATGTGAAGGTTCTATCCTTCTGAAGTCCCCTCTCCCTTGATCAAAGTCTAGTTCATGGGTCACATTAATAGTGCTTTCTTTTGGTAAAAAATGAGGTGCCAGTATGCACCTCTTGATAAAAATGTTGCTAGTGCCAGCACACACACACACACAAAAGATGTTCTTGTGTGTACCATCACAAGAAAAAGCACTCCATAGTACCAGTAAACTGTACACTTAGCTTGTTTCAAAGAAGAATAGAAATATTGATTGAATTTGCCTCCATTCCCAAATGCTTTCAGTCAGAACCATTACTCTGGTTCCCTGTACTGTAACTTAAACCCCAGAGCTATGCAGGCCTTTTTCTAAAGCACAATTGGACAAACACCATTTAAAAATATGCAAAACTGAAAAACTGAAAAAATACCAACTTCCTATTTATTTTAGATTTTTTTTTAGTATATCACACATTTTAAAGCAAAGCGAGAAAGTGAAGAATGCTAAATATTTGTAACAAACCTAATTTTCTCCAGCTGAATCCAATCTGCAGAATTGTTCTTGGAGTACGACACAATAATATTTGGATCTGAGTAACTAAAGCGACATGAACCTGACCCTGTGAAGAGCAATAAAATTAAAAGTGTTATAACACAGTCAAGCAATCAATTATCCCTCTGATACATTCACTTCTGACTGAGTACTCGCCACCATTATCAATTTTCTATATTTTAAAATTCTTTGATTGATGATTAAATTTGCTGTGATCTGTTGCTGAAGGAAAACGCATAATAATGTCTGCTCTCTGAGTCAGAAATAATGTGGAATTGATAAATCACAGCAGTGCAGCATAATCTGCAGTAGATTTCCCAAGGGGAGCCATAATAAATTACTAAACACCCCCTACTCAAAACGCGCACACAAGTAATGTTAAAGCAAAAGCGAAATGCCATGTGCCACACTTTCCAAGGTAAACACTCAAAGGCTTCTATATACATAAAGCGATTTTTCAAGAGGAAACCAAGCCCCTTATTGCAGAAGTGCTGTGGCTTAGGTGCAATGAATTAACTCTGTGTTGGATTCTACATTTGAAATTTAAGGTTGTCTTATGAGCTATAAAAATGATGCACAATCTGAACATCTTGCTCAAAATTTAAGTAAAAGCAAATCTTAAACAGCAGCAGTGAGATGCAGATCCTTTACGCAGCGTGCACTGCTGAAACAGATTGCCATGTCTTGCCTTTTCTTCCCAGCAAACCTCTGTTCCTACCAAAGCAATGGGGACAAAAGTCACCCTTAAACACATTCTAGGGTTATACTCTGGGCATATATTCCTCATGGCTTTGCCATTCAATACCAGCCCAGCACATTTTTCTGCCTAAAGTCAAATCCAATTGGTGCCTTCGCTGATTAGGGTTTTGAAAAGTATTGCTGTACCATTCAGACGCTATTTTCTCCCTTCACTTATCTCCCCTTCCGCTCATGTTTGTGATGCTATCTGAAACAAGTTGCTTCACCCTCTTCTATGTGAGGATAAACTTAGCAGCTGAGCATGCGGATTGAGGTTTGTAACAAAGTGTACTGAAGAAATAGATCTATAGGGTGGGTAGTAATATTAAAAGAGCCATAGGCTGGGGCACTGCATTTTGATAAATAACAACCACAGTGACTCTCGCTGATGACTCTTCCACGAAGCTTGGCTCCCACTCAAAAGTGGCACTTTCACCTGCCCACTGCTAAAATGCCATCCAAAGGGCTGGCAGGGAAGGCGGTAAAAGGTGGTGGCATCCACTACTGTGATGGCAGTAGAAGGAAAAATACTTTTCTGTCATGGCCATGGTCCTGTGTGCTGTGGGGGCTTTTGGCAGTACCCTGCTGAGGGTCCCATAAGGTCTGGGATCACACATGCTTAGCAATGCACCACCAGGAATGAATATTTCCCTCCATTAAAAAATTAAGTTTCCATTAGCAGTTAACCTAGCTCCAAAGATGCATTCCCATCATTTTTCTTTTGCGGGAATGCTTAGTGAGGCCTACACAATTTGTGACTCTGACTCAGCAAGGCAAGGACAGCCTACTAGGAAGAGCCATGAATTGTGACTTGCTCCCATCTGGTGGGATGCAACTGGCTGGGTTGGCTGCAAGTTATGCAGGTCTAGAGGAAGAGGCCATGATTAGGAAAAGAACTACCAACAGTGGAAGATTGGCAGATGAAGATGATGGACTTTTCGGAGCTAGCTGACCTGACTGGAAGAATCCGCGACCAGAAAGGAGTTTCAAGAGGACTGGAGGAAATTCAAGGACTATTTGAGCAAATATTGTAATATAAAAAATTAGAAATTACTTGAAAGAAACAAATAGGCCTAGGACAAATTAAGTTATAATTAAATAAATGGGATTCCGAATGTCAAGAAAAGTGAATAAGAAGACTATAATTGGAAATTGTTTTAGTTTAATAATGATATTGGAAAGCTGTTACTTTTAAATTACAAGGAAACTCAGAAGGGAGGGATTTGAGGAAGTCAATTAAGATGTTTAAAAAGTTGGAATTGTGAAGAATTAAGTTTGATATTATTGTCTATTTGTTTATTGTTCCCCCTTTCTTTCTTTATTTCTTTCTTTTGCTTTGTGGTTTGTGTTATTACGGTGGAAAATTTAATAAAAATTTATTCAAAAAAAAAATGATTGGGAAAAGTGAGCAAACAGGATCTCCTCCTGACCTCTGCAGCAAGTTCATGTTTGCAGAGTGATTAAGGTACTGCCACTAGGTTAGGTACTGAGTTCAGATTTTAATTTCAAATTACAACTGAGAAGTCAAAGGCACAGGGAAATAAATTAATCAGCAGGACTACATCTTCTTAGTTTTCTTTTCAAGAAGTCCTTAAAAGTGAAAGCGCTATATGCACTGAACTTCCACAGGTGCTGAAGGCAAAGGTGGAATGGTCTCTTTTAATGGAAAACATTCCCCACACTGTGCTCTTCACTATACATTGAATTGTTAGCTTCAGCAGTTCCTCATATTGTCACAGATGCAATGTAAATGGTGGTGCAAGGGATGTTCTGTTGTTTGTGATGTGTCAGTTACCTCATATGTACACAGCGGCGTAGCGTGGGTTGTCAGCACCCGGGGCAAGGCAAGTAATTTGCGCCCCCTAACCCGGGGCAAGGCAAGTAATTTGCGCCCCCTAACCCGGGGCAAGGCAAGTAATTTGTGCCCCCTAACCCCTAACCTGCCGCCGCTGCCAGCTTCTTCTTGCTGCTGTCTGGTCTGATGTGGTTCTCTCTCGCGCTCAGCGCTGCGCTGGGCGGCTGCTGCACTGTCCCTCCCCCAGATAGTCCCTCGCTCTCTCTCCGCACCGCACGCCTGGCACCCACCCCCTCCACAGTGGGCGGCGACCCGGCGGCTCGGATCGGATTCGCACAGCCAGCACTGCAGTGAGAGAGAGTGAGTGAGCCAGGTAGGGGCAGAGAGCTGCGAGTGTGCCCCCTCAGATGTTGCGCCCGGCCCCCCCTGCACCCCCCACGCTACGCCACTGTATGTACAGTTCAAAAAGGTGCCTGTTTTGGAAATCATGGGGCAGCTTGGAAAACTTTGGCAAGGGTGGTTGTGAAAATGGTGCCACAAGTAAAGAAGTTAAACATGTCCCACTTAATTAGTTCAATTATTTGTAGATCTAAAAATATACTTCAGGAAAGAAAGCAGAATCTGTGATAACACCTTCTTATTTCTCTCCCGTACTTCACCATTTTTTTAAAAATTGCTAATGATGTTAAAAATAAACTTTCAAACTCTTACAAACATGTACAATATGCTCCAACATCTTTGTATGACTACAGAGGCAAAAGGGCTGTGATTAATTAATGTTGCACAAACAAGGATACATTGCACTTCCAATTAAGCTTTTGAAAATAAACTGACTAGCAACTGCCACTAGTTTATTTTTAATGACACAACTGTTTTCCTCTTTACAGTATTAAAAAGCAAATGAAGTAAGAAAAACATTTATATGCCATTTTTTACCCACCTGTTGGAACAATCATTTTTACTGGCTGTCATCTGTGCCATTTTCTACATTTCTAGTGCACAATAATTCCATACTCTAACACGGAGTTATCCATTGTGGTGCCCCTCAGATACTCCCATCATTCCTGACCAATGGCCATGTTGGCTGGAGCTGATGGGTGCCGGAGGGTACTACTCTAAACCATTACGATTTATCTTATTTCAGCGGTGTTCCTATTTAAACTGGTTTATGTTAAATAGTAGAAAGGTCCCTGTCCTAAGAAAATGTTCAGAATAAATGCATGAAGTTGGCTCCCTAAGTAGAAGTAGTTACATTCTGCTGCTCTTGAATCCTGTTCCAGGGCAGCTCCAGGGGGAATGAGAATGGCAGTTTCTGTGTTCCCATGAATACCTGTGCAATCCTCCAATTATGTCATCAGCCAAAGCTGACAGAAGGCCTTCCACACCACCGAGGCCACTTGAGCATCAATTAAGAGCAATGGATCCAGGAATACTATCAAACTATGTACCCGCTCCTTCAGAGGGAGAACAGGCAACTTTCCATCTATTTGGTCTAGGGAGCCACCCACTAACAGTTCCCTCAGTCTTATCTGGATTGAGCTTCAGTTTGTTGGCTCTTATACAGCTCATTACTGAGGCAAGACGATGGTTTAGCACTTCCACTGTCTCACCTGCAGATGTAAAGGAGAAATAGAGCTGAGTGTCATCTGCGTGCTGCTGACAACATACTCCAAAACTCCAGATGACCCCACTCAGTGGTTTCATGTGAATGTTAACCATCATATGGAATGTGTTTAAACTGCTGCCATACAAATACTTTTAGTCAAGGCAAAATTTGTTTTGGTTTAACACGGAGTCCTTGTTATTCACCCCATGCCTAATTGCCTTACCACACTACTGTTACAGAGAGTTGGCTGGTTCAGTATATAAATTCCAAAGGTTAAACGGCTGTTTAGTGGAGGCAACCAGTGAATAACAATATCTACTTGGTGGCAATGGTGGAGACCAAAGAAGGAGAGGTGGGTGAGCTGGTTTGCTTTCTTCCCCTCCCTCTCACAGTTCAGGCTAAGATCTGTGCTGTCACACTCACTTATTCCCCTGATTTGATAAACTGAATCTTTGCTCGATATCCAGGTCAGATCTTGGCCTGACAAGAGCAAAAGGCCCCAGAGATGTGCCTAAAGTTTCATGGTGACAGCTATTCTATTCTGGAAACTTACTAAGTTTGCCTTGGGTTCTGCTTCACTGATGAAAAATTGCCATTCAGCCAATCTAGTTGGTTCTTACTCTGTTCAAGTAACACAACTTAAACGCACTGTTAAATAACACCAGACAACAACCAGGAAATACATCCATTTCTATTACACTGATTATTCAGGCAAGTACAAAATTAAATGATGGCCACTTAGGGAGCTCCTCAAAAGAGGCTGCATATGTAGTAGATTCTTAGCTGAACTACATGAGTTTTATACTTCCAGGTGTTTGAATGCCTTTGGGAAAACAAGCAGAGGCACTTAATTAGACTCTATTAGGTGCCTGAGGGACTAGCCATTGACAATGCCATGTTTATGAAAGGCAGATATACTACCAGCAGTTCACAGTATCGAATGGTGTTTTACTCAGATAAGAAGGATGTCATCTGTGAAAAGAGCAATTTTATGTTTGTTACCATGGGCTGTGGTGGTCTGAACCTCTGGAGAATCACTCAAGAACTACTGCAAGTGATTCAATGGACTGAACCAGGAAAAGAGCTGGCTTTGTACTTCTCTTCAAGAGAAACAAGTCTTCAAACAGAAACCAGACAAATAAGAGCATGCCTATTCAAAATTACAGACATTCTACTACATATTGTTTGAATCGTGAGGTAAAAATAGAATATGGTACAACCCCACTATCTAATGTCATCAATGTATGTATGTTAGTTGGCTGCTTCTGCTTATTTGGTTAGTTCGGTAACTACTTTTAATTACGATAATAGCTTCTGTTACTAATGCCAGGTAGTTGGTGTGAATGAATGAGCTTTCAGGGAATTAAAGCTGTAATTTCCTATTCTTATTTACTCTCATTTACTTGGATACTTAAGGAACGAAACAGGAAATGTGCAGAGCAGCTGTTAGCTAGGTTGAAGCAACCATCTCAGCGCTATAGCTCAAACTGATGGGACTTTTAGTCCTTGGACAAGTCTCATCATGCTATTAAATTATGTGCTGCAGCACTAAGTCTTTATGGGGCATTTTAGTCATTTTATAGAGACAAAGCATGTTTGTTTCATGCTCTCCTAGCACATTAACAATTAATTCCATGTATTGTTTCCAAATAGGTACCAATCCTCAAAACTCTGGGGTTGTGTTTGGGATTTTGTTTTCAACCGAGACAGTATATGAATTCAATGGTAAACAATTATTATCATCCAAGCACTTTGCATATCTTATACATTTTTAAAAAGCAACAAAGGGAATAAAAATCAGATTTGTCAAAATCCCCAAGTTTTAATGCCATCTGTAGAAATACTAGGTCAGGTTTTCAACAACAAAAACGGTTACGCGTTTGATTTCACCTTCTCCTCCCATGTCACAAAGGGCTAAATGTTAACTGTTTTGTAAAATGGATAAATGGTTAAATTAAAAAGCAAGCTCTTCCTGCTAAATACCAATGTGAAGAATCTGAACCAAATTATAAATGTTTGATGAGCCTTTTCCATGAGAATAGTGACTATTTAGAATGAAAACAGTCTGCAGGCTGACCTATAATTGCTACAGATTCTATCTCACTACCATTCAGGGCATGGCCCCATCTTCTGCCTCTGGCATAGTGGGTGGTGTGAGTCCAGGCTATTTAAACTGATCCAGACTAAATTGTCTTCCACATTGCACTGCTTACATCCCCCCTGTTAAAATTGTACTTGCTGTGGAATGAGGTTGTTCACTGATTAATGGAGCTGGGAGCTTTTTTCTCATACTCTCTCTCTCTCTCTCTCTCTCTCTCTCTCTCTCTCTCTCTCATCTATCTATCTCTTATCATCTATCTATCTATCTATCTATCTATCTATCTATCTATCTCATTATATTACACAATATTACACAAATATTTTCATGTCATCTTCCAGAACTGACGGTATGAGCTCCCTGGACTGAAATCTTCACTCAGTTGGCCTACAGCTGTAAGGTTTTCACCTTTCCCATAGCGAAAATATGAGTGTCGCATGATAATTATGTCCTGGATTGTCAGAACGTTTTTGTAGGGTAGAGCCTTGGAAAAGATCCATAGCTTGTGAGGAGATCCCCATAAGGGGATTTGGGGAGCCAATTTTTAAGTCCTTAGTCCAAGCTCCGGGGACCTGATCAAATAGCTACAAGAAAAATTAACTACAGAAGAAATGCTGTTGCAATGTAATATTGCAAGGCAAGTTATTGCTTTAAAATCTGTTTATAATGCAGCATTTATTATAACAACAACAACAACAACAACAACAACAACTAATTCAATCATGGCACCTGCTCCTACCAAGTTTAGGAAACTTGGTATTCCAAGCTGGAATGCAGATTTCTTAAGGGTTCACTGCTTTGCTCTTTTTTCCTAAATGTTCAAAGTGGCATAGACACGCTAGAGCAAAAGTATAGACATACGGTACACTATGATCTTGCAGTAGCAAACAAACTACACATATCCTACTGCTCACTACTTAGTTGCCGCTGGGAGAGCTGGTCAGATGAAGGAACTACAGCTCCTTTAAGCCAGTTAGCAAGGGGGGGGGGGAGGTAAAGGGCCCCTGGACGGTTAAGTCCAGTAAAAGGCGACTATGGGGTTGCAGTGCTCACCTCACTTTCAGACTGAGGGAGCCAGCGTTTGTCCACAGACAGCTTGTGGTCACGTGGCCAGCATGACTAAACCGCTTCTACTTGCACTGGCGTGCTTTCGAACTGCTAGGTTGGCAGGAGCTGGGACACAGCAAAGGGCGCTCCCCCCGGCGGTGCTGCCAGGCCTACTTAGGAGCCTGGCTGCCAGAAGTCCAGGTTTGAGACCTCTGGTGCCTTTCATTCCCATACAATGCTTTAGTTCCTAAGTCTGAGTTATGTGGCATTATGGGAGGTCACTGGGCTACCCCAGCTCACATACCTACTCATTTTGTCTTGTACCTTCCATTACTTGTTGCATTCCTCATCCTTTTATTCACCTGCGACTTTGACCCAAGGATTTTTGCATGCTCTACAACCTTATCAACTGTCTACTGCTTCTTCCACAGCAGTTGGTATGCCACCATAATCTCATTCTGCCAAGACCTAGACAATGAGCCACTGTCAGTAAGTGGCATGCCAGGCAAATCTTGTGGCTGTTCAAGTGCTCGGCAAAATGTCAAAGTGATGTTGACAAAAGACTAAATTTATCCCTTGGTCTCCAGATGCTGGGCTGATTTTCATTCTTGATTCTGTACCCCACATTGTTGCTCTACCACACAAGTAGCTGTAGATTAGCCACAGCACTTGGAGGACCATTTTCTGTTATGGAATTTGGCATGAATGAATGTCTTTGTGTGGGAGTCTGTGGAAAAAGCTTAGTCATAGGGAAGAAATATTTGTTCAGGAAGGAAACACATCTCCCTTTCGAGCCCTCATTTAAGAAGATTACGAGATGAGCCAACTCTAAAATGAATATCAACATTCACCCACAGGCCGTACCCTGGGCTTTATATCATGAGGGAATGAAGTGGCTGAATTTAGTCTGGTGAGAAAATAATTAAAAGAACAAGTGCTTAGCTGCTTTAAAATAAAATTCTAGAAGTTTCATACCTGGTATAAACAATTGCTATAATTAAGCTGAAACAATGCAAATCTATAGAGGTGTGCAGCCCTTGAAGAGGTTACATAATCCCCATCTACATTTTATTTCAGTAAATGCATGAAGCCTGTTGAGAACCTGCAGCCTCCACAATGACAACAGCCACCTTCCCATCAGCCTCAATGGCTTACAAAGAGTAGAAGACTCAGTTAAACCAATTATTCATTGTTCTTGTTCAAACCAATCAATGAATTGAACCAGCCAACAGACCTCGTAACAAAACTTATACTTTCCATTGAAAATGAGATCCAAGATCAAATCACTCATATTGACAGGTAGAGAAATGTAGTTACATTTAGCTGAATAAGCTTTTTGCTAATGTTTTCATTGGTCTGGTTTGGATGTAATGCTAAGCCATGTTGTTGTTGTTTAGTCGTTTAGTCGTGTCCGACTCTTCGTGACCCCATGGACCAGAGCACGCCAGGCTCTCCCGTCTTCCACTGCCTCCCGCAGTTTGGTCAGACTCATGTTTGTAGCTTCGAGAACGCCGTGCAACTATCTCGTCCTCTGTCGTCCCCTTCTCCTTGTGCCCTCCATCTTTCCCAACATCAGGATCTTTTCCAGGGAGTCTTCTCTTCTCATGAGGTGACCAAAGTATTGGAGTCTCAGCTTCAGGATCTGTCCTTCCAGTGAGCACTCAGGGCTGATTTCCTGAAGAATGGATACGTTTGATCTTCTTGCAGTCCAGGGGACTCTCAAGAGTCTCCTCCAGCACCATAATTCAAAGCCATAGTTTAGCATTAAAGGAATTAACCATAAGTGAGGGATCTTTAGAGCCATTACAGCCTGACACATCATGGGCAGATTCACAAATTAATGAGTCCTGCTTACTTTTTAATAAGATAAAGTTGGTACAGAGAATAGAAATGCACAGAAGAGTGTAAAATTGAAAGATACTCTAGTTAAAGCTACAAAAAATAATTTCTGTAATAGTTAGCTGGTGATTCATGATCTTAATTGTTGTTGTGGGGTATGTGTGTGTGTGTGTGTGTGTGTGTGTGTGTGTGTGTGTAATTTGTTACATGGCATGGCATACATGGTTCTCCTACCCATTTTTATCTTCACAACAACTCTGTAAAGTAGACTAGGCTGAGGAATAAAAGCTATGAACCCACAAAAATGCACATAAACACATACACACAAAAAATTGCAAAATAATTTATGTTATTGTATTGGATAAATCTTTTTTTGTTTTTGTTTTGCATCCAGTTCATGGACACCTTGAAGCCCATCATAGACCCACAGGAAGCCCATCATAGACCCCATAGGAGTCCATGGAATGCAGGTTAAGAACCCCAGCACTGGAGCTTGTGGGAAGTAATAGTACCACGCTATTCTGTCTTGGTCAGACCACACCTGGAGTACTGTATCCAGTTCTGGGTGCCACAGTTTAAAAATGACATTGACAAGCTGGAACATGTACACAGGAGGGCTCCCTAGATGATCAGGGGTGTGGAAACAAAGCCTTATGAGGAATGGTTGAGGGAGCTGGGTATGCTTAGCCTGGAAAAGAGGAGACTGAGACAGCCTTTTTTCAAAAGGATATCACCTGGAAGATAGAGCAAGTTTTTTTCTCCTGCTCTGGAGGCTAGGACCTGAACCAATAGATTCACTATACAAGAAAGGAGATTCCAACTAAACATCAGGAAAGACTTTCTGACAGTAAGGGCTATTAGACAGTGGAAGGGACTCCCTTGGGAGTTGGTGGGCTCTCCTTAATTGGAGCTTTTGAAGAAGAGGTTGGAGTAGACGACTCTCGGGGACACCTTTCAACTCTACAATTCTATGTTTCTATGAATGTGAGTGCTACCATATCTGTAAGGATGTACAAAATTTGAAGGCAATAGAAAAAGATTGTAGGATTGCAATTCCGCAGCTGAACATTCCAATTCTTTGACTCATACAAAATGAAACACTTTTTGGTTCCCAAGCTCACGTACAGCCCTACAAAACACAGCTTATGCAGAAAATACACTCTGCACACTTTGCTAACTCTCCAAAATTAAAATAGTTCTACATGTAAGTAGTTCTTCCCCTAGAACCTTTCCCTCTTACCTACTGTCTACATATATACTCACTTCAGTCATTAAACCCATTATTATTGTGAGTCACCTTCTACAGATGGGCTATGAATGATCATATTTGGGGGAAGTTCAGGGACATAGCTATGGGGGGAACATTGGCTTTGTGAGTGAGATGCAGAGACTATTTTGGCTAATGAACCATGCTAATATTTCATGGCAGCTGAGCTTTAAAACTCTCATGTGTTCCTCCTCAGCCCTAAACTGTGCAATTAATTTTTTTTGCTGAAAATATCCCTAAGGTACTGCCTTTAAATATCTTAATTAGGAGTACTCCCATTGCACATTATAGTAACTCAGAGCATTTAGTCTTGCTGAAATGTAGCAGCATATGAGGAGGGAAATGTGAAATGGCTAGAAATGATTTGGCACTAGGGCAAGAGCAAAATACCATTTCGGTTCTGAGTTAAGAAAAACCAGCACTAATTCAGAGGAAACATGCACATCCAGCACCTTAGTGTGAATCTGCAAAGGCTGTTATATGTTGTAGATGTTCTCTGCTGTACTCTTTAGAGATAATAATAGTTTCTTGCATCAGTAAGTTCACCCTAAACTCAACTGACAGGAATAAGTGTTCACCAGCTCAATAAAATAGCAACAAACTAATAGCAGCTCAATATTTTGGATGCTTGTATTTAGCAGAGCCCAGGATCTATTGAACATGTGGTACTACTTGAAAATGCATTTAATGAAATTTTCTCAGGGAAATTATCCTTTCATATGCATGATCTAAGGAGCTTTGGGATTTAGCATGAAATCTGGGCCATTTTTGCTTAAATCCTTAGTCATTATCCTTTCCTCTAACTCAAATTACTTGATTCATGCCTGGTGTTTTGGCAATGGAGAGGATCTGGATGAAAGATGTGTATTAAGTTGTTGCATAGGGTGCTCAATGTGCAGTCTGTTACTGGCACAATGTAAGATATATTACAGCTTTGCAACAAGCAGACAGAAAGTGTTAGAGCTCAACTGCACAACCGGCAGTCGCTTGAAGTACCTGTTACTGGACTATATGTCTTTACACTGCTGCTGGCAGTTTGACTATCTTAATGCTCCCACACATTGTTTTTTTTAAAAAAACACACACACCTTGAACATATTGAAAGGTTCTAACTTCCTTCCCCTAACTCTTTTCACATTTTCATCTCTTTGAACCGTGTCCCTTTCCTTGATCCTCCCTGATATTACAGTGATCATTCCTCACTCTCACCCTGGGCAAAGTGAGTATTTACTTTCTTTACCCTCAGCTACCCTGCATATGAGAGTTTAGTACCTGTATGGGTGGGGGAGAAATTCTGTTTCCTTCACATTTTAACATGAACCTACCTAACTTTCATTTCCCGAAACAACACCACAAACTTAAATGTAACTATCCTTCAAAATTCGTACTTCTCTGAATGTTGTGATGCAATTCTTCAGCCAAAGAAATTGGCATATTAGGGGGAAGTGTGCATAAGAATGAAAGGAACATACAAATTGCCATCTTTTAGGCCAATTTGCTTGCAAAAATGTGTGTATCAGGAGAAATATGCACTAAAATGCTGACCAATTTTCATGAAGATTTTCTTTTTTAAAAAACAAACTGAACTTATTGGAAACCCGAAAAAGTAAAAGAAAGAAAATTGATACAGTACTTCTATCCATTCCTACCTGCAAGTATATATTGCAATGTTGGTGTTTAGTGTTTGACTAGGACTAACAAATCTCTACTTAGCCATGAGCTCAGTGGGTGACTTTGAGTCAATCTCTCTGTCTTGTTGTAATATGCAGTTATTGGCACACATGTTTTACAGCCTGCATTTTTGCTAACCAAAGATTACATGATCTTTTTTGTAAGGAAACCAAGTTCTTTCTTTTTAAGTCATTTGGAACATTATTTTTCTTTTCTCTTTTTACTGCCAATGGATGGAAACTTGCTTTTGAAACTCTTGTGAGTAAAATGTTCATTTGTTTGCATTGTTGAGTGTCTGTGATTTATTCTAGCCTAAGTATTTTCATGGGCAACATTTGTTTAAAAGTGGATGAGGGCAGACCTAAATCTAACTAAGTTTTAATGTGCTTGGAGCAATCACCATTATGGCTTTTTAAATTAGGCACAACTGATTCCAGTGCTGTATGCTTTGGTGGAATGAATTTCTCACATTATTACTTAGCTCATATACAAGCCCACTTTCTATTATATCCTGCACTCTATGGCTGGTGCACACTGGACTGTGCAAATGTGCACTCTGGATGGAAAGCAGACTTCCTTTCTTTTCTCAGGCACTTGAGTATCACAATGAACAAGATCAGCGGTGAGCAGAAAGCAACGTATTGTGACTGAGAGATGCTAATATCACAATTGACCCCTTAGCTTCCTTACTAATTACAAGTGGTATTCCAAGTGATATTAAAGTAATATTTAAAAGTTTGATAAATAAGTCAATGTAAAGTATAAACGTATTACACATTTTTGGAACCTTCTGGCATCTAGATTTAATTCAAAGTAGAGGAGAACCACACCAGTGTCAATCGAATTGATAGTTTTCATTTCCAGCAAGTATCTCCACAGTTTAATCACAACTCTACTGAGGTATACCCTGCTAGAAGAATTACTTGTTAAAATGAGAATTTAATTTAGAAATACATTTCTAGAATTCCACAGAGGAAACAGTCAACATTGCTTCTTTGGTCTTATTGAGTTATCTATACACTAAAACGTTTTCCTCCAGCACACATTTAATTGAATCATGTCTTCAAAAAATTAATACTTTTCTATGCCTGTCAAAAACCACAAGTCACCACTTGCCTTCTTTGCCTAATACATCATACAAATGTGCAGTAATTCTCAGCAGGGTTTAACTAGTTGCCCACACAGTTTTGATGATAGGAGGACTTCAGCCTGACCATAGCTGTATTGCGACATGATAGGATTAAAATGTGTATTGGCTAAATATATATGAATGATGTAATTCTGCATTCATTAAACACCTTTGGATAAATACAAAATAATGAGCTAAAATAAAAGGTATGTTTAAAACGGTGACTGTTTAACACAGTGGTTCTCAACCTTGGGCCCCCAGATGTTTTTGGCCTACAACTCCCATGATCCCTAGCTCACAGGACCAGTCGTCAGGGATGATGGGAGTTCTAGGTCAAAAACATCTGGGGACCCAAGGTTGGGAGCAAGGAAAGCAGATATTCATGCTCTCAAAGTTTCAGACATATCTCCTTTTCCAGTACACACTGAACTAATTACTACATGGAAATTTACTGATAACTTTTCATGATATATGGTTTTTTTTTTTAAAAAAAAGAAGACTAAAAACTTGAGCTGTATTTTTCATTTCTAAAATGTATATTTTTTTAAACTGAAGACACTATATATGAACTTACCAATAGAAAACTGGAGTACAGAAGCTGTGGTTGTATTAAGGCCATTAGTAGTCTATGGAGAAGAGAAAAGAAGAAATGTTGCATTGAATCAGCAAACGAATCAGTTTATTGTAGTTTTCTTGGAAATACAAATGAGAATCTTTGAACCCTGTAAGTTTAATGCCTTGGACTCTGTTCCAGTTACTTTCAACAGCGGCAAGCTCAGAAATTAAGGATATTTTATTTTCTGCTTTTCCAACTATTGCTATCTTACCATATGCAAGTTATAAATTATTTGCTTTTGTCGTAATTATGAAATGAACATGTGATTTTTAAATTGATTTTGCACCCTTATCATCTTATCTACAAATTAAGCATTCTAAATAGTAAACAAATAACAGATTATTGTTTTTGTGAGTGGTTATTTTTTAGCATGAATATAGTTTAAAGCAGTGTTTTATTTTAGGCAATCCAAATAATGATGTGCAACCTTTATTATTATTAATTTTTTAAAGTTATTTTTAACAGGACTCATGGTCTCAAGTTATCCACTGCACCTATTAACATGGAACATGCATTATTTATCAAGAGTCACGTGCAATTGTGCCAGAAAGAATTAACTGGCTGGGGGTTTTATCCAGGCTTTTAAGTATATATATAATATTTTAAATTCTGCATAGTTAATGGAGTTAGCAACTTCAAATGAGAAAGTTTCACAGTTCGTATCTCCATTTTTGAATGCCCACATGATGAAAGCAGCAGACATGCTGGTGCTCGTTTATCCTCTAATATATCCTTCCTCTTTAGAGCATTATATTCTGCCATTGGATGCCTCATCCCATGATGCTGCCAGCACAGCACTTGCTGTGCAGCCAGCACCTTGGATGATTAATTCCACTTTGCAAGTCTGTCTTGGCTTGAATGCTGAAACAAAGCAACGAATACACCAATGCTGCTGAAGACTGAAACCTTAAGGTTGCATTTCTGGGAATAAGACTTATTGAATTCAACAAGACTTACTTCTGAGTAGAAATGGTTAGGATTGTGATGTAAGGAAATAATATATAAAGGTATAAATCTGAAAGGGTATATTGGAATGCAATGTACATTCCATTGGGGAGAAGTACAAGTAAGCAATGGGGGCTAAGGAACAGAGCCAGAATGCGCCCCCCCCAACTGTAACGTTGACAGTGACACGTAAAGAAAACTGACAGTTTCTGAATTGAAAACTTGAAATTCCACAAATCAGTCAATTTCGCAAACAGCCACTTACCAATTCTCTTGGCCCGTATGGCTCACAGAAAGTGACAGCACTGCCATGCATAATTACACCACATTGGTCTCCAACCTCACAATTACTACATTCAAACCTGCAGGAAAACAGAACACAGTCGAGTTGAAAATGCTAAAAAGCAAATTAGAGGCTTGAAAATTCTGACTTTGGGAAGGAAAGGTCTGTTTAGGAGTCCCCAAACTCAAGTTAATGAACAAATTACCATCCAAAGCAGAATTGTTATTTGGCTTGCCTAGAAGACGCTCCATTTAATCTTGCACCACTTTCCCCACCAACAAAACATCCTCATGTTAATTCAAAATATTTAAATCAAGTGAATGGGTTTTCCCCCCTCAACTACAGTCATGTTTTAGTTTTCAAATATAACAAATATAATATTGCAAGTACTACTGTGTGGTATTACAGTAAGGATAATTTTGAAACAGATTTTATTTCTAAGCACAGTATATGTAAGTTGGAGAAAAACAGCTAACTGAGTCTTGGCATCACCATGTTCTGACGGCAAGAGGACCAAAGTGTCCCATTATTAACCCAGCACCACTTCTTTAGTCCAATAACAGTCTATGCTTTCGACTATTTAAATGATTCTAATAGTATTTTTTATTCAAACAAAACGACTAATTCTGCTACTTATTTTGCACCCAAGGTGTGATGGGCAGTGTTGAACACCTATATAGCATGGACCTGTTTAGAAACCCCTACGCAGTAAGAGCTGCTTTGCACTTGCAGATTAGCAATGACACAGGATGCATGTGCAGCATTCTCTGTAATGCAGAAGGGAGGTATACATATTGTTACCACCCCACCCCAATCTCTGAGTTGTGAGAGACTCCTGGGGTTCCGGTTTTACCAAGGGTTCCCTTTCCTTGGGGTGAAGGTAAGCAGAGATTGTGATGGCTTTAGGATTTATATGCGTGTGCACTCACACACACATATATATACACAGCCTGAACATAAGATGGAGGCTATCACAGCATTAACACTCCCCTTTAGGTTCCCAGGAGAGTCCCAAAGCCAAGCACAGAGCAAGACCTGTCCCTGTGTCTTCAGCCTCCACCTTTCAGCTTCCAAATCCCACACATCTAACTCTACATACTGTTCTCCCACATAGCAGCTAAGTGAGGGTTGGAGGAAAGGCCCACCCATATGTTCTATGGCACAGAACAACTTAAGCTAAATTGTGGCACTTAACTAGCCAGCCAAAGCCATTATATTGACAAAGGAACTGGTTTGGCTGCTTTTCCCTTCTACATTCTGCTTTCATAGATACAGGATTGCGGGTTCTGGGAGGGGACCCAGACTGACCCCCCACCCCAGAAGGAATATCAGCAATCAGTTCCCCCTGTACAGCATCTCTGTGTGTACATGTACACATTGCGGGGAGCTGTGCTTGAGTCCCACCACCTGTTACATGCCCATCATAAACTAAATGTATAACATCTGCCTTATTATGGGACATCCCTTGGGCACATGTGGTGTCCTAAGGCAAGTTATGTGCCCTCATCCCCCAGCTTCTCTTTCACTCTTCCCTTCCAGCTTCTCCCCTCATGTTTGTATTCCGTACATTCTGATTTGTGTTTTGATAATTAAAGTCAAGTCTTGAATTGATCAACGTGATCCCAGCACAAATATACCCAGTTATGTGTACTTCTTGTTTACATAAGTAATGGGCATGCAAGCCTTTTCCATCTGTACCAAAGCAGCAAAGCATTACAAATCTTGTTGGGTACTTGGCAGCCTTTCCTTTTGGCTAATGAATCTTGCCTAAGGATAAACAGAAAACACACCTTTGGCTCAATGGTAATACATGCAACAATGTGCTTAGGTTTCTGCACAGACTGCTGTTATAAGGTTGTTGCCACATAGATTGACTTGAGAGTTTTTAGAAATATTTTTCTTTATTGCAGATCATTTCCCAAAGACTTGTATGATAGAACTACTCTTCTCTACGACATAATTGTTCACTTTTTAGCCGGCGGATCCACCAGGGGAGTGGGTGCAATGAAAGGATTAACTTGATGACAATAATCCAAAACAGTGACAAGTGAGGGTGTAGCTAACTGATTGGCTTTTGTTTTCTTTCTTATTTACAAGAACGTCCTGCCAACGTTTTGTTATATATATTTCTACTGAACTGAGAATTCAGATTGGAGGACATTCTTGACTTCCTAAAAAGTACCTAGCAAGAACATCTAATGCTAGACATTTTTTTTTAAAAATGCAACAATCCCTTGCTGAAATATTTGTACAACAGTTGCTAGGCACTTGGAGTGCTACAAAAGATTTACTCAATTCATAAACAGGCATGATGCCATTGCAACAGATGGACTAAATAGAAGGTTAGGCTGCCAAAAGGCTGCCCATGAACATGAGATTGTAGATGTGCTGTTATTAAAATGACTGCCTGTTAAGGAAATGTGCTTTCCTTAACCCAAATGTTATTTTAAAAATGCCCCATGTAGGGCGGGATGGGGGGATTTAAACACTTGTTAAATCACAAGAAGTTAGCTCTGTATTCTATGAATTACCGGTAGTTGCTAGGAATCCTTATCCTCCAAGATAACTTTTTGACAATAATTGCTGGTTGTTAGGTCAGCAAAATGGCTAGGGCTGTCTATTTCACAATCCCTATAGCCTTCCCGGTAGTGATGTATGGAAATGAGAACTGGACCATAAAGAAGGCTGATCACCGAAGAATTGATGCTTTTGAATTATGGTGCTGGAGGAGACTCTTGAGAGTCCCATGGACTGCAAGAAGATCAAACACATCCATTCTTAAGGAAATCAGCCCTGAGTGCTCACTGGAAGGACAGATCCTGAAGCTGAGGCTCCAATACTTTGGCCACCTCGTGAGAAGAGAAGACTCCCCGGAAAAGACCCTGATGTTGGGAAAGATTGAGGGCACAAGGAGAAGGGGATGACAGAGGACGAGATGGTTGGACAGTGTTCTTGAAGCTACAAACATGAGTCTGACCAAACTGCGGGAGGCAGTGGAAGACAGGAGTGCCTGGCGTGCTCTGGTCCATGGGGTCACGAAGAGTCAGACACAGCTAAATGACTAAACAACAACAACATAGCCTGAGGAGTCCTAATGGGTAGAATACTTGATGACTGGGTTGTGTTTTTTCAGGTGTTTTTCCTTGAAAATGGTAAACTATTAATGTAGTATATTGAGTCCCTTTAAGTATAATGACTTCTGTGGGGGAAGAGGGAACTCTTCATGCATACAATAGGGAAATCAGTGTTAGAAATTGGGATAGAAAAGCTAGGAGCCAAATGGCTACTGGGACCTGGGTGGTGGGCACCTAAACAGAATGTCTAGTCGCCATTTGGGGGCGGGGTTAGCAAAACTTTTTATTTATTATTTTGATAAGCATGAACTAATACGCCATTCACATAAGTGACACACTGTTAATATAACATATTTATCAGAAATTGTTAATACATGTTTAATTTAGTGTTTACAATAAAAATATTGGTACCATACTTCAGTTTTCAAAACACTCTTCTCTTTATTGTTAAACTCCTTCATATATTGTCTATCCTTAACATAGACTTTGAGGCTTCAAAGCACATACATTTGAGTAATCCTTGAGTGTCAGCCAGGCGCAAAAAAATGGCACCCAGGCTTCTTGAGGCACTCACAAATGATGAATCTTTAGGCGCAAAATGCGCCTGGTACCCTGCTAATGTCAAACCCTAAGGGAAATCACTGTGTTTGCAATCCCCTTCAAAGAACAGAACAGGAAAATGGGTAGGACTTCAGGAGTGTGCCCAGAGTCATTTATAACACAATCTCAGTACTGTGTTATTGTGAGGAATTAACAATTGGAATAGGCCTGCCCACTGAACATGCCCTGCTAGCCATATACTAAGGTTCACCTAGAATGCTGCAAACTTTGTGTCTCGGGTTTCCCAAATATCAGCTTTTAAATAGATGCTCTGTGAAAGCAGCTTGGGAGAATGTGTTGCATTTTTTAAAAAAGAACTGGGGAAGTTATTTATTTATTTTCTTTCTTACTTTTATATCCCACCTTTCTTCTGTCGTGGAATACAAGGTGGCCTAAGCGAGTTGGTCTCTTTCCTTCCCCTGCTTCTTCGTGATATCTGAACCAGGATGATGAGATTAAGCAGGCAAAGTGAAACCGGAGCCTCACTCTTACATTGATATCTCACCTTCTTTCAATCATGGAATTCAAACTGATATGTGTGGGGTTCTCAGGTAGCCCAGACACTAACCAGACCCAGTCATGCTTAGCTTTAGCAAGGTTGCTTCATCATGTCCCCTCAGATCATGCCTTCTCTGCTCTACATCTGTCTTGTCTTCCCAATTGTCAACTCCACAAAGGAAGAAAAGGACAAGAGGGAAGTTATGGACAACTACGGGTGCCACATTCAACCTGGCTGACAACCTACACTTGACAACCCCTATCATCAAGTTTGCACTGGGGGAAAACTTAAAAGATTTAATACTGATTCTTGCTAATCTCATACAAGTAGCTATTTTTTCTGATACTTGCTCAATGGCAGCTAGCCTGATATCCCTTTTAAGCTTGACTGCCACCATCAATTTAATTCTCTCAATCTTAACTCTTCCTTTCCCCAAAACTGAGCTTAAAATGCAAGCTAGTATACAAATGTGTGCTTAGGCTGCATTCTCTGTAAATACAGAACAGGGGATGCATCACTGGCTACAGGTTAATCTGGATGACCTTATTAGGCCTTTTCCCTCTTTTTAATTTCTCAGACTCTATGCATATCAAGTGGCTTTGCTGCTCAGCTACTTCTCCTCTATAATCTGGTTTAGGAAATACTGTGAAGAGCTCTGGCTAGCTGGAACATCTCTTTTTATCATCTTTCATCTCCTTTAGGATTATTTTCTTTATAAAATCATGAACAGCTTTGAGCAAATCCTGATTCCAAGCCTTCATGTCGACTTTGAAATGTATTGCTTCGAAAATTAAATGGCTTAGAGCTGGTCACACACACACACACACACACACAAATTTAAAAAATAAAAAGTTGAAGAAGTCATGCCAGTAAAATATTAGTAGCATCATTAGGGCATCAAATGAAAAGAAATAGAACTTCCAGCAACCAGGTTCATATCCTCTTGACACTATTTGTAGTGTCATTTTACAGAAAATGTGCTTGTAAGCAATTTTCTTAATTGCCTTTGCTGCTCACCTCAAATATTCTTCATCTCAAATACAGAAATGGTTTCAATTATTTTTGTGTGAATGCCTGATGTTACTAAAGAGTTATTTGCAGCTCAATTCTATGCATGTCTACTCAGAAGTAAGACCTTTGAATTCAATGGAGCTTACTCCCGAGAATCAAATAGCACACCGCCACCCCAATTAGGCTTTCCTTTTGAAAGTGCTTAATTTCCTTGCATAAAACAAAAATATCCAGTTACCAGTAGCATGACATATTTTGCGGGGGGAGGGGTGGACTTTAAAGCTTGTATCTAAGTTATACTCAGAGTATACACACTGAAATTAATGGACTAAAGTTAGCCATGGCTATTAATTTTAATGAGTCTGCTGTAGGTGAGACTAGCATTGGATACAACCCTGACGACTTGGATACAAGCCCTTAAGTGACTAAGCAGATGTAAATGTGCAAATTCATAGGCACGTTAAACCAAAAGCTGAAACTTAGGAAGTTGGATCACTTCAAAACAGAAATAAAACGAGAGATTGCTAAAATGTTCTTGACCCAATGTAGATATATGATAGGATTCTAAGCACAACAGTCCATTTCCAAAACCAAGTCCTCTGAAGCCTTGAAGGCAAGCATTTTCTTTGAGGTCCAAGAACACAATATTCTGAACAAATATACAGCAACAGGAAGAACCCACTTTCCAAAAGACAAAGCTAAGCCCATCTAAATTTGAAATATAAATCCACAAGCTTTAAGGATGTGAACAAATAATGTCATACAAAATTTCGAGAAGAAAGGATTGGAAAAGGCCATTAGAGCTCAAAAATATTATGCACAGGACTTGGGGCAACCCACCTGCCTGGTAAGAAACTGATTGGGCAGAGGAGTGCAGAAAGGAGGGTGGGGTTGGGTGCCATTAATTAGTAGATAAGATCAGCAGCAGGACATTGGACAGCTCCAAACTGACAACTTGATCCCACAAGGTCTGCAGGCCAGCTGAGTCCTCCCTGGCCCACTGTGGAATGAACAAGGGTAATAAAAAGCCTTGCATCGCTTAAGTACAGCCAGGTATGTGGTTGCCTTTGCCAGATGGAGGGTCTGTGAGTGTGAGGGTAGTGGCTCTGGTTGAGGGGTGCAGCCCCCAAAAGACTCTAGCTTAGAGTTTTCCTTCTAAGGAGGCTTTGGGTGACTTAAGTCCTGGGCTGGGATATATATATCTACACACACATTAATTTTTTTTTAAAACTATACAAATAATTACAATAAAAACAGCACGGCACCAGCCATTTCAATAAAAGCAGTCAGCTCCCAAAAGCCTGTTGGAACACTTGCCAGAGGAAGGACAACAAGGAGCGAGTAAGTCTAACTTCTCTAGAAAGGGAGTTCCAAAGTCTGGGGAAGTCACCAAGAAAGTATGGGGTGGTTTCAAGGGTCCTTCTTATACAGTTCCTCTGTTGGTTGTATACTACATCTTGCAAACAACACTAAGCCCCTTGAGAGCAAACTGAGTGTAGCAGCAAACACAGAGTTGGCTGCAATCTGAACCTCACCAGTCAAGGTACATATAAATGCTGTCTTAGAATGCCTCTTTACCCACTGATAAAGACAGAAGACTCCCTGCAAGAGACACTCAAATTTTCTCGGTGTGAGTAACCTAAAGAGACCCAGAGGCTAGTTTCGCAACAACTGTTTCACTGCATTTATTACTTTCAGAGAGAGTATGCTACTCCTTGCATGATAGAAAAACCATCAAGATAAAAGGAGTCCCTGAAGGTATTACAGGCCTGTAAGATGCCAATAAACCACTGTATGTGTATACCGTGGGTAGAAATAACAAATCTGGTGGTATAAATGATACAACTGCCTGAATTTCAGGTTGAACACCAACGTATGACCTGTGCAACTCACAGTGTGTACTTGTGATAACTCTAAAGGGGTATTATGTAGAATTTGCGCTAAGGTGTGAGGATGTTAGTTTGTGAAATTACAGGTACATGTGTTCCAGTTAAATCAATGGTAATTGTCTTCCTGGAACTGTGCAGGATTGCAGCCTTGCATTATACTCCACAAATGTTGATAGCACAAAGGCTCTCATCCAAGTGTGAGCAGCTGAAGAAAGGAGACGATGGCAGAGAAGATGCTAATGGAGCATGAGAAGGATAAGACATTGACTGTCTAACCAAGCAGTATGAGCATGGGGATGGGGGAGAGGTAACTGAGACCATCTGCTCACCCGATTCTCTTGCAGCTCTTCTAGAGCAGAAGCACTGGGAAGAGTGTTAGGGTGTATCTGCTGCCAACTGCTGAACATCTCATTACATCTGTCTGTATTGCTACCTTTTATGGGAGCTGAAAAGTGGTGCTCTCCAGTGAGAGTGAGGATTCCTGAGGAAAGTTGTGCGGAGTTTATTCAAATCTCTTGGTGAAAGCTTGAGTTTTGGGGGATGACAGGCTGGGTGGAAGTTGGACTGCTTTCCACAAACACACATCTATGAGACATCTATGAGTTTGCTATAGTACCGTTTTGTTTATGGGGCGTATGGCGTGCCTGGTGTCATGCTTCTTCTGCAGTAGTTCATCCACCTTTCGTCTTCCACCCTGCACTCAGCACTCACCTGTGGCTCCTACCAGTTGTCAGCATGTGACAGTGGCCACACCCTGGGAAACAGCTTCAACTGGCTGGCTAAACCAGGTGAGGGCAGCCATTGAGTCTCAAACCCTAGATGAGACATGCTCCAGCAGATTGAGCAGGTGAGACTAACAGGGGGCCCAACAGTCTTTTGAGACAGAGGGGAACCAACAGTTCTGTTTGGCTTTTTATTGGATCAGAATTCACTTGCATGCTGGGTGCTTCTTTTAATAGACGAAGCAGAGTGAATTATTGAGGTAGTATATGGGATGAGGGGCTGGTGAACATAATAATGTTTAGACTAGTTTTTAGCTGCTGTTTTGCTAGTGTAGTTTTATAGACTATAATTGCCTATAATTGTTTTATTGTTGATTTATTAATGATAATGTATTAGTTTTATTGGCCCAGGCATTGTAACTGTGGTGTTTTGTGTCATAGCTATGATGTTCTGTTATGTTTACTGCTATTGATTCTTATTCTTTTAAGCCTTTTTGAGACTCACCTGAATGGAAAGCAGCTTAGAAATACAATTAATCAAATCCATGGCCTGAGTGTGCTGCTTCTTTACTTGAGGGTTGGGGGAAGGGGGTTGGCTGTTGTCACAATAAAAATAGGGTGGGGGAAAGATGATACTATATGTGTAAAAATGTGAAAATGAAGCAAAACTTACCACATAGCAGGATTCAGTCCTTGTAGCTGATAAGAATCAAAGTCATCTCGTAATATTATGCTTTCGCTGTGCATTTCAGCTGAAAATGAAACACAGAAAAGAATTCCCAGCATAATTTGAAAATCAAATGAACAAATGAAATCTCTTTCTCGCTCGTCTTTCTGAAAATATGATTTGGTGTCCTAAATGTCCTGCTTTCGCTTTTATTTTTTGGATCTTCTTGCACAGTGGTAGGGATCACAATTTTCATGCAAAAGGTCTAAGCTTCAGTCCTTGGCAGCTCCAGGTACACCTAGGAAAGACTTCTGTCTGAAACCCTGGAGAGCAATGGCCAATCATTGTAGATCTGCTGAGGTAGCATAACCAACCACATGACTTGGTCTAAGGCAGTTTCCTATGTTCCTACTTCTCCTACTTCTGTCACATGTGGAATACATACCCCACAGAATATAAATCAGGCATAGGCAAACTCGGCTCTCCAGATGTTTTGGCACTACAATTGCCTTCATCCCTGACCACTGGCCCTGTTAGCTAGGGATGATGGGAGTTGTAGTCCCAAAACAGTTGGGAAACACTGGTCCAACCGCTAATTTCTCAAGTTTTGAACTACTGGTGATGGAATTTATCAAATTGCTTGATACCTGTTTTATGTTTCTAATACTCACGGACTCTTCACATATATTAACATCTATAGTGGTCAATGAAATTTATATATTATCTAAAAGGGAGAGGGGATTATGATTGTCCCTGCTGGCACTGATGCATTGTTTATCCAACATCCTTGCCTTGGGTGTCAGTGTTCATATAAGAGTCAGACCCAATGTGTATATCTTGCAGTCTCCACACTGCAAAAATGAAGCATGCAGAGCACATATTTTAGGCCCACATGCCCAGACCCTGTGCAGATGTGACATCTAATATGAGAACATTCAACATGCTCAGGGGTGGAGCCAACTGACACAAACACACACACACACACACACACACACACACCCCGCCAGAGATAGAATACTAATGTCTGCAAAAGGCTAATGTAATAAACAAATGAGCTCAAACATATTTATAAGAGACAGAGAGACATCTGTTAGGTTCATCTGTCAGCTATTTTACTAAGCATTTAGGGGATCCAAAATGAGCTGGAAAAGATTCAGTTATGATTTTCAGTCTAATCTGGGATTAATCTAGAAATACAGTAACATCTCCCTTGCTGCTTTCTCAGAGCTTGTTCTGTGCACCTGAGGACAAGAGATTTGAGATATTATATATTTAGGATGCAACAATTTGAAATCTAATAAGCAAATGGCAATGGGAGGGCAGAGTAGAACTAAGTATATTCATTTCTCATTCAAGTCTGATTTATATCTGAACTCTTTCAAAGCTGCAGTTTCATGATTGCTTTGCAATCGTTTTTTTTTTTTTTGCAAAGCAAAAAATCCAAATACAATAACATAACAGGGCAACCGGAAAAAGCAATAGTAACTCTACTGACATACCTAAAAGGGGATACAAGGGAGCTTCTGTTGGAGCTGCAAAAAGAAAGAAGAAAACACCATTCTATTTCAATAAGGCAGAAGATTAAAATGATATAAATGTTATAATGCTGCATATCATATGTATCTTGCTCTTCTCACATGCTAAACAAACATCACATTGCCATCTTGTTTTCATTTTTTGCAAAGTGGTCTTCAAGCAACAAACTTTTGATATGAAGGACCACAATATTAAAGGAAATAAAAGCCTTCAAAGAACACATTAAATATAACATAGCTCCTCAAATACTTCAAATTTTTGGGAGTTCTACTCCCTTTTTTTGAATTTTGGTCATTTAAGGTTTATGATTTTTCTATTTCCTTCTGAGGAAACTGAACAGTTCAGTGAAAAGAGGTTTGTAGCCGGCATCCCGTTAAGGCTTTGTTCAATTTTAGGTTTTTCTAATTTTTTCCTTAAAATTTTTGATTTTTATTATTTAGTTTATTTCCACAAGATAATATTTCTAGGCGATTACTTCGCGTTTCAGGGATTTTCACGGTATTTCATTTGTTTTGTGCAATTTCTTGGTTCCGTGACTGTCTTTTTTCTACTGGCCTCAAATGGAGGAGGCTGATCACATGTGTTGCCTGGCTGTAGAGACCGATACAGGAGAGACATGTTTTGTTGCAGCTGGGGCAGATGAAGGCGTCCAGTTGTGCTGCTGCAGGTGCACCGTGGCATTTATTTTCTCTGTGCTCCTCCCAGCGGTCTTTCCTTCTCTGGTCACTGCTGTGGATATATGACCTGACTGTCTGTCTCCAGGCACTAAAAGCCACCAGAAATCTCAGTCACTGTAGCTCTCCAACAGTTTGACTTCAACCTCAAAGGCACATCATTCCTTTGTCTCCTGAGAGAGACGGATGCCAACAATAGAACTGGCTCCTGTCCACATTTGCATAAAGCTTCATTTGTACTACTACTACTACTACTACTACTACTACTACTAATAATAATAAAATTTTTATTTATATCCCGCCCTCCCCAGCTGAAGCCGGGCTCAAGGCGGCTAACAACAATAAAATAGTGCAACATTCTAAAAACATTTCATTATAAAAATAAATTAAAATCTAATTGATGGCAACCATTAAGCTAAAGTTCTGTGAAGATTGCCAAAGGAGGGAGTCAGGCTGCGCCCTGACCAAAGGCTTGGTGGAACGGCTCCGTCTTGCAGGCCCTGCGGAAAGATGTCAAGTCCCGCAGGGCCCTTGTCTCTTGTGACAGAGTGTTCCACCAGATTGGAGCTGCAGCCGAAAAAGCCCTGCCTCTAGTTGAGGCCAGCCTAACCTCTCTGTGGCCTGGGACCTTCAGGATGTTTTTATTTGAAGACCGTAAGTTCCTCTGTGGGACATACCAGGAGAGGCGGTCCCGTAGGTATGAGGGTCCTAGGCCGTATGGGGCTTTGAAGGTTAAAACCAGCACCTTAAACCTGATCCTGTACTCCACCGGGAGCCAGTGCAGCTGGTATAGCACCGGGTGAATGTGATCTCGCAGCAAAGACCCCGTAAGGAGTCTTGCTGCGGCATTCTGCACCCACTGGAGTTTCTGGGTCAGTCTCAAGGGCAGCCCCATGTAGAGCGAGTTACAATAATCCAGTCTGGAGGTGACCGTCGTGTGGATCACAGTGGCTAGGTCAGGGCGAGAGAGGTAAGGAGCCAACTGCTTAGCTTGGCAGAGATGAAAAAATGCCACCTTTGTTATAGCTGTAACAATATATTCACTCCCATAATACTTATTTCCTGTGGCCAGTTATAAATATGTCAATTGTTAACTAATAATAATATTTCTCAAGTTTTGTAATTCAATATTTTCCAATATTTTTAGGCTGATGGACAGAAACTTGGCTTTTGCACATGCATGTGTATTGTAGAATGACTGCAACATAAGTGATATTTATTTATTTATTATTTATATTAGGTTACCTTTTCTTCAAGGAGGACACACATTTTTTTCTAAGGGGTGGGGGCAGTATATATTTTTCCTCATATCCGTTTTATCTCAGAGCAGCCCTGGGAAGTAGTAGTGACTAGTCCAAGTTCATCTAGTGAGCTTCATAGCTCAGTGGGAGTTTGAACCTGGGTCTCCAGTAGACCATAACAGCACAGATATTGCTCTCTGGTTCATCAACGAGGATTGCTAGGTTGATGGGTACTAGCAACAAGGTCTATAACTTATGGAATGCCTCACCCCCAAACCACTACATGTGGCCTTGTTCCTAATGATTTTTTTCAGGCTTGTTTATTTCCATCTGCCTTTTATTAATCAATATGTCCTGATGATGTTTTGCTGCTTATTTTAAGGGGTTGTAATGTGGATTTCAACTTGGCAATTTGTATATTTGTTATGCTTATTTTGACATCACTTTGTACACTGTCTTGTGGGGGCAACTGCCCTGAAAAATAGTTTGTTAAAGTTTTAATAAATATACACTCAGCTGCATTTGTGAACTAGCCCCAAAACTTTTATTTGAGCCATCCAGTAATAATACGTGAAGTTAGGCACAGCCAGCCTTATACCTGTCAGCATTTTGCACAGAAATTGTATTGTATTGTATTGATCTTTATTATGGCCATTGGCCCATCACACGACAGTTTCCCATACCAACATAACGTACTTAAACCTCCAAATTTAAAACCGCCAAAACTTACAAACAACAGACAAAAACCAAAGCAAAACAAAAACAAAAGACCAACATCATACATTATAATAAATTTGTAACATAAACATCGCCCTCTGCTCATAAATAAGTAGAAGACATCAATGGTGATATCACCTAATTACAACCTAAACCATAGATCATAGTTTAAAGGGATTATCCGAGCCGCACAGGAGTCGGTTTCTCTTCTTTAGGGATAGGACGCTGATCAAGAATCTGGCAACCATGAGTGATCTTAGGGGGTCATCATCATTTAATAGATATCTCAGTTTGCACAGAAATGTATTGATTGCACTGTTTTTTGTTCTGTTGGCAATAATTTTGCACACATTTTTATTAGGATTCATAGGAACTAGAAATGTATTTTATAAGGAGTGGGGAAATAATTCAGCATGCATGAGTTACTTACCTTTTGGTTTTGAAATAAATTATTTGTAAGGTTAAGCAAGTATTAAATGCCTAACAAAAGACAGTTCTTAACTTCTCACCCATAAAAAATTAATGTTAAGGGCATTTCATTTCCCAAATTTCTAGAGTGTCTGAAAAAGCTTAGGGATTCTTTGCCTCAAGTACCTTTAAGCTAATTTTAAATTCTAATCCTTCATCTGAGAAATTATAGAGGAACTGTGAAGTTACCATTAAACGAGTGATGAACATACTTTTATATCCCCCGGAATAATTTCTTTATTACAATTTATATTTTATTGCACTAGGGTGAAGTTTTGACCTTCACATATTGTAATTAAGGTCCAAAAATGTCAAACACCTGGAGCATCATATAAAATAGAGTGTAGCACTTTTCAAAGTATTTTCAAGTTTAGAATCTTACCAACCCAAAATTATTATTATTATGAGCTACAATTTAGCCAAAGTTGAGGCATTTTCAAACCCATTTTTTTAATTAAAAGATTTATAAGCCACTTGATTTAAAAAAAAAAACCAAACACCTCTCCAAGTGGCTTACAAGTAAAATCAGAGAGTTTAGTGAGACAGATCAGATGTTTAACACTCCTTAAAATCAACAGAGATAAAAAGTCCCTAACTTTAGTTGGATTGTGCCCTATACTTTTATTTTAGGAATTTATAGAATCGTAGAGTCGGAAGGGAGCCTGAGGATCATCTAGTCCAACCCTCTGCAACCTTGCAGAAGATCAAATCTGCAACCTTGCCCTATGTAGCCAAGGTGAGGGTGAGATCTAGAATTGCAGAATTTCCCAAGGGGACAGGCTCCTCCAGGAAGTGATGGTGAGGCACACATGAGCAAACAGGTTCTTATCACAATACTTGCTTGTGGGCTTCCCACAGACATCTGGTTGGCCCTGTGAGAACACAGTGCTGGAATAGACAGCGCTTTCATCTGATCTAGTGAGGTTCTTCTAATGTTCTTAGGGGTTTCCTCCTCTTTTTGGAGACTTGGCTTCATCTCTCCCCATGATATTCAGCACAATTATCAGCACTCACCAGGAAGCAAGATGGCTAATTTGAAAGGCAGAGGTAGCCAGTAGAGCTCAGTTATGATCTCTTGCTGGAGAAGGTGAGGTGATGGCAGCTAGATACTCGGGAAGAGAACAGGCAAACTGCAGCCACCTGCTCCCCTGATGTCTGTCTTCCCTTACTGGTTTCCCTTTTCTTTCCCCACACCCTGGTAATCTTTTGAAGCTCTACATCCTTCCTTTTCCTCCTGCAGTAGCCTACTGGGCTGGAGAAAGATCTTCTGCATCCTCGCTAGGTCTTTTCCTGGGTGCAGCTCACTGCCCAGGTTGAGTCTTCAGCTCTCGAGCCAAAAGGGAGAATTGGGTGACTTGTAGGAGGATCTTGTGGGCTAAAAATCAAATTTTCTTTCACGGGAATTCTCCTATGAATTCTGAAGCACGTTTCCATTGTCAAACATATGTGACTTGGAAGTGTGTTCTGCTGAAATCAATGGCTCTTAAAAGATCGCTTAAAGGAATATTGGAGAATGGTGTAGATACCGAATGTAATTTAGAAACAAGTTACGTTTATTGATACATGTTTTTAGTTGCATGATTTGTGTCCTTGTATACACAGTGATGAGCTTATCAGCAACTTAAAATATATCAAGAAGAATTGAGTGATGTTGGATTGAAATTAAGGGGTTATTAGCTGTAATGGTACAAAAGAATATGAAAAAATAGTTCTTTTTTTTGTATATAAGTAAAAGTATAAGTTACAATAATTTAAGAAGATGGATAGAAAATAAGGCTTTTAGCTGTAATGCTATAAGGATTTGCTGGATGAACAATTTGAACTGGAACACAAGAAGGGGAGGTATGAGGAGGTCAGGGAAATATGTTATTGAAAAATAAGATATGAAATTTATGTGTTTTTAATATTTTTTCTTTTTATTTTTTTCCCTTTTTTTCTTGGTTTGTATAAAATGGAAAATCTTAATAAATATCTTCTTAAATATATATATATATATATCAAGAAGAGAAGGACGGAACAGAAAATGGAATGAGAAAGAGGAGCTGGCGACTTACTCCTGGCAATCGAATGAGGCAACAATCAGAGCAGCTGCTCTGGTGGTATGAATTCATAACTCAGGTTGCAAAGTCTCCACATGCGAGTCAACAAGTGACTTGGAATGATTGCCTGCAGGGGCACTTTCCCTCTCTTGCCTATGAGAAGAAGCACTCACTGTGCACATTGAGCGCTTCCCATGTCCCACAGAGCAGGCGGATAATTCTCTTTCATACCTAAGAATGGGAAGCCTCTGTGCATGGGGCTCTGGAACTCACCACATGTATTTCTTTACACTCCGGGTCACTGATTACCTTTCTTCATCATCTCTTCCATTTTTCCAGCTTTAAAAAGGCAAGAAAGCCCACCAAGGGAGGCATGTTTGGTTTGCTCAGTGCTCAAATTTAAATCTAAATAGCACAAATCAATGCTTATTAAAGAGGAAGAGATATAATTATTCTTAGCAATGCTTCCCTCTGTTCATGTTTCCTTTGCATACATTTTTGGAATATCTAGCAAAATATTACAGAATCCTCCCCCCGCCCAACAAGGAATATGCATAGTATTAAGATCTTGGGTTCACTTGGAGTAGTTCTTTGGATCATGGCTGTAAACTAATTTGGAGTTGCTTTTAACTGGGGCTTCATGAAGGTCTTCTGCCTCTGAAGAACCTGCTTTAGAAAGGCAAAAAAGGGAAAGAGCCATTCTTTTGGGAGCCAGTGTGGCGTAGTGGTTAAGAGCGGTAGTCTCGTAATCTGGGGAACCGGGTTCGCGTCTCCGCTCTTCCGCATGCTGCTGCTGGGTGACCTTGGGCCAGTCACACTTCTTTGAAGTCTCTCAGCCCCACTCACCTCACAGAGTGTTTGTTGTGGGGGAGGAAGGGAAAGGAGATTGTTAGCCGCTTTGAGACTCCTTAGGGTAGTGATAAAGCGGGATATCAAATCCAAACTACTACTACTACTACTACTCTTCTTCTTCTTCTTCTTCTTCTTCTTCTTCTTCTTCTTCTTCTTCTTCTTCTTCTTCTCTCTTTGATATTTTCCCATAGAGGTGTCCCTGTTTCCCAGGGACACTCCCTGGATTTACAACTTTATCAGCATTCACATGTACATCGCAAACAAGTGTCCCCGGAATCATAGAAAAAAATCTGATAACCTTACCATAGCTGTGCTTCAGTTAACAGCAAGCTCTCAAATGAAGGCACCCAGGAGCAGTGAGAGTACAGTGAGGGGGGAAAGTATTTGATCCCCTGCTAAATTTGCCCATTTGCCCTCTGGCAAAGCCATTTGGAATTTTAAATATTTGTAAGTTGCTTTTATTAGAAAATAGATAAAAGTGATGAACAAATGCAACAAATAATTAAAGCAACAGTGACAACAGGATCTATGGACTGACTATGTAACGAGTTAACCACTCCTGTAGTGAACTTCATCAGCTGAATTTTAAATTGACTTCTGCTGCTGTGACAATTCATAGGCCATCTAGTGACCTCTTTCGGAAATGGAGTTTTTATCAGATACCTTTTAAGTGGAGCTTTTCAAACTTAGAGCAAATGGAGTCTATTCGTTCCCGTGGACTTAGGAAACATTTTGGGTGGCTCTGATATTTGTTGAATAAGTGGTTCTACTTTGGTTGTATTCCATTTCATAGCAATTGGGAATAGGGATATAAAGTCGGTCCATAGAGGAATATCAACTACTCCAATATCTGGTAGGAGTTAAAGCGTCTTCCTGGAGAATAAGGAGTAGAATGAGGTGCAATTTTTATAAAAAGTGAATGGAGGAATGTAATTGGGGTGGGCAACCATAACAACGGTGTGATAAGAGAACCTTTTCTGAAACTCGGTCTACTGGGAAAAGAAATCAATGCTAACATTTCATCAAAAAGATTAATTAGATAATCAAATGAGCACTATTATGTTGATTTCTGCATATTAAACCATCTGTGCAAGAGCAGGTCAAGCTCCTTTTTCCCCTGGCTTGTTGGCAACCTTTGCCGCAGCCTTGTCTGCTATGTTTTCTAGGCTCTGGAGAATCAGCGAGGCTCTGCTTCTCTTTCTCCATAAATGAAACCCTCAATTCCTCCTCCTGCCCACAAGCAGGGCTCCTCTCCTCTCTTTGCCCCTTCGTTCTCCTTGGAAAAGAACGACAGGTTCTTCTTCCCACGTGGTGCCCTGTGCAAAAGTTGTGGACCAGTTCTTTTTTTCCTTTTTTAAGCATCTCCACAGCTTGCTTCCTGTTCTAAAAGAAACTGACTTTATATATGCTACAACAGCAGCAAGAGTACTCTTAGCAAAGTATTGGAAGACACAAGAGCTACCCACATTGGAAGAATGGCAGACAAAGGTGATAGACTACATGGGACTGGCTGAGATGACTGGCAGAATCCGTGACCAAGGGAAAGAGACGGTGGAAGAAGATTGGAAGAAATTTAAAGTTTATCTTAAGAACTGTTGTAAAATTAATGAGTGTTAAAATGTCTTGGGTAATGCAAAATAGAATTGCAGTGACAAACAATTGGATATGAGAAAAAGGATTTAAAGAAAGTGCTACAAGTAATGGAAATTAGGGGTTGCTGGAATGATTTAAAACAGGGATGCAGAAAAGGGAGGTATGGGGAAGTCGCTGAAAGAAGGTTTAAGGAAAAAAAGGTTAAGAAATTATACATGTTTATATGTTTGTTTGTTTATGTATTGTGTTGCATTGTCTTTTAATATGTGTTGAAAAACCAATAAAAATTTTATATAAAAAAAAGAAAGAAACTGACTTTATAAAGATAGGCAGCGGCCGCAACAGCATCAGGGGTACCTTTTGGTCACACCCCACACATCCCGCCTTGAGTCATTTGTTGTTCTCCTAGCTCTGAAATAAACTGTCTTCCCCTCCCCTTCCCCTTTAAACCTGCACACAATCCTGATTGTAAATACATGAGGATTGCCACGCTGAGTGGCACACATCCCTTTGCTTTTGTTTACTCTTAACATAATAGAAGATTCTTATTTGGATTAATAAAAAAATGTAGACTTTATACAATATACAAAGAGCAGGAGTTTTATGGACGTGCAGAATTTACAACCTTTTAAGATTATATCGATTGATGGAAAATGCCAAGAAACATGCAATGATATATCTCAGTGTCTAATTTTGAACAATGCCAAGAGAAAGGTAGAAATCA
The DNA here is from genome assembly GCF_964270895.1 of Podarcis filfolensis. NCBI lineage: Eukaryota > Metazoa > Chordata > Lepidosauria > Squamata > Lacertidae > Podarcis > Podarcis filfolensis. Next base: position 6,510,694 of record NC_139612.1, read on the forward strand.
TAAAGCATTTGTGGTGTTTGAAATGTCCCTGAGGCTGCCACATACCTTTCACTTGTTCCAAATCTACAAACTAAATTTAAATGGAAAAAACCAAGATTGACTCCCTGTACACCTCTACTCAAAAGGAAGTCTCAATGAGTTCATGGGGCTTTCTCATAGGTATAGGATTACAGCCTAAATTGGACTTGATGCTTTGTGGTTCAATGCAGCTATTTAGAATGCATCCCAGATACCTCGGAGGCAGAACAGAACTTGTTTGAATGATATCGATGGAGTTCTAGATAGGACAGTTAATCTAGTCATTTCAAGTATCAATCCCTCTTCCCAGGTAACTCAGAATTGTGAGAGCTTACTAGCAACTCTTAACAAGCTACACTTCCAGAATCATTTGGGGGAAGCCAGGACTGTTTAAAGTGGGGATACTGCCCTTAATATATAGTGCAGATGGGGCCTTAAGGGAGCTTGTCATGCAGGTGTGAGAAAATCTGCATCTGTTGAAATTCACTCTTCTACACAATTATGCAAATCACAAGTCCTTTGCATCTGCTCATCTTCATGCTAGACGGACTCTTGAGCAGAGTGGGGAGGTCATGGCAGGTCTTTTCAACCAAGAAGCTCAATAACAAACAGCTTGCGTTTTGCCAAGCATATGGGAACAAAGCCTGAAACTGATCCTTCAGTATGGAAGAACAACACAATCACATCCTTAATAATTTTGCATCTTTTATGTCTATCAATCAGCTATGCGTCTCCTCAAGTACTAATAATGTCTACAGCTACAAATGAATATGGAAGAGAAAGATTTTAAATGAAAATAACTCTTACCTCCTTGTTCACACAACTGTTGGGCTAAGGCATCCTTGAATATAACTTGGCCCCTGTGAGTAGCTGTTGCCCTGGAAATATAAAGAGAAAAAACTTAAATAATGTAGAAAGCTCAGTTGTGGTACAAAATAGTTGATTTAGGTCACAGAAAATATGGGTTTGCCAAGAGTGTGGTAAGATACACATCACTATACACATTTCAGACAAATACCTCTCCACACATCGGCAGTCACTCGAAAGCAATTACAGTGGTACCTTGGTTCCCGAACAGCTTAGTTATCAAACAAATTGGCTCCTCAGTGCCGCAAACCCAGAAATAAGTGTTCCAGTTTGCAAATGTTTTTTGGAAGCCAGAAGTCCGATTTGAGTGCAGGAAGCTCCTGCAGCCAATTGGAAGCAATGCCTTGGTTTTTGAAAGGACTCCCGGGACGGATTAAGTTCGAGAACCAAGGTACCGCTGTATTTAAGGAGAGACCACAGCACAGGTAGTCATTTGAATATGCCATCAGTGTTTTTTTCACTGATCAAAAAGCTACTTAATGCATGTTCTAGCTAAATGAACATGAATTCTTAAAATGAACATATTCCTAAAAATAAAAGAAATTGACTATTCAGCTAATATCAATATTTAAAAGCAGTGTTAGAAAGTGAGATATGAAAGCTAGGAGCTAAATGGCACCTTAAACCTAGGTTATGGGTGCAACAATGGAATGTCTAGGCGCGCTTTTTATAACAAGAATAGAAAGCTGAAAATGAATGAACTGTAGCTAAAATATTATGTTCATTTTTCACATGGTCTAGTTCTTCCCCACCCCCTAATATTCTTAAGAGGGTCTCTTCTTCAGTCTTCAGAGGGTAGCTGGAAGTGGGGAGGCAGAAAAAGCTCCTCCTTTCCTTCCACTCTGCAGTTTTAATTTGAAATCTTAGGTGCAGTACTGTGCCCAGAGCTCAGAAACTGCTTGCGCTAATGAAATTCCCTGTTGCAAAATGTGCCTAGAAGAATGGGAGTTTTGAACGCTGTTTAAAACCTGACACACCACCTCAAGATGGACATCTGTCACTGAATATAAAAAAGAAGATGATCAGTGTATGAAAACTGCATGTGAGTGGGGTGAAGGGAAAATATATTCTGCTTGGTTAGCGGGCTGCAAATCAGCACAACTATGTTTTTCACATTCTAATTATCATGTGATTTGAATTTTCCATTCTTCGTTCATTCTTTTCATTTAATGAATGTAGCACCTTAGACACTGTTATAAAACTTCCATGCTGGTTGTGCCTGCAACAGAGGGTAAAGAGAAGGGCAGGGCAGAGACAGTAAACGCACACAGAAACAGGTTGAAAACAGGCTTTGGTCATCTTGATTACATTAATTTGGCTTCCTCTGGCCAGGGACACACTGCTATCACTGGCACAGCCTGATTGCTAATCATGGAAATGCCTAGCCTGTCTGCTGGGTGGCCTGGGAGGAAGAATAATAGCTGGCAACAGATGGTGTAAGCTGATTTTATACCGCTTGCTACCACCAACTTGGGGTAAAGCACGGCATCCCTATACAAATCAAGGCTGTGACTCAGGATTCCCTGTGGTTGTGGAGAAACAAATTTGTACGTGAGAAGCACAAACCTGGATTTCCATACTGCTTCCACTGGAGTAGTGAACCTGGGCCAAATGCCTCTCTAAGCCTCTCTACCTGGCCACCAGGACTCTCCCCACACCACCATCCAGACCATACTCCTCACTGATTTGAGCATCCTGGAGTATATTTTTTGCCTGACTAATTTGATAATACCTTTTGCTTGCCTTGATGAAGAATAGAGAGAAGTGTGGAGAAGCTACTGTACAAAGATAAAATTAACATTTACAGCTCCGCCTACTTTTATCTCTGGCTCTGCCCCCCACCCCAGCATGTGGCCCCTGGAAGGCTTCCCAAGAGGGAAAATGGCCCTTGGGCTGAAAAAGTTTGCCCATTCCTGGTTTCCAGTATGGCAGTCATCTCTTGAATTGTGCCATAGTATTGGGCTTGGGTACCTGCATAGGTGTACAGTGCACACTGGCCTGAGAAATTAGGGTGTTAATTCATGGAAATGGGCATAGGAACATAGGAAGCTGAGTCAAACTATTGGTCCATCTAGCACAGGGATGGGGAACTTGTGGTCCTCCCGACATCATCTTTGACCATTGCCATGCTTGCTGGGGCTGAGGCAAGTTGAAGTCCAACAACATCTAGAGGTTCACAGGTTCCTGACCCTTGATTTAGCTCTGTTTTGTTAGCACTGACTTGCAGCTTGGAGATGCTGGGACCTTTTGCATGCAAACCATGTGATCTACCACAGAGCTACAGCCCCTTCCAAAGGAAAGTGGAAAAGAATATTTGTTTCCCCAATTAGCTGAAAGGAGTCTTTGAAGAGGATTATGAATGTAAATCAGCACAACTAGTCTTTAGCTTCTTTGAAATGCAGGAGGTACAAAGTACACCTCCAGATGCCACAATGCTGTCATAATTGAGTGCTTAATCGTCAGAGGTCTAATTCTCCTTTGATTCACGTAGCTAACTCCCAGCGACACAAAATGGAATGTGCATTCATGTGCAAAAAAAGGAAAACAACTTCATTAGTGATCATTCAGCTATCGGAAGACATGGTAAAAACAAACAAAAAACATTTGGGATTATTTGGTTATAAGATGTTCCAGGAGCAACCATGTCATAAGCAGAGATTTGGCTACATTTCTTCCTATATACATAAAAATATAAGGCTGTCATTGTGCAGCCCTCATTGAAGGATTTGTAGTGCTGCAACACAATCCTGGATTTGCATAAAATCAGGGTTGGGTAGGAGAGCAAAGGACTCAAGGCAGGTTGCACAACAGCAGGACCCTGAGAGAAGGAAGGTGGCGGTGTAAAACAATGGCGGAAGTTTGAGCAAAGTAGGAATGGAAAGAACTGAGAGGAAAATGATGGTTTTAAACAACAGAAGATTTGAGTAAAGTACCTTCACACAATGGAATATTTGAGGGCTCTGGATGTTTTATCTTTAAAAACATGAGGCAGCTGAGGAATGCAAGAAGGAGATGTTTGAGTACAGTGAGAAGGGAGGGACACTAAAAGGGTGCAATGGCTCTTTTAAGCAATAGCAGAAGTTTAAGTAAAGCTGGGGTGGAGGATCATGAGAGGAAATGGCTGTTTTAAACAACAACAGAGGTTTGAGCAGGGATGCAAAAATACTGAGAGGAGAAAAGTGGCTGTTTAAAACATTGACAGAGGTTTGAGTACCTGAGGGGAGGGGGAAGTGGCAGTTTAAAATAAGGTTTGAGTACAGCAAGAAGGGAGTTAGGAATGGTTTTGTTGTGCTAGCTTTTTGTTATTAGCTTCTGTGTTGCACCCATCTCTGCTATTTCTGTGGGATAACCATTCTCTATATGTTGGTGGCATTGAAAAAACCAGGTATAAAATTAGAATTATTGGCATCCAGGAATTCTTACTTTATATCTATTTTTTCCCCTTTTCACCAACAATTTCTCTTTGGTAAAACTGTTTAAAAAACAACAACCCCTCTTAATTTTTTTTTATTGAAACTTTTCAGCATATGATACAATAAAAAACAGATTAATCTAAATAAAAAAAGAAATCAACAAAAAAGATCTTAACCCTTGTCTCACATTAAAGGAAATGGACCCTCCCAGCATTCACCAGGGATGTTTTCCTTTATTTTCCCAGTCTCCCATCCTGGAAAGTCTTTCCTTCCCTTCTTCTCACACAGGGTCTTTCACCTCCCATCTATCACCTTCCCGTGTGTACCCTCATTAACGCAGAGTAAAAGGACCATTAGGTCCAGTTGCGGATGACTCTGGGGTTGCGGCGCTCATCTCGCTTTATTGGCCGATGTACAGCTTCCAGGTCATGTGGCCAGCATGACTAAGCCGCTTCTGGTGAACCAGAGCAGTGCACGGAAATGCCGTTTACCTTCCCGCTGGAGCGGTACCTATTTATCTACTTGCACTTCGTGCTTTCGAACTGCTAGGTTGGCAGGATCAGGGACTGAGCAATGGGAGCTCACCCCATTGCGGGGATTTGAACCGCCGACCTTCTGATCGGCAAGTCCCAGACTCTGTGGTTTAACCCACGGCACCACCTGCATCCCTTTAACCCAGAGTAGATGACCTCAAAAAACAAAGCCAAACACAAGCAAAAGTAAAGTGGATAAAAGAAGAGAAAAAGAAAACACAAGAAATAAAATCACAAGAAATAAAGAGAGGAGAGAGAGAAAATTAAAGAGGACTTCTCATTCTCCATCTATCAATTATATCATTATCATCAGAGTGTTCACTCCAGAATGGTATCCAGCTGTATTCCAAGGTAACATCCAGCTATTCTTCAATCTGCTAGGTGTTTTTTTCCCAATCTTCAACCCCAAGCATCTCAAGTTCATTCATTTTCCTTTCCATACAAAAAGTCAAAGGGGCCCTTCAATTGTTATTATCGCTAGATGTTATTCATTCAAACCCAGTTCCATAACTTCCCATCCCATTTCCTGTTGGCCATGATTTTCCATCATAATTTAGAAAATTCCTTCCACCCTTTTCCCAGAAGAATTGCCAGAGGCTTGATGACTTTTCCCTCTGAATTCAACTTGTACACAGGATCCTCTCTCTCTCAGCTCTGCCTCTGCCATCTCAAGATGTTTTTAATGTCTCTGTCCGTGGTTTCATTCCACTTCTCCAGCATCACAACTCCATTGCTTGTCTGTTTCACTCCTCCAGAAATTCTCCATTCCATCATGTGCTACCATTCTACTCTTATGTTCAGGTAGATCTTGATCAGTAATTTTCCCCAAAGGTCTTTGGTCTAATCTTTCTCTGATCCACAATTACTTTGACTGAAAATTTTATACCCGAGTTCTGTAAATGTACCCCAATAAGCTATGGGATTTGAGATTTGCGTTCCAAAGCCATTTGCAGATTGAGATAATACTATACAATGTAATAAAAATGCAGTTTTCCACTACAGAAGCAATACAAGAGGAAGATTATGAGCAACTGCTCGGTTATCCATACTGGCAGAAACATTGCATGGTTGCTGATGTGCACACTATCCAACTTTAAAAGCACACTGATTTCATTACCAGCACATTATGTTCTTTCATGTCATTATTAGAAGGATTAGTCACAGCATCTGAGCATCAAAAAGAAAACATTAGCCAACTGTATTTGATTATTAGAATTAATACCACTTTCAAAAAAATGCAAATAACAATATTCTAAAAATTACCCTTCACCAGAAGTAATCTTTGTTACTATTTAAAATACTGTTTTCAGCCCTTTGAGTGGGAGCAAAGTGCAACTTTCTTTTCTTTTCTTCTTCAGATGTACACCTTGTGGTGTGATGAAAGCAGCTCAACATCTCACTGTGACATTTTCCCCCATCAATATTCACTATCACAGGAATATTGGTGCACAGTAAGTACAAATGAAGATAAAGACATGTGTTCGCATGTGAAAACAGAACATATTACCCTTTCACTTAAAAAGACATAGGTTCATTCCAACAAAATTGAACAAGCTTTGTAAGTGTTATGCTCTCATAACATTTTGCATGATTACAGCTTACATGCAAGTTCTCTTTGAGAGTTCATTCCAAATGTATCTATTAATCTCCAGGTTCAAGATGTGTAAGACATCACCACCAACAACTGCAACACAAAGTTTTGCAGAAGACAGCTATGTCCAGGGCTAAATGGCTGATGCTGCATGATATCATCAAGAAACCGTCCTATCCATCCCTCATACTCTATCACTGGTTAAATCTCTCCCCTTTTATTAATATGGGATTGTCTTGGCATCTGTCTTCCTCAAGAGACAATGGAGTGCCAGTGGATTCAAATCAGTGCATTAGCAGCCCTGAAGTGACATCCCTGGGGTACAAAACTGGGCAGCGTGTCTGGAGCTCCTGGGCTGCCCAGAGGGCAAGACTCACTGATGTGGTCCAAAGGAAAGCAGAGCAAGACATTTGGCACCAGCTTGGCTGCAGGAGTTGCTGGAAGGAGGCATACAAGGGTGTAAGGGGAGGCATACTACCTCTGGTGGACAACAGGTTGTGCTCCTTCTGGGGTACTTTGTCCACCCTGCACTCAGCTCTCACCTGTCACTCCTAGAAGCTGTCAGCAACTTATACCAATGGTTTCAGAGAGACTTTGTTTTACTGGCTGAGTTTTACCGCCTTGGCTGTGAGTTCTAGAAGAACTACTCCTTGCCTTGCAGGCCTTTTGCTACCTGGCTTGGGCAGCTGGCTAATTCCAGCTGCAAAAGCTGAGGCTGCTGAAGAGTCCTTGACTCTTTTGCATTTTATATCTTATTACAGTTAATGTGGAAATTGTTTGATTTGGTTGTGTACTTTTGATCTTTTATTGTTTATGACGACTGTTTGTAATTATGTGATTATTATTTTTAATGTTGTAAGCTGCCTTGGGCAAAGTTTGAACTATGGAAAGGTGGTATACAAACAAAATTATGTATGCATGATTGAGTCCTAACTAGAAAAGAAGTTTTCACATCTATAAGGCTCCAGCAACATCCACTATATAGCTCACAGCTGGCTTTATATTGCCCACTGTTTTTGGTTTATGTATAACTGGGGAGACTTATTATTATGTCTTTAGGAGAGGACTCCTGTCGTGGTAATGAGTACATGCGTTAGGTGGATTCTCTAAACGGAAGAACATATGCTTGACAAATCCCAATAGTCATGAAAAGGACAAGCTATTGTGAATTCCAGACAAAAGACTACATGCCAGGAAATTTCAATGCCAGCTGTTAACAGGAGTACAGCACAAAGAGGTATATATTTCATATTTTATTTAAATTTTGTTGAATCAGAAGATAACTTTTAAGTGCGTCTATAAAAAGAAAAGGAACTTAATGGGCTCAAGTGAGGCATATGATCTCTTTTTCACATCTTTATTTAGTTCTTCAGTCCTTCAAAATTTCTCCTGACTCTCTCTAATGCGTGTCATTACCTGTGTTGTGTTCTGACCCATGTACATGACACACTCTTTCTATGCCTATAAAGGAGATTTATTGATTGGTGGTATGGCTTACAATTCAACATCAAAAAAACGAAGATCCTGGCCACTGGGCCCATCACCTCCTGGCAAATAGAAGGGGAAGAAATGGAGGCAGTGAGAGATTTTACTTTTTGGGGCTCCATGATCACTGCAGATGGTGACAGCAGTCACAAAATTAAAAGACGCCTGCTCCTTGGGAGAAAGGCGATGGCAAACCTAGATAGCATCTTAAAAAGCAGAGACATCAGCTTGCCAACAAAGGTCCGTATAGTTAAAGCCATGGTTTTCCCAGTAGTGATGTATGGAAGTGAGAGCTGGACCATCAAGAAGGCTGATCGCCGAAGAATTGATGCTTTTGAATTATGGTGCTGGAGGAGACTCTTGAGAGTCCCATGGACTGCAAGAAGATCAAACCTATCCATTCTGAAGGAAATCAGCCCTGAGTGCTCACTGGAAGGACAGATCCTGAAGCTGAGGCTCCAATACTATGGCCACCTCATGAGAAGAGAAGACTCCCTGGAAAGGACCCTAATGTTGGGAAAGATGGAGGGCACAAGGAGAAGGGGACGACAGAGGATGAGATGGTTGGACAGTGTTCTCGAAGCTACCAGCATGAGTTTGACCAAACTGCGGGAGGCAGTGGAAGACAGGAGTGCCTGGCGTGCTCTGGTCCATGGGGTCACGAAGAGTCGGACACGACTAAATGACTAAACAACAACAACAACAACATGGCTTACAATGTGATCATGTACGCATTTCAATTGGGTTTACTCCCAGATAGTTAAACAGGATTGCAGTGTTGATAGCTGTATTTTCCTGTAGCAGAAAGGAAGTTGTTCATCTATTACACATGTTATGCAGACTCACTCGGCAATTCATTAAGAGATTGTGTGCTTAAGGGACATAAGAAGAATCTTACAGGAACAGAGCAAAGGCCCATCTAGTCCAGGATCCTGCTCTTACAGTGGCTGACCAGATGCCTCTGGGAAGTCCATAAGCAGGGCCTGAGTACAACTGCACTCTTCCCAATTGTGATTCCCGGCAACTGATATACAGAGGTGTGCTGCCTTCGGTACTGGAGGTAGAAAATAGCCATTGTGCCCAGTATCCATTGACATCCTTATATTCTATGGATTTATAATCCTCTTTTAAAGCAGTCCAAACTGGCAGCCATCAATACATACTGTGGGAATGAATTGTCCTTTAACCTTCCTGCTGCTATCCTAGAGATATCTTTTCTCTAGATAGAATATATGGAAGAGAAGCAGCAGCACATGCTATCTATCTGGAATAACCAGAGACATCTAAATTCGTAATTAATTTTTTTTTTTTGGGCGGGGTGTGTGGAATTGGTTGGGAAAAATTTGCTTTTCCATTCTGCCTGCAAAGAGTCCCATGGAACAGTTTTGCAAACTGTTAGATGAAGTGGAGTTGCTGCAACAAAAGATATCAAATAACGTATTTGATATCTGACACTGCATTCTACTGCTTTGGGTAACATTTGAAGTCATCCCTGTAGCTGCAGATAAAACTGCAGTTTGAGCTAAAGCAATTAGCAGGTGAAATGTCCATGCTGTGAAATGGTTCACTTGCAAATCAAGCTGCTGTTCAAGGTAAACAGGAAAACTAGACTGGGGTGCTGTTGTTTCCTAACCATCTGACAACAGCGCTCAAATAATTTGTTTTATGGTGGGCTAGAGGTTCTTAAGAATTCCTGGGTAAAATACATTAAATACATGCAAAGTAGTATTAAATTATGATGTTTGTTGCTAAATATTTACTCACCTCACCTCACCCCAGCCCTGTATTTTAAATTGGGAAATGTGGCTGATAATGGTTTCTGCTTTCACCTGGGCTGCGGAAGACATTTGCTTAGCATTAAAGCTCTGGCGTGAAACTATCTTTATAAGAACATCAGAAGGGCCTTTTTAGATCTGACAGTCACCAAGGGCCCATCTACTTACGTATGCTGTATATACCAGTGGGCAGCCAGGTTGCCTCTGGGAAGCCTAAACCTCATGCATGAAGGTAACAGCCCTCCCTAACATCTGGTATTCAAGGGGAGAAGTGTTCAAAGTCAGCAAGTGCTGCTTAGCTATCACTGCTAAAAACCTTTGTTAGACCTATTTTCCTTCCTTTCCCAACCCTCTGCTTTCCCATGGTCTACCCTTTTTAGACATTGTGGTCATCTAGAGAGAGGAAAAACTCCAGGTGTCCCCAAATAAGGATTTGTTCCAAATGCATTGGGCTTGGAATAAATTTCATTTCAAGCACTTTGTCCCCCCTTTTCCATTCTTGCAGTTAGTCTACTTTATCGTCTGTAAGCCTACAGAAAGCATTAGTACAATTTCACTTACTTTCTATGCAGCACCTAGCATTTGGTGTGCTTTATAAAAACTGTTAGGGACGCGGGTGGAGCTGTGGGTTAAACCACAGAGCCTAGGGGTGAGCTCCCGTTGCTCAGTCCCTGCTCCTGCCAACCTAGCAGTTCAAAAGCATGTCAAAGGGCAAGTAGATAAATAGGTACTGCTTCGGCGGGAAGGTAAACGGCATTTCTGTGCGCTGCTCTGGTTCGCCAGAGTCATGCTGGCCACATGACCCGGAAGCTGTACGCCAGCTCCCTCGGCCAATAAAGTGAGATGAGCACCGCAACCCCAGAGTCGGTCACGACTGGACCTAATGGTCAGGGGTCCCTTTACCTTTTATCTATAAAAACTGTTATCCAGCCTATCTAAGATAGTGGGCACTGTCACATCTGGTGGCAGTGAATTTCATGTTAACCCTGAACACCATGAAATATCACCTCCTCTGGTTCATCCTGAAGATGCAGCTGATCCATTTCACTGAATGCACCTGAGTTCTAATAGTATGAAAAGAGACATCTCTTCATACCCACTCTACCCTTGCTTTTTCTTTTTGGCATAAAGGCAGGATGTAACATAAGGTAACATTCTCAGGGCTGCATCTAGACTAAGTTGGTTCTCACTAAAATCAATGGGATTTAACTTAGTTGTGGTTAACTTTTCATCCTGATATCAATGTGACTAACTTACAGCACGTTCCTAACTGACTCAGCTATACAGCTGCAAATAAAACATTTTAAATGTGCTGTAAAGTACAATATACAAATGTGACACTAGATGGTGACAGTGAGCAATGCCAAATTCAATGTATTTTTCAAAAGGTTTTTGCATTTTCACACCGTTTTTTATATGTGTGTAGATTCCACCTATGTCTACTCAGAAGTAAGTTATATTGAATTCAGTGGTGCTTATACCCAGGTGAGTTAGGAATGCAGCCTTTGTCAGAATCCAGCCCTCAAATTTTATTAACTGAATAAATGTGCATGCAAGCGTTTAGTATAGCCTTGTATTTAATCACTAACTTTGTAACCATAGGTGACAGGGAACTGCATGCAGGTGAGATGCATTTAGGTACTGCAGAGGAGAGACAGAGATGCTATGCCTTCTTCTGTGCCTAGCATAGAAACCAATTGTTTTCATCCCTTTTCTGCCAGTCTTTTTTTTTTTTGGTTTTGTTTTTGAATCTTTCTTATACTTACAATAATAAATTTATTACATTTTATCCTGTCCTTTTCTCCAAGCAGCTTAGGAGGGCCTTCATGTTTTTCTCTTCCCAACCATGTCCTAACCTCATAATGTGTTGTGAGTTAGGAAGCATGAATAATACTGACTGGGTCAAGGTCAGCATAAGCTTTATGGCTGAGCAGAGGTTTTAATCTGAATCTTCCCAGCCTTCTCTTAGGCCTGCTCTATAACTGCCACATTATTAATAGCAGCAACAATAGGCCACACAAGCTGCTAATCAATTAATTTTTTTATTCAACCAAGCCATTATTCCAAATGTACAGGTTCTTCCCAGCAATATACAGTATATATCGTGTTAAGAGAGATGGAGAAACAAGAAAGGTAAAAGAACAAAATATGGTTTTAACGCATATACATTTCTAAAGGAAGAATGTTTACAAAAACAAAATACTTGCATTTGGGGGAAAGTCAAGGCTCTGAAGCCTATGCACAGTGTCTTATAGACAGTAAACTATAGGCTCTCTGGCATTAAACCTCCAGAGGCACTGCAGAGAGACCTCTCATCCCTTTGCCAGGTCATTTGGACCTGGACCTGTGCCGAAGTAGCATGTTGGTTACTGAACTGAAAGCAGTACATAATCAGGGCATGGGTTTCATTTACAGCCTGGAATTGCTTGAGCGGTGTTGGCTAATCTTTGTCACTCCTCCCTGATCCACGGAAGAGGAAGTGTAGCAGCAGAAAAAGCATTTGTTGCAGCACAAAGTATTTTGCTTGATCTTTGACTAGTGATGTAGCAGTCTCTGAGGGTTTGTTGCAACGAATATGACTTGCAGCAGCCCCAAGGCTGTTCTAAACTCTTCCAATGGCTCTTTTGTCTCCTAGGTGTGCCAGGACAGGTGGCTCAAAAATCATATTGCCTCCTCCATTCCCTTAGCTGTACTGAACAGGGCCTGAAAGGTGATTGAAATGTCCTCCCCCCAAGGTTCTTCATTTCAGCAAAATTACTGACAATAATTGGTACTTGCGAAGGATTAAGGAGGAGCAACCAAAGATGGCTACAGGAGGTTTTGCAAACAGTTATATCTGCCTTATTTATGTGTACAACAAAGCAAACGACAGAATCTCACCTAAAATATCATGGATATGAGTTCCCAAGGCCAGTATGATGAAGAGATATACAAACATTGCTTCAGTCTTGAAGAACAAAGAGCTATTACATAGTAAATCCAACGCAACCATCTGGAGTGGGATCTAAAGATTAATACCATAGCTAAGGATGCATGTTTGTCAGAGCTGTAATGGATTTTCCAACTTATACAAAATTCTCCATGACTTTTCGCAGCTGAGAGCATGGAAAGCTGCCCAGGTATGTGTGGGAGCTAAAACAGTAAGAATGTTTATAATGTCATTAATGTTATTTTCCTGGGTTAGGAGGCCTCAGTGATTCTATGATCTTTCCTGTATATTGGAATGAAATACAGATATAGCTGGCAAAATACCTGGCTGGTGCTCTGGAAGGAGTTGTGGAAGGAAGACAGCTCTGATTAGGAAGTATGCAGTAGTCTTCCTCCACCAATATTCCCACATGCTTTTTGCATTTTTTAAAAAATAAATAAATGATAATATGACAATGACAATTGTTGCTTGCTAGTTAAGGCAATGAAGGTGAATAGGTTTTACATTTTGCCTATCTTTTGTGGGACTTTAAAATGTATGATTTTTTCCTATGGCTCTTAATAAATTTACCCTGAAAAACCAATTACACTACTTTCATCTGAAGCAGCAGAGAAAAATACACAATAGGATTACCCATGTGGGAATTTGGCTAGCTTACTTAGCCTTAGTCATTGCTTGGCCAAAAAACTGAATGAAGTTTTGTGGATGAAACTAAAGTAAGTTTTTAGTGCTAACAATTTCAAGAGAGTTCTGAAAATCATGGGAATCATAACACTGGGGGGGGGGGACTATGTGAATACATGGATTTCATTTCTTTGCTCCTTCTGGATTTTGGATTTAAGTCATATATCAAATCTTCTTAAAATGGGAAACTCAGGATTTCTAAGAAACTAAATACATCAAAGATTCAGGATTTAAGAAAAGCACTCAATAAGGTTTCAAATAAAATATCCAAGATTAGTGGCTATATTATTTTAAAACTGATTTTAAAAAACAAGCAAACATAGGTACTGTACATACAGACAGGCTCCATTTGCCATTCTCCACCTTGGCCCCCAAATTAGGCTTTAGAACAACACTATAATTTTTAATCATTATTGATCTCCGTGAGATGGCCTCCTTTTTAGCAAGGGCAACGAGAATGAAATTGGATAATTTGGCATGAAGTCTAACATTGAAAGTAGCACACTCCTATTAATTTCAGTGTCAGCTTTAGCTGACCAGGTCAGTCACAGCTAATAGGAATTAGACTGGTGCCTTGGGGGAAAATATGTCTTGACCTGGTAATCAAGTCAAACTGCAATTGGTGCTCCAGGGAGGCATTGGCTTGTTGCTTTTGAACATGCCAAAGGATCTTGAGTCTCTTCAACTCTAAAGATTTCTGAAGAAAGCTTTTTTGTTCAGAGTCAAATATCACAGGTCAACGGTTTTCAATTTGTGATCATGGGAATGCTGGAGCTCTCTGGAAACTTAGCAGGAGTTCCATGGCGGGATCAGCAATAGCAGATAAGGTCCCCAAAAGTCAGCTGCCTGGCTACTATAGTCTTATTTACTTTCTTTCTTTATAATCCGCTTTTCATTGTTCACGCCACCCCAATTCCCCCCTGCAATGTTCAGATGCAGGGAAAAGTTGTGTGTATTCTAGGGCACATTCTCATACACAAAAGTGAAAATCACAGCAAGGCCCAACAGGCTTGGTCAGTGTTCTGTATCATTAAATTCACATTGCAGCCAGTCCTTTCTGCTCTTCACCTTGAAAGGCACACCGTGGGATTACAGCATAATACACAGAAGGGGTACATTTATTTTGCTCAAAAATCCGCTTCTAGAAGCATCAGCTCAGGTGTGAAAATCTGAAAATGTTCAGCAATGAAATTCTCAAGCAACCTGAAATACTTGCAAGAGTAATCCTTCATGCACTGTATTCATAAAATAAACTTGTTCTGGAACGCTACTGCTACTTCCTAGGATGCACAACTCAAATTGCATTTCTACTGCCCTTTTCAATACATAACACTTGCCTCTCTGTATGTACCATCATGAGCACTTTGAAATGCTTGCCGTTGCCTTTGATTCTGAAGAAAAGCAAGTGCCCTCTTTTCCCACTTTCTCTCTGCATTATCAAGAAAGGTTTACTGCAGTGGCATCTGCCAAATCAGTCAATTCATATAAATAATAGAAGAAGCCTCTGTTGTTTCTCTACTGACACAGTAGCAACAATTGGGTCCTTTCCAGCAGAGAAATCATGTTCTTACATTCCATACTCTACCCTGTGTTGCTTATATTTGGGTTACCTATGGAATATTGATTACATATGTAACTACTATTTAAAACCTTGATTTTGTTGTTGAATGGCTTTCATAAAAGGAGATAGTGAATGATGTCATGTGTAATGGTATGCATGCATGGTTACTTGGAAGTAAGTCCCACTGTGTTTAAATGAGTTTACTCCCTAGTCAGTGAGTTTAGGATTGCAGCCCAACTCTAACTTGTATCCCTGTTCTAAGAATGATAGGAAGTTTACACCTAACCCAAACATTTAGAATGACAACTTGGCCAATAAATAATATATGTTTGCCTTGCTGATAGTAATGAACTACAATTGTACCTTGGTCCTGGAATGTCTTGCGACTTGAATGTTTTGGCTCCCAAATGCCGCAAACCTGGAAGTGAGTATTCCAGTTTGCGAATGTTTTTTTGGAAGTTGAGTGTCCGATTGAGTACAGGAAGCTCCTGCAGCCAATTGGTAGCCATGCCTTGGTTTTTGAATGTTTTCGGAAGTCAAATGGACTTCTGAAACAGATTCCATTCAAAGTACGACTGTATATCTACATATATTTTGCATACTGAACAGTTTACTGGCATAGTGATCACAGCATGTGATCTGTGAGGTAGAACGTTGCTGGTTAAAGTTGTATCTCTTCACCCAGTGACCTTAGGTAATCCAGTATGCTTCTGGCTACAGCTAGCCCAACTGCAATATGAGGACAATAGAATTGACCTACCTTTTATAAGCACTGTAAGGATTATTGAGATGGTGTATGTCAGGCATGGCCAAACTTGGCCCTCCAGCTGTTTTGGGACTACAATTCCCATCATCCCTGACCACTGGTCCTGTTAGCTAGGGATGGTGGGAGTTGTAGTCCCAAAACAGCTGGAGGGCCAAGTTTGGCCATGCCTGGTATATGTGAACTAATTTAAACTCTAAAGAGATACTTAAATTGCTATGTATTTAGTAAGCTGGAATGTGGCATTTTCAAGAAATCTTGGAGCCTATTGGTATTTTTGGAAGCCCTGTAATATGTCCCAAAAGCAAAACGGGGTGGGGGAGAGGCACTGAATGCAAGAAGAAACCAAAGAGACAAGGTGCCCATAATGTTGGTATTGTCAAACAAATTTTAGAAGAATGAATTCCTTCAAAGACAATCATTATTGGCACTTTGAGAAGTTTTTTTTCTTTTTTCCTTTCGTAATACATCTCACCAGCAAAACAAGGCCAGCTGGCTGGAACACATGGCAGCCCCCCCCCCCCCAGTAGAAGCCCCCCTTCCCAGTTGTGGAATTCCCTCCCAAAGGAGATGAAGCTGGCTCCATTTCTGATGGCCTTTAGGCCGGTAGTGAAAACATTCTTATTCTGCATGGCTTTAAAATGTTTTTAGATATATTATTTAAGATTGTAACACTGCTTCATTTGATGTTAAGGTTTTAGTTTTGACATTTGTTTCTTGGTGGTAGTTTTTTTACTTGTTTTTCAACTTCGGTTTACCTAAAATAAACAATTTTCTTCTTTATGTTACACTTCTGATATTTGGATTCACGAGCCATAAACTCGCTGCTTACCCTTGGAAAAACATTGCTTGTTGCTCTTTCCTCCCCCATCTCTAAAATGGTATCACTGCACACTCATGGGGTTGCTGTGAGCACAAAGCAGATAACCACCCTCATTCAGTGACCCTTATCAGGAGCAAGGACTGAGATGTGCACTATCTGGTAAAATCAGTGGCACAAAGCAAAATAGTGATCTACCAAATCACAAGCAGCAAACTTAATACTGGGGGAGGGGGCAGAAATGTGTCCAAGATGTAGGTATGATTAAAGGAGGAGCCCTAAAGAATTAGGCTTCATGGTGTCTGGCTTATGCCCTATATTGGTCACCAACGCTGAATAATGTTTCTAAACACAAACTTACATAATAAACATTCCATCACAATCC
This sequence comes from Podarcis filfolensis, assembly GCF_964270895.1. Taxonomy (NCBI): domain Eukaryota; kingdom Metazoa; phylum Chordata; class Lepidosauria; order Squamata; family Lacertidae; genus Podarcis; species Podarcis filfolensis. Next base: position 6,527,518 of record NC_139612.1, read on the forward strand.
AGACAAACATAAACTCTTTTATGAGCAACTGGATTTAAGCTGCCTAGTCACCTGCAGGATTGCAGCCATGTAATGAGCAAACCCAGTGCTTCTCACTATAAACTGAAAAGCTACCCAGCAGAAAGGAAAATTGCATCACAGCTTGTCCACAAAACATCCGTAGGCATTCTTAAAATATAACTCTACAAAAGATTTGTGTTTCTCTTTGCTCCTGCGTTCATGCTACATGGTGAATGAGTTCTGTCAAATTCTTAAAATCTGAAAAAGGAAACTGATAGAACCAGTTTCTGACAGGTGCGTTGGAAGGAGTTTTTTCCAAACTAGACGGTTGAGTTGGAAAAGGGAAGGGCTACCTCTAATCACAGGAAAGTTAGGTATCACTTTTACTACTTTCAATGTATCAGACAGCATTTTATGCAAGAAGACTGGCAACTTAGTGCTCATGAGCACAGGAGGGGGGGAAATACTCCTGTTTCAAATGCTCCTTTGCTAATCACCATAGGCAACCTCTTCTGATCTTCAAGAGCAGCTCCAACCCATAGAACAGAATAAGAATACCTTTCATCTATTGTATTTAAATGTTTTGTACAGCCAACTGCCTAGGACAAAAGACACATTGTGTAAGCACAAATCTCTCTTTGAGAGCCTGGTAAGTACTCAATACACTATGGGGTGACAAAGAAACAGAACCCAGAATATGGCTTTGCAGATGAAAAGCAGGGCTCTAGATACAGAAACAGGACTGGGCCTTAATGGAATGGATATCTGGGGCAGATTGTTATGAAGTAGCTCTGTGTTCGCCCTGAGATAATGTGTGTGACTTGGCTTTGCTCTGAGTAATGAGTACATCATTGTGGTAAAAAGGGAAAGCTGGAGGCTGACCCCAGTACTTGCCGGCCAACCATAAACTGGTTGCATATCCATAATTAAATCTCCATGAGAGCAGCGCCATATCTAATGCAACACACATCTATACTTCGGCCATTAGTCATCCCTTGTGAATGAATGGCTTGCCTAGAACTTGCTTGCATGGAAGTGTGTGTAAGAGAGCCCCAACAACAGGAAGGGTGAAGTTGAGAAGCAGGAGGAAGGACTGCTTCTCTACTCCCAATTGTTCTCCCCACAAATTACTCCCTGTGTTTGGAACCCAACTTGGGCAGCGTATGGGGAGGATGACTTGAAGAGAAGAAATGATAGGGAATTGATTACATGTCACACCACGTAACAGCTAAGGCTGCCATATTTCAAAAAGTGAAAGATCTGAACTCAAAAGTGTTGCTGAGCTTTTTTTAGTTTGGCCCAAAGTTGTTGAAGAAAATCGCCAAAAGCGACACTGTAGACATTGTATGGCCACATTTGGACACTGTATGTCCACATGTCCCCAGACAGTATTCTAGCTATGTCCAGGAAATTCTGGACATATGGCAACCCTAACAGCTAGCAGAGGTGAAGAAACCTACTTCTCTATTGGACATTATGCGACATTTGAATGCATTTTCCCTTTTTCTCTATAACCTCAGATTTATTACCATCTTGCATTTCATTTGAAGCTTTAGCCCTGACACAAATAAATATTAATATTTGGTTTACATGAAGCGGTAGTGCCTTTCTAGCTGCTCCAAGTGAAAACAGTGTTCCTGAGATCAGTGCTCAGAAATAGTTCCAAAAAAATGTGCTCAGGGACGAGGGAGGGGATCATTTTGTTTTCTGTTAGGCCAGACTCTGTTACATCCAAAGAAATTAGAGGTTTCAGTGTTCAAGGAGTTCACTCAATTCACATTTTAATGTGAGCTAACCTGATTTGGGGAGCATAATGTTTATCATCATGCAGTTAGCATTTTTCACACTTTTCCAATTTTGGGAGCATGGTTATTGGCACCGATAACATATTAAAATGCATATAAAGTGCATTTACTTTTGATAAAAAAATATATTTTTGGCTAAAAGTCATAATAAATGCATCTTTAAAAAATAAATTTGAAAAGAATGAAAACTTCCATGTTTTTAAAATATTGATGCCGAAAGTGGATTGAATAGACACATGAATGAATGGAAATATGTAAAACTGGCACATACTGGAAACAGACTGACAAATCCATCCCTCCCTAATTGAAAAAAATATCCAGCGAGATGGTTTCAGGTCTGCCTTAAAACAAATGAGATGGCTTCCTAGACACCTCAAGAGCTGAACAAAATAATAAAAGATGGAGAGAAATGCTTTGTTGCTTACAGTACTGATACTAAGACGTCACATGAAGAGGGGGGAAAGGATTTCAAATCCTTTTTACTGAAAATGGAGGAAATGGAAGTAATGACTGTTAAAACCAGGATACATCTCTTTTTCAGCTTCCATTCAAGATGCTTCCCAAGAGATGACCTGCCAGAGGAAAATAGCCCTTCTCCCTCTATTGGCTTTTGTAGATGTCAGCTACAGCTCTGGGAGTAGGTATTCAGAATGAGAGGCCTGGGTTTTCATTGTTCAAACCAGTGTAAGTCTCTCTCTCTCCAATGAAGAACTGAGTTCACTTAATGCCTGAAATTATCAAGATTGCTCTTCATTTTCCTTGGGTAGTTCTTGTATCGCATTAGCACAACAGAAACACATCAAATTACAGAGGAAAAATGTGGCTTTCAAACAACAGGAAGCATTCTCCTGCAGATGCAGATGGCGCTGACTGCTGATTCTCATTTTAAAGAGTCACATGCATTAAATCTCACACACAGAATACTCTGAGCTAACATTTCCCCCTAGCACATACTCAGAAAAACAACAACACTCTACTCTTGCTCAGGTAAAAAGAAGCATTTAAATCACTACTCAAAACACGTCAAACAGCACTATTTTTATGTCATGGTAAGTGGCTGTTTGTACAAATGAGCAGAACACTTTTAGGGCGGGATTACAGCACCCGAAATATGGGATACTGCAAAAGATAAATAAATTGGCATCCCATATGGAGTTCCACCCCACCTCCTCCATAATGTGCAGTTAATGCCCTGAAATAGTTAATATGGGTGTTTCCTATACCACGATATAGATGGGGGGCAGGGAGGAATTCAACATAGGGTTAACATTTCTGGTGACAGTCCTGAGTTTTCGATAGCATATAGTTGCACCTTAGGAAACAGTGGCAAAAAATATCTTACAGATTCCCTCATTTAAATGTTTCTTAATCTGCTGACATGAGAAATTCCCACGCTTCATGAATGCAAATCAACTTCTCACTGATAAGTGAGATAGTATTATTTTTTATTATTTATTTCATTCGTATCGCACTGTTCCCTCAAACAGCTCAAGGCGGCATGCATGGTCCTTTACCCCACCATTTTATCCTCACAGCAACCCTGTGAGGTAGGTTAGGCTGAGATGCTGTGACTGGTCCAAGGTCACCCCGTGAGTTTCACGACTGGTATGTTAAGAGATGTACCTGATCCCCTACCAGCTTTGGCTTTTAGCTCCCCCCCCCCCCCACACACTGTGAATAATTATTTTTGTAGCCATTTCTGCTTCCCTTATTGTCTTTCTCCCCCTTTTAATATGTATATATATTTCGTAAGATTTATGAACGCGTGCAAAATACAACCTATTCCGTCTTTGCCCAGACCAGCATCTGGGGACAGAGGCTACGGGAATCAAGCACAGATCCTGGAGCACTGATGTAATGCACTCCTAGTGACAGACACACGCAACGTCAGGAAGCAGGCATTCTGTACAAATTACAGCCTCTAGATAGTTTTCAAGGGCATCCTGATACAAATCATATTACATTTGTCAAGTCTCAAGGTTACATGAGCGCTAGTGACATCTGCAGGGGCAGGATTCCACCCCCCCGCCGCTCCTGCTTGTTTTGGCCCCAGAAGCAAAAAGACGAGCATAAAGTCTGCTGCCTCTCCCCAGCAGCCAACAGAGCACAGTCATTGTCATCTCCCACGGCTGGGACAAGTGGCAAGGATGTGATAAGACAAATGGTTCTCCATCTCCCTAGAAGGCGGTTGAGGTCAGCCCCTGCAGCAGTCTGTTCTTACAGCCCAGCTACTGTGTCACTCTTCAAACCACGAGGGGATCTTTGCTGCTTGGCAGCAGAGCAGGCAGAGGCCTGGCATGCATCTGGTGTGGCAAATGTATTTATTTATAATATTTATATCCCACCTTTCAGGAGTATAGCAAGTTGCCTTATACAAGCTCAGGCTAAATGTCTGTTTCGCTGTCATGGGCTGGTTGAACACAGAGGAGTGGTGGAAGGAACTTTGCAAGGGAAGAAGGGAGTGATGTTGAGACAACCATGAGTGGCCAGAAGGAGAAGACTGGGAAGAAGAGGTGCTGGAGGCTGAAGGGGTAGCTTTAACAGCAGGATTTAATAAAGGAAATGTGTCTGAATCTCTCCCACAGTGAACTACTTCAGTGTTTTTAACTGCAGCGGCACAATGTCTTTCTTCTGTGCACAGAGGGAAACATTGCGTCTCCCAGGGTTCCTGAAGTGTGCAGAATCTTTTTTTTACTCAAACCCTGTTTGTTGTAATGGCAGACATTGTGCTAGTAATATGCAGGCCCTGGGCTCCATCTGATCTTTGAAATTCAGTTGTGTTGCTAGTTATGGGAAATATACTGCATGTTTTACATGTTGCCTGATGCATATTAAATGTACACATATTGCATCTTAGATTTATGGCAGCCAAGAATAATGCTGGTTGAATGAAAATCAAATGGCATTTCTTTGAAATACAGAACAATATTACCCCAATGTTGTTGTTTTTGGAATGTGCATAAACAGATGCAGATCCTGTGTAGAGGATATACTGTAAAACCTATCTGTGACAGTTCTTAATGCAACACTCACCTAACGTGAGGATTCTTGCAACTTATGTATTAAACATCATTCCTTATTTATGTTCAGTTACTTTCATATCAGAAACTCTAGTTGCAGATCAGTTTCAAGATACAAATCACACCCCTAACACAGAAAATGCAAAGTACAGAAGAATTAATATCACAGCCTTTAAACTATTCCTCTACAGTAGTTGGACAGTAAACAAGTCATTAATTCCTTCTGAACTATCCAAACTGCTTAAACAAAGTATGTGTTGGGTTGCAGGTAGTTGTCATTTTGCGGGTTGCTGTGGAAATACATGTCATGTGGGCTGAAAGAAGTCATTCACCAGAACCATAGTTACCCCACCATTCTGCCTCTCACATAGAGAAAATGTGGCATAAATTCTGTAAAGTTTTCCATAAAAAGCTTAGAAATATCCTACTCTGGAACAGATAGTCACTGCTCAGCAGTTAATAATGATTGCAGGCTATCCATACACTTCTGTGGTGCTCAAAGTAAAGAAAGGGGGCTGGAGATCAAGGCATGTGATTATTGGTAGCCATGTGATGCCTTCCCTTATACCAATAATTTCTCTCAAGGGGCCAAACCTCCAATTTACAGAGAGTGTCATGAACCAGATCCTAAGCAACAACCTGTCAAGGGGCTGACAGGATGATTGGGTCATTCACAGGTCAGAGGGGGAGATGAGAGGCTAACGTGCCATTAGTTAATGAAGGGGGGGGGGAAATATAAGGAGGCTCATAAGACAAACTCCTCTAACGAAGAAGTTGTTTGAACTGGCATGCAGCCTCTCCTTTGCTCTCCAGCCCTCTGAGTCAGGGCTCATCCCATGTAATCTTCTGCTATGGCAAACGAAATGAGCCTCTCTCTGTGCCTGTCTGGCCTGCCTGTCTGGCCCGCCTGTCAGCAACATGTAACATCCCTTGCATTCTGGAAGTCTGTGGGGCTGGAGAGCCTTCAGCAGAGAGGCTGTCCTGTTGGTGCTGCGGGAGAAATGCAGGGTCTGGCTCCACTCTGTCAGAGTCTGCATCCAAACTGGAAACCTCATCATCCTGCCCTGTGCTGGGCCACTTGCCTGATTCTGCCTCTCCATCATCCCTCATGCTTCCTGCATCTAGTACCTCCCCTCTTGTCCCCTCCTCTGAGATGTAGACGTAATCCCACCACCAGGGTACGGGATCTAAGTCATCTTCTGTGCCCTTCGAGGGGAGCTCTTGCACTGGCTGCTCGCACCACTTCCTCATCCAGCCAGTCTCTAACACAGCCAGGACACTGGCAGAGAGAGAGAAATCAGCTATGCCAGGAAGCCCATAGGGGCAAGCTACTAAAGTACTGAATCCAAACCATGACACTGAGCTGGAGCCAGCCAGGAGCCCTTTGAACGAGAGACCCCTGGAGACAGTACTCACTGAAACAAATTCCTTTGAGGAATGTCCCCTCTTACACAGGGGCCTAGTGCTTACCAGAGCCTGCTCACCAGTGCAGGCCACAGCTGAAGAAGGCGCTGACTGACAGGTGTTGCAATGCTATGTTCTAGGCCAGAGGACCACCACTTTAAGGTACTCTACTCTTCAGGGACGCGGGTGGTGCTGTGGGTTAAACCACAGAGCCTAGAAGGTCGGCGGTTTGAATCCCCTCAACGGAGTGAGCTCCTGTTGCTCGGTCCCTGATCCTGCCGACCTTTCAGTTCGAAAGCATGTCAAAGTGCAAGTAGATAAATAGGTACCACTCTGGTGGGAAGGTAAACGGCATTTCCATGCACTGCTCTGGTTCACCAGAAAGTGACTTAGTCATGCTGGCCACATGACCTGGAAGCTGTACGCCGGCTCCCTTGGCCAGTAAAGCGAGATGAGCGCTGCAACCCCAGAGTCATCTGCGACTGGACCTAACGGTCAGGGGTCACTTTGCCTTTACTCTTCATTAAGGAGGTGGGACCAGAAAAGGGAAAAAAGATTTCAGTTGAACTCCAGAGTCTTGACTTTCTTGAAGTGCCTTGCCTGCTTGAAGCTATCTAGGGCTGCAGTCACTGATCTCATTTGTCCAATGATTGACAGCTATGGAGCAATCATTCAACTGTGTTCAGTAACAGTTCATCAACATACAGATTTAGCAAACTTTCAGAAAGTGACTGTTATCTAAACTTTAAAAAAATTCCTTGTAGAACCCATAGCACAGTGGTGCAGAAAATGCTTTACATTAATAAAATCCCGGGTTCAACCGCCAATTAAAGGATCTTAGATACTGGCGTTGGGGTAAAACCTCAGTATAAGGCATAGGAGTGTTCCTAGGATGAGGCAACGTCATATATTTATCCTTATGCTCATATCCAGCCAATATGACTTGGAACTCAACCTGTACTAAAATAGGTTAAAATATTAAGGCAGAGTGAGGCAGATTTTCCAGTTGATGCAAATCAGTTATAGTTCATACAACTGGTCAATAGGAAGCTATAGTTAGGCTACCCAATTCTCAAAATCTGCCATTGATGCAAAGCAATGAATTGCATTAAAAAACAACAAGAAGAAATTGTAGCTGTTGCATTATACACAGGCATTTGAAATACAGAATAGTTCAACTATTCCTGTACTTTGCTTGTAAAACTCAACATTCTGAAATACAAAACCATAAAAACAGCCTTCAGTTTATATTGTTTTTCCATATGCCTGCTACATTTTTAGTGAATAAAAGCAAGACATTCACTGAAAAGTGCTATTGTTAGCATTATTGCTTTGACAATATGGCTGGTACAACTTGTCCATATGGTCTCTTATTGTCAATACACAACTTCAAACTTTCAACTTTCAGCTGCTGAAGATTCTTTCTTGCACACTGCCCAATTGTAGCTAAAAACGGCTTTTAGCCTTTGGCAAGAGTTCTCTTAGTAAGAGTTAATTTGCAGGAATGCAGAAACATAAAAGGCATTGTGATATTGCCATTTGCTTTGCTAATTAAGTTAAGAGCTTGTTAGGATATCATTACAAACTCCTCCAACCTCTCACCTTCTCCAGTGTGCAAAAGCAGATTGGAAGCTTTCGTTTCTCTTTTCACCTGTTGTTGTTATTGTTGTGTGAACACAGATAACTTGTGGTTTGTTTTAACTATTATTTAACACAGGAGTAGCCCTCCAGATTCTGTTAGACTCCACTTTCTAGCAGCCCCAGCCAGCACAGGCAATGGTCATGGTTCATGGGGACCCTGGGACATTTTGCCACTGTAGGCAAAACACCCCACCAATGCTCTGTGCTGCCAATGCGCCCGCCTCCCAGATCCACGCCCCCTCCCTGCTACCACAGTGTCACTGGCCCCACCACTGCAACTGCAGCATTGGCTGCAGCTGTGCCCATGCTGCCTCAACAACACTGTGGCAGCAGCAGGGGCTTAGCATTAGCAGTGAGGGCAAAGGGGCTGTGGCAGCAGTTGCATGAGCACGGGCAAAGTCATGTCGAGGTTGCAATAGTGGGGGCAGGGAGGAGCTGAGACCCGCCACTTGAGGTGAAGCTCCGCCCTTGTCAAGGAAGATGGAAGCTGTCATCAAGCAATAACTGGAGAGTTAAAGGTTCCCCACACTGTTTTAGGGAAACCAGCAAACTTCAAACTGTATTTTCCTGTGCTAGCTTGTTTCTCTAAACCAGTGGTTCTCAAACTTTTTTCTCTGGACTACACTTTCAGAATATAAATTTGCTTAGCCCACGCCATTTTTTAAAAAAATTAATATGAAATACATTGGGAAAAACAACAAGTTATTGTCCTCAGTATCACACTTGATGCTCTTGCTCTCATTTTGAAAAGATATCTATCCATAATCTGCAGATTTTTTTTAAAAGACACTATACTGTATAATAATAATAATAATAATAATAATAATAATAATAATAATAATAATAAATTATTTATACCCCGCCCATCTGGCTGGGTCTCCCCAACCACTCTGGGCGGCTTCCAACAAAACATTAAAATACAATCATCTATTAAACATTAAAAGCTTCCCTAAACAGGGCTGCCTTCAGATGTCTTCTAAAAGTCTGGTAGTTGTTTTTCTCTTTGACATCTGGTGGGAGGGCATTCCACAGGGCAGGTGCCACTACTGAGAAGGCCTCTGCCTGGTTCCCTGTAACTTGGCTTCTCGCAGTGAGGAAACCGCCAGAAGGCCCTCGTCGCTGGACCTCAGTTTCCAGGCAGAACAATGGGGGTGGAGACACTCCTTCAGGTATACTGGACCAAGGCCATTTAGGGCTTTAAAGGTCAGTACCAACACTTTGAATTTTGTTTGGAAACGTACTGGGAGCCAATGTAGGTCTTTCCCAGTCACCAGTCTAGCTGCCGCATTCTGGATTAGCTGTAGTTTCCGGGTCACCTTCAAAGGTAGCCCCACATACAGCGCATTGCAGTAGTCCAAGTGAGAGATAACTACAGCATGCAGTACTCTGGCGAGACTACAATACTACACTGAAATGTTTACATGTTTCTTTGATTGTCCTTGAATCTCCCCGCCACACTTGCCATTCTCTCCTGCCACAACCACTTCCCTAAACCATAATTAAGACTAAGCACAGTTCCAGGCTCACAATAAGATGCAAATAGAAGTGAATGCTTCTGATGTATGGAACTGCCTTAAAAGCCGAATGCCATAGTCTCTGGGAAGGATAGTCTATAGTCGTGGTTCCCAACGTGGGGCACACGCCCCACAGGGGGGCAATTTTATTTTTAAGGGGGACAATTCTAGAATGAGTTATTAACAGGGAATGGCCTTTTAGGCTTCCTCCATGTGAACAGGAGTTCACTTTTCAAATAATAAGAATTATATGTCATGGGGGCGGGGGAGGGACATCAGGATTTTAGAGATGCTTAGCTGGGGCCGTAAAAGGGTTGGGGACCACTGATCTAGAGTCCTCTGTATGCTGCCTTTGTGATGAGATTCCTTAAAATACACTTCAATGTATTAAAACAACAAAGGAAGACTATTTACAAGTATTTAATTGTTTCTGCTATTTAAAGCACAGTGGAAGTTTCAGCTAAAAATATCTGTGACCTTTTGAGCATTGCCAGCCCCAGGAGGCTATGGACAATAATTGTAAGAGAAAGGTCAGTCTGCTATGGTCAGCAGAAATAAAAAGCCAATGCCTGGGCAACGACATAGAAAGAGACCATTAATAAGCTAAGTAGTGCATAGAACATTGCAGCGCTCCTGAAAGCTACTCTGCCAGAAGGTAACATGCACTTTTCAGTTTCATGGTTTGCTCATATATAAGCATAATATTCTAAGGGGGGGGGAATACATAAGTCTTCGTTCTATTCATCTTTGGCATAATCTGAGGAGTCATTCTGCTACCAGATGCAGTGCATCTGGAGGGTTATTCTGGATCCACTGCTGTTCCTTAAGGCTCAGACGGCCTCAATGGCACAGAGTGTCTTCCATCAGCTTTGGCTGGTGGCCCAGCTGCATCCCTATCTGGGCAGGGATAGCCTAACTTCTGTTGTCTATGCTCTGGTAACCTCTAGGTTGTGTTGTTGTCGTTTAGTCGTTTAGTCGTGTCCGACTCTTCGTGATCCCATGGACCAGAGCACGCCAGGCACTTCTGTCTTCCACTGCCTCCCGCAGTTTAGTCAAACTCATGCTGGTAGCTTCGAGAACACTGTCCAACCATCTCGTCCTCTGTCATCCCCTTCTCCTTGTGCCCTCCATCTTTCCCAACATCAGGGTCTTTTCCAGGGACTCTTCTCTTCTCATGAGGTGGCCAAAGTCTTGGAGCCTCAGCTTCAGGATCTGTCCTTCCAGTGAGCACTCAGGGCTGATTTCCTTCAGAATGGATAGGTTTGATCTTCTTGCAGTCCATGGGACTCTCAAGAGTCTCCTCCAGCACCATAATTCAAAAGCATCAATTCTTCGGCGATCAGCCTTCTTTTCTAGGTTAGATTACTGCAACTCATTATATGTGGGGCTGCCTCTGAAGATGGTTAGAAGCTTCAGCTGGTGCAGAATTCAGTGGCCAGGTTGCTTGGTGGGGCAAGTCAACTTGAGCATATTACACGGACCCTGGCCTGACTGCACTAGCTACCAACTTGTTTCCGGGTCCTATTCAAAGTACTGGTTTTGCCTTATAAAGCCTTAAATAGCTCAGGACCACAATACCTCAATGGTTGCCTCTCTTCATATGAACCAACCTAGACCCTGCAATCATCATCTGAAGCTAGACTGGCTCCCTCCTGGTTGTTTTTCTGCTGGCAGGTGAAGACTTTCTCATTCCAACAGACTTTCAGGAACTGACTGCATTTAATGAAAGGGCTGGGTTTTTTTTTAATAAATTGGGTCCTCCCTTAAACCGACACCCTGTGTTGTGTGTGGGTATGATTGGTCAGCCACAACACCCGATTGGTAGGTCCCTCATAGTGGGTGCAATCTGGCCAATGGGACGCAGTCCAAACTGTTTGAGGGACCTATTTATTCCCCATGCACGTGACCCAGAGCTTCCTCTTTCGGCGCATGCATTCGGAACACTCGCCCACCTCTCTCTACTTTTAGGGCTTTGCACTTGACCTTGCTATGCCTCGTGTGTCGCCTGTCATTGGGACAAGGGCATGGCAGCAATTTCCCCCACTTGGCTGATTGGCTGTTGCCAATTTGGGTTTTGCCTGCCGCGTAGCAAATCGTCACAACTTGTAAGGTTGTGGATAGGCTTTGGTTCAGGTGATAGGGATGGGAGAATGCTCTTGCCATCCCTATGTGAAGGATATTCCGTTAAAGGAATCCAGGGACTCAATGGTTTGTGCCCATGCCTGAGTCCAGGGGGACATATGGGTGGTGGAGATAGCCTGTTCCCAGCTTTCTGCTTATCCAGGTGTTCAACCTTGGCTGACCTATGCTGGAACCCTAGGTCAGTGCTACCTGCATGGCAGGGAGCTAGTTGAACCAGAGCCTATGCAACCAGTCACTTTCTGTAATCAATAAAGTTGTGGCCTAAATTCTGCCAAAAACCAAAACTAAAAATTGAGTCAAGTGTGAGGTTTCTGGGTCTGAACACACAATTATGTCTGTGGTTTTTATATACTACCCCCCCTCTAATGTTTGTAGCTATTCCTATTTTATCTGTAAGCCACTTTGAGTCCCTGTCAGGGAAAATGGTGGGATATAAATGAATATACAACAACAACAACAACAACAACAACAACGTCAACTAAAATAATAAAATAAACAACTATAAAACATACCGTACTATCTAAAACAAGTAGAGGCAACTAAAAACAACTAAGCAAGTTAAACAATTGCCAATTTTGTAAACTTGAAATGCCTGGATTCTAACCTGGTGCTGAAACAATAACATCAGCTTCGGTTATATTTGTAAGATGAAGGCATTCCACAAATGGGGAGTCAAGATGTTGTTCTAGGAGTGGTTGATTATGGTGGTTTGCTATTTCTTGATTATCGTTCCTAGTTCTGAGAGAATCATATCTAGTTTGTTAGGAAACAAAGGCTAAGCATTTTGGCAAGGGGCTTGCTACTGCCACTCCAGCAAATCCAAGTTGTATTTTTTAATAATGACATCCCTATTGTGAAGCACTAAATTATTTGTACTTATCTGCAAGGCTGTGATAAACACCTTTTTGCATTCACAGCTGCTGACAACCTTCCTTGCTTCTTAAATTAACAAGGACAGATTAAAACAAGTGCTATTCATTAAATAATGCTAAATCAATGCCATTTTATACAGAACATCTTGGAAGCAAACCTGACAGTCACATTAATAGTAAATGAATTCATTATGATCAATTTATCATGATTACAGAAAACCAATGTGGAAGGATGAGGAGTTTTACACGTTACAAAGAGCAGACAAGAAAAACTTGGACCTATGTTCTCCTTAACTCAACTACACTGAAAGATAGCTATGAATGCTTTCAAACATTTAAACAAAAAACTCAATAGCATTAGCATGTAGTTTTGAAGTCTTGTAGTATGTATTTTGAATTACATGAAATGAAATGGCTGCACAAACCTTCTTGGACAGTTTTCTGTGGAGTAAGAATACATATTTGGGGTGTTTTCCTTGCAGAGCTCATAGATCTCAGGCTGATGCATGCAAGATACTCGGATAAAATATCTTTACCAAATATTTTTAAGAGACTCATCACACACAAAAACGCTTCTCTTCACCCTACACCAATTTCATACAAATTCTAGAGTTGCAATAGATTGTGCAGATTAAGGACCTTTAGGCAGCTAGGGGAAATGGGTTTAGGTATTCTGATGTGTCCATAGATTTCACTTTCCTGCTAGTAATTTATTATTAATTTTAATGGATCATGCAGCCATGTATACCTCTTCCTTTATAGGTGAAGAGTTGCTCTTCCATTTAAATTAATGGACAGTTTGAATAAACAGATGTTCCATGTGCACATCAGAACAAATTGGCAATAAGGGGGAAGTAGTGAAATAAGACAAGGAAGAGTGAGTTTGAGAGTCCTGGGCTATCATGTTCCAGTTTCTGCCTAACATTACATAGCTTTTTCTCAGCCATCAGAGATTAAGGTATATATTTTATATTATATTATATTATATTATATTATATTATATTATATTATATTATATTATATTATATTATATTATAATTCAGCTTTACATTTATCATGTTCAAACTGAAGTTTTTAGGATGCCACGTTCTTTGCCAAGTGCAAAATGAATCCATGTTTATATGAAGCCACAACCAGCCCGTATTTCAGAGATTTCCCTCCAGGAGACTTTATAAGCTACCTGTGTGCTGTGCAAACCCCAGTGCTTTGCCCTATTAACCACAACTATGCCTCCCCTGGGACAGGGCTAGGGCGCATCAGGTCTGGGAGCAAAATGCAACCCTTCAAGCATCTCTATTTAGATATTGTGAATCTCCCCAGCCCCAGAGCACCTTCCTGGGCCCTGAGTGTTTTTGCCTGGCTGGAATGTGTCCTCAAATTCTGATAAAGCCTATTACTTGCCTGGGTGGATGTAGAAAACAGTCCGCAGCACAGAGGTGAAATTTTCAGTTGTTGCTCCTCCTACTTTGTCTCTGGCCACACCCACCACTGGTATTTCATCCCTGCTAAGGTTGCCCAGAAGAGAAAATAGCTTTCAACTTGGAAAAGGATTCCCCACCAAGCCTAGGAGAAGCCTGCAGCACACCTATATTAAGAGCCCTGCAAAGACTACACACACACACACACACACACACACATATTAATAAACCATTTAAGCTATCAAGACCTCTGTGAAGGCTGCATTTATTAGTTCAGGCTCAACAGATAACACAACCTGACTTGTACAAATCCCAAGCCAAACTGAACACAGCTTGCCATTATCTGCCACTTATATAAACATGCCCTCAGTGTATGTATGAAACACAAGTGTCAGCCTTTGGTCTTCTGTCAGTTTCATTTGATCATCACAAACTAAACTAGTTAGGACAGGAGCACCACTATTATTTTTCATTTAAAGTGTTTTCTTGAGGTGGTGTGGGGTATTGTGAGGGTGTAAAGCAACCAGATTGCAAGCATGGAGGTTTTAAAAAGTACTTCCCTAATTTTGCAACCTCTGGATTTGAGCTTGCAGGTTTTAATGTGCACGATAGCACCTCTCATCTAGCAATAAGCTGCTCTCTAGGGATCACTTGCAGAAAAACAAGACATTGAGCCCATAATTAAAGTAATCTCTTTCCAGGCAGATGCTTCAGTTGGCTGTGTTATCACATGCTACAAATGGCATCTTGAGGCCCATAAAATGTGCAGCAAATGGCTTTGGCAAAGAGCAATGGCAATTTTTCATCCAATTTTGATCCACAGACATGTTAAGTACTATATTGCCAGGTTTGATGGAAAGCTGAAGCAACTACTGTGGTTGTTGGACAAAGCCTGGTAATAACCAAAATGGAAGAGCACTCCAGATTTTATTCTTGGTCAGAAATATTCTTACTAACCATCTCTCTCTGGGGTGTGGTGAGTATTCACCAGGCACTCTCCAGCAGAACCGTCTTTCCGACCAAACCCTAACAACTAGATGGAATAGGACTGAGAAACATTCACAATCTTTTAAGCTTGTTCAGATAACTCAAATGATCTATCCTGCTCAGTCTCTCCTTCTGACTCTCACAGACAGCCTCCCTGCAAGCTCCTGCCATTTCTTGTTCTTCTCTCTACCACCATCTCTTTTTATGAGTAGGACTTTGCAGTAAGTCTTTGCCTGGGGGTAAGCCTGTATTTCCATCCAGGTTTTATTTGCTGCTCCCAGACTCTCCAAGTATCCCTATTTTCCAGGGGCGTCCCTGATTTAGAGAAGCCATCACGGTCTCTGGTTTGATCATGGAATGGCCTGCTTTTTCTTGGGATGTCCCTGTTTTCATTGGAGAAATGTTGGAAGCTATGGCCTTATCCGACCCCTGAGCCGTCTGAAGGCAATCCTGTATAGGGAAGGCTATTTTTTTAAAAAAATGCTTAATGTTTAATTATGTTTTTACATATGTTGGAAGCTGCCCATCGTGGCTGGGGCAACCCAGTAAGATGTGTGGGGTATAAATAGTAAAATTATCATTATGGAATGGGGTTTCTCTATTTTCATTGGAGAAATTTTGGAGAGTATGTGATTCTGGATAGGGAAGTGCACCCTGGTGCTTGCAGCCTCACGCTCCTCCTCCTCCTCTGAATCACCTGTCAGAACAAAATAGCCATGGTTCAGCCAAGATCAGGACCCAGCTAACCCGCAAATAAGCAGATCATTCCCTGAACATGAGAGCTAGTGCCTCTATGTGTAACTTGCTAGGGGCGTTTTCTCTTTTGTTGAGATTAAAGTTACCATTCACTTACACTGCTAACGGTTTCAGATATTTGCAGAAGTCAGTCGGCCATCTATGCGGTATCATAAGGAAATGTTTACCATATTTTATCTTTGTTTAACATGTTGAGGCACTGGGGATGTTGTTCTTTGGCATGTGTAAGTTTCTGCTAACTAATTTGTTTAGAAAATTCCATAAACACTCATGTTGATAAGGCTCGGGTGAAATTTAGAAAGCACTTTTTTTTTTTTAGATTAGATTAAGGCCTTGGGTAGGAAATAGCCAACATTTGACCTCCAATTAGTAAGTTAATGGAAAAAATCTAGTCAAGCGTTGTTCATTTTAGTTTGTTTTTTAAAAAAAGAACAGAAATGATATAGTTTAATTATTCTCAAGATGTAGATACATTAAAAATAATACAATTGTTTGTCAACATTTTTTAAAGAGTGGCATTTAGACAGACCTTATCATCTGTTAAATTATTAGTGGGAACAAGAATTTTGTTACTGGTGGGAACAAGAATTTTATTACAGAAACAATAACTGCATAATGCTTACTTATTGAGTTGTTTTTTGACAGTCAGGGTTGATTAAAGCTAAATTCATCCTGTTATCAGCAGCAAATTATGAAAATTCCTAGATACTATGTCACAGAACAACACCCAAACAGTGTGGGGTTTTTCGTGTGTGTTATCTAGCTGACTGATATAAGCCAGGGGTGGATAACCTGCAGCAAGCATCCAATAAATTTCTGAAGAGCAGAGGGATCTTTTCTCTCTGACCTTAACCTTTAACCCTAAACACCACAGTGCAAATAATAATAATACATTTTATTTATATCCCGCCCTCCCCAGCCGAAGCCGGGCTCAGGGCGGCTAACAACACTAAAATAGTGCAGCATTCTAAAAACATTATAAAAATTAATTAAAATCAAAATTGATGGCAACCATAAACTAAAGTTCTGTAAAGATTGCCAAAGGAGGGAGTCAGGCTGCGCCCTGACCAAAGGCCTGGTGGAAAGGCAAGAGATAAACGCTATCTACTCTTTAAGAATAATAGACAGCATTTCCACCCACCATTACTCCAGCACTGGAGTGGGGAGGGATGGAAATGCTGCTTTTGTGTGTGCATTTCTGCAGTTCCGCAAGTGCTTGTGCATGAATAAGCATGTGTGAGTGTCTGTGAGTGTGCACTGATGTGTGTGAAAGGGAGGCAGGGAAGGAGGGAAACATACAGTGTGTTCCTACAGGTGTGCTTGTATACACGGTGAGTGTATGGGGGGGTGTAGGTCTGTATCTAGTGGTATACATGCATATATATATATATATATATATATATATATATATATATAGCAGCAGTAACTGAGGGCTTCCCTAAGGGGGAGAGCTGTTATAACTGCTCAACAGCTGAAATAAATAATACAAATAGTTCATCTTCACTTCTAAAGCTGGCACCACAGACTTGCACAACCAGCATTGCTTTAACATCAGCAGGGAGCTTTTAATTCACAGGAAAATTTACAGCATCCTATATGACAGAGATAAACTGTGCATGCGTACTATATATCAAAGTGGTGAACTGCACAAGAAGTGCAATAAAACAGGTAGTTGAAGCTGAAGCAAGGAAGACGGGGGTGTCACATGCACTCCTTGCCTGGGGTGCTATTTGGTTTAAGGCTGTCCTGGTAGTTCGTAAGACTGGGCTATAAGAATTTTTTTAATTTTTTAATTTTTAATTATTTTTTTATTGATTTTCATTATAACAAACATCTTATGACAATAAACATTTAAAGGGATCTAGGAAATTATCAGTTTACATTTGCAACATAATTCACTTAAATTCTCCTGTACAAACCTGCATTATCTGTTGCATCTTATTTTTTGCTTCTACGGTAAGGCTTCTAGTATCAATCACACTACCGTTGCTGCACTGATCTGCCAACAAGCACAGGGTTCTAAGAAGTTGTAAGCTTCAAAGCCAGCCAAACAAAGCTATTTTGCTTCTGAACTCACAAGAGTCCATGGTCAAAACAAAAAAAATTTTTTCTTTCCAGTAGCACCTTAAAGACCAACTAAGTTAGTTCTTGGTATGAGCTTTCGTGTGCATGCACACTTCGTCAGATACACTGTCCATGGGTTACCTGCTAGATTCTGCCCAAGCTTTCCCCAGACTCATCAGACACCTCTCTCTTTCTGACACATCCCACCTAAGTTGGTGGGATAAGTTTGCCTGGTTCCTGTTGGGTTTCCATTCTGGCACTATTGCCTAGACTCGCCCTCAGAGGAGGGTGATCTTTCACCTCTACACTGTGAAGCATTCAAAAACAATCCATGATACATCTATGGATGTGCTCCGGGTATTTTTGGAAATGAATGGGTACTTCATTGAAGGATGTCAAGGTTTATGTTTTTAGTTTTTACTCTGAAATATATTTCAGGGTTATATTTCAGTGTGCTATAAGCTAATGATGGCACATACAAAGCAACATGTACGTGTCTAAAGGGAGAAGAAGAGATAAAACAAAATTCATTTTTTAAAAAAATTATTATTCAGATGAGCATGTGATAAAGAACAGTTTCTTTAAAAGGAATTTATTATTAGATACTGCTAGTAGGAACTGATCTAATTCCATTCTCTTTTTATGAAAAACATGACTGGATCCTACACAGAAACACTCTGAACATCTTCCAACTACCCAAAGGCTACTAATAAAACCAACCTCCTGCTACTATGCATGACAGATGATTTAGAACTGTAGCTGCACAAAGGAAAGAAACTTCAGCATGGGTTTCACTCTGGCATCATATGATCAAAGAAAATGGTGTTATCCTTCATGATGATTGGATGCATGCGGCAGCCACAGAGATGGGGCCCGTGTTTTGAGTCCAAATGACTTTTGGGCATTGAAATAAAATATTTTAAAACTTGCAAACACAGTCACTCATTCTGGCTGCAATCAATGTGTGCTTGTTGTCTGGAATGCTTGGCTCTACACTTCTTGAGGGGGGTCAGTGCCAAACAGTGGCTCCCCCCTCCCTGCTTCTTGCAGCAGATTCTTAAACCAGCTGGTTAATTCACTATTGTTCTGAATGAATACAGAAATATGCAATTTTCTCTCTATGTATGATTTTTTTCAAATGGCTGCAAATATTCTTAAAATGTTTATTGATACGAACATGACTTTGGCAATCTCTTATGTAACGCTGTAACATACCCTCCAACATTCCTCAGATGAAAACAGGGACAAATCTCATTCTCCCACAAGTGACCCTCCACAACCCCCTATTCACCCCCCAGAGCATTTTCTATCAGAAGAAGGGAGAGTATATATTATTCTTCAGTAGATTTACAAAAAGAAAAAACACACACCAATAAATAAAATTTAGAAAGGGGCAAGATTAGACAAGGATGCACAAATAATTTTTCTGCTCCCCCTTTCTTCCCACCCAGGGCAGCCCAGGAATTAGGTGCACAACCTGTTCTGTGAGAGGTTGCGCTACCGCTGAAGGAACAGTTTGTAATCTGGGAGTTCTCCTGGATTCCAACCTATCACTGCCAGCTCAATAGAGAAGATATGATGTTCAGGCAAATAAGAGCTCGACCATGTCTGATATGTGAGATATTAAGCGCAGTACATCAGTCTTTACATAATTCTCCAATGGGATATTCACCTTGCTATTTTTAACAAACTGAAGAGACATTCTAGCTCAGTGGTTTACCACGAAAATGTGGTGTGTTCAGACAGCATGTCACTTTTCTGCCACAGTCAAAAGTATCTAAACAGACCATGTAATCTTGCTGGATGTTTCTATAAATGTTTTAAGCCTCTCTATTTGCATTACATATTGTTTGCACAGATATATCTGTAGGCACAGTTGTCCTCCACCAGAAACAATCTGAGACACAGACACGTAAATTACATATCTGGAAGAGAGTATCTGAAATCCTCAAAAAAACATGTTAGCAACACGAGGACTCTATTATTGGAAAGTTACTGTGACATGATCAAATTGGTAATGAATACTTGGTTTTCCCCTTTCCCTCCCCAAGATCTGACTAGACTGTGGCTCTTGTGCACACGGGTTCATTGCAGGTTTGCAAGCCAATGTTACAGACATTTCCTACCATTCTATATTAACATCCCTGGCACACAAAAATAGTATAATTCAGCTAAGCAGTTAAATTGTATTTCAACAAGGAAGTTAAGCATGTGCTTAGCACTCCCACACTCTCCCACTGAAATATATACAGTATGAGATGCGGAAAACAACCGCATGTTTTCATGGAAAAATTACCCTTGCTGATTTTTATGTATTTTTTTAATTTAAAAGAATTTGTACTGTATACCACTTTTTTTATTTCAAAACAACCACCATCATCCAAAGTGGTTCATCCAGTCATAAAATGAAAATACGATAAAAACAAATAAATAGAACAATACTATACCTACCCCATAAATTCAGCCTTAAAAGCAATTTTAAACGTTCAGAAGGTATCAGAGACTGTACCTCTTGTTGTGAGATGGTCTTGCATGATACGTACATTTTAAAATAAACAAAACAGAGATGGATGTCCTATGCTTGACACCAATTTGGCACCTTTTGCTTTCATTATATATAATTTGCATGCCACAGTGGAGGCCTAGGTGCCCTGCAGTGGCTCTGGGATGCATAAATTCAGATACAAAGCTTGCAGACTGCTGCCCTACCTTCAGAGAACACTTTCTGAATCAGCTTGTCAGATGAGGAAAGCAACTGTTCTTTTTATTTATTCTCTCAACAGTTTCTGTGGAGCTGAATCCTTAAAGTGTCATAGAGAATTCAAAGCATAGGGCATAGCATAAGCCCACTTCGTTCGGAGCACTAGCTGGGCCTTATCATTTGTCCCATACAACCTGTGAGTGTGTCCTTAGAACACCTCATGGCTGTGCATTGTAAGGAGGAACAGCTGTGATGTCCAAGATTTCTTTCCGAGAAACCTATCTGCTTATTAGTAAACATCTCAATGAGAAGCTCATAGAAAGCTTCTTAGAAATGCCTAGATTCCCCAGAACACAGAACACAGAAATTAGAGATACTGGGAAAGATCCTATCAGTTAAGGGTAAATTGTTCTTAGTATTTATGAGCTTTCTTAGGAAATTATGATGGGGGGCTGGAACACCTAATATGTTTTCCAAGTTCTCTCCTGGTTAACAAGGTTTTTAGTTTTGCTTTTAGTTTTATTGTTGTAAAAAGCACCTATAGTGATTTTTTTATGTTATATAAACATATATATCATCAGTACATCCTTCAGACTTTTTTTTTAATTAAAAAAAGTGTAATAACAATTACACTGAAGCTGGTTTATTCCAACAAGCCACAGTTACATTAACTACAGTTTAGGGCAAGGCCTGCTCAAAACAATGTGCCTGTCACTTCTGGAGGAGGGTGGCATCAAATGGCCACCCCCTCTGGAGCCCCAGATGAGTAGGTATTTTGCAATGGGTGGGGAAAATAGAACTAAATTCATGGTTCCTTTTTTGGGGTAGCAACTGCACATCTTAGCACTATCCTCCTTTTAACATTTTTATAGTAGCTGGGATTGTCTTTAGCACAGGTCTGGTCAGTGTAAAATAAAGGCTTGGCATTTAGTGATTATCGGGCAATTTAGGATTAATAGAATGGTTAAAAAAAGCACTGCACAGCCATAACCTATGAACTTTTCTCAAGCAAAAAGCGGTTTAATTAATGTTCCTTGGCTCAAGTTGAGCATCAAAAAGCATGGTTATCAGCTAATGAAGCATATGCTGTTTAGAGAGACTCTAAGGATAAATGTCAGCCATTCATCTTTATTTTTTATCATTTATGCTGAAGTTTTCTAATAGTTTTTCTTAATAGCAGGCAGGCCCAATGATGAAATCCAGGGTATGGCCATGGTATTTGAAAGCTGTTATCTTCTTATAGCTCTCAAGGACAGTTTGGTAGCTTCTGTTCAGTTCTCAAGGAATAAACATCAGCATTACAAAATACTGGGAACTAATTAGCAGACCTGTGATCTGTGTCAGTGGAGAGGTTGGAGATGAATTAACATGAAGAGTGAGCTAAGACTAAGCAGAGTCATTCTCGTCCCAGTATCAGTTATAG
This sequence comes from Podarcis filfolensis, assembly GCF_964270895.1. Classification (NCBI taxonomy): domain Eukaryota; kingdom Metazoa; phylum Chordata; class Lepidosauria; order Squamata; family Lacertidae; genus Podarcis; species Podarcis filfolensis. The sequence goes on from NC_139612.1 coordinate 6,549,265, forward strand.
GGAGGCTTATTTTCCAGTCTCATTTGATAAACATGACTCTCAACTTTCCCAGATGCTAATTCACTCTATGCTGAACACTTTTTTACACATGATGCTAACCTTAACTGTTTACGGCATGGTGGGATTTTTTTAAACCAGGGATGGCTGTAGGATTCCTTCAAAATACACTCAAATGGCACAAGTGAAATGTTACACAGAAACACATGTAACAAAACTCTGATGGCAGCTTCTGTTAGGAACAAGTAGCTTCAGGAAGGCGTAACTGGAAGTGCCTTGGATGGCACAGCTGCAGATGGAAAAGAGTGAGGGGATGAAAGGTTGACTCTTCCCCAACTCTAAACTGCCCCCTTCTGATGTTCATTTTTCCTGAACAGAAGTGGCCATTGAAGGGGTGTATAATGCAGGGATGTGGAACTCACTTCCCTCCAGATGATGCTTGATTCCAACTCCCACCAGCATGGCCAATTTGGAGCCCAACAACATGGAGGGCCGCAGATTTCCTAACCCTGATGTAACATGTATTTCTGTCCATGATGTATGCTGAATAGTAAATAAAACATAGGAGAAAATGGTACTAACTGGAAATCAAAAGATGAAAACAGGGTTTCCTCCTTCTCTCTCACATGCTTCAACATGCTTTTGAAGTTAGTTGTAGTTTTTCTAATGTCCCAATCCAGCTAGGGATTGCAATTCCACTGAGGCAGTGTATATCCCTGGCTGGATGAGGAATCACTAGCAAATATGGGTGAGTTATAATTGCTTCTGCATAGTGTTTGCCACTGCTGAGATCTGTGCTGAATAAAATGCGGCCCTAGTTCTAGTACTTTTGTCTTCTTCACCTACTTTGGCCACAAATGTTTTACTGGATGAATGTTCGCTGTCCAGTTTGGCCTAAGAGTTTAAATCTTATCAGTATCATTAATATTATGAGAAGTTAAGCTTGTCTGTGGTGGCTAACACATAGGTATATTCTGTTTAAGAGGAACATTTCCCCTCCACTAATGCTCTGTGTTTGCACATAATGTGGTTTTATTGTCAGTGCAGTTAGTTACATAAAATTCTCTGGCTATTCCATAAGAACAGAGTGTATTGTTTATTGTCTAATGAAGGAAGGTGTTATGCTTTAAAAAAATTATAAAAAATAAACCTATCAGCAACCATTATTTCACCACCTGGGTTACAAGCTCCCTGACAATGCACCTGTTTCTTTTTGTTCTTCAATAACAGAATAAATGTGCATATATTTATATTTGCATGCTATGTACGGTATGGGAAAGGGAAATGCCCTCACTACAGCAGCAAAATGAATTTTGACAAGCATAATGGATGGCACTATACAGAGTGAAAGAGGCCTCACAACAATCTCCCCCAACTGCTGTGATTTTTGGCCATGTAATTATGGCACAATCAGTCTATCACTGAGGCAGACTGGAAATGTCCACTTTCAGCTATGTTGTAGGCATGCTAGTTCCTTTGGAAATCACCTTGGAAACTGGACCTGCATGGTATGCAGAAATGGAGAAACTTACTGGAAGAATAAGAAATCAAGAAGAGAGACTTTTTAACTTAGAATGGGGAAGATTTAAGGATTATCTGAAGAACTATCATAAACAAATGCTAGCAGGATTGAATTACAAATGAGCAGTAAAATAATTAAAATTGAGTATAAAGGACAAATAATAAATAGATTTAAATTGGATATGCAGTGGTAAAATATATGACAAGCGACCGCAGAAAGAGGAGAGTGGGGTCTATAATAATATTTGGTATCTTAAATTGGATGTGTAAATTTGTATCGTTATAAGTTTATAAAATGAGAAAATGATTTTTTTAAAAAAAAACAACAGCAACCTGGGCCTGCATGAGTGAAGACAGTATTGTTTCTAGAGCACGTATTGAAGTAAACACAAACTTCTTATTTTACACAGTGGTACACTGTGATATCATTTAGCATATACAGGTCTCTGTCATATAGCATAATGTAACAGAACCAAGTAAGTATTCATATATCTTAAAACACACCCACCCACCCAATGAAGAGCAGAATATGTTGTCATCCCCCCATCCCACATAAGCCAGGTCACTCAAAAGATAAGAATTGCTATCTGTAGATTTGATGATCCAAGTCTTGCAAGCTGGAGAGGATCAAAACAAAGTTGTCAGCTGATAAAACATGGAGTACAGCAATATAAAGGGAGTGAAATCTTGTCATTTTATAGAGGTGAGGAGGAAATCTCCTATGCTAGTGTAATCTAGTGGTCAAGAGAATGAGCTGAAGTCCTTTTTTCATTATTGAGTTCAACCATAAACTCAAGCAAGCCACCATTTCTCTGCAATGGCAAGATAATAGTGTTGGGTTACCTTAGTGTGAATAGATGCATTAAGTCAATGGGAGTTTAGTGGGATCACACCTTTATTCTTGTGCATAAAACTTAGGGACGTCCAATATACTGGAGGGTTCCAAACATAGAAGGGAGCTGCAGTAGTGACTCTGTGTTGCTCTTGAATTCAATGAAACAGTTTTTAAGTTCCTTGCATGATTTGGCATCCACCACAACTCACTTGCAGATTGGCATTGTGCCAGTGTGTAATAGGCTGTTGACAAAGCCTTTCTGGAGCAAGTGTTCATGTGTGTTTTACACTGGCATGGATACCAGAAACAGAATGCAATTCCCATAATGAGGTCTCTGCCAGTGGAAAATCCAAGTTTAGGATTCAAAGCACCAACTTCATAACACACTGAAGACTGGACTGACAACAAGAATTGTCAACTGCATCATTTATCCCAGGGATGACTAACTCTCAGTGTGGGGGCCTCATCCAGTTTCCCCAAGCAAATTGTTCTGGTCCTCCAAGTCTCCACAAATTTTGGTAACAGCGGCAGAAATAAAACAACAACAATGTAGAGATAGTAGACAGCGGACAGCAGACATCAGCATCCTGACAGAGATGCAAATTGCCCTGTCAAATCAGTCATTTGACAAATGGACCTACTCAGCTGATCTGCATGGGAGACCTGAAGAGGGGTGAGGGTGAGACGGTGCAACGTTGCTTTCTCACCCTGGCGCCGTTGGGCCAGCTCTCAATTAAATTTAGTGCGGCCACTTCACTGTACACCAATTACACGAATTTCTACAATTTACCCCAGATTATCTAATGGGGGACTTGTGTGAGAGTCTAAGGCAGGAGTTGATCAAACAAACACGAAAATTTTATTAAACAAAGGTAGTTTTTGACACAAAGTGGGTCAGGAAACGAGTTCTTTCAGGTAGAATTAAACTTAGTTACTTTAACTATAAGATGTCTCAGGCTTAAACACAATATTATAGGTACAACTCTTCTTAAACTTCAGTAACTAAACATCAGTCGGCACACTTCAGGTAGATAAATATTCAGGTTTCCAGAAAAGATGGTAAAATGTTCAAATCAGTGTCTGTCACTTAGATAATACAATACTTTCAACACTATACTGCTTCCTTCACAGCTTAATCCTTTGGTTCATGAGGGGCATTTTTCCTCAGCAGTGGCGTAGTGTGGGTTGTCAGAACCCGGGGCAAGGCAAGTAATTTGCACCCCTAACCCGTGGATTTGCGCCCCCTAACCCGTGGATTTGCGCACCCTAACCCTAACCCCCAGATGTTGCGCCCGGTGCAGCCGGCCCCCCTGCACCCCCCACGCTACGCCACTGTTCCTCAGTTACCCCCTGTCTTAACAATCCCACACCTGAGGTATTATAAATGGTATTACAGACCCAGGGGATCCCCTCTCCCCTTGTTACTGGGTTGGGAGTCTTAAGTACCTAGAAGAATTCTCCGTTCCTGGCTAGACTGACACCCAGGGAGACACTGGATCTGTCTCTTCTGGCTCAGATTCAGCCCTCCCAGAACACTCCTGTCTGGATACCTTCCCCAGACCCTCAGCCTGGTCTCCATATCCCAGCTGCGAGGCTTTGTCCTCTCCCTATGGATAGTCTCCTCAGTGAGTATCTCCTTTTCCCCTCAGAACCCCTTCACCCTCTCTCCCAACCTGAAACCTGTCTAACCTCTCCAAACCAATCATTTCCCTCCCCCGGAACTTTGGCCAATCAGACGCTGTTGCCAGTCAACCGTTTGCTGGCAGGAAAAAAAACACTTGGTGACCCAAACTGCCCAGCAAACAAACTTTTCTGTCACAGAGGGTTGTGTATAAGTCTGCTAATGTGTGCATGCAAGTGTGCGGGGGTGGGGTGGCAGAGAATGAGACTGAGGCCCACCTGTACTCTGGTTTCTCTTCAGATCGTATAAATCTTTCACCTTTTACCTGTTTTTTTGCAGAACGAAGCTACAAATTGAATTCAGTTGACCAGGACAAAATTCAGTTTGCAGTTTCATTCTATACACTGGGCTGGCTGAGAAATGTATACATTGGTCCACACAGCCTCACAGACGCATAAAAGAAGCATCATCTTACTCAGTGTGTTTACAGATATATCTCTGCCAATTCCTGGCAACAATTCAAGCAGTGTGGCAGTACATTGTTTAGCCACTGCACTCAAATTTTCACTTGGCAGCAATTGGTGCGCTAGGTCAGATCACTTCCTTTATTTGGCTTTACATAGAGCTATTTATGAGTGTTTGAACTATCTCCAAGACTGTACTAAAACTGTCATGAGCTTCCTCTGTAAGCCAAGAAAGTTACCACCCCAAGCATTATTAAATTATAAATATAACTAATAAAGGTAGCTTGTTGAGCAACAATTGATACTAGAGCAAATCTGACCATTCTCCATGCAACTGCTTAAAAATGTGAACATTAACCACCCATCATAGACAAAACACAGGCAATCTGCCTCTTGATTTGTAAGACTGGTAGTTTGGCTTTTTTACCAATACCAAATATTCACTGGAGATAAATCTTTCCACATATGTTGAGATTCATGGTTGAAACAATTACATGCATTTTACTTCCTGTAGCCATGCTACAAAGAACCTTAGCATTATCAGCAACAGTATCTTGACACTTACATAAAATTTACACAGCCTGTTCCTGCAGGTGGGGCAATCCAAACAAAACTGAGATTTGTTGTCGGTAGATGGCTTACGTGAGATGCAACCACACTGCACATGAATTGATTTCCAAACTGGTGATCAGACATTATTCCTACAAGAAAGACAGAAAGTAAAGATGAAACACAGATGCAATTAAACACAAATATTCATTGCATTGCTTCAGAAATGTTAAGTAAAAAAATTATAGCAAAGAATATTCAGTTGGTGTATCAATAGCAAATGCCATATTCCACTATTTTAAAGCTTTTTGGACTTGAACCTAACCTAACCTTTCCATCTGAATGTCAATCAAATTAATCGCTATGCTTTCCTATCTGTAATGTGACCTCAAAGCAGTTCCTTCCTCAGAATGACATTATGCTCAGTAATGGACAGGAAAGATTGCTTCAACTCTCTTCAAATAGTACACTGAATAGCTATGTCCATCTTTCCTTCCAATTTATTTCTTTAGTTCTTTAAAAGGTGAGTATATTCCACCTTTCCACAAATTACTGACTTTTAAGTGATTGTGGACCCAGACTCTCCTGGCTCCTCCTCTAGATTCATACTGTCATAGAGATGGTTGGAAAAAACTCAAATGCCATTTTGTTCAGCCTACCAATTGACACAATGCAATCAGGATTGTGGAATCAGGCCTGATAACCATGCCAGCCAGCTTCAGGCTGGTGCAGTGATTGGGTCTGGATTAGGTCTGACGCCACCATGTGACAGCAGTGAGTCTGGCTCGGGGTCAGAATTCTTCACGTTGGGTGTTCCTGCTGACTTCTGCCAGTGGGGAAACTGCCAGCAAACATTGTGCCCATTTGCATGTTTTGTGGCCAGCAGGAGGCTGGCTGGCTCAGCCAGCAGAGCTGAGCAGAAGGATACTTCCACTCCGTTCAAATCCTCCACAGCATGGCCTCGGCGGCAGATACCTCAGTTGGTTAGAGCGTGGTGTTGATAACACCAAGGTTGTGGGTTCAATCCCCGTATGAACCACCTGCATATTCCTTACCTTGCAGGGGGTTAGACTAGAAGACCGTCTGGGGTCCCTTTCAACTCTACTCAACTTCTAGGAGTCTATGATTCAATAGGTTAGAAGCTTAACAATGTATGCATATGCATATTTATACATACTGCTATTTGCTGGGAGGGGGCGGTCTCCCATATGTTGTATGGAGTTTCCCCATCTCTTTTCTATGGTATATGCATATTTTTCAACTTAACAGCTGAGGAATAAGTTTAGTTAATACTAATACTAATAAGTATAAAGAATAATTTACTCCAAGTTAAGTCCCTTGTTTTCAAAGGGGCTTACTCCCAAGTAAATGCACTTAGGATTGCGTCTAAACTGATATAAACAGTTCCAATAAAATGAAGAAGAATCCACATTTTCCTTCTAGCCACATGCTTGTCTTGTGAATAAAACCAGCTTTCTCTTCCCCACCAAGAAGACTTCTCAGTAACACAGCTGATCAGGCAGCTATGTTACACTATACTCTGCAATGGGGTACATGGGAAGGCATACACAGAAAATAAGTAATTATATTGCATTTCTCAAAACAATCCCAGTGAGTGATAAGATATGCCAGAGGCAGAACTTGCTTTTGAAAACTAATGTGCTTATCTATTACTTAAAAGTGAATAGAACATTCACATAATTTGTGTTAAGGGCTGGTAGGTATGGCAGTGAGTCTGAGAGACCAACAACTGTGCAAATCCGTAGAAAAACATAAAACAAAGCAGCTTTTCCGTGCATCTAGGTCACCAGGGAGTATATCCAAGGTCTGCAGCAACTAAGCATCACTAAATCATATGCTACTTCAATGTGAAGAAGAACCTCTCTGAACTCCCTTTCCCTCGAGTTTTACTGTGTGTGCTCATTGTGTTGAAATAATTTATATGCTACACTACCCAGTTAGGTCTGTCTCCACCGTATATTACTTTGCTGTGAAGCTATTAGGGTTACTGGCTATATATCATGCCTGATCCAAACCCACAAAAAGAAATTGAATGAAAAGCTTAGCCATATGACAGTACGTAACATACTCTGTTCTCCTGAATTCATTATATATATATATATATATATATATATATATATATATATATCGGCTACATAACTTAGACCAAGTCAAGGCCACTGCAGCATCTGAAACGCTCTGGTCACATATCTATGGCCCCAACACTGTCAAAGAAACACAGGTAAGGATGGCTATTTCTGGTCCATTTCCATCTTGTATGCGCCTATTCATAAATCCAGCCTGTCATGTTTTGTATTAACCTGCAGATTTTTTAAAAAATAACTGCATGGAAATTTGTATTTTAATACTTATTTAAATACTAATATAATCACAATTTTATCTCATGGCTGGACTGGTAAATGGTACTACAACAACAACAACAACAGTTTATTACGGTCGTAGACCAGCATAAGGTAGATGGTATAAAATATTGGTTTGCAAAGCAGGATCAAACCACAGTTTCCAGTCTTGGTGTGTAGCCATTCCTTAAACCATAATTCCATGGTTTGGGAGTAACAGGAAACTGTGGCTTAAGAACCCCTGGAAGAAATAAATGAGAGGGAGTAGGGAGTTAATGGGACAAATGTCCTGCTGGGAAGCAGAGAGAAAGCAGAAATGAATGTGTGAGTTTTTCTTTTGAGAACCAAATTCTGTTCCTTTGATAGGTTACTATTTGAGTGATTTACTGACCACCCAGTTTTAAATTGATTAATTTATCCAACTGTTAGAGATCCACGAGTCATCCTTGTGTATTTAAAGTAGCTAAGACCTTATGTGGCAACATGAAACAGCAGCAGTTATATCCCATATAACAAATTGGTGCATTAGGAAATATCAATATTTCATTGCTGTGAGTGTTACTCTTTTTTACCTGTTTAAAGATGAGAATAATGCATGGAATGATTCTGCAACCAACTCTCCTTTGATAATCCCATTAAAGTCAGTGGAACTACTCAATTAACAACCACCTACTGGCATTTCAAATGAAGGCCTAAGTGTACTACACTCATATCTAACATACAGCTGCTGATTGATTTTTTTCTGGGTGATTACATTCTGCTTCACAGGAAAAAACATCCATCTAGTTTGATAGAATGGAAGAGACTTCTAAAACACTTGCTGGCTTTTGCAATCAATTAGGGGTCAGCAAGGCTTGATAAATTATTAAACATCGCAAAGGGAGCGCATACTGACAATTCTGGAAGGTTTTTTTTCTTACTCAGTGGGTTAAGTTAGCTTTAGCTTACTTCAAGCACTGAAATTATTTTATAGATGATATCAATTATTTTGAAAATAACAATCTTACAACATAACAAGGAGCTAGAGAAGGTATTCACCCTGACACTAAAAGAGACTTCTATGCATTTAAATAAAAATAAAAATATTAATTTTGGAATATAGTTTAAATTGGGATGTTAGTAAATTCCTACAATCTCTTAGCATTTAGGGGGAAATAATTATATTGAAGTTGGTAATTAGATTCATTTGGTCACATCCACTCCTTATTTAAGCACCAGATCTGTGTACATAAGACACAAGAGCCACTTCACAGCTTTGATATCTTGTCTGTATAAAGAAGACAGCAAGTTCATGTAGCTTGTGTTCTGTGTTTGCAGGAGAGAGAAATAAATATGTTAGTACCAACACCCTAAAGTTGGCCCTGAATCAAATTGGCAGCCGTGCAAACTTTGCAAGCAAGGCGTTATATGCTGGTGATAGTTCACCCCCCCCCCAAAAAAAGAACCTAGCTTCTGCATTCTGCAACACCTTCAGCCTCTGGATCAAGCCCAAGGGTGGCCCCACATAGAGCGCACTACAATAATCCAGTTGTGAGGATAAGAAACTTTCACTTTCATTTACAATTAGCATTATCTCCAAACCCAAACTATGCTTAATCTTAAATATAACTTATTGAAACAAGCCACAAACCCTTGGTTTGAAGCTGGCTTCGCTCAGTAAACTGTAATTATGACTAAGACAGTTTGCCTGGATTTGACATAACCCTAAGCTGCAGTTAGTTAAAAACAGAAGAAACCGCTTCTGATCTCCTTCTCAGGGCCAGGTCAGAGGAGGAGGAGATGATAGGAGAACTCCAAGGCTCATGCACACACTGGCGGAGGAACGGGGGTGCAGAGGGAGTGGATGCGCCCGGCACCACTTTTCCGGTAGGGTGCCATCGTGGTGCCCCCCCTGGACACGCGCAGTGCACCCCCCCAAACACATGGCAGATGCCACACCCCCACAAGCGGCGCATCATGCCCCCAGAATGCCGCCACGCCCTCATGGGCGGTGTACCACGTCCCCAGGATGCATGTCACGCCCCCCCCCCCCGAGGCGCACATCATGCCCCCCAAGGGGGGCACCAGCCACATCCCCACCTGCTCTAAGCCCCCGGTAGTGGAGCATGAAGCTTCACCACTGCATGCACAGCCTTACAACTGTACATATCCTACACATTTAGGCTGTAGCCTGATCTTCATAATGACTATACTGTATGTAGGTTGGGGCAGGGACCTACAGTTCCCCCTGCCCTCTGGCATGTCCACTGAAGTGCCCACATTGTAGCAATACAGTACTAAGATTGCAAATGAGCCAGAAAGACTAGATCAGAAGGGACAAGCTTTGGTTAGTAGCACGCTGCCGCCAGGCTATACAGTGGTACCTCAGGTTAAATACTTAATTCGTTCCGGAGGTCCATTCTTAACCTGAAACTGTTCTTAACCTGAAGCACCACTTTAGCTAATGGGGCCTCTTGCTGACGCTGTGCCGCCGGAGCACAATTTCTGTTCTCATCCTGAAGCAAAGTTCTTAACCCGAGGTAATATTTCTGGGTTAGCGGAGTCTGTAACTGAAGTGTATGTAACCTGAGGTACTACTGTATACAAAACTGCAACCAGTCAGATCTCCTTAGCTTCTTTTCACTGCTGGTGTCACTCAGAACTGAGTCCCACCCCCCACCCACCCCGAATACAGCCAGTTCTAAATCACTTTAGTTCCTCTTCACATTGCACACATGAGGAGTTATCTCTGTTAAGTAAGCCAAGAAATGTAAAGTCTAAACTAGTTTTCTGTTAGATATTACTATGTTCAATATTATTACAGGGTGGCTAAAAAAGGCTGGTACTCTACAATGCTCATGGACTATCTTTTATTCAAAAGACACAGTTGCATCTAGCCAACAGTATATGGATTTACTCCTCCCCCCTCCTCCTCTAATCGTTTTAAATGACCCGAATTTGATGGGTAGTTAATTAACATTTTCTAAGAAAGCCTTTTGTCAGAATCCACTAGAGATGTATTTTCATCTTGGGGATTTATGAGTTCAAGCTGACATGAGTTACGCATATGCAAATGAGAGCCCACTGGGAGGAGAATATAGCCTTTCATTTGCATAATTCCCCAAGACATTGAATGAGATTCCTTGTACAATTTATTAAGCATGTGTATTTGTAAAAAGGGAGGTCAGAAATGGATGCCAATGCCCGATGCACCGACTATTAAGAACGTTCACTGACAATTGGAAAGATGCTAGAGAACAAAATGATAGTTAAGTATACAAAGGCAAAGAAGTTTAGTAAATGGGGATAAGGAGTAAATACATGCAAAAATGCTAACATTAGGCAGTTACTGGAAATATTATAAAAGGGAAAATGAAATAACTTTTCAGATAATCTACTTATGTTCAAGGCCAAGTGAGATTTATCCATTCACTGTGCATGCCTACAGCACCTAGTATTAAATACCAGTTTTCTGTGCAGAAAAATAGCACTGATAGAGAAACTTTTTCATATGAATGGAAAAGATAATCTTTACACGGCAATGCATTTTATTTCAGAAAATAGTTTTCTTAACCTTTATTCCACTCTTGTTCTTCTTTACAATTTCTATAAGTGGATTCTAAACCTGTCATCAAATCTAAATCGCCACCAAAAAGAAATAGGAACCACGGATGTATTGGCTCACAAAATACCCACTATGCACTGCAAACTTTGCTTTCATTTTAGATTTTCAATTTCAAACACTGCTCTAGCGGCAGCTTAAACACATCCATTTATTCCAGTGAGGACTTCCTCTTCTCTGATGGCAAATTAGTTCATTGCTAGCCATAGGCCTGTGAACAGGGACTCTCTTTCTGTCTTCAGCACTGCCTGAGTCGGTGTATAAAAGCTGTCTTATTCTGCCATTAATGGCTAGATAAATACTGCAATTTGGTGGTTTCTTCATGCTAGGTTGCAGTGAATGAGTTATCACCATCTTCTTTGGGGAAACACAGTGGCGTAGCGTGGGTTGTCAGCACCCGGGGCAAGGCAAGTAATTTGCGCCCCCTAACCCGTGGATTTTAGCACTTGAGTCTCTTCCACTAGATTAGTTAAAGAAACCCTTACCCCCTAAGCACATGTATTGTTTGCAGTGAGAGAGAGTGAGTGAGCCAGGTAGGGGCAGAGAGCTGCGAGTGCGAGCCCCCCCCCAGATGTTGCGCCCGGTGCGGCCGGCCCCCCCTGCACCCCCCACGCTACGCCACCGGGGAAACAAACTGAGCAGAACCTACTTCGCCAGCCAATGTTACATTTTTGAACCATATGCAACGCTGAATAAACTTTAGAAATTGTAGCTGAAACAAACAAAATTAATGTATTATAGCCTAGACGAGGCATCAAGAGGGTAAGGAGTAGCAAGAATGATACAGAGCCACAGTACTGTTTTGCTTCCTTTTCCTAGGTAGGTGGCAAGCATTTGCAGACCCCAGCAGGCCGGTGATTACCAGTGGTACTCGGGGCGGGGGTTAACAATGTAAATACAGTAAAAAAGGCATGACACCAGCGTGGAATCAAAATGGCTACAACTTTATTAGTTACAGATGTAGATTGGATTTGGCGTAGGCATTGGGTATGTGTCCTGAATCAGCCAACCCAATTGCTGACTGATATATCCATTAAGGTCAGTCCTGGTGAGAGGATGTCCTCCATTGACGCAGATCTAACAGGGAAATCCCACCAGGATGCCAGAAGACAGCCCTGTATCGGGAAGTTTTTAATGTTTGATGTTTTAGTATGTTTTATATATGCTTGTAAGCCATCCAGAGTGGCTGGGGAAACCCAGATGGTCGGGGTTTAAATAATAGCATTATCATTATCATTATTATTACAGTGGTACCTCGGGTTACAAACGCTTCGGGTTACAAACTCCGCTTACCCGGAAGTAGTACCTCGGGTTGAGAACTTTGCCCCAGGATGAGAATGGAAATCATGAGGCGGCAGCAGGAGGCCCCATTAGTGAAAATGCGCCTCAGGTTAAGAATGGTTTCGGGTTAAGAATGGACCTCAGGAATGAATTGAGTTCATAACCTGAGGTACCACTGTATTATTAGTGCTTTTTTCTAAAAAAAAATGTTTAGAGTTACTCTCATTTTGACTTAAGAAAATCACAATTTTATAGTTCAAATGGGGGGGGATAAATACAGTAAATGGACAAAAGTATAAAGATTCACAAAATATTTAGGGGTATACGTCCCCCCGCGTCCCCCCAGAAAAAAACATTGTTGTTGTTGTTGTTGTTATTCAATGATGTTCTGTTGCCTGGCAGCCCTTCTCTGGGCTTTTGGACAGACCCCACCCTTGGACCCCTTTACTGGGGTACTCTGAGTTAATCCTAGAATTCTGGGGTTGGGACACTCATTCACCCCCAAGTTCTTGACTAAGGGTCCAACCCAATGCCTTTTCCCACCAAAGTTGTGACAGTTGCTAAGAGGAAGGCACGCCTACCCACACCCCGGAAAAAAAGGCTCAATATGTCTGCAGGCAAATTCCTTCCTCGCCCCACATAACAGTGGCTGAATAATTCCGCAGCAAGGCCCTATACATGCCCTGCTCATTATGACCCACTAGCAGACCAGACTGAAGACTGGCCCAGCCAGGTTCACAGGTGAGGCACCCCCACTGTTCTAGGCCTCTGAGTGGCCCATTAAAATTTTTAACAATCCTGCTAGCCCCCACAGCTAGCCAAGGTCAGTGCTGACGTCAGCCAGCCATGCAGGGTGACTGCTTAAATCCTTGGCTCCTCAGAAGCCATGCTGGGCTGCAACTGCAGCCACCATCCGAGTTATGGCAAGGGGTCTCTCTAGGGCACATTCCCTTCAAAGATGCTGCATTGGTGCCCTACAGTATCTCTATGAAGAACCTTCTCTACAAGTTTACAAATTGAAACTGAGAGCTGATTCATGCAAGCAGACAAAACACATACCAAAATCGTTCCAGGCTGTACCACCTCAGACTACAAGTGGAAAACTACATGTCTGGATAGTTAATTCCCGTAAAATCAAAACAAAAATAAAACACCTCCCTGTCTGTGGGAAGATAGCATGCCAGAGAGAAGAATGGCCTTCTTCCTGATGGGGAATTTCTGTGTGCTCAAGCAGCCTTGTAGAGAAGCCCACAAAAGTTAGCAGCTGGGGGCTGGCAGAGGAGGAACAGAGTTCCTTCTCTCCCACAGCAGCCCACTGCATTTCTACCCTAGCCATGGAAGAGGGGCCTTCCCTCCTTTGGCAGTCTGCTTGACTACCATGCTGGACACCACAGAAGAGGCACAGAACACCCAATCCCTCCTCTGCAATCTCACTACATGTAATTTCTTGTTGCTACCAAGCAACTGCTTAAATATGTGCTAAATGGTTTTCCCGGGTGGGATTCCAGCATGATTCTCCACCTGCATTTTAAAGTGATACGGTCCAAAGCAGATCCTACCATACCTTATTTCTGCGTGCTTGAATTGTTTCTCTGAATGAATGTAGGGGAAGCAGGCTTTTCACTGTAGATTTAGCTACCATGTTTTTTGCTCTATAGGATGCACCTGACCATAGGACGCACCTAGTTTTAGAGGGGGAGAACAAGAAAAAAAAATCTCTCCCTCTCTGCGCAGTGCCCCTTCAGCGAAGCGGCAGCAGAAACGGAGCCCCTTTCATTTCTCCTCCCGCTTCACTGAAGGGGTGCTGCGCAGCTATCCCTGAAGCAACCTGAAGCCTCCGGAATGCAGCGGGAGTTCCTGCTGTGCTCCGGAGGCTTCGGCGGCTATCCCTGAAGCCTGGAGAGCGAGAGGGGTCGGTGCACACCTACCCCTCTCGCTCTCCAGGCTTCAGCGGAGCCTCCAGAGCGCAGCGGGAACTCCCGACCCCTCTTGCTCTCCTGGCTTCAGGGATAGCCACCCAAAGCCTCCGGAGCACAGCAGGAATGCTCCCGCTGTGTTCCGGAGGCTTCGCGTTGCTTTCGCTGAAGCCATGGAGCTTGCATTCGCTCCATAAGACGCACACACATTTCCCCTTAATTTTTGGAGGGGGAAAAGTGTGTCTTATAGAGCAAAAAATAGTAGAATAAGTTCAAGCTCTAGATTTCAGCACTTGAATCTGTCACCACACAGACTTCATTTCTGGTGTCTAAATACAGCCAGTCTTCCCTCTACAACAACCAAACTTCTTAATTCATCTGAGCCCACAGTTCTGAGACATGAGCTAACAATTTTTAAGTCCCATAGATTTCTGTGGTAAACAGATTTGCAGTGTAATTCTGTGCATATCAACTCAGAAATAGGTCCTACTGAGTTCAGTGGGACTTACTCCTAGGTAAGTGTATACAGTATCTTATGTATGTCTTTTACCTTCTCAATGAAATCTATGGGACCCAAAAGTGCTTGGGTCATCCTTTTGATCTTTTACAAGCACTGAAGCTCCCACATGGCTAGTGAGTAAGGAAATTATCACAAATTGGCAGTAGAGGAACAAGAGCTGCTACCTGAGCACTGTACAGGTGCATAGGTGTTGAGTGGGTTGCAACACAGACCACAGGTATGAATGGTGACTTCATTGGTCTGTGCCAGGTACTGTTGGGAATTCCATTCCACCCTTGCTGCAGATATGTGGGATTGTTACATGTCACATGTCTGTTTACATTCCAGCACAGATTGTTGGAGTCTTGTGAGCGGAATATCCGCTCTGTATTACTTTTGTCTTCTCTCTCTCCAAGAGACAAGGAAAGAAGCCATGTTTTCTTTGTTCTGATTTATGTACAATAAAAGTAGCCTAGTATCCACGCCTCGAGCCAGATCTGTTGTGTGTTTACTCTGCTGAGTAACATGTGCTCATGCATGCCAGCATGAGTCACAGATGCACATCGGAGGAGGATGACTGATGGATCTCCGCAGCGGCAAGGCTGAGAAGGGAGACGCTCCGACAGGGGCCAAGCCGGCTGGCTTTTCATCCCACGGTTCTGACAGGTACTGCTATCTAGGCAGCAAATGTGTGACCACACAGAGCTGCAGAAGCAGACTCCATGCTTCTGCTGATGCCTTGCAACACCCGACAAGAAGAGTATTGGATCTCTCTACTCCAGGTAGGGGTGCAAAGTTGAATACAATATTGTGGGGGTCCAGGTAAGCCCCGCCCTGCATAATTGATCACATGACACAGTGTGCACACATCATTTGAATGGGAATGCCCACCAACTTTGTGGGGGCCTGGCCCCATCAAATATTATATTTTGAGGGCCAAAGCCCCCACAGCCCCTAGGAGTTGGCTCCTATGACTCTAGGCATCAGTGCTCAATTGCAGAAACTAGTTCTCCTCCAGGAAACTGCTACATAAACTTGCTGATAAAAACTGACACTCTTATTGAGCTTATTCTATAACTTTTTCATTGAATATACTTTAGTGAGCTTTTCTCTCTAAGGAAGGATGATTAAGTCTATTGATTAACTGATTGATATATATATATATATATATATATATATATATATATATATATAACAGCATTACTCTGAGTCATGTAACTCTTACTTTTACCACAGTAAGGGTATAATAATAATGTTAACGCTTGACTGATGCAATATTAGGGTTTATTCCAAATGTAGCTAATTTCAGAATTCAAATAAATAAAGCAACATACACAAGCAGGGGGCAGAAATTAATGGATAGAAATGACTGCGCTTATGCACTGTCAATCTGCCTTTAATGAGAAAAAGTGCTCTCAAGAGACATGAAGAATTACAGCCAAATTCCTCCCCCGAAGTTATATTTGTGCTACCCCATTGATTTCTGAAAGGAACATAGGTACGTAAGGGGAGCATGGCGAGTCTGATATGGCTTCTTAATTGTTTTTCTTGTAAGGCAGATTAGCAGATCAGAAGCTTAGCCATTTTTTTAACCTTCATTAATCTCACCCCCTAGTAATATGCTAATAGGACTTTCTTTCTCCTTGGTATTCCTATTCCAGCTTTATTCCCCTGCGTAATCACTTTTATCAACTCCAGATGCTGGAAGTCGCAAGTCAAGTCTCACAAAAATAACAGGATTGCTCTTAAAATTATGCAAATAGTTCTTGAGCCTTTAAGGCCATGTGGAAATTCCGCTTTTGGGCTCTTCTCTGCTAAAACCAGACTTTTACAAAACAAACCAATAAAAATAGGAAAGAGGCTATGCCTATCCTTCTAATAGAGAAAATCTCAACATTGTCAAGAAACATAATAAATAGCAATAATGTATAGCACTAAGCTGAAACTAGTTATGATTTTTCTTTAACATTTTTGACAGTGACCAAAATCCCTATCTTTTTCCCCTATTGCTATCGTTCCCTCTCTTCTGCACTCAGGAAGATATCAGAAGCTTATGCTTTTAAACAAACCATAGTTTCTTCTTGATGTTTGAACTAGAGTTTAAGTGAGCAAACCAGGAACTGATACTTAGTGACTTTGTTCTCAATAAGTAGAACTTAAATTACAGGTTGCTGCATTTGAACATCAAAAGAAAGTGATGCCTCTTTAAAACAACCAGAGGAGACAATGACACTGGTAGGAACAAGAAAGAAAGAAAGAAAGAAAGAAAGAAAGAAAGAAAGAAAGAAAGAAAGATGTTTTCAGAGGGTTTCTTGGAATAATCTCCACTCAGTCCAAAATTTGGAAGTGGAAAATTTCCTTACACTTTTCTTCTCCCAAAGATATCCCGCAAGGCAGCAGAGGTTTAGGACCAGAGTTTTCCTTCTCTTAAACGGCCTACCTTCCCAGGTTGATGAGCCCCGTCTGCCACTCATTTCCGTCTACAGCACACACAGAAACCTCCTTCTTGACCGTTGGATCTACTATTGGTCTCGTTCACTCACTCCACCAGAGCCTGTCTCTAACTCACTCAGTCCCTAACCCACTGGCTACCCTCACCTGGTTCAGCCAGACAACTAACCTCATATTGTGACACCACTGCATTCTGCCCTTATGTCACAATCACTGGTTCCTGCCTGGCAGTGCAAAGGGTTTGTCACAAAGTGGTCTGTCATGACAAGTTAAGTTGAAACTTTTGGAGGAGACAGTGCAGTCAGTTTTGGGAGCAACCACTGGATTTGTATAACATATTGGTTACCTCTTAACTTTCCTGTACTTCACAAGATTATGTTTCCTAGAATTATGTCTCAAGTTAAGGGTATTTTGTGCTTTAAAAATACTTTTACACTTCATTTAATAAAAATCTGAAGCCTCAATCTGGAATTTGCATGCAAATTAAATCATTAGCCACACTACAGAGAACAGAGTGGGGCTGCCTTTGATGCTGGTATAAGAAAGTATCAGCTAAAACAGCTTCTCTGCCATACTTCCCAAGATTGAGGATGTGAACTTTCACTGGCTTAAAATGGAAGACATTTTGTAATAAGTTGCTAAAATCCATGCCCTTCTCAAGACAAGGTTTATCCCAATCTCTTTATACAAATGAATTACAACTTACTAGCTCACTAGCCAGCAGTATGATGTTAAAAATGTGTCCACTTGCATCGTGATACTATTTCTAAGGTACTGGGTGGTGCAAAATCCCAATTTAGTTTAATGCAGAAGAAAGAGGCAAGTTTTTTTAATAGATAAAATAATGACCTTAAAGGATTTTATTTAATGAGTCAAGAAGAAACATAGGGCCTTTTAAAAAATAAAATAAAATAATGCATATAGTATAGGAGGATCCAAAAGAAACTTAGTTGTTTCCCAACCCCGCTTTCTGGATATTTATGCTAAAGGATTAGTTCCACTAGCTCAAGGCCAAAGCGCCTATTTTCATCTAATGTAGACTTCATTACAACTCATATTCTTTATCCAGCAGCTAATGTTGTCAGTACTTATAGATTCATTGTAATGATAATTATGTTCTTTTGATAGCAAGTCAGGAAGCATCAGAGTGACCGTGATTCCATGTGACTGCAGTATGTCCGTAACGCCACAATGCATTTGTGTTTGCTATTTAGCTGAAGACACACATATAGGTAGAGAGCAGAAGAGCAAAACTATTAGAAGAGCAAAACTTAAGAGTTCAGAACAATATGCTATGTTGAATTCTAATATTGCTGTGTGTTTGGTAACTCTGTGTGATGCAAAATAAGTTTCACTAAGAATTAGTAACACTAACTAAGACATATGTAGAAAGCTGCTTTTTACTACTGTATGTCCTATGTCATGTCTAAACAAAAACTACTGAGCATGTAGTTTAAAATAGCTAAGTTCAGAGTTGGAATACTTAATTAAACTGTTGATGAATTGCACACAAATATTTGCAAGGGGCTACATATCAGAATTTGTTTATCATTCCCACTGCTTCCATTATATTATGGTAATCATTATAGTACTAGTACTGCAGAAAGCCAAGTTTCATGATACTTTCACTGGGGAATGGAGTGAGGAAGTCAGAGGTTGGTCTCAGAGAAAGTGGGTCCTCCAAGTTTAATCCCTTCCCCCATCCATGGTCCTTTAAGCTGTGTAGGGGCAGCTCCCTTCCCACAGCTTAAAGGAGCCTGCCATTTCATTTTGTTTCATTCTCTTGGTTCAATTGCATTAGGGGATGTGTAAGTTGAGTGGCTAATGTGCATAACAGCTGGCTATTGTGCATATCTGTCACACCTCATGGAGAACATACAGCATCTGGAGGTCACATGACATGAGACAGCAGACCACTTGCTCAATAGCATCTATCAGAACTCACCACATATCCTGACATCCTTATGTGTTTTCCCAGTTTGTAGCCAGCAACAGCTTACATGCAGAATGGACACATGGTGCAACGATACCAGGTTGCAAACTAAGTTCTGATAGATGTTATAATGGGAAAAGGGAGCTCTGCACATTGCAGCTGATGTTCTTTTTAAACACATTGTTCTGTTCTGAGCAGTGTCTTGTCCCCATGCCCACAAAAGAGTACAGTGGTACCTCGCAAGACGAATGTCTCGCAAGACGGAAAACTCGCTAGACGAAAGGGTTTTCCGTTTTTCGAGCTGCTTCGCAAGACGAATTTCCCTATGGGCTTGCTTCGCAAGACGAAAACGTCTTGCAAGTTTGTTTCCTTTTTCTTAAAACCGTTAATACTGTACAGTTGCGACTTGACTTCGAAGAGCAACTCATAGCAAGCGGTGTGGTAGCCTTTTTTGAGGTTTTTGAAGACTTTGGTGATTTTTGAAGCTTTTCCAAAACTTCTTTTGCAGCCATTTGGTAAGTTAAACTTTTAAAACTTTTTGGGGGGGTTTTGGATTTTGGGTTGGGGTGTTTGGAATTCAAGGACTTGGTGATGGGGAGAGGTTTGCAAGAATCTGGAAGCTTGTGTGGTTTTTTTCTGCATTTTTATGATTTTCTGTGACCATTGGGCCACTCTGCTGTTTTTTTAAAAAATTTCTGGGTTTGAATTTTGAAATGCTCTTTACAGTATGTGTGACTTTAAAGAGCACTTAATAAACTCTTGTACCAAATTTGGCTTTGTTTGGACTTTTTTTGACCATAGGAACGCATTAATTGAATTTCAATGCATTCCTATGGGATTTCGTGCTTCGCAAGACGAAAAATTCGCTAGACGAAAAAACTCACGGAACGAATTAATTTCGTCTTGCGAGGCACCACTGTATTAGTATTAGTATTGTCCTGACAGCACTGAGGATGTGATCAATGGGAGGAGATCCTTGTGCTCAGCAGTCTGTATACTGACTGCACACAAGGTTTCTGGAAAAGGCATAATAGTCTAATATCATAAGTGGCCAATAAGATATGACAGAATAAAATGTCTTTGGATTTCTTAATTTGGGGGGCAGCTAAGGTATTCCTATTGCATCAAATCCCACATTTCCTAGGAAATCCATTGTCATTTGAGGACACAGTTCTATGAGGTACTGCACTGAGGTCAATAAAATATTGATTATTGATTATTGATTATTGAAGCAGAAGATCTAGGATAAAAATAATATCGAGGCCATATCCAGACCACTTCAGCTGCTATAAAGCAAATCAGCATTTGCACTACAGTGGATAGAGTTTCATAAATAAAATATAATGAACTCTTTAGAGGATTAGGCTTGTACTTTTATTTACTTTGTTAATTATTATTGAAACAATATATCTGCCTGTACAAAAATATTAATTTGATGACTACCAGCAATTTCTAAATGTTTGTACTAAATATTACCAAGGATATTTGGTCTATGTTGAATACAGTTAAATAGCATGACTTCGTTGAAAAACAATTTATCTAAATTTATTGCAAGTGAAACATGAAGAGGACATTACAGGTTCCATTTTTATAATATTTTTTCTGGATTGGAAAAGTTGGTTTACAACTAATTTTTATGGTTAAAAGTATAGATTTTGGTTTTACCATTCTTGAACATAACATATAGAGCAGGACGCAGTAAAAAACTCGGAATTATCAAGGACAACATTTTCCCCTCGAGTCTATTAAACAAAACTTGACAGGACCATCAACTTTTATCTCTACAGGTTTCACTGTCATCATGGCTCCTTCTGATTCAGGAAAGTTGATTATACATAGTAAAACTGAAATGTAAACTTTGCTGACCAATGTCAATTTGGCCCCCATTAACAATTTAATTAACTGTTAACAGATTCTCCCAGATATGATGCTATACAGATATTTTATCTCCCTGTTAATTAGTAATTATGCACTGGCAAGAAAAACAGGATTTCTTTCCAATTATTCCAGAACTCAGTGATTATTTAAACTTGGCTAATTAGCAGTGGAGGGCTGGTACATCTTCTGGGCAAATTGTGTTTGATAATCCCTATTAAAATATACATTGCGGTTGTTGACTTGTAACAAAAAAGTGGCAGTTCAAAGGGTATTAGATACAGCACAAGGCAAATGGGGGCCTATTAAAATTTCCCCAACTGTTCTAATGAGAATGCTGAGGGTAATTTTTCCTAGCTTACCATCTGTTTGGTTTCTGGCATGTGTCTCTGGTGTGAGGTCCTGGAGCCCATTTGATTTGTCACAAAGTAAGCCGGGGGCACGAAGCAATTTCAGTAGTTTACAGAGGAACATTTCAAGAATGTTATGCTATGCAGGCTAATGCTTCCTGGATATGCAGTAATCAGTCATGATAGTTTCTGCTTTTTTAAATCGTAGATCCCAAGAACAAAATGTTTCAGTGCCAACACAAACGCAGCTACAGAAGTCTATTTCCTTTCCCTCCACTTCTGTTGACAGTGCAGGACCAGCGGGAGGCATGTTCCTTTCTTTTATCTACAATTGATTTCCCATTCAAATGAGCTTGTAGGGAAGATCATTTGGTGTTCCACATGGTGCCCTAAAATACCTGACCCTTCCCAAATGGTAGCTGTGCGGAGGCAAGTCTGCAGAACAGATTTTGTTGTGAGATGTCTTTGAAGCAACAGCTCAAGTGCACACCGACCTCCCCTTTACTTTTAAACCCCTCCTCTGACTTTTGCACTGACAAGATGTCTAAAGGGTCTCCTGGAGTTTGCCTGCTGTTTTTGTTTTGTTTTCCCTATGTTTCTTTGCTTTTAAACACTTCTTGTGCAAATACCCTGTAGTGCTTTTAAAATGCAAGACTTTTTAAGAGCAGTTTGGAAGCCTGGGGAAACATGGTGCAGGGATAAGATTCCAACATTAGGGGGAAAT
The DNA here is from genome assembly GCF_964270895.1 of Podarcis filfolensis. NCBI lineage: Eukaryota > Metazoa > Chordata > Lepidosauria > Squamata > Lacertidae > Podarcis > Podarcis filfolensis. The sequence goes on from NC_139612.1 coordinate 6,571,242, forward strand.
GTTTATGAAGCTCAAGATAGGAGCTGGAATGGGAACGACTATTGAACTACGGTGGGGTAGAAAGCTATTTTTTTCTCCTGAAAGCAACATGAAAATCTAGTAGACAATTTAACCAAAATCCTTATTTTTCTACACACTCCAGTCCTTGAAAGAGATCGAGCACTCCCTTCTTTCCAAACAGTGCACAGGACTCTAGAATATAACATTGTAATTTGATGTAATTGTAATTTGTTCCTCGAATGATCACTCATAGCAGCTCCACTTTATTTATTACCAGAATAAAAAGAAAGATTAATAATAAAATCCAAGTGGTTTTTCTTAAGTATCTGTTTAAGGTTAAGAACAATTGCATAACATCAAAAACAGTAAAAGGGAATAGCTTTACTCCCAGCCAAACTAGGCAAGATACAATTCATGCCATTAACTATTTAAGTAACAACTGCATGGATGGCTTTTAAAAGAGATATCAGAAGTAGGGATCGCAGTCCAGATCAAGACCCTGGCTTGGGGGGGGGGTAGAAAGGTTAACTCTTTGCCTGCTGATGTGGTCCCAATCTGAATCAGGGACCCCACAACTGTTATTTTCTCTCGAATAAAACTTCCCATTCATGCTAAAGGAAGCATTTCCCCCCAATGCAAATAGCTGGTGCAGACACCCCAAAGTGAACTGGGATTGCATTGAGGTAAGCAGAGGGTTAAAGTCGTGTCCCCCCCCCCCCAAAATACCTTCACATCAGGTTCCCAGTCTAGATTGGACTTCTCCATGCTTCGTATTTACTTTTTAAAAACCATTCATGCAGTTGCTAATTGCATGAATGATGTCTTGTCTAGTTTGGCTCTCAGTTCTTCAGAATGTGCGGTAAAGCTGCTGTTCATAAGACAAGCCATAGAAGGAAATTTTTTCTCCTGCAGTGCATAAATGGATATTCATAATTAAACATTAGACTTCCCTGGGGCATCATGCTTTAAGATTCATATCAACAAGCAAAACGAGGTATCTCTTAGTATGCATCAGTGACTTACAACTCTCCCTTTAGACATTTCCTGCCTTTAAGGACCTCATTTGCTTCTGTCCAGCATTTTTTGTCTTGCCCTATGGAGCAACTTCATTAACAATTCACAGGAAACACTACACTTAAAGGAGTGATTCCATGGAAAAATTGTGCCCAAATTTAAATGTAATTAACTGGGCTAATTGGAAATGCAAAAGACCACCCAGATTCTCTTCGATAGCACTTTACCGATTACAATATTTGTTAGTAATTTTTTTTCATCCATATATCCAAGCAAGCATTTATAGAAGTAGTGTAACTTTATTGATATGTTGTTTATGAATTTTGTATTCATTATTGTGGGGTTATCTTGAATCATAGAATCATAGAATTGGAAGCGACCACAGTGGTCATCTAGTCCAACCCCCTGATATGCAGGAATCATTTTGCCCGATGTGAGGCTCGAACCCACAACCCTGAAATTAAGAGTCCAGTTTAAAATTTTAGCATCATAATTATAGGTCATCCTTGGTAATATGTGGCAATGGAAATGTTTCTATGTTGAATACTGCACTATGGAGTTTTAAGCAATAAAATATAAATCGAATATAAATACTGCAACCAAACAAGAAAATATACTAGTCTTGATGTACATCAGGTGCTATGCTTAAGCACCATGCTGAATCTTGGATCTAGCAGCCAAAATCCAATCCAAGCAAATTATGACCATGTGATGCTAGGGAACAGTCCATTTACTTCAAATGAAGCCCAAGCAAATAGTCCACTTCTGAGAGATTGGGACCTTGCATCATAGAGTCATAGAATCTTAGAGTTGGAAGGGACCCCAGGGCCATCTAGTCCAACCCCCTGCAATGCAGGAATCTCAGCTAAAGCATCCATGGCAGATGGCCATCCAACCTCTGCTTAAAAATCTCCAAGGAAGGAGAGTCCACCACCTCTCGTGGGGGTCTATTCCACGGCCAAACAGCTCTTACTGTCAGATTTTTCCCCCAAATGTTTAGTCAGAATCTCCTTTCTTGTAACTTGAAGCTGTTGGTTTGAGGCCTACCCTCCAAAGCAGGGGAAAACAAGCACACTCCCTTTTCCATGTGACAGCCCTTAAGATATTTGAAGATGGCTACCATAGCTCCTTTCAGTCTCCTCTTTTCCAGGCTAAACATACCCAGCTCCTCCAACTGTTGCTTATAAGGCTTGGTTTTCTTTAACATGGTCAAATGTCAATTGGGTGGTTGTCAAAGCTTGGTACTCACTTTGGATATTGGGTGGGATACGGAGAGGCAGTGTTCATCTCATCTACTGATTTATGTTGCATTTGGCATTTGTCTGATTAATGTAATTCTATTGATGTGGTCAAAAATGAGATGGCAAGAATAAATATTGACATCCTGGGCATCAGTGAACTAAAATGGACGGGAATGGGCGAATTCAGTTCGGATGACCATCACATCTACTACTGTGGGCAAGAATCCCGTAAAAGAAATGGAGTGGCCCCCATAGTCAACAAAAGAGTGGCAAAAGCTGTACTGGGATGCAACCTCAAAAATGACAGAATGATCTCGATACGAATCCAAGGCAGACCTTTTAACATCACAGTAATCCAAGTTTATGCACCAACCGCTGGTGCTGAAGAAACTGAAATTGACCAATTCTATGAAGACTTACAACACCTTATAGAAATGACACCAAAGAAGGATGTTCTTCTCATTATAGGGGATTGGAATGCTAAAGTAGGGAGTCAAGAGATAAAAGGAACAACTGGCAAGTTTGGCCTTGGAGTTCAAAACGAAGCAGGGCAAAGGCTAATAGAGTTCTGTCAAGAGAACAAGCTGGTCATCACAAACCATCACAAACAACACAAGAGACGACTCTACACATGGACATCACCAGATGGGCAACATCGAAATCAGATTGATTATATATTATATTATATTATATTATATTATATTATATTATATTATATTATATTATATTATATTATATTGATTATATTCTCTGCAGCCAAAGATGGAGAAGCTCTATACAGTCAGCAAAAACAAGACCTGGAGCTGACTGTAGCTCAGATCATCAGCTTCTTATAGCAAAATTCAAGCTTAAACTGAAGAAAGTAGGAAAAACCACTGGGCCGGTAAGATACAATCTAAGTCAAATCCCTTATGAATACACAGTGGAAGTGAGAAACAGGTTTAAGGATTTAGATTTGGTGGACAGAGTGCTCGAAGAACTATGGATGGAGGCTCGTAACATTATAACAAGAGGCAGCAACTAAAACCATCCCAATGAAAAGGAAATGCAAGAAAGCAAAGTGGCTGTCCAATGGCCTTACAAATAGTGGGGGAGAGAAGGCAAGCAAAATGTGAGGGAGATAGTGAAAGATACAGGAAATTGAATGCAGATTTCCAAAAAATAGCAAGGAGAGACAAGAAGGCCTTCTTAAACGAGCAATGCAAAGAAATAGAGGAAAACAATAGAATGGGGAAAACCAGAGATCAGTTCAAGAAAATTGGAGATATGAAAGGAACATTTCGTACAAAGATTACCGTAATAAAGAACAAAAGTGGAAAGGACCTAACAGAAGCAGAAGACATCAAGAAGAGGTGGCAAGAATACACAGAGGAAATATATCAGAAAGAAATGGATGTCTCGTATACCCCAGGTAGTGTGGTTGCTGACCTTGAGCCAGACATCCTGGAGAGTGAAGTCAAATGGGCCTTAGAAAGCACTGCTAATAACAAGGCCAGTGGAAGTGATGATATTCCAGCTGAACTATTTAAAATTTTAAAAGATGATGCTGTTAAGGTGCTACACTCAATATGCCAGCAAATTTGGAAAACTCAGCAGTGGCCAGAGGATTGGAGAAGATCAGTCTACATCCCAATCCCAAAGAAGGGAAGTGCCAAAGAATGTTCCAACTACCGCACAATTGCACTCATTTCACACGCTAGCAAGGTTATGCTTAAAATTCTACAAGGCAGGCTTAAGCAGTATGTGGACCGAGAACTCCCAGAAGTGCAAGCTGGGTTTAGAAGAGGCAGAGGAACCAGAGACCAAATTGCAAACATGCGCTGGATTATGCAGAAAGCTAGAGAGCTCCAGAAAGACAGCTACTTCTGCTTCATTGACTATGCAAAAGCCTTTGACTGTGTCGACCACAGCAAACTATGGCAAGTTCTTAAAGAAATGGGAGTGCCTGATCACCTCATCTGTCTCCTGAGAAATCTCTATGTGGGACAAGAAGCTACAGTTAGAACTGGATATGGAACAACTGATTGGTTCAAAATTGGGAAAGGAATACGGCAAGGCTGTATATTGTCCCCCTGCTTATTTAACTTATATGCAGAATTCATCATGCGAAAGGCTGGGCTGGATGAATCCCAAGCCAGAATTAAGATTGCCGGAAGAAATATCAACAACCTCAGATATGCAGATGACACAACCTTTGATGGCAGAAAGTGAGGAGGAATTAAAGAACCTTTTAATGAGGGTGAAAGAGGAGAGCGCAAAATATGGTCTGAAGCTCAACATAAAAAAAACGAAGATCATGGCCACTGGTCCCATCACCTCCTGGCAAATAGAAGGGGAAGAAATGGAGGCAGTGAGAGATTTTACTTTCTTGGGCTCCATGATAACTGCAGATGGTGACAGCAGTCACGAAATTAAAAGACGCCTGCTCCTTGGGAGAAAGGCGATGGCAAATCTAGACAACATCTTAAAAAGTAGAGACATCACCTTACCAACAAAGGTCCGTATAGTAAAAGCTATGGTTTTCCCAGTAGTGATGTATGGAAGTGAGAGCTGGACCATAAAGAAGGCTGATCGCCGAAGAATTGATGCTTTTGAATTATGGTGCTGGAGGAGACTCTTGAGAGTCCCATGGACTGCAAGAAGATCAAACGTATCCATTCTTAAGGAAATCAGCCCTGAGTGCTCACTGGAAGGACAGATCGTGAAGCTGAGACTCCAATACTTCGGCCACCTCATGAGAAGAGAAGACTCCCTGGAAAAGACCCTGATGCTGGGAAAGATGGAGGGCACAAGGAGAAGGGGACGACAGATGGTTGGGCAGTGTTCTCGAAGCTACAAACATGAGTCTGACCAAACTGCGGAAGGCAGTGGAAGACAGGAGTGCCTGGCATGCTCTGGTCCATGGGGTCACGAAGAGTCGGACACGACTAAACGACTAAACAACAAATTGTTGTTTTTTGCTGTTCACCATTATGATAAATGGAACAGATTTTTTTTTTTTTTGCAAAAATGAAAAATAAGTAAGTTTGTGGTATCTTTGAGTACTACTGCAATTTGCCTCACTCCACATTCTTTGTATTGTATGTTACTAAGCACAAGCAGTAGATTACTGTACACTCCCAGTTTACAACTTGGCTTTCATTCCATCAAAGTTGAAATAGGAGCACTGCAAAGCTCATGTTGTCCCCATGGCGATTCTGGGATGTTCCCAGATCTGTTTGTGTACCAGTGCTCACAGGCACATGAACCCATATCTTTCATCTGCATTAACATAAAAGCTAATTTGGGAAAAATAACAATACTACCCTTGAGATCTCCAGTAAAGGAGGCAATTGTGTGCTAGAAAAGGACTGCCCTGGCTATGATGCCATTGCTTATATGTGGGGATTTAGTAATGATCAACAGAAACCAATATCCATGTGCCTGCTCCAAAGAGCAGCAACAATCACATCAGCGTTGCAACTGCAATATTTATTTGCAAAATAATAACATGGTTTAAGAGTAAAATCATAGCATTTGAGGTTTGATGTGCTGTTATCAAAATATGCCGAGTTAAAAGAATCAGTAATACATTACAAAGGCAACCCACCCCAATGTTGCCTGGCTTAGCTGTTACTATTATAGAGACCAGGAAGAAGGTTGAAGGTGGAGAACCACCTTGTAAGAAAAGGCAAGGTGGAGTCTTAAGGATCCAGCTGAGGTCCAAGGAAAGAGAAAGAACTTGTGAGATTCTCTGGCCATAATCCTTCATCCAGTTAGGAGACTTGGAGGGAAAGGCATCAGTTAGGAAGCCACTGTCCCTCATTTCTGGGCAGCCCAGGCCAGAGTATGTGGCCTTACTGGACTCCTCCAACTCCGAGACTATCCTTGTGATTCATCTCTCCTTGCTTGGCCATCATAGGATCAAACCGTAACAGAATTGGGCAATGACCCTTTTAATGAACAGATAGCACCTCAGAGAGAATAGAGCTAGGAAGAGGCTCAAGTTGGCCAATCCTCAGAAGGCTTCAACATGCTGCTGAAGCACGAACTCTCCCCAAGTCTTGGCACTGACTGCTGTGAGCTCTCCAGGGTACTAAACAAGCTGTGCCTTTGCCCTGCTGCCCTGGTTGGCAATATGGAAGGGTGGATTGGATTTGACTGGACTTGCAATAAATAAAAGATACAGCTGAGTCCTATTGTCGAAGTTTCCTGCCAGTGTCATAAGGATATCCCCACCTGTCAAATTTTATGTTAGTAAGGTGATTTTTCTCTTAAAGAAAGGGAGAAAGCTTGAATTTTTAAAGTGCTCATTTTAATTTGTATGAAAATCAATGTGAAAGCTGCTTAGTACAAAAACCACTGCACCTGTTTAGGCAGACTTCATCCTGTCAGAAGCAGCGGCGCAACAAGATAATTTTAGACCCTGAACTAAATGGTCTTACAGACCTTCTCTTAGCTGGCCTTATGCATAACTTAAGTTGCAAAGGAAACATTTAGCATTTCTCTTATCTCTCCCCTCTACCTCAGTCATCACAATTCCATGCATTACAGCTGCTTCTACATTCAATATATGTTACAGAAACAGAAATACTCCAAGCATGTGCTCATTACTTACAGGAATAAAACTGAGATTGTTTCTGCTCCCTTGATGCTAAACACCTTTTATTGAGAATAAGCACCATTTTGTTGTGGAAAAGCACAACACATAATAGATAGATAGATAGATAGATAGATAGATAGATAGATAGATAGATAGATGATAGATAGATGATAGATGATAGATAGATAGATAGATAGATGATAGATAGATAGATAGATGATAGATAGATAGATAGATGATAGATAGATAGATAGATATAGATGATAGATAGATAGATAGATAGATAGATAGATAGATAGATGATAGATGATAGATGATAGATGATAGATGATAGATGATAGATAGATGATAGATAGATAACAAAAAGGGCATCAGTAACCATGACATGGCTGGCCAGCCATCCCATTTTTAAAATAAGAAGAAAGGTTGCCGCAATGACTTCCAGAAGCCTTAATTTGCACTGACATGCCCATGATGGTCTGGGTTCTGATGGGGGACATATTTGCTGCTGCCCCCATAATCTGCTACTCTCTTGAGGGCGCCTCATAGATGTGAGGCCCTGGACTTTTGCCCCAAGGTCAAGGCCATGTTGCGCCAGTGCTCAGTACGAACCTTGCATAATCTCAGTGGTGTGTAACTTCATATAGCCCTCAAATGTGAACAGCATATGGCAATACTGCTTAGTCTTTGTGAATCAATAAGTGGCAATTCTCAATCTCATCATGCCTAGACCTTCAGTTGCAGTAGAAGGATTCTCTGTAATAACAATGAATTACTAAGTAATGGAACTTTTAAATATCCATCCATCTTTCCTGACTCGGGGAGGAAGGAACCTTCCCCCAACCTGCTCGTATATCTTCCCTGTTCTTGGCCATTAAAAGCACAGTGGTTTTTTCCCTTTTGTCTTCTTCTTTTTTATCTTTATTGTTTTCTCTCTCTCTCCTCAATACCAAACATTAGCAAACAGTCTGGAATAAAAATTATATTACAACCATTAATCATCTGCAAATACACTCAATTTCCAAATGGTGCTAGGAAGTCATCTACTTTGTATGTTTGATCATAAGTGAAGCTTTTTCCTTTCTTAGAGGTAATATCAAGAAAATGCAGTTCATTTTTCCAACTCCATAACATTTCTAACATACAACTGGGATTGTGCAGACTATCAATATGTAGGCGAGTGCAATAGATCATGTCTGGTCAGCTATGCAGGTATACAGCTAAAAGTGTACTCTCATCCTCCTCTCTATGTTCATTCAGAGTACACAATTGTAATATGTGCACAGTCCTAATGTTCTCCAACAAGTTTTTAATGCAAATTTTGGACAAGTGGCCTGGTGGGATACAGTGACATGGAGAACCTCTAGCCCCTGAGATGTTGCTGCACTATAGCTCCTGCTGTCCCTGACTATAGCCCTTGTTGGCTGGAGCTGATGGAAATTGGAGTCCGGCAACCTCTGGAAGGCCACAGGGTCTGCACCACGGTGTTTTCCTGCCGGGCTGTTTCCATCAAAGTGCTTATTGGTTCTTGTCTCTTTTGAATCCATAAAATTAGGGAGTGTCTGTTGTTATAGCTGATTCCCCTTTATCCACCTGCTCCATGGGCTGCCTTTAAGCATTTGTTTGCTATGAAACACTTCTTGTCTCCAGCGATCCAGGTGGTTGCTATGAAGCAGGCCAGATCCACATTGTTGCACTGGTGCAACGTCCTGGGTGAGTTCAAAACACTACTACAGGCACAACTTCTGCCTCAGCAATTGCTTTGCTATAAGACTACCCAGTTGCTTTTTTCTGCTGGAGTGGCACAGAGAATCAGATGTCTAAGCTTCAGCCTGAACTACACTTACATGCAAGTTCAATTAAAATCAAGTGAACCTGCTTTCAGGTGAATTGTAAAAAGGCAGAGGTGTTGTGAACCTCACTGTCTTCCTTAATAGTGGTAGATCTTTTAAGGTGAATGAGAAAGCAACAGGCACAAAACAGGAAGCAAGCATTTGTTAACTTTATTTACTATATGCATATTTATTTATGCTTTTGATGTTTGCTAAACTGAAAAGCCTTGGGGAGCAAGAGGCATTGATTTAATCAAAAAGAACATTACTGGTAGTACTTGAAAATCTAAATCTTTAGGGGCAGCTTCATCCTGAGGGGAATTGCAGCTTTGGGGAGGGGGATACTGGGGCCGCAACACAGGGAAAGTGTTAAGTCCCCTCCCTGCACAACTAATGTGTTCCTGTGAATATTGTAACAATATTACATGCATATATGTACTTAGGAATGTGTGGCACCAGTTCCAATGGTAATTACTCCAAAGAAAGTGTACATAGGAATGCCTCACTTAGCACAATCCTATCATCCGGCAAGGCTGGTTAAAGCATTTTAAGAGATGTGTTGTCACCCCTGTCCCAGGGCGACAGTAGCAGAATTGCCAGAACTCTGCTAATGAAGGGACTGGGAATGGGAGGCACCAGAGCTGTGCCAAGTGGGGAATGAGGTTGTGCTGGAATCCTTCAGTACTCCCACTGAAATAATTGAAGCGGCCAAATGCATGCTTCCTCCACCTCTTCCTGCTCTGCCCGTGCAGTCACAATGGAACACAAGGATTCTGATCAACTTTGATGCCAGCCACGACTCTCTTGCAGCAGTATATGATAAACATTACACAAGGAGCCCATGCTTTAGATGGCATGGCACGTGGATGGCTAGTCATATTGTGCATACTTATAGCACACAAGGAGGAACTTTGGGGATGTCAGAGACTGTCTGGACCCTGAGGAGTAGTGGCTAGATACTGATGCATGGACACCAGGAGAAGTTGGGGCTAGAGACTGACTTGGAAGAAGAGATTGGTGATCTGGGAGAGTCTGTAACAGCCAGGAGATAAGAGTTAGAGGCAGGAGAAGCTGCAGGTCAGAGAGTAAAGAACAGGGGCAGGAGGAGGGAGAAGAGTTCCTGCTTGTGCACAGCTCAAGTAGGGGCCTCTCTGTTGCTGCAACTGCTTCATCAGGTGCACGTCTATGAGAAGGTAAAAGACATAGGACTGATAGACATGCCTTTTCCTAATTTGTAAGTGTACATTTGACAATAGTTAATTCCTCACTCTGGGCATTCCTTGCCTGACAGGGCTGTGACAGGGGATGTGAAGCATTGCGAAAAGGATTTCGGCACAAAAGACAAGTATAATCCAGCCACTTTCTTGTTACAGCAGACCTTGAGGCCATTGGTTTCTGTTAACTTTAGTGGAATTTAGTTCAAATTTCAGTTATTTAATAGAAAAGGAAGCACTATTTACCATACTGCATAGAAAGAGTCCATATTTCATACTTATTCACTCTGCTTCTTAATAAACGAAAAAGCCCCAAATGGTGTAACCTTTCCTCAGAGGGAAGTAGCTCCAGCACCTTTTGTTACTGTTGCCCTTTTCTGAACATTTCCAGCTCTACAGTGCCTTTTTTGAAGTGTGGTGACCAAAAACTGAGCACAGTATTCTGTCCTGATTCATGCGGGTACCCAGCACCACAGATTGATGATGACCAAGTAGGGTGGTAGTCCCAGAGAGACATGAAAGCAAAGCAAGGCAGGATCAGCACCTTGGAGAGGGACCTATTTGGGTTTCAGGACGACAGCTAGTCATCCTACTAGTCACTAATAGTTGTCTCAGCAGTGCCCTGGAATAGCTGTCAAAGCTTTATAGTATGGATTAGGTATTGATTGATTTGAGGCCCTGCCCCCTGAATGTTGCATCTGGCCAGTCAAAAAGCCGGCATATCCCATTTGGATATTCCACAAAAGAGGAAGGGTATCTTTTTATATGCAACGGCAGCAGCAAGAGTTTTGATCGCAGCAAAATGGAAGAGTAATGAAATCCCCTCTATACAAGATTGGATCCAAAAGCTGACAGAATATGCCAAATTAGATGCTTTATCAGGGGGGAAAAAGAATAAATCAAAACAGGAATTTGTTTCAAAATGGGAGGTTTTCAAAGAATATCTGAAAAATAAATATAGTAGTTTAAATTCCGTTGCAGCATTCGAGGAACTTCAGTAATAGTTGCAAGGTAGATATAAGAAATTAGATTTATTAAGAATAAGTTTAATTATGATAAAAGTGTGTATTGGCAATAAGTAATATGAATTTGAAATATGGAATAGACGGGAGGTTGGGTCTTTAGTGTTAAGACCAATAGATGTTTTATTGTTTGCTAAGAAAATTATGTGTTTATGGTTATTCTTGTGTGTAATTTGGTATTTGTGTTTTTTTTCTTTTTTCTTGTTGTATCAATAAAAAACCTTATTTAAAAAACAAAACAAAACAAAAAACAAAGAGCTGGCATATTCCTCTGCTGCCCTAGGGTTTCAAGTTTTGGGGGAATCCCTCTTGATCCACTGAGGAGTCTGTGGATCAATCCTTGAAGTCTGATAGCAGAGGTCTTTCCACAGAGGTGCAAGCTCTGTTGATCATGGCTCCACATGGAATGGACCAGGAAGTCGATCCAAAATACAACATATTGATCTATGCAGCTGAACAGCTCTCTCTCTCTCTCTCTCTCTCTCTCTCTCTCTCTCTCTCTCTTTCTCACACACCCACACCCACACACCCACACACACTTCATGAAATCATTTTGGACTTACCAAAGCCAAAAGCACTGGACCCGCCAATACTCTGTGAAGCCTGAACACTGGTTGATGTGTAGAGTCCCGTGACCAATAAGCCATCAAAAAAGGTACTCGTTGAAATTGTCACTGAAATGAAAGAAATTTTAAAAAATGTAAAAGATTCTCAATTTTAAGGGAAAGATTTCACCACCCTTCTTTGCTCAAGCCAGTTATCTAGGGCCAGGGTTGTCACTATCCATGTTGCAGGGAGGAATCTCTTCCGTGTGACCAAATCTAAATACATGGGGTACTGAATAGCCCTGGAGATAGTGGACACTGACATGAGAATTCTACATGTGTTTAGAGTGTCATTTGCAATGCTACTTCCCACCACATAGGATTACCAGCAGAGGGAAGGCAAACATGGACAGTAAATGACCTTTTAACAGGTCCTTAGATATCTTCATAGCCAACCTTCTTCCACGCCTTTTAATGAGTGGTGATCAAGAATAACCAGCTTTTTATTTGGCAGCAACAACTCATTTCCCAAACTATGAAGCCATTCAGTTTCAAATGTAGGATTTGACATAAACTGTAAGCAAATACTTAAAAGTCAGTTTGTATTCCTCACAAATTCATAGGCACAACTGGAATAACAGCCCAAAATTTATTCATAGTAGGTTAATACTATAAGTATAATAGTTCCAAGAAGAAGCTCTAGTAACAGGATACACAAATTGTGCAGTGCAATGGACAGCTACACGTTATGTGACAAAGATGGCTGATGCACATTCACAGGTATGTTCTATAACAGTGTGGACCATGTACACATGTTTTTAAACTGAACTTACATCTGATTAGGCCCAAGTCCCTGGATATGTGTTCACAGGTGTCAACACTGCCACAAACAACACTGGTGGACATATGGCAATTATGTGTGCCAAATAACATGAAAAGCTGCACCGAGTGACTCTAAATCAAGTGGAAATGATTTGAGCAGGGTTGCTTCCCACATTAACCTAAATAGGAGTGCCAATAATGGAGAGAGAGAAAGCCATTGAAGGGTCCACACAATTCTGCCTACCATGAATGCACGACTGCTAGCATACATATGTTCATACATGCATAGAATCCTTCACATGTTACAAAGAAATGCATGTCAGTCAGAGTTTTCCTCCTCACTACCCTACTTGCAGCTTTGTCAGAAACTTTCCAAATATTTATGTTAAATAAAAAGCTATTTTCAGCTGAGCACTCCTAATTTATTTATATCTCTTTCTCTGTGTCTCCTCACCCCCTCAAATTGTACAATCTTGAGAAAGACAACCATGCTTAAATTATTTGTCATCTTTAATGAATCAGAAATAATTTTTATACTTAATGAGCTTTCTATCATGAAATGCTGCACACTAAGCATTACAGCAGCAAGATTTTAAAGTAGCAATGAAAGGTCACTCAGCTCACTGTTTCTGAAAGGCGCTGCTTGCCAAGAAAGGCTAAAACTTTGTTATGATGTAAAAAAACCCGAACCCTTCAGTTCGGAAATGCAAATGTTATATCTTTAGTAAAACAAAGGACATGCTTGCAGCATATTACCATGGCATATTATACAGTACTATATCTGCATGGCTAATAATACGATAATAATGTGTCTTTTTGATGTATTTTACACAACAATCTGAATGCGAAGTAGAGTATTAAGCTGTTAAGTCTTAAATATTTGTAAGTGAGATAAAATGAAAAAGACCAACATAACCCACAGGGCAGATTATAAGCATTCTTTGGCATTTAGGCACCTGTTACTATTTTTCTGACATAATTTAGAGCTAAGAAATGGAACTCTAAATTACTTGAGCCGTATGGCACTCAGAATTTTTGAAGTACTTCGTTCTGAACATTCATCTTAAACACGTCTGCTTGACATTTTTATCATCAGATATTACTAGTTCAAATATACTAATATGCTTAAATGGCCTCGGCTGAGAAAGGCCAAAATTATTCACTGCTGCTCTTCTCCATTACGTAAAAGCATGGCAGATTAGCGGCACTATTCTCTATGTCTCGCTGTCTGCAGGAATGGCCTTGAACTGTTAAAACCATTTTTACAGCACCACCCTACGCATGTCTACTCAGAGGTAAGTCCTGCTGAGTTCTGTGAGATTTGTCCCATGGGATGTCTGTATAGAATTGCAGTCTCTGCTGATATCCTCCAGAACCAACATACTTCCAGCATTCCTAATCACAGCATCTGTGCCTCAAAGCTTGCCTGGGACCATATACCATGTTTTCAATGCACCTTGTCCTTAGAATTTATGAACGGATACAGCAAGCCTTAGAGACAAATTCAGAACTGGGATGCAATACGATAATTTGCTCACAGCATTTTAAGTCATAGGTAGCTTGGGTGATACAACTGATCAAAGAGCCCTTTTCAAACTCAATATCCTCCTTTATTCCATGGAAGAGAATGTGGAAACATCACTAATTTGTTGCTTCTAGTTTAAACTCCCATGTGAGCACCAATGTAAGCCATGCAGAACTTATGAATCTTACTACTATACTGCTTGAAAATCTAGGTGAAGTAACATTGCAAATTGAAGCTTTATAGTATACAAAACAATTGTCTCTTAGGAAGTTGGTATTATTTTGAGCTCAACTGTCCATTTTGTCTAAGCTGTTATTGAAAATGTGCCTACATTTTATAGGTGCATCAGACATAGAAGAGGAAATTTATTGTGCTAATATCAACAATTCCCCTGGTGTCCACCCTCCTTGTGGTATTAATTACTGTATGTCTCAACATCATGGAGGGACAGGGGAAGCATCATTGTCATGCTGTAAACAAAATGAAAATATAAGAATTGTAATGAGACCAAAATGGAAAAAAGAGGGGTAAATTGATATAAACACCTGCATAACAAAAAGAAGGTAGAGCCGATCCTAGTCTGAGTTGTGATGTTAACGGGTTAAGAACATGATGAAGAGCCTTGTTGAATCAAGCCAAAGGCTCACCTGGCCAAGAATCACAGTGGCCAACTAAAAGTCTGTGAGAAGCCCCCAAGCAGGATTTGAGTACAACAGTGTCCTCTCAATTCTGATTCCCAGCAAATGGTATTCAGAGGCACACTGTCTCCAATAGTGGAGGCTGAACATATGGCTAGTGCCCATTGATAACCCTAATTTTTTTAAGGTCATCCAGGGTATTGTCCATTATTACATATTGTGAGGGTGCATTCCATAGAAACAGCACTTCCCTTTGCCTGTCTTGCAACATGCAACTTCTTCATTGGACAACCTCAGGCTTTCGTATTATGAGGGAGGGAAGAAAATGTATCTCTGTCCACTTTCTCCACACTCTCTTATGCGCCCTTCTTCTTTCCCATAGGGAAGTTGTCCCAACCCCTTGACAATTTTGGTTGCCCTTTTCTGAACCTTTCCAAGCTTGCGATATTCTTTTTCAAGTGTGGTGACCAGAACCTCATGCGGTACTCTATACAGTGTGGTCCCACCATAGATTTCTGTAACAGGATTATGGTTTGGTAGTTTTATTATCAATCCCTTTCCTAATGATCCCTAACATTCAAGTCACAATTTTTCACAGTTGCCACACACTGGGTCAACATCTTAATCAAGCTGCCCACTATCTGAAGCACATTTGCCGTTTTGCTGCCCATTCACCCAGTTTGGAGTGATCTTGTGTCTTAACTTTAAGAAACAGCTAAACAGACAGAACATATTACAGTCTCATCTGGGCTGTAACATTTAGGACTACAGCTATGGGACTGCATATTAGGATGCTTCCCTGATATTTTGTGGGGGGTTTTAATTCCACACAGTTGAATCTAGTATGCCAGGAAGAAAGGCTCCATCTTAGCTTCAAATTTTTGTTGAGCAGGAACTGCAGAAAAGGCAATTGCCTCACTGACAGATGGAACCTGGAGAAGACTTGCCACAGAACGCAGGCATATATTTCTGCCTGTACAAGAGTGATGAGCCACGGAGTTGCCTTTGGTCAAGGTGTAAAGAGGAGGAAATCACATGCAATTCACTGGATTGGTGAGGACCACGGTGCAGGCAGATGCACAGCATAACCTCTTAATGCTTGCCGCATGCTGCCGCTCAGCTGGCAGGCTGCCCAGAAGGAAAGCAGCAGGAGTAGCAGCAGGGGTTCCTGATCCAATTTCGTCTCCTAAAACCCAGGGAGACGAATGTGACGAAGTCACTGGACCAGCGATTTCACAGGGAAAAGGCTACAGCCTCTCGTAGCAAACCTTTTGCATAGTTGGGAAGACTACATTAATGGTTACCATCGTTCCCCTTTGTTTTCTTACCCCAGGTGGGCAGACACAGCATTTTTACTAGCAAAAAATTGTTTCTTCTACTGTATTGATCTCTTTATATATGCAAATAAGACATGTCATTAGGATTGCAGCACCTTATTTATTAATGGGTCCCCTTTCTAAAAGGATATTCAAGGTGTAAAAACCAATAAAAATTACAAGAGATAAAGTGAGCAAACAATTAAAAAAATAGAATACCCAGTAAAAACACAGATATAACAGTAGCAGCAGAAACTTAAAACAGGAGGAAATGACAGCCTAGAACAGGCAAACGCCAGCCCTCCAGATGTTTGGGACTG
This sequence comes from Podarcis filfolensis, assembly GCF_964270895.1. Classification (NCBI taxonomy): domain Eukaryota; kingdom Metazoa; phylum Chordata; class Lepidosauria; order Squamata; family Lacertidae; genus Podarcis; species Podarcis filfolensis. The sequence continues at coordinate 6,587,313 of NC_139612.1, forward strand.
CAATTCCCATCATCCCTGATCACTGGTCCTGTTAGCTAGGGATGATGGGAATTGTAGTCCCAAACATCTGAAGGGCTGGAGTTTGCCTATGCCTGGCCTGGAACAACCAGATTACAGTTGTTTTCAAAACAAGTCAAGAATTAAGTAACTGAAGGGACCTTCTGAATAAAAATGCCTGAACATGCCTGTAGAAATAAATTAGGTTGGGGCCCCTATAGAGGGCATTTCATAACATGGGCGCCACTGATTTAGTAATAACCACTAAATGGGAGAGAGTTCTTGGTAACCACAGTCAATACACCTAATCTGATCACTTCCTAACAAAAAGGCATTTGTATCTCAGAGTCTTGTTCTCTTTACTTTCCCATCTGTAGTATTACTAGAACTTAGGAATGATACAAAATGTTCCTTAAGGAAATATAGAGAACGAATCTCAATGCCAGAATGCACTTGCCTACAATTAACAGGGAGGCCTTGTTGGTGGCATCACTTCTGGCTGTTGTTTGGTTGGCACTTACCCATCACACACACACACATCCAATGGCACCGTTGAAAAAAAATAATATTGTGAGCTACTGACAAATTTAAAAGAAAACCCAGCTAACTGAAAGGACCTTGTCTGAGCAAGCAAGACTTGCCAGATTCATTTATAACTGAAGTCTTCAAGATGCACGTAAGGCCCAGTCTTGGCTTGAAGTGTGCCCCACAACTTCCATGGGGATTATTTCATAATAAGATAGTACTAAGTACAAAGCCTATTTTTTCCAGAAAATGTGGTCTAAGTGGAATTATATGGTCAATCAATCAATCAATTTCCTTTATTCGACCGATAGTCAGAAATAAAACATTACACAATAATTATAAACTATAACATCATAGGGGTACATAAATAAGGTAGGGTTAGGGTACTAGACCTCTCACAGATAACCCACATCAAAGCATTCAGTTATACGTTTCCGAGACTTGAGTGCCAGGAAAAGGAATTTAGCCACTGACAAAGTTATTTTCCCCGAAGACTTATTTAGCAGATATGCTGTCTGCTTTCCTCTTTGTCGGGAACTGAGCTGGGGTAAGTATGGAGTTATAAGGTACTGTCTTAAATCGTTGTAGAAGGGACAGCTCAGTAAGATGTGCTCTGTGGATTCTACCTCACCCAGTGCACAGTGGCATAATCTCTGGTCATATGGGACTCCTCCATATCTTCCCTTCAGAACCGCCGAGTCAAGAACATTCAGCCTAGCCGCAGTAAATAGTCTGCGATATTCCACATAGTGGATATCCGCCAGGTAGCGAGCTGGAGCAGCCCGATACAACTGCTCCCCCAGAAACAACCCAGGTTTCACACGGGCTATGTCCTCCTGTCTGGCAATATCCCTTAATCTTTGAGCGATCACCGCCTTTGCATGGCTATACGTCATGGACTCTATATAAAGGGAGGACAACCCGCACTTCTGCACTTCCTCCACTATCTCCCCTTCCCATGGAGATTTAAAGTTATCCCTCAGAATCAAGGGGGCCAAACCCACCGGTCTGAAACAGAGCTTGAGCCATAGCCATAACTTCGCTTTCAGGGCCACATACCTAAAGGCTTGACAACCGGTCTGTTTTACTGTTGAAAGGAGGCAAGCGGTTATTGTGTGGTAGACCACACAAGCTATGTTTAAGTGAGAAAAAGTGTGGTCACTGGCACTCCACGACAAATTTAGAGCCTTGTTGCCTTTTTCTGAACTTGCACCAAGTCATGTAAACAAAGAAAGTCTTCATAAAACAGAAGCCTACTATGATAAACTCTCTCTTGTCCTGTGCCTGTCATTTTTGTTTTCACTGGACGGGACAGAAGACTGTTCTTAGACATGCAACTAGAATTCATATTTGAAATTGTTGCATAATGACTGGCTCCTACACTTAGTTTCTTTTTCTTCTTTCACAAAGCACAATATTTCCACATACCATAAGGAACTCTGCCCATGTCAGTGAAATGGTTGAATAAGCTATCTGCTATCTTTTCATCAGTAACTCAGAGTACACAAACTATTAGCAATTTTAAAATATCTAGTTTGGTTAGCACCATTCAAGACGCATTTTAAAGAAAAACAATATCACAATTGTAAATAATTATGAATCCTGGAGTTGTTCTACTAAATATGCTAGGATTTTTAAATAAAAATCATTAACTTCAAATTGTTACAATTAACTTTTCATCAATGTAATCCAGGAACAGCATCACAAATTTAGTGACCTCTGTTTTAAATCTAATCTCATTGCTCATGCCTTTCAGATTTATGTGTGGCTGGCTGCTTGATACCCATACATGAAATTTTCATACTGTTGGCACCGCTCTAAATAAATTATTAAAAGGATATGAATATGAGTGTTGTGTTTAGATTTTCAGCATTGTTTTGTAAATCCCTTTTATTCGCTTGCCCTCATAAAAAGAAACTGCTGTAAACATAAACAGCAATGGCATTTTAAGCCCACAACCATCCCACCTACTAAGGATACAATCATCTTTGTCTTCTGAAAATTATAAATGCTTGCAAGACTTGTGTCTTATTTTTAGATTAGGAAAGTGTGCGAGCTAAACATAGGCTTCTGAGCATATTGACCTCAGTTTAGAAATATATAAATCCTCTTACCAAACGAATTATGATTATATTAAGCAAATGGAGTTGAAAACTGTTATAGCGACATTAGAAATTAAAGAAACATCTACATATTAAAAAATTGATGTGCAGAATGCTTTTGCAAACATTCATGCTAAATGAAGAGAGACACAGCTGCAAATCAACAAAGAAGACTGCCAATAAGAATATATTTTTTCCCTACATTATATTTAAAAATATAATAAAATAATATTTTCATTTCTATACAAACCTGTTATATCACAGAAGAACAGCATGTTGGCCACTGAGGGCTCTAAAAAGAATATTCCAGAAAAATCTTTCCTAATTCGTATGTTTTAAGAACATGTGATGGCCAGTGATGCTACCAGGGGCTAACATGGAAGATGATATAATCACAGGCCAATTGCTTTCAGATAAAATAGGCCACAACTTTATTGATTACAGATGTAAGTGGGTCTTGGCATAAGCATTGGGTGTGTACCATGAATCACCCAACCCGACTGCTGTTTGATTATTGAGTAGGGTTAATCCCAGGTTTGGCCACCTCGTGAGAAGAGAAGACTCCCTGGAAAAGACCCTGATGTTGGGAAAGATGGAGGGCACAAGGAGAAGGGGACGACAGAGGATGAGATGGTTGGACACTGTTCTCGAAGCTACAAACATGAGTCTGACTAAACTGCAGGAGGCAGTGGAAGACAGGAGTGCCTGGTGTGCTCTAGTCCATGGGGTCACGAAGAGTCGGACACGACTAAACAACAACAACAACAACAAAATCCCAGGTTAAGGATCAGCCCATGGCTCACATCAAATCGGGTAATCCCTCTAAGATCAACATTTGGGGAGTGTGTGTCATGGCCCATCAGCCCCCATCTGGGCATCAGGATGGAAGCACACACTCAAAAACCTCTTTATGGGGAGTAAGGTTCCCAATCCCCCTGTCTGCCTTGACTAAGGAAACAACCCAGTGCCTTATCCACCATCCGTGCAAGTCCCAGAAGCCAAGTGAACTGGACTCTGGGCAGGAGGCACAGCTTGGCTTTATAACCAAAGAGCAGACCCAAGAGAAATAGTTTCCCCCCAGGTCCACTCTGAAGTCCCGCCCTCCTGGCTCACCAGTATTGGACAGAATCACGGAAGAACCATTGGAAGCCTGTGCAACCATTGGGGAAGGAAATGGTGCTCTCCCTGGCCACCTGTGAAACCAGCGCCTGCCGCTGCCCCATCCTGCGCTGGGCTGCAACCGCCACTCACCGGGGGTGAAAAGGTAATATTCCCATAATACAAAGAGATGTTGATTCCAAGTTAATTTGGAGTTTGTGTGCATCCATGTTCAGCATGACTGAACAATAATAATAATAATAATAATAATAATAATAATTTATTATTTGTACCCCGCCCATCTGGCTGGGTTTCCCCAGCCACTCTGGGCGGCTTCCATAGAAACCAAAAATACACTAAAATATCACAGATTAAAAACTTCCCTGAACAGGGCTGCCTTAAGATGTCTTCTGAATGTCAGGTAGTTATTTATCGCTTTGACATCTGCTGGAAGGGCGTTCCACAGGGCGGGCGCCACTACCGAGAAGGCCCTCTGCCTGGTTCCCTGTAGCTTTGCTTCTCGCAATGAGGGAACCGCCAGAAGGCCCTCGGCGCTGGACCTCAGCGTCCGGGCAGAACGATGGGGGTGGAGACGCTCCTTCAGGTATACTGGGCCAAGGCCGTTTAGGGCTTTAAAGGTCAACACCAGCACTTTGAACTTCCCTTCTTTATTTCACAGTATAATATACTCAGACATAAGTCACAATTAATTCAGTGGGACTTACTTTTAATTCACTGTATACAGGAAGGATTGGTCTATCACAACACTTGCTGCACAGTTACTTCCTCTTCCTGCACTGGCCTTCAATGCCACCAGCAGCCGTAGCCACTCACTTTGGCTTTATCCCACGGTAAAGAGGATAAAAGTTGCAGCAGAGTGTAAACACAGGTAGGGTTAAATCCCATGAAATCAGCCAATCAAAGAAGGGCGTGTAGTGATGCACAATGATGCAACACACACTGTGACAGCAAAATACACATAAAACATTCTGAAGACATGTTTTTTAATGTGCATGCACAAAAATCAAAGTCTCGGGATCTCAGAAAAATTGTAAATATTTGAGATAAATGATGAGATAATTATGCTTTTTAACAAAGCTAGTTTGTTCATAAATCTGGTGTATGTCAAATTGCAGTTTGAGCCACTTCAGAAATTACACAAATATACTTCTTGTGCTAAGGGACGTGGGTGGCACTGTGGTCTAAACCACAGAGCCTAGGGCTTGCCAATCAGAAGGTCGGCGGTTCGAATCCCCGTGATGGGGTGTTGAGTCCCAGCTCCTGCCCACCTAGCAGTTCAAAAGCACGTCAAAGTGCAAGTAGATAAATAGGTACCACTCCAGCGGGACGGTAAACGGCATTTCTGTGCGCTGCTCTGGTTCACCAGAAGCGGCTTAGTCATGCTGGCCACATGAGCCAGAAGCTGTCTGTGGACAAACGCTGGCTCCCTCGGCTTATAGAGCGAGATGAGCGCCGCAACCCCAGAGTTGTTCGCAACTGGACCTAACGGTTGGGGTACCTTTACCTTTACCTTTTATGTCTTGTGCAATGTGCAAAGCAGGAACTGGCAATGAAATCTGTGATACTTCTACCACCTAGAATTAGCACACCTTTCTCATGATTTCCTGGGGAGTGCAAAAGGAGAAAATATGAATAAATCATGCCATTCTGTCGGCAGAAGTCTGTAATATCTGAATCCATCCTTGACTGATGTGGCAACATTATATTTTATTTTAGAAATGTGTATGTTTTAAGTCATGCTGTTTGTATGTTTTGATGGATGGAATCAGTTAGGGTTGAGGTCTTGCTGGGAAGTTGTAGTTCAGCAACATCTGGAAGACAAAGTCTCCCCAACCTGTCCTAGACTTTTTCTTAGAGTCTTCTGACCCTCAGAGGAGCTTTTTCATGGGACTTAATGGGTTGCAGTGGGAAAGGATTCCTTATCAATGAACATACTCCCAAGGGCTCACACAGCATCACACACTGAACTACCCAAAGTTGGGTTCTCCATCACATTGTTGCTGCAGCTCCTTGTTCTCCTGTTTTAATAGGCAAGGCCACAGGAGAAGGTACATCCTTAACACAGAAAGTGGTACATGTGGCCTTATCTGTACTGATCTGCAAATGGACCCTGAATACTTTTTTGTTTGTTTCAGTTTGCTTTTGTTGAAGTATGAGTGCTGGGATTTTACAATGCTGCTTTTTTAAAGATATGGAATGCTGCTTTTATGTGTTGTAACGGCTTTTTTATTTTTATTTTGTGAGCTTTCTTGGGTGGGCTGAAAAAAGAAACCGTCTCTCTCTCTCCCTCAGGTTGAAAGGAAGAGACGGAACAGTGGAAATATATTTTATTCTTGCTCTAATTTATATTACTTTACCTTGTACCCTAATTTATCGAACTGTCTGGGTGTGTGAGCTGCAATATTATGCAAAGAGCTCCTGGTTGTTGTGGCTTTTGCACTGATCTATCTAGCTAGAAGAAGCTGATCTGAATGTATGTTCCTTTTACACATGGTCCACTCGCTGCATCATAAATGAAAAGGACATCCTGGCCACACAGAGGCACCATGAGTGCATTGAAGTGCATATGAGATACTGTACCAAGGCAACATTTATGTGGCATGGAAGTTGATAAGAACCCTGAACAGGTGGCTCACTGCTAGCATGATGTGGGATACAATAAGCTCTGTCAAAGGGCATGAGACTTATTCCACTTCCACAAGGCAAATTGTGCACACCAGTGATACACAACAATCGTTTTACAAAAGGGACACCACGCCAGCTGTTTGGTCTGGTCACAAAGCAATTTGTAGCAAAATAATACAAGGACCACCCGTGGTTTCTAATTTAGTTAAATGATAATCATCACTGCATCCTATGTAACACTGCAGTGTTCTAGAAACTTGTAGTGGACTCATTTAAAAGCAAGTTGGAGCAAACAGACATTTCAACGGGCGGGGGAATACAGTCATACGGAAATGTTCTGCTCTTAACAGAAATGCTTAGTACTGTATCTTGAGAAATAAGCATGCAAACTCCCCCCCCCCAAAAAAATATACTGTTTCGTTCCTGCTGATAACTTAAAAAATACAGGCTTCCAGAGCTTCTGAATAACTTGATTGCATAAAGGGCCAACACAGTATTAGGTTCTCTGTGTTGGAAATGTCTATTACTGAATAAGCTCAGTGCTGTCAGGCCTGACAGGTGGCAAAGCTTGAACTCAACTTTCTTAGGCAAGATGTTTGACAGCCCTATTACATTAAGTCCCCACACTGAAGATGCCAGGGGCTAAACCTGTGACTTTGTACATGCAGAACATGAGCTACCAGACCTAAGCCACATAATTTGCAAAAAAAAAATTAAAAAATTAAAACATAAATTCCTAAAAAAAGAAAAAATGCCTCTTAAACAATGGGCTCTATCTTTATTGAGAAATTTCTGGTTATAACATTCTAATGGAAAGGCTGTCATGGCAAATAACAAAATAAATCCACAGAAGGCTAAAACAGTGGTTGGCAGGCTCAGTGACCTGAAAGGACTGGGTTCACCAGTCACTGACAGGTTCAACCTCCCCTAGTTACACAGCCTGTAGCGTTAGAGTGAGTCTGGATTTGATATAAGCCATGGAACCTTCAGGTAGGAGCAGCAGCAGCAGCCAAGATAAAAGGCTGCAAGCTTTTCTTCCATCTAGCACAATTATGCATTTATAACTATGAGGCTGAATGATTGTTGTGAGCTTTATGTGGGCTTATTCCAGGTCTTGGATACCTTCAGATGGTGCAGAATGTGTGCTCCATCTCCCAACACAAGAAGTCATTATAGCATCATGTTCCACATACAAAGAAGGTGCCGGTTAAGTTTGTAGCCTCTAAATATGGGGTAAACCAGCTGGTCCAGGCCCAGTTGTTGGTGCTGTCACAGGATGCTGCTGAATCCTTAAAGGTTCAGTGGTACTTCCCCATTTGTGAAATGAGGTGAGTCTGTCTCCTTTACAACTGACCTTCTAGAGGAATTAAAAACATTTTCATTAGCAGCAGCAGCATGCCTGCTATCGGCACAGAACTGAAAAGCACCAGCACATCAGTGTATTTCTCACTGGGGACAGAATGTATGTTCAACTGCTGTATCAGAAAAATTAACAAAGCGATAACATGCATCAAATAATACAAATGATGTACGTGGTTTTTCTGAAATATGACATCCTTTTATATAACTCTGAGGAATGGCAACCACCCAAAAGCACAGATTGGACTTCGGTCCCTCCCGGAGGGGTGGGGGGTAAGTTGGAATTTTGTTTTTGTATCTTTTTACCTTTTGGGTAATAGTTATTATATATTGGGAATCAAGAAAACTATTACCCCGCAGGTATTTGATGGCTTTTATTTGTATTGTTTTACCACTATAGTGTTTACTGCCTTTGGCTCCTTGATGAGATGGAAATTTATTACATAAACAAATAAACATACACACACATGGATATGACTGAGCAAGAACTTTCCTAGACCTGGGGCTCTGTTTAGATGCATGTGCACACACACACACACACACACACGTGTGTGTGCATGAGTGTGCTTCCTTATCTGACAAAACCACTGCCACCACCAATGTGCCCCAAACACCAGGAGAGTAGTTCAGGGCACTGAAGATAGAGGCAGAGGCATGGAGCCAGCAAGGCACTGTGGCAGGTGGAAGTGGGAGAGTCCAGTATGTGGGGAATACGCAGGAAGAGAAGGAGCAACAGCTGCAGAAGCCGTTCACTGGCTAGTTGCATGGGAAATATTTAACTGCTTCCTGGCATCTCCCCCCCCCCCCCATCTGACTCCACATACCCTAAACAGTGCTGCACAAGGAGCAGGAGCAAATATTTGAGTAAGAAGGCCTGGACTCGAACTGTGCAGCAACAGCAGCTACTAGATGCTGAGGTGTCCAAAAGGAGCTGTGTTGACAGTGTTCAGTATGGGAGTCGCCCCCCAAGGAACTATTACTATTGTACTGCCAAGTGGTAAGGAAAACCTTAGTATTCCCTTGATCAGGCTGCCACATGGAAGGGCAATATAGCTTACCAAGTGCTTGCATATATACCATGATAACATTGCCATTTGGCAAATGGGCACCTGAATTTACCCACTGTGCCAATGGCGAAAGCCCTTGTTTTCCTATGGATCCCTAATTTTGAATTCCCGTTTCTTTTTAACATGGCATACACATTCTTATATACGGTTTGCTTAAACTGCATTGTGAATTATTCAATGGCTGTCCTCCTTTCAAAGATATTTTGCAACAATTCTGAAACATACTCAGAGTCGCAAAGTGATTTCATGCTCTTTATTCAGCTCATAGTGGTGAGGGGGAATGAATGAATGTCCCCTCAAAGTATCTGCTTTATATACATTATTTACACAATGGGCTCCACATGATTGGCTAATTCCGGAATTCTACTGTAAGCCAATCAGGCTGTGGATTCACTTCTATCTGGAGCATGATTGGGTGGTTCCTGCCAACCAATCATACTGCTGCATTGTTCTAGGACCAATCAGACTGCTGCATTCTGAATCCTATTGTTCTAGGACCAATAGGACAGCCCTATTACATTAAGTCCCCACACTGAAGATGCCAGGGGCTAAACCTGTGACTTTGTACATGCAGAACATGAGCTACCAGACCTAAGCCACATAATTTGCAAAAAAAAAATTAAAAAATTAAAACATAAATTCCTAAAAAAAGAAAAAATGCCTCTTAAACAATGGGCTCTATCTTTATTGAGAAATTTCTGGTTATAACATTCTAATGGAAAGGCTGTCATGGCAAATAACAAAATAAATCCACAGAAGGCTAAAACAGTGGTTGGCAGGCTCAGTGACCTGAAAGGACTGGGTTCACCAGTCACTGACAGGTTCAACCTCCCCTAGTTACACAGCCTGTAGCGTTAGAGTGAGTCTGGATTTGATATAAGCCATGGAACCTTCAGGTAGGAGCAGCAGCAGCAGCCAAGATAAAAGGCTGCAAGCTTTTCTTCCATCTAGCACAATTATGCATTTATAACTATGAGGCTGAATGATTGTTGTGAGCTTTATGTGGGCTTATTCCAGGTCTTGGATACCTTCAGATGGTGCAGAATGTGTGCTCCATCTCCCAACACAAGAAGTCATTATAGCATCATGTTCCACATACAAAGAAGGTGCCGGTTAAGTTTGTAGCCTCTAAATATGGGGTAAACCAGCTGGTCCAGGCCCAGTTGTTGGTGCTGTCACAGGATGCTGCTGAATCCTTAAAGGTTCAGTGGTACTTCCCCATTTGTGAAATGAGGTGAGTCTGTCTCCTTTACAACTGACCTTCTAGAGGAATTAAAAACATTTTCATTAGCAGCAGCAGCATGCCTGCTATCGGCACAGAACTGAAAAGCACCAGCACATCAGTGTATTTCTCACTGGGGACAGAATGTATGTTCAACTGCTGTATCAGAAAAATTAACAAAGCGATAACATGCATCAAATAATACAAATGATGTACGTGGTTTTTCTGAAATATGACATCCTTTTATATAACTCTGAGGAATGGCAACCACCCAAAAGCACAGATTGGACTTCGGTCCCTCCCGGAGGGGTGGGGGGTAAGTTGGAATTTTGTTTTTGTATCTTTTTACCTTTTGGGTAATAGTTATTATATATTGGGAATCAAGAAAACTATTACCCCGCAGGTATTTGATGGCTTTTATTTGTATTGTTTTACCACTATAGTGTTTACTGCCTTTGGCTCCTTGATGAGATGGAAATTTATTACATAAACAAATAAACATACACACACATGGATATGACTGAGCAAGAACTTTCCTAGACCTGGGGCTCTGTTTAGATGCATGTGCACACACACACACACACACACACGTGTGTGTGCATGAGTGTGCTTCCTTATCTGACAAAACCACTGCCACCACCAATGTGCCCCAAACACCAGGAGAGTAGTTCAGGGCACTGAAGATAGAGGCAGAGGCATGGAGCCAGCAAGGCACTGTGGCAGGTGGAAGTGGGAGAGTCCAGTATGTGGGGAATACGCAGGAAGAGAAGGAGCAACAGCTGCAGAAGCCGTTCACTGGCTAGTTGCATGGGAAATATTTAACTGCTTCCTGGCATCTCCCCCCCCCCCCCCATCTGACTCCACATACCCTAAACAGTGCTGCACAAGGAGCAGGAGCAAATATTTGAGTAAGAAGGCCTGGACTCGAACTGTGCAGCAACAGCAGCTACTAGATGCTGAGGTGTCCAAAAGGAGCTGTGTTGACAGTGTTCAGTATGGGAGTCGCCCCCCAAGGAACTATTACTATTGTACTGCCAAGTGGTAAGGAAAACCTTAGTATTCCCTTGATCAGGCTGCCACATGGAAGGGCAATATAGCTTACCAAGTGCTTGCATATATACCATGATAACATTGCCATTTGGCAAATGGGCACCTGAATTTACCCACTGTGCCAATGGCGAAAGCCCTTGTTTTCCTATGGATCCCTAATTTTGAATTCCCGTTTCTTTTTAACATGGCATACACATTCTTATATACGGTTTGCTTAAACTGCATTGTGAATTATTCAATGGCTGTCCTCCTTTCAAAGATATTTTGCAACAATTCTGAAACATACTCAGAGTCGCAAAGTGATTTCATGCTCTTTATTCAGCTCATAGTGGTGAGGGGGAATGAATGAATGTCCCCTCAAAGTATCTGCTTTATATACATTATTTACACAATGGGCTCCACATGATTGGCTAATTCCGGAATTCTACTGTAAGCCAATCAGGCTGTGGATTCACTTCTATCTGGAGCATGATTGGGTGGTTCCTGCCAACCAATCATACTGCTGCATTGTTCTAGGACCAATCAGACTGCTGCATTCTGAATCCTATTGTTCTAGGACCAATCGGACTGCTGCCTTTTGGATCCTATTGTTCTAGGACCAATCAGACTGCTGCAGTTTGGATCCTATTCAACTCAGTACATAACAATTTCATATTGCAATCAGGACATATACTGAATCATATTTAAGACTTAAGGATAACTACATATAAACATCAAATCTTGTTGAATCCAATATGGGTCAAATAGCTCATGTAAACTGGCTCTTAAATTCTCCCAAGCTTGGATGCAAGGACAACTGCAGGAATATATAGTGTTCCTGGCTTTGTGGGGAAAGAATGCTGTGATGGCTTGGCTAGAATGCTGATACTGTAGTTCACTGTTTTATGCATAAATTCAGGCTGACAGAAAGCTCGTCCAAATCCCAAAGGACACAATTAGTATGAAGAAGTACCTGGCATGACAGAAGGTGACATTCAACATGCCAACATGTATTACAAGATTTTAGTAAGGTTCTTTTTTAAAAAAAAGAAAAGAAAAAGAAAAACCAACCGCAATTATTTGCTAGAATAAATGTTCTATTACTTTCCCTTTGGTCAGGCTATTTTATTTATTTTTAAAAGAATCAACTTGCAGATTTCTTAAATGCATTGGCTGGAATCATTGTATCACTGGTATGCAAATTTAGCCAGGATACCCAAAAGCTGAGCACCTGTCTTACAAAATCAGAAATAATTCTTGACTAAAACAAATAAATGCATTTCTATAAAGCCTGTGTTGTAACATCCGAGAGGAAGGGTGAGCAACATGCAGTCAGTGTAATATCAAACAGCCCAGCCTTAAATATAAGCAGTAATGGGCTTGAAAATGTCATAGCAAAGTGTCAAAGGATTAGAAGGAGTGGATAAACAAAACACAAGCTGACATCTCTGCTATACACACATGGTCCTTGCCATCATTAAGAATGACATTAAAAAGAAACTAATTTTTATCACTCTTCTTTGGGAACAAAACAAAGTTACAGAAGCTGTTGTTTCAACTTGAAGCATGGTTTAAAAAGTTACTCAATGTCTACTTTATACTTTTTTTTTTTTTAAAAAAGAGAAGCATCTCAAAGGCAGTCAGAGTAGGTAAAGGTAAAAAAAAGGGGGGGGGAAGGATCCCAGGATGGAAATCCCATCTCTGCTTTCAGGCTGAGGGAGCTGGCATTTGTCCACAGGTAGCTTCCTGGCTTGTGTGGCCAGCATGATTAAACCGTTTCTGGTGCAACGGGACACCATGACGAAAGCCAGAGCACATGGAAATGTCGTTTACCTTCCCACCACAGTGGTACCTATTTATCTACTTGCACTGGTGTACTTTCAAACTGCTAGGTTGGCAGAAGCTGGGACAGAGCAACAGGAGCTCACCCCGTCGCACAGATTTAAAAAATTGTATTAAATTAAATAAATTTGGTTTGATTTGTATTAATTTGGAAAACTAATAAAAAATAATTTTAAAAAGATGTAAATTAATACTTACATAGTACGATTCAATGTTTTATATTTACACATATTTATTAATAATATGTGTAAATGATAAATAATAATAGAACAGCTATAAAAAAAGACATTCAGACATTGCCCTTCCTGAATGAATAAAATCTGCCAATTCCAAAGGAACAGGTCCAGAGGATTTTGTGATGGGTCCCTTTAAAGTCTGATTATTAGTATTTTTTTTAAAGGATCAGTCACTAAGTTTTTGAATTTTATGAAGAATTGAGTGAAATTCGCAGGCATAGTAGCCCTTCTCAGGGGATGAATACTGCCAAATTTAATAAATATAGCTGCAGTGGTGTTTTATTTTGTTTTTTTCAATGGCAGCCTTTACAGTTTTGCAGTGATTTTTAAAAAGATGCACTTAATCTCATGTTGTTTTCTGGGCAATTTGTATGAAAATAGCATATGTCAGAGTGGTGCCTGTAAGTGAGCCAAGTGCCAAGTTTCAGAAGAAAAGGTTTGCAGGGTTTTGGGCTAGGCAACCTAAAAGTTGATTTGTGTGTGTGTGTGTGTGTGTGTGTGTGTGTGTGTGTGTGTGTGGAGGGATTCAATTCTCCCTCAATAGTTTTGTGCACAATGATTTTAGAATGAAAATGGCATCCAGTATATCATACAGATTCCCCTAGGAAAGCAAACCTGCAAATCTTCAGAAGGACAAATGCAGGGGCCAAGGAGTTGCAATAAATGGAGACGGGCAGCTTCAGGCTTATATTCTAGGTCACACAACTAGGTGCAAAGCTGTCATGACAAGAAAATATATATTTTTTAAAAAAATCACTTGCTCAAAATATTTGAAAATGGATCTTGGATTAATGAGGGTCATGCACCCCAGTCCTGAACAAATATGCTTCAAAATAAATACCCATTATTTTAGCTGAACTTATTTCCAAGCTTCAATTAACAAAATCCATTGACAATCAAATGCTATACTATATGTATTTGATAATTACAACGTAAGTAATTTAAATGTGGCAGGGTTTGTTTTTTTTTTTTGTATCTTTAAATCTTGTCATCTAAATGTAAATTTATACACAACAACAGTGGAGCTACAATGAGGGCTCTGTCAAAAGAGCTCAACACGGTTCAAACCAGCATTTAACAGAACTTTAAAGAATCACAGGAAGTGGTATATTCAGCAGCAACTTTAATATTTAATTCCACATTATGTCCCATGATGCAACAAACAATAAAAGGGTAATTTCAAATATAAGTGTTAACCTACAGCAAAAGGCACAAAGCATTAAGCAGGACATGAACATAAAAATAAATAAAAGCTATGCATTCTTTGCCACGCCATTTAGCTTATATCATATCCAATCAGGCAAAATACAGTATATCAAACTTTTATGAGCTGCTAAAAAATATACTGAATTAATCAGATCCTGCACATTAAAAAGCTAAATATTTCATGACCACATGTCTTCAGTAGAAAAGAGTTATTAAACTTCGGCATATTTCTGTTATAAAATTTATCTGAGCTTTTCTCAGCGATAACTTTTGAACTGTTATTATTGGATTTGGCCTGGATTATACTTTAATGACAGAAATGGTGCAGGCCCAGTGCTTAGCCCTTTCGGCACAGATGAAAGAAATGGAAGATGTTTAGCAAATATTATGGTGTAATCCTATCGCAGGCATCAGTGGCAGAGTGTAAGCAAATGGAGTCTGGGGTGGGTGAGCAAGTCGTGCCCCTCAGGGGGCCACAACCTCTCTCCGCCCCCAGGTGAGGCTTGACCCAGGGTTGGTAGTGCCTCACAAGAAGCAGCCCCTCTCTGCCCCTGAGTCAGGCTCATAGCTGTCAACCGCAGGGGTTGGACTAGATGATCCTCAGGGTCCCTTTCAACTCTACAGTGCTATGATTCTGCTATGATGAACCTTCCCTTTTTTTGTGGGAAATTCCCTTATTCCAGCGCTGTTTCCTGCTGCTTCCCACTGCTATCCCGGATTGTGTTTTTTTTTGTTTTTTTTGAAAAGATATTTATTGAAGTTTTACAAAAACATAAGTTTACAAAATGAAAAAAGGATATAAAAAGAAAAAGATACAAAAAAGAGAACATAGAAAAAGACATGAAAAAGAAAAAAGAGGAATGAAAATACAAAATACAAAAGACTAATAGCTAAAAAAGAATTAAAAACAAATCCGTTTTTTGTAACTTTGAACTCATTTGCTTGTTTCCTTGGCCTCCTCACACCTCCCCTTTTTGTATTCCCATTTAAATAATCAAATCAGCAAATCCTTACCCTCTTTCGTTTATCTTAACTCTGTATCTTAACATATTATAACTCTATATTTTCATCCATTATCAATTCATTTTTGCATATTCTTATTAACTTTGTTGCTAATGCCACTTATTTTCAATCCAACATCATTTTAACATTCATTAATTTTACAGTATTTCTGAAGATAGTCTTTAAATTTCTTCCAGTCTTCTTCCACCAACTCTTCTCCCAGGTCTCGGATTCTGCCAGTCATTTCTGCCAATTCCATATAATCCGTCACCTTCATCTGCCACTCTTCCAGGGTGGGTAGCTCTTGTGTCTTCCAATACTTTGCAATAAGTATTCTTGCTGCTGTTGTTGCTATCCCGGATTGTTAGATATCCTGTAGACTGTCCCCAGGACAGGTGAGGCTGCTGATCCCTTATTTTCAAATCTGAAAGTTGACAGCTATGGTCAGACTTCCTCATGACCTGGGAGTGGAGCTGTGGCTGGTGGCATTGGGCTCCGATGAGAAGGGCTGCTGTGGGGGTGGCTGGTCACGCCCCTTCAAAAAAATGCACCTGGAGCCACAGCTCCTCAGCCCCCCCCCCCCCGCTACACCACTGGCAGGCATTCCTCTTGAGTGGGAAAAGAATCACTTCTAAATTCTGTGGCCCCAGAGCCCAGAAATACCCTGATATAGCAAATCCACACCAGCATAGCAACAGTCTTCCACGGGTAGAAGCTAACAGCAGAATTCCTATGCCAGTAGGACATGGCAAGAAGCCAAAAAGCTACCAGAATTGGGTATGGCAAGGGGAAAGAAAGCTTCTGCTTACCTGGAATAGTGCCTTCTGGCATATATACCTACTTGAACATAAGATCTTCTTCAGAGGCATAGCAGTCAACTCCAGAGGTCTATTCGGTGCCCCCAATAAAATGTCTAGCAAGCCTCTCCAAACTTTTTAAAGAGTTTTAGGAGCCGCCTCCAATGTTCAGCAAAAACTGAGATCAGTTGCAAGGGAAGCACCTGAAATATCCACTGTGTGTTTTCAAGCCCCTGTTTGCACCTATGGGCACTCTGAAATCTACCCATTATGTCTGAAAACAGGCATCCTAAATATCAAGTGAAAATGTAAAATTTTTAACACGTACAGCAGCTGTAAATGAACGCATAAAACCAACACAAGTTCTTAGCCGTGACTTATCTGTTAAATGCATCTTTCTTTAACGTTCAAGGTTATGGAAATAATGCCAGTAGAACAATTGTAGAGGATATTGGAAAGGCAGGTGCTGCTCTTCATTGTTATGCAAAAAAACTCCTTACATTTTCTGTAGCAACTGCAGCTGTCTTTGTATAACAATTATCTTTCTGATTAGCGAGTGAAACAACCAGCAGTTGACTAGTTTACTAGTTCAGCTTAAGAGATGAGATATATATTTAGAATAATGCAACTTGGAATTTTTTATAACACTGGTAGAAAATAAGACTGCGCCTCTGAGATATTGCAAACTGCATTCTGGCAGGACAGTCCTTTGGTTCTCTTGTGCCAGCAGCCTGCTCAGGTTTCCATGGACTAAATTTATCACAATTTAGTCATATTTGAGTCAGAGTATGATTTCAGATGTGGAAAAGTCAGTCATGTTTGACTATACTTAACTTACAAATTATGTTTTCCATTTGCTGGAGTCATTTGACACTTTGGCAAAATATTAGTGTGGGGTTTTTTTATTATTATATAAATTGTCACTGAAAGCAAGTAAGGTTTTCGGGAACTGTCCTACTCCTGTTCTCACTGCGCCCAACCTGATCCTTACTGAAAGCCCATCATCAAGGCATGTGTGCAATAGCCTTTGCCTCCCACTCATAATCTCCAGCAACTAATATTCAGGGGCCTGCTGCTACCAGAGGCAATTATGTTCCCCTTTCAAACCTGTCCAAATTGGTGGAAATAACTATATTTTGCTGTACTGAATTCCCTAGTTTAACTGGACAGTCTGCAAAAAAGTGCCTCTTTTTGTCTTTTCCATTATCTCTGGCAATTCAGTTTTATTAATGATCCCCTGTTGCAGCATTAGGAGAAAGTGGGAAGAAGGTAGAGCTGAAGTTGTTCCAGCCCACTGACCATTTTGGCTGTCCTTTTCTGAAACTTTCCCACCTATAATCAACCTTTTTGATGTGTGTTGGCCTCTGTACACTTGGTAATTTTACCTTTAATGCTGCTTTCCACAAATTCATGCCAAACCAGCATTCATTTAGTTGGCCTGTAAATTCTGTATCTGCTCTGCGTCATTTTGTTTTATTTTAATGGTGTTAACATTGGCTGCTCTAGCACTCAGGTACAGAGAATGGTCTTAGAAAAATGTTACACGCTTTTTCCATAATACAGTGGTACCTTGGTTTAAGAACTTAATCCATTCTGGAAGTCCATTCTTAAACCGAAACCATTCTTAAACCAAGGCGCGCTTTCCCCAATGAGGCATCCCACTGCCGGTGCCCTTCCACCGTTCGGCTTCCGTTCATAGACTGTGGTAAAGTTCGCAAAATGGAACACTACTTCCAGTTTTGCAGAGTCCGTCAACCAAATACAGTGGTACCTCGGGTTAAGTACCGGTACTTAATTTCTTCCGGAGGTTCGTACTTAACCTGAAACTGTTCTTAACCTGAACCACCACTTTAGCTAATGTGGCCTCCTGCTGCCGCCGTGCTGCCGGAGCACGATTTCTGTTCTCATCCTGAAGCAAAGTTCTTAACCCAAGGTACTATTTCTGGGTTAGCAGAGTCTGTAACCTGAAGCGTCTGTAACCTGAAGCGTATGTAACCCGAGGTACCACTGTAGTTCATAAACAGGACTGTTCATAAACTGAGGTACCAATGTATCTACAGTTTCACATCTGAGTTCTGTTAAAAACTCTTAAGATGGTCACTGTCTATACGATGTCTGTTTTCAAGTAGTCAATATCATCATCATCAACAACAATAACAACACCACTATATTACGGTCGTAGACCAGCATAATAAGTAGTCAAGGAGGACTAGAACTCCATCTCTTGTCAGCACTATTGTCTCAGTTCCTCAGACTCCCTTCATGGAAAACCTCCTACATCTTTTGTGGTGAAGACAGACACAAATAATTCCTCCACAAATGTTTACAATTTGAGTCAAGCTACACCCTGACCTTGGGCTAATGATCAGCCACACTGAGTCCTGGCTGAGGGCTCTGGGAATCAGAAAGTCTCCTCTTCAGGCTGATCCATTCACTCACAACCAGGTCCCATCCACTCTCATCCGTGGTGGCCAGCTAGCTCTTACACCTCTCTGGGATCTGAGAAAAGTCCAAAGGGGTCCTTCTTTTCAGAGCCTGGCATTCTGAGTTAAGTGGCCAGGTATTGCCTGCACCAATGCTGGTGTTGGTAGAAAGACTTTAAAAAAAAACAACCTAAAATGGCAGCAGCCGAGGCATTCTTGTGTCCATCTTGCTCTGAATGCCTGGCTCTCAGAGAAAGGCCCCTTTGGCCCAAGAGCTGAGGGATTTAAGATCTCTATGTTAAGGAATGTGGATTTTAAAAAAGGTAAAAGGGGACTGCGGGAGTGGTGTGGAGGAAGAAGATTGGCACTGCTGCTGCCACAAAGAAGCCGGCCACAGCAGGGGCAATTGGTGGGGCTGGTTACCCCCACAGCGCTTAGGGCCCTCCTGAAGTCTGGCAGTGGTCCTCGCTGCAACACGTTTCTATTGCTCTTCTCTATTTTACTCCTTTACAAAAAAACAAAAACCCAACCACAATGTAAAATAACTTACCCAAGGTGTAAAAGTTAGATAAGGACTGATTACCAAGTCAGATAACAGATACATAAGTAAACACAATCAAATCTGCACGATTTAGACTACAACTTTATTCAGCCCCAGACAACACATGAGCTTTTGTAGGCTAATTTTATCAGCTGAAGCACATAAGTGCCAAAGTATAATCCTACACAAGTGTACTCAGAAGTATGTTTCATTGAGTTCAGCGGGATTTGTAAGTAGATGTAAGACTGAAGTCCAAATGCTAGACTTAAGACCACCCACCCGAAGTAGTCTCTCTGTACAAGTCACATGGCCCACAAGTGAAGCATCCAGTTTTTCCACAGCACTCTGAATTCAAAAGACAAAAGCTACATTTAAATCCAGTCCAGAGAAGACAGCCCAATGACTAGTCAAGCAACTGACCTTTTCCCACACCAAGAACAAAGAAGGCTGCTACAATAGGAAAGACCATCAAAATAATAAAAGAAGTCTGAAACCATGCAAACACAAATGCATAAATGTCTGGAAAGTCCTATTTTTACGAAGGCAGAATTAATATGATATTATCTGAAATAGTCTGTATTTGTAGGCGCACTTATGGCTGGAAAGTGTATTAAAATTTTCTTTCTGCCCTCTGAATTTTGATCTATTAATTTGTCTAATATTTTGCACCTTTGCAAATTCCTTAATGGTAGATACCTGCTGATATATAAAATGTCATACCACTATATATTAGTTGTCATATACTGTTAATTTTTACAGTATTTTTTCCCTTTTGGGGGTTTATTGGGATGCAATTGTACACGCATTAACCTGGGAGTCAGCCCCATTGAACTTAATGGGACTTCTTCTGCATAGATAAGTATAAACTGCACTGCTAGACATTTGCTGATGTCATGTAATTTAACTAACCATGACAAATTCTCAGATCACTTCACACAATAAATACTCATGCTTCAAAATTCATTCTACTTTTATTGGGGTTGCAACCTGTAAGCTAGGTAGGTGAAGACCAAACAGATGTCATATTCACCATGAGAATACCACTGAAAGTGGTCTCGCTTTAATAAGCAGGGCTGGCCCACCCACGAAGCAAGATGGGGCAACCACCTCAGTCAGCAGGATCTACAGGGGCAGCAGATCCCGATGCAGATCTTTCTTCTCCTCTTGTTCCTGATGTAGCTCTTCACTCACTTATTCTTTCCTAGGGGAGGGGCACCATTTTGTGGTTCACCACAGATGCCAAAATGTATTGGACCGATTCTGGCTTGTTGTAATGGTCAGACCTGTAATTACTACGCATCTGTGGCAACAACCATGGATATGAAGAGGTAACTTGAAAAGCCATAATGTGATTCAAGCAGTAACGTCTACACATTATGAATGAGGAACACAACAGAATGGGGCTCACTTGCTATTCGGATGCCATTTTTAGTAACATCCTCTTGGCAAATGTAATGTGGGGTCTGGTCCTAAATCCATGGGACAGTTGGGGGGAAAACCTTGTTAAGCAACCCAGTCGGATGGGCGGGGTACTTATTAATATGATGGTGATGCAAAGAGCCAGAATATTCATGGAAATCGAATGAACATTTATTCTGAATTAAGGATACCAATGGAGACAACTCCATTTCATGATGTCTGTTAACAGACATGGACATACGAATAATAGTAAGTCACTGGTGCATAACTAAGAAAACATGCTGTAGGAGGTGGATGTTCAAAAACAACCAATGCCTGAACATATATGATTAACATATCAAGAAACAGACATATAAAATCAGCAGTATTTCCAAATTGTTTGTATGCTTTCATGTCCCTACTTAGCTTCATAAATGGATCACTACTTAACCCTGAATGAGTCTGCAAATCCCTTGCGGCTGCCTGAACTGTGCCTCTTTTGAAATCTTCTTTCAGCTCATCTTGCCCTCATTATTCCAATTTCTTTCTTTAAGGCATCATCAAGCTCCAGCACTCAATTCCATTGTTTGTGAAATACTCTCGCCTCCAAAGATGAATTGGAGGACGGTTTGTTGAGAAACCATCAAGTCCTTTGTTGAGAACTTGCATGCCACCCACAAAGAACTTTAGTGTCATTTATTTAAGAAAAACACTTGGGTGGAAAAATGAATATAAAAGGAAAACTCAACAACTGACACACACTAGCAGCTGAATTCTGACTGCATAGATGGAACCAAGGGTGGGAACTAAATGAACACCTCACATGTGTATTAAGAAAAATAAATTATTATTATTTGTCCATATTGGCAAAGGATGTGTGTGTATGTGCTGGGGGAAGAGCCAACCCAACTTTCAAATTCCCTTTTTAAGGAAACTTGCACTGGAGAATAATAATGAGATATTAGTTATTCATACTAATGTGTTTTAATACTAATACTAATCTGTTTTAGCTAGAGAGAGCTCTATTTATTTTACAGCTGACCCTTTTAAACTGTCTTGCTTAAACTGCAAGGGGTCGACAAAAAAAAGGTGTGACCCACCACCTGGTCTTTTAATTTAAAAATATCATTTAGTACGTTTCCAAGCACAATTCAAAGTGTTGGTGCTGACCTTTAAAGCCCTAAACGGCCTAGGTCCTGTATATCTGAAGGAGCGTCTCCACCTCCATCGTTCTGCCCAGACACTGAGGTCCAGCTCTGAGGGCCTTCTGGCAGTTCCCTCACTGCAAGAAGCAAAGTTACAGATGGGCAGCTTCCAACAAAACATTAAAATACAATAATTCATTAGATATTAAAAGCTTCCGTAAACAGGGCTGCCTTCAGATGTCTTCTAAAAGTCAGATAGTTGTTAATTTCTTTGACATCTGATGGGAGGGTGTTCCACAGGGCAGGCGCCACTACCGAGAAGGCCCTCTTCCTGGTTCCCTGAAACCTTCCATTCTTACTTTTAAAAAGGAGTCTTCTACCATGCAGATGTTTAAAAATTACACACAGTGCGAAATTGAGTCAAGCTGATCTCCAAGATCATAGATTTGAAATTCTAATGATTGTAATCTGTGCCTTCTGAAGGACACATAAACAGGAGTAGATTCCTGTACATTCCCGCACATTTCCCCATGTGGTAAGAAGTGCCCAGGGCAGCACAACTGGCTTTGATTTCTTTCAATATGGCTGTTTTACAAAGGATAGTCCTCTATTTGAACAGCCTTCAGAGACAGGAGTCCTCTCTTTGAAGAACTCTCCACTCCAAGTCTGTTTTAAAGATAAAGAAGAAGCACAAAGGGGCCTTGAAGTTGTCCATCAACATGTGTCACTCGGACAGAAGACTGAGGAGGGACCCAGGTCACCTGTCCATAGTCTAGGTGAGATGTAAGACATTTCTAATTAAGTTACAGCAGTTATTTATTAGTGTGCATCTATGTGCGTATAAATCAATGTGTCGTTTGCATGCAAATCAGTATCCTCATTTGGGGCGATGCGTAGGTGGTCACCCTACTTTCCACTGAATAAGAAAACACTGGAGATTTGTGGGCTTTTGTAATAATGGCTTTATTTACATACAGTAGCAGCCTATGTAGTAGAAAGCCACTCTCCTCACACTGGTGTTGCTGCAGCTTACCTGATACAAGCTGTAGCGGGACAGAGGGGCAGTGAGTTTGGAGGTGCATGGGTGTACCTGCAGGAGCACTGGAGTGGCTCCACTGGTGCAGCTATTCAGCCCTGATCTCACTGCCACCAGGCCCTATTCCACTCCTGCCCCATCCAGGTAATTGGCAGCAACACCAATGTTAGGAGAGCGGCTGTGCCCTGCTACCTGGGCTTTCAGATATACAAATAGGTACATAAATGAGCCAACCATCAGGCATCTCTACAAAACAGAAGACTTGTTACCCTCTTGGAGTTCTTTTTTTCTTTTGGGTGATTATGGGTCACAAATTACTAATGTTTACAGGCAAAACCAGCAGTGTTGGGTTTAGGACAATGTGGGCAGTTCCCCTGCACAGGGTGCCAAGGTGAGGGTGAACAATTTTGTCCTTGCTTAAAGTGCCATATTAGGGATGCGGGTAGCGCTGTGGTCTAAACCACAGAGCCTAGGGCTTGCCAATCAGAAGGTTGGTGGTTTGAATCCCTGTGATGGGGTGAGCTCCCGTTTCTCGGTCCCTGCTCTGGTTCGCCAGAAGCGGCTTTGACATGACCCACATGACCCGGAAGCTGTCTGCAGATAAATGCCGGCTCCCTCAGCCAGTAAAGCGAGATGAGCGCCACAACCCCAGAGTTGTTTGCGACTGGACCTAAAGGTCAGGGGTCCCTTTACCTTTAAGGCACCATATTACCAAAGTCTGCCCCTGAAACTTATAGAACTGTATATGAGTTTTTACTTAAATGTCTGATTTAAACAAGAATTTAAAATGGTGATGCAATGACCTTAGGTTAGAAGCAAGTAATGTACTACTTTTTTTTTTAGCTACTTTGCTACTAGTGCTCATTTGAC
Source organism: Podarcis filfolensis (assembly GCF_964270895.1). Taxonomy (NCBI): domain Eukaryota; kingdom Metazoa; phylum Chordata; class Lepidosauria; order Squamata; family Lacertidae; genus Podarcis; species Podarcis filfolensis. The sequence goes on from NC_139612.1 coordinate 6,610,854, forward strand.
ACTAAGTAAATGAAAAATAGAAAGGTGAACAGGATTTGAGATAATAAGAGCAATGCTCTTTCTAGAAATAGAAGTGTCATATAGATAAAATAGTATGGAATACCTTTCAAAGGTTACTTTTAAAAGAAAGAGAAACCACTATTCAGGAAACTGAGAAGAACAGAAAGGACGCTTGTGGGGTAACAAATGCACATGATGAACTTTCTGTCAAGGCCAGTCAATAATACATTCCCTTCCTCTCCAATTTTTTTGCTTACTTCCTATTATGCCTTCTCCTCCGATTATTCACTCTGTTTTCTCCTGGCTTGGCTTTTTAGCCTGAGTGAGCCACACCATGTATTGCAATAACAAAACAGCAGCAGGAGAGGATTAGAATCAGAACCACAGTGGGCGGAAGAGTTTAACCCTGTTCCCTCTGCTCGTGTCCAGGCAAGAATCCTACCCAGTGCTGCAACTTGCATTGGAAAGGAATCTCACAATGCTGCTGGAGGATGGGGTGGCAGAGGAAATATTTTTATTTTAATAACCAGTCACATTAAATGCAATAATGTGTTTAATGCAACATGCAGTTTGACAGTTAGAGAAGGACTGATAAGGAAAGGAGTGGCCAAGCAGCAGCAGTTGTTTTGTGTCACGGCCAGGAAGGTGTACAGAGGCTCTGAACAAGGAAGATGGATAAGAATGCATTCGCAATGTATTCTGGCAGATGGATGAGCTGAATCTGCAGCAGACTCAGGCTTGCTCTAAACTTGTCACCTGGAATATGTGTATTGTTTATCCCTGCAGTCCTCATGGTGTTCCTGGGTTTGCGAACTAATTAACACACCAATGTGGAGCCAGCCAGTTTGTTCAAATCTTAGCTCCTGAGGCTGAAATTTATGTTTTAGAAAGGAGAAGCGCTCATCACCCACAAAGTTAGCAGCACCTCTACTAAAGTATCAAAATGTGTTTTGTTTTTTTCAAATAGTTATAAGCAAGTACCCACCTCACGTTGGGGAAGAGAATTAAAATTTTCTGATTGCCTCTTAAACATTAGGTCTAGATAAAATTAGCATTTTCAACACTGCAGCATTAAAAATGTGAGAAGTACTTTTAGTTTTAACTCTGCATTAGCAAAATGTTTTGTCTCTGAATATGTTTATGACTTTGTAAGGTACAGCTCCATCATCCTCAGCTTATCTTGGAGAAAAAGAATGATCAATGGTACACTTGTAGCTGCTCCCTCTTTCTGAACGGCGTTGGGTCTTGGTGCCTTCCTCAGCCTCAGTACAACGGTTGGCAGTCTTAATATTAGCCATAAAAACAACCAGCCCTTTTCTTTTAGTTTGAAATGAGGAAGTTGGGTCAGTTCCCATCAGGGATATGCTGCAAGCTATTCTTCAGGATTTTGCGCATTTCTGTACCTGAAAGCCATGCTCATCTGTGTTTCCCTTTTCTGGAATCACACGAGTTTTGTGTTCCCTTTGTTAGTAAATTTATCATTTCAGTACCCGCGTTTGTCTTCAGGGTTTCCTTTTTTACCTTTTGTGAAACATTTTTGGCTACTGCCTGTCCTGGCAGCGAAACACGCACAAGTGATGTCCTTTGCCGTCACCAGTCCTCCTCATTCCCACCAACTCAAATGCTATGACAGCATCATTCTTGGGTATTTTGGATAAAAAATGGTGACCACCAAAAAATGGTACCAGTGGGAGATGCCACTTTTTGTGGTAACTTTCACACACACACACACCTCTCAAATGCCTCAGAACAACACTGCATTGGGGTATTTTGGAGGGATATATCATCAGCTGGTCCTGGAGGCTGCAGTCTTGCTTTGCATCTTCTTAATTGAGCCTACCAGTCATTTCTGCTTAAATAATCTTGGGTGGCAGAGGGAAGCAAGACACATGCCTGACAGATATGATGCCCACCAAAATGCCATGTTGAGAGTAATGGACTAGATTTCCCATTGGTTCAATTAAAGGCATATCACGTAAAAAAGAAAAGAAAAGATGAAATCAACTAGTGGTTGACTTTCGTCACTTCACTGTGTCAAATTCATCTTGCAAACTCTTAATTGTGTGTAAAGATTGCAGCCAGCAAATGATGAAATAGTACATATATTGATCCAGAATGTGGCAAGTTGCAATCATCACATTTCCCCAAACCATTTCAATGCACCGAAATCCATTGGAAAAGTCCATTCAAGTTGGCAGCTGTGGGGGGAAAATAGCCTTATAAAAAAACACAAACCATCTTGACTATGAGCCATTTCCTTACATCATTTCAATGGCTTTTACAAAAAAAAATTATATGTAGGCAGCATTATGTGCATTACTGGAAAACAGTACTAAATCCAAGATGATTGTGGTGGGTATAGTCAGATGCCTATTTTATCTTACTGGCACCTACAATAAAATGAAAAGCAAAAGATATTTATAAAACTGATATACTGCTTAATGAAAGGGAAAGCATTCCAGTAATTTTAAGAAAAGATGGAACAGACACACATGGGGAGTTGCAAAAACAATCTGGGCAGCATTTGTTGCCAGAAAAATGAGCCACACACAGCCAGTTTAACCACATACATTGATTGGGCTATAACAGTGATAGCCAAGTTAATTTGAAAGATGATGGCAAAATAGACTGCTTAATTCAGAAGCAATACAAGCAAAGAGAAATCAGTGCAGTGGACTAATAATATAATTCTCCCCCTCACCCTGGGTTGTGTCCAGCTACATTCTCCTCAGAATAGACCCACTGAAATTAATGGGCTTAAGTTACTCTTATCTAGTCATTCCATAGAATCAAAGAATCATAGAATTGTAGAGTTGGAAGGGCTGCCAAGGGTCATCTAGTCCAATCCCCGGCTATTTTATTTCACTCCCCCTTTTTCCCCCTTGTTTGCAAAAATATGTAATTGGAGAATTGTATCACTGCACCACTACACAATTTGGCAAGTTAAGGGGAAAAGGAGAATAATCAGGGAAACTGGGCTCATTTTTTGAAATTCTTATGGTGGATTTCCAATAAGCTGAAATACATTAAAAAGTTGAGCTCTGGGTCAAACATGAACACCTGTAAAACTCTGCTGATTTTGATAGTAGAGGTAATAGCAGAAGCATACTTTTAACTTTATCATTGGAATCAGTAGAACTTAAAACTTGTTAGTATTTAACTCACATTGAAATAATAGGTCATGCAATTTGCTTCAGTGTTTGCTTATCCAGAATCAAGCCCCAAGTGAGTGTTCATATATGTTTGCAGCCTTAAAAGTGCTTAACTTTGGCAGGATTGTGACCATACTGCCCAAACGCAGGTTAGTATTTCAGTTTTTTATCTATGAAATTTGGTGATTAACATGATGGTGGCAAATGTAATGTTCACATATTTGAAATACGAACTTTACAATTATATACTAATATTTTACTATCCCCTCCCACAAAAATGAAGAGAAAATGAGCTAGTTGTGCTCACCCCACAAGTTGCTTAAATCCAAAAGTTATGCATTGACAATAAGAAATGTGTGTGCCCCATTCTAAAATTAAAAATTAAAGCTTATACTGCATTAATCCAAAATATTAATAGGTATCAGCTGAAAACTTCCTCTATAACCAGGGCTTTGGTTATAACAAGGGGGCTGTTGGTTTTTATGTTTGTTTGTTTGTTTGTTTGTTTGTTTTTGATATGTATTTTGTGTTTTTATTTTGTATTTTTATGCTTCAAACCACACTGTGATCTTCGGGTGAAGTTTGGTATATTCTTAATCCAAATCGATACTCCTATTATTTTTCATTTTAACATCCTAGCGCAGATGGAAAAGTTACGAATCATAGTAACATCACGAACTGTCTAATACAAAACCTGATGTGGTAAGACGTTTGGATTTAAGTGTTCATGGGACTAGGAGGCAATCCAATGAAGTGATTGGAAGGACTGTCATAGCACAACATGGTCTACCAACATTTGGCAGATTTGCTAGCACAAATGTCTAAGAGCAGCATGCTATTCCTCACAAATCGAAATCAGAGATTTAATAAGTTCATAACATTTGCTATCCTGAAGTTAGACAAAAGAACCTAGCAATAGACCATCTTTTCTATAGTTAGTATATTGAATCCAGCAAAACTTATGTATTTTGTTGCATATCGGTAAAAAAGTAGTAATGTGGATTGTAAGTGGAAGACCACAGATGTTATGGTGCAAAAGACCATATTATACCCAACTTGGCACAAGTGGGAGGAATGTGATCAAAAGCAGCAGCAAAATCCAATATGCAGTGAACATTTTCCTTAAACAATATGAACAAGCAGGAAATGTTTACAAAAAGGTAGGAAGCATGTTAAAAGAAGACTGCAGCCTTTATGAGGTGCTATTGAAATTCTCATAACAACTTTGGGATCACTAAGCAGTGCTGTCCATGACACCATTGGAAGAGAGACATTGTTCTCTTTCCTGATTACATAACTAACAGAGTGCAGTGACACCTCTGTTTGGCCCTAGAGTCAGACATAATAAAAAACGTTCAAAAACAGTGGAGGAGGCCAAGTGTGGAGCCAAGCACAGCACGGTTTCAGTGGCCGACTCCTTCTCCTTCTCCTCCTCTTCTTGCAACAGAGGGGAAGGAACAGAGAAGCAGCCCCCAGATGGTGGTGGCAGCAGGACGAAGAAGCCGCTAGTCACTGAAGCTGCATTGCTGCTGTGCTGCGGCCACATTTGGCTCTGCCCCAAACGCCAAATGATGTCACACACCCCCATTCTCCTTCAAAAACTGGTGCCTCCGATTCCATATATAAAGGGTATATATGCTTTAGTCTGAATGGAGATTAGCTCCGTGAAGGAAAAATATAACATGTGAAACAGGCCAAAGTCTCACAAAAGTTATTTCAGAAAAGATGGGAATGATAGGAGAGATAACCATCTTCAAATGTCTCAAGAGCTTTTACATGGAAGATGGAGCAAGCTTGTTTTGCCCTGCTCTGGAGGGGAGGACCAAAACCAATGGATTCAAGTTACAGATTCTGACTAAACATTAGGAAGAACTTTCTGACAGTAAGAGTTGTTTGATAGTGGAACAGTCTCCCTCAGGAAGTAGTGGACTCTCCTTCCTTGGAAGTTTTTAAGCAGTGGTTGGATGGTCATCTGTCATGGATGCTTTAGTTGAGATTCTTGCATTTACAGGGGGTTGGACTAGATGACCCTCAGGGTCCCTTTCCAACTCTACAATTCTATGATTCTAGACTGACATCAAACAGGGGAAAATATTATGTTTCTTAAAAGTTCTAGTCTCAAAGCTTTGGGGGCCAATGGGCACTGTTTTCAGAGTCAGAGCACTTTCACATGAAATTAAAATCCACCCAAAACAAGATTTTCAAGGCCAAATTCATACCAAGTGAAAGTAAGGGGAAATGTGTGTGTGTCTTATGGAGCGAATGCAGGCTGCACAGCTATCCCAGAAGCCAGAAGAGCAAGAGGGATCACTGCTTTCACTGCGCAGCGGTCCCTCTTGTTGTTCTGGGTTCTGAGATTCAGAATTTTTTCTCTCTTGTTTTCCTCCTCCAAAAACTAGGTGCGTCTTATGGTCTGGTGCGTCTTATAGAGTGAAAAAATACGGTATACCTTGATTGGCTTCTGGGTATATTCTATCCAATCCAGGTTCTCAAAGCAAAGTATTGGCCTTCACTCACTTTGGCACTGTCTTATGTGTGACTTCAAGTTGACCAGAACTGAATACACTCCATGTTTTAACTCTGTTGCTGTCACTATTTTGCAACGATTCAGTTGTTCCTAGGTAAGTTACTGCCCAACTATGGATTTGGGGCCCCCCTCCCCATTTGTACCATCACAGTTTCATTTGTTTGCTATGTTTTAACACTGGAACCTTGGACCAAACAACACCTTTCCTTATATCAAATTCCTGGTGCTGTTTTAAAAAGCAAAAAGAGTCATCTGAACTAATCTGAAGTTTTAAGAAACACTTTTTAAAAATCCTGTGTGTGTATGTTTTCCAGCTTCTATACTGATTCTCTGTAGCATTAGGTCAGAACAGCTGGACTTTTGTGGCATTTTCAGGCATGCACGGCTCAGAACAGATTTTCAATATAATTAAGCACAGTCAATTCATTTATTGAAAGGAAACTAGAGTGATATAATAAGGCATTTAGAAATAAAAGGGAAAAGCATTATATCCAAAGCATTGCCCTGATGTTCATCAAACTAATTAAGCCTATGTGTGAGGAAGCCAACTTGTGGCATGAGTCAGTTACATGTTATACGCATGGAGGATGGGGGATACATTGCTCCTCAGTCACAAAAAGAGGGTCCTCAGTCAGTTTAAAGTGTGAACCAGCCCAACATCTCTAATGGGCATTGCAGAAGTACATACCTATATTCCAAAACAAGTCCCCTAACTAAGCAGATTTTCTGCTTCTTAAAAGCATTTAATCTACAGATCTGAGTCTTCAGACGGCAGAGCTAGAAATAATAGAGACTGACTTGCTTTATGTGCAACATTTTGCCCAGTTTGATTATATCTTTACACAAGGTCAGACCCTTGAATTGTATGCAATACAACTAAAACTTTCTCCTTTTTTTGCAATTAGAGAACTTTGGTCACAAATCATGGCTACAGGCTGGTAATACACAAAGTATTTTATTTCACAAAAAGGTGGTAGTTCAAGTCTGACTGTGTGTGATAACATTACATCAATTGCAAATGGAAGGAAATTATCTAATTAGTAGTTATGTCCCTGAATCCTATTCATGCATTTATAGCACACCATGTTCATGTGGGCTTGCTCATAAGTCTTATTTGCATTTATATACCCCATCTTTCCCATTCCCTTCACCTGACACCTTTTATCTTCAAAAGAACCCCCATGAGACCAAATATATCCACACCATCCTGTAAAAGCACACAAAATGCACATGTAAAGCACATGGCTTTCCCCAAGGAATCCCGGGGACAGCAGTTTGCCAAGGGTGCTGGAACTGTAGCTATGTGAGGGGAACCTACAGTTCCCAGAATTCTTGGGGAGAAGCTATGAACTTCAAATGTTCTTTAGACTGAAAGAAATCAACTGGTCCAGATTTGCTGAATGAGGATTGGAACCTGGGTCTTTCCAGTCCTAGTCTAGCCATTACACCACATTCTGATTTGTTTGCAAGGAGGCTAGGTGGCATTGCGTCAAATTGAGTGCCATCTCACACTTCCCAGTGCATTTCCCTTATCACAAAAAGTCCAGTATTTTTGGGAAGCGGATTTGTTGTGCCAGACCTCCCAATCAACTGTAATTGCAAAGGCTTGAATTCGCTGGTATGTGATTGAATGCTACTTGAAAATAGCAGCTGAGAAGTGCTCTCAGAATCCAGCTTACTCTGTGCTGACAGTTTGAGAGAAGAGTTTAAGCAACAGAGCATATAATTCAATTGACTCTCTCAACCTTTTCCATAAGAGACTCTAGCTCTTAGCTCTCAGATCCCCCTCCTACATATCTGTGGAGATTCTGTGGCATTATCACATGATGCTAAGAAGCCCATCTCAAACCATCACTTGTTTTTTGTGCCACATCTAAATGCTGTTCATGTGCAAGAGAATCTGGAAGAAATATCAAATGCATACATGACATTTATAATAGTCATATTAAGGACCCTTTTAAAATAAAGCTTATTTAAGTCTCAAGTGTGGAAAAACTACTTAAGAGTTGCTCCTTTGTGGTCACCAGAAATTCTACGGGCCCCAAGTATTTTACTTGGGTATGAACATTTGCTTTTGGCTGATATTTGGACAAGAAGGTGCCACTCAGGGTGTGTGTTTTTCTCCCTCCCTCCCTTCCACAACAATAGCATATTACTAACATTCCTACATGATCTTCTAGTATCTACGCATCTAAAATATTTGAGGACAAACTGATAAGAGTGAGAGAAAGCGTCCATTACAGACAATTGAGTACAAATGCCATTGGCTAAACTAAAATATACATGTGTTAGTAGCACTAGGCAACTCCTGGCATTCTTGTTGTAATAAAACTTTGAAATGTTTTGATCTCTCATAAATCCTTTCATATAAATAAGTGAATTCAGACACAAATAATACATGCTATGATGTTAAATGTGCCTTGTTTACTTTGTAGCAATAGTGTCTCAAGGTATTTTGTTCTGGATGTGCAAAATATCACATATGGGTGCTAAGAGAAAGTGGTTGCCCTGTCACAGTCTAGAGTGAAGTCATAAATAATGAGGGTCTACATTTATTGTTATTTTATTATTATACAAACAAAAAAAAACCAAAAGCTCTTGGGGTTCTTAAATAGAAAATGTGAGTTGCTGTTTTGTGGGCAACCACAAAAAAAGCTGCATTTACATGATCACATTTCTTAAGATCCAGAAATTTGCTGATGGCCAAGAACTGTGCTATGCAAGCCTACACTTTTGGTTTGCTCATGTGAAAATGGCAGGGGCAGTTCATGAAAGTTTTTTTTATGCTAATGGCCAAACCAAAGGTAATGAAACTCCTTCCCTCTCCCTCCCCACACCCCATACAAGTGCTTCTTCCACCTGTTTCACCCTCTCTGATTTAGGCTGCACTTATATACAGAAATGAAGCCAAGTTAATTCAGTTGGACACACATCCAAATAAATGTTTAGGGTATTGGTCCGTCTCTGCTTTATCCTGTGCATTAAGTGAACTGAGAGGCTAACAGAATATATACAGATTTAGGTCATGTTGGGGGTGTTGGATAAACCAGTTTAACAGAATGAAAAATAAAGATAAAAGAAAGGGGAGGTACATCTAAATGACTCCAGTGATAAACATGGATACTAGGGGTCTAAACTTTTTTAAAAAACATAATCTCCTAGGGATGAATACTGACAGGGGAAAATGGCTTGATGGCTGTCAATCCTGGGCAACATCCAAGCAAGAAGGAAGGTCCTTCCTGTATATACTGGCAGGTGGCAGCAGTGGTGACAGGATGGAGTGTGATGTGCAGTTGCCATCATCATTCAATTGCACATCACCACAGCTCAGCACTGCTTGGCCCACCATTCTCTTGCTCCAACAACCCCCCCCCCCAGCTGTGATGTCACCCAAGATGTGCTCCCACTTCCAGCATTACCACTGGAGGCAGAGCAGCTACTGGAGTGCTCAATGTGAGACAACTTACAGTTAGAAGCAAAAATGGAACAAGCAGGCAATAGCGTTCCGGAAGACTAAGAACTATGGGAAAAGAAATAAAAGAACGACAAAACAAAAGCAGCTTTCTTTATCTCTGTAAAGGTACCGTAATTCCCTCTTGCTGTGAAAAAATCACTTCAACCTAACAACTAGAGCTCTTCCATTTAGGGACAAAGAAGAAAATTAAGGTCAATGTAGGATCTTCCAATAAAACTTGATTGGTTCACTGAACCCAGCTTTGAGCGTCTGACCTAACAGTCTCACTTTCAACATTTATCGTCAAAATTATCCCCATCCTTGAGGTCACACTGAGTAACAAAGCTCAATCACTTCTGGGGTCAAGCCTGTGTCACAATCATATTGGCTGATCATTCTTACGGAAGTTAATGGGTGACCTTCAAATGGCACCACTCAACTCTTTGTGTGCATTTACCAAGCAATGGAACTGCTATCTATTCAGACGGGGCTCTGTACTCTAAAGGCCACTGAGGGCAGTGGAAAGTCTCTCTTCCAAATCCTAAGAGCTTTTGCATGATTCTCCAGAAGCAAAAGAAATGCCTTTGACGACCAGCTACACAGCCCAAGAGAAAGGTATCAACAAGGGCAGTGAGCATTTGCACACCAGTGCAGTAAAGGTTTTAACACACAGTTTGAGACAAGAGAGGTTAACGTTCACTCTAGGCTATTAGTAGTCATGCTACCAGGACCAAAATAGAAAGGAACCCCCAAGGATTCATTTGTCTTCATAATTTACATCATAAATGACATACAAACTCTGCAAGTAATCACTTATTTTTCTTTTAGGTCACAGTTAACAAGTAGCTTAGCTTGAAAATATCTACAGGCGATACCAGACAACAGTTTCTATTTGAGCAGGTTCCAATCAACTAAACGTTCTTGAAGTCCTAATTAAATCAATAAAACTACTTTATGTTAAATCTCTGTCACAAGGACGTAGCCAGCAGCACCTGTCTTCTTTCCCCTTTATTAATTAGGATTTTTATCCCACCCTGCCTGTCACGATGTCTTGGGGTAGAATACAATATAAAATACTCCCACCCACTCTCAGACAAGCAGCAGTGTTTAAAATCATTATGGGCTTTGAGGCTGGAACAACACTGTGATCCCAAGCATGTTGGCTCAAAAGTAAATCCTACCAAGCTTAAGGACATGTGTTACCCTCCAAGTGAGCATGCGAAGTACTTTGTAGTAAATTGCACTGAACTCAATGGAACTTTTCCCATGTTAGGTTCATGCTGCGCAGATCCCAAACAGAACAACCAAAATGTTCCCTCTTAAACCCACCATTCCCCCACACTGTCTCAATGCGCAACCCACATACCATGTAAATTAATAAGGAATTATAGTAATTTACAAATGAATTTATGAGGAATTATTAGCTAATGTTTCATCTACAGCATTTTTAATGGCATCCAACTTCCAGATAGTTCAGGATGGTGTTAGGAAGATAAAAAAAGAAGGTGAAACCCATGTATATCCCTCTCATGCAGTTTAGTGGGTAGCCCAAAGTCATTCACATGAACTTCATGGCTTAACATAGATTTGAACCCAGATCTCGCTGCCCCAGTTCCAGCACTCCATCAAGCCAATACAGCACAATAGCTTTTTATCATAAATCTTTTATTTGAAATAAAAACACAATTAAGATTGAAAAACACATTTAAGAATCAATAAATTAACCCCAAACACATCATCTGAAACATTACACAGCATTTTTTTTAATAAATACCAAAGGACACTGGAATCATTGTCCTAAGCACAAATGTAAATGCAGGATTTCCTCTTGCTATTCCACAATGTCACCTTTTCCCATCACTAACCCCTCTGCTCTAGAGACAAAGCCTGTCAGATTTGTGGCAAACTAGAGAAAAAAGTAGTGTAATAGATTTTTGAAAAGTTTTCTAGACTGCAGATTAAGGGATGGAGATCACAGGGTGTCTCGACTTCATTTTTAAAGAGGAGGCGCGCGCAAAAGCTCTGAAGACAAAACTAGGAAGCGAAGAACAGGAGCAACGGGGGTGGGGATGGGGGGCTGATGGGAGACTTGCGCTGAGAACAAGGGAAGAAACCAAATTCGTTGCCCAAAAATGACTTGGGGGGCAGGGAGTACTTCGGGTTACACCACATAAATCCATTTCCTCTTCCCGTCAAACCAACTGACAGGCCTGCTTCGGCGGGGGCAGGGGCGCACACTCCCCCCCCCCCCGCAAAGGACTAGATCCATCCTTAGCCAGGCTAAACCCACTGAAATCAACGGGATGTAAGGTGGTCGTGACAGAGCCCCACTCCTTTCCTATGGGTTTTTTTTTTTGTTCTGCGCAGCAGTGGCGTAGCGTGGGTTGTCAGCACCCGGGGCAAGGCAAGTAATTTGCGCCTCCTAACCCGTGGATTTGCGCCCCCTAACCCGTGGATTTGAGCCCCCTAACCCGTGGATTTGCGCCCCCTAACCCGTGGATTTGAGCCCCCTAACCCGTGGATTTGCGCCCCCTAACCCTAACTCCCAGATGTTGCGCCCGGTGCAGCCTGCCCCCCCTGCACCCCCCACGCTACGCCACTGCTGCGCAGTGGCGTAGCGTGGGGGGTGCAGGGGGGGCCGGCCGCACCGGGCGCAACATCTGGGGTTAGGGCAAATCCACGGGTTAGGGGGCGCAAATCCACGGGTTGGGGGCGCAAATTACTTGCCTTGCCCCGGGTGCTGACAACCCACGCTACGCCACTGCTGCTGCGCAAGTCTTCGCCTGCCTCCAGCCCCGAACTCAATGAATGAAGGCACCGGCTCCCCCCCCCCTTACGCCCGCACCCTCTCACCCAGACCCAGAAAGAGCCGGGGGCAGAAGCCGCGAACCGGCGGCGAAGGCGGCCTGAGTAGCGGCGGAATCCCCCGGGCGCCGCCGCGCAGCCTCGAACCGCGCGCTCCGAAGTGGCCCCTTCTCTGAAGTGCGGCGCGCCGGTGTCGGCGGCGCCACACGCGCCCTGCAGCAACAACGCCCCCCCCCCCCACGAACTCCCTTTCTTCAGGCCAAGAGCAGCAGCCGAGACCTGGAGGAGCCCCTCACAGGTGCTTTTCATGGACGAGAAGCGTCGCCCCTTACCGTGGTATTCCTGCCCCGGCACGTAGAAGGTGGGGTTTCCCGCGATGTGGAGGGAAATGAGCACCTCGCCCTGCTCGCCGTCCCCCTCCAGCTCGCCGTGGTGGGTGCAGAGGAAAAAGAAAGGCGAGAAGCGCGGGTAGTAGCCCGCCGCGCCCTTGGCCACCTGGGACGACGCCCAGAGCATCACGCCCAGCAGCAGCGCCCCGGCGGGGAAAGTCCGTCGCCGTGGCCGGGGGGCTGGCGGGGTCCGCTTGGGCTCCATGCTCGGCTCGCCAGCTCCTCACGGTCATCCAGAGGCGGGGGGCTCCCCCAGGAAAGAAGCGGAGGCGGAGAGCGCCGCGCGCCGAAGGCGGGGAGCGAAGTTTGACAGGAATTGGGGCAGACCCAGAAGTTTGGCGCCGCCGCTGCCCCGCCAGCGACTCCCCGCCGCCGACAGAGAGAAAGACAGAAATCGCCTCAGCCGCCTCAGCAGCTGCCACCTCCTCCTCCTCCTCCTCCTCCTCTCCGTCTCCCTCCCGCGCGCCCGCTCCCCACACCTTCTTAAAGCCGCGCGCCGGTAGCTTTGATTGGGGAAGGGGGCGGCGAGGAGAGAGAGCGCGCGCGCGCGAGGGAGAGAGAGCGAGGTTCGTCTTTCCCGCCCACCGCGCCCTCTGCCCTCCCGGGGGCAACTGGAGGGGCGAGCCGGGCGAGGCCAGGAGAGCGCCCGAGTCCGACGAAAGAAGCAGCCACTGAGGCGCTGAGACCGAGGGAAAAGATGAGGCGGCAAAGCGCCGGAAATAATGGATTCCCCTTGGTGGCTGAGGGGGCAGCGAGGGAGGGGCAGCTCTCCCCGCTTGGTTGTAGTTGCCGCTGCCCGTGAAGAAGAGGCGGGCAGGGAGCTGGAGGGCGACTTGAGCGGAGCCACTTGGCTGTGGCTTTGTCTGGGCTGCTTGGGCTCCGTCTTTCTCTCTTTCTCTCTCCTCCCCTCCTTCCCCCTCTCCCTTCTCTCCTCTCTTCTTCTTCCCCTCTTATAAACTACACCGGATCAGGGACCCAAGGACACTCTTTCGGCCAGGGATGAGTCCCACAGAAACTACAGCTGCACCTGCTGGGGAATAAAACCCCATTATTATTATTATTATTATTATTATTATTATTATTATTAGTGCAACTATTGATAATTATAAACCTTTCCAAAACCTTGGTAAGATTAGCCCAGAAGCAAGAGCAAAGGACGTTCTTTTGAGCACTGCCATCCTCTTCACATCTGATCTTTTTTAAAAATGTGATCCCCCAGCCCAGCCCACACACACATACAAAAAGGAAAAAGCAAGGCTGGCATCTTTGTAACATTACATTGCACTGACCCTGCTCTTAATTTCTCCATTTGCCAGGCTCGCAGCACCAGAACTTACTGGAGTGCAAAATATCATTCTTGGTATTTAACGTCCGAAAGAGTAGAGTGGGCAATTGGTAACAATTAAAAGGGGGGAAAGAGCTAAATGTAATTAAATTGGCAGCTTCTTGCTCACATAGTTTTATTTCTTTTGCTCTGTGTGTGTGTGTGCAGGGACATTTCCTCTCCATCCCTTCAGCCCAGACCTGTGTAACTGAAAGAGCGATATCATTGGGGAAAAGAACAGATGCACCAAAGGAGGGGAAAACGAAAAGCCAACTGCAGAGCTTGGGCTGGAGGAATATTTCGTAACAAAGCATTTGCTTTCAAACATTCAGGATGCACTGGCAGGAAGACCTCGGCACCAGGAGGCAGAAGCCAACCTTCCAGGCTTTAATGTAGCTTTGTTGGTTCCCTACCAGCAACCCGACAGAACCAGTGTGAGCATTCAGAACATGATGTAATTCGAAATGATAGCATACCTGCCAGCGTTTTTGAAGTGCAAGAATGGTGCAGTCCAGGAAGGTCCCTCTTGAATTATTTTCATTGCAAAGGGAAAGATATCCTTCCTTTCTCACCTCCCCACGCCAATCCCCTCCCCCAGTCTCAAGGAAGAACAAGCTGATCACATGGAACGCATCTTGTGGCTGGCCTACATCTTTCCCTCTCCTCGCACAGGCAGACTGCCTCTCTGGCCCATCTCCCACACATCTGATGTGTATTCTACATACCAGGCCCAAGGGAGGTCATCGCCATCTGTTTTACCTGGAAACACTGCCAAATCTGTACCAAACCACAGCTCACCTGCTAGAACTTTTCCTAAGAACGTTTCTCAATTTTTCCCAGCTGTGTTGATTGAGGGGGTATTTAAAAACTCTGTATTTTTTTGTTGTTGTTGTTGTTGACAGGGCTGGATGAGAACGTGAAAATACACAGTCCAACATAGGCATTTCCAACACAGTGAAGGTAAATGGGGCATCCTGCGGTGAAGTTACAGTACACAAGCCCCTTCCAAAAGTCTAAATGCCTTGGAAACGGAAACCTTTGAAAGTCACAGATGAGAATCAAGCTGGCTCCGCTTTTACCATTAAAAAATAAATAAATAAATGTCAGTTCCATGAATCTCAGTGCTCATAAACATGACAGGCTAATAACACCATTTTTACTGCCAAACAGAGTGCAGGAAAATAGCCTTTCACATAACATTGCCAGCACAACCCATTTCGGGTACATTTTCCTAGCATGCTCTCTGGCCTGCCAGCACAGATATTCCAAAATGGACCAAATTATGCAAGGTAACAAACATTCCCTCCTTGGCATGCCAATACGCAGAACTAGCAATAATTTGAGTTGGGGGGGTGGTGGACCCATGAGACATTTGGGAGGGATGTCTACAAGTATCTCATGCATTATATACTTAACTAAGCATATAGCAGAGGGAGGAGGAATTTCTGCAATACCACCTGCTAACAATGCAGCAAGAGGAATGGACTCCAGCTGCTTCTGCTTGGATATGTCTGATCTGGCCAGTGTTACCTTTTTCAACAGACAACCCTACAAAATAAGCTGGAGGAAGGATGACACAAAGTCTTCAGATCTTTCAGAGGGATTCTAATCTCTGCTGAAGTCAACAAAGAGTACTTCCAAAGCTTTCTCGGGGCTGTTCAGTTTTACCTTAATTTTTCTCTTTTACTGCACCTTATCAGCATCCATCCGCAGCATTTTCACCACCCCATACTATCGCTCTCCCTTCCTCCCTCATGTCAGCTCTTTATCTTGTATCTCCCTCTTCATATTACCCTCTTTATTTACAATCTCCCCCCCAGAGCTCCACGTGGGTTTGAATGTGCAAGCTTTGTGAATCTGAGCCTTGATGTACAAAGAAACCCAATGTAATCCATATCTGGAATGTACAATTGAGACATACCTATATATTTGAGAATATATATTATGACAATTCTAGTAATTATATTAATTATGAAAAGCATACACCAGTAGCTCAAGTTTTGGCAAAACCCATCAACACATACTGCTTTTACTAGACTGCATTCCCATTTATCTTACATGCCACCTGAGCCTGCTGTTAGACTCTTTGATCAACATTAACTTGCATTCTGATAATAAAAAGTGCTGTATAATCACTGTGCTAGCTGAACATTTTTTACTTCCTTCCTTTTGCTATCTAACTACGTTGTACACTTCAGTTCTTGAACTGTCTACAGCCTGGGAGTTCAGAGTCTTTGATTTTAAATTTTGTTGGTATTACTCTGCACTGAAAATAATAGAAACTTAATTTTAAAATAAGAACACGGAAAGCTGCCTTATACCAAGACAGATTAGTTGTCCATCTAGCTTAGTGTTATCTACTCTGGACTGCTAGTGGGTCTCATGGGTTTCAGATTATTCCAGTCCTACCTGAAACCTGAGAGCTTTTGCTTGCAAAATGTGTTCCATCACTGGGCACAGTTCTTATGGTTAATAAAACAGAATAAAATGGTACACAAAAAAGGTTAGTAAACCAAATTTGGGAGTTAACGCTATCAGCATTTGGTCATTACAGATGCGTCAACTTACAAATGTAGATTTGCGTTTCACAATAGTCATTAAACTGTCTACTGTTCCATTTATTGTAGTGGTTCCCAAACCCTTTTCCCACGGACCACGCAGAAATTGATGAGCATCTTGGTGGACCACTTAATGATTTTTTTCTGCCTGTTGTAGCAATTGCAATATACTGCATGATTTTTAATTGTATTTTTACAGACATGCCAAGAATTATCTGAATGAAGGTAGTGGACAACTAATGGCCCACAGGTTGGGGACCCCATATCTATTGCACCTGAACTGAAAAGCAGCATATAAATAACACCAAGCAAATAAAATTCAAGTCACATCTCTGCCCATGTCTGCACTTGAAAGGGGGGTGCACACATTTCTTCCTTTTCTCCTCCCCTTGATATTCCATCCTTACACACTTTCCTGCCTGCCATCAACTGATTATGTGCTGCCGCATCTCTCACACTCTGTAATAATGTCAGCATAATAAAGACAGACTTAATCTAGTTTCTAAAATGGCAATAAAGATGAGTTATCTATTAAGCAGCTACATGTTCTAACGGGTCATCAAAATCAAAGCCTTTGATATCTTTATCTGAGTTTGCAAGGCCTAATAACTCTTTCGGCAGGAGCTATATGTTGTTGATCCCCCCCATCCCCAGCTTAAAACATGATTTGCATTAACAATGTTCTGCCTGCTCAGAGAATCATTAGAGGCTGGTGATGAGGGAAAACTCCATGATTCCAGGTACATCAAAACCTTCTAAAAATGAACTCAAGAAATGATTGTTAAAATGATATAATGGTGTAAAAGGAAGTATGGGATTTCTGTGCCTACTTAGAAATCTGCCAAAGAAGGAATGCAGTTGGGAACTAAAGTATTCTCACTTAAAATACTTATCTTTCAAGTTTAGGTAGCATGGGCTACTGAAGAGTTAAGACACGTGTAAGTCTTAATGATTTCATTGATACTTAAGTGCATCTACCTACATTAGATTGAAGACAAGACATGGATGGCATAGGAAATGGCTGTCGCATGAGAGCCACTTAAAATTGCTTCATATGGCAATTGTCTCCTCACACGGTAACATCGTAGGATCTGGGACATAGCTGGAAAAGCCACAGCTTTTACTGAACAGTATTGGTTGTGGAGAGAGATTTGACGGTATTACAGAGGAACGGGTGCTGCAAACCTTTAATTCTTGCAGGCACTCTCTGCCTTTGAAAGGTTCATGGCAGGCATAGAAATAACTATAGCTCCACTAGGGGTGGAATTTGGTAATAGTTCATAATATGGCACCCTGCGCGAGGCCAGAATTTGGCGCTCTGAGATGAATCTTCTCCATTATGGATCTTCTCAATTTTGCACCCCCTCAGCTTGGCGCCCTGTGCAGGAGGACCACCCAGGCCACCTTAACTCTGGCGCTGGCTCCCCCTGTGCCACACAATCCCCCGTACTGTTATACATTACTTCTGTATGCTTCAAAAGCACAAGAGCTTTGCTAGACTTTCCGGCATGGTTGCTTTGAGCAGCCATTGCAGAATGGATTTTCGGGTCTCTGGTGCAGAGAACGCTTGCATTTTCATCTCAGGATTGCTACTTCAGGCTTCAGGAGTCGGGAGCAAATCTATTTCTGTGTGTGGTGGCAACAGGTAGAGTTGTACACTTGAAAAGATAGCCACTATATTTTGAAAGCATTTGCTGTACCTAATAATAACCAGGAATACAGATACCCCAGCACAATCATTACATCAAGTCTGAATCACAGGGTATGTAGGTATGTGTGGATCCTTTCCCCACATAGAATCACAGAACTGTAGAGTTAGAGGGTACCCTGAGGATCATCTAGTCCAACCACCTGCAATGCAGGAATATGCAGCTGTACCATACGGGGATCGAACCTGAAACCTTGGCGTTATCGGCACCACACTCTAACCAACTGAACTATCCATCTGCATATGTTCCAGGAGAGTTTGTCATTCACTCGTAGAGCACATGCTTTCCATGCAAAAGGTCCTAGATTCAAAACTTGGCATCTCCAGGTAGGGATTAGGAAGACTGGCTTGAAAATCTGCGCACCCCTGCCAGTCAGAGTTAGATGGATCAACAGCCTCACCACATACAGGGTGAGTCTTTTAAAAGAGGCCCTGTGGAACATGTGTACTCTGTATCCACGGGGCCTCTTTTAAAGGACTCACCCTGTATATGACACAGCTTCCCATGTTATTAAATGGAATCCTTAGTTAACTTGCCCTGTGAAGGCTTACTCCCCATTTGGAGTAAGACAGTCATTCCCGCCTTGACTTGGGAAAGTATATTCTCGGAAATAATCAATGTGCCCATTAAAGTTGGAACTTGGCACGCTGATATGGGTGGAAGTTATTCGGTTTTTTATGTGTCATTCAGAGTGTGCCGGTAAATGATGCCCATTCATTGTGGCAATCAAGGCAGGAACAAAAATCAGTTTGTAGGAGTGATAACATCCTTACATTCAGTCCTTGCAAATGTGTGAAGATTGTGTTGGAACTTACAGATTTATGGTTCTTTTTACAGGACTTCTCTAACTTGTGCTCTGCTATTCTAATTACATCTGAGAACTCGTTACTTCTATTTCATCTGCTGCATAAAGAATGTTGGGAGTTAGTAATGCAAAACAAGTATGCAATGGATAAATATACTAGAGTGCAAGAGCTACCCGTAAAACTTTAGTTTTAGAGTGTGAACATGCTTTTACTGAGTACTTCTGTCACCACATCCTGAAGGCAGGTAACAAGATCAAATATATGTATTTAAGAAAGCTATAGTGAAATTCTGTCGGTTCCTATGGAATCTACCACACATGTATCCTATTCATGGCCATGAAATGCCAGCTAGAATAATAAACTTTAAAAATGCTGATGGAGTCTGCTGTGGGCCAAACTAATCGTGATGTTATTCACATGGCTTGCTTGTGCATGCCTGTTTTTTCTTTACTAAATAACAGCCATATTGAAGGTAGAGAAATATGGATTAGGGCAGTAGCATGAGGGAAGGGATTTCAACACTTCACTCCTACCATTCTTCCAATCCAAATCTCCCCACTGCAGCTGCTATCTGCTTCAGGAAATGTTAGGGGTCAAACAAGTATCATTTTAATTGTGTAGTGAGCAACCATTTCTGGTTTCTTTAAAAAAAAATTTAAAAAAATTAGGTATTCACACACAGCTAGGCAACACAAAGGGAGAGGAGGTTTAACCCCTTCCATCACACTGGTGATCCCAATAACAATAATTCCCAAGTTGCAATTAACCTTTGGGAGGGAATAACACCCACTGGCACCAGTAGGAGAGTTATTCCTAATGATAATTGTGTGAGAGAAGAAGGGGTTAAAACGCACTTCTCTGTGCAGTGCTGATGAAAACCAGGGAACCTGACCCTAGAATTAATTTTTGAAAAACCAAATGCAGTCGCTGAGCACGAAACAAAAGTAACATATATCTCAGCCCTGAGAGGAGACAACTACCCTTCTAGTTATCTGTCAAGTGTCCACTAGGGGAGCAGCATTAAATACCTCTCTGCTCTTGCAGTCTTAGCTTGTCACATGGATGAAGAAAGTAGGTGGTGCTCTCAAATTTTCTCAAGGCATTGTGAAGCATCATAAGAGCAGAGCCAGCAGCCTCCCATATGTAGAGCAAAATTTGTCTACGTCTTTATCACAGAGTGGAAAGCAAATGCAGGCATAAATATGGTTTCAGGTGAAATTCATATATTTTTTCTGGTCTTTTTCACAACTTGCTCCTGCTCTCTATAAGTGCCAAATAAGGGATCCAAGAAATTAGAGATCTTTGAGATTTAATTAAAATTACTACTTCTGCTGTTGCAACTGCCACCATCAGTATGACACCAAAACACATGTCCGTCTCAAAATTCCACTGTCTCTCAACACATAATTCAATAGTTTTGTGTATTTGTGGTGCGCTCCTGTAATCGTGTGTGTGTATATGTCGGTGGCATGTTATTGTGTTCACATGAAATGCTTGCCAGGATTATATGGGCTTCTTAAGAAGTCACAAGTATATTATCCTTCAGCCACTATCTGATTTTTCATATTTTTATTTTGGCAAATGTCACTGGCCACACAAAAAAAGCCCTCAGAGTGTTCATGACCTAATTTATTTCTCCACTTCACTAATGCCTACTGTAATGTCCTCAAGGGGACCTAAGGTACACATGGCAAACAGCCTATGACAACTTGCACAGTGTTTACCTTTTCAAGGAAAGCAGAAGTCTGATCTCCAGCAGCTCTAAAAGATGCTCTTCATTTTCTGCACAATGTTTGCCAAGGACAGGGGAAACCTGAAACCATATTGTCTACTCTTTATAAGTTGAAAATATTTTATTTCACATTAACATGTTTTCATGTAAAACCGTGACAAAACCTAATGCGTGTAACAGTGCCCCCTGCACTCAGGGTTCCCCCTGCTTCTCAGTGTCCCCTGCTTCCCACCTGTCAGTAATCTGACATCACAATGACTCCAGGTACCGTGTTTGCCTAGGACTTGCCGATCGTATGGTCGGCGGTTCGAATCCCCGCGGCGGGGTGAGCTCCCGTCGTTTGGTCCCAGCTCCTGCCCACCTAGCAGTTTGAAAGCACGTCAAAGTGCAAGTAGATAAATAGGGACCACTTTATAGGGGGAAGGTAAACAGTGTTTCCGTGTGCTGCGCTGGTGCTGGCTCGCCAGCTACAGCTTCGTCACGCTGGGCACGTGACCCGGAAGTGTCTTCGGACGGCGCCGGCTCCCGGCTTCTAGAGCGAGATGAGCATGCAACCCTAGAGTCGGACACGACTGGCCCGTACGGGCAGGGGTACCTTTCCCTTTCCCTTTACCGTGTTTTTATTTGCCCACACAATCAAACCATGTGGACAAAGGCATAGGTAATCAATAGCACTTGCAAAGTGACTTTCTAGTCAGCTGACACAACTTCAAATTAATGTAAATACAGTATACACACACTTTAAATATATCTGCATGATGACACAACTGCTGCATATTTTGTGCCAGTCAAGACCCAGTCAAGTCCCTCATTGCTTCTTTTTGATGTTGGCATCCAGACACAAAGACACCCCCCTGTATCTTCTACTTCATGTGTATCAAGACATTGTTTCTAACACCAGCTAATGTGTGGTCCCTGCAGCAGGTTAGAATTCAGATGTGTCCTAAACTAGTCTAGTAGTGCTGACATTACAATTAGTCCAAAGTTGTAAATGGCTGATTTGGGGGCAGGAGGAGGGTTAACAAAACAGAGTTGCAAGAAAGGTTATGGTGGGCTTCATGAGACACCATCTGCCATTACAATCTATTTAAGTTCTACTGAAGGCATTAAAGCCATGGCAGTCTTTTTGAGGCTGTAAGAACATTGGTATGCTTTAATAAACCAGAGCCAAGTCTCAAGCACTTTTCCACTCAGAAAGTAGAGTTTTTGAAAGGTCAGAGGTCATCACAGACAGCATCCATTCCCTCCAGTCCCCCTTCTGCCAAGAACTAAGACCTCCATGCTCTGTGACCTAAGGTTAGAAAAAAATTAAACAAGCAGAATAGGTCATGGACTCCACTACTTTAAAACCTCCAGTATCTTGACTTCTCGGGAAATGGACCAATGCCTGATGCCTAAATATAAGACCTTAAAAGGTGGTGAATAACCCCTTTCACCCCAGAAATCCAAAGATGAAATGTACCAATTATTTGCTTTCAACTTTGTTCCCAAGTCCGCAGGCTGCTACAATGGCCCAAATGGAATCCCTGATGGAGAAGCCATTTGCCTTTGAATGGTTGAGAAAGCCAACACTCTGTGGTGCTTCTTCATTTATTTATCACATTTGCATTCCACTTTGCCTCCAAGAAACTTGGGGAAGGATCTGTGGAGTTTTTTGTTTGATCATCACAAAAGAAACCCCTTTGAGGTTTAAAGATTGCTATTGGTCCAAGCTCCCTAAGAGAACCTCAGGGTTCTGTGGAGTTTTGAATGCAGGGTCAGCATGGTCCACATCCATTATGCTCCCTGGCACACTGTACCAGCTCCTGTTGGCGTGTCCTCCCTGTAAATGCTGCTGTTGGCTGAATGTCATTTGTGCAGAAGTTGTAGACAAGCTGTCCTGGGACAGCAAAAAATAGCTTGAGGAGCTCTGTCATGACAGATGGTCCCAATACTACAGCACCTGCCTCTTAGCTGTGCTTGCTTCTTGGCCTGTTTCTTGCAACAGCTCAACATTTATTCTTGGTGGACCATATCCCCCCTCACTCAATTAGTTTATGTCTAGGGATTTTGTACGCTTTAGGACCCAACTGGTTCACTAGGAGGGGTCAGTTCTCACAATTCACAAGGAAGGAATAGAGTACATAAGAAGCTGTCTTGTGTTGAGTCAGATCATTCCTCCATATAGGCCAATATTGCCTGCAATGACAAGTAATGTCTCTTTAGGGCAGGCAGGGCCAAACTTGGCCCTCCAGCTGTTTTGGGACTACAATTCCCATCATCCCTGACCACTGGTCCTGTTAGCTAGGGATGATGGGAACTGTAGTCCCAAAGCAAGCTGGAGGGCCAAGTTTGGCTAAGCCTGCTTTAGGATATCAGACCAAAGTGTCTCTCAACCCTGCCTGGAGGTGCTGAGGATGGAACCCTAGCAAATCATGTGCTCAGCCACTCAACTTTGATAGTGACTATGATCCAGGGTTGGGGCAGTTCTGGTGGAGGCAAGCCACACACACACACACACACACACACACACACACACACACACGGGGGGGGGGGTTATTGCTGAAGGAAGAAGTGGTT
The DNA here is from genome assembly GCF_964270895.1 of Podarcis filfolensis. Lineage (NCBI taxonomy): Eukaryota > Metazoa > Chordata > Lepidosauria > Squamata > Lacertidae > Podarcis > Podarcis filfolensis. The sequence goes on from NC_139612.1 coordinate 6,633,869, forward strand.
TTATGTCTCCAGGTACAATGGATGTACAGTGGTACCTTGGTTCTCAAACTTAATCCATTCTGGGAGTCTGGTCGGCTCCCGAAACCATTTGAAAACCAAGCCACGGCTTCCGATTGCCTGCAGGAGCTTACTGCTCTCAAGCGGAAGCCGCACCAGGTGTTCAGCTTCCAAAAAATGATCACAACCGGAACACTTATTTCCAGGTTTGCAGCGTTCGGGAGCCGATTTGTTTTGCAACTAAGCCATTCAGGAACCAAGGTTTGACTGTACTACAAACCACTATAGCTGCCACTTCTCAACTTTTCACCTGCACAGTACAGTGGTACCTCGGGTTACATACGCTTCAGGTTACATACACTTCAGGTTACAGACTCCGCTAACCCAGAAATAGTACCTCGGGTTAAGAACTTTGCTTCAGGATGAGAACAGAAATCACGTGGCGGTGGCGCAGTGGCAGCAGGAGGCCCCATTAGCTAAAGTGGTGCTTCAGGTTAAGAACAGTTTCAGGTTAAGAACGGACCTCTGGAACGAATTAAGTTCTTAACCCGAGATACCACTGTACAGTAATTGAAGATGGAGGCCCACTATCTAGAACCAGATGTTCAAAGTCTGAGAGTGGCTTAGGTCAGTCTCTCTCTCTCCTCCCTCTGTCCCTCTCTCCTGCCTTCCTTCACCTTGCCTCTTCTCTACTTGTCACTGACTCACCTCAGAGTTTATTCTCCATAGTTCCTCCTCTCTGCTACAGATTCATACACCTAACTAGAAGCAAAGCAGAGGAGATTCCTTGTCCTTTCTAGCATTCTTCCTTCATCCCTAGCAAAATCTTCTCTTCCGGCTTCTCATTTCCACATCCTCACACTTTATTCAGAAGTGGACAATGCAATGTGGACCACAGTTACAGTATTTTTCAGTCAGCAGTCCAGGAAAGCCTGAAACCAGAGAAGGCAAACTTACAAACCACAGTGAAAAGCTGGTTGTGAAACCTCTTGCCTTTTGATCATTGTTCTGAACTTATTGGTGATGATGGGATCAGATTTTTTGACTCTGACTGAAGGCACAAGATATATTGCGGGAGCCAAGACACCCCTCAGCTCAACTGATTTTATGAACCATTGCCCTATATTACTAGATGCCCATAGAAATGTTGCAAAGCGAAGCACATACACGTACACAGCCAAGCACATAGACTGAAATGCCAGAACCAAATCACACATAGTAGCCTTCTAGAGATAAAACTGGATACCGTTTCAGTAACAATTAGACAAACTGTTTTGAAAATATGGGGGAAGGTACCAGGAAGCTTGAGGTTAAGAAAAGAAAGCTTAATTAAACCTTTTAAAATTGAGCCATGATAACAAATTAAACATTGCATTATTCTGCAGGCTTTCATAATTTTCCTTCTTTGCAGGGAATTCATGCAGATAGACAAACACTTGCCACATTCACTGGGTTACAATGGCATATTGTAGGCTTTTGACATTCTATTTGGCTCCTGTGCATGTCATGGGGTGTTATGGGGTGTTATTCAACCCTACAGTTGATTATATTTTCTAACCTAACACTAAAGATACAGACTTCAGATAAGCAAGATGAAGATCTCCATAAATCGTAACAAGTTTGCATAACTCTTGCTTAATTTTGTGTAGGTGAACACTTGTGGGTTTTTTAAAAAAATCTAAAAATAATACATAGACCCTGTGCTTTTTTTCTGGGGGGACGCAGAGGTATGCATACCCCTAAACATTTTGTGAATCTAAGTTTGGCCTCATTGAGGGGAAGTATTTCAATATGAGTAGGAAAATGAGTACCCCTGAACATTTTTAAAGAAAAAAAGCACTGCATAGACTCAGTTTCCAAACCATTATTTAGAACAAGTGAAGGAGTTTGTGAGCTTCTGGAGAGAAGATCATAACCGCTTTGCTCCTCTTCCAAACCTGCTGCGCTGCTATGAGCGTTTGCAAAAACCGGTCAAGGGAGTAGCAAAATCAGGAAGAACACTGAGGTCCACTTCTGCCTAAGAAGCAGAAAGAACTGCTCATGGGTTTTATTGAGAGAGTGCAATCATGTGCAAGTCTTTGGAGCAAGGCTTAGGTAAAAAAAAAAAACCATGGCTCTTGTTGACCTGTCTGAAAAAACATATCAAAAATGCTTCTCAGGAGCTGCGCATCTAACTGACCGAAAATAAAAATAAAAATCTCCAACTATCTGGAATTTTATGTTGTCACAAGCCCACACACCTTTATCAATCCTTTCTTGCTATATTTAGGGACATTTTTGTGATTTGCTATTTGGGACCAAATTCTGTTTCTCCTCCCGCTTCCTTTTTCATTAAGTTTCCAGCAGGAACTGACTCATCGCCACAGTGTCTAGCAGGTCCACAAACACCGACAGACAACTCCAAACAAAGTGAAAAAGCAGATGATTAGCTGCAAATGCCTCTTTTCTGGTGTTACTGAACGCCATGCTGTTCATTAAGTCTCACAGACATATTGAATCAATGTTTGAAAATTCGGCTTGCTCCGGTCTCAAGATGATGTGGGAGTGTAGACTAATATTAATTCCACAAGTGAGAAACGACTTGATAATTTATGGATTGTAAACGGAAAGGCTTGCCATTTGGGCTTTTCCCCTTCCTTGGGGAAGGTGTAAGTGTCTCAGTGCTACATATTGGAGGCAACACACTCCTCTTTTAATGACTCCCTTTGATTTTTAATTTGAAATTGGTAGACACTTGCCGATACAATTTTCATATTGAAGTTTCATGCTATTCTGGCAGGTTGCATATTTTCCTCCTTATGTTCTTAGGGACTCATTTGAATTGCAAAAAAACCACTTACTTTGTATAGTTCTTGTGAAGGAGAATTTGGGCTCATTCCCATAAATAAACAAAACAGTGTTGGGAAAGTTGCTTTCAAAGCACAAATGCTTTATGTGGTTTTTGTAAGTGTATTTATATGAATTTCTATTCATAACCAGTTATTACAAAACACTTTAAGTAAGGACATAAATTAGCAGGAGGAGAAGGAGAGTGAAGTTTTTCAAATTAATTTGAAAGAGGCTTAAGTCTTCCATCAGCATACCTCTATTTATTCTGGATTAGCCACAAAGTGTTTTTATTAAAAGATATATTCTTATAATAAATACTTCACACTGATTAAATGTAGTCTAATGTTTTACCTCAGTGAGTGTGAGTCAAGATTATACTTATGATTCAAGATTAAAACTCATGGAAATTCTTGACAGATGGCTATGTGCTAGAGATTGGCACAGATGTGGGATTACAGACCATAATGCATCTATAATGTAAGTGGCTTGATGTTTTGAGTCTCTTAGGGCGATCATTCATTGTTGACATCCAGTTCAAGGATGCAAAGATCAATGGGTTCACGAGTTAAACAGGACCTTGCATTCACCTCTTGCTACTGACTTCTGGGTGTTCGTGGCTCTTTGACTTGGCAAAAATAAATTGCTTCCATATAGCTGAAATGTAGATGCTTCAACCCTTCTAGTAAACCTTAGCCTTCCTGCAGATAAGATTTGAAGAGAGGGAGTGGTGGTGGTGGGGAAACACCTAACTATTTTTAATGCTCCTATTTGGCTTGAAAGAACCTTTTGAACTAATATTTGTAAGTATCAACTGAAATAAATCATATGGCATTATCTTCTAAGCATACAGTATGTCAAGACTGACAGGAAACGCTTTGCAGGGTCACTGGGTTCTGGTTCATATCAATGAGGTAATTATTAATCCCATGGTAAACAGAACTTTGATCCCATGTTTATTTTTAGATGACTGACACCCACCTTTAAATAAATGTGTCATCCCTGAGATTTATACAAAGGAAACACAGCATTTTACATTTTTATGCTACTTTAGCAGAATACATTTTCCCAATAGATTTATCTTTTTTAAAAAATGTACCTTATTATCAGTAGTGCAAATATTTTTACATGCCGAGAAGCCATCTTGGAAGGAGGAAGAGTCAAAAAGTATCCCCGTGAGAGGAAAGATCCTGTCCCTGTTGATGCATCCCTTTCTAACTGGCAGTGCTTAACCAAGCTAAATGCAACACTAGTGAACCATGGATCTCTAAGTCACTCCTCCAAATAGCAATCTCAGGTGATGAGTGGATTGGAGGCAAAAGGGTCTACTGAGAAACAAGTGGGAGGCATCTGCATGTTTGGATGAGCCTCAAGGTTTGGATAAGTATCAGGGGGAAGGATCCCAAGGAGAAAACTCCTCACAAAACCCAAGGAAGACTCAGCATGCTCGGCAGCTGCAGAATATTGAGTATCAATTGGAAAAGAAAATAAGTTAGCTGGGGTTGGGAATGGAATGGGCAGCCTGGACTAGGGCATGGCTGACACCCTAAACAGGAGGACTCGGGACTTAAGGGCACCCGACAGCATTTGTTGTTTATTTTTATCTTGTAATATTTCTATACCACTTGATTATATACCTCAAAACATCTCTCTCTCTCTCTCTTGTGTGAAGCCAGTAGTTAGATAAGGTCACAGTGTTGAGTGAGTGAATTAATGTGTCATTTCCCCATTTTAAACCTCCCTCCAAATTATCCTACTTGCTTATTAGGAGAGGAAAACTGCCAGTATCTGTAATTTTTCCCAAATGGAGCAAGTATCAGTTGGCAGGCACATGGTTTAATCCCTCCACCACCACCAGGTTCGTAAACCAAATCAGTGGGTTTGGGGCTGTGGTTTAAAAAGAGAGACGAGATCCAGTGACAGATCTCCATCTTGTCTTATTTGGCCCAGAGAGGTGTCAGAGCTCAAACCTATCAGGAAATCATAGGCTCTGACCTGTGAGCAATCCCCTCAGTGAGTAGCTTCTAGCTCAGGTATAGGCAAACTCGGCCCTCCAGATGTTTTGAGACTACAATTCCCACCATCCCTGACCACTGGTCCTGTTAGCTAGGGATGATGGGAGTTGTAGTCCCAAAACATCTGGAGGGCCGAGTTTGCCTATGCCTGTTCTAGCTTCTAGCTACTCACTCACATCAGCTGATGAAGACACAAGAGAAAGAAAATCTGTTCCTGCTCTCTTCAGCAATTCAGGCACCTGGGAGCCCAAATTTTTGCATTATTAAACCATCTTGCATTTTATTATAGGATCACAGCTTTACTCTGTAGGTCCAACTCCGAATGACAATAAAGCATTAACTCTTCAGCTGCGGGGGTGGGGGAGATGTGTGTTAATTATGTTGATCAAGGATAATACTAATTGTGGTGAGATCAAGTGGGGACCTGTGAAAATAAATAGTCATTTATTTGTATGCTACCTTTCCGTAGATAAACCACGGTCAAGGTGGTTCACAAAATAACTTACTTTTTTGCATAATTCACTCTTAAGAGTTGCAGAAATATAATGGAATTTAAATAGGCAAACAATAAACTGAAGAAAACACCACAGCAAAAATAGAATAAAATTAAACAACCCCCGCATAATGAGGTCTAACAATAAAACTATATTTTAAAAAATCAACAACAGCAAAAATAATGCACCTCCAAAATTAAAGCTTGGCCCACAGCAAAAACTCCTAAACAGCACGCCTCCTTGATAGTCTCTAGACATGCTGAACAGCAGGTCTTTCTGCACTAACAGCAAGATGGTCTCTGGTAGCAGCTGCAGCAGCTTTTATAGCTGAAGTCAGTCAGGGCCCAGCTCTCCCTCGTAATACAATTTAAACAAAACAATTCATATCTAACTTAACAAGCTCTCAAATTCAAATGCAACATTACATATATGATAACATGAGGATATTCCTATGGGAGTCTCAGCCAGCAACCTCCCTTTCATCTTAATTGGTATCAAAAAATTGCAAATCCATAACCTGGATTTGGTACTAATCTCTTTCTATTACTATATTCAATAAACTTTGCCCATCTTAGCCAAACATTATCCTGCCTTTGAAAGAAAGAAAGAAAGAAAGAAAGAAAGAGCCACAAATTCCCATATTTTGTCAAGCCATTCCTTAATGGAAGGTGTAAAGTGTAGTACCCTGACTGCTGCTAACATATAGTAAACTAGTTATTTATGCTCTAATCTCACTAAGCCTTCCTTATTATTATGTAAAAAGAACATAGGGTGTCATGGGATGTTACAGTCTAAGATTTCTTTTATTTGACTTCTGATTTACCTCCAACATCCCTTTGATATATTGCACCTGCATCATCTGCTAGAATAGCTCAGCTGGTGAAGTAAAGGTAAAGGGACCCCTGACCATTAGGTCCAATCGTGGCCGACTCTGGGGTTGCGGCGCTCATCTCGCTTTATTGGCTGAGGGAGCCGGCGTACAGCTTCCGGGTCATGTGGCCAGCATGACTAAGCCGCTTCTGGCAAACCAGAGCAGCGCACGGAAACGCCGTTTACCTTCCCGCTGGAGCGGTACCTATTTATCTACTTGCACTTTTATGTGCTTTCGAACTGCTAGGTTGGCAGGAGCAGGGACCGAGCAACGGGAGCTCACCCCGTCACGGGGATTCGAACTGCCGACCTTCTGATCGGCAAGTCCTAGGCTCTGTGGTTTAACCCACAGCGCCACCCGCGTCCTTCAGCTGGTGAAGCACGAGACTCTTAGTGTCAGGGTCATGGATTCAAGCCCCACATTGGGTAAGAGATTCTTGCATTGCAGGGGTTGGACTAGATGACCCTCGTGGTCACCTTCAACTCCATTTGCCCCCTCCACAAGAGGTCCAGCGGTTGGCAACACAAGAAGGGGCCTTTTCTGCAGTGGCTCCCCATTTGTGGAATGTTCTCCTCAGAGAGGCTCGCCTGGCACCTTCATTACATATCTTTAGGCACCAGGTGAAAACATTCCTCTTCTTCCAGGCCTTTGGCTAATTAAATAATCCATGACCTTTTTAACTTTGTGTTGGGGGCTTATTGCTTTGTCTGTCAGTGTGTTGTGCATGTTTGTGTTTTTATATTATATACTGTCCTGTGATCTTTGGATGGTGGTATATAAATTTAACAAACAAACAATAAAGCAACATCTTATACAGTGGTACCTCGGGTTAAGTACCTAATTCGTTCCGGAGGTCCGTTCTTAACCTGAAACTGTTCTTAACCTGAAGCACCACTTTAGCTAATGGGGCCTCCCACTGCCGCTGTGCCGCCGGAGCACAATTTCTGTTCTCATCCTGAAGCAAAGTTCTTAACCTGAAGCACTATTTCTGGGTTAGCAGAGTCTGTAACCTGAAGCGTATGTAACCCAAGGTACCACTGTATCCAAAAATGGTTTAGAATATACAGCTATACTAATAACAAATTATTTCATTTGAATTATTTATCCACTAGACATAAATCAGGTCCGTTTTTGAAAAACAAACATCCTTTCCCACAAGCCCTCCAGCCCTGATGTTCATAAATTGCTTGCTGAATCTTCAGAAGAGAGTTAAAATAAAGTGGAAAAGCATCTATCTGCCCCTGCACCTAGGAACAAGGAAGGCAAGCAGTGCTAATATTATTACTTCTGTATTTAGCAAACTCTGGAAAGATTTCCACCAGGAAACTTAAATCAGCTTTACCCGTGTTTCATACAGTTCTTACGGAGAGCACATTCATGTATCATAAACGGCACCTACATCTATGCATTTCAGGCGCTGACAAGACCACAAGTGCTTCATTCTACCTACAATGTTTCAAGCAGCCATACACTATAGGGCATTTAAAAATTTTTCAGAGCTTTCCAAATTTTCTGCTCTGCTTATCTAGAATTGACTGTCTGGCCCTATGCAGCACTGCATCCGGATAGTCCTCCCCAACATAGCTCTGTTTATCTGAACCCTTGATAATCCAAATGCTCTTTAGCATAGCCCCATGCTCTGTGCCGCACTGTACATAGTAATAGCCTCTGCATATCACAGCAAGCCATATGAATGCCTGCTGTGGCATATTTATTGTTGATGATTGATAATGGGATTACTGCTCCTATACATGAATCACAGAGTCAGAATTCACCTGCTCTCGTTGGTGACAGAAAGGCAATGATTGCTGTGTTCTGACTTATCAACCCCAGACACAGTGTTCTCTCCATATTTCTATGAGGTCTAAGAACACATTATCAAGTCCCGTGCAATTAATGTACCATGTGCTGCTGCAGCCATATGTCAAGAAGACGTCTGATGCTTTCTTAGCAATAATATATTGAATGCTGATGGTACACCTTTTTACTAAAAAATATGAAGGCTCCGTGAATTATAAAGGCATGGAAAAATATTATCTATTTAGTATATTTATAAAAATCATAAGGATAGGGAAGAACAAAGGTACAGTGCTGAACTACAGCTAATATATCCCAAGTCATAATTGAAACTAATGATCCTGTTAAATGATATCAGTTGAGAGGGTTTTGGTGTGGGAGATTCTGCCTTAAGACTAAGAATCTACTTTCAGTCGAAAGAAATACCGTATTTTTTGCTCTATAAGACTCACTTTTTCCCTCCTAAAAAAAGTAAGGGGAAATGTGTGTGCGTCTTATGGAGCGAATGCAGGCTGCGCAGCTATCCCAGAAGCCAGAACAGCAAGAGGGATCACTGCTTTCACTGCGTAGCAATCCCTCTTGCTGTTCTGGCTTCTGAGATTCAGATTTTTTTTCTCTTGTTTTCCTCCTCCAAAAACTAGGTGCGTCTTGTGGTCTGGTGCGTCTTATAGAGCGGAAAATACGGTAGTCCCAGAGTATAGAATTACAGTGGTACCTCAGGTTACATACGCTTCTGATTACAGACTCCGCTAACCCAGAAATAGTACCTCGGGTTAAGAACTTTGCTTCAGGGTGAGAACAGAAATCGTGCTCTGGCGGCGTGGCAGCAGCAGGAGGCCCCATTAGCTAAAGTGGTGCTTCAGGTTAAGAACAGTTTCAGGTTAAGAACGGGCCTCCAGAACGAATTAAGTTCGTAACCTGAGGTACCACTGTATACTCTGCAGAGCATGGGAGAGAGCATGGGGCTCGTGAGTCGTCCCCTGACATGCACTGAGGCTTTGCAAAGTACATGTCTACTCAGAAGTAAGTCTTACTGATTTCAGTAAGGATTATTTCTATGTATGCAAGGACAAAATTTCAGCCCAAATGTAAAAAGACCTGCACACATACAAATGCTTACTTGGGCAGGCTTTTCCTGTTAGATCCACCCACTGTTTAAAAAGCGGTGGGTAATATGGTAGGATCTATTTGCATAACAGAGGCTTGCAAACTTTTGTTCACATTAAAGTTTCTGTGCATGGAAGCAGAGAATGCTGGGATGGGGAAACTGTAGCCCTGCAGATGTTATTGGATCTCCCATCAGCCCTACCCAGCCTGACTAATGTTCAGTGATGGGTATGTGCCTCTTTGCGCCTGCATTGGCATCTGTCTGTTTCTAGGAGACAGAGGAGCACCACCTCTGAGGGCAGAGAGAGGCTCAATGACAGGACACTTTCCTGACAACTCACCAGGATCCAGTCCTGTGCTCTCCTGTTCACAGACCTTCGCTGGCTTTGCTGTTTCTTGGGGTCCTGAAAGAGCCCTCCCCAGACCCAGGGTCCTCTGACTCCATTCCTCCTTCTGATCCAACCATCCCCTCCATGACACCTCCGCTGGGCTCATGACACAAGAGAAGTCAGGGGGACAATGAAACCAATCAGGACTGCAGAATTTTATCCCATCAAAATCACTATTTCAAATCTGAAAATCAGCGGGTACCCATCACAAATGGAGGCATTCCAGAAGATGTCCTGCAAACTCTGCAACATGACTGAGCATTCATAGTTGTGGGAGGAGAAAACCAAACACAATGTGGAGCATCACTTAGTTTTGGGAATTGTTTTGGCTTTACTGTTGTCACTGCTGCTCTGCACAGCTTGTGGAAAAGAGCATTCTAAAATCAAGGATGACTGTTCACTGTTATGAAAAGTTATAAAAAATACTTTGTGGATCAATCTGTAAGAATTGTGCATTTCATAAACTGTTACTCCCCACCAAGACTACAAAAAATAGCAAGCTATTAGCAAGTATGCCTACCCTATGATTATAAATGTTCACAATTCAGACGAATAAGGTTAAAGATGGGCTTTCCTCCTTCATAAATAACTTCTGTAGCTCAAGTGAAGTGGCAAACATACAGGGCAGGCTGCTTATGAATAGCAAGCAAGAAAGCCGAAGGGCTGGTGTTGTTGGGAATTAACGCCATTTATCAGATTTTTTAAAAGTTAAGTATGTTTTCAAAGTGTCGTATTAAAGAGATGGAACTCATAGGTGGTGAATTACCAGTGCATAATGCTACCACCATTGTAGGATGTAAAAGGAAAGAGGACAAGACTTCCGGGTTGGCGCCATCGCCGAATGGCGGACTCCCTCCGAGCTCCGGAGGGAGTCTGCTCGGCAGGGGCTGGGTTCTACCGCACCGGCGATGCGGGGACCCTTAGAAACCACGGCCACGGAGGCCGTGGACATGGAGACTCGGCTTGCACCGTTAGCGCCCTCCCGACTCGTGAAGGAGCCTTTTTAAAGGCTACGGATCGGGTGCCGGGGAGAAGCGTGGTGCCTTGAGTTTTCTGCTTCCCCTGCTGAGCGAAGCCGCATGCCATCCGGCGGAGAGCGCTGACTTCTTCCATTGAAAATTCGGACTTTTCAACAACAACCCGTGAGTAAATTTGGAAACCGGGCTCAAAAGGAGGAAAAAAAATTTTTTTTTTTTCGAATTGGATACGAGCGGGGGGGATCCAAAAAGGAAGTCAGTCCCCTCCCTATTGTAAACTTTCCAAAACAAGGACGGGGAAACCAAGACCCAAAAAGGCTTGCATTGCTGATAAAAATCCAAAATTTCACGATGGGGAACTACAAGAACTGTGCTGGAGGAGGAACTGGAGAAGGGAAACGCAACCCCCCCCCCTGGGAACCGGGGCGACTGAAGAGAGAGCCTGGTGAAAGGAGTCGGAGATTTTGACAGCTGTCAAAATAGCTGTCAAAGTCGAAAAGCGGAGTGGATTTTATTATGAGAACTTGGCTGGTTAAATTTGATACAATTTGCTACAACTTGTTAAAATTTGGATACAAAATGGCGAATATGGATAACAAATTGACTTTTGGATTAGAGGAAACAAAGTCACAACAATCCCCCTTGAGGAGCTTCGGGACATTACAAGGATTGGGAAAGTGGAAAAACACCAATGGAACTTTACAGGACTGGTTATCTTCTGGGAAAGCTGCAAAACGGAAATAACATCTCGTCTTCAGGGTGTTTTCTTTTTTGTTTTTTTAAAGGAGACAATAGATTTTTCTATTGAAGAAAGGAAGGGACTGAACGTAAGGTTTTGCCCCTGAATAACAACCATCCCTGCAGACTTACCAAACTTTCGAATTACAACGTTTTAGCAGCGGAACAAAGGGAAATTAGACTACAACCTGGAAAGAACAATGGAGGGAGTTCTATTACAGTTTTATTAAAGACTGAAGTTAAAGTTTTGAAAAATAATGATAATAATAATAATTTTGATTTTCAAAAAAATTTATTTTTAATTTTAAAAAGAAATAGCCAGCAAGGAGTTGGGGAAAAGTTGTGATTTATGGCCTTAAGAATTCCAGGCAGACACTAGGGGTTGATGGTCAGGGGGAAATTAAACCGGAGACAGGGGGGGGAGAACTAAAACTCCAAAGGCTTGCCAACTTTGTTATTTTTTGCTGAATTGGTCTATTATTCATTATATTTTTTTTTATTTTCTACCTTTTCTGTTTCTATTATCTGGGGTGCTTCTTTTATTAAAAAATGGAAATTGTGGAATGACATGGGGTGGGTCTTGGGGAAAGAACACTGGGTTTTTTTTTTTTTTTTTTTTTATTATTATTAAGGGTAAAACAAATTAAGTTTCAATTTGAATGGGGAACTTGTTTGGCCAACAATATGAAAGGGGAATATGGTAGGGGTTGGGGAAGGGGGGAGTCCCGTAAAGTGATATTTTTTGTATTTTTGAAAAATTTTAATAAATATTATTTAAAAAAAAAAAAAAAAATAAAAGGAAAGAGGACAATGGCTATGAGCAACAATGAATTTGAGGTTGGCCTCCGTCTTTAACAGTGAATCAGACAGGATTTTTTAGGATGTAGTAAGAGACATACTGGAGAATTTGGCACTCTCGGGAGGAAACCTCTCAAGATTTTGAGTATATTTTTTTCAGTGACCTTGTCAAACTTACTATAACTGTCAATTGAGCATAAATGGCTTAAGTATGTTTCCATAGGTTCGCGTGTTTAACTCTCTTCAATTCAGGTTTTGAAAAATCTGGATTCATTTACTTTTCACCAAGAAGCAGAACAGCACGCACATATTGTCTAATCTATTCTCTGCAACCATGATAGCCAAGACCATTAAACAATATCTTCAGGATGTTGAACACCACATTGTTCGGCTGACTTTAGCCTTATATGGGGTTATAGTTCTGTTAATAAAACTGTGCAATGACTTTTGTGCGAAAGGAACGGCGAGGACGTATAAAAGGCTGCTAAATCAGACTCAGAAAACTGTACATCCACTCTGCAAACAGAAGCCGTGATTTCAAAAAATGCAGCAGCATAAAGAAGATAACACAGGCCCAATGGGAAAATAATTCAATATGTTTGCTAAAACAATTTAACAAGGGAGCAAGCCCAGTTGAATTCAGTGGGCCTTCTTCTAAGCAAGCGTGATTAGAAGTGACAATGCTTGCTGAATTACATCCAACACAGATAATCATATTATATAGCGCATTAGGCACTTTGTAAAAATGCAATATATAGTAGCTATTTTTATTTTTGATTCTCACACAACATCATGCAACACACACAGTGGGGGAGGGCCAGCTTTACCTACCTGACCTTACTGCTGCCGCTGAAGCCAAACACTGCAACACCACTAATAGAGGCAGATACAGGCAGAAGCAGCAGATACATTCCAACCTTTTTCTTCTGCCTCTGTCTGTTTTCCTCCTTCTCCCTTCCACCTTTCTCTCTCAAGGTCACTTCCCCACAGGTTGAGGCAGCCGAGGGAGCCGGCTACTGCTGCTACCTACTCTCTCCTCCTTGCCACAATCCCTGGTATTTTGAAACATTAGGTTGTGCCTGGGAACACCCCAAGGCCCCCCCCAAGGTAAGAAGCAGTAATGAGGTGGGCAGCAGCATTCCCCCATGCAGATTGGTATATTGCGTTTCATAAGAACTTCTCCCTGTCTTGCGACCTCTTCACTCTTGCAGTCATCGCCTTGATATCTGACTGCTGATACCATTGGCTCATGTTCTCTGATGTCACAGCAGGTCTGTGCAGAAATATTACAGGCCCTCTGGTTGCTGTCGGGTTAGCTGCACTGAATTTCCAAGATCCACGAGCAAAATTCCTGAAACTTATCTTGTGCACCATGGACTTTCAAGTATACTTTGGCTGGATGTAGACACATCAGAGAAGTGTTTCAGGAAAACGTGTTGTAACCTTCGTAGGTTGAAGAGAGGACTCCACAGCGCCATCTGGTGTTGCAATGTTATAATGCATATAAAATGATTTTTCTTTACTAATGTAGCGGAGTCCTTTGTTGGTCAATAACGGTTTACTGTGCATGTAAACCAGTCAGACCTTTAGATAGTAAAGAGGTATATAAACGGAAATAAAGAAAGAATAATAAAATAATCCGTTTTCACAGGTTGCTGGACATGTCATGCCTAAACCCTACAGTAGCCTATGCTGGGGGAAAACACCATTAAACAATTCCACTATCTTAGATTTCTATGACATGCTACAATGTAAAAAAAATAAAATATTTTTCAGTCTTCATAATACAGGAGGTGCAGGTGTCCATGCTCAACTTCAACTGGTGTTCTTTGTGTGTCGTTTACTCCCCCCGCAACTTTCTGTACCAGTCACAGATATTGAATTTGATTTCAAAACAGATATAAAGTGATTCTCAATCCTACAATGCATTAAAAAAACCATACAGGACAACCTCACTTTAGCATGAATCGAAGATTAAATGCAATGGAGTGTTAGCTGAAAATTGCAAGTCACTTGACAGCACCAGACTGATGAGTATCATTTTGTTATAGAATTAAGCTTAGCGGTGTGGCAAATGCTCGATCATCCAATAATTCATAGCTCTCTGTTTCTATAAAGGCAACAGTTCTGCAGCTTGAAGCATGCAGCTGGTGTGAAAGAGGTTTCTGATGTGACCAAAACCACTGGTGGCTGGAGAGTGGTTTTTTCCATTTCTACAGTACAGCCAAAAGAGAATGTATTTATACAAGCTAGATATTCCACACACGTGTGTAGCTTCGGCACCTTGCCCTGCAAGTTCTCAATCAGACATTATAGAAGTCCACTGAGCAAAGGGGGGGAGGCTTCAGACACTTACAGTGGTGCCTCGCAAGACGAAATTAATTCGTTCCGCAAGTTTTTTCTTCTTGTGAATTTTTCATCTTGCGAAGCACGGTTTCCCATAGGAATGCATTGAAAATCAATTAATGCATTCCTATGGAGACCGCTTGCCAGGCTGGCGGTGCGGAGAAGGGCTTTTCTCCCCACCACAAGCCTTCAGGACAGGTCGGGGAACAGAGGGGAAGGCGTGCAGCGCTTCTCCTCTGTTCCCGGGGCTTGCGGTGGGAGGAGGGTTTTTCCTCCCCACCGCCAACATTCAGAACAGCATTCTGAATGTTGGCGGTGGGAAGGAAAACCCTCCTCCCACCGCAAGTCTTCAGGACAGCCATCCGAAGGCTGGCGCGGGGAGGAGGTCTCTCCGCCCCACCGCCAGCCTTCGGAGGAGGTCCGAGGATAGTGGGGAAGACGCGCTGCGCTTCCCCGCTGTCCTGGAGATTTCCCTATGGGCTTTCGTCTTGCGAAGGAAGCCCATAGGGAAATTCGTCTTGCGAAGCGCATCGAAAAACGGAAAACCCTTTCGTCTAGCGGGTTTTTCGTCTTGCGAGGCGTTCGTCTTGCGGGGCACCACTGTATTTTAAATGTTGCAGGTCTTTTGGCATGGTAAGGGCTTAGTGGTATAAATCCTTGGCTGCGCTGGTGCCCACAGAGCCCATAAAGTGATATTTATTGCCTATGACAATCTTTGCCTGCCTATTGATTGCAGAACTTATTCTAGATTCTACCAGAGTGGAATGAATCCAGTCTTTACTCTGGCAAACCTTTTTCACATGGAATCATCAATGCAAGCAAGGCAAACTCATCCCTCCTGCTAGTTTGGGAGACAGAGGTGTGTACAGCTCGCCTTCTGTGATTAAAGCAACCCTTTCCTCAAACTACTCAATATGGAGTAGATTGTAATATGGTAATATGGAGCTTGGGGCATCACTATGGCTTCTTGAAATGTCTCTAAGACCAGGAGACTCACTTCTAGAATAATTGGCAAGTCCATGGATTTCTTTTCAGCTGTATCCGAGGTGCAGGGATCCTCAGCACTGGTTCTCTGTGTGTATCTGCTATTCTGCTTAAACAATGGAACTGGAGGCACTGAGCTGACTTGTGGCTCTTTGTGGATGCTGGTGTCACTGACAACAGTTCTCAAGGGAACTGAGCCAAACACAAGGCATTGGTCTTGGTAGCTTTAGAAGATTTCTCAAGATGACCAATTAAGAAGACTTTTGTACCTGCTTCTAGCACCACTGAAATTACTTCAGGATTCTGTGTGTTTTATGAGTGGCTATCTCTGCACGGACAGTGCCTTTTAAATGACATTTCCTTACGCCCCTGACCTTCTTAAGTAAATATTGGGCACAAAGGATAGTCTCCTCACATTCTCCTCTCAACGAAGTCAGGCACAACATCTCCATCCAACTGAGCCATTTGCCCCCAAACTCCACACTTCTATAGTCTATATTGTGCCACAAAAAAACAAACAAACAAACAAACAAACAAAACAAAACAAAACAGAAGGCAGGGCTTTCCTGCTGCTTTCCCAGACAGAGTGTTCCCTAGATAAAGATTTTAAGGCTAAAATAAGTTTGAAAGAGGCATAAAAAATATCCAGCTCTAAAGAGAAATAGACTTTTCACTCCAGTGTCAAAACAAAAAAAAAACCAGAGCTGGCAAGGCATTCTTGCTGCCCCTCAACTGACAACTAGCAGAAAAGGCATTTGACAGAAGCCACTTCAAGCTTCAAATCAGGAGTGACTGGTTCAAAACTGACAATGAGCCACCAACAGTGGTCCACCCCCCGCCAGCAGCCCTAAGCCCTTCCTCCTTCACCTTGAGCACTTGAGTCCACTCTGTCTCCCATGTTATAACCACCCATTCTCCACCTTTCTTCATGCTTGGAGCCTTCATTGCTGTGGCTTGGTCCCACCCCTTTAGCTTGCTCTCCTTCCAGAAAGAAAACAACAGCTTTACTCATACAATTGTCCATAGAAAAATGGTGGGAAAGTGAAGGTGGGTTGTGTTGCTTTGTTTTAAAGCAGGGGAAGGGAACCGTGGCAATATTGTTTGGTTTCTGTGCTAGGAGAAGAGTGCTTCCATTCCTGCATTGTAGAAAAATTGCTCTCCACTCCTTAACCCCTCTTATTTCTGCATCTTCCCAGCTCTTTTTTCCTTCCTCTTCTCACTCCTTAGCATTGTTGTCTGCTTCTCCCTGCCCCTAACTCTGCCTGTTGTAAGCTCTGGTTCCACCTACTCCTAGCTCCACCTGCTAGTAGCTGCCCTGCCCTTCACTCCACCAGGCCCAAAAGATAGCCACCACTGTGTCAAAAGTTATAGAACAACCCACAATTTGACTAATGGTAGTTGTGATATGTTTTCCTGCTCATGATGTATGTGTTTACCACAGAGAGAAGATCCCTGTGCAGCAAAACTCTGGAAGCTGCCCCAGAATTCCTACCTCTCTTCTCCAGGCTAGATAAGCTTATTATTCTTTCCAATACATGACAGTGTATCTTTAGAGAAGGGAGCAATTTGCCAAAGTGCACTCTTGTCTGAATGTAATTGCAACAAGCAACAGTAAGAACTGGGTGGTTAGTGAAAAAATAGATAGTATTTACAAATCTGTTCTAATAATGAATCTACAAATAACTAGACAGGATCTAGGAATGAAAGATAAGCAGCTTGGTTTTTAAGTTTATTGTATTTTCTATTCCAATTTCTTAAAAGGTGGCCTTAGGACCGAGCTGTTTTGGCAGACAAATGCAAAAGGTTCCCATGGAGAGGAAGTGAAAGGACTGGGCATACAAACAAGGCTGCTGCCATGTTCAAAGCACAGGGGGAGACCTTCATCATAGCACAAAATACACTCCTTAGTAAAATGGGTTTCAGGCAATTTCAGCGTTAAGATAACATCATTAAGAGCAGAACAGATTGTGCTTGGTTCCTGCTGTTTATAATTAACACGTTCTTTCCAAATACTCCAGGGTCTTGGGTAAATAGTCCTCAGCTCAGATCCATCCAGACCAACTAGTGTTTTCATCAGATCCCATGCTGAGCCAGCACCTGTTTTGGACAAATCCAATAGAGCCCAAAGTCTCCTCTCGCTGGATGGCTGAAGTAGATAGAGGAACACCTATTGCCTTAGTTGTCATCCCAGTGTCCAGATGGTCTTCACAGGAAGTCATGCAAGTACTTTATGATGTCAAAGTTCACAGTCCTGTAAAACAACACAGTATGTCAGTTTACTTAAATCTCTACTCCTCTTTGGGAATGGCCAAGTCACCTGGTGCACCTTTGAACTGAGACCTCCATGGTAGTAAGATTGCGAAGTTTCAATTCTGAATGTAACAAGGCCTAGTTCTAAAATATTAAAGGTTGGAACACTGAGGTCGAGGCTCGCAGACTTTCTTTCTAGCATTGCTTTTTCTACAGTGGAGGAACTGGTTGCTTGCCGTCATTCCACCGGCAGGTGAGGACCTTCTTGTTCCAATAATTTTTTGGGAACTGACTGCTTTTAATGAACAGCTGCTGCCGTGCTGCTTTTATTGTAATCACTTCTATGTTTAAACAGATTTTATATATGTACATAGTTTTAACTCTATTAATGTTTACTTGCTTTTATTGTATTTTCTTTTTTTTGATGATCTTTATTATTATCTGTAGTCATCATCATCATCATCATCCAACTCTCCACCCCATAGACAATACATCTTGCGATGGAGATGCTCCACATGTAGGCCTCTATGTGCCAAATCTTGATTGTATGCTTTGAGGGTGGAGGGAGGGAGAAAGGAGGAAGGGGGAAAGAATGCACAAATTAGGGTTCTGTGCATCTGAGCCTCTATGTGATGCATCCAGATCATATACAGTCAAAATGCTCCAGTTTTTAAATGTTTTTCGAAAGCCGAACGTCTGATGAGGCTTCCGCTTGAGTGCAGGAAGCTCTTGCAACCAACTGGAAGCTGCGCCTTGGTTGTTGAATGTTTTGGAAGCTGAATGGGCTCCTAGAACGGATTACATTCGACAACCAAGGTTTGACTGTATGTTGTTTCGGTGGTTTACAGCAGATACTTGCCCCAGCTGCTACACCATTGGCCCAGATGAATGAATGAATGCACCTGAGTCGTCTCGTTACACAGCTTTCAAAGACTATCAAACATTTAAAGTTGCTCATTCTCAGCACTGAAGCTGTAAAACAAATTTAGCTCAAGAATAAAAGAGAGGTTTTTTAAAAAAATTAAAAACCAACTCTAGTAAACATGGCACACTGTTTGGAAATGCAAAGCGGCAATCTTCTCTGCTATTGAACATTCTGTTATTCGTCCAAACCACCTGTTTCAGCATTATGTATGGCATAACTCCTTCATCTGTACTAATTTGCAGTCTGCATTCTTTCTTTCTTGACAGTAGTTGACCCATGCTTTTTAACTAAACTTGAACAATCCAAGAATACTCAATAGGACAGAAGATTTGAATGTATTTTTGTGCTTTGTTAGAATAAAGAATTATACACCAAGGGAGTAAAACACAGAATTCATTTTTCCTCCTTTCCAAATACATTCTGATGTATTGTATTAACATTCCTGCACTGAGGTTTCCTTTTATATAAAAATGAGAAAAATTACAAGGTATGACAAAAATGAAACAATTTTAGAAATAATGCGTTTTGCATAAAGTAACTGAAATTGGAATTCTAAAGACTAATTGGATTTCTTATTTGCCAAGGGAGCTGGGTCTAGCTCATACACAATTTTCAAATCCATGCCTTTATTCATCATCTCTAAGGAAGTATGATACAGAGCACATGGAAGTGTCAAATATTATCTAGCCTATTACAATACTTAAAAGGTATGCACTTAATTAGCACATTATACATTTTAAAGATAAATGCCATCTCATGGTTAACATGTTAGACCTTCATTACAGAGGCTTAAAACTATATTCAAAGGCAAAGGTTAAGCTTGCTACACAAACACCACAATCAATCATTTGGCCTAACTAGCACCAATAATGACTCCGTAAGATGTTTTGTCCAATTAACTGATATTTCATATGCTAGCCATTTGCACTAGTGTAGGAGAAACCTAACCGTATAAGAGAAGCAACTCCACACTGAACTTCGCCACCAAGTCAAAAGCAACTCATTTTTGAAGATTAAGAACCCAGAAGATCATTAAAAAAATGAAAGAAAAACAAATCTCCATGTAGTCACACTGTTTTGAATCAGGACATAGCCTTAAAGGATCTACTACAAAGCAGTCGTACACTTTCCAATTTATATCAGTGGAGAGTACAGCTGCACCTAATCAGGACTGACCCCTCCACAGACAGTGAAAAGTATAAGCTACTGGAGGAGCCCTTCTGTTTCCAAAGAACTGGTACTGTACAGCAGAATGAAGGGTATGTTAGGAGGTAAAATAATAGAAAGCCTCTATGGCACAGTGGAGAAACCTATCGCCCTCCAATGTGGTTAGACCATTATCCTCGACCATTGCTAAGAGAAAGAGAAAACAGTCAATGATATAGAAACTTCACTAGTAATTTCAGTATAAGATGATTTCCCATAAACAGATCATTGCTCCTTTTTTTAACCCTTTCTACCCATCCACTACCTTTCCCTCAGTCTAAACAGGACGGCCTTTCTACTTCACTCTGCTTTGCTATTGCAAAAAGAAAACCACTGTTACATATTTACAAGATGTGATTCAAAATGGTTTTAATCTCTTGCTTCCAAAACAGGAAACAAAATCCAACCATAGACTAAGGACAATCCAAGGATATCCCTACTTAATGAAGTACCTCTTGAAGTACCCAAGAGATGCAGTATAAATACAATTTGTGGGTAATTTAAATTTGGGATAAGACATTTAAACATTGTTTCTGAAATCCTTTGGGATTTTGATTTTAAAAAATGAATTCTCGAAGTAATAAAAACATATTGGAAAGTAGATATTCTAGCATTCTGATTGAACATTATGCAAATCTTGCTCTTTTATTTTCTTCAAAGTCAAGTCTACATTTAAAGGGTTTCCAATGGTGAACCCTAAACTAATATAAATCGGGTGATTTTTCTATGTACAATTTCTCATTCTTAGCTAAGCTAATTTTGAATGAAGCGGAAGGACTAATCATTTGTGGCAGGCAACAAATAAGCAAAGGGCTAGGAAAACAACATTCTGCCTCAACATTTCCTAAGCTTTGTACAGCATGAAAAATATTAGCAGATGCAGAGGAAAGAGGTTTTCACTCCAAATGAAATCTAAGTTTATAAATAAAAGTAACGGGTAACTTCCATCACTGCAAAACCCACATCCTCATTTGAACATGATGGTAAGCCAGTTTGTCCTAAATCATTTCACGAACGCCTATCTCCTGCCACTTTCGTGCTCACACAACTCAAACTAGCCATGCTATGTCTTGTTGTGTTGTATGAATATGGGCCGTGGTTTGTCTCAAACAAGGGTGGTGGCAGGGGATCCTTTTGATACCTATCTCTCTTGAAAAGCTGCTTCATTTGCTTGGAAGGACGCTTTAGCAACCCCTTAGTTGGTATCTGTAAGTGAAATGAAGCCTAAGAAATGTAAACTTCATTTGCTGACTTTCATTCTTTCACTTCTGCTCACTTCCTCTGTCTGTCATTCCCCTTACCTAATTTACACTACCATGTCCTTCAGACACGGCCCTGCCTTATTATTTTATGACATTCCATAAAGCAAGGTGGCTAACTAGATATTGTGACCTCTAGAAATTGTTGGGCTCCAGGTTATCACCCCGGACAGAAAGTATCAGTTACAACCGCAGTGCTCTGTGTAAATGCAAACAAATGAGCAAACTCAATATAAATCATGAATAGATCCTGCAGAGCAAGGATGAGGAATCTGGGGCCCTCCAAATATTGTTGGGACTCAGAACTTCCCCCAGCCCCAGATGGCATGGTGGGTGTTGCAGTCCTACAGCAATACAACAAGGTCACAAGGTCACTGGCCTATGGCAGGTGTGCACACCTTGTGCCCCACCAAGCTAAATGTATTCCGGCAGCCATGTCATGGAGCTAAGGAGGGGAATACACCTTTGGCCTGCTTGTTGTTTTGCCAAGCACATGTCAGGCACAGCTACTGAGCTGTATTTTGCTTGGGAGGTCACCCAAATGGTGCATGTTTGCACTTCACTTTACTGCTAGATTTACAATCACTTTCATTTACTTATTTTGCAGCCGGTTTTCATTCACTCTCAGCCATCCTAAGATGCCCTTTCCTGTGAATGGCTGGGAAATGTGTATCTATTTCCATTTTGAGAATTTGTTCAAGTAGCATAAGAAGGCCGTGAACACCGCTTACCTCGAAATGGATCTGATAAAATCTAGAGAAACACTGCATTTGTATCTTGGTCCATTGAGCTGGTCATCGTGGCCTACTAATGAGAGGAGCTGTAGCGTCACAAGGGAAGTGATCTAGAAAAAGAAAATGGGGGGAGAAACATTAGTTGGCTTTACGTTAATCAGGGCAGCCTTCACCACATTAACAACGTACCTTTCCAACTGGCTAGCCGGTTTTACACAGTAAAGCACTTGCTCAGGTCTAAACCAAGTTTAAACCAAATGTAAAACTCAATTAACTGAAACAAACAATAAAACACAGAATTGAATAAAACCCATAGGAGTTAAAATTCTAGAGGCCTAGTTGCTCTAGCATTGTGGGCATCCTATGACTTGGATGCCACAAGGAGGATTTTGTTGGCAAGAGTGCCATTGCCCTGGCTGTGGCACAAACCAGCACTGTACTCCAAGCTGCCTCTCCCACAGCCTGTTATTACCTGTTCCCCTAGTTGTAAGATGTAGGCCAGGCTTCCTCAACCTCGGCCCTCCAGATGTTTTTGGCCTACAACTCCCATGATCCCTAGCTAGCAGGACCAGTGGTCAGGGATGATGGGAATTGTAGTCTCAAAACATCTGGAGGGCCGAGGTTGAGGAAGCCTGATGTAGGCAAAGTCACACCAAGACAGAGGCATCATGTCCAATCAAAACCATTTGTCCTATTAGCTGGCATGGAGAAATGACTTGGTAAGTGTTATAACTTAGTAAGATATCAGAAAATTCTGTTTAAGAACTTACAGCTACAGTATAGCAGCTATAAGTTTTGTTTTCAGGTGCAAACACCCTATGTCTCCTATTTTTTGTTTTGTTTTGAGCATATTTCTTTTGTAGAAAACAGAAATGAAGCACATTTAGACATGTTAAAGTACAACTTGTTTTATTTTTTACAGTTAAGTGAGAAATTTGCTTTTCCACGTTCGATAAAAGATTGCCAATTTCTTTATATTATTTTTCTTCTTTTGGCAGTACCTTCTTACCATTTTTGTATTCCTTCAAACTGTAATCTAAACTGCCAAAATGAGAAATGTCAATAATGCCAAGTATTCAAATATATTGTCAGGGTCCCTTTCGCTTAGTTTGAGAAGAACCCTCATTATGTATTCCTAAAATTATGTTTGAAAATTCTCATTTTAAACCAGTCATTCATTCAGCTAATGGGAAATTATTTAGGATCAAAGAAGAGGTTTCTTTTAAGGAGATAAATTAAGCCCACACGAATCGTCAGGGCTGGAATGAGACGCAGTTCAGCATGAAGAAGCAGAGCTCCATTGTCCGTGAAATTTTTTATTCAAGGAAACGGCATACAACCCAGCAACACTTCCCAGTGGGTCTTGCCCCTATGGAGCAGTTGCCAGGACTGAAGGTCTTCCAACCTTTCTAAGACTCCTCTTCACCTGGATGTTTCTCAAACTGTGTCTGCCCACCTCTGACCTCTGTTCCGCTTTCCTCATTAGCCTGCACCTTCTTGGAGACCAGGGAGGGAGGGAGCTTGTTACAGCTGGAGAGGGAGATTTCCTGGATTCTTCAGCAGTCTTTTGACCCCCATCCTCTGCTTCATCCTCTGAACTGCTCCCTGTCAAAGGCTCTTCCTGCTCACTAAACCCTGTTGCCCCTTCAGCATCTGGCACCTCCTCCCAATCTTCTCCCCTGACCTTTCCACAGTGTCCCACCACCAACCTCCGGCTCTGAGCCTTCCTCCTCTGGGGTTTCCCCAGCTGGTACTTCCCACCACTCCTTGTCATCCAGCCAGTCCCTGACGCAGGGTGGGTTGTAACAGAACTTTATAGAACTTTTTTAATGGTTTGGAGGCAATAAACGGAAGCTAAATCAAAAGAGTGCCTGGTGCCTACTTTATAAGGTATGTTCCTAAAGTGGTTAAATGTTTTGCAGCTACACTCTTTAACAGTATGTCTGAGGTGAAGGAGGTGGGCACCAGGAATCTGAGTTCACTTGACCGTTTGGTTAGATCCGTAATGTGCAGAGGACTTGTCTCTTTTATGCACTCTTTGCTGGTAGACCTTCAGTCCCCACCCTGTTCCTCTGAAATCTGTTGGAGAGATGGATCGTGGAAGTGAATTAGATAACGTGCAAGGGGGAAAACTACTGCTTACTCCCCCTTTTAGATTCACATCCACAAATATCAGAGAAAATTCCTTCAAAATAACCCATTGATGGTTCTTGACTCCAGTTCGTCTTGCACAAATATCGTATTAACTGCCAATTCTGAAATATAGTTTTCTCTCAATGTGTGCAGATTACATTGTTACAAAGACAAAATTAATTAAAGTGCTACAGATTATCTATTAACATATTTACATATAGTGGATCATGCTCAACAAAGTCTGACAACTGACCTAGATGAACGTTTTAAAATGGGGAGGGGAAGGCCACCACGACGATCAGATTAGTATGAGAAGCAGCAACCTAAAATAAAATTGTGATTTATCCAATCCAAGAAAAGTGAGCTGCATTTAAGAGTAAATGGGACAAGTTAGTGACAGCTAATTTGAGTAACACTAACAGAGTATAAATATATCTAATTTCCTTGTCTAAAGCCCTTGTTCTATAGGGCTTGGAAACAGCAGTATTACCACACAGGTGGTACAAGGTCACCTCAACTTGGTCACCTCAACATTTTAGTGATGTTTCCACAAAGTGATTGTATGTGTGCATTATACTGTTCACCAATTAAACTGTTCAGATACTTTTACTAATGTAGGAATGTGTTGTACTCTGCTGGTTTTTGCTCTATATAATCTTACAAGTCTGGATATTCACATTTTAAATTATTTTGCTTATTTACAGCAACAAATCTCTACAAGTTTACAAAATAATTGTCCACAGAACACGACTAATGATGTATGCCTAGTGCTTTAGAAAAGGAAAACAGACAGAAATGGGCCCAGACGGCTTTTCAGAAATTACTTTTACTACAGAAATTTTCTTGTATGCCTCCTAAATTTCATAGGGTTACTTTTTCTATTAAAAAAAGGTATTTTGAACCCCTAAAGTTAAAGAGGAAAATTACTCTTCATTCACTCAGCCCCTTATTCAGTCAACGATGAAGCATAATGGAGTAATCTGTTATTACAACTGCTCTTTTACACCCCAGTGCACCATTATTGGCTAATCATTTTTGCAGGGTATGCTTGCAGCTGGCCTCTTACACTCTGCGACTACCGATGAAAATAGGTCATATTCCACAGCAGGAATGGCACGAGGCTCATAAAAGCTCCCAGCAAACACACCAGCTTAGATGACTTGGAGTTGGACCCATCTAAATATTATGGAGAATGCAGATTCAAAAATGACCTTGCTGTTGCATTACAAATGTGCCAGCCACTCTGTTAACAACAAGGGGGGGGGCTGTGACAAATTTCCTCTTCTTTTCTCCAAATGCAGTAAAATGGAACAGAAGGTCAGTATTGTAAAATTGCTCCCTAAATCTTATGGCTATAAATCTGAAATGGTGTCAAACCTGGATATGAAATTTCTGATTAACGTTTTAAGCGTAACATGGTAGAGTAGATACAAAGACTTTGGCCATCGCTTACAGACAAGGTTACTTATCTGGGTAAACTGCAGCCCTAGTCACCTGGTTTGATTCACGCAATTCTGGAGTAATAAAAACTCAAGGTAATTCGTACATGAAAAGTATCTCATGCCCTGTTCGTTCTCCCTCTCCCTCTCCCCCCCCCCACTCACACACAAACACACATACACCACCCACCCACCATGTTAATGAAGCAAATGAGTCTTTCCCCTTCTGAGCAAAACTGGTAGGTTTCTTTATCATTTGCTGTAATGGATGGAACTTCTGTGAAAGGTAGGAAAAAAGTAACACATCCCAATTAATGCCATATCTGTTTACCATGCTGAAGATTTATCATAGTCCAAGCTTACCCAAAGGATTCTGCTCAGGGTGCATTAAGTAATCATGTGCTGTCAAATCAACACAAAATCTCAAGCTTCACCTGTGACATTCTACCCACAATAAGGGAGAAGGGTAAGAAAAAGGAGAAACGTGAGGCTGAGGTTCAAACCCAAACTCACTATGGATATAGTCCTGGAATGAGCAATTGAACATGCCCTCAGTAGCGAAAATACTGTATAAAATTAGTATGTGGTATTATCAGCAGCCATGTTCCTTCAGCGATGCTTCTTGCACCCAAAGTTGGGCAGATCGGAATCCCATCTGAAGATTGGGGAACTAATCTCTGAGGGGAAATCTATCTCAAAATTCAAGAGGAAATGACTTGGCTCAGACAAAAAACATTGTACTACATTAGGAAAATGATAAATGCAATGTCAAACTAACTGTGCCCCTTGGTAGGGGAAATAAACTCCCAAAGTCTCAATTGTTACAGAGCTGTTTTTCCTTTGTGTCATATACTATACTCACAGTATTTCATTGTCACTGTATACCATAACACACATCTATCTACAAGGACAGACTTGAAAATAGCTTTAAAATGGTATAACCATATATATATATATATATATATATATATATATATATATATATATATATGTTTAACATAAAGAATCTTTAAGCAGCAAATAACTAGAATATTATATACTTAATATATAGAGATTTCTCATTCATGAAATGCAAGTATGAGAAACATGCCTTAAGGAGGGAAAGAAAATAGTGTTGGGACTACTAATGAAAGAAGAGGCACTGGCTTGCACAATAAATGGCTGTTGAGTTTTCAATTGGAAATGTAATCCAGTCAAATAACCACTGTGGAAGAAAAATTATAGGCAGAGGTGCTTCGTGTTCATTGCCAGCATGAAAATCCAACATTACTTGGCGTGCATATAAGAGTGAACAGCTGAAAAGGTCTGGTTTCGTATCTAACAAACAAACACAGATAAACAAATTTGGGTATGCATTGATTAAAATACAGAGAATGTAGTTTAAGCTCCTGGCTTGTTCACATCTAGTAACCATGGTTTCCTAGTTTTGACCTAACTAGAAACTATGATTAATGGAAGATTTGTTGGCTTATTACAGTGTATGAAGGGAGGACAGAAGGAGCAGCACAAAGACTGAGAATGGGCAAAAACTGTCCAAACCAGACCTAAGTCATCACATAAACTTTGCAAGGGGCTTCCAGAGAAGGAAATCAAACAATTGTTTGTGCTAGCTGTAGTTTGCTGTTATATCTCAAAGCACAAACCACAGTTACTGCTGTTGGTCTGTTACGAAAGATGGTACTATAGAGATAAGACTTGCTCATTCTCAAGAGACAGGAGTGGGGTTGTAAAGCTGGGTGCTGAACAGATGGAAAAACAAATCGAGGCAAGCAGCTCTAAACCATGGCTCGGCATGAAATCTGCATACAGCCACCGTTAAATACTGATACAACAAAAGTATGAACATGAACCAGGGTTGATATTACAAAACTCCTATGCTCTAGATTTTACATTCTCTTATGTTCACACATTGTTTTAGTTCTTTAATATATCATTCCTTTATCTGCCACATTTGAATCCTGGAAAAACAAATAAATACATCACAGATTATTGCTTTTTTCAAAAACATAAAAGAGAAGAGGGAGCTGGCTGACTGACAGAAGAGCTATACATAACTTAAGTGAAGAATGGCATTGGGAGACCTATAAATAAGGTACAGAGTTATAAGCACAGAGCAACTGTCTGATACAGTGGTGCCTCGCAAGACGAAAAGAATCCGTTCCGCGAGTCTCTTCGTCTTGCGGTTTTTTCGTCTTGCGAAGCAAGCCCATTAGCGGCTTAGGGGGCTTAGCGGATCAGCTGATAAGCGGCTTAGCGGCTTGGGAAAAGGGGGGGGGGAAGGAAAAAAAACCCTGCAGGAACTCGCAAGACATTTTCGTCTTGCGAAGCAAGCCCATAGGAAATTCGTTTTGCGAAGCACCTCCAAAATGGAAAACCTTTCGTCTAGCGGGTTTTCCGTCTTGCGAGGCATTCGTCTTGCGGGGCACCACTGTATTCTATAATAAAATACAAACAACAGAAAGTTGTGTGGTCATTTAAGGCAGATATCTCCAACGTTTTCAGACCCAGAACTCACTTTTAACCCAAACATACATTTGGGGACTCATTTCTTAATCATTTACCATATATGTGCACAGTGGTAAGGCTCCTGTTGCAACCCACCTTGGATCAGGCCACAACACTTTGGATCAGACTGAGACCCACCAGTTGAAGACCAACAATTTAAGGCAAATCACTGTCACAAGATCTCTTATGGAGCAGCCCACAAACCCCAGAACAGACATGAAACAGGCAGAAAGCAGAAGCAAATCAGATGTACTGTACTTCAGTTGCCTAAAGAGCACGTAACTCCGTTTGATGAAAGGAAGTGAATGAAAGCATATGTCACAGGGGAAGACATAGACTGAACACCATTGGGAACAATATGATACCAGCATGAAATAACAGTTGATTCAACCTCAAGTTTTAAAATTTCTTAGGTGTATCTCGGTCATATTATGCACTTGTCTAATTTCAAAGGTTAAAAACATCTTTTTAGACTTAATTACAACATGATTCTGTGCCCCCAAGACATACTGAAACATACTCTACTGTGAATATCACGTCTTCAGTGTTTTCAGTCATTCTACACTATCTTAAAACTCTCAATTGTTTGCAGTGTCATCTATGTTCAGCTTTTATTACTCTTTAAAAAGCAGTGCAAAATTAGTCTTTTGGCTGCATTTGTACAAAACCCACTGCTGCTGGTACTTAAGTTCATACAGATGTTAAAACCACTAATATGTAGCAAAAAGCACTTTGAAAACCAGATGTCATTTTGAAAACACATTTCAGACAGAATGTTCAGAACTAGCCTCTTGGAATTAAATTCAATGATGCTTGCACAAATTATGTTGGCATAAAAATCCACTTATGTAGTGAGCAGCAAAGCTAACCTATGCTGGGGCGGGGGTGGTGCTGACTGTTTCTCTAAAAACAAAAAGATGTTTTTAAAATATATAGTTTTTTTCTCACAATCACTGGTGAGGCATCCTACAGATTAAGAAATATGGAACAGGTAAGAAAATACCTTATATAAAAGGCTAAGATCTGTCAGTAAAGCAACACATAAAGATTACTTGGAATCTTGAGTTCTTAGTAATTCAAACCCCTGAATACTTAAATACAAGGCTGCAATCCTATACCTCAGGTTGATTGCTCAACAACTCCTGGCAATGATAATGGGTAGATCACAGCCGATCTTTTTATACTGTGAGTAGATCACAGTATCTTGGGAGTTGGACGTGCCTGCTATACCTATATTCTATCTGAGAATAAGCTCTGTTGAAAATGCTTCCTTCTGAGTAGAGATATGTAGAATTGCACTGATAAATCTGATAACGCACACAACTTTAATGAGGACTGCAAAATATTCTGCCAAGTGCAAGGTGTGTCACAGAGGGTGTGTGGGTACTGGAAAGGGGTAAACTCCCCTTCCCTTGGAGGTACCTCCCCATTTCCAGTTGACGGCATCTAAGCCATGTGGCAGCTGTGGAACAAATAACTGCAAAGGAAGGAAACATCTCAATGAAATGTAGATTGCTCTCTGTTTAGAGGTGCATGCGAGGAGGCAAGAGGAAAGGGAAAAAAGTACTGGTATGTCATTTAATACACAGCAGCATCCCCAGAGTACCGGAAAGTACCTCTACCCAGACCCTGAAACTCAGGCTTAGCTACTTGAAACTAAATAAAATAAAAAAGTTGTGTACGTGCCATCAATCTGTCAACTACGACTCTAGAAATAATTTGGCCATAACAGCGATATAAGATGCTCTGAAAATCCAATATGCCCTACTCTAGGTCCGCTGACAACACACTGTCAAAGGGCAAGTCATGACAAAAAAACAACTATCTGAAGCTTCAAGCTCCATACAGAGAAAGAACTTGGGAATCTATGAAGATTGTTTCAGGTAATTTGTTATTCTCACATAGGCATACAAAACAGCGGGGGGTGGGGCACACACACTTTTCAGTAATTGTATTATTCATTAAAAAGTGTGGTAAACAATATTCATCCCATTACTAGCCAAGAGGTGGGCTTAAGAACTGGACTGAAAGCATGCTGAGTTCTCAGTATAAAATAGGCTTCAAATGAAAATGGATGCTTTTTATGAGACCAACAGAGGTCATCCTTCACCCACAATGTACAAAGGATATTTCATTTACCGGTTCAGGGTCAAAGATGTCAGACTGACTCAGTCTGTGAAAGTTTAATCAAGCCTCCACTAGTGTTTTGCCTGATTTTTATGAATTACTAATTTGTAAAGTTATCAATTGTCTTCCAGTATCCCCTACTACTATTCTTCATTTTCTCTCTCTCTAAAGTATCACCATTATGGAAACAGTACTAAACTTTGTCATTTTTAAAATCATAAATATCATCTCCTTTTTCACTTATTAATGAAACCTTTCCTTTCCACATTATATCTTCAGACACTGAAAATTGAGAAGAAAGCCCAATTTTCATAACATTTTCAGATAGTTAACATTAACTCATCCAGATTCATATTCTGCACCTGCTTATATATTCTCACTGATTCATATGAGGTTTATATATTTCTTTTAGATTTGTTGTTTAATATTTATTTTATTCATATTCTGCTCTTATGTAGGGTTCCCAGTGTTCTCACATCCAGATTACTGATCCACATCTCTTAGCTTTAGTAATGTTAATCCTTAACTGTTTCTAGAATCCAGTTATTGGGATGGTATACATTTTTTCTGTGCCAATGTCTTTAAAGCTACAGAACTTGATGTCTAGATACCTTAGTGCAGGTGTGGGAAACTGTGGCCCTGCAGATGTTGCTTAGACTAAACCTCCCATCATCCTTGACCGTGAGATGAGGCTGATGGAAGTTAGAAGCCCAACATCGGAGGGGCTATATAGGCTCCCCAATCCACCTGTCATTCACCAAAAAACAGACAGCTTACACATGCAAGCCTACGTACCTGTCACTATGCAGTTGTGAATGAGAATGCATGACAGCATGATAACATATTGGCTTTAATGAGACAGGGATGCGGGTGGCGCTGTGGGTTAAACCACAGAGCCTAGGACTTGCTGATCAGAAGGTCGGAGGTTCGAATCCCCGTGACGGGGTGAGCTCCCGTTGCTCAGTCCCTGCTCCTGCCAACCTAACAGTTCGAGAGCACGTCAAAGGGCAAGTAGATAAATAGGTACTGCTCCGGCGGGAAGGTAAATGGCCACAACTGGACCTAATGATCAGGGGTTCCTTTACCTTTACATATATCAAGGTAGTATTGGGATTCCACTATTTATGGAGGCTGGAAAAAGCAACCACTGTTGTGGAAATTGCCGCTGGATTTGAAATGGCTTCTGTACACTAGGGTGACACATTTTGGCATGTTTAGCTTCCAATATGGAAGGACGAGAAAAGCTACATATCCCTCTTTGATTCAAATATTAGATGTAACATGCCATCATGAATAGCTATACATGTTTAAACTTTAGAGTTTTAATCTTAAGTGGAGCAGAGTGCTTTTAAGTTCAATTTCAGGTCATGGCTTATTTTAGAATTTTCACCTAGCCTCTAACTGAATGCAATGATGCATCCCCTAGTAATTATACCACATACATTCTTTAATGCCCGGACATATTGACATCATTAGAAGACTATAGAAAACTGGATATGCTTCTCAATATTAGGTCTTCATCAGCACACTTCTAAACAAAATTACATTTGTGCAAAAATATGCTTAACGTATACAGCTTTCATTTTCTAAATGGTGTTAGAAGCATGTGTTAATTGCTGTCTATTTTAAATGTATGATAATTAAATGTTGAAAGGGTATTGATCCAATCTGGCACAGGGAAGCAAGATATTAACAAGGCCTAATTACCCAATACCACCCACACACCAACAAGAGCAGGCTGCTTATGTGTTTTGAAATATATATTTTTAAAATGCTGTAGGACAGGAAGACACACACAACGTGTGGGAGCTTTGTTTAAAATGCGACACTTCAACATAGAAAGAACTACCATGTGCTATTTCCTCTCTGAATATTTTCAAAACAAATTAAAAATAGGAAAAATGCTTTTGATCATACAGCATCCCTAATGTTTTCCTATGGATCAGCTGATTATGTGTACATATACATATGTGTACATATGTGTACACTGATTATGTGTACATATACATTAGATTATGTGTACATCAGTTAGTTATGTATGTATGACTATCCAAAAAAGAAACAAAGAGGAAGAAATTAAGAACCAATGTGATCCAGACAGACAACTGGAGAATTAAATTGCTGGTTGACATGCAGCTTAGCCAAAGTTTGCTTGGGTTGGTCAACTGCAGGTCAGACTGCAAAATGGCAATGATCCACCCAGTTCTTAAGTAAAATCATATTTTAAAAGATGCTGTTTACATGCATGGAAAATAGAAGAGAAACTGAAGGAGAAAACATTTTTCCTAGAGTTGT
Source organism: Podarcis filfolensis (assembly GCF_964270895.1). Taxonomy (NCBI): domain Eukaryota; kingdom Metazoa; phylum Chordata; class Lepidosauria; order Squamata; family Lacertidae; genus Podarcis; species Podarcis filfolensis. The sequence continues at coordinate 6,666,081 of NC_139612.1, forward strand.
TTTTTTTTAAAGGAGGCACCCACCAAAGTTCATTTGGTTATAGCATTCGTTAAGACTTCCCAAATCCTAGAAGCTTTGTATCAAACAATTACAAAACGATCAAAATTCCCAAAATGACTTGTTAAAGTGCACGTTTCTATGACGATAGGCAGAGCTGTAGAAGCCAGAGACACATAATTAAACTGAATTCCAGATAGTTAGCAAGTTGCATCCAAAACATCAGGAATCCTGTAGGCACCTAACATTTAGACACATGAGTTATCATAGGCTACATATTATGAGAATTAAGGTCCAATTCTGGACAACTCTCACTGAAATGTGTGTAGGTAGCATGCAGCAGTAGTTCTTGGTGCCTTAGTCTCCTAAAGCTACCTGGTTTCATCCACAAAGTGCTCCAAGACAAGGATTACTGTGTGTACTTCCCTAGTGTGTGGTAACCTACACCCCTACTGTGTCTGGTCTATTCCATCTCCTAGCACTGCTTACCCTTCATGCTTAATATATGCAGCTTTCATTACTTTATAATGCATAATAATAATAATAATAATAATAATAATAATAATAATAATAATTTATTTATTTATTTATTTATACCCCGCCCATCTGGCTGAGTTTCCCCAGCCACTCTGGGCGGCTCTCACTCGAGTATTAAAAGCAATAAAGCATGTCTTTTAAAAATAGGATAGTTGCGTATTTCCTTGACATCTGATGGGAGGGCGTTCAAAATGAACAAAAACTTTTTACCTCTTCATTTTACTCCCATGTATAGGAAGAAAAGTACTCCAGCCTGTTTTAAATATGCTGGCAAGGACTATTCTTCATCAGCAACCACCACAACATTGTTTGGCCCTGAAACACACACAAGGCAAGAGCAAATAAATGCTTTAAGGCCTGGAACTTGGTTGGAACTCCGAACTAAGATTTTGTGTTTCACTTGCCAATCTGGGCATGAAATTCCTTTTCAAGGGAGTCTCCTGGGTGCAAAGAGATATGCTTGGGCATAATTCTCATTAAATAATTATTTTTTATCAGAGAGCAGCAGAAAGAGATTGTGTAAAGTAGATTCACCAAAATGAAGTTCAGACTATGACAGGAGTCGGAGAACTAAGATGATGCTGGAAGATGCAAGTTCTGTCAAGGCCAAATGGCCACAAGCCTGAGCCTATGTATTTTAATGAAGTCTGTGCCATCCTAAACCCTAGGGAAGTGATACCTGCATGTAGTGTTTTTCCTTATAACTGGAAAAAACGGACTTGGTGAGCCAACCTTGTTACAATCAGCACGAGCAAGGGGTATAGGAACCAGACATTTCTTAAGGTGCACATGTATTCTGCAGGGGGTTCACATTAATAGCAACCACTTCTAAAGTAATAACCACCTTCCGTGATGTAAAGCTCTTGGTCCCGCTTGTACTAATTAGCCATGAAATATTAATAGCAGTTTAACCTCCTCATCTCCTTAAATACACAAACACAGCACATAATTGGAAGACAATTGAGAATAGCCTCTCAAATGAAAGCCTGTTGAAAAGCAATCTACTTGCTATCAGTTGTCCACCATTCCATTTTTATTTTATTTTTTTGCAAAAGCAGGTTATTACTATCACATAGAGGCATGAAACTCAACCAGCACTTCATTTCAACAGTTGCTATTCTTCAGGTGCTACTTCGTTTGTTGGGATTCCATCTGTTTAGAACACATTCCCCTTCAAAAAGAATACTTTACGAATGCTCATCAAGTCTAGCATACATTACACCTTTGCATTTCTCCATCTTAAATGTCAATAAATCAATAAATCTCTCCTAAAATTCCGTTTCCTGTATTTCTCAATTGACTTGATTTTCATATGCCATGCCCACTAACTTCTGCAAAGCACCATACAAACTGAGTTTGTGGCTTTACCCCTTATTTCCAGACCAACCGTGCCTTACAAAGATGTCTGCAATTGTGACATTAATCCCGCCACGTGGAAATCCCTTGCAGATGACCATTGTGTCTGGAGGCAGTCATTCATTCATTCAATCTCTATGTAGCTTTTCACTCACACGAGTCAGTTACCAGAGGAGGAATGACTGCTGGGAGGAGTGCAGAAAGAACAAACTTCATGGTATACCTGCATGAGCATAACAGGACACCTTTATCTGTCCTAGCTGTAACAAAACATGTCTCTCCCGTATTGGACTCTCAACTACAATAGGCGCTGTAACTAACACTTCACCTCCAAAGCTGCAGTCGTCCACTCTCTCCACTGCACTGACATTCCAATTATGACTCAAATCCCCACATGCACAAGGGGGGGGGGAATTAAATGAGATAAGTACTTTGTTCATGTTCTCTTTCCTGAGCGCTTCTGTAGAACATGTGAAATGGTTCATAATGGCTAGCAGAACAGAAATAGTAAAAAATGCAGCGTGGCCTTAGTAAAGTATGTCTTTCAGGAATATAGCCCTGAAACACTTATTGCAAAGCTTTCTCCCTCCCCCCTGCTCAATCACAAGGTTGCTTGATGCTATTTTAATTTGCACTTCCGGATGTAGTAATGTGGTTATTTTCCCCACCATGTAACTAAGGCAAAATTCATGCAAAGAATATAAAGTATGGAACAATAAAGTAGAAATACATATGAATATTCACTGAAACTTCAGTCTAGCAGTTTATTATAGGCCTGGAATCCAGCTGTGCTTATATCTACTTATATACTTGCTGACTATAAAATAGTCAACATGTGGGCACATCTGAAAAGATTGTGTTGCAGAGCAGCAACCAATTCACATTTAAATCTTGAATGCTATATGGGACACATTCCCTGGCAGTCATTCTTCAGACACCTGTAAATGCTTTGTTTGTGCAGAAGACATGCAGAAAAACAAGAATTTGTTTAATTTGGACACTTCTGAGTTTTAAAGAGACACTCCAAAAAGCAATGAGTTTTTTCCCCTGAAACTTCTAGTATTTGTTCCTTTTTATTATATTAACAATTATACTATTTTAAAAAACCAAGCAGAAAACTGCTATATTTATATAGCAATTTTTTGCATATCTCATTTTTTTTCTGAAGAAACAGGAAAAGAACACCTATGGTGTTAATTCAATGCATTTATAAATATGTTGGGAGAATGATGAGTTATGTGGTTCTATTTAAGATATTCAGATCGTGGGTAGTTAGTTCCCATTAAGAATGAAGATATGCAGGTTGGGAGCGTACCTCTAGTAGCAGCATTGTCACTTGAGGTCTGTGAAGGCGCACCTGTCTCAATATCTGTCATTTGTTATGAGGAAGAGATATTAGGTACCCTCCAATTATTGGACAAGTTGATTCACCTTGGACTGTTGGATCATGTCATTCACTAGAAATGTGGTACTGAATATATGGAGGATATAGGAAGCTGCCTTATATCAGGTCAAACTATTTGTCCATGTAACCCAGTACTGTCTGCTTTGACTGGCACCAATTCTCCAGAATTTCAGGCAGAGATTTCTCCCACCAAGTGCTATCTGATCCTTTTAACTGGAGATGCCAGCGATTGAATCGAAGAACTTATGCATGCCACTGAGCTACGATCCCTGGAACTAATATATACTGGACGCGGGTGGCGCTGCGGGTTAAACCACAGAGCCTAAGGCTTGCCGATCAGAAGGTCAGCGGTTTGAATCCCCGCGACGGGGTGAGCTCCCGTTGCTCGGTCCCTGCTCCTGCCAACCTAGCAGTTCGAAAGCACATCAAAGTGCAAGTAGATAAATAGGTACCACTCCAGCAGGAAGGTAAACGGCGTTTCCGTGCGCTGCTCTGGTTTGCCAGAAGCGGCTTAGTCATGCTGGCCACATGACCCAGAAGCTGTACACCCTCGGCCAGTAAAGTGAGATGAGCGCCGCAACCCCAGAGTCAGACACGACTGGACCTAATGGTCAGGGGTCCCTTTACTTTTACCTTTTATACTACAAAACACATAAAGATGAAGCTTCCAAGACTATCAAAGCAAGCCCCACAAAAAAGTCTAGGTTATTGTAAAACAAACAATCAAACAGACAAGAGGTTAGCTGTACACATACATTGAATCCCATCTTGTTTACAATGATACCAACAACAATAAAGTTAAAACCTTACTATCTTTGCTTTTAATATTTTTCTATAAATGGTAGCTTCCAGCACAGCACACACTTTCTGCACATTTCCCTCTCACTATTGAATTTCCTTCCTCACACTAGCAAAATTAAAGTCAGTGGGGGAAGGACTCGAGGAACACATCTCTCAGGTTCCCAACAATAACCATCAAGGTTGACAGAAGTCAGGAATGCTGACATAGAAATCATACAGGGACCAATCCAGGAAACTGGTTCGACTGGGCAAATGCAAGGGCAGATAATAATGGAGGAAGTTACGGTGGTACCTCAAGCAATACAAATGGAGAGACCCGAGGCCCTGCAGGAGCATAAGCCGCTGTTTTGGAAGAATGATCTTGGAATGTTAGATAAAGTAAGGCAAATGGAATAACAGAATATGGTGAAAGATGGATAGGATGTATAAATTATTGAATGTTAGAATGATGTTGGAATGAAGTTAACTGGTTTTAGCAGTAATGCTACAAAGCAGTATGCAAAAATGGATTGTTAACAGGTAAGAATGTAAAGTTATAATATATCAAGACAAAGGATTAAGATAAAAATAAAGAGGGAAAGGATTTGCTGAATTAACTAACTGAACTGGAATACAAAAAAGGGAGGTGTGAGGAGGTCAGGGAAACAAGTAAATGAAAGACAAGATATGGAAAAATGGATTTGTTTTTAATTGTTTTTATTTTTTCTGTATTATGTATTTTTTGTTGCTTCTTTTTTTTCCCTTTTCTTATTTTTGTAATTTTTTCTGAAACTTTAATAAATACCATTTAAAAAAAAAAAGGTTGACAGAAGTCAGTTCTTCCTCATGTATGTCTTGAAAGTGAGCACTTCCGTGCAATTTCAGGAGTGCTTAAAGATCATTTTAATAAATCAGATGTTTAAAATTTGAATCGAGAGCTGTTTAACATATGCCCCTTTTTATTTATAATTATGTTACAACAGATATAAATTCAAGAAAAGGCTAAACCTACACTTACGATCTCAAACTGAAATAAAGACCCTTTATCACACAAGCTAAAGCCTGCCTTTTATGTAAACAGATAGAGTCAAATATTTATTTGTTTCTTTGTTTATTTAGAGCATTTATATTCCAAACCTCTAGTCAAAGATATTTACAATATATAAAATCACAATTCCATGAAATCAGTGCAAAACCACAAAAGAGAAAGGGTCAGCAGCTAAAAAACCGATTTTTTAGTTGCATAAACATTGCATTTAGAGTTTAGTTTCTGACTCAGGCTCTAGTCACAACATCACAGAAGACACTGACCCCTGTTGTCTCAACAGAGTCATTTCCTGGGCCATTATTTAGTACTTCTGTTTATTATGTCTTCCAGTTACTTGATCTTTGAAGCATGTTCAAGCAATCTAGTTTTGAATATTTATGACTGTCAAAGATATTTACTTTTGCTATTGTGGAAAGACACTGTTCTTTCCAGTAAGAAGCAGCCCTTTCTAAAACACTGTAGGCATCTCATCTTGCTTAGCGTCTCTCCATATGTAAGGGGGTCAAAACAAAAACAAATTTCACAATCACAACACACCTTTTCTCCAAACGAACATAATTCTGAAATTTATGTGTCTCTCTCTCTCAGTATATTTCTGATTTATCATGGGGCATGGTTAACAAGATTACCCTGCACTACCTCTTATGCATTAGCAACACCAAATATCCATGTGAATTAGAGAGTATAATAGGTCATTATGGAATTTATCTTACTGATTCTATGGTACAACTTGGCTGGGAATGAGTATTTTATGGCATTTTAATTGTGTTCTAGCTGATTTTTGCAGCTTAAAAACTAAATACTCGGTCTATTCTGTCTATTTTGAAGTCACATAAATTTTGTTAAACGAATACCACTGCTTAAAGGTAAAGGTAAAGGTACCCCTGCCCGTACGGGCCAGTCTTGCCAGACTCTAGGGTTGTGCGCTCATCTCACTCTAGAGGCCGGGAGCCAGCGCTGTCCGCAGACACTTCCGGGTCACGTGGCCAGCGTGACAAAGCTGCATCTGGCGAGCCAACGCAGCACATGGAAACGCTGTTTACCTTCCCGCTGGTAAGCGGTCCCTATTTATCTACTTGCACCCGGGGGTGCTTTCGAACTGCTAGGTTGGCAGGCGCTGGGACCGAATGACGGGAGCGCACCCCGGCGCGGGGATTCGAACCGCCGACCATGCGATCGGCAAGTCCTAGGCGCTGAGGTTTTACCCACAGCGCCACCCGCGTCCCATACCACTGCTTAATGATTGCCAAATGCTGTGGTGGAGGGATATCAATAACACGTTCCTCAATATATTGGAAAGAGAAATGAAAGTGAGTAAGGGAAAAGGCAATTAATCATGGAATATTCTGTTTTTATTACAATTACTGTATCAAAGGCAAGATTTAAAGCAGAACAGAGGAAGTAAGGATCAAGGTTAATGCCTATTCTGAAGAGAATTTACATAAATTATGCTGTGCTACTGAACTGAGAGGCTCATTTTGCCAATTTATTCTATGTGAGATCACAGAAACCAGTGACAGAAAATTTATATTTACAACACCTTCCCTCTTCTCCCTCCAGACACATTCACAATATTCAAAGCTATGCTCTCCTTTGAATCAGAATCATTTACTTGTTCCAAATGTGAAGTTCCTCAATTTTCTCCACCCCTTTGGATTTACAGCCTCAAAATGTTTGTTGAGACAACCATCCTCACGTAACAGCAAAAGTGCTTTTTAGTTGAACTAACAAAAAACAGGTCATTAAGCTTCGCAGGGAAGATGAAGGCCACCATCGTTCTTCGTTTTTGTTTTAAACCCAATCTATCAACTGGAAGCATAAGCACTCAGAGACCTATTAGACAGCTGAAGAGTTTTCATTAAAGACACCTGCCTTATTTATTTTGTATTAGGTGGCAGGACAAGATCACCGACAATGTAGTCGAATAGCGCTAACCGTGTAAACACAGAGGCCGTCGTAATCGACACTCAGCTGGGAAGGACACATTGTTCAGATGCATGACATCAGAACGGAGCAGGTGCTAAGCCGGCAGGTGGTAGAAAGCAGCAAGTAAGCGACATAATACAAGCTATAAAAAGGACTTCAGTGAAGAGGCTTCTGTGGGATGCAATAGGGATATTTTCTATCAGGACACTCTTGTTTGTCAATGGACAAGAAGTGAAGCGCTTCAAAAAATGTAATCCCCCCGGCATTATCCATGCCTCTCATAAACCTCCCCTCTCTTTGTCATAACCGTTTCCACTGCCAAATTGTAGACTGCAAGGTACCATCAGCTCCGCTTAGTAGTAAAGTGTCCTGTATCCTGATAATGCTGTTGGTCCCTCCTGCCACTTTGCAATGGGTGGGTGTACAAACGATGACTTGAGCCTTTCATTTTCATGGCCTCCCAGTCTCCATACAACCAATCCCCGAAACTGGCAGTGAAGATTGCATGTAGTCATACCTCGGGTTAAATATGCTTCAGGTTGAGCATTTTCAGGTTATGCTCCGTGGCGACCTGGAAGTAACGGAACGTGTTACTTCTGGGTTTCGCCACTCGTGCATGCACTGACGCTCAAAATGACGTCACACGCATGCACAGAAGCGGCGAAACGCAACCCGCGCAGCTGCGTGTTACGTTCTACTCAGGATGCGAACGGGACTCTGGAACGGATCCCGTTCGCATCCAGAGGTACCACTGTATACACATTTGGGCAGGGTGACAGGGATAGAGGCCAAGCAGAATACTAAATTTTAAGAACGTTAAAGAAATGCAACAAAACCTTGCTGCATTTGGGTAGAATATGAGGTTTTAACTTATGGAACAATTATTCCTAGCAGGTATTTGGTTTTGACACCAAGAACCTCAAAGACTGAGATTGAGACCTAGTCTGGTGAGAAAATGAGACTGTGGGCACTCAGTTCTCAAATCTCCTCCAGGGACCAAAGGAAACATTAAGAATTGTCCCTGCAACTAATCTGAAGCATCAGGTTTGGATTGGCCTGGTATAAATACTGAGAATCTGTATCTTCTCCACTTTCATGGTCACAGATCAGTATCATCAGCCTTCTGCCTAAGATCTATTTGCTATATCCCAAAAATAATCCAAAGGATCCTGGGAGGAAATAAGCTAGAGATTTCTGCAATTATCTTGTGGCTTTTTCTGTTTTTTAGAATATTTTGTGTTGTAAGGTAAAGGTAAAGGGACCCCTGACCATTAGGTCCAGTCGTGGCCGACTCTGGGGTTGCGGCGCTCATCTCGCTTTACTGGCCAAGGAAGCCGGAGTACAGCTTCTGGGTCATGTGGCCAGCATGACTAAGTTGCTTCTGGCGAACCAGAGCAGTGCACGGAAACGCCGTTTACCTTCTCACTGGAGCTGTACCTATTTATCTACTTGCACTTTGTGACATGCTTTCAAACTGCTAGGTTGGCAGGAGCAGGGACCGAGCAACTGGAGCACACCCCCTTGCGGGGATTCAAACTGCCGACCTTCTGATCAGCAAGTCCTAGGCTCTATGGCTTAACCCACAGTGCCACCCGCAGTGTGTTGTACACTGCCTCAATATTTTACATGAGTGGTACATACTTTTAAAAACAGAATAAATAAAATTATTCCCCAGTCTCAAACTCAGTTATGCATTCCCATGATCTCAGCATTGAACTTACAATGCCCAACAAACAAGAAGCTCAAGGTCCTCCACAATAATTCAAAGACCATTATAAGGCCAACTTTGACTACTTCTATTTTTTAGTGTGAAATTCAACAAGGAAAGACTTTAAGTAATGACTCAAGCAAGTAATGAAGGACAGAGTTACTAAACCAAGAAATGAGCAAACCCATGTACCCTAGAGAAATATTTGCATGTGAAATAAATTGTTCCTAAGCCCAGAAATCACTATGTCTGGTTCTAATTTATATTTCCCCCTGGATTGCCTCTCAGTCACATATCTCAGGTCAAGATACACAGTCTTGGATGACACTTAAAATAGTTTTACTAAGATAAAAAGGTATAATCAAATTTGAACAGCAGATACATGACTTATAAGGAATGCTCAGAGTAAAAATAATTTAAAGAGAAAAAATGTACAATCAGATAATAATTGAAATAGTGTAACCTTTTAAAAGCATCAGTTATAGAGGTTACATATTATTTCCTAAGAGTTACAAAGAAAAAGATATAACCAAAATTAGGCTTCTCTAGGGTGTGAGAATGTCTACTTTTGCCATATATTCAAATTCTTTTATTCCCATTAACCACAAAGTTATAATATATGTGGGTCTAATTATCCAAATGAGATTTAAGTGGTCGTAATACAGATAATCATGTAGTTTCAAATTACTCTAAACCCATTAATTTCCTTATTTAGCAAAGCCACTGGCTTTGCAATTTCCATTTCAAAGGTCAAGCCTACCTGTCTTACAAAGGCTCAGGCCTTGTACTGTGCTGTTGCTGTGCTACTTATAAAATTTTCTCAAGTTACTCATCCCAATTTTTTTCTGCTTCAAATATCTTTAGCTGAACATGATACACAGGCCTTCCTTCATGCTGTAAATTTGACTAGGGTTAGAAGTCCAGAACACTTCTAAAATAATAGCTGCTTTGGCTTCAGTTCCAGAATGACTGCTACTGACCTTAATATTGGAATATTTGGATATGTGCATATCATTCTCAAGCATAAACTTGCCACTCTATACTTGCAGGCTCCTTCAGTACCAAATCCCTCACAAATACTCTCTCCCTGAAATAAATATGCATTTTTTGCTGACATATGCTATAGTTTTATCAACACAGTGCACACAAGTCCTAAAAATGAATTTAAAAAAGAGAGAAGACTGCCATGTAGGCAATAGCATGAAACCAGCAGGTTTGCTGAAAAGCAAACTGGCAGTGGCTTTTCAAAGTGCATAGAGTAACACCTAAACAGTCTTGAGATATATATGAAGAAACCTCTATACTGCTTAAAGAACACATGTGAGTAATCCACAGTAGCTGAATTTGCCCAATGCTGAGATTCAAAACCACTGTATCCTTCCAAGGGCATCACAGAAAGCTCAATGGCCTGATTCACATGTCACACTAAGCCAGGCGTCTAGAGAGGAAATGGAGGCCACTTTGCTCTGAAATAGCTGTTTGGCTGCTGAGCTGAGGTAAGCCATGGTTTGGTTTAGCATGTTGTCTGAAGCTGGGCTTGTGTTTCAGCTATTTCCTGGCAAACCATAAACTATAATCAAGGTTTGTCCTGTGGCTTGTGATATACTATTTATGAGCAAAAGGGGTAATATTTACACCTTCTGTTTCTTAACCCAAATATTTTTTTATTTTCATTTGGATAACAGCATCGTCTCTTAAAACATTTGTTTATATGTAATCATACAGTATGTATTATTAACGTTTAGAATTGCACAAAAGACCAAATGCTGGTATATGGGATGAACACTATAATCTGAAGATTTAAACACAGAATTATTACTATTAATCTGTTATTAGTGTTCCATCTGTGGGTAGCAGCAGGGTAACTGAGATTATCTTCCTTCAAATACTTAATGCAGCCCCATTAGGTGCTATAGGAAAATACTGTTTAAATTTGGGAAGCCACATTTGCATTCTGTCCATCTGATCAATCAAGCACTGCCTTAAAAACACTTAAGCTGTTAATTGCGCCAAAAATGCTGCTATGAATCAACTCTCAAGCTTGCATATTTAGCTCTTCTTTTTGCTATTTGCAGGAAGTGAAATGTCCTTGTTCTCTTTACATCTAGCTGTCACTTTCTGGGAGGGTGACTGATCAATTCCAGAATACTGTTCAAATAGGTGAAACTGGTGTGAAGAAGGGAGTCAGTAGCAGAGTTGGGAGCCCAGAGAGGCTTGCAAGATCATCCTTAATGGAAACAGGCAAGGCCAGGACAAAGAAGAGAGCCTCAGCTGCGCATGGCGGTGCTTTGTTGCACAAAGTCTGGCCACAGGAAGGGAACAGTAATGGACAGTGAGCCATTTCAGTGGAAAGGATACAGCATCACTCCCATCACTATCGTAACCCAAGGGCTGTGTGGAGGTGGTATGACCTCCCTCCCATAAAGAACCTGCTAACAACAGCCAGGAGCTCTCAAAGTCAAGGAAACAAGGTGATAATTGTTCTGATGCAGTTCATGGGAAATTGAGGGAAATCTAATATTTTTACTGGGATTGTACTATAGAACAACAGCATAGCATTTATACAGTCATTTGAAGTGCCTAAAGCCCTTCACATTATCTCAGTAATCTTTTCAACAACCCACAAAGCTAGAGGAGTATTATTACCCCCACACTGCAGATGCAATTTTAGGGCATGAAAAATATATAAGCTGAACAACATGGTGACCAGGTTGTTGGCATCTGTCTGTCTCGAGACATTGGAGTGTGCCTCAAAAATGTTACACTTTTAAAAAGCTTGGGACAAATCTATTCTTTCTTTACCAAAATGGGTATCTTCATTTACAAGTCCTGAAGACAAGCTTCTGCAAGCCTTTTTGAATAGTGTTAACTTGTTCTCCCCTTCATGGATCACTGCCTTGCCGTGGCGAAGGGGCTTGAATAACTCAGAGAAGCTATGAGCTATGCCGTGCAGGGCCACCCAAGATGGACAGGTCATAGTGGAGAGTTTTGACCAAATGTGATCCACCTGGAGCAGGAACCGGCAAGCCACTCCAGTATCCCTGCCAAGAAAACTCCATGGACAAAGACAACAGGCATATAAAAGTTATGACACTGGAAGATGAGCCCCTCAGGTCGGAAGGCGTCCAACATGCTACTGAGGAAGAGTGGAGAACAAGTACAAGTAGATTCAGAGTTGATGAAGCAGCTGGGCCAAAGCCGAAAGGACGCTCAGTTGCGGATATGCCTGGAAGCGAAAGGAAAGTCCAATGCTGTAAAGAAAAATATTGCATAGGAACCTGGAATGTAAGAACCATGAACCTTGGTAAGTTGGATGTGGTCAAAAATGAGATGGCAAGAATAAATATTGACATCCTGGGCATCAGTGAACTAAAATGGACGGGAATAGGCGAATTCAGTTTGGATGACCATCATAGACAACATCTTAAAAAGCAGAGACATCACCTTGCCAACAAAGGTCCGTATAGTAAAAGCCATGGTTTTCCCAGTAGTGATGTATGGAAGTGAGAGCTGGACCATAAAGAAGGCTGATTGCCGAAGAATTGATGCTTTTGAATTACGGTGCTGGAGGAGACTCTTGAAAGTCCCATGGACTGCAAGAAGATCAAACCTATCCATTCTTAAGGAAATCAGCCCTGAGTGCTCACTGGAAGGACAAATCGTGAAGCTGAGGCTCCAATACTTTGGCCACCTCATGAGAAGAGAAGACTCCCTGGAAAAGACCCTGATGTTGGGAAAGATTGAGGGCACAAGGAGAAGGGGACGACAGAGGACGAGATGGTTGGACACTGTTCTCGAAGCTACAAACATGAGTCTGACCAAACTGCGGGAGGCAGTGGAAGACAGGAGTGCCTGGCATGCTCTGGTCCATGGGGTCACGAAGAGTCGGACACGACTAAACGACTAAACAACAACAACAACTTGTTCTATCATTTCAAGGAACAGGATTTCATTTAATTTCAAAAAACTTTGAAATAAAAAAGGCTTTCTGAATTCCAGAAAACCCATGAACAAAAATATTCCCACCCTCAACTGAAAGAGAATTTTAACAACCCCTCCAAACCTGTCAACAAAACTACAAGAGGCATCTAAGTGACAGATCTCTTTTTTCCCATTTTCAAGCTTGCTTTATTTAGAAGAGTTATTAAGAAAAGTTGCACCATTACCACTTAATTAATCTTTGCTCTACTAAGAGATAAACCAGATGTGCTATTACAGTCTTTGTTCTTGTCTACATAAGGATGAGCCGATTATTTAGCTCCAAACAATAGGAGCTTGTATTTAACAGCAAGATTAAAAAAAGGCAGTAAGTAACAAGCTTCAGCTGGATTTGTTTGATATAAAAACACAGGCACAACAGGAAAGAACAGGAGCTGCCCAACTATAGCTCAGTTAAAGATATCACACCAATTCGTTGTTCGTACTAATCTTAATTTAGAATGCAAACCACTGTTTGAGCTTCCAAAAGTACAGCACAAAACCCAGTTTGTCTGCTTCTGTTTCCCATCCTCTGAGTATTCCCCTTCATAATTTCATGATAGTCTCCATGATGCAGCAGCCTCTGGAAGTGCAGCAATAGCTGTTAACTACAATTTATCATTTCAGACATCACACAAAGCAACAGATAACCTTCCTTGACCATGGTGTGTGTTGCCTGTATGGAGTTATGCCACTTACATAAAAACAAACTGAGCAAAGCTAATCAGTAAACTGGGGTTTCTCCTCTCAACAGCAGGCTTCCAAGCATGACCTTGGGAAAAATGCCCCCACTCCTGGAATAAAACAAAATCACTTTCTGCAGACTCCAACACTAGTTCTACTGAAGTACATGAATGAGTTAATACACAGAGAAAAGTCGGCTCAGAAATGCAGTCAAACACCATTAGCAAATACTTTCACTAGAACTTCTTTCAAGGTTTGGAGCAGAAATGTTACCAGAATTTAATTGCTGGCTTGCAATTGGAAATCTATATATAAGAGCAGGGATGAACATCCTACGATTCTAATTCTTAAGGACCAGCATCTATTTTTACAGTATTTTGCTGAGAAACTGTAAGAACTAAATAATGGTGATTTTCCATCATTGCTCTTTCCCAGGCTCCGCGTAACCAAATGTCAACGAAATCTTCATTTGCTGGTAACCAAGTAGATCATAGTCACCAAAAACAAAATAAAAATACAATATTAAGATATACCACACAGAAAACCTACACTCCCTTGATAATATAAAATGGTACATTCTGCAGTTTCCAAAGTAGTCAGATAATCTTTCGTCTGTGTAAAATTTCCAAATGCCCATTAATTTCTACTAAAAATGAACAAAAAATACTGAGATCACTTGTGAGAATGTTGGTAAATAGATGCAAAGTGACAACATCAGTGAATTGAATAGAAAGATGCATCATAATATGCAGCACAGTACATTTAATAAAGTCTGATTATCTGCAAAACATAAACTAGGAAAAAGCTTCCATTTTCAGAAGAGGAAAAAGGTTTAAAATCAATTAAAATGACTACGACTTATTAGTGACTGCATCCCATCACCTTTAATTTGTTTTTTTTTTTTAAAAAAAACATTCTAATGGGAAATATGATGTTTTTCTCTTTTCTTCTTTTTGTTCACACCAATGGCAAGCCTTGACATTCTATTAGTAATTTGCTATAAAAAGTACAGCCTGCTCATTTTCTTCAGTGCAACAGCAGGTTCTCTGAAAGTGCCACATTTCATACTGAAGTGCTAACCATGCTGCGCTTTCTACACGTCTAACTTGAATGTTCTTGCCACATTTGTCACAAGTGAAAGTTTTAAAGAAATAACAAGAAAATTATGGCCTTTTAAACTTCTTTCCATCCCCTTTTCTCCCTCTGAAGTGCATGGTATACTTCAGCTGAATGAGCTGGTGACAACTCATTCCATCTGGCCTAAGAGGTGGATTTTATCAAGGCAAGGCTTACAGAAAACCTTGTTTTAAAGAAAGAAGATGACCTGTTCAGCTCTTAGTCAATTCAGAATCCCTTGTCCATTCTAATTGTTCAACAGAATGACTTAAGACTAACCAACTATATAGGCATGTACATTTATAGACAAAATTTATATAACACCTAAATAGCCTATTCTTCCAGTAGTCGTCTGAAAAGTGAAAGGGGACTGACCATTTTTGGGGACAAGCCATAAAAAACTCACCAAAACAATACCATTGTGCACAATCTGATGGGATTTTTTTTCTGCTCAAGAATCACTGGAATTATGGAAACTACAGAAGTTTATCCATGCTCTTATGTGGTGGTCTCCATTCATTTCATACCAAGGAAAATACTCCAGGAATCAGTTTGAGATGTAATTTACAGAACCAGTGAAAAATAAGGATAATTATAGCCATGGCAATGCTTGGTAGAAGACTATAACTATTAAATTGGCATATTTCTTCAACAGAGAAACACAACAAGTAAGGTTCCTTTCCAGCCTATGTAGCTGACACCACAGACTGTTCCCATGGGTAAATGAGTCAAAACCCCCTAAACCTTAGACCTTATTTTGGAAACAACAGTTTATTTAAGTTCATCAAGCCCTTTGGTTTGGAAAATATCCCTATATTTCTGTGATGAGTTGTTAGACAAGTCTCTCACTGGATTTAATCACTACATAAACTTTGGACAATAAGTAAGAGCACAGTAATTGGAGCTTGCCAGGTTCAATCCATTTGAAACAGATAAGAAAAGTCGTGACAGGGGAATAATCTGTCACATTGTCCCTCCTTCAAAAGCCCAAACATTTTGGTTGTTATTCAAACACAGTCCCTTTGGCTCTCTCCAGCTGGAAGCATGGTGAAAGTAGTGCTCATTATTTTGACTGAGTCACATCATATTAGCATTCAGTATTTCGGTCTAAGTGATACAGCTGTAAATATGAAGTGCATTCTTAATCAAATCAAAAGCTTAAGTTATACCTCATGGCCAAATTTTGGTTAGAAACAGTGATGTCCAGGGCTATGCCTCGCTGAGAAATCTTTGTCCCTATGACTAAAAGAGATAAGTTCCAGACAGCACCATTTTGATAATTATATGGTACACTCTACTCCATGACTAAGGTTTGTGGTGACTTTGTGGAAACTCAGCTGCTTGCTCCGGGGGCTTTCAAATTCTTAAACTGAGATTTATCTATGTCAAGGTTAAAGAAAAGCAGTCTGGTGAGCTACCACCAGCTCACAGTGGTGGCCCCTCTGTCTTCTACCTGCCACCACAGAGATTTCTGCAGAATCATCTTGGCCTGAGGGAAGCAGAAGTCAAAGCTTGCACTGTTGTGCTTCCCTTTTTATACTAACATTTTTAAAAACCCAACAACTGACACTGATTGCTATCATAGTCTTTTGTGAAATCAATGCTATAAAGGAGGAATGGGGAACCTCTGGCCCTCCAAATGTTGTCCCATCATCCATGGGCTTTGACCATCTTAGTTAAGAGTCCAACTTTATCTGGAGTGCCAAAGTTGCTCATACCTGCTGCAAATCTTCAACTTATTAAGTACTGGAACTTAGTAGTATGCTACAGAAATACTACTAGGAGAGCCAGCGTGGTGTACTGGTTAAGAGCGGTGGACTCGTAATCTGGTGAACCGGGTTCGATTCCCCGCTCCTCCACCTGCAGCTGCTGGGTGACCTTGGGCTAGTCATACTTCTCTGAGGTCTCTCAGCCCCACTCACCTCACAGAGTGTTTGTTGTGGGGGAAGAAGGGAAAGGAGATTGTTAGCCGCTTTGGAGACTCCTTAAGGGGAGTAAAAGGCGGGATATCAAGTCCAAAATCATCTTCTTCTTCATCATCATCTTCATCTTCTTCTTCCTCCACTAATTTTATCCAGCAAATAAAATAGGCATTATATGTGTATCTAAGCAGGACAGATGCCTTCTCTTTACCATAAATATTATGAAGGGAAGTGTAATGCTACTTGGTATGTAACATGATCTGCCCTTTCCTGTTGCTAGTATAAACAGTATAACAAATGCAGTTCCTCATGGGTAAATACAGTGAACAACCAAGGTCCTTCCTTTTGATGCAACAGTCGCTTTAATATGGTGTAGCGGACAGAATGCTGTACTTGAACCTGCAAGATCCAGGTTCAAATTTCTACATGGCCATGAAGCTTGTGTCAGTCACTATCTTTCAGCCTATTCTGCAGCTCAGGGCTGTCGCAAGGACAAAATGGGAAAACTATATAGAAGTTCTTTTCAGCACCTTTGTGGAAGGTCGATATGAATGTGGAAAGACAGATAGCTCCTTTTATGATCAACTCTTGGTCAGACTAATCACACAGGGGCCCACTTATCTTCTCTACACCTGTTCTTAAATTTATTTGTTATTTCTGTAGGAGGGAACCTGTTTATGTAATGTACCCTGTAATTTGGGACACCAATACATTCACTGGGCAGATTCCAGCAGAGCAGAGCACAATTCTTTAGGGTCCGTTAGTTAAACATTAACAAACAGTGCATGTAATCTTATCAAGAATTTGTCCAGTATTTCTTCTATCCATCCCCAGAATGTAGCAAAGATTTAGTGCTTGTCATCTAACTCCTCTAGCCTAAACTTCAAGATGCTATCTCCTTGTAGAAAATGAGTTCAATGACATGTAACGGAAACCACAAAGGGAATGATTTAAGAGCTATACAAAATATACTCACTTTTCAATTTCCAATAATAACTTCTCTTCTCCTTTGCAATGATCCAGTCAAAAGTGACAACACATCAAGGTAAAAGTTGGACAGTTTCTAGAGTACATAATCATCAGGGAGGGGAATCCTGCATCACTTTTATCACATATGAATGTTCTTAGTGAAGGATTATCAAACTTTCTATCCACAGGTCATATCAAATTGTCTTCTGAGAACCCAGGTGGGTCCAGGGAGTAGTTAATGCCTCACTGTGAGAAGCAGTGGTACTAGCTTCATTAAAGGAGGTGGTGGTAGATCCCCTCCTTAAGAGGATCTCCCTGGACCCAGAAGATTGCGAAAACATCTCCGCTCAAGGGGGTGGTGTCCGTGCAACTTGAAGGTTGTTTTAAAGAAGTTTATTATCCTGACCCATTTCAATTTTAGCACTGAAAGAGCTTTGGTTGCCCTAACCAATGATCCGCATTGGGAGAGAGGAGGGGAGTGCAACTCTGTTGGTTCTCCTTGATCTCTCACTGGCTTTGGATTCCATTGACCAAGGTATCCTAGATCAGCAATGCAGACTGTGAGTTTGAAGCACAGTGTTTCAGCAGTTCCACTCCTACCTACAAGTAGGTTTCAGGGGGTGGCCATGGGGAAGCGTGCTTGTTTGGCTCACTGGCAAGTCCTACAACACCCGTATGAAGCCACTGGAAGGGTGGCTCTGTGGATCTGGGGAGTGATATTATCAATATGCAGATGAGACCCAGTTTCCCCTAGAACAGTTTTAAAACCACTCTGGAGCATGGTCCTATAATCTGCAGTATAGCAGGACAGAAGCAACCTTGTACTTCCTCTAGCACAGGTAAAAACCTATATCAAGATGTTAGAGGGAAGTGGGACAGCTCTGCTTCTCTTCTCTCATGATAAACTAGTGCGGAGCAAGTCTTTCCTTACAACAAAGAAAAAGCCAGGATCAGGCTTATTATCTGTAGACTCCAATCCTAAATATGTTCTACACCACATATTTCAAATGGTGCAATGGTAATTTCCTCTTCTAAGATATTTCCGTGTTGTATGAGGGAGGCTAGGGATCTCTGGCAGAGAAATCTCATAGTTGTTAGGAGCAAGTTGAATTATCAAGGTGCATAATAACCAGTCAATGCACAAATTCATGTCATGGAAGCTGTGCTCATAATCTATCCGTGAAGAGAAACTAGTGTATATTTTCCGGTCGATATATATAATTTCTAACAAGTCTTGGGGAATGTGCATATTCTCAGTTGCATTTTGTACCTTTTCTGAGCAATACGTTAACATATTAGCAGTTCTGATGATTAAGCAGATTTAAATCCCGTTAAATAAAATAAGATATGCAATAAGATATGCATAGTGTCCAAGAAACACTGCAGAATGTGAATACTTCAGCCTAATTTGGTCATTTTGTGCTTCACCCATGCAAGTCTCCAAGTAACCTCAGATAATGTGCAGAAAGTAGCTATATATGAAGGAATTTTGTATATTGATCATTCAACATACACTGTCCACCAGTAATGCTTGGAAATGTTCATAAATAACCAATAACTGTGCAGATTAATCTGAAGACCTGACAGAATTCTACACACTGGTTCCATCTAGGAATCAGTCTGGCTCTAAGCACTCACAGAATGGAAAATAAAGCTGACCTCTGGGATTATAAAAAATATAGCTCACATACAGCTTTCTCAGTGGGCCTTTAAAGCAATGCTTTAAAGGTTCCAGGAGAAGAAGTAGGCCATGTTGCCAGAGAAATCAATCTGACTAGGTGCAAGCAAAGATTGAGGAGGGAGCAGCAGGTGTCAAAGGAAAGTAATGATCAGTGAAAAGTGAGGGACAAAGTTATTTTTATGACTCTCCAAGAAAACATAGACCTAACTCACTTTTCTGTAAGCCCAATCAGGCTATTTTTACAGAAAAACAAGCAACTAACACTGACTAGGAAAATGAAAATAGCCAAGAAGAGTCTTATTGTAGAATCTTATTTTTGCTTCTTTCCAACAGCAGTGACTTCCAATTTATCTCTCTCATTGTCACATTACTACAGTGATATGATCTGTATCTTGCTAAAAGATACAGAGTTTTAGCAAGCAAGAATGCAAAAGTTGCAGACAATCTGATGGACATTTTCACTACTTTTGGAGATCCTAGTATTTTGCAGACTGTTAATGGGTGTGCCTTCAGCAACAGAGTGGTAGAGAAATTAATGGTAATGTGGCATGTCTTGAAAATCATTTATAGGAAGGCTTGTTCCTCAGGACTCTTTTGAGAGGGCAAACATATAAAGCAGGTTGATCATTTGGCTACAAAAGCTAACAGACCTAAAAACAGGCATGCAAGCTGTTGCCACAGGAGCCCCATCAGTTGGAATTGCAGCTGTAAATGGCGTGGTACTGGCAACAGGAAAAAAAGCAGAAATCCATTCTGTATGATGAACCGAGTGTATGCAAAGTGGAATCCAAAATCAAACACATAGGCTTGGTATATGGGTGCTGATTACAGAGTACTTGTCCACAGAGCACGCAAACTGGCCCAGCAGTTCTACTTGGTTTATCATGAACCTATTCTAACAGCTCAGCCAGTGCAAGGGGATTTTTCTGTAATGGAAGAATACATACAATACATGGAAGAATACATACAATCTGGGGGTGTATGCCCATTTGGTGTATCATTGCTAATATGTGGCTGGAATGAGGGATGACCAGAATAGGGGGAGACGCCCGAAGATGGCGGCTGTAACATATTTATGACCATATTTATTTCAGCCTGATCCATCTGGTGCTTATTTTGCATGGAAAGCAACTGCAATGGGAAGACAGCTGTGTGAATGGAAAGACATTCACAAAAAAGAGGTACAAGACGACTTGGAGCTTGAAGATGCTATTCATATTGACACTGAAGGAAAGCTTTGAAGGACAAATGACAGAAGATAACATAGAGGTTGGCATCTGTAATAAGGCAGGATTGAGAAGATTCACTCCGACTGAGGTTAAGAATTACCTGGCTGCAACTGCCTAGTATGCATTAAGGAAGACTGCCTCGATACATACAAGGAACTTTTAAAAATATTTGGCTTCTGCAATCTCATTTCTACTTTATCTGCTAGATTTTTTTTTAAAAAAAGAAATATTATGGATTCAAATACTACTGAAAATGTGGAATCGTTCTTTAAAATATCAAACACTGTACAAGAATACACAATATTTTTTTTAAAAAACAACAAATTAAAATGGCACCTTCACCTTTCTCATGCGTGCAAGAAAATATTACTTTAATCAAAACCAATTCTAACACAACATATATAGAGTATATGCCATGTAAGCGGTTGGTATTACTGCTGAGTCACTCTCAGGAGGAAGTTTGAAGTGATACACCATATTTTCCTCCATCCTGCAAGGAACAGTACTAGAGAGAGGTGAAACAGAAGCAGGCAAGGTGGGAATGAAAGCTCTTGTCCCTGGGAGTGGATGAGGAAACTGCATGATAGAGAAATGGCAGGGATATAGACAGGCATTTGCTTCCTTCTCTTATTTGTGCTCCTCTCCCTGTCTCTCCTACCCCATTACAAAGCAGGAAGAAGTGAAAAGGGGAGTAGCCCTTTTTGTCTTGCCCACCTTAAACCCAACCAAAGGGGGCTGGGTTTAGTTGGAAGGCTGTACATTTGATTCCTGAATTATGAGCCAGCCCGTCCTTAAGGAGAGATGAATCTCAGGATCCCATCGCACATGTGTGCATGGCAGTCACTTCCCTGTTGTGCTATTCCACACAGCAGCAGCATATGTACCCACACCTCAACCACATGAATAGGGCTTCCTGTATAAGTCTTATCCCACCCAATTACTGGCTTACCTCCCTTCTGGTGGGATGGCATTTGGGTGGAAAGACCCACATAATCCTCTCTGCCTATGTAGTTGCGGTACACACAATCACATACACTCAGTCGCTTATAAGGAAGCATCTGAAGGAAGAAGCTGCAAGGCAGGTTTGTGCACATGAGCTCTTCAGACTGTATTATACTATGTTATCCTACATTTTTGCTTCTTGAGTGGGGTGGCTGACTTTTAAATAAAGCAACATTTTAATCAGTTTCAAACTGTTGAAGAATCTAGCTGCAATGCAACTCAAGAAGGGCAATTATTTGACACAACTGCCATCTAGTGTATATTCTGAAACAGAAAACAATACTGAACTGATAACATTTCCCTAACAGACACGTTGGTCTGTTAGGGGGAAAACTTAAGCAAAATGTCCCAAGGTACTGAGTACTTAGCCAGAACTCTTCAGGCTAAATGGTAAACAACAAAATAGCAGAGCAGATTAGGGGCTGCACCCAATGCTACTGGAACAAAGAAACAATAACTGGACCGTGGGATCCTGGAACTAGATGATGATCTTCTACCACCTAATACAGTTTTTTGCCTTTTCAGAGTTGCATGCCCTTCAACCACTTTTGTCTGCTTACCCTATTTGGTTTCAACTGATCTTTACCCAGTACTCCATCTAAAATTATTCTTCAGCTTTGCAAATATGAAGACCTTGATTTTCCCATTACTTCCACTCTCTGCTTCACAAGGAGACCTGGATGTTTCACTTATAATTTTAGATACAAATCTGAATAACTGCTGGTTTCTTATTTTCAAAATGCAGGGTCCCAGGGCAGAGCAGCCATTTGGCATGAGTGATGCTCATAATGCCTGGTCTGAAAGACTTTTTTACCTGTGTTTGCACAGGCATGGGCTACATGAGGCTACAGAGTGAATTTGGATAATCATGGCCAGAACCGAACAGGCACTAGATCACCTCAGAAGTTGTTGGTTTTTTAGTGTGTTTTTTTAAAGATAGCAATGTAAAAGCCATGTTCCTACATGGAGAAACAGTATCTTTGTTGTATACAAAGCTCATTCACACATGCAGATAGTTATTACACAGACAACTACTCTGTCTATTAAACACAACATGGAAGGTTGGATTGTGTAAACTTCCATCCGACACTTCTATTTAATGTGAAAGAAAAACCTGTGAATTGATGGAGGGTCACTTCCTGAAATACTGCCCTTGTTCATTGGGTTATGCTGCCATCTAGTGAAAACTGACTAAATAAACATATCAAAATGTTACATAGAAGATACTGCTACAGACATAAGACAGGGCAGGGGAATGAAGGAGCATGGCGAGCAAGATCTATACACTATAAAGAAAGCTGACAATGTTCTTTCTCAAATGTGTAGCTTAAACAAAGTCCTTTCTTAGCGGCATTACCAGGAGTTGGTGCATTCAAAATTACTTAACCTATTCCTGTGGTCAATGGTAGCCACTTGGACACCTGATGGCACCAACTAAGTAAGGCTCCAAAATTAGAAGAAAGGGAAAAGGAGAACTGAATGTGGCAGTTAATGTTTATAACACATGGTGCATATGTTCCGTTTGTCACATTTCCAGTAGGTTGCAAGAGAAGGATATAAAAAGAGGAGAATGAGGTGTGTGTGTGTTGCATGACAGAACTGACAAATTATATTTATTCAGGAAGAATATGGTTTCCCCATCTAGGCCAACAATATAAGAGAGACCATACTGGGACCATTTTTGGAGTCAGAAAACAACAGCTGTGCTGCACATTAGATATGCTATACCTTCTCTCTTTTTTATGGAGTGAGTGCTCTGGTGCCGATCATTTTGGTTGCCAACTGTAATCATTTTGATTTAATATTCAAGACCACACTGCTTAATTTTTGACAGATATTCATTGGTGGTGGGGGGGGGGTGGTTGCATTGTACAAATTACCAAGCATATTTCTCACTACTCCTACCCTGAGTGAAGCTACCTGCATTTACAGTGCTTTCCTTTTAGACATAATTCTTGGGGAAGGGGCAACAGCCAAAATATATGAGAAGTGTAAAGATGAGTGAATAACTTTCAAGTTAATCCCTCTCCCTCATTGCCAGGTCAAAGACCCTGAAACATCTTTCTAAGTTTGAACCAGTTTAAAAGGTGGTTTACTGTTTTGTAGTGCCAAGTAACAATTCATGTGTGTGTATATATCATCACTTGAGCAGATGTTAGATTATTAAATCATGCCTATTATATATATTTACGCAATGAACAGCTGCAGCATGCAGCACAGAGTTTCTACACATCAACATGAACACAACAAATTCTTGGCTAAAATCTGCATTAAAAGCTCTTCAGAAGGGGATTGGTAACATTTGGAATTAAATGACAACCAAACAGTGAGAAACCATGAGTCTGAACCTTTGGAAGTTTCAATTGCTAACACATAGTCAATTTCTCATTAAACATTTAAAATAACTTCTGTGAGTGGTTAATTAGAGTACAACACAAGAAACAACCGAAGCTGACAATTATATTGTAAAGAGAAACCAGTAAACTGTTGTCTAAAAAATTTATATTAGGAAATTAACTCACCTGAGAAAATATATTTGCAGTTGGAGCAACTCTGCTATCTACAATGCTATGCAATATTGCTAACAATCTGTCCAGAGGGAATGGCTTTGGCCCAAGAAGGTGACTGCTGGTCTGTTAAAAAAAAAAAAGTATATTTCATCAGCTGGATTTTCTTGGAACATAGCAGGCTGGATCTTATTTATTTTATTTTTCCAGGTATCAGACAGCAATACGTTTTTACATTAAACAAAAAGCATCACTTTTTATTTTTAATACACTGTTTTGCAGTATAGGAGTAAAAGCATTCAAGACAGGAATCAGTCTGTGCTAAATTACAAGGATTTCACACATATTAACCCAACTTTTTAAAGATAAAGAGACTGCAGAAAAATAGTTGGAACTGTTTAAAACCACAGTATTAGAAGCTCATCTAGGCCAAAAGGATGCCAGCATAGTTAGCAAACAATATCAAATAAGCTGTTAGAGACAAGAAGACTTATTTTAGAAAACAGACATCTTGTCCAAGTGAAGAAAACAAACAAAAAGGAGCACATTTTTTTTGCAGCATTTTATGTTATGCCATGTGCCCATGGCAGCCACTTTGTGACTGGTGCCCACAGCACTTTCATGAAGTTTAAAGTATTCCCACTGGTCCAAAAAGGTTGGTAAGCTCTGCTCTAGCAAAATGGCCAAGCGTTTGGACTGCAACTGTGGATTTCCCCCCTTTCTTTTAAAAACTCACATATGATGAGGCTGGTGTCTGGAGGGCCATGGCTTCACCACCCCTGCTAGCCAGTAACACAATGAAGATTATAATTAGTAGTAGTGACAACCATTAACAACAGGCAATGCAATCTGTTGAGGATGCCTCTTACAGAAGCGTCATTAAAATAAATTGAGAGTGCTCTTGCACAGATTTCTCTTATTGCTCTTGGGCTTGTACAGGTGCTCCTGCTGGATTCTGCCTCAGTTAGTTATATTGATTTATTGATTAAATAAATTTAAAAGGGTGGGGAAACCCAGCTTTCTGTCTGAACCAGTTTCACAGAGATTGGGTGCAACAAGGAAGTCTGGTTAGAATTCCAATCTCATGGCTGTGCCAAAGAGGGAAGCATGCAAACATGAGGCACTTGCAGGCTAAACACCCATGTTTAGTGTAACATCTGAAAAGGCTGATGATTCACAGTGAATTTAGATAGCCAGGGGACTGTAATTCAAGGTCCAGTAATAAGAATTTCAATGCAACTTGTATGTTCCACACTTATAATTTAAGTACACAGCTATGATGTGGTCACTTGAATTCTGTTAAGGCTCTGTGCACATTCAAAGATCAGGTGAGCCTCTAGTATGTTTATAAAGGAAAAATGGGGAGAAAAAGTCAGCATTTGCTGCAACCCAGTAATCTGTACGATGACTGCATGGTTTTAACTTATTTAATTTACAGAGTATAAAACTGCAGATGTAGGAAACATTTTTTTCATTCCATAAACTGATCTTTCATCTCAACATCTCTTCTTGAAGTGTGCATTCCTTATATTTTCTTGCTTCACAACTAGGATTAAAGGGAAGGCAGTCATGGTTCTAAATCTTTGGATGGCAATCTCTCTCAGTAACAACTTCAGCCATTCTACTGCACTAGTTATCAAAAAGATATAGCAGCTCCGCAATCTTAAAAGGAGCGGAGGAAACAATCATAGGCAATGGTATAAAAATCCAGGGAGGGTTTCTAATGTTACTCATATAAATACATTCTGCAACCTGTACAAATTATGCAAAAGCAGCAAATCTGCATATAGATTCTTATTTGGCTTGTTTCTGCTATTGCTAGTAAGGGAGTGAAACTTTCTGCCTGCCTCTGGCCACTAGGAGATTTTTGCATGTGTGGAATTATATATGCATGTCTGTGGAGTTTCCTTGAAGGTGGGTGTTCAGTCAAAACAGTTCCTACCCTAAAAAGTCTAAAAGGACACAGATCAAACTAAAGAAGGGATGGTCTTTCCAGCAATGCAAACTATTGCAGAAAGATAACACATCCACCTGTGGGCGTGGCTGCCTTTATTCCTTTAGGCAGTTCTAGGTCACCTTTTAAGGCAAAGTGCTCTCAAGGCAATCATAGAATATATAGGAAAATAAAATAGGACATTTCATCATATGTTAAAACAATTTAGTGACACTCTGTTTCAATTGTATACCAGAATGGAGATAATCTATCAAACAGAAAGCTGAATTTACCTTTTCATGTTTCTTCTGAAAGGTTTTCTTCCTAATTTTTCCATGATGCTGCAAGGGAAAAGAAAAATCCAACTGTGAAATAGTTATTTACAATGGTACATAATTTATATGGGGAGAACAGCCCAACTTCACTGAACATATCACACAGCTACGAGACAGCATACACAATAACTGTATTGTTGCAGGTATACTTCATGTAATAACTATTTCATTTATTCTTCACAAACCCTGCATGGACAATAGCAATGCTAAAATATGGCCCGCTGTGGCCTGCCTATGGCATGTCGAACTGTGATAGACAGTGCACACCACTGAAAAAGTACAGTATTTATAACGGGGGGGGGGGGGGAGAGAGATTAACTGGAAGGCATAAGATAAAAAATAAATCAGAAAGTAATTGTGTCTACCTCTGAAAACAGTTATCCACAAATTTATCTGAAAATTCACTAAACCATTTCAACCATTTAAAACATGCAGCTCTCTCGCTCTCTCCCTACTGGTAAAATAGCTGCAAAAAGACTGGGAGGGGAGAAATGTTTTCCTTTCCATCAACTGACAAGATGAAGCAGCTACTGCTTTACTTTAAAATGCTGCCAGCCATTCCGTGCTTCCTTATCAAATCTAGGTAAAGAAGTAGTTATTTTAGATACAAAGCCAATTTTGTGCCTGTTCAAAATAGCAATTGATGGAAGGCACGGAGGGTTAATTATTTTGGAGAGTTGCCAGCCATATGCTGGTATCACCCCACCACTGACATTTCTTCAGATTTTGCTATTTGGTTATATAAAGTAAATCAAACTGTTGCCTTGCTGAATATTTTTATTAAAAATAAGCAATTTATAAAGATAAAAAAGGAAAAATTACATATAAATTATATTCATCCTAGTGTAGTATAAAACAAGCATATTGATTAATAAAATGTATTGCGTACAATTCATTTCTTCGAAATAATTTAAATCAACCAATTGTTTAGATTTAGGCTTTTCTCCCAGTATTAGAAAAAAGCTTCCTTGCTTCCAATGCCCTCAGTGAGTGAAATCCAACATCACACAAAGACTTTCACTTGTGCAACAGGACTCCTCTTTCATCTACATCTACTTTCCCCTGCAACCCATGCCCCTTCCCCAAAAATTCTGCTCCAGGGGACTCTCCAGCCACACAGAGAAGAATTTAGGACACGTGGCGGGGGATGCTGCAGAGCAGGAGAGAGAAAGAAGTCCCATTGTATGTCCATTCCACTAGCAGATGGATGCAATTGATCATCAACCCCTGTATTACTTCTTTTCTGTCTTTAAGCCTCTTACTGTAGGTTAGTTTTATGCACCTCCTAACTGACCAAAGTACCGTATTTTTCCTTCTATAACACGCAGATTTTTTCTCCTAAAAAGTAAGGGGAAATGTCTGTGCATGTTATTGAGCGAATGTGTGGTCCCTGGAGCTGACTGTCCCAAGTACAGGGCAAAAATCAGGCAAAAATCATATCGCGCCGTCACGGAGGAGAGGAGGCTGCTGCTTTCCTGCATTCTGCCTCAGGGTCTTACTGCCCACCCTCTTCTGTTTCGTTACTGTGTTTGCTCAAACGGAACAAAGAGCAGGCAAATCCCCTCCCCTCCAGGCAAGCAGAGGGAAAAGCAGAGCGTCCTTCCCTCTAATTCCTCTCCGTGCTCCGGTGCTGCTGCTGCTGCGTCTAGGGACTCGCAGGCAGCGGAAAACATGCAGGAGAGAGAGAGAGAGAGAGATAGAGAGATAGAGAGAGAGGGAGGGAGG
The DNA here is from genome assembly GCF_964270895.1 of Podarcis filfolensis. Lineage (NCBI taxonomy): Eukaryota > Metazoa > Chordata > Lepidosauria > Squamata > Lacertidae > Podarcis > Podarcis filfolensis. The sequence goes on from NC_139612.1 coordinate 6,693,919, forward strand.
GAGGGAGGGCTGGCTTGGGGGGGGGACTTTTGGCTTCCTTTCCCCCCCCTTTAAACCCCTCTCTTGCATTCTTAGCCAGCTGCTTCTCCGCACACCCCTCTCATGCTCCTTGTCCCTTCTATGTTTTTCCTTCCCTCCCCACTTAAAACGTGGTTACAAAGCATGGATCCACATGGATCCTCAGGATCTTTGCATTGGGTCACCCCAAATTCACCATCAGATCACATAGCAATGATCTGATGCAAAAACAGGGCTGCAATGGTGCAAAAACGTGGTTACAAAGCACGGATCCACATGGATCCTCAGGATCTTTGCATTGGGTCACCCCGGATTCACCATCAGATCACATAGCATGTCCATGGCTACAGCCTGCACCAAAAAAAATCACGCACCCACTGTTGCCTGGGGCTGCAATGGTGCAAAAACATGGTTACAAAGCACAGATCGACATGGATTCTCAGGATTTTTGCATTGGGCTACCCCAAACTCACCGTCAAATCACATGTCTGTGGCCACAGCATGAAGCACAAAAATGATACACCCACTGTTTCATTCAGATTTTTTTTTCTTGTTTTCCTCCTCTAAAAACTATGTGCGTGTTATGGTCAGGTGTGTGTTATCGAGCGAAAAATACGGTATCTTTTCTCATTGCCATACAGGTAGGTGTGATTGCCAGACAGGTAGATTCCACCGTGGTGTGAAGTCCCAAGAGAAAGAGGCCCATGACAGGAAAAACAAGTTTCCCACTCCTGTTTTAAAGCAAGGGAGAAGAGCCTTCAGAGCATGGAGAAAATGTGGCCTTCCAGACTTCTCTAGCCAGCTCTTAGGACTCTCTGGAGGTCATGGCCCATCACAGGGCCTGATCTACGCCTTCCCCAAGTGCTTTTGCCCAGCTGCAAAGTCTTTGAACTATGAGAATGGTTCTTGCCTGACAGTCTGGAGGACGGAGAAGGGCTTTTGTGAGACTCCAATGTAGCCTGTATTGGAAAGGCAAGAGTCATATCTGTTGTTCTATCTATTATTGCTTCTAGGCCTTCCCACTACCATCGTGTCACCCCTGGAAGGTTATCTACAAAGGAATGCAGCATTCAGACTGCAGTCACACAAGATTGCTGAAAAGGCTATTAATGTGTACATACTGGCTAGGAGTCAAAAAGCTACATAAAGGTATGTCCAGTCAGAATTTTGACTCTTTTCTTTGATCTCTACCCCAGATCAAACTATATCCCCCACTTTCAACAGTGTTTTGCCATATAGAATTGAGGGGAGAGATTGCTATTGCTGCTAATGAAGCGCTACCTAGTCTGGCTCAAAGCCCCGCTGAACATGTAGAGCTAGTAGTGTACTTTAGCCATGGTTTATAAAGCTCTTTAGAGACATACAAAGGTATTAAAGAATGCTAAAGAATGCTAGAACAGATTACGGCAAAAATAACAAACCTGTTTACCTTAACGAAGAACCTCTTATCTGTCCTGGCAGGGTTGTAAGAAGCAAGGTATGCAGCTATTAGTAGGAACTTGGAATAATATGGAAGTTCTACATGAGCATGGGCTGAAAGTCCTGGAAAAAAATGTTGAGACAAAAAAAATGTATGAGTTTGAAAGACTTAAGTTAACCAATGTTGATCCCCACAAACCCCATTTGCTGGAAGAAAATTTGTACCAGCAAATTTTAGTTTGCCTGTTTAGTTTCTTTAAACTGTCGGTGTATTTGCAAATGCATACCCAAGACAATGACTGAATTGCTCCAAATTACAGGGGTATTTTTTGTCAATAATTAACACTACGCTATTACTTCTTCACATACCTTTTATTTGCCCAGCTTCACCATCATCCTGGAGTAATTGTTCCCACTGGGAGCTAAAAGACAATGCAGCTATTTTTAAAAATGCATTTGCCATGCCTAAAAGCAAGACACTTAGACATTTGATTTTTAGAGATGAGTGAGTGCATTTGTGTTACTTTTGAATAAGAATAATTATGCAATTAAACTATTTAAAAGTATATAGACGGTTAACAATGATGTCAGATTATTCTGATTTACATCAGTTTGCCAGACAAAAACAGGCAAAGTAACTTTTATTCTTGGATTTAACATTGGCTAAATCTAACCTAAGGATTAGTGATGTATGGAAGTGAGAGCTGGACCATAAAGAAGGCTGATTGCCGAAGAATTGATGCTTTTGAATTCTGGTGCTGGAGGAGACTCTTGAGAGTCCCTTGGACTGCAAGAAAATCAAACCTCTCCATTCTGAAGGAAATCAGCCCTGAGTGCTCACTGGAAGGACAGATCATGAAGCTGAGGCTCCAAGACTTTGGCCACCTCATGAGAAGAGAAGACTCCCTGGAAAAGACCCTGATGTTGGGAAAGATGGAGGGCACAAGGAGAAGGGGACGACAGAGGACGAGATGGTTGGACAGTGTTCTCGAAGCTACCAGCATGACCAAACTGCGGGAGGCAGTGGAAGACAGGAGTGCCTGGCGTGTTCTGGTCCATGGGGTCACGAAGAGTCGGACACGACTAAACGACTAAACAACAACAACCTAAGGATGGTGCAACCTGGCCTGCAAGCAACTACTTCTACTACTGATGCCTCATTATAGACCCAGTTTAGGAGTATCAACAGGCAAGTCTCTAGTTCACTTCTCACCAAAACCATAAGTTCATTAAGTGGTCCTAGGCAAGCCATAATCTTCTAGCCTCTCACCTGCATTATGGGGGAATTACTGACCTACCATGTGGGGTAGGTTGTGTAAACATTGTGTGTGAAATACTTTGAATACTCAAAAAGCACTATATCAAATGCCAACCATATTAAACTGACTAAAGAACCAATACTAGCTTTAAAACTGTCATGCACAAGGGTAGAATGGGAAAAACCCAAACACAATGCTTCAGTTGCTAGGTAACTCCCCATTCAGGTTCTCTGGTTCCATTTCATTGTTGTAGCTGCTTCCAAACTGGATAGGGAATTGTAGCAAGAAGAATGACCCCCACCCACCACCACAAAAGACAACACCAAATGATTTCACCTGGGATGGGGAGAGAGGGGGGAACAGAAAGCTAGTCCTCAAGTCTAGGTAACCCCTATTTGTGGCCTGCTGGCAAAAATAGTCACTAAACACAGCAACATTTATGTAAATGAAAAATGGATAAAGGGTTAAGTGTAGGTAAAACAGAATAATATTCTACAATCAGTTAACTACAAAAGACTTGTCCTATGGGACCGCCTCGCCTGGTATGCCCCACGTAGGACCTTAAGGTCCATAAATAACAACACTTTGGAGATCCCAAGCCTCAAGGAGGTTAGATTGGTTCCAACTAGGGCCAGGGCCTTTTCAGCACTGGCTCCGACGTGGTGGAACACTCTGTCACAAGAGACCAGGGCCCTGTGGGATTTGACATCTTTCCGCAGGGCCTGCAAGACAGAGCTGTTCCGCCTTGCCTTTGGTTTGGACTCACTCTGACCCCTTCTATGGGATTTGGTATATAAATTTTCCCTTGGCTTTTTTGCTGGCCCATGTAGGACCAGCATGGATAGCTGGCTCGGGTGAATATCTGATGTTTCCTCCCTTTATGGTCTTGATTTATGGGCTATAACTAAAATGAGGCTGCATTTTAAGCTGTATTTTCAGCTGTATTTTAATTGTTTGTTGTTGTTTTTCTTTTCTATTACGTTTTATTGTAATTCATATTTGGTGTTAGCTGCCCTGAGCCCAGCCCTGGCCGGAGAGGGTGGGGTATAAATAAAAATTTATTATTTTTATTATTATCTGTATAACAAAATGCTAAGTTGTACAATATGATTCTAAAATGTGTTAAAATATTGACTTTTTAAAATAACATAAATAGCAATAGCAATCAGTGAAAATGTTAAATATTAACAGCATGAGGTTAGTATCCAGTTATGCTGGATGGTATGGGACTGCGAAAAAATCCCCTTTCAGACTTCTCCCTGCCATGCTAATCTTCCAGGTACAAGAAGACTTTCTTCCATATAAACATTTGCTGCATCTCAGATCACACACCTTCAGCTTAAAGCTCTGGTACGGATTATATAACCTTTCCCTGGCAAACACACACAAATATCGAACAAAGCCCTGCTCTCTCTGGAAGAAAGAGAAAAGTGAAGAAAATTGATTTAACCAGTCAATCTCACAAATTTCAATGGGAGAAATTCAAACACCTCAAATCAAATTGCATGTATCGCTTAACCAAAGGGGTCATTACAATATAGTTTACAAAAGGAACCCTAGCATAAAAATAGAAAGCAACCAAAATACATAATTCCTGTATAAAAAAAAATTAATTAAACTAACTAAATAAATAAATCACCCCAAGCACCCTCCACCAGCACACCACACTCATTTGCAGACTTCCCACATCTCATCTAGCAGCACCTTTACCTAACAGCTTTAGCCCAATGTTCCATTTAGAAACAGACACGTACTGCATTATTTTTCATTTATTGGTAGGCGTAACCTATTTAACAGATTTTTAAAAGCCAGGACATCTGCTTTAGCAGTAAAGAATACCACCTACAGCACCTACTTGACATTTTAGGTAAGCCTTGAGATGCAGCTTTCTAAAAATAAAGAGGGGAACAATTACCTTGATATTTCCCGCAGATAAACAGTTTGCATAGCTTTCTTCAAGTGGGATTCAATATTTTTCCAAAGTTTGCGTGTGTCACGTTCACTTGCTGTATCACAAACACACAAAAGTAGTATTGATTCAAGATGAAATCTGAGAAGTGTTCAGGTGATACACTGGCTCTTGGATTTAATATAGGTTTACAGATTAAAAGTCACACTTCTTTTGAGATTCTGGTACTGATTATGTTCGTAACATCAGACTATAGTGTAACTGTTTATTATGCTGCAAATGTTGCATAATGGAAAAATGTTTTGATAACGGACTGATGGTTTAGCATGATATGCATAAGGTAGAACAAACCTGAGCTTATGCACTCTTCTCTCCTATGCAGATGTGTACAATCCAAGAATAAATGGAACTGCAATAATGGAAATTGTAGAGTTGGAAGGGACCACAAGGGTCATCCAGTCCAACCCTTTGTAATACAGGAATCTTTTTGTCCAATGTGGGGCTCAAACCCACAACTCCGAGATTAAGAATTCCATGCCCTGCTGACTGATAATTCTATGTCTTACCTCCATCCTTTTAGCTTAAAAGACTCTTCAGTCCTGCCCTTTCCTTGATAATCAGGTCAGACAGAGCACCATCCAATTACCTAACCATTGTTCAAGAGACTGGAATTGCACCTCTTCTCCCTCCCCCATCCCCACCTTCTCACTCATTCTCTCAGGAAAGTATTCCCCTCTCCTTCCTTGGAGATCAGCCCTATGGGTATAACTAAGCTTGCTGTTCAGTTTAACACAGAGTCCAAAAAGCACACTGCATCTTCTAACTATGATTAGACGACTGAGCCTGCCCATGACCCCTAAAGTATTGCACACCCCATTTCCAACAATGATTACCAATTGTGGTTTGGGGAATACACATAAGACTAACTCCACAGCAAGCCCCAAAACTGAAAGAGAACGATGCCCAAGTGAGAGAGAAGACAGGAAGAGCAAATCAGCCCAAGGAGCGCTTCTGATTTGCCTAATCATGGTCAGAAATATATAAAGACTCAAAGCTTTTTATTGCCTCCTCTCTAGAATCATCCACTATTTATTCATATGAACGAAAAACACTCACCCTTTTGCTGGACCACAGGCTCACAGTACTTGGAAAAATTGAGTGCAGCCTGCAAGACAAGCAGTGGTACAACTCGTATCATCCCACATTTTAAATCCTTACATCCCTGGAATTTGAAAGAACCCTGGGACACGTTTTAAAAATATCCCGCCCCTATCCGAAAAGGAGCTGCAACACCCCTCTCCAACCCTGAAGAGAAACAGCTTACAATGAAATTACATGCAAGAGAAATAAAACAAGAAAATGGTAGATGGATTAGTGGCTGCACAGAGCCATAAAAACAAAATAAATCTTTGGCATGGATAAGCAGGACAGTATAATGCCATATCTGGTAACCTGAAGGTCCTGAATGCATGTCCATATTTTAAGACAGGAATGGGGAACCTTTCAGTACTGGAGCCACATAACCTAGTGGGCAACTTTCCAATGGTCACATGCTGGGAGTGCGTGCAACAATGGATATAAGTATCTTTGTACAGTAGGTTACAGTCCAGCCACATAAAAGTCAGAAATTTCTATTTGTGTACCTATTCATCTAGGCGACCAAGAGGCATTAGTACATTTCAAGGATGTTCAGACACAGCAACCATGTCTTTCAGAACTTGCTCAGCTGCTGGTGAGAGAGCTGCGTTATTCCAGCCCCTACATGTAGGCAACAGTTACTTTTATCCATGCAGATCAATAATGTGGCTTTGTGAAGGCTGCAAGCTCGCTGAGCTTCTCTTTCTTGCCTGCCGAGCCGACAACCTAGCAACCTACACCTGGTTACATACTGAGAAATAGCACAGAAACCACATGCTATGTTATATAGGACATTCTAAGAATTCCAAAGCCAGCATCAAAAGCACTATGGCACCACATTCATTATGAAAGCACCTAAGAGATCCCTTACTAGATGTCGGAGCTCCTTCAGGTCCCTGCAGACAGGATAGAAAACGCCAAGTAGAATATTTATATATGCAGCATAAAAATCAAAAGAATACTCCGGAGGATGGTCATGGGACAGAATCTTTTGCAGGTGTCCTGTTTAAATAAAGAGCATTGAAAAACAAAAAGCTGATGAGCACATCATAGAATTGTTCTCAGGCTAAAAATTATGCAGAGAACAAACAATGTATGCACACTTTAGATATACAGTTGTACTTCAGCAGGAAACACCCCTTCTGCCAGAGGGCCTGTAATCCCCTCCTGGCAATTCAGCACTGAACACCTTTTAACCAGTTCTGGGAAATCCAGTAGTAAGGAGTCTCCAACGTGAAAGAACAGCGACTGCCAAAATCACCATGTCTGGTTTCAGGGGGAAGCTTACATGTTTCCAGTCATCTCTCTTCAAGATAAAGGCACACACTTTCAGACTTAGTCAGCTGTGAGTACAGCAATCAAACCTAAACAAACTTTAAGTACCCTAAATCAGGCCAAACTCAGACCAAACTCCAATCAGACCAAACTCCAAGGTTCCCCTTCTGATCAATTTCTTTTTCAGGCCCAGATTTCAGGGTAAAAACAAGTTCTCCATTTCAAATTTGACCCGAGTTGTTAATTCAGTGTAGGTATTGAACTACAGAAAAACATGCACTTTTATGGATTCCAGCTTTAGTCAATACATATTTATAATTTCCAGCTGTCCTATTGTGATATTTAGTTGTTCATTAATTACATAGTATTTTGTTCATAGCTATATTTTTCTGTATTGCTATTTGTAACACTAATGCATTTTAATGTAATCCTTACTGCGTCAAAATTCATCAGTATCTGAATTTAAGAATCTGTGACAAGGCAACAAACAGAGCTACTGTTTACTCTTATGCTTAGGACCTAGTTTAGAACACCAGGAGAGGTGATTTTTTTCTTTTCTTCTAAGCTCCATCCCACCCAACCATGAGCATAAAAAGCTCTTTAATATATATAAAAAGCATTTTGCTGGTGACCAGTTCTGGTAGCTACAACAGTGCTGAAAACCTGGTAATGTGATATGCACTTAAAGAATTCCAAGATTTGGAAGTTTAACTAGCAACATAATTTTTCTCTCACAATGAGTTAGAACCAGCTCTGGATTTCACCATCCTTTTCATAAAACCAGGTTAATTCTCTCAAACCAGGAGTTCTTAATTCCTTGGACTGCAAGGGGTGTGATGTATACACACATACAGAAAATAAAGGTACTAATTATTCGTTCTTCAAAAAGTAGATGTTAAACATCATCCCAACGCCCATCAAATCTAGTATTCTGTTTGCATCCAAGAGTAACTAGCCAGTTCCCTTTGGAAACTTGGAAGCATGTTGTGGAGAGAAGGCAGCTTTCCCTAGTCGGTTTGCCTCCAACATCTGATACTCAGGTATACAGCTTCCATTCACAGAGATTTCGTTTAGCTATTATGTTTAATAGCCACGAACAACCCAAAACAAATGTACTGTGTTACCTATGCTGTAGTCTGGAAAAAACAACGGCAATGGTTCAAGGCATCCTGTAGCTGGACGAAGCAGCTCCCACACAATTTCACTAAGAAGGACCACAGTCACATTTCTCTCCGTCTGGAGGACAGGGGTTGGGGAGGGGAGCGAGAGAAAAGGTGACCTTGTAGCTGCGTTTTTAGTCACAGAAAAACTTGTGAAGTTTCTTTCTAATTGAAACAAACTCATCTGATTCAGCATTTTATTGCAAATTATTTGCATAATCATAAGACCGTAAGCAGCCTAATCAAGCAGCTAATACATCTGCATTTTAAAAAATCCAGTTCTTCTATTGTTGTGTACTATGGCATTTAAGCTAAATAGGGCTGCACATCTTAATTGTCAGGAAGGAGGCTTGTGTTTGCTTGAAAAAGCTTGACTCTTAAATTATTAAAATCTTAGTAAGATAAATGGACAGTCCATCTGTTGGTCAGTTGCTTCCACAACATGCCTATGAGCTCAATTGAGACATAGAATTTTCAGTCTTCAAATTACTGCTCCCTCCTTTCTTGAGCAAGTTCCCTGCAGCAACATGTTCCTAGGATTGTAGCTTGAAAATGAGGGACACAGCATCTGAATTGAGACTTCCTTATCATAGAATCACAGAGTTGGAAGTGACCCTAAGGACCATCTAGTCCAGTGTTAGCCAAACCTGGCCCTCCAGCTGTTTTGGGACTAGAATTCCCATCATCCCTGACTACTGGTCCTGTTAGCTAGGGATGATGGGAGTTGTAGTCCAAAAACAGTTGGCGGGCCAAGTTTGGCCACCACTGATCTAGTCCAACCCTCTACTTCTGAGTAGACATATATAGGATTCCAGCCTCAGTTTCTTTGAATTTACTACCCTACAGTTTCTAACAACACAGATTCGAAGGCATCAGTTTACACTAAGGGCAACTCCACTGACAACCAGAAGACCAGGAATCTAGGCTTCTATAATTAAATCAAATCCATATGGCTTCAGGAAATATAAATGCAGATTTATAAGTGTTTTCACCTACGGAATCAGAGGTGCCAATTGCTGTTCAGGCCTGAATTATTCGGAGGGAGAGAAAATGTGTCTCTTCTCTCTCAAGATACTCACGGAGCTTTACAGATAAAGGTAAAGGGACCCCTGACCATTAGGTCCAGCCGTGGCCGACTCTGGGGTTGCGATGCTCATCTTGCTTTATTGGCCGAGGGAGCTGGCGTACAGCTTCCGGGTCATGTGGCCAGCATGACTAAGCTGCTTCTGGCGAACCAGAGCAGCGCACGGAAACGCCGTTTACCTTCTCGCTGGAGTGGTACCTATTTATCTACTTGCACTTTGATGTGCTTTCGAACTGCTAGGTTGGCAGGAGCAGGGGCCAAGCAATGGGAGCTCACCCCATCGCGGGGATTCGAACCACCGACCTTCTGATTGGCCAACCCTAGGCTCCGTGGTTTAACCCACAGCACCACCCACGTCCCAAGGAGCTTTACAGACATATAGTAAAGTGAGGGAGGCAAAGGCTTTTTAATACCTTTTAACTTACCTACCAAGATTTTAAGGCACTTGTCCTAATCTAGCAGCTGAATATCACATGAAAACAAAGGCATTTCCCATTATTAAGAGAAGAGTTTATGTTTTCAAATCTCACCTTCCATAGCACACAATATGACCTTGCTACATATATCAGTTTCTGAATTAGGATCAATTAGCTTTTCAAGCCTCTTTTGCATATCACTATTGTTCATCATCACACAAAAAATGATAGGTGTGTAGCCATCCTTCCCAAGAGCAGCTCCAGGAATTTTCCAACAAGCTGATCTCTAATTATTCTCCTGGTATGAAAGTTAAGGAGTCTTGTCTGTTTTTCACAATAGTCCTTGGCTCCTACCCTACCAGCAAGATATAAGAATCATTCACTATGCTTCTCTAACCCACTTGAATTGCTGCAAAAGCCAGCATCAATCCAAAGCAAAACACATTTCTTCCTGCAGTCGAAGCCTCACATTTATTACAGTCACATTTGTTACAGTTCATCAGATTATTGCAAAAGAAACACATGAAAGTGCCAAAGCAAGCAACACGCGCATTCTCTATTCCAGTGTGCTACCAAGATTAATGCACATCTACAAAAAATGATCAGTACCGTTTATCAGGTTGCTACATGTACAGGAAACTGGCAGGAAGAGCAACCCTGAACTAGCATTTCAAATGCTCTAGGAGCATATCGTTAACCTCCCTGTCCCAGAAAACAAAAGCAAGGTAAACTGTAACAAGCAATATGAAACATCTACTTTACACAACATAATTCCAAGGTGGAAAGGGGACAATGATGATTCCCTTGTCTCCAACACTGGACCACTGTACACATCACAATAGTTATTGGTTTACCGTGGATGAACAGAAGGCTCCAGGATTGCTCCTCCCATAGCACAAGTGGGAGCCAGCTGTTTTATAGAATGCAGCTGGGGAATGAATAAATGAAGCTGGGGAATGCCTCCAGGTGAGCAAGAAAGCAGTGTACTGTAACTGGAAGAGGGATGGTACTTCTTTCTTTCTTAATGCCCCAGAGTTGCACTGAATAGTGGATTCACCGTATTTCACAGCAGAAATTGGCTCATTGAACCAACGTAGTACATACTAGAAATTTGTTTTATAAGTACCGCTGAAATGAAGTAGCTCAATAAGGATCACTTGGTCAATTTACTTACCAGTTCTTGTAGTCTAAGGAAACCTGGCAAGAGGTTTGTTTCTAGTTCCCTCAGCTGCTCTGCTTTATCCAAAACCTTTAAAACCAAAGAGACATTTTATTACACAAAAGTAACTCATAAGCAATTTAAAACATTTGAATTACTTAAGTCTACTGATTTCCAGAGAGGCTACTCTGAGTAGGATTAATGTTGGTTATCACTTTATATATAAACATGGGATCCTAATCCAAAGAGGAAAATACAATGGTGGATGAATAGACAGCAGGAAAGTGGGATTGAATGTGGTGGGGTGGGATTAAGAGTGACAGAGAAGGTCAGATGAAAAGGATAGTTAGGGAGTAGGACAGAGTTAGAGGAGCTGAAAGCTAAACAGACTAAGAATAATCAGGGAGAGTTAAGCTGTTAAAGAGAATTGTTATGCTAAAACTATGTGTTCTTATCAAATTACCAATAGTACTAGATATTATTTTCCACAAATGAATATATTTACTGAGTTCTACAATTAAGGAAGGTGACCTGAGGAAGACTACATTAGGAGATTTCACTCCACACAGTGCCTTTTAATCACAGAGCCAAGTTTACAAAAGGCTCTCTATACATTAATAGGTAGTGGCAGCAAATTATTTGGAAGGCTATTAAGGGATGTTTGTACTCGATGGGCCACCTAAACAAATTATGCATTCATTTATTTCTCTGTAACAAAACGTATATACCAAATGATTGCAATAAAAACTCTAGGTGGGCCTTAAAGATATTGGCAAACACTTTATACAGAACTTTACGTATGCCATCTAAGTAATCCTTTTAACAACACTGTCAAGAATAGCATGCAAAACGTCCCAGGTTCAATCCCTGGCAGCTCCAGGTAGGACTGGAAATGTCCTCTGGCTGAAACCTTGGACAGCAGCTTTGCCTCTAGTATAGACAATAGAGAACAGCTCCCTATATTCCTGCTCCTTCTATGACCGCCATACTGAGATTGGGGGCGGTGTGTGTGTGTGTTATGGCTTGGCTAAGGCGACCTGGTGGATTCAACAGGGAAAAGGTCACATTAACTGATATGCTACACCAGCTCTTATGTGTTAAAGATAACTAGACTGATGAATTGCAATTCCAAACACAGGAGAGAAGAAACACGAAGGACACGTTGTTCTCAACGCAGGTATAAACACAAAGTTTTTTTGGCACCATCCTTCACCGGGGAAAATGAATCATTTTGAGCCTCATGATTAATCATGATTGTTCAGTACCTGTTCTTGGATTAAGAGAAGCATTTAGAAGCCACTGAAGAGACCATCCATTTATCTTAATTTTCACTGAATTAATTGAGGCTGAAATATCTTAGGTTATTTACGAATGAAACGAAATAGCATAGATTAGTTTTGCCAGCTTGTGCTACCAGAACGCAAGTTCTTCCATCAATCTCCATTTAAACCGCCCCATAATAAATCCAAAGACACAGGTTAATTCACATAAATTGATTTCTCCCCCACTCTTGTCTATTTTCATGCACAGCAGAATGAAATACTCTAATTTAACACTTAATTGTTCTGATTTACCAACATCTTACCCAATAAAATTGATCATTCTGCAATATTTAATGTCCTGCCCTAGTATTTTATTATCTATTTTCAAGTAATTTCAAATATTACGATAAGCAACATTATTAATTCCCAAAAATTGGTTCTAAAACCAGTTAAGTCAAGGGTTGCCCCGCTGTAACATGCTCATCTGACAGCAGTAATCTTTCAGAATCTCACACCACATTTTTAGCACTTAACTATGCTCATTTTATGAGCATAAATTTTATGCTCATTTTATGGTGCTGGAGGAGACTCTTGAGAGTCCTATGGACTGCAAGAAGATCAAACCTCTCCATTCTGAAGGAAATCAGCCCTGAGTGCTCACTGGAAGGACAGATCCTGAAGCTGAGGCTCCAATACTTTGGCCACCTCAGGAGAAGAGAAGACTCCCTGGAAAAGACCCTGATGTTGGGAAAGATGGAGGGCACAAGGAGAAGGGGACAACAGAGGACGAGATGGTTGGATAGTGTTCTCGAAGCTACCAGCATGAGTTTGACCAAACCGCGGGAGGCAGTGGAAGACAGGAGTGCCTGGCGTGCTCTGGTCCATGGGGTCACGAAGAGTCAGACACAACTAAACGACTAAACAACAACAAATGCTCATTTTTCCTGAAGAAAATGGAGGAGGTCCTTTGATGTACTTTGTTTAAATGCATAAAGATACTGTACATTTAAGTAAGCATTTCCTTGACTTCCCACTTGGCACTAATTCTTACGCTAGAAGGGTGGGAGTCTTCAATGTAGGAAGATCTCTTCCACCAATAGCAACTGTCTGAATACTGGACAAGATGACATGGGTCCTTCTCTGCTGGGCAATGATTGGGTGTGAAGAACCCATACAATTGGCCACGCCCACCTGGTGCTTATTTTCAGCAGCAGTATGGGATTTTTGCACCAGGAAGCAGTAAAGGGGAAGTCTCCCTTGAAAATAAGGAATTACTTTACTTTCTACCATCCACTCACCTTGTCGCTACTACCAGCATTATTTTTGATAACATACACCCAAGAGACACAGTCAGAAAACACAATGTCAAATTCACTACCTCTGAATTCAAAGAAATTAAGTGAGCCAAAGATGTTGGGCGCACTCACTAACTTTTTTGGCTGTTTATTTAAACAGCAGACTTGCCTGCCATATCACAAACATCCGTAGAAACATGCCTCAGTTTCAACAGTAATTTACCATGTGGAATATGGTGCTTCTGGCTTGAGAAACCATTGTTGAAAAACTCCCTTGAAGGTGCATGGTTCTTTGGAAAATGGCCAGTACTAACTACAGGCTAATTCATATCTATAGGTGTCACCTCGTAAGTGTCCCACACGAGTGGTGTGGAGCGGCCATCAGGCAGTCCTGATTGTGAAATTTACCACCTAACGTACAGAGTGTGAACATGGCCGTGGCAATCTATGCAATCCTGCAACTGGGCAACTCATTGGAGCCATGTGTGCAGCTTCCAGAAGGTGGCACCAGCTTTACATGCGAGCTCTTCTCAGCCAGTCACAATAGGATTGCTCTTAACGTGAGCCAGTCTTCAACTTAATGCACACAGCCTTTTTCATCTTAGCCTTCGGCCAAAGGCCAGGGCAAACACCTGTCTCAAATTTTTTTGGGAAAAGCACTCGGGTTTGGGACTTTGGTGAGCCTGTAATGGCAAGAAGCAGGGCAGCCACAAGGAATATGTGCCTTAGCCAACCACCTCCCTTACAACCAGTTTAGAGCTACGAAACCTGGATTTAAATATCAAAGCAGGACTGCAGGATCATGCACATATCCTCTTCCCTGATGATAAGCACATTCTCACAGAATAGGAGCAAAGCCAGGTCCACTTTAACCTCCTTTGAAGACATTCACATAAACCAAGGAAGAGGATCAGAAGGAACGCGCAACAGGAGTGGTAGAGTGTATACAATCCCACAGCCCACTCCCAAAACCAGAGATCAACCATAGGCCTGAACAGAGCCTTAGGAACAAAGGAAACTGCCTTATACCAGGTCAGACCAATTTTCTCCCTAGCCTAATACTGTCTGCTCTGGCCAGAATTGACTCTCTAGGATCTCAGGCAGAGATCTTTCGTATCAGTTGTGGTCCTTTTAACTGGAGCTACCCAGGATTGAATCTAAGAACTTCTCTATGCAAAATATGTATTCTGTCGCTAAGCTACGAAGCCCAATATTATTTTCACTGGTGATCAGTGTGACAGAAATCAGGGGGCTCATACCCACGTAAGCATACGTAAGTTTGCAGCCATAAGGGCACAAAACATGACAGTAAAGCCATAGTATAATTACAAAAGTCAAGAGTTAATCCACCATTATAATAGCCAATGTTTAATAGGTATCTGAATGTGTTTCAAAACGTATTGACAGATTTTTATTAGACTCCAGGATGGGCAGTGTACTAGTAGCTTGCTGCATAGAACACCAAAGGAGGGAATGTGGGGTAGGGTGGCAGTGAAGTTACAAGTTGCTCAAAATTAACATAAAATTTTCAGTGTGATATTACTTTCTCAGTTTTCCTCAGAGGTTCAGAATGAGATCTTTCTCTTGAAAGGAATTCATCTATTCCCACTGTGTATCCATTAACGAGTGTTTCTGCATTAACTATTTTTCATACAAAGTAGTACAATAATCTTTCACCCACATTTCCTTTCTCCTCCATCTACTCTTCACAGACAATGTAGAATTATGTTGCCCAATTAATTTTTCATTGCTCTAGTTATACGTACACACTACATTATTTATTCAAGTGCGCTTAAAGCTTTTACAACAAAAACCCCAGATTTTCATCTTGCCCCTAGACTATAAGATTCATAAAATTAACAGCCTGTTATTCATAGGAGCTAATTCCCCTCCCCAAACCACAAACTTTATGCTAGCCTACCCAAACCTTCCCATTTACATTAGCTGCCCCACTTAATAGCTTTATAGTACAAACCCTTCAGTAACAGTTAGTTGGTTGTCTGAGTTGATAATGTTTGTTCCCCTTCCCACACTTGGCTAAAATAAACATTGATATGTCCCATCCTCATTCACCTTTACATAGTCAATTATTAAATCAGGGAGTTTAAAAATATGCCACAGAGAGCCCTATGATTCCTTGGAAGTAAATATGAGATTGCTCAATCAGAAGATCACAATGGTGGACAGACATTTTTAAAAGGCACCACCACTTACCTTCCATTCTAATATACAGCTGCAGCAAAGTTTTGGATGTGTTCTATGCTGCATTCTTAGCTCACGTTAGGCAATGGAGAGGTCAAACTGGCCAGAACAGTGTCCTACATGAATGGGCACCTTAGAGCTACAGTGAGCAGAAGGTGGATCTCTGGATGCAATGAAGCTGACCAGCAAGAATTTCTGACTCCCAGTTGCTCAACAAACAAAATACTGTAGATTCCACAATCCTGAAGTCAGCCCAGTGCTGACCTAGAGCATGACTCCTGCAATATGTGGGATGTTCCTTAACAAGCAAGACAGTGCAGGAAAAGTTTTGGTTGGATGTAAATTTTCCCTTCCAGTGCCAAAGGAAGACAACCTCTGGGTCTAACACAAAACATTAAGGTAAGAATGGGAAATCTATTTAATTTCCATTGCCAACAGAAGCTTCAACAGTCTTGAAAGCTGCTACTGAACTCATAAAGCAGTTGGGTTTTGTTTAAGTTGTGAAGAAACTTCCTAAATGGATGGCGGCAATGTATAGAAAACACTTTAAAAAGTAGTTGAACTTGTCTGCTCTATCTAAAGAACAACGTATCTTCCTAAATTCTAAAATTACTGAAGATGATCTCAAGCTAGCTATAAAAAACCCTGAAAACCAATAACACATCAGGCATAGATGGGTTTTCTTAAAATTTCTTCAAGAAGTTTAAAGAACTTACGGGAGGAAGAGGAAGCCCACCTGCCCCTGCCAAGGAGACGGGCCTGCTTCAGTCGCCTTAGCAACTGCCTTCTTCCTCCTCCCCACCTCCTTTACGAAACTGTAAAACACCATCATATTGCTGGCAGTGTATTACAATGTTGGAAAGCAGATATCACCCAGCCCTAAACCCAGGTGACCTTTCAAACTTACCACATACAAAGTTTGTTTCTGCAGATCAGGTGTCATAGTTGCCTGCTTAAATAAACGTATGAAATCGTTGAACGTATCACAGAACGGAAGAGGATATTCTTCCTTAGAGGAAAGGCTTTGTAACTGTCTCAAAATTTCTTCTAGAAGTAGTCTTGAAGTGAAACATTCAACACAGTTCACAAACACATGAGGCAGCTAAGGAGAAAGAAAATGGCATTAATGCTGTTACAAGAATTTGCAGAGAATACCACCAGCAGGTTTTTTTTGTTTTGCTTTCTTAAAAAAAGAAAAAACCAACAACCTGAGAGATTCATTCACATTTCTTGACATAATTACTTCTCAATGAGGACTGCTTGCTAACAAACATGCAAGTATTTCAGTACTAAATATTGAATGATTGGACTTCATGTATGAAGACGAAATAATTATTACATTTGTTGCCATTTCAATGTATTCTACACACAGTGGGAAGTTCATGAAAGTGAATCCAATAAACAACTACAGTGGACCCTCGGGTTATGTTACCTTCGGGTAACATAACTTTCGGGTTGCGAATGCAGCAAACCTGGATGTGTATACTTCTGGGATTCGCCGCACGCGCATGTGCAAAAGCACTCTGCGCATGCTCAATTGCACCCCGCGCATGCGCAAGAAGGGCACCTCCGGTTACGAAGCTTTTGGGATACGGCCGGGATGGATCCCATTCGTAACCAGTATTATACAATGTCAACCACAAATTCACTACCACTCCCTCTAGCTGTAAACAAGGTTAGAGAAAGTTAAGGAGAACATGGCACAAAAGCAGCAGCAACATTATCTGATAGGCCCCCAAATGAGGGCCATAGAGCATCACAGGGCAAGTTGAGAGAGGCTAAAAAGATGTTAAAACGCACAATATGACCCATCCAAAACATTACAAGTACTTAATACGGATTGTTAAGATATGGTTTAAGCACAGCATGAAGCTGAAACCAGTAAGTTTTTTCTTAGTTCACTCTTGTTCTGAAGAGTTAGCCCTTGTCTTATCATTCATGTCACCTCAACCCCACATGGATCATCAACAGGGCCAGCACAAGACATATTGATGCCTGAGGCACAGTAGCATTTGACTCTCCCCTCCCAAGGCCACTCAAAGTCAATCAAGTTATTTTGGCACCTAAGGCAGAAAAGCTCACAAGGGCCTCTCCTACTTCCTGCCAGTAGAAATACAACAATAATAAATTAAATAACTAACCATCTGCTGCCCTTTCTTGACAGACAAAATAAATTACCACCTTCAGGTATGCCTAATGATAGGGTTGGACATGTACTGTCACTATAGCCAGTACCTGACACTGCCAGAGGTAGGGCAAATGCAGAAATACAACAGTACTAAGTTACAGTTGATTTGTAGGGGCAAACAGAGCTTTGCTTCCTTGTATTCTTTGCTGCCTAAGCCAAGGCCCGATGTACCATGTTATCTGGGGACAGTCAAGAATGGTTTTCTTGAGGAAACAGGAAAGATGAACAAACTGATGGTTTCAGAGGATTTTTTAAAACAAAACTTGAAAGCATTTCCCAATATACAGTTTGAATCCATTATTCTTCTTACCTCTAAGGTTTTCAGAAGAGTCTGCATCACATAAGTCTTCCCACTGGATGTGTGTCCATAGATAAAAAGGGCTGGGAAGCTCAAATGCTGTCGCTGGACAAAAATTATATATATATTTAGTGTTTGTTTTATTTCTTTTCTTTTCTTTTAAAGCACACTGGCCTTTCTTCAATCAAAAGATGTACAGAACTTTGACTCATCAAGTTTTTGGCTAGATGAAAAGTTGAAGAATGAAGGGTTCGCTAAAAATGCAGCGACTAAGATCCACCAGGACAGCTTATCCCTTTGATTTTATAATCCATCAAAATACAAGGAAGCTCGGTTCAAAAGAATGACTGGCCTGAAGCCCAGCACTGAAACTCCCAAGATATTACAAGTCAAGAGATTGGCCTGTTTGGTAACAGTACCCAAGGCTCCATGACAGAAAGCCTTTAATATGGAGCATACGGATAGCTTTTCAAAAACATCACTGTGAGAGTTTGTAATTGTAAGCTGCTTCGAAAGCCAATCGCAGCTAAAAGCAAGAAACAAATACAATAAACTTGTTGAGTCATAGGCCATGTTCACACATTAACAGTAAGTCAAGAACCTTGGCTGAATTAGCCATACTGTGCACAACCTATGTAATGGTGCATGCAGCCCAATGGCTAGTTTCACACAAGCAGGTAAACGTACTAGTTAGGAGACAACTTCTGAACCCAAGTGCTGGGAGGGCAACTCCTTGGGTGCTGGTAAGGGCGCCAGGGCTATGAGGGGATTGATAAAGCAGAGAGTCTGTGTGCAGATGTTTTGTGTGCTTGTGCTTACTGAATGGGATGGGTGGGTTTTTTCAATATATGCAGTGAAGGGAGTAGGCTGAGTGACACAGTTTTAGGGTGATCTTCCAATTAAAATGGTTTCCAAGAAATGGCTTTGTGATCTGGAGTTCCTAGGTGAGTTACTTATCTTTTAGCCTCACTAGTGACCAGCTATGCCCACCACAGTGGCTGTTTTGTGAATGGGCCTGCCCCCCACCATGGCAGCCAATACAATTTTGCAGAACTCCAAATGTGCTCACAGGCTCTACAAAATTGGAGACACCAGAACTAAATAGAGAATGCTTTTTCAGTATGTGGCTAAATACCTTCAAAGAGAAAATAAGTCAATGATTTGCAATTCTGAGGTCCTGGCACTTAATTGCATAAATTCTCTCTCTCTCTCCCTCTTCTTAGCAAGAAACTTGCTTCCTTTTTTTTTTCAATTTACAGAAAGAGTTGCATATCCAAACCACTGATTATTAAGTCAATATCTTGCTTCTTAACCATTTTTAAATATTTTCTGGAAATTGTTCTGAGTTGCTTTTCCAGTCCACAAGCTATTGCACTGAGCTATCTGAGGCTGAGAAAGTCTTAGATGTACTGCATGATGTACTGCAAATACAGCAAAATGATAATTGTACAGGTTCATAAACTTACATGCTGACATGATGGTAACAAGAGGAAAAAGGGTGATTCCTAATGAATCAATCCGAAACCCGCATTGGAATTCATAGTTTTATTGTTCATCCAATCTTCAATCAATAAACACTTTATGTATGGTAGGGCAGCTGGTCTGAACACACTTATCACTCATACAAAAAAACTTCTTTAGTAATATATATATGCACATCTGTACTAAATTTTTTCAATCCTTCCATGTATTCATTGCTGTGCACACCCAAGGAGGAGACAGGATGATGAGTGGCTACTGTCCCACCTTGCTAAATCTGATATTGTCTACACTGGCCCCACAATGAGTAGTTTTCTAAACAATGAAATTTCAAGGACTTCCGGAGGCGGCGCGAAACCGTGATGGCGGACCTCTTCGAGTTCTGAAGAGGGGCACCGCAGAAAAGGGTTGTTCGCGACGGCGCAGCGGCAACCCATCAAGATAAACCACGGGCAGAGTGAGTCCGTGGCCGTGGGACCCGGCGGGCACCTGGAGCGACCCCGAAATCACAAAAGGAACCCCGTAAGGGGCTCCGGAGTGAAGGAGGGGGAGCGGTGCTGTGGGTTCATCGCTCTTTCTGCGGAGGCGAAGCCGCGCGGCTGTCACGGATGAGCGCTGACCTTTCTTCCAAGAAACATCGGGCTGAAACATCAAACCCGTGAGTAAGGACCCAAGATCCTACAAATTAATTTGGAAAATTTGGCTAAAAACGGGAGATGAGAAAGAGGAAGTCCGTCTTCCGGCACTGCTTTCAAGATCAAAGCAGACGGTCTAAAGAGCGGAAAGCGCTGTGAACAGGGAAGCTTTAAAGCTTTAAACTGGGACTTTCGTGCACATTTGAATTTTCCTTTTAAAGAATAAATACAGCATAAATTTGACCTGGAGCGGTCCCCCAAGGGGCAAGGGAAGATTCTAACCCCAAATTCCCGGGTGGCCGGATAAAGTTGTTTAAACTGCGGAACTGTTGCAAACTTCCAGATACTTTTGTAACTGGAGAGTGTAATTTTGAGCTTACTTAGCTGAAGTGGATACAATTGCAGGCACCTTGCTGGAACTTTGTTACATGTTTAAAAGTGCTCTGCAGGACTTTTTTCTTAGTGTGCTGGAACTAATTTGCCTTTAAAATTGTTTTTAAAGTTGGAACAAAGGGACTTTAATGGCGGAAAAGTTATCTTCTTCTTACTAAAACTTTGGTGGCACTCCCCCCAGAGGACATTGGGAATATAGAGGCCTGGGAAAAGTTTTTCTGTTTATCTTCTCTCAATAGACTGTTTTTAATTTTGGGCTTGCCTTTCCCATGGGACTACAACATTTGACCTTGAACATTGACTGATGAGTGGCACAGGAAAGACAAGAGCAGCCAAAGCTAAAGAAGCTAAGGAGAAAGAGAAAGCAAAAAAGCAAGCACAGCTTTTGCAAACAACTTTAACTCAGGGACGTAGATTATCAGTTCCAGCTGTGCTTGCGACACAAAAAGTAGAAACCGAAAAGCCTGAAAGATCTGAAGAGGAAGATATGGCAGCAGGAGGAGCTGAGGGAATACTGAAACAAGTTTTGGAACAATTGTCAGCAATAAATCAAAAAATTGATAACCAATCAATAAAAATTGATCTAGCAACATCCTCGATCCAGAAATTGACAGATCAGGTTTCCCAACATAACCTAGCAATTGAAAAATTGCAAGGAGCAACAGAAGAGAATCGTAAACTGGCAGGGGAAGCCGCTCAAATTGCAACATCAGCTAAAAAAGAAGTCGAGGAAGTTAAAGCGGAAGTCAAGCCTCTCCATAAACAGATAGGGGACCAACAAACCTATCTCTCGTTGGTGGAATTGAAAAATCGCGAGACCAACCTCAGGCTAAGGGCAGTCCCAGAAATTGAACAAGAAGATCTGATTGGACTTTTGACAACAGAGTTTACAAAGTTCTGGGACTTAAAAGAAGAAAGTGATTTCAAAATTGTATCGGCTTTTCGGTTGGGAAGATTAGTAAGAAAAGACAGGTCCAGAGACTGCTTAATAGCTTTGAGATCAAGGGAAGAGAGAGACAAAATACTAGGCCTACATTTCAAAAACTCAATTGTGATACAAGAGAAAAGGGTGGAAATTTACCGAGATATTCCTAAACAGTTATTGGACTTGAGAGCCACCTATTCAGAATTGGCTAAGTTGCTGAGACTCAACACAATTCCTTATAGGTGGGAGTTCCCACAAGGGCTATCATTTACTTACAAACAGAAGAAGGTTAAAATAAGATCACCAGAGGACCTACAAAAGTTCCTGCACGACCACGGAGAAGATCTCCAAAAAGAAGCAGCAGCTAATTGGCCTATACTCAACCCAGGTGGAGCAACACCTGCACCTTCGGAACCAGAGGAGAAAGAAGACACACCGCTCTAGGTGTGGCAGAATAGTTCAGGATGTCTCTGCGGCTACTCAGTTGGAATATAAATGGCGGAAATTCCCCGGAGAAAAGAAGGAGGTTATTTCACATATTGAAGAAAGAACAATTGGACATTATTTGCTTACAAGAAACCCATGTGACCAGGCTCCACAGGAAGGTTTTGGTTAATAAAAGACTAGGCCAAGAATTTATTTCGTCTGACAAAGTAAAGAAAAGAGGAGTGGTGATTTATGCCAAGGAGAGCCTGACACCAAAATTTTTATTTAAGGATGAACAAGGAAGAATTTTGGCAATTGAAATTCAAACCCAAGGAGAAAAAATATTGATATTAGGAATTTATGCCCCAAATGACGGGAAATTAGAATTTTTCAAGAAGCTGCATGAGACGCTGCTGGACTATCTGGATTATGCTAACATCATAATGATGGGAGATATGAATGGAGTGGTGTCTACACATATGGATAAGTCTTACAACCAGAACTTAACATCAGACGGCAGACTGCCTAAAACTTTTTTCGAATTGACTGACAATCTGGATTTGATCGACATATGGAGGACAAAGAACCCCCTAGGTAAAGAAGGAACTTTTTTCTCTGAGGCCCACCTGTCCTGGTCAAGGATCGACCAAATCTGGACTTCCAGGGGGCTGGCACCTAAGACTAAAAAGGTGGAAATCTGCCCAAAAACATGCTCCGACCACAACGCCTTGAAAATAGAACTTAGATTAACTCAACCCGGTTCCTTCAGATGGAGAATGAATGACACACTACTAAGAGATCAAGAGATTGTGAAAAAGGCCCAAAAAACATTAAAGGATTATTTTGAGATAAATCTGAATACTACAGTTGAAAAAAGAACGATTTGGGATGCAAGCAAAGCTGTTATGAGAGGGTTTCTGATACAACAGAATATAATTAAGAAAAAACTCTGGAAAGGAAAGAAGGACAAAATACTGGAGAAAATACACCAAGGAGAGAAAAAACTGAGAACCAAACCAAAGTCCAAGGAGGTGCTGAGAGAAATTAAATTCCACCAAGCAGAATACTCAAAATTGATCAATCAGGAGATTGAATGGAAAATAAAACAGATGAAGCAAAGATCCTTTGAATCAGCAAATAAATGTGGAAAGCTGCTAGCTTGGCAGCTGAAAAAAAGACAAAAGCTAAATACGATAACAAATCTAGAGATTGATGGAAGGATAGTACAGAAACCAGAAGAAATTAGGAAGTGTTTCCACAGATACTTCAAAGAACTGTATGCACAGGGGCCCCAGAAAGAATCAGAGATAGATCAATTTTTAAAGATAAATGGACTATCAAAAATAACTCAAGATAAAAGATCAATCTTGAACTCTACAATAACCTCACAGGAAATTGAAGGTGCCATTCAGAACATGCAACTAGGCAAATCTCCAGGCCCGGATGGGCTTACCTCCAAATATTATAAGGTTCTGA
This sequence comes from Podarcis filfolensis, assembly GCF_964270895.1. Classification (NCBI taxonomy): domain Eukaryota; kingdom Metazoa; phylum Chordata; class Lepidosauria; order Squamata; family Lacertidae; genus Podarcis; species Podarcis filfolensis. The sequence continues at coordinate 6,717,334 of NC_139612.1, forward strand.
AGGACTATTTGATACAACCTTTGTTGGAGGTATGCAACCAGATCATGGATGGGAAGAGGGCACCAGAAACGTGGAAAGAAGCCTTCATCACATTGATACCTAAGTCAGAATCTGAAAAGACTCAGCTTAAAAACTACCGTCCTATCTCACTCCTAAATGTGGATTACAAAATATTTGCAGACATTTTGGCAAATAGACTTAAAAAAGTTTTAAATGAAGTAATTCATAAAGACCAAGCAGGCTTTCTCCCTGGTAGACATTTATATGAGAACACTAGAAACATCATTGACATTTTAGAACTTTTGCAGACTAACAGGAACACAAGGGCGGTGTTAATTTTTATTGATGCGGAGAAAGCTTTTGACAACATATCTTGGATGTTTATGAAGAAGAACTTGGAAGGGATGGGAGTAGGACGGGGGTTTGAGAATGGATTACATGCAATCTATTCAGAACAAAAAGCTAAATTAATAGTGAACAATGTGGTGACGGAGGAATTTAAAATTGAAAAAGGGACACGACAAGGGTGCCCTCTATCCCCTCTGTTATTTATTTCAGTCCTGGAGGTGCTACTGAATATGATCAGAGAGGACCGGTTGGTACAAGGGATAGAGGTCGGAGTGAAACAATATAAACTGAAAGCTTTTGCAGATGACCTAGTTTTGACACTGCAGGAGCCAGAATCCAGTACAAAAAAAGTTCTTGAACTTATATCTGAATTTGGTCGGGTGGCGGGATTTAGGTTGAATAAACAAAAAACTAAGGTTCTGACCAAAAATTTAACAATTACAGAAATAGAGGGGTTTCAGAGAGAAACAGAGCTGAATGTGGTTAAAAAAGTGAAATACCTTGGGATCTATTTGTCCTCCAAAAATTTGAATTTATTTAAGGATAATTATGAGAAATGTTGGTTGGAAGTTAAAAAGGATTTAGAAATTTGGTCAAGATTGAAACTTTCCTTGTTGGGAAGAATCGCAGCTATAAAAATGAATGTGTTGCCGAAAATGTTATTTTTGTTTCAAACCTTACAGATCGTGGACAGAGTGGATTGCTTTGGAAAATGGCAGAAGGATATATCTAGATTTATCTGGCAGGGCAAAAAGCCCCGAATAAAGTTCAAAATATTAACAGATTCAAAAGAAAGAGGGGGGTTTGCCCTGCCGGACCTGAGGTTGTACTATGAAGCTGCAGCCTTCTGCTGGTTGAAAGATTGGTTCTTGTTGGAAAACACTGATGTCCTAGATCTGGAAGGTTTTAATAATGCTTTTGGTTGGCACGCATACTTATGGTACGACAAGGTTAAAGCACATAAATTGTTTAAAAGCCACATTGTCAGAAAAGCAATTTTTGCAGTCTGGATGAAATATAAAGACTTACTAGAGAGTAAAACTCCGAGGTGGTTATCACCAGTGGAGGCCAAGGCCCGAAAAAGACCCAATATGGAGGCCTACTGGCCGAAATATTGGGAACTAACTGAAAAAATTGGAGACAATTGGAAGTTGCAGAGCCAGGATAAACTAAAAAATAAGGTGCGAGATTGGCTACATTATGCTCAAATTCAAGAGGTTTTCAAAATGGATAAAAAAGTTGGTTTCCAGGTGGAAAAGTCGAAACTAGAGACAGAATTGTTAGAACCAAAGACAAAGCTGTTATCTAGAATGTATAACTTGCTGCTTATGTGGAATTTACAGGATGAGACAGTTAAATCTGCTATGATTAAATGGGCACAGGATGTTGGACACAACATTATGTTTGAAGACTGGGAAAGGTTATGGAACACCGGAATGAAATTCACGGCAAGTACTGCCTTGAAGGAAAACATTATGAAAATGATATACCGGTGGTACATGACCCCAGTCAAGTTAGCTAAGATACATCACCTGTCTGACAATAAATGTTGGAAGTGTAAGGAAGCAGAGGGGACTTTCTTTCACCTCTGGTGGACATGCCCAAAGGTTAAGGCTTTCTGGGAAATGATTTATAATGAGTTGAAAAAGGTATTTAGGTATACCTTTCCCAAGAAACCAGAGGCCTTCCTGTTGGGCATGGTGGACCAGAAAGTGTTAAAGAAGGACAGAGCTTTGTTTATGTATGCTAGTACAGCAGCAAGAATACTCATTGCAAAGAACTGGAAGACACAAGATTTACCCACGCTGGAGGAATGGCAGACGCAGTTGATGGACTACATGGAGATAGCTGAACTGACCGGCAGAATCCGAGATTTGGATGTAGAAACAATTGAGGCGGACTGGAAAAAGTTTAAAGACTACCTGCAAAAGTATTATAAACTGTATGAATCTTAAGATTGTGCATGATTTGGAAAGGATACGCTTTAGCAATCATGATTAAGTAAATAGTAAATCAAGTGATAAAAGAGAAAAGGAGATAATATGAATTGAACATGTTACGTTTATTTTAAAGGTATAAAAATTGTGATATAATATATTGAATTTAGATACATAACATGTAAAAGTTACAATAAGGTAGGACATAAGGTAATAAATTGCTGACAAGGTTAATATAAAGAACGCAGAATCGGAAGGGGTGGGGAAGTCCAAGTTGGGATTTATTTTTGTTTTGATTTTTATTGGTTTGTTATAAAAAAAAAAAAAAAAAAAAAAAAATGGTTTCTTGTAAACTCCTCATTTGCTTGCAATGTACAAAATTTGGAAAGAAACGCAATAAAAAATACTATTAAATAAACAATGAAATTTCAAGTTCAATCAAATTATGTATCACTTCACACAGAAGGGGTCCTGAAACGATTTACAAAACCCTACAGAACAAAATCCATTAAAATGAAGCAAAAATACAGCTGTTCACCCACAACAAAAACCACCCAACATAAACATGTGACCTCCTGCCACCTTATCAAAGGTTCTGTTTCAGTAAAGTATTTCCAGCAGTTATTCATTCATTCTCTGCAACACTAACTATTCAAAGCAAATAACTGTATACTGGCAATTTTCAACGCATCAAAAGTTATTTTAATTGTTGAGGGCAATATAAACACTCAACAAGGAAAAAGCAACACCACACACAAATCATTAGTACTGCTTGGGAATGAAGCAAAAGAAAAATAGGGGAAAAAAACTATTTTGAAGATACAATGCTACCTGTAGACATGTTCCTGTAACAACTGTTCAGACACAAGTATATTGTACACAGTGATAATTTTAAAGATAAACTGGTAGACGAAAGAGTATAAACCGATAAAAATGTTTCTGGAATGAACACCATTTGAATAACTATTACATCCACGTCTTTCAGTTAACTAAGTTCAAGCTAAATGCCTGGGTAGACCAACAAGTGTTGCAATGTTTCCTGAAAGCAGGGTTGAAAATTTCATTCTTCAAGGATTACTAGGAGAATCCCTGGAAATTACTGAGATAATCAAAATCATCTCCATGGTTGAAAAATGTAACCTTTCATTTAAAAACAATCTGTACGTCTAGCACTCATGCTGAATACATCAGTACAGCAAGCTTCAGAAGACTGTCAGGCAAAATTAAATGCTGCAGCAGACTGCCGACATCAATTTCCATACCGTGAACCAAATGACACATTATTCTCCTTAACGGCTTGTAGGGATATTATATTTAATTACAGATAAAGGTAACAACTTCAACTATGCCACAGCCCATATTAATCAATGCAGGAGTTGCTGCTTATATAAGACAGGAGAGGGGAATAGCAGAGTATTACCCTCACAGTTTCTGCTTGAAGCGATGCTCTTCCCGTTATTAACATAAGCCAAAGAATGTTTGTGTTTTAAAAAGACCTTTTGCATAAAGAATGAGCTGTGAGCCAAGAATTCCCCACTTCATATCTCACCTATCATGAATCCATACATAGGCCACTATCTTTTTGGCAGTGTGCCCCATTTGAAATACGAGGATAATGTTGCCCTACTTAGCATAGCTTTATAAGGATATTAACATTCTGCAAGTAAGTTAGAAAGCACTACATGAAGATAGCTCTTTGTATAACAATTTGCTTGCCAAGGAAAGCACGCATTTCACAGAAGTCCCATACACTGTAAAAAAACCTGGAACGTGTTCTAACACCACAGGTCATGTGGAGTAGTGGTCAGGCACACTGGGCCTTACCATTTCTAATCTGAACTGAGAAGGCATCCTAGAACGAACACATCATAGTACCCTATACCTACAGCACAGGAAAAACGTCAATGCAGTGGAACTTCAGTTTTCGAATGTCTCCGTTGGCAAACGCTTTGATTTTTGAACGTCGTAAACCCGGAAGTAAATGCTTCAGTTTTCGAACACTTTTCGGAAGTCGTACATGCCACGTTTTGAGCTTTCGGTATTGTTTTTTTGCATTTTGAGGCTTCTGTATTGAGTTTTTGGTTTTCAAACGTTTCAGAACTCGAACAGTCTTCCAGAACAGATTACGTTCAAAAACCGAGGTCCCACTGCCTTTCAGGAAATCTTGGTCCACTGATAACTTTTTTTCAAATTAAGGAATTCCTGGTAACCACTGAGATACCACAAAGTCTCCACAAACACAGCTGGGGATACAGAGATACTGTATGTGGAGTACTTAAGGAACAGCGCTACATAAATAGTACACATTATTCCCTAATTACCTATTCAGATAAATAAATGTCAAAAGAAGGCCTTGTTTGTACATTAGAATTTAACAGAATCACTACTGAGTTTTGTATGGCAACCTTTAAAAAAAAGAAGAAAAAAGGCCTGACTAGTCTACATTTTCTTGTAAACTCCTACTGGTAGCCAGGGGAAGAAAAGCAGCAATACAAAACTGATACATTAAAAACAACCATAACTGCATTTCTTTGCACTTAAGAGAGACGTGCATGAGTTAATCCCTTGTGTTATGAAAAAACACATGTGGTTAACTCAGGTATGTATCTCTGAGTTCAAAGAACTCCTAAAGGACATGCTAAGGTAATAGTAAAGACTTGCGAAAGGTCAGAGACCTTCAGTTAAAGTAGAATTTGAACCCAGGCCTTCCTGGGCCAACTGTGGTATATCCACTTCAGCTTTACTACCTGACAGAAGCAAAAAACCCAAAACAAAACACTGTTTTCCTGTCCAGTAAGAAGTATGTTCCCTGAAAAGCAGACTTTGAATACAAAAATAAGGCCAAGTATCTTAAAGGGCAATTAAAAAAAAGAAAATTAGAAAGTGCTACCTCTCCGAAGATTGATAACAAGGTGGACACTTGAGATTCCCGAAAAAGCACCAAGCTTTCCAAGCGAAGTAACGTCGCTTCTGGATATTCTGGATGTTTGAAAACAGGCATTTTAACTTCTGTCTCTGTGTCTTGCAACTTCCAGGATTGCGAGGCGGGCAGGTCTGTTAAGGGAAACATGAAGCGACAACCTGATTCTCACGTTATAGCACAGCGTTTCAGCAGCAGCAACAGTAGTAATAATAATAATAACTGAAGGAAATACTGCAGCCCAGTCGTCCACCTGAACCCCAAAATGACAGTGGTCTGGGCCATGGTAAAAAAATTAAAATAAATGTGAGATTATCCCCACTAATTTGTAGCCAGGTATTTATGGCATGGATGTAGATTTTAACGATCAGACCATCTGCAAAGAGGCAGCTAACACTTGCAAGTCGCTCCTAACGGGCACTAAATATCACCCACAGCGGTAATAAGCAGCACACCTGCCCGCCACGTTATTTTTTTTGGGGGGGGGAGAAGGGATTTGTCGCCAAGTTCACCCCCGCCAAGCTGCATTTTGTTTCAAGAATTGCAAGAAAGCGAGTCTGAAGTAAGGTCTCCCAGTGAGTAAGCCCTGCTGTTCTGTTTCTGTAGAAAGAAGAGCCAGGCAGGTCCCTTGGAGTCGGACCCAGGCGCCCAAATATTTCCCGGCCTCGGTTACCTCAGCTCTCCCTTCAACCGCCAAAATACACCTTTCGCCCGCCCTGGCTCCCGCTCCGACTAGGCGCGAACCCACTGAGCATGCGCGGCGAAGCCACACGCACCTCCTACCATCGCTAAGGCGCAGGCGCACCGCGCGTTTGTTGGGGGTTTTTTTATAAAATGAACATGCGCAGTAGCAGCCGGTGAAGTCCTTAGAGGGCACTTTCCGGTGCCCTTACTTTGGAAGGGTGCTTTTCCTCCCCGCGGGCTGCAGGGGGAGCGCGAGAGAGGAAGGGAAACCGAAACGAAAGCGACGGCTGGAAGCAAAGCGGGAGGAAGCGCGCAATGTCTTTGGGTATAAAAGCAACTGGAGAAGGGATGGGCAGCAAAATCTGCCTGGTTCTCCCACCCCGCCGTGTCCAGTACCCGCTGCGGGGAAGCCCCCCCGCTATGGAGGGGACGCGCCAGTGTGGCAAACCTATACTGTATTTAAGACCGGCCTTTTGAGGCACTTGATAGATAGATAGATAGATAGATAGATAGATAGATAGATAGATAGATAGATAGATAGATAATACTTTATTCGGCTATAAGCCCACAAGGTAAAACCAATCAATAAATAAAATAGCATTTTACATTCTAAAATATCAACTAAAATATTTCAACGCATAATCTCCTTCACGTTACATACAGTCTCTAGATGTACCATATTGTGGCCTTGAATATAAAGATGGTGGATAGAGTTTACTAGATTTTTAATAGTCATGCAGCATTCCATGAAGTCTTTTATATGAAAGAACTGAATTCAGGAATCTGGCAACCTGTAATGTTCTATAAGAGTCAATGTCCTGGAGTAGATAGGCTAGATGTAATTCAGGTGGTTTAGCAACAGTTTCCAAAATGATTGAACTCAGAATCCTTGATCGGGGGACAATATATAAAGGACAATTAAACAAGATATGATAAAGGGATTCTATTGATTTGTTGTCACATGCGCATAAAACAGAGGTTTTACCGTTAGAAAATCTATTGCTCAGCACATTTGAGGGGAACACATTAAATCTGGCTCTAACAAAAGCGAATCTATGCGACGCAACCGATAAGGTAGACAGATATCGAGGTATCTGGGACATAAATGTAATGCCCTGATTTATCGGGGAACATGTACCTCCACCTGTAGTAAGATTTTGTTGCAAATCAACCTCCTCCAATCTTTGTTTGATGACCTTTTTTGCTGTAATTAGATCTAAATTTAGTATATCGGAAGGAGAGATTCCATAAGACAACAGTTTGGAATGGATTTTTGTTGCCCATGGGCTGGTAAATTCATCTCTCCAAAGGCACTGAATAAGATGGTAATTGGGCAAAGGCACTTGATATAAATTGCCATTTTACTGTTCGCGGTGCATTTGCACAACCGGACGCCTTCACCTGCCCCAGATACAACAAAACATGCCCTTCTCGTATTGCTCTCTGCAGCCACAGCAAGAGCTGTAACTCGCCAACGGTTTGACTTCACCCCCAAAGATGCACCCCACCCATAGCTGTCAACTTTCAGATTTGAAAATAAGGGATCAGCAGCCTCACCTGTCCCGGGGACAGTCCACGGGATATCTAACAATCCGGGACAGCAGCGGGAAACGGCGCTGGAATAAGGGAATTTCCCGCAAAAAAAGGTTGACAGCTATGACCCCACCGTCTCCAGAGATGGATGGATGCCAACCAACATTACTGCCCATTCAATCCCAGGTGGGTTTAACTAGATGCCCTTATTTATTAGCTCTGCTGCTGGAAATGAGACACAGCTCGATGCTTTTCCTGTGTGCACTCAGTTCTGAACAGCTTTACTCCCAAGTAATAAGTGGGTTTATGAATGCAGCTTAACCCTGGAACTGTAAGGAAACAACAACATCGAACTCAGCGACTGAGTTCCTATACTCCAGTTTATAGATATTCTCCCCAGGGACATCTGCATCTGTTTTATTTCCAACACAGCTAAGCAGCATGAACAGGAATAATCTCGTGGATCGCCTTGTGAAGTATTCCCTAGGCATCATCATAAGCATCATAAGGTTGTTTTTCAAAGCATCACTTGGCTATTTTCATATCAAATATAAACAGCTCCCTTCCCCCCCCCAAAAAAAGCTTATAACCTTTGTACAGAGCTATTAAGAAACTCTGTAAAGCAATATTTTCAGTTCTGCCTTATTGAGGCTTAAAGCCATTTCCTTCGCCCACAGGAATTCTGCAGATCTCTGTTCCACACAGGAAGATGCTTTCTTTAAAGTCAGCCCATTGGTCTGCTTAGCTCAGTACTGTGGACGTTCAAGGGCAGCAGCTTTCCAAGGTTTCAGAAAGCTGTCTTTCCCAGCCCTAAACGGAGAACACCAGAGATCGCTTCTGTGACCTTTTGCAAGGAAAGTATGCACTCTGCCACCAATCCGCAATCTTTCCCCCTAGCTTCATGTTGTTGTTGTTGTTTAGGTGTTTAGTTGTGTCCGACTCTTCGTGACCCCATGGACCAGAGCACGCCAGGCATTCCTGTCTTCCACTGCCTCCCACAGTTTGGTCAAACTCATGTTGGTAGCTTCGAGAACACTGTCCAACCATCTCGTCCTCTGTCGTCCCCTGCTCCTTGTGCCCTCCATCTTTCCAGCATCAGGGTCTTTTCCAGGGACCTAGCTTCATACTGTCCAGTAAACATGTATATCCAGGATATAGGCCTGTTTTGCAGCCTATAAGCGGTCTGCTGTTGGGAAAAGGATGCAGCAGACCAGGGTAGACAGCTCTAAACACAAGTACAGATGAAGAATGATAAAGCACACCGGCTCCATTCCAGATCTAATCATGCTAAAAGGTGTTCTTTGGGACGGAAAGCACAAGAATGTGGCTAGAAGTGCATATTTGTAATGTGGATGTGTGGTGCTGTGGGTTGAGGAGAGATCCCTGCTGAGCTCTCTGTGTGTTCTGAAATCTGAAAAAGGCACTACAGCAGGAGTCTGAACTTGCCTCATTTCTAACCTGCTAATTTTCACTCCCCACACAACTTGCAGCCGGAGCAACAAAATTTGGTTCTCAATACTCTTTTGCTACGCTTGAAAGAAGAAGGCAAAATGTTTTTAGGCATCATTGAATTCCTCATGCTCTAGTGCATGGACCTCTGCAAGGAGCCTGGGTTGCCTGTCTCAAATTATATATATATATTCTAACATATGTTCATGTGATAAAGCAAGTAAGATATTCAGTTAACTGCTGTTTCATATAATGGATGGAATATAGGCCACTTAGCAATGGTATTTCCTGCTCTCCATGACGGAATCTAACACGCAAGATGGAAAACAATTGCTGTCAGTAGAGCATTCTGGAACAAATTTCTCTCTGGCTCCACCCTTTGGAGATCTGAAAGCATCTCATTGGTCCACATGACATTGCTCCATTGATGATACCTTTCTATGGCTAGAAAGAGTGAACTACACACCAATATATTTGCCTCAGTGATATCCCAAACCAGGGCTGAAGTGATAGAGGGACCTGCTGAAAATTGTTCTAGTATATTCCGCTGACAGGATTTGTTTTTTCTTTTTCCAGAATTGATTGACTGATTGAACTTTCCATTCAAGTGAATCCCAAAGCAGCACGTGGACAATAAACAGCAACAGCAACATAATAAGACATCCTAGTTACAGCCCAAGTTATATAATTAACATAACTTCGATAAAACAATTACAAAGAATTAAAGCATAGAAAGCAACACTAACAAAATGCTAACAAGTAAATTAAACATTTCTCTCTCTCTCTCACACACACACACGCACACACACATGCTAAACAATAATTTGCTAAAGTAGTCAGCCAGCATAGAAGAGGACCCTGATCCAACAGAAGTACCTACAAACAGAATTGTACTATATTTAGCACCCGGCTTCCAACACAACATTTACATAGAGTCTCCTGCTGCACCACAGTCAAGCTCTCACTAAAAGATCGGGACCAGCTCCACAAAGCCTTCCTTGAGACTCTATGCTCTCATGGAAGAGGACAATCACATCATACACAGCCGTAGCACAAAACAACAAAGATGGTGGTTTGGGTTAGAGAGAGAAGGAAATACCATTGAGAAAATCTAAGGGGCTCATAATCCCAGCATGTGAGGTAGAGCTTAACAGTTTCTGGAACATATCCTTGAAGAGAAACTTGAAATATGTATTCTGCTCTCTCCTTAAGCCTCTTCACTGTGAGTTCATTCAAATAATTTGCTTGGTGTTTTTGTTTTACTCGAGGCAGGGAACTTGCTGTGATCCTCTAAATAACATTTGGCAGGGAGAAAAATCATGCTCCCTTTTCATATGTGATGATTTGACAAAAAAATTAAGCAATTTCAAAATGATTTCTTCATCATCATCATCATCCTTGCAGCAATTTTGTTGTTCAGACCCAGCCTGTCTTTCATGTAAACATCCATCCCATTTCTGCAAGTTTCTACTAAGGCATGAAGGACAGCTCCCTCTGTAATTGCTGTCAATAAAAGTGCTTTGAATGATGCACTTCATCTTGAGGCGGAAAAAAACAAACAAAACATTTCCTAACTGCAGAAAGAAGACAGAAAGACACTGTTTGTTGCAGTTGCAGACAAAGACTCAATGTGGGCTTCACTTCTCAATCTATAAAACTTTTAAAAAGCAGCTAAATTTTACCCTGGGCTGATAAATTGCTTACTGAGACTGACAGAAAAATCCTATCTGCTACTCAGCTTGATCTCTTCCCTCATTCTATTTTCTGTAGGCTTGCAGCTGTCTCAGTCTTAGGTTTATATGTCAGCAAAAATAAACCTGGCATATTAACAAAGGAGGGAAAGGAATCGAGAACAGAGAGGTGAGATGTGGGGGGGGGGGGCGTTTTTGGTTCTCCAACCAACAAAATCCTTGCAAATTATTGATTAGCTGTTTACAAAAGACAAAAACAAGAATCCTCCATTAACAAAGCTAATAACTGACATAGCTGATTATGAAAGATGATCATAGCATACCCTTCCAATATTTCACAAATGAAAACAAATTCGCTAGTACCATCCCACTCTTTCACCAAGGATCACTGCCTCACTGCAATTTCACATTGCACATTGCAAAACTGTGTTCCTTTATTCTATAATAGCATGCCCCCCTCTGTTGATTAAAAAGCCAAGGAGTTTTTTAGAGGGGATAAAGACCGACTTACATTTTTTTCTAACTGTCCATAAACAATGGTTCAACATATGTCTCAGGGGCTGCAATGTGTAAAATGGTTAAGCTGTGCACTAAACAAGGCTTTAATACAGGAGTAGAAAACTGTTGGCCCATAGGTGGGATCCAGCCCGCCAGCCTCCTTAGCAGCAGTGTGAATGGGACCATGATAGTGCCATCTTCTGGAATCGCTGCTTCAAGTGTAGTTGAAGGTGGGTGGAGCATTGCAACCACTGGAGATCAAGAGCCTGATTTCCTCCAGTGTTTGCAATGCTCTGCCCACTTCCTCCATCAGTTACACTTTGAAGTGGTGGTTCTGAGTGGCTTCCTTTGTCCACTGCTAGGAAAGGTCAGGTGTTGGGGAGGCCACCCACCCCTCAAAGCACCTGCAGCGTTTTAAAGCTGCCGTTCTCAGTGGCTTCCTCCCCCACCCCCATTCAGGAGCAAGTCAGCAATAAACTACACAGAGTAAGTGAAGTTAACTCTTTATTAGAAGAGCACAGCAACTCTTCTTCAGTAGGTCTTGTCCCTATGAGGCAGTTGTGAAAGCTATGCCTTCCCACAGCTGCCTAAGTCTCCTCCTCTCCCAAGCAATCTGAGACTGCACCATTGTGCATGACATTGCTCCTCTCACTTCATACCTCTCCTGGTCCTGGGAGACCAGCAGGGAGGGGAGCTTGTTGCAGCAGGAGTGGGGGACACCCTGGTTTCTTCACCAGCTGGGCTCATCTCTGCTTCTTGGCCTCCATCACCCCATTCTCCTGCTTCTGCTTCTCTCTGCCTCAGATTCTCCCTTCTCACCAAGCCCTGTTACCTTTTCATGTTCTGACACCTCCTCCCCCCATTCTTTTCCTTCTTCTCCCTCTGACCACTCATCGTTGTCCCACCACCAATCCCCGGTCTCTAAGCCTTCTTCCATTGGTGGCTCCTCATCTGGTGCCTCCCACCTCTCCTCTGTGTCCAGCCAGTCCATGACTCCCCCCTTCAACTATTCTATTGGGAAGGCCAGCTGTGTCTGGATCCTCTGCCTCACGGTACATGGATCACCAAGAAGTGTTGGTTCCTAAGAGTGCAGCCCCCTCTTTGCAGGAGAAGGAGGAGGATTGCAGTGATGGGAGTTTTAGAGCACCTTGTAATGGTGAACTCTTTCCCTCCATCAAGCTGACTGGGAATCAAATGAGCAGCTTTGTGTGTTTGTGCAATACGCCCACTTTGAGCACACCCATTCTTCTTTGGTCCCTGTGTACCACTAGCATGGGACACGGGTGGTGCTGTGGGTTAAATCACAGCGCCTAGGACTTGCCGATCAGAAGGTCGGCAGTTCGAATCCCCACGATGGGGTGAGCTCCCGTTGCTCGGCCCCTGCTCCTGCCAACCTAGCAGTTCAAAAGCACGTCAAAGTACAAGTAGATAAATAGGTACCGCTCCAGCGGGAAGGTAAACAGTGTTTCCGTGCACTGCTCTGGTTCGCCAGAAGCGGCTTAGTCATGCTGGCCACATGACCTGGAAGCTGTACGCCGGCTCCCTCGACCAATACCCTGCAATATTAAGAGAAAATTGTGTTTTGTTTTGCGTGAATATAGCTGTGGGGAAAGAAATATGTAACATATTTCAGTGGCTCCTCACTGCATTTTTTATTTAAAAAGTCCAGTGTCTGGATTTTGTAACTGAATACTGAAATTTGCTCTTTCTCTGCTCATAATTTACTGGTACCATGGAGCACTGACAACATTAATTTATGACGTTACAGCTTCACTGCAACTTTTGTACAGTTTCCCTGTTTGCACAAGGATTTTAACAGCACTCATTCCTTTATTACAGTTATATATCATCCTTTCATCCAACAGTGTCTCTGTAGCAGTTTCACAGTAAAATATAGTTACAATCATATATATGTGTGTGTGTGTGTGTGTGTATATATATATATATATATATATATATATATATATATATCAATCATCACCACAACACAGACAGCAATTATCACTAACAGAAAGCAGCAAACATGGATGTGAACAATAAAACACATTTCTTCATATGTTATTTCCCCCAGTCCAGTAGGGAAATTAAGGGCCAAATGATACATGATATTAGTCACATGTTTAAGCAATTGTGCTCAACTTTCATTGTGCTTAGCTTTCAGAAAAAGCAGTTCTGATGTGGAATGCGATCCCAATCCAGACTTTATGCTGATTTTCTGTAGAAAACCAAGCCCTCCAGGTTAAATTAGTCTTGGCTCCCAGCTCCCAAGTGCTGCCCAGGTCTGCTGGACCCCTTTGGAATCCCAACCAATATTCTGGTTGCACACAGAAGGGGTAGAAAATGGGTAGGAATAGGCAGGAAAACTTCTCAGTTTTCACTAATATTCTTGCTGAGAAACCCTTGATGAGCTACAGAGGTTCCCTGCAACACAATTTGGCAAAATCACTGTTCTGAACAATTGGGGGGGGGGGATTGGCAGAAAATACTAGCTGTTAAAGAGCGATACACACACAAACACCCCCGCCGGCCGCCATTTCTTTTCCAGTACATCTTTGATGGCTTCAAATGACTTCACAGTTTTATAGTAAGGACTGAACTTGCTCGCCTTTTTCTCTCCACTGTCTTTGTAATGCCAAATCCAGATTCCATCATAATACTCGCCTAGCCTGCTTTTACTGCCTTTTTATCTTAAGCCTAGGCTGCCCTTCAGTATCCTGACAACTGCTGAGACAATTTTCCTTCTTTCCTTCCTCTCTCAACTTAATATTCTACCCATTTTCCCCCTACTGCTCATAGTGAAATTTGTTGCAACAATTGATGTTCAAGAGCGTAGCTGTTGTGTTTTGAGCAGATTTATCGCTGGGCTGAATTCAGGTTTTTTTAGACCACAGCACTGCTTCGGAAAATTATGATGATTCGTTTTTGTCATTCACGGCCCCAGTTCATATGAAGCTTTCAGTGCTAGCTAGCAGGGCTGGCCCAAGACATTTTGGCACCTGAGACAAACCACAAAATGGTGTCCCCACCCTACCAAGGAGAAGAAGAATAAGTGAACAATAATTAGTGAACAATATGTCAGAATATATCTGTGGGTCACCAGTTTTTCCTTCTGTGAAATGGGTTGAGCCTGCTGGAGGTTCTTAGATTTCCAATTTTGCTCAGGCCCAAAAAGGTTAGGAAGCCCTATCTTAATGTATGCCCCTGTTGATATGGAAGTGTTTTCCTAAAATACAATTTGAGGAAGTGTGCAGGTGTGCAAAATAAATCAAAATACACCTCACTAAATTACTTTTGAAATAGAGAATGACAAATCAAAGCTGTGTCTAACACTTTAAATTTTTTTGTATAATATCTATTATTTACCATATCCATTACCCAGAGAGAGTACAGTGGTACCTTGGGTTAAGAACTTAATTTGTTCTTGAGGTCTGTTCTTAACCTGAAACTGTTCTCAACCTGAAGCACCACTTTAACTAATGGGGCCTCCTCCTGCTGCTGCGCCACCGCTGCACGATTTCTGTTCTCATCCTGAAGCAAAGTTCTTAACCCGAGGTTAAGCGGGGTTAGCGGAGTCTGTAACCTGAAGCGTATATAACCCAAGGTACCACTGTATTCCTTCTCTTCCATTGGGTCAATTGTTTTTCATGGCCTTAGATTAGCATTCCTTGTGGAAATGTAAGTAATTCTGCCACAGATATATTTTTAAAAAATATATGCCTTAAACATGTCAAAAACCCATAGCAAGGCAAATACGGCCTTTTTGCAGAATAGCCAGCCAGCCGGCCAGCCTTTCCCGGTGTCTAATTAATAAAACAGTCTTCTGTCAGCTCACCAACATTTGATACAAAAAGACTTGCAGGTCATGCAAAGGCTCCTTCAATAAATCCACCAGGCTCTGTTTTGGCTTCAACCAAGAACACCAGATTCCACCCTGGCCCTAAATCTGCCTCATCATATATTTCCTTGATTCCATCTGCCTTGCCCCACCCTGACATCTGAACCTGCTCAAAGGTTCAATATTTTTAAAAATCAAATGCCGTCCATTTAAGCTTTCTTCCATAATGTTGTGCCTCTCCATGAACCGCAAACATGCATTGTTGATTTGATTTGATTTATCTTAGGGAAGTTCCATTTTGATTTGAGATCGCTGGACTGCGCAGCTGGTTTTCATTAGGCATGTGTAGGCAGCTTCTGCTCCTACCATACATCCGACTGCCTCAGAATATGCCATTAGGTACCAATAATACACCACCAGAGACTATTCTTCATCTGCACCTTTGGTGGTGTGTTACTGTCACTGAACAGCAGGCACTGATGTCAGGTACTGACAAGGTGGGTTTGATGTAAGTGCCAATACATGGGAGGGGTGGAATTTGCTATCACGGATGTAATGGAAAAGAGCAAGTGTGACAGCTGGATGTAAGGCAGTTGTACATAAGAAAACCCAGATTGGAGGTTTTCCTAAATTAGAACCCAGAGGCAAGCTCATTATGTATATCCTGTTAATCGGGGACAGACACATACACAAGGAAGGTATTTTCTAGGGGAGCTGTGAGATGTGCTCCGACATGATAACAAGTTTTACAATCTTTTTTGTCTTTGCTGAGATTTCAGCTGAGCTATAGCGATACTCCGAAGGAGAGAATTCTGTGCGCAGTTAATAGAAAATATGATAGAAAGCTGGTGCTCAATAATACCCAGCATTGTTCATAGTTGTTTAATATTTTTATCGCAACCAAACTGAATGGAAACCTAATCCATAGGAAGGATTCCTTTCTTTCTTTTAGGAACACAGCAAAAACTGCAATTTAGTTTTACAATGCGCGAGAAATTGCACTGCTCACAGATGCCTCAATCCATTTCCATTGGGAGGAATGACTACATTAGGTCAGGGGTAAGAGAGGATGGATAGGGACGCGGGTGGCGCTGTGGTCTAAATCACTGAGCCTAGGGCTTGCCGATCAGAAGGTTGGTGGTTCGAATCCCTGCAACGGGGTGAGCTCCCGTTGCTCGGTCCCTGCTCCTGCCAACCCAGCAGTTTGAAAGCACGTCAAAGTGCAAATAGATAAATAGGTACTGCTCCAGCGGGAAGGTAAACGGAGTTTCCATGCGCTGCTCTGGTTCGCCAGAAGCGGCTTAGTCATGCTGGCCACATGACCTGGAAGCTGTACGCTGGCTCCCTCAGCCAATAAAGCGAGATGAGCGCCGCAACCCCAGAGTCAGCCACAACTGGACCTAATGGTCAGGGGTCCCTTTACCTTTAAAGAGAGGATGGATAGATTGTGAGAGGTACTATGGGAGGGAAAGACCCTTATTAATCCAGGCACACTTTGGCATTCCCATTCCTAGACTTAAATAAGCAAGCAGAAACCGATGGCAACTTTCCACCACACCATTCTTGCTCACCATCTGAACCCCCGAAACTCATCCTAGTCTGCCTGCTGTCTCCTGAAAATATGTCATATCCCTTCCCACCTTGCTCTTCAGAGCAGCACATCTGAAGGCCATGGTGAGAGAGGAGGGAAAGGCATACTATCCTAACTGAACTGCCAGCCTGGATCCCTCGAAGTGTTTTGGATGGCTGCACGCACCCCCAGTCCAAGCTGGGTGATCCAGGTGTCCCCTCATCCAGCCCTGCCAGCTTCCCTCAGCCACCACCTGCAGAGTACCACCAGCTGGGCTTCCAGGAGCAGGAAGATGGTTGGCCCAGCATCCACGGATGTAGTGATCTGTCTGCGCTCTCACTCCCTGCCCATGTTGCCATGTGCATAGGGCCGTGGTTACGGTGAAGGCCCTGCAGCTCCATGCAGACTGGGGCAGCAGCTAGGAACGCCCCCTAATTTGAGACAGCTGGGCTGCCCAGATGACAAGACCCACCCCCCCCGGCCTCAGTGATGTGGTCCAAATGAAAGCAATGCATTTGGAACTAACTTGGCTGCAGGAGTTGCCAGGAAGAGGCATACAAGATACCATCATAGCTGTCAAGCATCCCTTATTTGGCGGGACAGTCCCTTATCCCAGCGCTGTGTCCCGCTGCTGTCCCTTATTGATGATGTCACTTAAATAAGCTACTGAAGGTAATGGGGCCCTTTCTATGTCCAGCTGTCCTTTGTCAACAACAAATTGTTGCTGTTTTTTGTGTTGAATATATGCTATATGGTAATTTATGGACCTAATAGGTATCTAAAGCCATTTGCACGCAACAAAATATGTATTTTATCAAAGTAATTGTTGATCCTTTATTTTGGCTGCTGATCCCTTATTTTCAAGGCTGCTGGTCCCTTATTTTCAAATCTGTAAGTTGACAGTTATGGACACCATCCGACTGTCTTAGGAACTCCCCTCCAGATCCGTGTAGGGTTTACTCCTTAGCCCTTTCATCTCCTGAGGATAAACCACAAGGCAGCAGAGGTTCAGGATCAGAGCTTTCTTTCTCTGAGATGGGCTACCTTCCCAGGTTGGCGAGCCCTGTCTGCCCCTCACTTCCCACTGCAGCAAGTGAAGAAACAACCTTTTTGACCACTGGACCCAGTATTGGTCTTGTTCACTCAGTCCAACAGAGCCTGTCTTTGCATGCAGAGGAAATCCCTAATTCACCAAGGGTTTGAGACGCTTCGGCTACCCTCATCTGGTTTAGCCGGCCAGTTGAAGCCGTTCCCAGGGTGTGGCTGCTGTCACATGCTGACAGCTTATAGGAGCCTCAGGTGAAAGCTGAGTGCAGGGTGGGGACCAAAGGTGGACAAACTACCCCAGAAGGAGCATGATGTGTCCCCCACCAGAGGCACTACTGCTCCCCAGACCCTGCCCACACCCCATACAATCTGAGACTACTAATTCAATATCTTTATAAAATTAGAAGCTCCATGGACAACAACCCTTCCTTCATTATCCATTCCCTTCATGTTGTTTGTTGTTGTGAGGCACACTGCAAGCGTCGTGTCGCTCCCAAAAAAGATCAAAGAGCAATCTGGTTAGCACCCATGTAACTTGCTTATGAATCAAGGCATTACGTCAAGCAACATAGTGGGTGAAAAGGAAATCCGTGACTGTGTCTGTAACTCAGTTAGACACCTGCATAAATACCAAAACCAATGTGCTAAAAAGCAACATTCCCAGTAGGGTGGAAGTTATTTTTACGTCCCGCTTTATGACAAAGAAAACACTGTTGTCAGAGAACAATGTTCCATCTCCATCTTGGGTTTTCTACTGTGAGCACCTTGGCTCAAAAGCATTAAAGTTTACCCAAAAAGGAGGCCTGGAAAAGAGACTATTACTAGGTGATATGATAAAGGTAAAGGGACCCCTGACCATTAGGTCCAGTCGTGGCCAACTCTGGGGTTGCGGCGCTCATCTCGCTTTATTGGCTGAGGGAGCCGGCGTGCAGCTTCCGGATCATGTGGCCAGCATGACAAAGCCGCTTCTGGCAAACCAGAGCAGCACACGGAAACGCCGTTTACCTTCCCGCCAGAGCGGTACCTATTTATCTACTTGCACTTTGACATGCTTTCGAACTGTTAGGTTGGCAGGAGCAGGGACCGAGCAACGGGAGCTCACCCCGTCACAGGGATTCAAACCGCCACCTTCTGATCAGCAAGTCCTAGGCTCTGTGGTTTAACCAACAGCACCACCTGGTGATATGATAGCTGCCTTAAAATATTTGAATGCCTTGAAAGGTGGTGGACTCTCCTTGATAGGAGGTTTTTTAGCAGAGGCTTGATGCCAGCCTATCAGGGATACTGTAGTAGCAGATCTTCAGCATCAGCAGGAGATTGGAATAGTTGGTCTTTGATGTTCCTTCCAATGCCATGAAATTTAATAGCCGAAGTAGCAGAACATTTGGGTAGCTTGGACAAGACCAGACTCTTTTTGCTCAGATTCTCCTTTTAATCTGCCCTTCAGTTGAGAACTTGCATCTTAAATAAAATTAATTTAAAGCAACAAATAATCAAACACTTCCATGCTTTGCAAGATGGAGTGAAGTGATCAGCATTTTCTAGAATCAACCCCCTGTCAAGCTCTGATGAGCAGCACTGGTGGAGCATTAGCCTTTGTTCTTGGGTGACTCTATGTAATTCCCACTGAACTTTATAGAAATTTCACAAATGAATAATTGGACCTCATCAATGAAGTCTCTAGAGCAGGGAGTGGCGGCGGCAGCAATGGCGATGCGGGTGGCAGCATTTCCCTGGAGTAGGATCTCAACTTGTATCTTTCCATTTACATTGCATCCATTTTGTGTCATGCCACCCCCCAATAGCAGCTATTTTGAGACTGGCACGACCAACACTGACTGGTTGGTGACCGCTGGTTTAGAATATATGGTTTTATTTACACATACAGTGGTGCCTCGGGTTAAGAACTTAATTCTTTCCGGAGGTCCGTTCTTAACCTGAGACTGTTCTTAACCTGAGGTACCACTTTAGCTAATGGGGCCTCCTGCTGCTGCTGCGTGATTTCTGTTCTCATCCTGAAGCAAAGTTCTTAACCTGAGGTACTCTTTCTGGGTTAGCAGAGTCTGTAACCTGAAGCATCTGTAACCCGAGGTACCACTGTATATACAACCTGAGCACAGGATGGGAGGGCTTATAGCATCAACACTCCAACAGATTATGCTTCCCCATTAGGTTGCTGGGATGTTTGTGTCCCCAAAGCCATAGCTTTGAATTCAGCACACAGAGTGTCTTCTCAGTGTAGCACCCTGCTTGTGGTTAACGCTTAGCTGGAATGAAATATTCAACGCAGCAATAGAGAAATTAAAATAATAATTTATTTGTCAGACAAATAAATGAGAGACACAGTGGTATATGGTTACCAAAGTTCTGCCCACTCCAGCCCTGATGGCCAGCATTTATATTTCCTCAGCCCAGCCCCCTTGCTCCTCCTTTGGCTGCCTCTGTCCAATCAGCCTGGTTGAAATTCCTATTGGCTGTTTGCTAGAACCAATCATAAAAGATACACCCATTTCCTATTACCTTTTATGGGAGACAAAGAGCTATATTTCCTTCTATCTATAAATGGCAAACAAGTAGCCATATATCTTACATTTGCCTCAACAAGGCACCTTACTTACCAGATCACCTTTTGCCCTTATTACCCTGTTGCCCTATTGCCCTATTCACTCCAAAACAGATGGCTAAAACAGATATTGGGTTCACATTCTCACACACCATCAATGAAATAAGAATCTAACATAAGAATCTAACATTTCTTACTTTCTAAATCCTTTGCATAATTACATTTAAGCCAATATATTTCATACATAACATATATAGATTTTTTAGAAGCAAAGGCCTTTTCAAAGTAAAAAAGAACTTAGTAAAAAACACTTTCCAAAAGCAACTCCTTAAATTTACACCCCCTTTCAAGCCAGCTGCTGTTTCTATTAGCTCTTGCCCTTTAACCTTATGAAAATGTGGCTAAAGCCTAATGGGAGGCACATGGTATTATTTTCTGTTAAACAATAAATCCTACTATTTACCAACTCTTAATTAGTGTTTTTGCAGCTTGATTGTATTCTGTAATATGTATGGTCAGTATGACCTTTTGCTCCCAGCCTATAATTCCCTTTTACAACTTTGAGAATTTTGGCTCCTGCTATAAATCAGGGGGGCCCTTGTCCAGGAGGATAAACATCTGCCAAAGTCTTTTAGCCAGCTGGTCTTCTGCCTGGCATAAAACACACAAGCATCTGCAAATATATTTTTAAGCTCATTTCAAAATACAAGTCTTGATCAGATGCCTCATCAGCATTCAGCCCAGACTCCCCCACAGACTACCTTGGCTATTGTTCTCTCTGCTTACAATATGATATTTCCTCCAGCCTGTATAAGGTGTGTGGAAATGCCTACCTGCTCTTTAGGGAGCATCATCACTCAGCGACCTCTTCAGTCATACAGATGGGAAGTACTTAACTGGACCAGCTTAACTAAGAAACTGGTTTAATCAGTTCAGCTGTTCCTTCTCTTACAGGCCTCCATCTGGTCGATACGAAATCACACTGGGAATCATCCAAACCAGTGTTTCCCAAACTTGGGTCTCCCACTGTTTTTGGACTACAGTTTCCATCATCCCAGCCCACTGGTCCCGCTAGCTAGGGATGATGGGAGTTGTAGTTCAAAAACAGCTGGAGACCCAAGTTTGGGAAACCCTGATCCAAACCAATCCCCTAAATCTGTAACAATTCTTTTTCTTCCTCTTCTTCTTAAGTGAAGTTTGTCAAGCCCAGCTCAGAATTGACCTATGGCAGTGGGGTGCCTTGAATGATGGTCAGGGGTGCTGCAGGCAACACTGGCCTCTGTCCCTCTTTCCTCCCCTCCCTCCTCTGATGCCCTCTCACATCTCTCCCTCCCCAAGGCTTGCACAGCTGTTTATCGCAGCAGGCAAATGATGCCTCTGAGAGGCACCTCTCTTTGGGGTGGGCTGGGGGGCAGTTCAGAGACCGGGAATGACAGCAGGGGCTGCCTGGAGGACTCCCAAGGAGAGGGTAGAGGAGAGGAGAGGCTGAGGAAGCACTTCACAAGGGAGGGTGTTCAAAAAAGGGTGAGAAGCTGCCAGCTCTGCAGGCAAGGGGTGACATAACTGGGCTCCTGAGCCCCACGGGGGTGATGCAGAAAGAATGTAGTTGGTCAAGGGAGCCGTGGACTCAGAAATATTGAAAACCTCTGACTTATGGGAAGAGTGGAAGGCACCTGTTCTTCATTCATACAACTCTTACAGTCCATGGACAGGGGGGCAGGTAGAAAGGTGTAGGGCATGGTTGGCAATTCCGAAGGGACAATGCTGCATGATTCCTGGCGCATTCCCTTGACAGGGGCCTGCCTATGGCACCAGGTTGGTGGAAGAGTTGCACGGTTCCTACGGTGGCTGCACCAGAAGTTCTTTTGATGTTGCAGCTGCAATGTGTTGATGTTGATGGAATGTAGGATAATGATGAACTTACACCAGTGCAAGGAAGGTACAGTGGGGACCAACATACCCGGACCATATGAGCAAAGGACTGGAAAAGGTGGGTGACATTTCTTTGACTTAATCCGTGGTGGGTAACCTCCGGCTTGTGGGTCTCCTAATTTCTCCTGCAAGGGCATTTTGGCCAAGCTAAACCCACCTGGCCTACACCTGGTGGCTGGGGCAAAGGGGGTTTGCGGGTGCTGCTAATCAGCTTGTGCAGAGGCCTGTGTACAGCACTTTGCTGTACCAACCACCAGCTGGTTGTCAGGGGTTGCAAAGCACACATGGATCCATGCAAGTCCTGATGATCAGTTGATTAATCCTATTTTGCAGAGTGAGAATTAAGAGTGAGATCATGACCAGCCCAAAGCAACCCAGAAGAGTCAGAGCTGAACAAAGATTTCAAAGCATGCCTATGAAACATACAATCTGCACACACAGTACCTTTGTTCAGGCTCAGATTACAGCAAGAATACATTTTCTGCCCATGACTAAATCTAGTTTATCTTTCTAAGAAACAAGTGATGAAGCAGTAGCTTAATATACATGTAGCTGGAATGCTTTACTACCTCGTGGTTTATAAAATCAAGGTTGCCTTTCCTAAAAAATGCTGCGTTAAATCATGTTTTCTTCATGAATTATTTTGCCTTTGAAGAGAGGCATTTCTTTTGACATTTGGTGAATTAAGTTGACAGCTTGATATGGATGCACATTAACACATGGTAGGATTTACGAGCGTTCAAACTGCAAAAATCTAATACTGCTTCCTGCAAAATTGTCCTTACTTGTCAACAAGAAGACAAGATCAATCACAGGATTTATAAAAAATAAAAATAAAAAGTTTCAGAAACGTTCTCTCCAGCATCTTTGTAAAATGTTGTGGACTCAGTGTCTTTTATCCAAAGCATAGATAGTTATAAAGGCAGGGAAGGGAAGTGTGTAGGACAACGACCAAACCAGTGAAATATACCTTGCTTTGTGGTAGCAAATACTGTACATTGTAGTTGGGAATGTGTATTAAGGTGGTTAGATCAGGCTGACAATGCTTAATGGGAATGTGACATTTGGAGAGCTGAACTAATAAAAGTAAGACTTTCGCTGCATTTATAATGCCATATGCTGTCATTATAGTGTTATATACTTCCCCATTCTACCAAGTGGAAATTTGCAGGGCTAATACTACAGGGTTTAATTTCCTTTGGATAAAAGAGCACAAGACAGTCAATCTCTAATATTTCCTTCATGCTAAAGCTTCTAAGATCTTTATCCCAGTTGGCATCGCTCTTGGATTTAAATTGATTTTATGATTTTGCTGTTCTTGTTTTAAACTGCTTTTTATAGCTAGACTTGTTTTTTAAAAAATAAAAATTAGGTTTGTATATACAATTGCCTTAACTGCTTTTATTTATGCAACTATCACAATAAATTCAAAAAACAAACCAATTACAACCAGAGCATAATGGAAGCAAACAAGCATTCCTATATCAAATAACAAATCCCCTGCTAGGAATTTTTGCAGCCCTCTGAAAGGTGTATTCCCAGTTCCACCTAGCTCCAGATATGAAATCTTTGCTCCTTTGTTCTCTTTGCTTCCCTTTCTCTCTGTAATCCTTGGAGACAGAAGGGGTCCACTTCTTCAGGTTCTAAAGGGCATCTCATTCCACCAGACATGTACCCCCCACCCCTATTCAGGGGCAGAGCCGTAGCTAGGTGATCTTGAGCTCCTGTCAGGACCATCCAGACTGTGCCTCCTAGCCAAGGACAAGTCTTATTTATAGACATATTTATGGACATATTTTTAGCTGATTTTGCACACCCCCATCTCACCTGCACCCCTGGCAGGGGCCTTCCTTACCAGATCATCTCTTGCTCCCATTATTGATGAAAAACCACCTGCTCAATGTACAACATCTGAGTGTGCTGGTCCCGTGGGATACCCGAGAGGTGAGGTCCAAGTCCGGTCCGTGGTCAAAGGTGCAACGTGGAGGCAGTCCGTAGTAGCTGAAGCTGGGTGCAGGGCAGGGAGTCGGGTGAAGTCAGGGACAGGCATGCAAGCAGGGAGCCAGGGCGAGTCAGGATCTCTGACATAAAAGCAGGACAGGGTTCAAACAGGAACTAGCAACCAACAATGTTGATCCTGCAACTTGGGACTGGGGCTGGCTGGCTTTTATCTGCCCCGAGGCATAGGGCGGCCCCAATCCTCTAGTGACTCGCCTCTCCTGGCCGGAGGCGAGCACTCCTCCTGCGGCAACTTAGTTCCCTCCGCCTCTCTGCCCTGAACCTCTGCAGCTCAGGAGAAGCTGGAGGGTTACCGGACCCAGAGGCAACCTCAGCTTCCTCTGAGAGTGGAGCACCTGCGGGCAATGGGTCCTCCATCACCTCAGGAGCCAGAGCAAACTCAGCTGATGCCTGCACCTGAGGATCCAGCACAGGTGAGGACCCTTCAGGCTCATGCCCCAGCCACGGCTCAGCTGGTTCTGGAGGCGGGGACTCCTGTGCAGGCTGGGATCCCTCGGGTTCACCATCCGAGTCCAAATCCCAGGCCATCACACTGAGTATTCCTAAGATATCTACAGTCACTTCCTTTTAATATGTACATATTATACACACTATCAAGTAACTTAATAGTTTTTTAGAAAAAAAATTGTGCCAGTACTCACCATGAAGTTGTTAGAGTGAGTGCCACACTTTTAACTTTTGAAAAATAAAATAAAAGGTGCTGGTACTGTGCACCCTTGTGTACCTCAAACAAAAAGAACCCCAAATCCCAAAGATATCCTGCAAGGCAGTGGAGGTTTAGGATCAGAATTCTCCTTCTCCTATATGGGTTACCTTCCCAGGTTGATGAGCCCCGTCTGCCCCTCATTTTCCTCCAGAGCATGTGCAGAAACTGCCTTCTTTGCCGTTGAACCCACTATTGGTCTTGTCCGCTCAATCTAACAGAGCCTGTCTTCACATGCAGGGGAAGTTCCTAACTCACTTAGAGTTTGAGACCCAGCAACTACCCTCACCTGGTTTAGCTGGCCAGTTCAAGCCGTTCCTGGGGTGTGGCCACTGTCACATGTTGACAGCTTCTAGGAGCTATAGGTGAGAGCTGAGTGCAGGGTAGGGCCCAAAGATGGACAAACTACCCCAAAAGGAGCACATCATGTCCCCCACCAGAGGTACTGCCCCTCCCCTAGCACCCTGAATACCGATTTATGTTAGTAAAGAAACAATTCATCAATACCAATAGATATAGGTAAAGGGTAAAGGGACCCCTGGCCGTTAGGTCCAGTCGTGGACGACTCTGGGGTTGCGATGCTCATCTTGCTTTATTGGCCGAGGGAGCCGGCGTACAGCTTCCAGGCCATGTGGCCAGCATGACTAAGCCACTTCTGGTGAACCAGAGCAGCACATGGAAACGCTGTTTACCTTCCCGCCGGAGTGGTACCTATTTATCTACTTGCACTTTGATGTACTTTCAAAGTGCTAGGTTGGCAGGAGCTTTGACCAAACAACGGGAGCTCACCCCGTCACGGGGATTCGAACTGCCAACCTTCTGATCGGCAAGTCCTAGGCTCTGTGGTTTAACCCACAGAGCCCCCTGTGTCCCCACCAATAGCTATATTAAGTACTAAATCTTCTTCAGTCACATCATGATAGCAGTGTCCAAAAGTGTGAAGAAAACTCTGACAGTAAAGGAATGATACTTTTTACCCAGAGAAACACTATAGAAACTTTCAAAGTGATGAGTAAATTTTCTACATGATTCATTAGTAATACATACTTGACAAGAAAAAGCACATTACATTAGCCTAGATTAGTTCTTCACCCTTCAACACAAAGTAGGATGTGGAACTGACCCTATTCTGTTCCAATTTTTATGTGTTGGAAGTAATTTTTTTTATCTTATTTCCAGTGGCATAAATAAGGAGTGAACCCGATGAAATATTGGAGTGGTTGCACTGCAAACCAAGGGTGTGAAAAACCAGAACCCAGCTTTTCTTCACCTCACCTATTTGAACAGAGGATTCATAAAACACAAACCTTATCTAGATCCCATGATATAATCTGTATGTAATTCTATTCATCCTTTAATATGCATCCAATAAACCAAAATTATAAATAATGCAACGTGCCACTGGTGGGTTATTAGCCTGTATGGCAGAACATGTGCAATCTCTTTGACACATCTGGGATTTCTCTGCGGCAGGCTCTGTTTGAATATAATTTTGCATGTAATCAAACGAGGAAGTCTTTTTTTCCTTTGGAGGTACAGTTCACAAATTTCACTGCATTAATTTTGGACAACAAGCAATTGTTTCTTTAATAATATTTATCAATTCTGTCATAATTAAATTCCAAACATCTTGCACCAACTGACATTCCCATTGTAAATGATAATATGTACCAAGTTTATTCCTGCCCCTCCAACAATCGGGCGATATAGAAGAAAACGTTTTTTACATTTGCAAAGGAGTGTGATACCATCTGTATAATAATTTTAAAGAGTCTTCTCTCAGATAACTGGAAACAAATTTTAAGGGTCACAATTCCCAAATTTTACTCAAGTCCTTGGGAAGACTTTATGTGCCAATATCTAGTTCCCATATCTTTTAAAGTGCTCCATTGCTATTTGACCCCTTTTCTTTATGCCCATATATTCCTGGCAACTGAGTATAGCCATTTCTGCATCTGATGAAGGGAACTATAGTCTACAAAAGCTTTATGGCATAATAAATGTGTTCCTGTCTTTAAGATGCTACAGCACCTTGTGATGCTCTTGCTAAACCCTGAATTATAGATAAGATTAGCAATCTGTAGGCCTGCTAAATTTCAGCCTAGCCAATGTTTCTCACTCACTGATGGCATTACTATTATTATATCTATATTCCATCATTATAGCGTAACCCTATCACTCAGGACAGCTTACAACACATACAGTTGCAATTTAATAAGAAAACAATGTGAAACATCATATAAAATTTAACTGAGGTCAGAAACAGGCTTCATTAAATAAAGTTATGTGAGTAGAAAAGATTTTCAACAAGAAGGGGGGGGAACAGGGGTTGTCTGGCTTGGTGGTTTAGGGCATGGATGAGAGACCCATGGCCCCACCAATATTGCTGGACCATCCCTGGCCATTTTCTATGCCAGATGAGTTGGAGTCCGATGACACCCAGAGAACCACAGGTTCCCTTCATCCTGATCTAGGATTATGGTTCTTAGGGTGCAAAAAGTCCCAGGTTCAGATCCCACACAAGCCCTTTCATTTCTAGTTAAAGGGGACCTCAGGTAGGTGAAAGACCACCGTTGGGGACTCTGGAAAGCTATTGCCAGTCTGAGCAGAAAATACTAAGCTAGATGGATAAATTGTCGGAACTGGTATAATGCAGCCTCCCACATGGAAAGGAGACGCCACAGATTAGGCACCACAAATCACGCTTTCATAAAATACCTTTCAGTGGAGCCAATTTAAAACATTATGCTAAGACCAGAGATTGATTTCCATGTGCATGCTCATCATTTGATGACTGTTTCATAAAAGGCTCATCACACATATCACCACAGGCAGAACTATCATATCATCTTGACCTCTTTTAAGAACCGGCTGGCTTTGCTCATTTTCCTCTTTCCGTTGGTGTTTTGAGCCTTTTAGAATTTGGATTTTCAGCCTTATGTAATCTGCCCAGAAAGCCTTTTTGGCTAAGGGGGGGTGGAGAGATAAGAAATGCACACAGTGGAAGGAGTTCGCAAGGAAGGTTCTTCACACGTTCAGCTGAAACAAAGTGCAATAATCAGGTGGTAAGAGAAATTGGGCAAGAGACACCTGTGTTGCAAACCTGAGAAAGGAAGTGTGACTGGCATGTGTAAATAGACCCCAATTGAGCACACTGCTCTCCATGCACTCGCACACACCTAAGTGTAGTGCATACACATCAGGATTTATTGGGCAATATCCCCTCTATTCGCTTGCTTATAGAGAAAGTGTTAAAGGCAGCTGGGAGATTTAACGGTTGTAACTGTTGGAGAGAGAAAGCAACCAAAATAGTTCCGCTGCGCTTGTGGGCCTGATGTGCACATTACAGTGGTACCTCGGGTTACAGACGCTTCAGGTTACAGACTCCACTAACCCAGAAATAGTACCTCGGGTTAACTTTACTTCAGGATGAGAACAGAAATCGTGTGCCGGCAGCGCAGCGGCAGTGGGAGGCCCTATTAGCTGAAGTGGTACCTCAGGTTAAGAACAGTTTCAGGTTAAGAACAGACCTCCAAAATGAATTAAGTTCTTAACCCGAGGTGCCACTGTACTGGATTGCTGCCAGAGAGTGCAAATAATGGCTTTGTTTTAATAACGGACATGTTTTCATTAAGCTTCTTCTGTTGCTACTTCCCCAGTGCCTCCATCTGAAGTCAAAAGTGGTTTGTTTGTTTTTGGATCCTTTCCGCTTGTGGGATCCATGACTCAGTTGGTGTTAAGTTGTGGGTGAACATATCAGACGACACAGCGATTCTTCAAACAGCTCTTGTTTATTCACAGGCCAGAACAGAACTGAACTGAAGGGTTCAGCCAGCCTGCTTATATAGAGCTCCACTACAACGCAACAGCAACCATTTTCTGTAACTATCCAATCACTGAACATCACTTTCGATCCCTTATTTGCATATGTGGACCTGAACTATCTACAGTATTCCCCTGCTGGCCCAGGGTGAGAACTTCAGTACATAACAGTTGGCATGATGTTGAGACATGCCTCTTTCCCTCCCAATGCACTGGCTCGATATCAGACACTCTACCCCCTCCACTGGAAACCTCTCTGGAGGTCTTGTTTTTTGTATCCAAAAGATGTGCTCAGCAGGAAGAAATCAAGACAGCTTCAAATGCTGTAAGTGGTACTGGGGCATTTTACCATGGGCTTCTAATAATGGAATCCTTCTCAAAACCCCTGGGGAAATTTGCTCACCTTTGAATACTGCCTTCTGGGGCAGCGCTTTCCTCCCATTGTTGAAGATTGTTTCTAAATAAGGTTTCCGTGTGAACCTGGGGAACTGGTTCCACAGGCAGCCTGTCACCGTTTGCTTTCCACCAATGTCATCTCTCTGCCTCCGCTACCAAAATTGTAAATGGCATTTTGTTTTTTTTGTTTTGCTCGTTCTTGGATCTGACTATAAAAAGAAGGCTTCTCCAGATTTAATTTTCAACACGGGGAATCTTCAGATTTCCCTGTGGTAGCACAAACTCCAGCCAGCATGCACATTCTTCAAGCTTTCTTCATCTGCAGCTTACTTCTGAGTCACTGATGGAGAGCCCATTACCTTCCCAGCGTTTCCAGGTAGTTGTGAGGATTCCCACAGCAGCAAATTAATAATTGAAAAGCATTTTGCTTTGTAGTTTGAAGTTATCCTGTTAGTTTTTGTATGCGGAGAGGTTGGAGGGGGTCAGAAATTACAAGAGGGGTGGCCCTGAAAGAAAGGCAAATAACAGCTTTTCTTTGGGATCAACTTTGCCAAAGAGAAAGTTGTCAATCTGCACAACTTATTTATTCTGACAGGAAAGGCAGAAAAGCTTGGCGTTTGTGTGACCTTAGCCTACCGTTGGTCCATTCTGTTTAGGAACAGGAAACTCGGGTTAGGCATTATGTGTGGATAAGTCAAAGAGCCATACAGCACCATCCCATTTGTTTTGCAAATGTGTCTGGGGTGGGCAGGAACCAATCAGTGGCAACAGACAAAGGAAATTCACATGCATGGATCTTTGACACCCAGGAATGGGGGAAAGTGTTATGTGATTTTTTCTTGTTGACTTTAGGGGAGGACTATATTTTGACGTGAGCAGCTTCCACAGCAGGCCAGATGAGTTCAAACGTTTAGTCACACAGCGGCACATGCAAACTGAACTGTTATGTTCTGCTTCGCTTGAACAGATGGAACTCAAAGCTGCGTTTAAACTTAAACTGGTTTCGTTAGAACAAACATAAGACTGCCTCTTAGCCAGCCTGGTTCTCACAAAGACTCTTTCGACTCCTAACTCACACTGACTGAAACCAGATCTAGGTTGTGAACATGAAGAGTCAATGAGGTGTCATTGTGAGAGTGTTGGACTAGGACCTGGGAGGCCAGACTCAAATCCCCACTCAGCCGTGAAGCTCAACGGATTACATAGGCCAGTCACCAATTGGGGCAGACTAACTCATCTTACTCAGTGGTTGTGAGCAGGGCCGGCCCACCCATGAGGCAAGGTGAGATGACCGCCTCAGGTGACAGAATCCATAGTGGCAGCAGAGTCAACCTCCAAGGAATGCATTGCCTGCTACTGTTGCTGCCATGGTGGCAGCGACGACTGTGGTGCACTCCTTGGAGACTGGATCTGCCGCTTCCTTGGCAGCCCTCCTCCCAAACCACCTTTGCGGAGGACTGTCTGCAAACAGGAGATGCTGCTGGACTTTTCCACCCTTGTTCCCAATGTAGATCTTTATTTCCCTCTTGTTCTTGATGTAGATCTTCACTCACCCCTTCTTCCCTGACTGTAGGGCATGAGTTTTGTGGTTCGCTTCAGGAGCCAAAATGCCTAGGGTTGGCTCTGTTTGTGGGGATAAAATAGAAAGGGGGGGAAGCTGCATTTATGCCACCTTCAGCTCCATGGAGGAAAGATGAGATGGAAATGAAATGAAGTAGCAAAAATAAATGCTTTCCAAAATTATACATTATTTACATAAAATTGTATTGACTTTCATAATTTAATCCCAGCTATAACATAACCCAAGTTCGCAGAACCACATTTTTGCTCATGGAAACTGTAAAGTTCCATGTAGGTTGAATGACAACTATTATTATAACAGATGCAAACATGGAGTTTGGTGTGCTCTTTGAGTTTTTTGTTTTTATTTCTGTGTGAAACAGGTCTAAACACCTCTGAACCGTCACTGATATATCAACCATAAAGGATGTAGTGGCCCAGCCAAAGTCAGCGTGACAGTGTTCAAACAGCAGCTCAGCAATGGGTGTTTTCCCAAAAACATCGTTTATCAGGCTAACCTCCCTGACAGGGCTGTTGTGAAGCTAAAATGTCACCCTGAGCTCTTTGGGCAAGGAGCAGAAAACAGTTAAGTATAAGAAGTATTAGGAAGTCAGTGCAGAAATTAGAAATACGGAATATTTGGTTGAAACAACTGAGTGCCTGAAAGAACTTGAGCTCCTGCATACTAGAGATAACACGGTCGCTGGCTCCGGCAAACAATACATTGCAATAATCCAGCCTTGAAAGAGGCAACACATTCATCAACTTTTCTAAATCCTCCTCCCTTTGCAAAGGGTTGTGCCTCGTGATATTTCGCAGATTGCGGAAAGATGGGCCAGTGACTGAATGGAAACCTGGATCTATCAAACCAACAACAAAGTAGAGCCAAGCTCTTAAGTCTACAACATGGATTTAATATGGGGTTTGATCACCAGGGTCAGACACAGGAGTCAGCAAATCCTTCCCAGACCTTCTTGGAAAGGAAAAATGGGACCAGCGACAAACTGTTCCTGCATCCAGTCAGCCAGTCATGTACCAGGATACTCCTTTCCATTTACCTTCCCATTGGTTCCCCCCGACAGTCGGCATTCTGAGCTCATGCAGTTGTTTTTAGGGTTCAGGTCCCTTAGGGTTTTTTCCTTTTTTCCTTCTATCCCTGAAATACTGACTTCTGTAAACCGTTGCGTTCTCCCCCACCTCACATTTGGCTTCTTATGCAATGGCACTCAGCGCCTGAATATAAGAAATAGGAGGGATTATTGCTGCTGGGCTCTCCCCATCTACATACTTGAGGTTTTTTCTGGCCCCTTCACATTGCATCTTTTCTCGGCATTTCTTTTCAGCTGTCCCATTTTTGTTTTTTCTTTCTGAATGTGGCGGCTAGGAATGATGTTGCCATAATGAAGCTGTCCCCTTCTAACAGAAAGGGTGTCATGTACACTCAAGCATGGACAAAATCTGTGCAGAACCCAAACAGAGCTGTAAGAATAAAAGCTGGGAGTATGGCTTCATGTCGTTTTCCCTTTTCCCTTTCCTTTTCCTGAAAGAGGGCAAATTTTGGTTCACTGTGTTAGGAGCCGATATACCTGAATGTTACCCATTGATTTCCTCATGTTCTAAAGCGGTTCCATAAACTGTCAACACTGGTGATGTTCTATACTACTTATATTTAATAGTATGATGTTACTGTGATGGTCTATAATTTAGTGAATTCCGTGTTTCACGTGTGCATCATGACAATCCCAGATATGTTCCCTCAGACTTGATGGGTGGGGTGCACCCAGTTCTGCATGGGCTAGTATGCCCCCTGAAGGAGCAGGTGAACCGTTTAGACAGACTTCTAGATCAGTGCTTCTCAAACATTTTTTCCACTGGGGCAGACTTTCAGAATGAAAATTTGCTGATGCCACACTGATTTTTTAATTGATAAGAAATACTTTGGAAAACAAAAAGAACTCCAAGCAGTGCTTGATTCTGAAAAATTATCTATCTATATTCTGCAAATGAAAACAATTATTTTGAGAGTACACTACTACACTGAAATGTTTAAATGCTTCTTTGATTGCCCTTCTCACACTTGCCAACCTCTCTTGCCACACCCTGTGAGAACCACCATTCTGTTAGGATATGGCTCTGTTCCACCTTAAAAAGGAACAGGCATGACTGCTGTGTGTCACATGCCCGTTTACTTCCAGCACAGGTTTGCTGGGAACTTCCATTTGTATATAGCTTTTGCTTTCTTGCTGTCTGCTGGACATGAAGGGAAGCAGACATGTTTTTTCCTTTGTTCCTGAACTATGCTGAATAAATGCTGTAAATATGCTTACACATGTCTCTGTCCGCCACTTCCGTTGTGAGAAGATTTATTCACTCTGCTGATAAGAGTGTGCTGAGTCTCCAAACGTCTCTGAGGTTTGCGTCACTGATTGATGCTGTACCGGAGATCACCCGGCTGCCAGCCGGTGGCTGGAGCCAGCTGGGGGCCTGCCAAATGCCCCCGTCTCCCCAGCAGTATCCCAACACGTTCTAGGTCAACTACTTTCATTGGAGGCACGGGTTTCCTCTGTGGCATGGTTTTGGCTGGTGGTCCATCTGTGACTCTGTCTGGATGGAGATAGCCTAGATTTTGTTGCTTGTGTTCTGGTGACATCTAGGTGAGATTACTGCAATGGGGCTGCCTCTGAAGGCAATTTGCAAACTGTAGCTAATGGAGAATTTAGCAGTCAGATTAGTGACTGAGACCTGGTATCCGAGCTTATGTGATGCACTGTCAGGCCTCTCTGGTCCTTTGCTGGCATCTTGCTGTTGTGAGCATCCACTAACTTTTGAGGTAGCTCCACATGGTGGGTGATTATTTACTTGGTGCTGCTCATATCTGCAAGTTACACAACAATCTCCTGCTCAAAATGCCATCCCCTATCACCCTCCCCTCATACAGTCATACCTCGGGTTGAATACGCTTCGAGTTGAGCGTGTTCGAGTTGCGCTCCGTGGCAACCTGGAAGTAACGGAAGTACTTCCAGGTTTCGCCGCTTGCGCATGCGCAGATGCTCAAAGTGACATCACACGCATGCGCAGAAGCAGCAAAAAGCAACGCATGCGTGCGCAGACGTGCTGTCGCTAGTTACGTTTACCTCTAGATGCGAACGGGGCTCCGGAACGGATCCTGTTCATATCTAGAGGTACCACTGTATAATCTAGATTTCACATTTCAATGGGGCTTTTTCACTAATCAGGTTTTCTGTGGAAACGGTAAACCCAGGTTAAATGGGGAAATAATATGGGGTTGCATTTTGATACGGTCAATGTATGGATGCATGCACGAGCAACACCACACCCAGAAATAGGCTACTGTGGAAGAAACCTTTGATATTCATTGCAATGTATTCATAGGATGTGGCAGACCCCCCTTGGCCTATCAATTTGTGGATCTAGCTTCTTAGTACTGAAAGCTTTCCGGCAGTCCATTATATGCACTTCTTGATCCTTGCGAAAGGCAAAGCGTTCTCATTAAGAGCCATTTGTATTCAGACATTTTTGTTACCGAGTTGCTCAGACTCACTGGTCTCTTGGGAATTGCTCAAAGAACATTGACTCCAGCTATCTTAGTTTTCCCGGGCAAAGTTTGACTAAGCATGAAGCTTGGGAACAGCCAGGGCAAGAAAGCTTAAGTTCACACATGTTTGCTTCAATGGGAAGCAAAAACCAAAGTGAAGTGAAAAGGAATGGGAGTGTCTAAATGAATAACTTAAAAGCCAAGGTTCGAGGACAGAAATCTGGCTGAGTCTGGAATAACCTTGTGAAGTGAAAGGATAAGAAAGAGGGATTTATATCTGGATGCGAGGATAGAGATGATAAGGAAAACAGGAAAACAGGAAGATACAATGAGAGGTAAAGGAGGTGCTGTGGGATCGGTGGAAGTCAATGTTTGTTTTTCTTTTTAGTGTTTATATTATTAACTTGTAAGATACGGATTTGTTTTTTTGAATGTTGGTTTTTGTGTTTTGTGTATTGTTATTTTTTGATATTTTTCATGTTGTTGTTGTGTGGAAAATACTAATAAAATTTATAATAATAATAATTTTTAAAAAACGAGACTGCCTCTCCTCAATTTGGCATGCAGACATGCAGGTGCCTTCCTCATCACTTGATTTACAAACAAATCAAGACACCTTGAATATGGTCTTCTGCATTTAAAGTACTACCATTGCTGGCCAACCCATTAATAGCTATCAGCATCATTTCAGGTTAGAAACCTTCCAGTGGTTTCTAACCACTAGAAAGAAAACCTTCTATTCTTTTCAGACTTATGGTAGCTCTATAAGTGCCCATAAACACCTTTGCTTCTCTATTATGTGGGGGAAAGAACCCTCTAGGTCAGGCATAGGCAAACTTGGCCCTCCAGATGTTTTGGGACTACAACTCCCATCATCCCTAGCTAACAGGACCAGTGGTCAGGGATGATGGGAATTGTAGTCCCAAAACATCTGGAGGGCTGAGTTTGCCTATGCCTGCTCTAGGTTCTTAATTTGACCTGTAAGATGGATCCCCAGTTAGGTTTCATGGGCTGAGTGAACTCTTGAAGGGTCCACTTCACAGATCCAGATTGGAGGAGGATTACTTTGTGGAATACACAGACAACTTCAATCTATTCCTTCAAACAGCTTTGGTTTAATTCCTATCCTACCTCTCACTATTCCTTTCCCCTTATTGTTTTTTGTTTTGTTTTGAACTTCATTTAGTTTGGAATCTGAGGCAGCAGCTTCCCTTTCCTAGCCCTATTCAGGGATGCCTCAAAATATCACAAGCTTTAGGGATCTTCCAGTAGCAGTGATCTCTGGACTCTATTCCCACTTCATTTTCTCAGGCCCTGGGAAAGGGAATATTGTCCATTCCCTCTCTATTCCCCATTCAGATCCTATACTTTGCCATGTCTGCACCCTCTTCAGTAAGAGCATGAGACTCTTAATCTCAGGGTTGTGCGTTCAAGACCCACATTGGGTGGAAAATTCCTGCGTTGCAGGGGGTTGGTCTAGATGACCCTTGTGTTCCCTTCCAACTCTACAATTCTATGATTCTTGGCTAAACTCCCCTTATACAAGTAGCAGTCAGTGTAGTGGACAAAGCCATCCTTCCAACACTGGCATCACTGCTGCTTGCCTAGACAGGATGCGTGTCAGGCTGCTGACAGCAATTCCAGCGGTCGGTTGCCCAGGAACGTACAAAGACAAGGAAGGGTATTACCGTCCACTTTTTATTCAGTATTTACAGATAGAGGCAATAAAACCCAGCCTCACAGATAATGGCATTGTCCCGAGTGACTCTCCACCCACCCCGTCTCTTCCACTTCCTCATTCGTCAAGCTCAACATCTTTACTACTGGTGCTGAGAAGTCCCCTCCGCCCTTGAGCTCTTTGCTCTCCTACTTTCTTTTTTTTAAAAAAATGATATTTATTAAGGTTTTCCATTTTATACAAACCAAAAAGAAAAAGAAAAAAGAGGAAAAAAAATTAAAAAGAAAAAATATTACAAACACATAAATTTCATATCATATTTTCCAGTAACATATTTCCCTGACCTCCTCATACCTCCCCTTCTTGTATTCCAGTTCAAATTGTTCATCCAGCAAATCCTTATCTCATAGCATTACAGCTATAAACCTTATTTTCTATCCATCTTCTTAAATTATTGTAACTTATACTTTTACTTATGTACAGAAAATAACTATTTTTTCATATTCTTTTATACCATTACAGCTGATAACCCCTTAATTTCAATCCAACATCACTCAGTATTCCTTAATATTACAATATTTTTGCAAATAGTCTTTGAATTTCTTCCATTCTTCCTCTGCCGATTCTTCTCCCTGGTCGCGGATTCTGCCAGTCAGTTCTGCCATTTGCTCTCCTACGTTCAAGGCTCGCTGGGTTCTGCGAGGGAGGGAAAGTCTGGAATGCTTTCCAAAGACATTGTGTCTGTCAGCTGTGGCCCCCCTGCTGCTTCCTCTTCCTCCTTTCCCATTATTGCCCAACTCTCCCCCTCATCCGCTTCAGAGCTATGACCTCCCTCAAACCCGTTGTAATTCTGAACTGTCTGGGAAGGCGGTCTCCACCATTCCTCCTCTGCCCAGTCCCTGACAGTGAGGCAGTGTTGAGGTTGGGGCTGTATAATAATAATAATAATAATAATAATAATAATAATAATAATATCTCATCCATCTGACTGGGTTGGCCCAGCCACTCTGGACAGCTTCCAGCATATACAAAACCATAATAAAACACCAAACATTTAAAATTTCCTCATGCAGGGCTGCCTTCAGGTGTCTTCTAAAGGTTGCATAGTTACTTATCTCCTTGACATCTGCTGGGTGTCCCACAGGGAGGGTGCCACTACCGAGAAGACCCTCTGTCTGGTTCCTTGTAACTTCACTTCTTGCAGTGAGGGAACCATCAGCAGGCCCTCAGAGCTGGATTTCCGTGTAGGTGCGCTGGTGAAGCTGATCCCACACTCCTGCCAGTGCACCCACACAACCCCGCTGCTCTTCTCAGCCTCTCCCATAAAAGCTGCAGCAAAAGCTGCAGTCTTAGGAAGGCAGCTCCTTGGCTCTGCCCCATCACACCGGCCACTACTGACTTGACCCTCTTGTCTTTCTGCTGTCCATGTTTTCTGGGTGATTCTTCTTGCCTCAGACGGCTCCAGCTGTAGCTAAGTAGCTGGTCTGATGCGAATGCCACTAGCTTAACTCTCCATTTTTTCATTCTGTAATCTGCATACAAACCACTATCTCTATTTATAATGAAGCTGTATGTTTTTGATTCTACACTCTGGCCTATGGCGTGAGAACTAATTCCCCCCTTATACTAATGTAAAAGCGCAATATTCCCATGTCGTACTGTGTCTCTGGGCAAAATATCTCATTACACGTGTCTGTTGAGAATACGCAGTCATATTTCTCCACGGCATGTGATACTTTCAGTAGCAGAATGTACCGGAGGAAAGAAGCAACACCCAGGGCCTCCTCAAGGCCAGATACACTCAGGAACACTTGAAACGGCTTCTGTAGATCCTGAATCTTTAATAAAGTTCACAAGCAGAGAGAGAGAGAGAGAGAGAGAGAGAGAGAGAGAGAGAGAGAGAGAGAGAGAGAGAGAGAGAGATCAGGGGGCCAAAAAGCACTGAAATGTCCAAGGTGCTTTTTTCGTTTTCTTTTTTTTCAAGAGGGGAAGCTATTTAAAAAACACATTGTCAGAAGAAATAAAAAAGCAGCAGAGCTTAAAAGGGGAAAGTATCGATCAAACAGGGAGCACACAATAGACAAAATGGACTGCAGAGTGTTTTTTGAAAACAAACCACCATCACAAAAGCAAGAAAAGTTAAAAGTCCTTCCGTATGCCCTCTAATTCTGGCAAAATGGGGGGGGGGAGTATAAATGGTGCAGGTTAGAGGATGTACAGAACATCCAAACCAATCAAGCAGTCGGCTGGAAAGTGATGTGTGAAAGAGCAACATAGCCACTTACCTTGGAACTGCCTGGTACAGAGGCAGCGTCCAGCACAATGTTCCAACTCCGTGATGCAACACATGTGAGAAACATTCTATTCACTGGTCAAAAATACCGTATTTTTCGCTGTATAAGATGCACCAGACTACAAGACCCACCTAGTTTTTGGAGGAGTAAAACAAGAAAAAAATTATTCTGAAACTCAGAAGCCAGAACAGCAAGAGGGATTGCTGCGCAGTGAAAGCAGCAATCCCTCTTGCTGTTCTGGCTTCTGGGATAGCTGCACAGCCTGCATTCGCTCCATAAGACGCACACACATTTCCCCTTACTTTTTAGGAGGGAAAAAGTGAGTCTTATAGAGCAAAAAATACGGTAACCATCACAGCAGGGGCAGACTTTGTCCTTTCAAATTTCAGCAGCACCCTGTGTGAGGCCAAAATTTGGCGCCCCTGCCTCTCGTTCTGCGCATGTACTATGTCATAGTTGTGACGCCCTGCAGCACCTGCCTTGGCTTCGCACTCAGTGCAAGGAAAACGGTCACGCTGCCCTAAATCCACCTCTGATCACAGATCTATAGGTACAGCAAGAGTTTTCATATCTCCTTGCACACATTGATCTTCACTGTTCACAGAGCCGGCTGCCAGTTGTCTATAGGTACATGCATTGGTGAATCAACTCTATGTCCAAACTTTATTTGCTATGACAGGACCGCCTGATACTTTAACTTGTTCATGCAACACTGCTCGATAGGCTGAGTTTTACCACAACTGTGATAGCTTTGCCTCTGCAACAGGCTGTGTTTGCTCTTTGGATTTTCTAGGTATCCTGTAGCTTTGATTCACATATTCCTAATGTAGGGACACAGGTGGCGCTGTTGGTTAAACCACAGACCCTAGCGGTTCGAATCCCCGCGACGGGGTGAGCTCCCCTTGTTTGTTCCCTGCTCCTGCCAACCCAGCAGTTCGAAAGCACATCAAAGTGCAAGTAGATAAATAGGTACTGCTCCGGCGGGAAGGTAAACGGCGTTTCCGTGTGCTGCTCTGGTTCACCAGAAGCGGCTTAGTCATGCTGGCCACATGACCCAGAAGCTGTACGCCGACTCCCTCGGCCAATAAAGAGAGATGAGCGCCGCAACCCCAGAGTCGGCCACGACTGGACCTAATGGTCAGGGGTCCCTTTACTTTTAATGTAGATATATAGGCATCTTCTGCTTTCCCAATAGTATGTTCTGTCTGATCTGGAACATTGCATAGAGCTGCAAGAACCACCATTCCTCAAAATGGACGACTTAATTCATGTCTTACAAGGCCCAGGCTCAGCTTGGTGCATGACACTCTAAAGTAAATTATGATGATCAAAGGGAATATCCAGATCGAGGTCTAGCACGGCCATCATGTAATGCTACCTGAAGGCTGTCACATTTGTGCATCCTGTTCCCTCCTCTTCCAATCTCCCTGAGAGCAATCCAAGCTCCGGAAGCATTAGCCAAGCTCTCAGGCCTTTAGCTGACGTTTTCGTAAGCCTATCCAGGTCTTATCCCCTAAATTACGTTCTGATTTCATGGCATACCCCCAGGAAGTGGAGTTTGGCATTGGATCATAGCTCTGTTATGCCAAACTGGATGAAAAGGCACTGAAGGCAGAAAGCACACAAACTGTACAATAAGTTGGCCCAGATAAAAATTTATCCTGGCTTTTTTTAAAAAAGGAGTTTTGCACCCCCACCCCCTCCTGATGTCTTAAAGAAAAGATGGTCTTTGGTCTGAGAGCTCCTTCAATTGATCTCCTCTCTGGGGCACATCTAAACAACCAAGTTCTTCCTTTACTCCCCAGCCTCCTTAATCCTGTTCAGCAATGCAGAGCTGATGCAGTTGGAAGCGAACCGCCCACATCCTGTTCTGGCTGACCCAGCAACAGAACTTTTGACTAGGTTCTGATTGCAGAATGTTTTTGTTGCTACAGCTCTGCTAATGGCAAAGGTGCCAAATCAATTTCTATCTTCTAGGATGGATTTTCAGAGAATGGGAAGTGTTATGATTGGTCCTAGAACAATAGGATCCAAAAGGCAGCAGTCTGATTGGTCCTAGAACAATAGGATTCAGAATGCAGCAGTCTGATTGGTCCTAGAACAATGCAGCAGTATGATTGGTTGGCAGGAACCACCCAATCATGCTCCAGATAGAAGTGAATCCACAACCTGATTGGCTTACAGTAGAATTCCGGAATTAGCCAATCATGTGCAGCCCATTGTGTAAATAATGTATATAAAGCAGATACTTTGAGGGGACTTTCATTCATTCCTCACCACTATGAGCTGAATAAAGAGCATGAAATCACTTTGCGACTCTGAGTATATTTCAGGAAGCAAGATTAGGCTTTTCTAAAACTGGACAGGGGAGTCAAAGAAAGGCCAGTTTGGGACAGTGGCTAGGACAGACATACACACAAAAAGGGTAGCCATGAAGGTGCGTTTGCAGGTGAGAAAAAACAAATGCAACCAGAATTGTGTTACTTTTATTAGAGTCAACTGAAATGCACCTATTTAAAAGGTGGAGGGGTGGGGAGAAGAGAAAAATTGGTTGCTGACAAAAAAAAAAAAGCTCAGTAGAGTCATGACTGCAATATGTGACAGTCTTATGGTGACACAGAAAACCCTTATACGTAATCTAAAATTCATTTCCAGCTTATATTAGCACTGTGCACATTTTTCTCTGCTTTTGCTCTCTGCCTTCTACAGGACCCTGTGCTCTGATCAGAGATGGAGACAGACCTGAATAACTTTGTTTCTTTGCTTCTGGATAGCTCAGTTGGTTAGAGCGTGGTGCTGATAATGCCAAGATTGCCGGTTTGATCCCCATATAGGACGGCTGCGTATTCTTGCATTGCAAGGGATTGGACTAGATGAACCTCAGGGTCCCTTCCAACTCTATAGTTCTGTGATTCTTTGTCCCACACTGTTTTGGTAAAGGTAAAGGGACCCTGACCATTAGGTCCAGTCGTGGCCGACTCTGGGGTTGTGGCGCTCATCTTGCTTTACTGGCCAAGGGAGCCGGCGTACAGCTTCCAGGTCATTTGGCCAGCATGACTAAGCCGCTTCTGGCGAACCAGAACAGCACACGGAAACGCCGTTTACCTTCCCACTGGGGCGGTACCTATTTATCTTGCACTTTGTGCTTTCAAACTGCTGGGTTGGCAGGAGCAAGGACTGAGCAACGGGAGCTCACCCCGTCGCGGGGATTCGAACTGCCGACCTTCTGATCGGCAAGTCCTAGGCT
Organism: Podarcis filfolensis; assembly: GCF_964270895.1. Lineage (NCBI taxonomy): Eukaryota > Metazoa > Chordata > Lepidosauria > Squamata > Lacertidae > Podarcis > Podarcis filfolensis. Next base: position 6,758,616 of record NC_139612.1, read on the forward strand.
CTGTGGTTTAACCCACAGCGCCACCCATGTCCCTACTGTTTTGGTACTACCTAAAGCACTGCCTGGAACTAAATTTACTGTTTTGGTACTACCTAGTAAATTTAGTTCCAGGCAGTGCTTTTTTTCCCTAAAAAAATGTTTAGGGGTACTCTCATTTTCCTACTCATATTGAAATACTGCCCCTTAATGAGGCCAAACTTGGATCCACAAAAAGTTTAGGGGTATGCGCACCCCTGCGTACCCCCAGAAAAAAACACTGGTTCCAGGTAAACTGGTTTACTGTTTAGCAGCCTAACCCAATGCATGTTTACAAAGAAAAAGGAATTATGTCCCATTCAAGCAGAGCTTGCTCACAAGTAAGTTTCCATAGGGTTGCAATCTGCATTCTGGCAAAAGGTGGGTGCCTAGATGTGCAGGGAAATGGGAAGGAGCCAGGGATTCTTTCAGGAAAGGGATGGAGACTTTGGATTCATACTTTACACCAAAGTCCTGTCCCCCAGACTGCACTGAAATTCGTCTTGAAATAAGCTTTCCCCTGAAGCCAATGGAACAGGTTAGGTGCTTGGCTGCAGTGAGTGTTGCCCACAACTGCTTCTCTAGTTTGCAAATGTGCCCATGGAACCAAAAAGTTGGCAGCGCCTGGCACAGGAAATTGTAATTGGCCCAGGAGATTTCTGTGGTACTGATACACACAAAAATATGAGTGTGACTGACTTTTGTGATACATTATTGGGCAGCGGGGTGCGGGTGGGAACATATGGTTTACTACTAACTAAGGGCTCAGCCACACTTCTGCTCAGAGCAGCTTTCCACTTGACCCACAGCATGGGTCCGAGTGGGTTTTCCCCCGGCTCACTCCTTTCCAAAGGAAAATTCTCTCTTTAGTGATAGATCAGAACAAGCAGTAATCCGGGGAAATCCCAAATTGTGGTTTGCGATTGAGCACTAAAGAGTAGTTTTTTCCCCTGGGGGAAAACAGCAGGACAAGAGGAATTGTGGATCAGCCCTAATTCTCAGGCCTCCACGTTCTACCTGCTTGCCTTTCTAAAATGTTAATTACTGGCCCTTGACAGCTCTTCACAGGTAGGTCTGTTCACCTCAGCGAAGATGCAGTTAATCTTATGTTTAAGCTTTTAGCAGATAGCTGCAGCTTTCTGAATATAGGTCTTTGGGGTTGAGCATGATCAAATTTCTATGTAAAATTATTCTTCAGCCGCTTCCACTAGATAGGAATCAGTCACCCCACCTAGATAGTAATTGAGGTCATGCCATTCCTTTCAGCACCTCTATGGCTCTGGTGGCTGAGAATAACATTTCTGTCACTGCCGATGAAGCATTTATCACAGCTATATCTCCAGCAGAACTTAAAGCTTGCACCAGAATTCCTTTGTTATGGCTTAGAGGTAAACATGGTCATTAGCTCAACGAGTCTGGGCACATCATCTTTCTTTGTCTGACAAAGACCGGAACATTTTGCAAAATAAATATACTGTCAATGCTAATTTCCCCCCTTTTTAGCACATGGCCTTTCATCACTTGGCTTTTGGTTGTGGGGAACTTTGAAAACAGAACCTAGAAAGAAAACAGAAAACCCTCACTTACTCTACTCATGAGTAATTATCGCTCATACAACAACCGAGCTTGCAGAGGGCTTTACAAATGCATGCAGCTCTGTCATTCTCAACGCCAATCTCAGATGAGGAGCTTATAATAATTTTTCAATTAAAGACTGGGCAGTTGAGACTCAGTGTTTGTGCTTGTGTTGGCTGGCTGGATTAACAAATAAATCCACAACTGGCCATTGAAACCTGCTCAACCATTACCAAGGCCAACAATCTCCTTATCATACTCACAGCATTCAGGAGCTAGCCATATTTAAGAGACTTAATATAAGTGCATTGAGAGAGCCCTGCTAGGAAATGATGATAGAGGCACTGGAATACCCACATCCCTTCCCTTGAATCCGCACACTGTGACCCAAACAACAGTCTCTAGCTAATATATTTTAATAGCTGCTTCTGGAAGGAAGATATGGTCAGTGGTGTCATCTGCCTGACCACATTTCCTGCTTCCTCAAGAGAGGCAGAGGTTAAAAGGCATTTGCGCCTCTTCTTCTCTTTGGTATTAATGATAGCCTGAAGTACTGAGAGAAAAGAACCCATAACTAGTGAGGCACAGGAAGGAAAATGCTCTTCTGTCCTTAGCACTGCAGTGAAAACCACCCTGCACCCAAAAAGTTATTCTGTGATTTTATTTTTAACAAGTTCTTGGGGGAGTGCTGAGATCCCACCATTCCAGAAGACGCATAAAACAGATGCTTCACCACGAATTATGTGGCATATTCTGACAGGGAGGTAATCAAGCTTCGGGAAATATGCACATTTCCGCCCACCCACCCCTTCCCTACCTGTCTGCAAATGGATTTCAGCACAATGGAGGAGACAGCCAATATTTTCTTAATGGAATAACTTTGCTGCAGCTCCTGACTGTACATTCTGGCAGGAGCTGGGCAGTTCCTTTTGTTCAAAAGTTATCCCAGGCACCACTGAACTGTTTTTCTGCCTTTGGAGTTTACAGCTCCTCCGCCTGCTTTCCTCCCATTATTCTCCAGGAACTTAAAGGGCTGTCACGGCACTGCCTAAGTGTTAAAAGATAATCTGTTTACTTTAATTCTAACTCACTAAATTACCACATTTCTTAAATTTTAGAGGTGCTGAGTGAACTGTACTATGAAAGGGGTTTCAAGATTTTTGAAGAGTGGGCTGCAGAAATCCAGTTTTTTATTTATTTACAGTAAAAAAAAGTTACTAATAGGCTTGCTAACTTCTAAACCAACTCCCCATTCCATGTTCCTATAGCACCAGTCTGAAGCTATAAGCAGGTGATAATTAGGGCAGGATCTCCCCCCCAAAGTGGGTTTGTATGGGGGGCGGGTGTACAGAATCAACAATGAAGAACAGAGGACATTGCAAGCTCTGCTTGTTGTGAACCGCTCTTGTGAACAACCGGTGTTAATGATATGCAATTGCCTGTCAGCACTGTATAGATTTAATTTCCTTCGGACCTCCCTATCTACACCCCGCCCAAAACAATTATGCTCTTGTACAATTTGTTAGTCTGTAAGGTGCCACAATACATTATTGCTTGTCCAAAAAAAGAAAGACAGGGAAAGAGGAACGACATGCAAGAGTTCATAGGAACACATAACATTAACACCAACATACAATATCACCTGTTAAGACCATATTCATGAAAGACAATCTTAACTTGGCTACGCGTGATCGCCAAAGAAAGAAGACAATATCACCTGTGGCACAGGCCTACCTCTCTGACATGTTAACCCATCTGGCAGAAGTTGGGAGTCCGCACACTATCCCAAAGGGATTTAACTTCCCCAGTCTCTGATTTAAACAGAAACAAACACACACACAATTTTCCCCTCCAAGCTCTATGCTTAAGGCATGGGATGGCATGGGAGTTTTAGTCCATTAAAATTGTGAGGATCCTGTTGTCACAACAAACAAACTGCCTATAGCGTCCATTCTTTTTCTTCAAAGACAGATAATGGAAAGTAAAGTACCTCGCTTATTGGTATGGCATCTATCCCCCCACAGTCAGTACCTAGGAAGAGTGGACTGTAAATATTGTTACCAGCCAAACCCAATCTCTGACTGCTGAGAGAATTCCAAGATTCTGGGCACTTACCCAGGTTCAGTTTCCTTGGAATGAAGCTCAGCAGAGTCTGTGGCGTGTTTATGGTTTTATTTACACATATATGCAACCTGAGCATAAGATGAAGGGCGCATACCACCTTAACACCCCAACAGATGTTGCATCTCCATGAGTCATAACTTTGGATCCAGCATGGAGCAAGCATATATCTGTTTATCCACCTTCCAGCCTGCTTCTAGCTCAGCAAACCCACACTCTCTGGCTTTTGTTCTCCTACCTAGTAGTTAGGTGAGGGGTATGTGTGGAGAAAAGGCCCGCCCATTAGTCCAGAGGGCACCGTCACTTAGTTGTAGCTCTTGCACCCTTGCTCATTCTTTTGAGACGCTGATGGGGACACTTAAGTGGCCAGCTAAGGTCACAGTCTTACGAAGACACTGGTCCGACTAGTTCAGCAACCTACCCCCGCTGGGTACAAGACCCCAAGAATTAGAAGGGACTCAGGGCATAATGCAGACTGACCCCAAACTTGTAACGATATTTTTAATAATAAGTAAACAAATCACTGCGGGGCAAGTCTGGAATGAGGAAGAGAGGGTGGCTGTACTGTATTTAATGCAAGGGGCCATAGCAGAGAGGGGAGCACTTGCACTGCATCCAGAAGGTTGGAGACTGAATCCCTAGCGTCTCCAGTTAAAAGGGACAGCTGCCAGGTGATAGGAAGAGACCCTCTTGCCTGAGACCCCAGAGGGCCATTGCCATTCAGAGGAGACCTTACTGGGTGAGATGGGCAGATAGCCCCACCAGGTATAGTGCAGCTCCCGCAAAGCCAGGAAGTTGAACTGGAAAGTAATAACATGATGGCCAGTAGGTGGTGGTAATAGGGCTCCTTCTACGGCCCTGCGATAACACTAAAATCCAAGAGGAAGAAGAAAGTGTTGGTGGAAGTTCCCCTTCCTTGGAGTCTGTTCCAAGCATTTTTAGAGTGGAGCTTGGAGACCTCTTAAGGGTCTTCTGGGGGAAATGTTAGAAGAGTTCCTCCTTTGCTGCTTTTCCTGATCCCTCAGAAGCTGCTGGAAGCTGTACAGAGAGAGACCCTCTCAAGCAAAGGGCGAGTGCATAGGAGCAGAACTCCCTCCTGAATTTAGATGCCTCTGTGTACAGTGGTACCTCAGGTTAAGTACAGTGGTACCTCAGGTTACATATGCTTCAGGTTACATACGCTTCAGGTTACAGACTCTGCTAACCCAGAAATATTACCTCAGGTTAAGAACTTTGCTTCAGGATGAGAACAGAAATTGTGCTCTGGCGGTGCAGCAGCAGCAGGAGGCTTCATTAGCTAAAATGGTGCTTCAGGTTAAGAACAGTTTCAGGTTAAGAACGGACCTCCAGAACGAATTAAGTACTTAACCTGAGGTACCACTATACTAAATTCGTTCCAGAGGTCCGTATTTCGGAGCCCGATTTCTGTTCTTATCCTGAAGCAAAGTTCTTAACTTGAAGCACTATTTCTGGGTTAGCGGAGTGTGTAACCTGAAGCGTATGTAACCTGAAGCATATGTAACCCGAGGTACCACTGTATTGGAGAAAGAGGTCCGCAGGAGAATTCCCGGGAATCATCTGAGGCTCCAGCTCAGTACATAACAATCACCATTCTCCGAAGAGCCAAATACCGTTTGCTGTGCTGAGCCGCAGTGTGAGGTCAGGGCCTCCTGACACATGTCAGGATCTCTTAATGCTTCCTTCCCCCTGACTGCTCTTTAAAGAAGCACAGCGTGACATCCCACTGTCTGTCTAATGGCATATGGTAATGTACCCAAGAAGTCTCACTTCGTTGGAGTGCCCTGCGCCCCAAGTCTGTATGTTATGTCTGCCTTCCCGCTCAGCTGGATGGTTTTAACAATGCAGCCAGTCACCCTCTGCCTTCTTCTGGCTAGATAAATCAGCAAGGTCAGTATCTGCTTTGTTAAGCTATCGTTTGAGTTCCAAAGTGATCTAAATTTAAAGTGCCTTATTGCAATCAGCATCTACTACGAATCTACTTAAATATACCCTTGAATGTCTCTGTCATACTTTGAAACCACTTACTCATCAGCTGAGGAGGAGACAGGTAAGGAAAAGCAACAATGAGGAGAGATAAGTGGGAGAACAGCAGCAGAGGAACGTAAAGGAAGAGACTTTTTGGTTGCTCAAATTCGTGACAAGGCGAATGCCCACTAAGATTCAATGATTTTTCTATGCAAAGTCTGAAGGATGTATGGGTGACTCTTGACTGAGATGTCTTGGGGATCTATATATCAAGAAACAAATGGAAATTATGTGTACACTATACAGCAGGGGTTGTGAAATATACTCGGAGTCAAGAATGGATTTCATGCTCTTTATTCAGCTCATAGTGGTGAGGAGGAATGGAAGTTCCCCCAGAATGTCTGCTTTATATACATTATTTACACAATGGGCCCCATGTGATTGGCTAATTCCAGGATTCACCTGTAGGCCAATCAGGTTGCGGATTCACTTCCACCTGGAGCTGGATTGGGTGGCTCCTGTGGACCAATCAGACTGCTGCATTCTGAATCCTATTGTTCTGGCACCAATCAGTCTGCTGCATTCTCAATCCTATTGTTCTAGGACCAATCAGACTGCTGCCTTTTGGATCCTATTCAACTCAGTACATAACAGGTTGCCAACCTGGTGCTCGGTGTTATGTACTGAGTTGAATAGGATCCAAACTGCAGCAGTCTGATTGGTCCTAGAACAATAGGATCCAAAAGGCAGCAGTCTGATTGGTCCTAGAACAATAGGATTCAGAATGCAGCAGTCTGATTGATCCTAGAACAATGCAGCAGTATGATTGGTTGGCAGGAACCACCCAATCATGCTCCAGATAGAAGTGAATCCACAACCTGATTGGCTTACAGTAGAATTCCGGAATTAGCCAATCATGTGCAGCCCATTGTGTAAATAATGTATATAAAGCAGATACTTTGAGGGGACATTCATTCATTCCTCCTCACCACTATGAGCTGAATAAAGAGCATGAAATCACTTTGCGACTCTGAGTATATTTCACTCACAAAGGCTTTCCCTGGTTCCTGTGGGCATGTGCCCCAGACTCTAAACTTCCTTTTTTTCACCATGAAATAAAGTTATGGGGCAAAATGTGTGGCCTTCTAAGTGATTTCCGTGAAATGAGAGTGAGTGGTCATCTTGAATATTATTCCTGGTACTGAGGAATACTCCCGATGGCTATTAGAGAGTGACAAGATCAATGAGTGTAAAATCAGTGACAACCACCAAACTATACCAGGTATTCTGACAGACAGGAGACAAGCTACACTCTCAAATTTCTTTTGTAGACCTTTTCTTTCTGTGACTCTTGTGGGATGCTTTTGGGTGGTCTTTGGCTAAGGGGTTGGGCAATTTCTACAGCCTTTAAAAGTTCTTGCACACCTTTGTTCTGGGTCCTCACCTAGCAGCAGGGGGACGGGGGAACTCTGTTGCAACAGGAAAATAAAGATAGGCCTTGCTTTGACTGGTTATTGCCTCCATCCATTTTTCTCTGACAGATAACGGACTGAATCCCTTTATGGAGAGTTGGGCTGTAAAAGCCAAGCCCAATTTTTTTCTACAACAGAGGCAGCTTCTGAAAAACTGCTCATCTGTTTCAGATACCCCTCAAAATACTTTTGGGGGGGGGCTAGGTATAATAATTTGTTTTATTTAATGAAGAAAGCTGAGATTTGTTGGTGTCCTTTGCAAGCCACAGGCTTTCTGACCTAGGAGCCTCACATCACAATATTTATTTATTTCTAGACCCCAGCATTTAGGAAAGAGAACTCTGCTGGCAATGTAATTAAATGTGGTAAAGGTTTGCTGGAACAATTACCTGGATTATCTGATCATTGAAGGAGGCATGCATGCAGATGGGACAGCTAAGCCAATTGTCTTGCTGCTGATGTCAACAAGGTAATCCATCCTTAATTTGGGAATTGCACTGAAAAAACACGTGATCGCTGTGGCAGCAAGTGAGCAAAGGTTGATTATTTTCAGAACTAGAGACCAGAAGCATTTCTTTCCCTACAATTGTCTACTAAATCTCTCAGAATCTTAATTTACATGGTTGCACAAAAGCTAGCATCCTTTTCTTTGGTCAACCGAACTTTTCTCAGATAATGAAACATATATTTCTGAAAAGTTTTAGACGTATAAAAACAAAAGACAAAGCCCCACGATATATTTAAAGCACATGGCTGCCCCCAAATAACTCTAGGAACCGTAGTTTACTCCCCATGGAGCCACAAATCATAGCACACTTAAACTAAATTACCCACGATTTTGGGAGGAAAGCCTGCGACTTAAATGAATAATGTGGGTGGGACCTTAAAGTCCCCACTGCCATCAGCGTGGACTTGCTTCCTTAAAATTCATTGACTTACAGAACAATCCTGTGCATATTTGCTCACAGGTAAATCCCACTGAGTACAATGGGACTGCTTTCCAGGTAAGCAAGTACAGTCATACCTTGGATCTTGAACACCTTGCAAGTTGAACGTTTTGGCTTCCTAACACCGCAAACCTGGAAGTGACTGTTCTGGTTTGTGAACGTGCTTTGGAACCCGAACGTCCGAAGGGGCTTCCTCAGCTTCCAATTGGCTGCAGGACCTTCCTGCAGCCAATCAGAAGCCGTGCTTTGGTTTCTGAACGTTTTGGAAGTCGAACAGACTTCCGGAACGGATTCCATTCGACTTCCAAGGTACGACTGTACAGCTTTACAACCTTGCTCCTCTAGTGAACTTGCCTCTCTTTGGCTCTGGTTATATTTTTGCACCTGAGAAGCACTCAAAGGAGTTCTTCACAAAGTAGCTAGGATATTTGCTCACCCATATCTTTTGTTAAAAGTGATCCTTCCATTTCCTCCATGAGAACTGTAATCTCGGAGCCGACCTCATCTTCCAGATCACCTCTGCCCTGCTAATGGCTGCAGTCTAGCTTTTCCATGCTGCCTTCATCACTCCCCAGCCTACTTGAGTCAATTGCTTATTCATACATTCACCTTCTGTCCTGGTCACAGAGCAGCTCAGATGTCCATTTGATAATTTGCTCCTCCATTAAAAAAATATATTTCTATCCACTATAAAATCCTGCCCGCTTTCTCTAATGCAGAGACCTCCACCTCCTCAATCTAGACGATAACGATATAACACCTACTGCAGCCACGCCAGGCATTTTTGCTACCTGCCAGTATTTTCTTTCTTCTCCCCTTTTTGATAGCAAGTTCTTGGCTGCAGGAGGTTTCAGACAACATGCGATTATTTCAGCTGCTCCAATGTACCGCTAGCCGTCTCTCACATGGTACACACTGGCTATTGATGTAATAATGCAAGCATTTAAATGTGGCTGTGAATGAAGTGTGCATGCCAAAAGCACAAATCTCTTCACGAGAAAAAGCGTGTGCGACAGTCTCGCATTGATAACGTCACTCGCTATAATTAAGAGACGGAAGATACCTTAAGGATGTACTGCATTTCTGTAATTTACGTTTTTGAGTTTATCTAAGACTAGTCTTTTAAACTCTGATGATAATCTTCCTGCTCAATGCTGAATTCTTTCTTATTTTTATTTTTACTTACTAGCCTCTTCTTCACAGACATTTTTATAAGCACACGGCTTCCTCCAACAAATCATGGAGAGATTTGTTTACTCCTCACAGAACTAGTTTTCATCACCCTTAACAAACTACAGCCCGTATTATTTTGCTTATTGGCTTAAGGAGACTAACAGAAGAGATCGTAAAGGAAAAATAGAAATTATATGAACAAGATATGATGTGGAAACACCAAGATAAGACTGGATAGAATTATGAATTTTGTTTGGACTGATTGGGACTGATTTGGACATTAACGCAGTAATAAGAAGATGATCTGAATCCCCCTTTGGATCTTGAAGTATGGGTTCCCCCAACAAAATTTTAAAATTTGGCTTTGTAATTTGGAATTTATGTGATGTGATTTAATTTGATGTGATTGGCCAGTTAATAAAAATTATTAAAAAAAAACAACAAACTACAGCCCGCAGGATTCTTTGAGAGAAGTAATGTGCTTTTAAATGTGCTTTAAATGTTTGATGTTGATGTGACCAAGCATTGTTGCTAAGGTCAACACCCACTTTGTGACTGCCTCCTGGAAGCTATTTTAAATTGTTTCATGGGGGCAACGAGTACATGGGTCCTCTGTATCACCTTTTTATCTCATTATCACTTTTTTATTTCTATATCACCTGTATACCTTTTAATTTTAATGTAAGTGATGTGACTACACAGAGAAAATTCCCTACTCCTTGTAGTGAGCAACTAGATGCGTGGAGAGCAGAGGAAAGCAAAAGCCACATGTGATATGAAAAGCAGAGGTCATTTAAAAAAATCAACAGCTGTGCCGGACAATACTTTTATTAGGACCAATATTGAGGCAGATTTTGAGTTTACAGAACTCAGCCGGGCTATGAAGTATCTCATTGTGCAAATGTGACTACAATGCACTTTTTGAGCAATAAGCTCTTCATCGGGAGCAAAATCTATACTATCACTCCTGTTAAACGACTTGAGAAATTAATCTATAAGCAGTTCTAAGAGTAAAGGTCAGAGTTAAACAATGCAGGGCAAAGATGAAGAGCCTGCCCTTCTCCAGTTTGCATTAAAGGTGTCTCCTGACTATTTATAGGTCGATGCAAATTCTGTCATAGCACCAGCCCAGATTCTTCATAAAGAAGTTTAACATTGACAGATTATTATGCTTATGAAGTCTTGTGTAAATGATGAGCTAACAAAACCAAACTGTCTCCATGTTTTCTTTTTCATTACAGTTTTATCCTGAGAATTGTTTTGTTCAAAGTGGTAGAATGGGGGAAAGGAGTTGGTTTCACCTGGGTCCAGTCATGTGTGAACAAGAAAAGGCATATAAAAGCAAGCAGTTAAATTAATACAGTTCTTCAAACAGTTTAATTTGTGGAGATCTAAATTATATGTGAATTAAAAGTTGACAGCCAACTTATCTGATTTTAACTATGCATTATTCCAGTGTTAACGCTCATTGTTAATGTTATGAGAGTTGGTGGAAATCTGTGTTCAACTCATTTGAGAACACCTGATGATCCTAAATCACTGATCAGACTACAATGCCATACACCAGGGATAGCCAGCACTGTATCCTCCAGATGTTTTGGACTCCCAAATCCCACCAGCCAGGCCTTTGGTTAGTCATGATGGATGTTATAATCCAAGAACATGTGGAGGGGACTGTGACGTTACCATATGAGTGTGCTGGAGGTGAAATAGTTAAACAGGTTACCCAATCAGGACCCAGGGGGTGGAGTCAGAGGGACTATAAAACCAACTCTGGGAGGGGCATTGGGAGTTGGGTGGTTGGTTGGAGTGGGAGTGAATTGGGATAGAGTTTGTGGGTAGGTTGAGTTAGTGTAGCGAAATAAGCTGAGTCACGAACAGTTAGGGGCTAGGAAGACAAGGAAATATCTGAGAGGTGGTTTAGTGAGTGAGAGAAGGTAGCGGAAGTTATAGGTCTGGATAGGCACCCCATAATTGTAACTGACCAATACCATTTATGAAACCACACGCTTGTTAAACTGCAATAAATAAACAGAAGTTTATGTTCCAATCTAATCCTGACTGGACTCAATATTGTACCAGGTAGGACCTGGGTAGTGGCAGCAAGAAATAAAGTGGTGGCACAGGGATCAATAGACGGTGAAACGTCCGGGGACCCTGTGTGATCGCCACAGGGACCACGTTGGCAACTGCTGCTGTGCCCATGTATACATGAGTAGTTATGCGTAGGATTTAGCTGCTAGGCTGCAACCCTCTATATCTACTCACCATTAAACTCACTCACTCCTGAGCAGCCTTGTATAGGATTGGAGCTTCAGTCCATCTGGATGATGGAGGTAATACTGCTGACATATCCTATAGAATCACAGAATTGTGGAGTTGGAAGGAACCCTTTGAGTCATCTAGTCCAACGCCCTGCGATGCAGGAATCTCAATGAAAGCACTCATGACAGATGGCCATTCAACCTCCAAGGAAAAACTTGAATTGCTGTTTGTGCCTGGAAACCAAGGGCTAAAAAGTAAGTTCGGATAAGCCCACGGATCACTATTTTGCAGCTTTAACACCTGCTCTCACTGTACTGCTTTACAAGCCCAGACTCTTACAGACAATGGTGAACTTTGTTAGACTTTCCTTATGATTTCACTGGCTTTGAAAAGGGGTAATGCAAGTGCTTTGATAACTTGACTGAAATGTCACCTAAGTACCTTGTAACTGAAGTAATGAGTAGTTTTACAGTCTCCTCCTAAAAGCCGTCCTTGTATCTTCCCTGTGCAATTACTCCTTAGTGGATCACAACATATTGTTTTATGCCTCTTAACAAAAAGAAAAAGGAGAGAAAAGTGCTTCAGGGTATTGGTGCTGTTTCTTCCTATTTTCCTTGAAGTAAAACAGCCCCCAGCCCAGCGAAAACCCCATGCTTCTCTGTTATGCATGCGTTCTAGGCCTCTGAACGACTCGTGTTAATATCGATAAAAAACCCGCACTTAAAATGCAGACCGCAAAGCATGATAAGGAAGCCGTTCCAAGGGACAGGCTGTGTAAGTGCAAGTCCATGTCAGGATTGTGAATAATGAAAGGGACACAGTTTTACTCCGTCTTGTATAGCATTTCGCCTTTGGCAGTGTGCATTATTTAAGGGCTTTCCCCACACCAGTTCCTCAGAGCTCCCTAACCCCTGCCCCAACAGACAGGCATCAATTCCTCTCTGCACTCCCAATCCACAGTGTAAGCTAGCAGTTCAGGCATTGGTGGCTGCAGGATCGTTTGACTTCAGGGCACTTTTATGTGGAGCATCCCCTGCGCTGCTCCGGAAACGGCAGCTAGTGCAGAATCCTGCAGAAATGAGACCCTGTCAGCATATTACAACCAGGCCCAGAGAGCTGCACTGTTTGCTCATCTGTTACCAGGCCAAGTTCAGGATATTACTCTTGATACTGTGGCATGCCGCTCCAATCTCTGAGTGCTATGCGAGTCCAGGGCTTCCAGGCGCTCCTCCAGGTTCATGTTTCCTTTGGAAATGAGGCACAGCGGAGACACAGTGGTGCAATTTATGATATATGGTGAAGGAATGACTGCGGGTGTGGAGCACATTTCCACCCACAGACAAACCGCAGCTGTCTGAACATCATGCCCTCTATCTAACCTTTGCTCTCTTAGTGGTCTGCCGTGCCCTGTCTGTGACCTTTGTCTCCTTCGTCATACATTGTGCAAGGGGGAAATGACGCGGTGGAAACACGTGCCAAAATAACTTTGTACCATCCCACGATCTCGGGATTGGAAGATATGTAAAGGTCACAGTCCAAAATGTATCTGACTGCTTTTGCATATTGTGCTAATAAAAAGAGCCTCCACAGTGCTAGCTGGCAGCTTGCCTGTGCGCAGCTCACCTGCATTACCAACTTCTGCCTCATGTCCTTCACTTCAATATGGGTATATATATACATACGTGTATATATAATAACTGAGCCAACGATGGAGGGGTTTGCAGCAGCATCACCCCAAAAGGGTCTTGTTTCTCCCGTAGCAGCAGCCTTGGGTTCAAAGAGACATCAAACATCGCTCTCTAATGCGGATCTCCCCACCCTCCATCTAGGTCACATCTCTCTTCAGCTCTCTAAACTCTGGCTTTATTTGTTGAGGAAGGGCCCCCCACTCATTTGGCATCCAGCACAATCCCTTTGATGCTCTGCTTTCTTAGTGGCACATCACCCTGGAGGCTAGCCTGTCTTCATTAGCTTTTAAAACCTGCTGGATCCAGCAATTAGAAGAGTAAGCATCCAGTTTAACACCCCAAGTCTTGATTAAATTCTAACACTTACTTGACCCAGGAATTTAGGGGTCTGGCACCCACAAACTCACAACAATATATACAGTCCTTAATGGCTTGGGACCAGTTTACTTGCAGGATCACCTATGTGCCCACTCGGCTGCTATTTTATGCTTCCCTGGGATATTATTGCTGTATTTGTTGCATGTTTTATATTGTGATTTTAGTATCTTTGTTGTTAACGATTTTAAAAATGCTATAAAGAAGTGTTAATCTAAATAAGATACATTACTATGGGTGTGCTTGTAACCTATAAGTGATTAACATAAAAAACAACAACACTGAGTAACATTTTCTAAAAATTGGATAAAAACAAAATGCAACTGTATTATCACAAATAAAACAGAGCAGCATATAACAAAATATTAAAAATGTAAGAGTCAGAAGGTAAACCTATAAGCTTATAAGATGCAGTTAGAGGTCATTATTGTATTTGCCTACCCAAGGAGTGGAATGCAAGAAGATGGATGTTATAATCCAAGGCAGACTTCTGTGTCACCAAGTGATAATCAGCTGGTCATGGAACACAGATATTAAGTCAGAATCTCCTTTCTTATAACCTGAAGCCATTGTTTCGGGTCCTGCCCTCCAGTGCAGGAGGAAACAAGCTTGCTCCAGCCTCCTTGTTACAGCCCTTTAGATATTGAAGATGGCCATCATATCTCCTCTCAGTCTCCTCTTTTCCAGGCTAAACATATCTAATTCCCTCAATCGTTCCTAGTAAGGCTTGGTTTCCAGACCTTTGATCATCTTGGTTGACCTCCTCTGCACACACACCAACTTGTCAATATCTTTCTTAAATTATTGTGCCCAGAATTGGACACAGTAATGCCTATTAGGTAGTATTTGCCATTCTGTATTAATAGCTCAAGTTCTTCTTGCTTGTTTCCCTTACTCTGTACATTTGTGTAGAGACAACTGAAACCTTGAGTCATTCCTCCACACACTTCTGCTTCTGTCCCCTTCCATAGGGAGTGACCTGCCACCACCACACATCTCTTCCTTTATATACACATACATCACTAATCTTCAAGCATGACAAGCTACACTTGCTGAAATTCCTTCCTTTTTTAAATATGCACAAGCCCTATCTTTTTTGTATTTGGCCACCCTAATTGGGATTCACAAACTGCATCTCATCAGTGATGAGGCGATTAAAAAAATAGATAGAAAGTGAGAGAAATGAGAAAATCAGAGAGAGTCAAATTTTTAAAGTGGTCCTCATGTTGCAAATTCCCGTGAGGAACAGATTGCTGATGTACTTCACTTTCATCATTTGAAAACTCACAGTGAAGGGTGTGAGTCAACCCTACTGAAAAACATGCTTCTGGGAGATTGCAAAAATGACACAGAAATTCCATGTGTGGTATCTGATCAGTGAATAGCTCGTTCACACATACAAGTCATCTTTCGATGCCACAGTCTTCCAGCTATGACATGCATCATCTGAAGAGTCGGCCTGATGTATATGCAGATGTGAACCCAAAGTGAGAAGGAGCATAAACTAGACTGCATCCTGCAAAGTCAGGACAACCCAGTATTCTGTGTGTCCATTGCTACTGGGACATCAACTGAAGCAAATTCATGATCCGAGTATTGCTGTTAATCAATAATATTTTAGACTGGATGTTAAATGGAGCAGGATATCACACTAGGAAAGTTTTTTGCAGTGGGGAGGTGGGGGAACCTGAGCATGATATACAGAGAGGCAGAACCAGGATATTTCCCAGATTATTCTAAGAACTGTTCAAAGTTATTCATTCCTGTGTATAAACTGCTTCTGTTACCTGAGCTCTCCTAGTCTTCAAAGATAAGCAAGTTGCAAATTGTGAATGTGAGAATGAGGACATCATCTTCAAAATGCTGCCCACCAAATTTGGCAGACTTAGCAGGAAGTGGCTAATACCAGATTTCCCAGACTTGGGTCTCCAGCTGTTTTTGGACTACAGCTCCCATCATCCCTAGCTAGCAGAACCAGTAGTCAGGAATGGTGGGAACTGTAGTTCAAAAACAGCTGGAGACCCAAGTTTGGGAAACTCTGGGCTAACCCCAGGCTCTTCAGATGTTGTTGAACTCTAACACCCATCATCCCTGACCATAGGCCATGCTGACTGTGATTGAAGCTGATAGGAGCTGATGTATGTCTCTCCTCAACAAAGAATGTTTCTGTCAAATAGCTCCATTCTCGTTCAAAGAACTGGTTCCCCCGCCCCCCCAATAGTGATATTAAGATTCTAATAGGCAATTAGAAGTAATTAATGCTGACTTGATGAAATTAAGCAATAATGATTATACATACAGACTTTATTGCTTTTAGTCATAAAAAGATTATATTACACAATGAGATTGAAAATTTTGTGGGTGGTGAGACTGGCAAATAGAAAAGATTGACAATAGTCTAGGATGAAGGATTAACCTAATGTTTTCTGGGATGCCTAAGGTCTTAAGGATGAAAAGGGGGAAATTCTTTATGGCCGAGAAATATTGATATCTAAAAACCAGGTGTGATAGCAAATTCAGGGCTTATCCACCCTTCCTCTAGCTCTGCTGCTTTCCCCAGGTGTTATGTACTGAGTTGAATAGGATCCAAACTGCAGCAGTCTGATTGGTCCTAGAACAATAGGATCCAAAATGCAGCAGTCTGATTGGTGCTAGAACAATAGGATTCAGAATGCAGCAGTCTGATTGGTCCTAGAACAATGCAGCAGTATGATTGGTTGGCAGGAACCACCCAATCATGCTCCAGATAGAAGTGAATCCACAACCTGATTGGCTTACAGTAGAATTCCGGAATTCCCTGACAGGTCGTACTGCGGGGTCCAGCTGTAGAGCAATGGGGGGGCCCATATACTGTCCCAATTTCCCATCGAAAACCCCCGCCATATTCCTTGCATATGGCGTCCACCGCTCTTTAGTGCTCAATCAGAACAAACAGTAATTCAGGTTTTCTCTGGCCATTGCAATGTTAAAGCTAGGAGGTGCCCGGATGCAAAAATGGCAAGGCACCTTCACTTGCCACTTCAAGTGAAACTTGTCACGATGAGCTATAACTGTGGGATTCTTTCCTTACAATTACTAGAGGTACAGGAGCACCATAATTCATCATATGGTGGCCCCAATCCACCCAGTGAGTTCTCCAGTACATTATGGCTGGGAGTAAGATGATCCAGGATGGAGAAGCCCCTTCTCACAGCATCCCTCTGGAATCCTATAACGTGTTCTCCAACTCTCGTCTGACTCTTCAAGATTCTTGGGCAGAAAAATGAGACTGAAGCTATCATCTCAGAAAACAGATGAGGACCTACATATATATATATTGTAGAAATGTGCTGCCAGAGGAAAAGCGACAACGTTTGATGAGAGCCATCTATTTTGATTATCTCAAAAATGGTGACTGGGAACAGGGGCGCTGGCCATGCTGATTACCTATTTGAAAGAAATTTCTGTAAGCGTGGCCATGTAATTAATACGAATTGGATCTGGTGGTACAGCAATTCCTGTGTGATAAATGAATCATCTAGTCACACTATTTGCGCTGACCCTCTTGAAAAGGGCATTATGTATGCCGGTAAGGAAATAAACGCAGCTGGCAGGTGTATTGCTTTTTGATTAGCTGATTGGTGGATGCAAGGACCATGCCAAGGTAAACGTGACTGTATATCTCAAAACAGAATTATGAGGCCAGGAGTTTCATTTATTTCTATTTGCAAACAAGTGCATGGAATTTGAAAGAGAGCCTCCCCTTTAAAAATGTATCTTAATTCTGCCATAAGGAATCTGTAAATAAAAATGGCTTCACTTTCTGTGGTCAGATTAGTTTCACTCTTTTTCTATTTGGGCATTAATTGCTCTCTTTGGAAACGGTATGTTTTAGAATTCAGAAATGTTGGACAGGAGATATTAGTGAAGAAGAAAAATAAGACTGAAAACCTGTGCACCTTCAGTTGGGATGAGTAAGGCCACATTCATATCATAAATTTAAAGTGCTATGCTACCACATTAAACAGCCATGGCTTCACTCAAAGAATTATGGAAGCTTAGTCCCCTATTCCCCTGGTAGAGCTACAATTGCAGAGTGGTTTATCAATCAATCCCTCTTCACAGGGAACTCTGGGAAACCATGATATTGTTGCAAATTTCCATACCTGGTGAATACAAGTAATCCTGTATTATATTTAAGGTTGTCATAGGCTCAGTTCCATTTCCAAAACAATCTGAGGAGCCTTTTAATCCCTTCATTTATTTATTCATTTTTCCTTCATTTATGCCTTCAAACACTCAATGACATGTTTGGGTTTCTGGGTGACCTGATTGCCATCTAGGGTCCATCTGTGGGCAGAAGGCAGATGTACTGCCCAGTCTCTGGGTGATTTGCAGCAAAGTGGCTGTATTTTGGTGCCATAAAGCCAAATTCAAATATCTCAAGAGATTCAGATATCTCAAGGGCTGTCACATGGAAGAGGGAGCAAGCTTGCTTTCTCCTGCTCTGGAGGGGAGGACTCAAACCAATGGCTTCAAGATACAAGAAAGGAGATTCCGACTAAATATTCGGAAAAAACTTTCTCAAAGTAAGAGCTGTTCAACAGTGGAATGGTCTCCTTCTAGAGGTTGTGGATTCTCCCTCCTTGCCAAAAAGCATGCAACTGCTTAGCACAAAACAAGCAGCTCTATTGTGAAATAATGACTATGGCCAGAACTGAAAGCCCGGAAAACTCAGGTGCATCGTGCCTTGTAGGATAAGACCTTAAACTGTAGTCCTGTCCTCACTCTTCTCCCCATCTCTGCACTGATCTCTGAAGCATATGGCTCTTGGACTCATTTGTGAATACAAATGGGATACTTCACAAAAGTCTGCAAATAACAAAAATCCCCACTTACTTCAGTGGAAAAAGAATTTTGTCCTATATACCTGGTCTCTTCCCATGTGAAATACCCCATAAATTCCCAGTGATGACAATGAATTCTGTGTCCGGGTCTTTGAGGGTCACTTAAAAAAAAAAAAAGCATTCTACTAACCCCTATAAAATCTTGTTGATAATAAACACGTCCTTTATTATCAATTATTCAGCTGCTTCATAGGGGAAAATATTTTTTCTTCTAAGATTTGGCATCATATTTCTTGTCCTAAACAGTATCCTTCTTAAGGTAATGGTGCCTTTTCTCTGCTACAGTTATCAGTACTGACAGCGGTATTTCAAATGGTTGTGTACTAGGCTCAGCTCTTGTCAAATACAGCCTCTCTCTTTCTCCCTTCACCTTGTTTCTTGTTTACTTCTTTGCTTTGGGCTTAGACTGCACCGACAGTTTTCGATTATTTGCTACGCAACAGCTTGCAAATCCCTTACCTGATTACATAAGTGTTCCTTTTAACAGTAAGCATGCATTTCTCAGGATGCTTCCTTGATCCTAGACTAATTATTCTATATAATTTTGCATTGAATTACACTTACCATCTGCTCAGCCAATCAGCATAATGAATCCCAGCCCTTTAGAACTAGATTGCCTTATTACTGCATCCTCTCTGCTTGGCAAATACAGGTCCCAGCCTGACCTTGCTTTTCACTCTTATTATAGCAAGCAATTTGCAGTTCAGAAAGGAAAACGGTCGTATTGATCTTGTTTCACCATAACTTAGTTATTTTCCAAATATGATAATTATGAACATAGTATCTCACTCATTTCTTGACTTTAACATCAGTGACCCTCAACTTAATGCATGAGTTTCATCCACAGAGGAGATGCGGGTGGCGCTGTGGGTTAAACCACAGAGCCTAGGGCTTGCTGATCAGAAGGTCGGCGGTTCAAATCCCTGCGATGGGGTGAGCTCCTATTGCTCAGTCCCTGCTCCTGCCAACCTAGCAGTTCGAAAGCACGTCAAAGTGCAAGTAGATAAATAGGTACCACTCTGGCAGGAAGGTAAACGGCATTTCCGTGCACTGCTCTGGTTTGCCAGAAGCGGCTTAGTCATGCTGGCCACATGACCCGGAAGCTGTACGCCGGCTCCCTCGGCCAATAAAGCGAGATGAGCGCCACAATCCCAGAGTCGGTCACAACTGGACCTAATGGTCAGGGGTCCCTTTACCTTCATCCACAAAAACATACCAGATTGGATCTAAGCTTTGTGAGTTGCACTTAGTCCCAATGAAATTGATTAAGACCTTGGACATCTTTCGTCTGAAAGTGTAGGATGACCTGTGGTTGGGGCCCAGGAATAAGCGTTTACAGTCATTTTTTTAAAAAAGATATTTATTGAAGTTTTACAAAAACATAAATTTAAAGAGGTCATATAAAAAGAAAGAAATACAAAAAAACCATAGAAAAATACATAAAAAAGAAAAAAGAAGAATAAAAACAAATCCATTTTTTGTAACCCTAACTCATTATCTTATTTCCTTGGCCTCCTCACACCTCCCCTTTTTGTATTCCCATTTAAGTAATCAAATCAGCAAATCCTTACCCTCTTTCGTTTATCGTAACTCTGTATCTTAACATATTATAACTCTATATTTTCATCCATTATCGGTTCAATTTTGCATACTCTTGTTAACTTTGTTACTAATGCCACTTATTTTCAATCCAACATCATTTTAACATTCATTAATTTTACAGTATTTCTGAAGATAGTCTTTAAATTTCTTCCAGTCTTCTTCCACCAACTCTTCTCCCAGGTCTCGGATTCTGCCAGTCATTTCCGCCATGAATAAGCGTTTACAGTCATGGCATTCACTGAAGTTTGCCCATGCCTGGCAAGAAATTTTTATTTGCTTTGGCTTTTTAAATGATAAATTTAACCACCGGCTCTAACTTGGCTCGTACTGTTGCTCTGCTGCTCTGTTTCTTACGTATTCTTCTGGTGTTTTAACATAGGTTTAGCCATTCTAAGAGGCTCCAGCTTGATATATAGATTTTTTAAAAACCACAAATGCATACATTGTACAAGCAGATGGAAATGTAGGTCTCTATGCACTGCCTCAGGCCACTTGTTGCACACATCTTTTTGTGCATAATTAAAACTGGAGCAGGATATCTGCAGACACCTCTTTCTGTCTCTTGTATAAATACACCTCATCCTCAAAGCTTAGACAAAGGAACTAAAGGGATAGTGATTGGACTTATTTGGACAGCCCAAAGAGATCGTGTTTTCCCAAACATCCAGACATCTACATAGCTGTAAGGATGATGTAATATGCATTGGTGGATAATCTAATTTCCTGCTTTCTAAGCTCTTGATAGAAAAGGGAGCATATTCGCAACTAAATATTTAATCTGTTTGCACAAATAGCAAATAACCTCTTACAAAAAGCTAGCATTTCTACATCTGTGGATTTCATTCAGTTCATTGAGTATTCAGCAGCAGAAGACGCTGCTTTCAGGGTTGGCATGGCTTCACTAAGAGAGCAAGAAGAGGAAAAGTGATCAGTGTGGACACGACAGGTTGCAATACCTTCTTCCCCAAGACCCAGCTCTTGAGAGTGGTAGCTGTAAGGTAAAGGACCCCTGGACAGTTAAGTCTAGTCAACTGTGGGGTTGCGACGCTCATCTCGCTTTCTGGCCAAGGGAGCCAGCGTTTGTCCACAGACAGCTTTCCGGGTCCTGTGACTAGCATGACTAAACCGCTTCTGGCGCAACAGGACACCGTGACGGAAACCAGAGCGCACGGAAACACTGCTTATCTTCCCACCACAGCAGTACCTGTTTATCTACTTGCACTGGCGTGCTTTCAAACTGCTAGGTTGGCAGGAGCTGGGACAGAGCAATGGGAGTTCACTCCGTGACGAGGATTTGAACCGCCAAACCTTCTGATTGGCAAGCCCATGAGGCTCAGTGGTTTAGACCACAGCACAACCCGTGTAGCTGTACATCTAACAGGAACACGCAGGCTGAGTGGCAAAGCAGAAGAGGTTCTCTACTCCTCTCACATATCCCTGTAAGCGGCAGCGGAGGCACTGCCTCTGCACGTGCCTCAGTGTCATCAATATGATGATGACGCTCTGTTTCTGTGTTACATTGGAATCAGCTATGGCTGTGCAAGCCTTGGAGTGGTTTCTGGATGCAATGAGGGGCTTAATGAGGCCCAATAAGCTGAAACTGAATCCTGACAACATGGAGTCATTCACACATCTGGGAGCTGGGAAGTGGATCTGCTGTGGATGGGGTTGCACTCCCACTGAAGGAATGGGTACATAGTCTGGGGGTGCTCCCTGGTCCATCTTTGTCGTTGGCACCCCAAATGACCATAGTGGCTTGGAGCAGCCTCTGCCAACTTTGGTTGCTTGGCCAGCTACAATTGTTCCTGGGTCAGATAACCTAGCTAACCATGCATCGGTCACCTTAAGACTGGACTATTGCAATGCAATCTAGCGTTTCCCTTAAGGTTGTTTTGGAAGCTGCAGTTGGTGTAAAATGCAGCAGCTAGGTTGCTAAGGGGAGCAGCCTACTGTGCACATATAACTCAAGTTTTGTTATTGGCTTTTAAAATCCTAAAGAACTTAGAAACCGCCTTCTCCCATATAGACTTTCCATTCACTAAGAACTTGGGAGGAGGCTGTGTTAATCATGACATGTCCTGCAGAAGTTCATCAAGCAGCAAGCTGGAGGAGGGCCTTTTATATTGTGGCCCCTGCCTATGGGATGAACTCTTTTAAATAAATAAATAAATAAATAAATAAATAAGCAGTCTTTTTTTCTAGGAATAGGTCAGTATTAGTTGCAATAGTTTAAGTGTGTGTGTGTGTGTAACTGACCTTCACCTATTTATATTCTTGTAGACCATCTTATGTCTGTGGATTAATGACATTTTACTGCATTGCCAGGTTGACTGAACTGTTGATTTGCTTTGGTTGCAGAGCCTACAGTCCAGAGGTAGAAAGTGCATAATTGTGTATGGCAAATTAGAATCAGATTCTATGTTGCTTTAATATATTAAAACTATCTGCTCTTTCATTTGAGTAGGCAATATATCCAATTTGGAATTGGATTTGACTTTCTCATACTCTACCTATGTAGATACTTATATATCTTTAAGTGTATATATATATATATAGAGAGAGAGAGTGTAGCCCTTATGGCTGCAAAGATATGTCTGGAGACCTGCTGGCAATGCTTCCTAAAATCTCAGAAGACAGAGGGGATGAGTAAATAAGATTCTGAATAGTTCAGGATGAGGCCTTGGTGCCTTGCATAGATACTTGCTCATGACCAGCAAAACCCAAGCTAAATTATAATAAAAGTAGATACTAAATTATGCAAAACATGAGAAATTTATCACTTGGTATAATTGATGCAGGCTGCAGGATTCAACTTTTCTTAACACAAAATTAGAGTTGGGGGCAGAGGTTTAACCTTTTTTTTTTAGTGCAGAGTCCACACAGTCCTAGTGATAGCTATAGGAGAACCCATAGGATTCCATGAGGGAAGGCAAGCAAGTTGAGGGTACATTTCTCCTCAATCTCCTGTATTGTCTCCGTAACATTATCTTTGACTTGTAAATCTTTATTAGTTCCTCTGTGTCCCTGGATTATAGATTTTAGATTTGAGGGGAAATTTAAAAACAAATTACAGAAAAAATGCCAGCAATCGATGGAAAAGTATGGCAAACCCTTCAGTTCCACAGCTTCTGAGCCAAGGTTGCCTGCAAGCGACGATGTCTTCTGAAATCAGCCAAAAGCCCCCAAGCTGACACTGTACTAATAAAAATTGAATCTCAGCAGGAGCTCGGTCTCAGCCAACACCCCCTGCTGCGTTCAAATGTTGCTGGTCTTATCAGCTCTCTTCTCACACCTACCCCGCTTGAGATGCCTCAGATGTGTTGCCTGAGGAGAAAACTCGAAATTCACCTTGACATATTGTTGGGGGGTGGGGAATTCAGTGGCAAATCCACCCTAAAGACTTGGTTCTTTGCATTCTTACCGCTGAAACCAAACTGCGCATTAAGCAGCCAATCTGTGTCTTCAGATATGGGCCATTACACAACAGCAGAGGGCAGGGTGTGTGTGGCCAAGTCTGGCTGTGGGCAGGGGAATAGACTGGGGAGAGGGTTGCAGGGGAAAGGGAGAGGAAGGGATGTGCAGAGGAAGGAAGTCTCCAGCTGCAGCTCTCACCCTCCTGCCGATTCTCCATTTGAAACCAACTGCCACTTACAGTTGTATTGGGATACTTCTCTTCCAAGATACAAGGCTGCTGCCATAATATACAGCCTAAGGCAAATATGGAACCTTGAAGGCAGATTGTAAAAATGCTGTCAGCGCCATCAGACAGCTATGTTTGCACTGAATGCAATGGGGTGAATAAGCATTTGCACTAAATATCAGCAGATTGATAGAGTTTTCCAGGTTTGTTCTTTTTAGGAGTGTACACTGGCCACAATATTGAGATTTGACCCTGATTCAGTGTTTCGGAGGCTGTCTGATTTGACTCAGGGTTCAAATCTGAATACTGATTTTTTTTGGGGGGGGGGAGAAGGAATGAAGCTTAATGTCTTCCTCCTTCACTATTATGGGGGGAAACAAAATGGCTATGCTTTCTTTTTTTTACAGAATTGGGTGAAATTTGCTGACATTGTTGTCCCACTTGACTATGTGTCACCTGCAGACAAGCTGGTTTGTGGAGAGGGTGCTGGGCACTTTTAAAATGTGCGTGAGGGTGTCCAGAAATGAACCATCTATAAATGTTTTCTTTTTTTGCAAAAGTGGATGAAATTTGCAGGAATGGTCATCCCTTCTGAGGGGATAGAGCTTGCCAAATTTCTGAAGAACAGCCTTTAGAGTTTGGAGATTAAAAAGGGGTTCGCTTATCTTCCCAATTGTTTTATGGGCAATCCCATTTTCTTTGGATTGTTTTTATGTACACAGCCTAAAAAATCTGAATCAGCAGCTTATAACTGTACTCCTAGCTAAGAAATCTGCCAAATTATAAATAGGTTGAGGAATTGTGTGCGTGTGTGTGTGTGTGTGTGTGTGTGCATGCGTGCATGCATGCTAGGCACATTTAGTTCTCCCCCTCACCCCCCCAAAAAAATCAGTGTTAAAAGAGATAAGTTTTTCTCCATGTGGTTTGAATCTAGACCTGTCAGTTGCAAAGCAGCTCTACACCCCTGCCCCCAATGCTAATGTTTTCTGTATATGTTCCATACATTTAGGGAAAATATTTTGATTTTTGCAGACAGACGTTCTGCAGCATTTTTTAAAGATCCAAATATCCAAAGCACTCCACAACACTCCTTTGATTTGGAGCACTTCCAAGAGCTTCTACTTGTGCACAAGCAGACTTTGAATCGGTCCAAAGCAGCCTGTGTCAGTTCAGGATTTGTCCAAATCCAATGTACCCCCCTATTGTCTATGGCAATAAACCTTTTGGCTTTGTATTGGTCTTTTTTTAATGAAACCTATCATTTATCACGTTTGCTGTTTTTCAAACTTCTTCTGTCCCTCACAGATCTAGTTCCCCCCTTCAAACTGTCATTAAAAGACAGATTCCTTTAACAAGTAGTTCTTTAGACCTAGTGAACTATCTCTTGGGTGCACCTAATCTTTCGCCAACCATGCCTCTTGCTAAACCTATGGTGGTTCCTAGAAACATTGTGCCTTGTTGATATTGATAGATTGATCCCTGGAAATGATTTGAGCTTACAAAGGCTCATTATTTCTCTAGTTGCAGTTAATGGGGTGGGTGTTATTAGTCCTATAAATCAGAACGTGCCAGTATAGTTAGAATCCTTTAATGTAAATGCAACCTTACATTGCATTTGCATAGCTGATTTGGGTGGCTTTGATGTGATTTTATCCTACTAAAAAAGAATGTATTTGGACGAAAATTTGCCTGGAACATATCTTCTGGCTTCGCAGACACTTTTTCACATTTTCACAAGCCTTATTCAGAAGTTCTACTTGCATGTAAGGTCAATGCATTAAAAGTGTTGTGTCAATGTATAGTGCTCCAATGACTAGCCCCATTGCCTGGCATCCAACCATGGATGAAGAAGGGAAGAAGAAGAGTTTGGATTTGATATCCCACTTTATCACTACCCGAAGGAGTCTCAAAGCGGCTCACAATCTCCTTTCCCTTCCTCCCCCACAACAAACACTCTGTGAGGTGAGTGAGGCTGAGAGACTTCAGAGAAGTGTGACTGGCCCAAGGTCACTCAGCAGCTGCATGTGGAGGAGCGGGGAAGCGAACTCAGTTCACCAGATTACGAGTCTACCACTCTTAACCACTACACCATAATGGTGCACATCTGCAGAGAGGGTATCTTTGTTCATACAAGTGTATGTGCCAAGGCTCCCTCCTTGTAGATATTTGAAGGGTTAGTGAGTGTGAGAGATGTTGAGAGCATGGTTACTTAGCATGGCCCCACTCCCCACTCATGTGCAGAACTTATGTGCAAGTATAACTTCTGGATAGGACTTTTATACGGTACTTAGAAACTCTTTGCAAGTCTGCCATAGAAAAATTTTGTGCTGCAGAGGGAAATACGCAGAGGATTCTGGAGAATATACTACAACCCACTCCAGTTCCAGTGGAGCTAACGGTTTTCTAGACCACAGTCTGAAAACAACTGGTCTAGAAAATACAGGCACAAAATGTGAAATTGGGGCTCTTTTCTAAATGGATTGTTCTTTGCCAGCTTGCACTCATTATTGCTTTCTTAGCATAACTTTCTTTATACTGTTCTTAGATACCAATTCTGTGTGCAAGTTTGTTAAGGTGCCATTGTTCTCTCACATGAACATCTTCGATTTGCTTACATGGGCAGAAAACTCCAGGAGAAACTGGTCAGGTCTAATTGGTCCTGTTTACTAACTTTGATTACTCTTGAATCACTGTGCTTGTTATGAATTGTGACCTTAAGCCAATGTTGGTTCTGTGAAGTATTTTTCACTGGGCCAAAAATGTATAATAACTAAAAACAGCCTGCGGTTATCCCAAAGCTTGTTGCCTTCTTCAATACTTGATTTACTCTTCTTAACTGAATCAACAAATCCAAGGCTGAAGTTAGTTAAGGGGATTGTTATCTTGGGATAAATGGGTATATAAACAAGTCTGTAAAAAACAGGCTGGCCCAGTTTTTAAGGGTCTATGGGAACTAATAACTGAACTTAGATAAACAGTATTAACTTCACATTTCAAAGCAGATTCATAGAATCACAGATTGTTCACAGATTGTTTATTTGTATGTATTTTTAATTGCGTTGAGTTTATTGAAGTTTCCCCAAGATACTTCAGCCATTAAATATATTCGGAGTGTAACTCTTTCCCTTTCATGCTTTGCTTTTATCCTATGCACTATCCCAAAGAGTTCAGGGTGGCACACACAGTTCTCCCTTCTGCTCATTATGTATCCACAACAACCCTGTGAGGTAGGTTCTAGTCTAGCTTTGGCTTTTGTCTGACATGATAGACATGGAGTTGATGGTGAAGCCTTCAGCCAAGTAAGCTCCTACTTGCATTCTGAACTGGCACAGTCCAGACTCAGTATACTACAATATTCAGGCTACCCCTTAAAAGGGAAGTGTGGTAATCCAGAACGCATGACATACTAGGAGAATAAAATGAGGGTCTTCCTGCAGGTTATGCCACTGGTAGCAAAAGTGGGTGAGTGTTTAGTGTGCCAAAACCTTAAGAAACACTTTGTACAAGGTTCCATGCCAGAAGGCACAGACATTTGACAGTTTGTCTAAGGCAGTTGCCATCTCTGACTGTCAGCTCTGGAAGGAAATCCATAATTTCCAGGAGAAAATAATCAATCCAATATGTAAGGGAAGGGCCGAGGAAAGCTTAGGCTGAGCACCGCAGAGGCTTTGTCGGAGGATCAGCATTTTCAGTATTTGAGGCAATTCTGAGATGCCAAGCTGTGTTAAAGAAATATCCAATTCACTGCATTCAAGCAAAACAATCCCTGCATAAGAAAAAGAGACATACAGCCAGCTGTGTGAATTGGATTTATATCAATTTCCAGCAAACCTCCATTGAGGAGTACACATTTATTGTCCGGAGACGTACAACACTATGCTAAAAACAATTTAATACCTAAACAATATGGGTCAATACCATGTTTGCAGAATGTTGATGGTGATATATCTTCGTATTTTTGAGTGACAAGTCAGCTGCAAGGTTCTCTGTCTAATGCCCATCAAATCATTAAAAAGGGGGGAAATAGGAAAAAGGAGCCTGCCACCGCTGAAAAAATATAGATTCACATATCAGTGTGGGAAAAATGGTTACCCCACAAAATTATATTGTAAATATAGCTAGCAAAGTGTTCATCATTTGAAGTCCACCTGAGTTTATGTTCTTCTGATGCAGCAACTTCAAAAACTGTTCTTCATGAAAGTGTTCCTGTAAATAATGCCCATTACTTGATATGCAAGGAATTTATACCAAAGGGTAAAAACAGATGACTTTGTCATTGCTTTAAAAAAGGCACCTTTTACCACCTTTGGTGGACGTGCCCAAGGATTAAGGTCTTCTGGGAAATGATTTATAATGAAATGAAGAAGGTGCTTAAATGCACATTTGTGAAGAAACCAGAAGCCTTTCTCCTGGGCATGGTGGGTCAATTGGTATCAAGGAAAGATAGGATGTTTTTTATGTATGCTACAACAGCAGCAAGAGTACTTCTAGCAAAGTACTGGAAGACACAAGAACTACCCACACTGGAAGAATGGCAGACCAAGGTGATTGACTACATGGGATTGGCGGAGATGACTGGCAGAATCCGTGACCAAGGGAGAGAGACAGTGGAAGAAGATTGGAAGAAATTTAAAGTTTATCTCAAGAACTGTTGCAAAATTAATGAGTGCTAAAATGTTTTGGGTCAGGTAAAACAGAATTGCGGGGAAAAATAAATGGATATGAGAAAAAGGATTAAAAGGGAAAAAAAGTGTTATAAATTGACATTGGGGCTTGCTGGAAAACTTCAAAACAGGGATGCAGAAAGGGGAGGTATGAGGAAGTCGATGAAAGAAGGTTTAGGAAAAAAATGTGAAGAAATTATACGTGTTTATATGTTTGTTTGTTTTTGTATTGTTTTGTATTGTCTATTATTAAGTTTTAAAAAACCAATAAAAATTTTATAAAAAAAAAAATCTGTTCTTAGACACTCTCTAGCAACTCAGCACATAATGAAACTATTGCTGGACTGTATCGTCTCAGACTGTAGGTGGATGATAGCATACTGGAATGTTCTCCAATGTAAAAGAAAAAAACAACTACTGAATATTGAAAGTGGTAATTTGCAGATGGGAGTTCTAAGCTGGCCTCCTTCCCAACTTTTTAGCTTTTCACCCATGAGGATTTTTGACCTGGACTTAGAAAGCAATGCCTTTTGATATAAATATAGGTGTTGTGGACTTTGAAGAAGCATAAATTCAGAGCAAAAAAGAAAAATGAGCTAAGAGGAAAGGCACATTTGTGTTCACCATGATCAACTCCCACCCAGAATTCTATGTCCCCACTGTGGAAGGATGTGTGGATCCAGAATTGGCCTCAACAGTCACTTAACGGACTCACTGTTAAAACCGGTTTCATGGAAGACAATCTTACTGGGCGTTCACTCGTAGCCGAGATACTGCCGATGGAATCTTTCGAGGAGTTGAAGATGGCGTTTATAAGTGGTCCATGTTTCACAAGCGTACAGTGAAGTTGGCAGTACAATGGCTTTGTAAATGAGCATTTTGGTTTCCCTGTGAATGTCCGGGTCCTTAAACGCTCGGCGCTTCAATTGGGAGAAAACTACTCTAGGAAGTATACATTCTGAAATGGAATACTGCTTGGAGGGGCTGTACCATGTGTTTTTATTTTTGAAATTTTAAAGTTCATCTTACAGTGATTGTATGCTTTGATAGAGTGACCATCACAGGGGGTGTGAGGGAGCCACTTTCAAAGAATGATGCAACATGATCCTGTTTTTCTAGTTACTTCTAAATGGACTTCTCCAAAGAAATCCTGGCATATCAGTGTCACAGTGGATAACTGGAGCCAGCACATCTGATCCCCAATTGGAGTGTGTAGCTACTGTCTTTACTGGTCGTATTGCATTCTTGTGCCATACTACCCTTTCTTCTGCTTCCAGTTATGATAAAGCAGCAATATGGCAAGATGAATTCACTCTTGGGCATACAAGGCCCTGGCCATTTAGGCCATCTGTGGGCAATAGTGAATGCCTGTTGAAACTTGATAACTGGGGTAACGTTCAACTCAAAGCTATTCTACAAAACAGCTTGAGTTTTCTTCTCATTCCTTGATTGGACATTGGGAAAGGCTCTGCGACTCACCCTCTTAAGGATGAAGGAAGAAATACTCTGTGTCAATCAAACAGTACTCTCAGGGCATTAATCAGGAAAGGGTGAGCTGAGGATGCTCTGTCTAATGTGCCCTTCACTTTCCTCCCACCATCTGGCACACAGTCAAGACATCGATTTACACTTTATCCAAAATCACAGCACCATCCGCAGCAGCCTAATGATATCACTAAAGGCATGCCAGAGCACTGATTCGCTCTGCATCATCAAAACCTGCTTGTTGTCAGCCCTAGGTTTCCTTATGGACCTTATGCCTCTCATTCCTCACCAAAGTGCTATAGCACAGTTATTCCCAAGTCTAATGTTAGCATAACAAAATACAGCCATTTCTGAGCTACCTGTGCAAAGCGATCTTACACAGCCCAAGTACCAGAATTCAAACCTGTTTTGTGAATTCTTTTCTCCCATTTTCTCACCTCACTCTCACTCTCCGTTCTAAAATTAGAAGCAAGCTGGAGCTTACCGGAGGCAGTATGCAGCATCTTAATTGGACTGTCACTGGGGTTCCTCTTCAGTCAGCAACTAGTCACCTTGTTAGCATCAGTAAACTTTCTGGTCTTTAAAAGATGCAAATATCGGAAGCTGATTCTGTCACTGTAAGAGCCTACCTTCAGAGAAGCAAAACCTGAAATATTACATAATGCAGTCTTTCAAGATGGACTAAATATTTCCCCAGGATAGTTTTATCAGGAACAGCATCAAAAACAGCACTCAAACTTCAGGCACATCCACTGTCTAAGGATGTGTGGCTAATAGCCTGTCAATTATTCTCTTAGAAGACAGAGCCAGGGCGGGAGGGAAGATGTCATTCCAAATTAATACATGAAGTATCAAAAGTCTGGCCTTAATTTTTTTTCTTTAAAGCACAGTCATAGCTGGAGAAGCATAGTGGTGAAGACAGGGCACGAGTTGGACACTGGAACACAAATGTTAGCTCTACACCAACATACAAAATCCAGTATCTCTCGGCTTGAGTCCCAAGACAGTAATGAAGGCACAATAATATGAACCTTCTTCAAGGACTTTCATAGGGATTATTTACATACGATGTGTTATGAAGTTTCTGGAAAATTTGGCTGGGCAGAGCAATAATCAAGTGGAGATTCTGTGATGAAGAAACTGCTGTTCTTTAAGCCCTGCTGGCTCATGCCTAATGGGGGGGAAGTAAATCCATTTAGCCTTTAAAAGTTCCTCTCCTGTCAGCCTCAGGCCTGGAATATTTTTTTACCCTTCTGGGTAAGCCCTCAGGGAGCAAAATGGGTTAGCGCATGGCTGGTTGGTGGTTTGAGCCTACCCAGGGATGGCTGTGGGCAGGATTCGTGGATTAGATGACTCTCAAGGTTACTTCCAACTCTTCATTCAAGTCTATTAAACGAGTCCAGTATATCTGAAGGAGCGTCTTCACCCCCATCGTTCTACCCGGACACTGAGGTCCAGCGCCGAGGGCCTTCTGGCGGTTCCCTCACTGCGAGAAGCCAAGTTACAGGGAACTAGGCAGAGGGCCTTCTCGGTAGTGGCGCCCTCCCTGTGGAATGCCCTCCCACCAGATGTCAAAGAGAACAACAACTACCAGACTTTTAGAAGACATCTGAAGGCAGCCCTGTTTAGGGAGGCTTTTAATGTTTGATGTGGTAAAAAGGTAAAGGTAAAGGTACCCCTGCCCGTACGGGCCAGTCGTGTCCGACTCTAGGGTTGTGCGCCCATCTCACTTAAGAGGCCGGGGGCCAGCGCTGTCCGGAGACACTTCCGGGTCACGTGGCCAGCGTGACAAAGCTGCATCTGGCGAGCCAGCGCAGCACACGGAAACGCCGTTTACCTTCCCGCCAGTAAGCGGTCCCTATTTATCTACTTTCACCCGGGGGTGCTTTCGAACTGCTAGGTTGGCAGGCGCTGGGACCGAGCAACAGGAGCGCACCCCGCCGCGGGGATTCGAACCGCCGACCTTTCAATCGGCAAGTCCTAGGCACTGAGGTTTTACCCACAGCGCCACCCGCGTCCCGTTTGATGTGGTACAGTATTTTAATTTATTTTTTTTGGAAGCCACCCAGAGTGGCTGGGGAAGCCCAGCCAGATGGGTGGGGTATAAGTAATAATTATTATTATTATTATTATTATTATTATTATTATTATTATTATTATTAAAGTGAATGGGAGGCATGTGAACAAGAGGGCTGTTAGATCCAGCAGATATGGAGCCTCCTCTGACACATCCCTGGAACATCCTGTTTCTGCCCTCAGACCATGGCTGGTGGCAGAACAATGGCAGCAAAGCCTTCAGTTGCTCCACTGGGGAGGATTCCACTTGTGGACATCATTCTCTGTCCGTGGAAAGAGAGAACGGGCACCTCCTACCACCCCTCAGGTACTTTCCCAGGGAGCATATGATTGCTCTCAAAGGGTTATTGACAACATATTGCTATTACAAAAACGAAACTACCAAATGGCCAACTGCTCCTTTTAGGATATAATAAGCTGCCTTTATATCAACTGTCAAATAAACTTTTTCTTGGTTGGTTCTTCCCCACATTATCTCTACACATTCATTCTCCCTTAAACCCTGTTTCAGAGAAGCCAACTTAATAGCAGGGGGTTGCCCTCTCAAAAGCAAATGCCCCACCTTTCAGCAATCTCTTCATTGTCATCTCCACTGGTTTTATTGATGTCACTTCAGTCCTAACTATTTTTCAAGACAGGTTTTCATTTAATATGGGCTCCTCCTTTTTCTAGACCTCCATTTCCTGCGTTTACCCAGCAACCATCTGCATCTTTCATTCTATTTCTGGGAGTGTCCTTTGGTTTGTGCTCTCAGATTTAAGCCAGTGAGACTTAACTGTCAATTAAATTAACTTAAGATCAGGGTGCCAGTCAAGTCAACACTTCCCATTGCCGTTTTATAAATACATCTGGGCACTGAACTAATGTCACCCCAACAATGAAATCATAATAGGCACGATGGCACATTACGCCAAAATTGTAAATAAAAATTCCAGTCATGTTGTTGATGTGCACAACTGAACCAATATACAAAAGCAGACACAGATGCCATTTCTCATAATGGGGAAAAGAAATCTCATCAAACATGCTCCTTTCATAGAATAGGGAAGGCTAAAGGGCCAGAAAATAAAAGTATAATAAAGAGGCAGAATGGAAAACTTAAGGCTTTTTGATAAACAGCAATAGCTCATCAGTGAAGAGCCCCTCTGTTGCTATGGCAATAGGAATATTGCTCAATGGGCCTGTTGTATTTTTTTACACTCTTTTGCTCCTTAATACTTTGTTAATACACAAGCCTGAAGATTAATACTATGTCGATTTTGTACGAGTGGCATTCACTACTGCTTATAGTGTGGTCTCCAGTAAGACAAGCACCAATTTTGGCTGAGAAAGAAAAAAGAATTATAGTTCTGTTTGCGTGCAGGAGAAAGTATGTGTGTATGTTAAAGGCTAAAATCACAGGCAGGTGGCTGAACCAACACCAGAATATAGCAAAAGTGATCAAAGGTTCATGAGAGTGGTCCTAATTGTGACCGACAGCATCCCAGGGATCTGCCCTAGAATCTCTATCCATTATCAGGAATCAATCCTGGCAGTGGAAAAAGTATCATAAGGAACAGCAGGCATATATATATATATATATATATATATATGCATTATTTATGTGTTGCTTTATAAGAAAAGTCTGCTGTGTGGCTTAAAACATAAAAATGATCATATTTACAATAAAAGCGGGGGGGGAATTGCAACTGTAAAATCGAAGCAGTCAATTCAAAACAGAGAACAAGAAATAAAACCATGGAGCCAGGTCAATTTAAAACAAGAGAGCAGAGAAACCATCCCATTTCACAGAGCTAAATAATGAAACCACTACATAGTTTTAAAGTCCTGAGAACTAAACAGGTATCTCTGCCTAGTACTAAAAACAAATGGGAGCAGGTGCAAGCTGGGCAACTCAGAGGAAAGCATTCTACTGAAAAAGCTCGTTTTCATGCTGCTACCTGCTTTGAAAAGGTCCTAAAATGGTGATCTCAATGTCTGGGTAGCTAGATGGAAAGAAACTATTCTCCAGACACTGAAGGGTGCAGCTCTGAAGGGCTTTAAAGGTCAAAATCAACACTTAATAGTCTAGAAAAGTGCCAACAGGAGGCAGTGATCACTACTGAAGTCCTCCTGGCATAATACGTTCATGTCCCCCATAGTCTCAATTAGTACTCCAGCAGCTGTAGTCTGTACCCACTGGGATTTCCAGACTATTTTCAAAGGCAGCCCCATAATCAGTGCACTGCAGAGGTAACCAAGGTGTGGATCACCGAAAACTGGTCTTAGGGACGTAAGAAACCAATAGATAACATGAGCTTATACAGCTTCTAGGCGATGCTGTTTTCCCCAAGAAAGACTGAGGAACATCTCAGACCTAGTCTATGTAGACAGAAGAGTCTATAGCACCCAGAGATGTCATGGCAACCAAAATAGCCAGAGCTGTTTGGCATAGTGATTCGATGTTATTAGGTTGTCGTATGCCATTTAGTCAGGTATGTTTTATTTCCTGATATATTACAAGTATTTTTATCCTGCCTTCCCACCAATAATGTCGAAGGCAGTTTACAGGAAAATAATAAAAGCAAGCCATTAGAAAGGCACTAAAACGTGGCAAGTGAAACAAAGCACTTACAGGTAACAGCAGACAGAGCTAAAACAACTTACAAATAAAGCCATAAGGAGCACAATCATATTAAGAACTGGATGGTTCCATGGTCCCACCATGAACAATGGCTGCGATGCCCTACCAGTAACATGGACACAATGTTATGTGTTGGGATGGGCAATCTGTCAATTTCTGGTTTTTTTAGATTATTATTTTTCCAATCTCAAATTTGGTTCTCCACATTTCCTCACCAGTTTTATACATGTGTCTGTCTGTCTATCTATCTATCTATCTATCTATCTATCTATCTATCTATCTATCACCTCATTAAAATTCATAAGCATGCTAGTACTAATTTCTCCTGAATTACACATTTTTGTGTTCAATTTTGTCTAAAGCAACCCAGCCATATGAGCGAGATATAAATAATGTTTTTGCAAACAAATTCCCTGTGATACAATGCATTTTATGTTATTTTCAAGAATGAATGCATTTCTTATGCACTTCCTACTATATGCATTTTTGTACATATTGCATGGCTGAAAGACTGCGCTGTAAAATTCAGAGAGATGCAGTTTTTAGAATGACTCTGTTTCGGTTTGCATTTTGTTTTGGAAAGTACAGATCAGGAAGCTTTACATTTAAATGCAAACTGAATCAAATTTCTCCCCCACCCCTTTCAACATACTTCCAGCAGCAGAGTTGAGAATAGCTGTAGAAACAACCCCTAATATAGCAGCATCTACAGGCGCTCCCACAATTATCTCAGCCAACCCCACTGCCACCCACTGATCTCTATGTTGCAGACCATCAGTGCTACAATCACACCACACAGCTGCCAACACCTTCTCTTCCACACAATGCACAAACATGTTGACTGGAAGAGTCTACCTTACCGGAGGCCTCCCATGGCCCAGAAGGATCACGACACATGTGTGCAGTTGCAAACTTCGGGTATTTCCCTAGCCAGGGATCTAAATCTGCGAGCTGCCCAAACGTAGTCATTGCCAGTTGAAAATAACCACCCTGATGTCAATGAAAGGGCTGGTGTCAAAGAGGAAAGGGCAGGCTGCCATTCCAGTCACAATAGTTGGCCAACTTCATAGGAGGAATTCCACCTATAGAAATCACAGGAATAATAATAATAATAATAATAATAATAATAATAATAATAATAATGGTTTATTATTTATACCCCAGCCACTCTGGGCAGCTCCCAATCAAATATTAAAAACACAATACAGCATTAAACATTACAAACTTCCCTAAACAGGGTTGCCTTCAGATGTCTTTTAAAAGTAGGATAGTTGTTTATTTCCTTGACATCTGACAGGAGGGCGTTCCACAGGGCGGGCACCACTACAAAGAAGGCCCTCTGCCTGTTTCCCTGTAACCTCACTTCTCGCAGTGAGGGAACCGCCAGAAGGCCCTCGGCGCTGGATCTATGGAGAAAAGGTTCAGAATCAGATGCCTCCACCATCCAGCCATGGCCTGAGCAGTCGGGCACCTGCTGAAATCCACCACAGGGCAGAGCATTCACAACGGACTTCTGGTACTGGGCCTATTCTTGCATCTCTGACCATACAGGGCTAAAATAAATGAGATGCAGGAAATCCATGATCATTCTGAAGACATAGCGCAGGCTTCCTAAACCTGGTGCCCTCCAGATGCTTTGTACTACAACTCCTTTCTTCTCTGATCTGGACCTGGAGGATATTAGGTGGGAGAAGATTGAGACATAGTATTGTAGCCCCAAGTCATGTATATATGAGACTTGTGTTCGCATGATGAGACTCCAGCTGTTGTGCAAACTAAGCCTTCTGGAGCAAAATACACATCACTATGTCTCCCTCCCCCCCCAAAAAAATGAGCATAAAACCTTCATCCCCCGTTAATCAATTATATGCAGCATCCTCAAGGCACAACTTAATACATCAGTACAAGAATGAGAAACAAAAAAATGTCAAATACAATAATATTCAACTTAGGAGGCTTAGTTTGGTCAGAATCAAGTACACACTTCCCAAGTTAACTCTAAATATATTACTTATTGTTGATGAGCCACCACTATAGCTGCTAGAGGGCCGTGAAAATTTGTGTTCCAGGCTTTTTAGACTCATCTACCCATGTAGACCAAAGGGGCGCATGGGTTACCAGGTGTGTGTTTTTCCACCAGCTCTCCTAACCCACTACAGTGGTGCCTTGCAAGACGAAATTAATTCGTTCTGCGAATTTTTTCGTCTAGCGAATTTTTCGTCTTGCGAAGCACGAAATCCCATAGGAATGCATTGAAAATCAATTAATGCGTTCCTATGGTCAAAAAAAGTCCAAACAAAGCCAAATTTGGTACAACAAGAGTTTATTAAGTGCTCTTTAAAGTCACACATACTGTAAAGAGCATTTCAAAATTCAAACCCAGAATTTTTTTAAAAAAACAGTAGAGTGGCCCAATGGTCACAGAAAATCATAAAAATGCAGAAAAAAAACACACAAGCTTCCAGATTCTTGCAAACCCCTCCCCAACACCAAGTCCTTGAATTCCAAACACCCCAACCCAAAATCCAACCCCCCCAAAAAAAGTTTTAAAAGCTTAACTTACCAAATGGCTGCAAAAGAAGTTTTGGAAAAGCTTCAAAAATCACCAAAGTCTTTAAAAACCTCAAAAAAGGCTACTATGTACACTGCGTTCTATGAGTTGCTCCTCGAAGTCAAGTCGCAACTGTATTAACGGTGTTAAGAAAAAGGAAACAAACTTGCAAGACGTTTTCGTCTTGCGAAGCAAGCCCATAGGGAAATTCGTCTTGCGAAGCAGCTCATAAATCGGAAAACCCTTTCGTCTAGCGAGTTTTCCGTCGTGCGAGGCATTCGTCTTGCGGGGCACCACTGTACTCTGACTGGAAGCAACTTTCAAGGGTTCACCTGCTACTCAATTCTTTTAACTGGAGACACCTGGGATTGAACCTGGTACTTTCTGCATGCAGGGCACTGCAATGCCCTATCATTTCTCCCCATTTTGCCGACCACAGAATAAATTTTTAGAAGAGCAGAGCAATTATAATGTTCAGGTATGAGTGCAGTCAGCCTGCAATACTGGCATTACCAGTCAACCAGAAAGTGAAGAGGAAAAGTTAAGAAAATTGTTGCTAGGGATATTATTACCCTGTAACTTCCTAACCTAACTGCTGTCATTGCCTCACTACTATTCATGTTTCTAGTGCTGCTGCCAGCCATAAGTAATAATAAGTTTTCAGAGGGCCTGCCAAGCCCGACTTCTGTCAGGCAGGACCTAAGTCAAAGAGAAACATGCGGAGGGGAAACAAAGCAGAACAAAGAAATCACCTTGGGGAAGAATTGCTACTGCTTTATTCCGTTTAAAATGACTGAGGTGGTTGCAAATTCTTAATGCTAATGCTAAAGTTGAAGCCAATTCTTCAAGGCTGGGGGGGGGGGGGGGAATTGAAGCAAGTTGCTGCCAATGATAAGAGACCCTAAGAGGGCAACTCTTGGATAAACATGTGCCTTTCCATAGGGCATGGTTATAAAGTGACCGATTTGTAGTGATTGTTTTTCTTTAGAAAGAGACTCTGATTTTGTGCTGTTCCATGCATTGTGTATTCCTAAAAATTCAATATGAGCACACATAAATACATTGCTATAGACTTTGTCATTATGAAGCTACTATTTTGCTTTGGAGAGGGTGTGGGGCTTACAATCGGATCCAGAAATAAAAGTATTTACCTTTAAATGGATCTGTTCCCATACTGTAGTATTTGTCCAGTGATCATTAGCAAATATATAATCCATAAAACCAGATTATAAACCAATAAATAACTCATAAACCCAGTCCCAAATACTGAGCAGGATTATTTATTGACACTAGCAGAGCTAAGAAAATATTAAATGCTTTGTTTACTTCACTCCAATAGTAGCAATGAACAACACCTTGCTATTTGGGCCTAGAAATCAGCTGGGTTTGTGAGTTGTTTTTGGTGAATGGTCATTTAAATCTGGTAGCTCCACATTATTTCTAAACTGGGATCCTTTCACTAGACTCAGTTAGTGGTGTAACTGAAAGAACAAGTCAATATACAGTCATATTGGTCCAATGGTCATAAGTACCAGGACTACACTCAACACTTCATACTCAAATGCTCCTTACTGTTCACTAATATCAAAGTCCAGTGTCAGGTCAAACAGACAAGACAGAGAAGGGAAGAACTTAAGATACACCATAAAGTTAATTATCTTTACAAAGACACTAGGGACACACCTTCAGTTTATAACTGCTTCACTAGTAAATCTGGTGAAGCTTTTGATATGATCGCCCACATCTTAGACCAGGACAAAGCACTGTTTTACACTAGTACCAGAGGTAGCGCTGAAGAATACAGAATACAGTGGTACCTCAGGTTACATATGCTTCAGGTTACATACGCTTCAGGTTACAGACTCCGCTAACCCAGAAATAGTACCTTGGGTTAAGAACTTTGCTTCAGGATGAGAATAGAAATCGTGCTCCGGCGGCACAGCAGCAGCAGAAGGCCCCATTAGTTAAAGTGGTGCTTCAGGTTAAAAACAGTTTCAGGTTAAGAACGGACCTCCGGAACGAATAAAGTTCTTAACCCAAGGTACCACTGTACTGTTCTGTCTCCTGTCCTTTTTCACATCTACATGAAACTGCTGGTAACGTGAAGTCTAGTGTCGTTCATATGCAAGTGGCATTGAACTTTGCCTCATTGATTGACTAATTGATTGATTGGGATTATAGACAGTTTAATGCAGTGGTTCTCAAACCTTTTTTCTTTAGGCCATGCTTTCAGAATAAAAATTTGCTCACTCCACACCAATTTTTTTTTTTTTGAAAACAAAAAGAAACAGCTCCTAGCAGTGCTTGATTTATAACACAGAACACAACTACTTTATAATATGATCACGGGACATCCAGAAAGTATAAAACAACGCAGCTACATAAGACCACGAGTCATTCCCAAAATATAATATAATCTCTCCCCCCGCCCCGCCATGCTTGCCATCATCTCCTGCCACACCCTTTGAGAACCACCAGTTTAATGAGTAAAACCTCCCAGCCACATTTTATCATTTTTGAAACAGTGTCTGAGGTTGGTAAGAGACAGATGGGGATGCACAAATTTGTGCTTTCTTGGATGGGGCAGCCCTCCCGTAAAAGAATCCAGGTTTCCTGCCTGGTGGTGTTCCTGGACCTTGCCTTGAGCATAGATGCTCCAGTTGCAGCTGCAGCCCAGAGCACCATTGCTCAGCACAGGCTGGTGTGTCAGCTGTCTTCATTTCTGGAAAATGCTGATCTGTCCATGATGACACATGCCTTAGTCATCATCATACTTCGAATGATTGCAATGTTCTCTTGTGTGGGGCTGCCTTTGAAGAGTGTCTGGAAACTTTAAACTATCCCGGAATACAGCAGCCAGATTGTTGATCACAGCTCATTATTTGGATCACATGACTTCCATAATGAATTGGTTTCACTGGCTTCTGATTCGTTTCCAGACTGGGGTATCTGCCATATGTCATAATATATTATGTGTGCATCAACATAAATACATAGAAAAGCCTCTGTCACCATCACTGGAAGTGTGCTTGGCTGAGACCTTATCTGTCACTGTGCTTAGGTTCACTTTACTTATGTATTTATTTTGGTATTTTTATACTATCGTTCTGGGCCAAAGGCCTTCTCAAGGTGTTTTCAGTGAAAATCATAAAATCAGTTTAAAAGAGTTAAAGCCGTTAAACTAACCAACACAGCACTGCGGCTAAAAGCAGCAGCACTTAAGCACTGACCTAATTCCAAGCAGTTTGGAATAGTCAAGTCTTTAACCCATGATTGAAGACAACCAGAGAGGGAGCCAGACATGCATCTGATGGGAGGATTTCCACAGTGATGGGGCCACGGCTGAAAAGGTCCTGTCTCTTGTGCCCACCAGCTTGCTGGTTCTCAAGAGCATGACATCTGTACTGATTTCAGAGCATGTGTAGGTTCTGTAGGTTGTCCTTCAGATAACCTGTCTTAAATTTGAGTCTCCACAAATTCTGAATTATGGAGAGCAGCTAGACAGAAGAGGGTTCTTCCCCTGGGCAATTACCACTCCGAGGGGTATTACCACTTGGCACCACTTGAATGCTTCATTTTGTGCTACAGTTGTCGGTTGAAACCACACTCACAGGCTTCCCTGTGGGATTATCAACTTGTGCTCACCAACCCCAAAGTTCTGCGCTGTGCCATGAGATCATTGCATTCCCACAGCCATCAGGAAGGGCAAAAATTTTGTCCGGGTATCCAAAGATGCTTCCTTTAAAAAATATATATCCTGCTGTGGTAAATCAACCAAATGTTTTAATGCGTTTTGACAGCCGTTTTAGAACTTTGTGCTCCTAGGCAGTGGCGTAGCGTGGGTTGTCAGCACCCGGGGCAAGGCAAGTAATTTGCGCCCCCTAACCCATGGATTTGCGCCCCCTAACCCGTGGATTTGCGCCCCCTAACCTGTGGATTTGCCCTAACCCCCAGATGTTGCGCCCGGTGCGGCTGGCCCCCCCTGCACCCCCCACGCTACGCCACTGCTCCTGGGGCCATTCAGAAGGACCCGGTTTCTGCCCCCCCCCCCGTTTTAGCATGTCCCCCCCCTCTTCTGTTACCAGTGATTCAACAGGTGCAGCTGTCCCCCATGGTGGTGATGACAGAGAGGCAGGCATTGCCTGTTGAGCATTTGGCGCCTCACACAGGGTAAATTTTATAAGTGCAAAATTAAATGTTATCGGTGCGAAATGTATTAGGGAAAAATTTGAAGGAGGAGGGGAAAAAAAAACACAGGCTGAAACTCACCTATCCTCTCGGCCCCCCCCCCCCGCATATATTAAATATATCCCTTTTCTCACTGGGCCCTCGACACGTGCCGTCCTCCTGTTGCTCCCGCAACAGAGGGAGACGAGGGAGGTAGACGGAGCCCCCCCGCCCCCCCCGCGAGTGAGGGGCGCCTGCCCGCTTCACCCCCCCCCCCGGGCGCCGGGCGCGGCTGCGCAGCAGCGAGGAAGCCGGGCTCTCGGGCGCCGCGACGGAGCTGCGCTAGGGGGAGTGTTCAGTGCACTTGTCGCGCGCGGCGGCGGCAGCAGCACCAGCAGCACCAGCCCTAGCTCGGCGGCGGCTGGCTCCCTCGACTCCCGGGTCGGCGCCAGCCAGCAGCGAGCAGGGGCGCTTCGCCGGGTCCCGCGGGCTCGGAGGGAGAAGGAGGAGCCTTGCTGGCGATGCCCCGGCGCCCGGGCGCGTGAAGCGGGGCTGGCGCTTTCGGCACGCGGCGGGGCGCGTCTGCCAGGGGCTCTTCTCGGCCACCATGCCCGGAGCGGCGGCGGGGGCGGCGGGGGCGGGGGCGGCTCCGGGGGCGGCCTCGTCGGGCGTGGGCTCGGCGGCCGGGGCTCTGCTGCCGCCCCAGGAGGCGGCCAAGCTGTACCACACCAACTACGTGCGGAACTCGCGCGCCATCGGGGTGCTGTGGGCCATCTTCACCATCTGCTTCGCCATCGTCAACGTGGTCTGCTTCTTCCAGCCCTACTGGATCGGCGACGGCGTGGAGACGCCTCAGGCGGGCTACTTCGGGCTCTTCCACTTCTGCACGGGCAGCGGCTTCTCCCGGGAACTCACGTGCCAGGGCAGCTTCACGGACTTCTCCAGCCTGCCCTCGGGAGCCTTCAAAGCCGCCTCCTTCTTCATCGGGCTCTCCATGGTGCTCATCATCTCCTGCATCGTCTGCTTCATCCTCTTCTTCTTCTGCAACACGGCCACCGTCTACAAGATCTGCGCCTGGATGCAGCTGACCTCCGGTGAGTCAGGGGTTAAGGGCGCACCGGGCCGGGGGGGGGGGCGGAGGAAACTCGCGCGTCCCAGCCCCGTCCGTGGGCCAGTTAGGTAACCTGCACGCGATCGCCTCACGCCCCCCCCCCGCAACCTACCCCTCCTCTGGTCCTCG
This sequence comes from Podarcis filfolensis, assembly GCF_964270895.1. Classification (NCBI taxonomy): domain Eukaryota; kingdom Metazoa; phylum Chordata; class Lepidosauria; order Squamata; family Lacertidae; genus Podarcis; species Podarcis filfolensis. Next base: position 6,801,167 of record NC_139612.1, read on the forward strand.
AAATGTGCATTTCCTTAGGAGTGCATTTCGAGTGCCTTGGAATTATGATGTCCCCAGTCCTGCCGGGCTGGTCCCACTGTCACCCCGCTGGACCAACCAGGCTGGCGGGATATAAGCAAGCATCTCCCATGCACCCCAAGGGGCAAGGCAGCATCTGGAGATGCAAGGTGCAAACCTGTGTGCATGGAAAGCTCTTCATTTTGTGGGTGGCAAAAGTGTTAGGTAGCCTTTTCGCTCTGGTGGTGGGGAGAAAGCCGTATTCCAAGGGAAGCGATGGCTTTTGCAGGTTAAATTCCTCTGCAGGGCTGGATAGTTAGTAGAAATAAACTTAGGGGCACTTAAAAGATGCGGAGGGATAACCTGGGGCACCCGCAAAGGGGTGGGTGTGTTGCATTCAAAGCAACGTGTCGGAAAACGTTGTCATCCAGGAAAGAACTCTTGCATAGATTAGGGATGCTTGCTTGGGGTTTGAAACCGTCCCTAAGAGAGAAGATGCCACACCAGCAGCTCCAGCACTAGCAATGACAATGTGGACTGACAGGTTACGTATACACCTCTCTTTCTGGGGGAATTTGTACTGCACTAGTGTCTTGCATGTGGGGAAAAGACACAGGGCTGCTGCTGTGCACCTTTCCAAAGGACTGAGTGGATGAGACCTTGCAAGAGCCACGTTTGAGCTCACAGTGACAAATCTGTCCTCTGGCAGAGGCTGGTACTTAAGGAAAGGTCACAAGGAAATGGTAATGAGAACCTTGGGGAATGCTTGAAAGAAATCCCACCAGACAGGCAAAGTTGCTCTGTTCTTGAGGTGCTTCTGGTATAGCTTTCTGTGGCACTTGCTATGACAAATTAATTCTGCTTCTCAACATGAGTGAGGTCTTGTTATTCATGTCTGGTTGAGGGACAGCTGTGACTGTTGGGAGTCTCTCTTGCAAGGTTTGGTTTCTCTGTATGATAGTACAATGAGAGAAAGCCTCTGTAGTTTCCCCCCCAAGAGCCATGCAGCCCAATCCTATAGATGTTTTATTTGTTAAACAAGTCACAATGCTGCATAGCACCAGGTAAGTGTGCATAGGATTGCAGTCTACATCTGTAGCTTCCAGGTGAGCTGTTAAGTGGCTCTTTGGAAAGCAAAGAGATGGCAGTTCAAAGCCCATGACATTAGTAGATTCCTTACTGTCTCCAGCCTTTCTTTATGTATGTATTGTATATATTTACTCCCTGCAAGGAAGGAAAAATACATTGTTCCCTCCTTCCTTGTGTTATCCTCCCAACAGCCCTTTGAGGTAGGTTACGGGATGACCGGTCCGAGGTCACCCAGTGAGGCTTCTGACCAGTTGAGAATCTGAGCCTGCAACCAGGTCCAGCAACTCAACTGCTACGTCACACTGACTCTTGTTCAACCTTTCTGGCCAAGGCTTAGCTTTGAAGTGGCAAAAACAACTGTGTAGCTAATGTGACAAAAGAGGGCAAGGGAGACGCAGATATGCTGCACCACTTCAGCCTCTAAAACATAAAGCAAAATGCTGAGAGTACCAAGACAAACCCTCCAACAGGGTATCCATTTATAGCTGATGAGGAAGGGTCTGGGTCTAGTTATTGAGGATATTGTCAGTATGAATCAGTTTGTGGCCAGGTCAGGCATGGCTAGTGTTTTATATATTTGTTATACTTATACTCTGCCTTTCCATTTTAAAAATGCCCACAGTGGCTAACAGCATTCAAACATGTTCCGGGGGAAGGATCTGATTGGTTAACATTGTGGTGTAGATGTGTAACCTGGAGTATAAATCTGCCCTTGGAAAGCACCTAAGAGGTTTGGGATTTATTTAAAAAAGAAAGGTATGGTGCAATGCATATAACTTGGTTATGTTCAAGTGCCAGTTATTTGAACCTCAAGAGGGGAGACAAATAAGCAAATGACAGAGGTTTTTACAGAGGTGTTTTGCCGGAAAGTGAAAGGAGGAATGGAGGTCCCAGGGCAATGATTTTTTATTTTATTTTAAATCAAATAAAAAAGGGTGATTAATTTTTGGGGGGTATATAGTTATGTGAAAGCCAAGCAGGAATTCTTCTCGGGATTCTGAAGGTGCATGTTCTTGCTATAGGTGGTTGGAATCAGAGGGCAATGCCTGCAAACAATATGCTCTTGAGTTACCTATTGGAAGTTTCACCCAGGTGCTATATTTAGCCATGTAGTAGAGATTTCTACAGAGATGTGTGCTCTGCAAGCGTAGTTGTCGTTCAGAAATTAATTTGAATGGTGGTTACTGCCAGAGATTGTGATTTTGTATGGACTTCTGGTATATTTTCTAGGCACTATTGCTCTCCTGACCTTTCTCATTCAAGTCTGATCCCATTCAAAACGTCAGATTTAGTTCATTACATATTGGATTGCGATTAAATTATAGGATTAAAAAAGCACGTGCCTATTATGTACCTAGGTGAATCTGTATATTTAGTACTGTTTGTATTTCTTTTGTGAGCTTCCCAGAAAATTTATGTTGTGGGCTGGCTATGTAAACTTAGGTATTACATTATAAGTATATTTTTATTTTGCATTTGTAAAATGCTTCCTATTATGTTTCGCTGTTCACTTTTTGGGAAGATCTGAAAGGGTACTAATTAGTGTGTCTTTGCATTTCCTTAATTTGTAACCTGGACAAGGATTTCATGTTTTCATTTTTGGGTGTTTTTTTTGTCCTTCGTGGAACTGAGTGAGCATTTATATTTGTTGTGTATGGCATGTAATAGCAATGTGGCATTTGTGAAACATGTGAATGATTACTACACATTAATGTTTCTTGCACTTGCAAGTTTCCCAGGATACAGGTATCTTGATATTACCATTAGTGCTTACTGCAAATTGATACTTAAAGCAGGAGCATATCCTCCTTTATTCCTCAATGTCCTGCAGTGGGTTTGATGAAAAAAACGAATGGATTTCAATAAAGTGGTCCAGCTTGCGGAAGAATATTCTGGATTTGCAGACGTGTTAGATTTAACTTAAATTCCACTTCTGATCAATGCCCACTGGGTCGTTAGTACCATTGTATCATTTTGAATGCTAAATATATAAGGTGATTTGTGCCTCACTTGTGTGAATCACATTTGATAAATGACTTTTTCAGATTAAAGTAATACAAATGGTTCTGCAAGTCACTCCCTGCATATAAAACATGATGCAAATAAATAAATAAATAAATAAATGCGAATTGCTATATTAGAGACATATGTCTGTGAAAGGCTTTACTGAAGCCATTCTCAGGTGGTCACAGTATCATTAGATGTTAATAATTTGTTTCCACATAATGCTTATAATCTGCCAGTGAATTCAATAGCACTGTTGTGAATTAACATTGCAAGCTGACGGTTAAATTTTCCAAATTAATTTTACTAAAACAGCGTGTCTTCCTCTTTATTGCATATTGTCTAGTGCTGATTACTTTTCACATAGCAGAAATGGATTTTGTGTAAAAGGGCACAGTTGTTCTGTACATATAATTAATATACATAGGAAGCCAACTTTACTTTACTCTTAACTTTATGACTGTACAAATGAGCAATGCTGTTTTCTAAATAAAGTTGACAATATTTTAATATTTATAAACTTTCCATTTGAATTTGCACCAAAGTCCTCTGTATACATACGGTAGTTTGTATGCACTCCCCCCCCCCCACAAGGTTAAAGTTTCCAGAGCTGCAGAATAGACATGTGTGTGGAGACAGACGGAAATTAAATGCTTTAAAAATAAAAACACCACTGCACTGCTTCACTTTTTATTAAAGAGTACATATTATTGTGGTCTTACTGGTTTACCTGTCAGGAACTCAGGGAGCAGCCTATTGTGGAGCATCTTCACTTTAGTTGCAAGTTAATTATACCCACCCCTTGAATAAACACAGTATATCCCATAAACTACTGCTATCCTGTAAGTGTTTGGTAAAGAGATGTGGGATGGAGGAAAGAGGAATTAATGGCTTTGAAATTGTTAAGGAAACAATGATTTCGGTTCCTTATAATTAACACTAATAATTTTTCCTGCAGGCTGTTCAGCTTTTTCAAAATACGGTTCTCTCAATGCACTCAATGCCCTTGCAGTTTATATAGGTCCTTTCTCTACATGCTGTACACCCAAGATAACTATAAAAGGGCCTACTGATGTTAACTAATGCCTTTTGAATAATATATGTCGTGAAAATTAATTTGCAAACTCGTTTTTTAAAGAGTAATGGGGAACTGTATGCTTTGCTTCTACAGAAGTCCTTCAGTTTTTCTTAAGGGATTGCCCTTTCACTGGAAAGGAGTAATATTATTTGGTCATTGTGGCTTTGCTGAAACAGACTCATGGGCCAAATGGGAAGGCCTAGGGGGGGCCTGTTTAGGCTCTTGGGCTCAGTGTTCCCCACCATGGACCCTAGACTATGTTTCTTAGATTTCTACTCAGATGAAGCAGCTAAATCCTTGGCTATTACGCTCCCAGAGAAAATTAAAGCAATGTATAATCTCAAAGAAGGTTTCTAATACAGCTTTCTAAAGTGTTAATTCAAGGCTGCTAGATTAAATCCCAGAGAGGGAAATTATGGATTCTGTCTCTTGGCAAAACACAGGTTTGTCATCTTTATTGCTGACTCCATTCCTTCTACCCAGGAAAACTAATTACAGCTTGGCTTTGTTTTAATGTATTGGATTGCTGGGGAAAATTCAAGTGTACAGTTGGCAAAGAGTGATGACTGAAATTTAAGTGAAATGTTGCCACAGTAAAGTTTCTGAAGCAGGTGGTTATTTTCATGGGGAAAATCAGTGCTTAAACTGAAATGGAAATGACATGATGTCTCTTTTTGGAAAACCTGTTGGCCAGTTTTGGATGGTCTCCTCCTCTCTTGTTTTGGCATCCTTTTGATAAAGCAAGTTATGCTCAATGGACCTGTTTTTTCTAGGCTTTTAAAACAGTGGCTTCATGCCTGGACTCCTCTGGTCAGCTAAATTGAGTCACAGAAGATTGCTTTTTTGGCAAACAACAGCTTCTCCCTTTTCAGAAATAAGATGATGGTGCTTTTCTAGGAACTGATGTGCTTTAGCAGACTAGTCCTGTTGTAAAGCCATGGCCTGCATAACTGCAGCCGACAATGACTATCTAACGGGCCACTTGATAGCAAAACATGGGTAATGATGGGACAAGTATTTTGTCTTCCTCTTGACAGTACTGGTGTAGTCCAAGGGTAGACCACATAGTGCCCTCCAGGTGTTGATGGGCTACAGCTCCCACAAGCCCCAACCAGCATGGTCAGTGGTTAGAGATAATGGGAGCTGTCGCCTGACAGCACCATGTTGACTACCCCTGGTGTAGTTGTAGCTGACCAAGACTGGTTTTGGCAGCAAGAGGGAGACAGCAGGAAAAGTAGGAAGGTACAGCCATGAAAGTTTGTTCGCTTCCCCCTGTCTTCAGCATTTGGCTAAGCATAAGTGCTTAGCTAAAGCTGGAAAGCCCTTCATTTGTCAGGATAGATTAAGCCCACGGGACACTAATTACTGCCTTAACACACTTTAAAGTGGACAGGGTAAGCCAAACTGAGAACTTAAAGGTCTCAGGGGGTTTTGGGTTGCTTGTTCATAAACGACACCAAGTATTGCATAGTTACCACGTCTCTCTGCAAGGTTTGCCTTTCTCTTTCAGAGCAGCATAATTACTCCGGTGTTAGGCTGCTATGGAAACTGTTTTGCAAATAATGGAGTTAAAGAGGCAGTTGTAATCATCTTGACTTGCTGAGGTGCGATTTGCTAATGGCTCTTTTAAGTTTTCATCTGCAAATACAGACAGTGGAGAAGGTCTAGGTTTGAGTGTACAGCTGTTGGTTAGGAGGAAGGAAAGCAGTGGCAGGCAGTCAGGTGAGTGGCCATTTACAATTACCTTTACTCTCTGCTACTTTCCCCCACCTGCTGGGCCTCTGCCCCCGCAAAGGCTGTTGGAACCAATCATCCTGTTGAGGAGAAGCAGCAGAACTATCTGCTCTCAAGTCTGTCTGTCTGTCTGTCTGTCTGTCTCTCTCTCTCTGTGTGTGTGTGTGTGTGTTAACCAAGATTTATGTCTTGGCTATCATTAATCGCCACATAATTGTCTCTGTCAACAGAGTGTTGGCAATAGACGTTTAGTCCGCCATCTTTCCTCCTGGAAGCCTGATGTGTTGCCAGGGCTCTTTTTAAATCTGAGCTTTTTTCTATGGCAAGGTCCTTCTGTTCTAGGTGTCCTCTGATGCCTCCACGATGAGACTTATTTGACACAAGCAGATTTCTGCTAGGCCCAAGAAGGGTGAGGCCCCATCCTGTGAGCTCAGCATCCAGCTGCCTTGAAGCCACATTTGAGAAGGTGTTTTGACATTTGGGAGGTAGTCAAACATGGAAGTAAGAAATAGTGCCTTTGCTCGCTCTTTCTTTCTTTCTTTCTTTTCTTCCTCCCTTCCTCCCTTTTCCTTTGATGGTGTGTCCTTTTCAGATTATAAGATTGAGGGCAGGAACTTCAGCTAGTGCAGAATGCAGCAACATGGCTTGTGGCTCTGTCTTTCAACAACACCCTGCGCTTGTGCTGCTGGAAAAACTGCCCTAGACTCACAATGGCCCATCCCTTCATGCCCCCAGTCTCCTTGAAAAGGAGAATACAGGAACAGTAGCCTAAAAACCCCAAAGGAATGTGAGAAGTAATTGCTGCATGTGTTGTGCTGCCGTGCCTCATGTTTAGAAATGGGGCTGGCACAGATCTACCCACTTAGCTGTACGACAAGCCATGCATTACTGGCAGGACCATGAAGAGATGAAGGGCATAGGTGCCAGCCTTATAACTATGCCCAGCCCTTATGCAGCCACAAGGATGAAACCTGGAGAGGATTAGCCACAGACCAGGCTCATCGTACCCTGGCATAGGTAAACATCGTAGTGCCCAAACTTTAATACTCCCTGGCCTTAACGGAAAACCAGTATTGCACTCCCTCTTTTAAGAGAGCCAGTTACTCCCACAATGTAGTTTTGTTGTTTGTCAACAAAGATAAGCAACTTAGGATCAGGATATCAGAGGGATCCCCTTATTCTTTGCAGCAAAGGATGGAATGAGAGAATTTGTACACAGGAGGGAAAGAGGGTCGATAGGGAGTGTCTGAGTATAAGGAGGGAAGTTCAGACTGGGGAAAAGGCGCGATATATGGTAAATATCATAATCATTACCATCATCATCATCACCATCATCATAGTGTCCTCAAGCCATAATTATTTGATCAAGAATGCTATGTCAGCACTGAACCTGTGTAGCATGTATCTAAAGCCAGGTGTGTGTAGGCCCCTCTTCCAGCCTATGTCTTGGTTCACCTGCTGAACAAATTCTCTACCATGCCAGATCAGTGTTACCTCATATATATGAGCTACTGAAAATGGTTTGAAATTGCTAATGGTAACTAACAACTCTTATTTTAACCAGTAATGTAAATGCCTCAATTGCTCAATTACCTCTTACGTTACACTGATGTCTCCCTGACAAGAATAAATCTAGAGGGGGAGCAAACAAAGCCTGCCAGAAAGCATCCCTTGAATCCATTGATATTCCACAACAAGAATTTCATTAATTGTTTTATTTGCTTTTAGAAGCTATATTTTTTATGATTTGCTCTTGATAGATGAATTATTCACTTATTTATAAATAAGCGTAGTAGATTAATGGTTTTTGCATATAGAATGGGAACAGTCACTGTACACTAATGCGGATGTATGGCTAATCTAGAATACATCTTTGCCACCTGGTGTGGAGGCCGCTGCTTGACCTTTCTCCCTTGGAATCCAACAGGGATATTCATGATTGTGATCATATAGCTGTCATTACCTCACATGGGCTCTTATGGTTTTTCTGGTCTGGTGTAGCAGCCATAACATTCTCTTCCCATTTAGGAAGTGCATTCTGGGTTTCTCCGCTCCATCTCCAGCAGGAATTTGATACTCTCTTTCATGGTTTGTTTTAACCACAGCACAGAATTACTTCTATATTGGTGCCAGCTAGGATTGATTGTTTGATTGATTGATTGTTTAACTTCTACACTGTTTACTATACAGGCAACTCCTGATGTAGACGCATTTAAATGATACACAGTTGTGCTCCAAATCCGGAAGTAGTTCCAGAATGTCATGGAGGGGCAGAATGGGCTTATACATACTCGGCTGCTATGGGCCAGGAGGTCCGGAACGGAACCCCCATGCAAAACGAGGATTGACTGTATTCAAAATATCTCTCAGTGTCATTCAGCAAACAGAAGCAGCAACAGATAACTTAGAATCATAGAATCTTAGAGGTGGAAGGGACCCAAGAGTCATCTAGTCTAACCCTCTGCGATGCAGGAATTGCAGCTAAAGCATCCAGGACAGATGACCATCCAACCTCTGCTTAAAAACCTCCAGGAAGGAGAGTCCAGCACCTCTCATGAGAGTCTGTTCTACTGCTGAATAGCTCTTACTGTCAGAAGGTTTTTTCCGAACGTTTAGTCAGAATCTCCTTTCTTGTAACTTGAAGCCGTTGGTTCGAGTCCTCCCTCCAGAGCAGGAGAAAACAAGCATGCTCCGTCCTCCATGTGACAGCCCTTAATATATTTGGAGATGGCTATCACATTCATCCAGTGCTATACTAGCTGCACTGGCTCCCGGTGGAGTACAGGGTCAGGTTTAAGGTCTGGTTTTGACATTTAAAGCCCTATGCGGCCTAGGACCCACATACCTACGGGACCACCTCTCCTGGTATGCCCCACAGAGGACCTTAAGGTCCACAAATGACAACATTTTGGAGGTCCCAAGTCTTAAGATGGTTAGATTGGTCTCAACTAGGGCCAGGGCCTTTTCAGTAGTGGCCCCGACTTGGTGGAATGCTCTGTCACAAGAGACTAGGACCCTGCGGGACTTGACATCTTTCCGCAGGGCCTGCAAGACAGAGCTGTTCCACCAGGCCTTTGGTTTGGACTCAGTCTGACCCTTATGTTTCCCTCCCCTTATGCTTTTGATCTATCGGCTACTTTTAAAATGAGGCTGCATTTTGAATTGCATTTTAACCTGGTTTTTTCCCCTATTATGTTTTTACTGTAATTTCACTGGCTCTGGCCTGGGAGGGCGGGGTATAAATAAAATTTATTATTATTATCAGTCTCCTCTTTTCCAGGCTAATCATACCCAGCTCCTTCAAGCGTTTCTTGTAAGGCTTGGTTTCCAAACCCTTGATTATCTTGGTTGGTTTCCTCTGCACACATTCCTGCTTGTTAAATTGTGGTGCCCAGAACTGGACACAGGATTCCAGGTGTGGTCTGGAGGAAACAGCAGCAACAATAAAATAGTTGCATCTAAAAATGTTACATTAATACAAAGGAACTAATATATGAATCGATACTAATTCCTTCTGGCACACCCTCTCCCTCTGCCTCTGGGTTTCCACCTGGGGTCCAAACAAACGCTCAGCTCACCCACAAAAGTCTCACAACAAGAAAAGTTCTAGAAACACCCTAGTCTCTCACACTAGACTTGCTTTTTATGGGAAAGCCCAGGGTACATGATACTTCCTTAGGCTGCCCACAGCTGTGTCCCATTTAGCTGCTCTCTTCTCACCCAGTTCCAGGTACAGCAGGTATGTCAATTTTCCCAGGGGGTCCAGAGGATGGGGAAAGGGCCCCCTCCACCGCTCTCAGTTCTTTCTTCCCCCTCTGTCCTGTCCTCCTCCGCTGGTGCTGGGCTGCAGCTGCCCTCCCTCGCTTTGGCCTTGGTGGGCAACTCCTGCAGCAACCTTGCCCTATAACCAGGGCTTGGAAACCCATCTCAAATTAAGGCTTTCTGGGAGATGATCTATAATGAAATGAAAAAGGTATTTAAATATACCTTCCTGAAGAAACCAGAGGCCTTTCTCCTGGGCGTAGTCGGCCAATTGGTGCCAAAGAAGGATAGAACTTTCTTTATGTACGCCACAACAGCAACAAGAATACTTATAGCAAAGTATTGGAAGACACAAGAGTTACCCACCCTGGAAGAGTGGCAGATGAAGGTGATGGACTATATGGAATTAGCGGAAATGACTGGCAGAATCCGAGACCAGGGAGAAGAGCTGGTGGAAGAAGACTGGAAGAAATTTAAAGACTATCTGCAGAAACACTGTAAAATTAATGAATGTTAAAATGATGTTGGATTGAAAATAAGTGGCATTAGCAACAAAGTTAACAAGAGTATGCAAAATTGAATTGATAATGGATGAAAATATAGAGTTATAATATGTTAAGATACAGAGTTAAGATAAACGAAAGAGGGTAAGGATTTGCTGATTTGATTATTTAAATGGGGATACAAAAAGGGGAGGTGTGAGGAGGCCAAGGAAATAAGATAATGAGTTAGGGTTACAAAAAATGGATTTGTTTTTATTCTTCTTTTTTCTATTTTATGTATTTTTCTATGTTTTTTTTTGTATTTCTTTCTTTTTATATAACCTTTTTAAATTTATGTTTTTGTAAAACTTCAATAAATATCTTTTTTTTTTAAAGAAAGAAACCAATCTCAAATTTTGGATTCCCCATTTTTAAGGCCTTGCTGGTTGGCATTAACCAGGCCAATGCTAAATGGGGTGAAATCAAACTACCAAAAGAACAGGGGGGGAAGTAGAATGGAGAAGAAATATACAAACCACTGAAACTCCCTATTTCCTAACTATAGTACCTCTTAGATGCAGTGGCGTAGCGTGGGTTGTCAGCACCCGGGGCAAGGCAAGTAATTTGCGCCCCCTAACCCTGAGTGAGCCAGGTAGGGGCAGAGAGCTGCGAGTGCGAGCGGCCCCCCCCCCAGATGTTGCGCCCGGTGCGGCCAGCCCCCCCTTGCACCCCCCACGCTGTGCCATTGCTTAGATGTGGTGTGGTGGTGTGTTTCTGTAGTGTGAAACATCTGTAAGCCTTGTTACCACCCTTTCCCCCCTCTCAACGGGTTCTCTGCCATTAATAGTGGTGTGATAAATTCAATAAGTACAGCTTTTCCCAGCGTTGAGTTAACCGTTATGGAGAAAACTGCTGTTGCCTTTTTCTTTTTAAAGCTTTTAACGGTGCAGATCCTTTATCAAGGAAACCCATAATTCTAACAACTGATAGAGCAACACACCTAACTTTGAAAGTGATTTCGGTGGTGGCACATATTACAGTGGCAACCTCATCATTTTTAAATAGGCTTAACATAAAATAGTAGTACTGATATGCATTATACATCTCTCTTTTGTTCCTTATAAACTGAACTTCCTATTCTTTGCATAAATGCATGAATTATTGTTACTATAATATACCAACATATCCTTCTTTTATGGTGGCATTGTAAAGCTGCTGTTATGCAACCCATTCTGCCCAGCCAGTTAACAATAGATGCGATGTTCATTTGGTATATAATATTTGGGACTATGTAGTCAAATTGGGATATAACTATGCACAGTATGGTGGGAAAGAATAGATGCTCCAGTCGTGTGTGCTGTAATAAAATGCAGAGTCAGTAAAATAACTTGAATAGTTTGTTGCCAGTACACCCACATTTTTACATGCTGTGGAGAGCCTAGCCAGGTACTAAAATAAATAAAAAAAATAAATTCTTAGCAGTAACTGTTCTCTGCAGAAAATTGTAGAGGGAGCATGAATTCTAAAACTATAATATTATTTCAGACATAGTCTTCCATTATAATTCAATCACTAGACTAATATAGCTTCAGTTCCAAGAACAATCACAGAGTGGGAACCAATTGTACAGTGTCTGATGTAAAGCTATCAAGAATTAAGTATAGTTTTATATGTAAGTTTCAGTCATGTTATGTATCTGCACTGTCACCTGAAGGCTGCAATTCTGATCATTCTTCCTGGGAGGGAAGCGTTGCTGAAATAAAAAGTGCTGGCTTCTAAGTAAATGGAGCTATGGTTGAAGTGAAAGGCTGTTCTGTCAGTCACAGGCTTTGCGATGAATTCCCATTTTAAGCTTGGGTACTGAGTGGGGGGAAGGTAAAAGAGAAAAGAATTAACTAGGAGTGTTCATGCCAGTTCAGATTCCAGAGAAGAGTTAGTTGGTGGTGGAGATGATGGCCCTTGTGGAGGCTGATTGGGCAAAGGCGTGGATTAGCTAGCTGCATTGGTGCTAATAACGTAGGTCAGTAGCCTACAAACCTACCCATGGCACTTCTTTGAACCCCATCTGCTGGAACATGGAGCCCAATTCTGATTGCTTTTACCACATTTGGCAAGCATTTCTCCACAACTTGCATTCCTCCTTTCTCCCTCTTTCTCCCACCCGGCTCTCTCTGCGGGTAAACAGCAATGGCAGAGCTGTTGGAGACCCACTTTCTTTTGGCTTATGATCCATCACTTGCAAACTGATGCTACAGAGTGTGTTGTTGTGGTTGTTGAGCGCTGATTATAGGTAGATGCTTTGCTGGGTTTTCCATATGATGTTTAGTTTACATTTTTATGCTGTTATTGGCTTTAGGTAGTGGAATCCAGTTCTAACTTTCATTGTAGGATAATAATAAAACAAACTTTGCATTACTATACTAATGTTGACTTTCTTATTCTTCTTTGACGATCACTTATAGCCAAGTAAGATTGTCTTCCATGAACACGGTCTAAACCGGGAGTCCGTAAGTGACTATGGAGGCCAATTCTGGTTCCACATGTCCTTGACTTTGTGTTCCTTGTTTGTCCCCCTCATTGCACTTTTTAATTTTCCTGCGTACCACAGAACTGTCATTTTCTGTACCCTGTCATATTTATACAGGGCAACACTGATCATTAGAGCAGTTTGTGTTGGATGAATCCATGAAATTTAAACCTATAGTAATGGCTAAGAATTGAATTGGCTAGAGATAGTAGCTTTGTTCTGCAGGGATTCACAGCTTATGGTTGCCAGAAGGGTGGTATGAGTAACAGGAGCTACTTGGGGCAGTTCAGAACAGAGAGTCAGGTGGAGAGAGAGTTAAGTAGGTACCCTTCCTGGCAGCATTTGATGCTTTTGAGGCAGGCTTTATTCTTTACTCATCAAACTGTGTTGACTATCCTTATGGAAATAATAAGGCAAACCTACTCCTTGCTGTAGCTGTAGGGGCAAGCAGGCAGGGAAGTGAGAAGTGCTGCTAAAAGGGCTGAGTGGAGGAGAAACAGACTGTAGTTTAGTGTTTGCCTATCTGATGCCCTCCAGATGTTTTGAGCTACAATTCCCAGCATGTTGCCCGGGGCTGCTGGGAGTTGTAGTCCAAAACATCTGGAGGGTACCAGGTTGCCCAAGACAACAACAACAACAACTAATAATAATAATAATAATAATAATAATAATAATAATAATATTTTATTTATACCCCGCCCTCCCTGGCCAGGACTGGGCTCAGGGCGGCTAACACCGAATATAAATACAGTAAAAACATTAAACAAACAAACAATTGACTGAAATATAAATTAGAATACAATTTAAAATGCAGCTTAAAATGCAGCCTCGTTTTAGTGGTAGTCCATAGATCAAAGCCATAAGGGGAGAAAATGTCAAATATTCACCGAGGCCAACTATCCATGCTGGTCCTACATGGGCCAGCAAAAAGAGCCGAGGGGAAATTTATATACAAAATCCCATATAAGGGGTTCCATAAATAAATAAATGTTATAAATGGGGTGGGGGGGTAGACTTGAGTCCAACCCAAGTGCCAGGCAGAACAGCTCCATCTTGCAGGCCCTGCGGAAAGATGTCAAATACCGCAAGGCCCTGATCTCCTGTGGTAGGGCGTTCCACCAGGCCGGGGCCAGAGCTGAAAAGGCCCTACTTGGGTGGCCCTTAGGACTGGGTGCAGGGTCGATGGGAGACCTTAACTTTCCACAGCACACTTTGTTGGATTTCTCATTGATCCAAGAACAAAAACCATTTGCGTTTTCTCCAATACTAGAATTTGATTGAGGCTGGTTCCCTGGCACAGGGCATGAGACTTGCCTCCCAGAGCAGAAGAAAGGTGGTGCTGCAAAGCATCAAATTGGGTGCATAGTCTTCCAGTCTAATTTGCATTTTTAGTTTTATAGATATGGGATTGTATCCAGCAAGAGTCATCCTCCGAGTAGACCCATTAAACCTGAGGGATGCAACTAAATTGAGGTCCATTAGTTTCAGTGGGTCTATGCTGAGTAGAAATCAGCTGGCTGCAATCCATACATCAAGGGTAGCTAGCATGGTGCTCTTCAAATGCAGCTGGACTGCCACTCCCAACATGGCATCACTGACCATGCCAGCTTGGGCTGATGGGAGTTGTAGTCCAGCAATTTCTAGAGAGCGCCGTGTTGGCCATCTCTGCCATAGAGCATGGAAGGGAAGAGGATTCATATACAGGCAACTTGATTTGTTTACATCCTTGAGTTTTTACTCCCAATAGACTTTCTGAACGTAAGTCTGCATATATTTCTGTACCAACTCTTCTGAAGAGCAGCGGTCATGTTGCTTTATTTCGAAGTAATCAGTGGAATAGATAAACCTTCTGTAATTACAGCGAGCGGAATTCAGAAACGAAAATGAAACATATTTTATCCTTGTTCAACATTATGTGCAGCCATCTGCAGTATGACAAGTAATGGCACAGATCTATCACTACATTGGATTGTTATTCGAGACAACATATTCTGTATGGTTTTTGACTCTGCATTAATGAGGGAATCGGTTCTGTTTTGACATCTGTCATGTTTCAGTCATGGCATTGCCGCTAATCTAGGAGTAAAATTGTACTCACTCTTGAAGGCCCTTTCTTATTTGCGTGGAGTGCGCGTTGTGTCATAATACGAGCTCAACCCCACCAGCCTTTAAAAGGGGCACAGAAAATTTTAAGGCTTAATAAGAACAAAATGAAAAAAGTGGTGTTTAGAAACTTGGGCATGGAGGACAGAGTCCCCAGCATGACAGATGCAAGAGGCATTAAGTCCTAAATGGCAAAAGCCGAAGGCCACATCTCTCTCATTTAGCTGGCCACGAGGGAACTGTGATTAGGGTTTTAATTCCTGTCATGCCAGTTTGAGTGCTGGAAGCTGCCAGGGCTGCAGCTTATCCTGCGATGTGCCACAAGCCTCATTTACATTCAGTGCTACTGAGCAACAGCACACGGTGCCCTTCTCTGCCCTGTGTTTGAATTGCTCTGATGTCGATTTCCGTACCATTCGTGGTGGGGCCTTTGGGGCAGTGTATGTAGCTGAAGCCCGGACAGTGTTCTTGGGGCCCATTCAAAGAGAGGGTGCATTTCTTCTGTTGAAGACATCCGTAAGTTCATCTGTGTTTCCTCAGTTATCCAAGGTGCTCTACAGAGAACCAGGCTGGGGAAAGGTCAGTACAGTAGTTCAAGCTGTGTAGGAAAATGTGAAGAAGTCTTGTTGTTTTTCAATGTCCCTGTTCTCTATTCCCTCTGGATACAGAGATACAACATGATATTCTAGGGATGTGGAACCTCAGGGGCCAAATGCAGCTGTCTCTATCTCCATGTCTAGTTGCCATTTTGGGGGCAAGATGGCTCTAAAGCCTTGTTTTTCAAACGATGGACTGACTGTGATTGATTCTCAGTTAAACATCTGGCCTATTCCAACCCCTTTTCCTTAATGGCGACTGCTCCTGCTCAGGCTGCACAGAAAAAGCAATTTGGTTCCTGAAATCCATCCTGATTGCGCAGATAAAATAGAACGGATAGAATTCTACAGGATGGGGTACTAGTGTGGAAACAGTACTGATCTAATGATCCCCAGGCATGCATCTCCGGATGGTGGAGATGTCAGGCATCATCCTGGCGCCCAAGTATCTTCTCTTGGTCACAAGTGGTCGATAGCCAGGTGCAAAACGCGCCTGGCGCCTGGCTTATTTCGAACGCTGGCTGGATTGTGTCCTGGATGCAGACATAGGTGTGTGCATAGAAACACATGAAGAGAGTGTGGTCTGCTGTCGAAGGGTAAGAGTCATATCCATTGATGCACCCATTTCTGCCTATGGCATGTGGCCCCTGGACGGTTCCACATGAGAGAATGCGGCCCCTGGACGGAAAGAGGCTCCACACCTCTGTTGTATGATTTTAGGAAGTACAGTGGTACCTCAGGTTAAGAACTTAATTCGTTCCGGAGGTCCGTTCTTAACCTGAAACTGTTCTTAACCTGAGGTACCACTTTAGCTAATGGGGCCTTGCGCCGCCGCCGCACGATTTCTGTTCTCATCCTGAAGCAAAGTTCTTTACCTGAGGTACTATTTCTGGGTTAGCGGAGTCTGTAACCTGAAGCCTCTGTAACCTGAAGTGTCTGTAACCCGAGATACCACTGTAAAGGGACAAATTCTCACTTTAAAATTCCCACCACCCTTCAGTTCTGTTCTCCTTTCCTAGCCACTAGGTTTGCCGTTCTCCTGCTGGAAGGACACCTGTGCCTTTAGCAGCTGCACGGTGACTGGAAATTCAACAGGTGCCTCTTCCCCATTGTGGTGATGCAGGGATGTGCAGAATGTGAGGCTTGTTTATCTTTTGCCTGACATGCAAGCCGTTAAAGCCAAGAGCTCTGCCAGAAAAGAAACCTGGCATCCCTACTGACTCCTTGATAAGACCTGCGTCTCTCACAGATGTTGGATGGAAGTCTTGGCTCTGGAGGAAGGTGGGATCGTGCTCTTTCAGATGTTGTAATTAAAACCAGCTTAATAGGCAAGGTCACAGTCCTGAACACAGCAAGGTGGCAGAGAGAGGTGGAAGTGCGAGCTGGTTGCAGAAAAGCAAAAAACCTCTCCCCTCCCCCGGCTGTTGCTTCCCTTGCATAGTAAATTGGTGGTTTGTAATAGCTGTCCATAGATGGATTGATTTGTGATCAACCATAATTGATATATCTGCATATACTACACAGTGCCTTCCATTCTTCCTCCTTATCATGCACACACAGAATAAATTTCCTAGGAGTAATGGGACGTATACTAGTCATGTTCCCATCCGCAAACCTATGTCCCCACTGTGGAAGGATGTGTGGATCCAGAACAGACCTCCACAGTCACTTATGGACACACTGTTAAGACTATGTTCATGGAAGACAAACTTACTCAGCTACGAATGATCGCCAAAGAGGATGTCATGTCTCTGCTCATTCCCAAACCATTCACATCAACGGGACATAGGCAAATAGTGCTGCATCTGGCCAGCAGAGGGAGCATAGACTTTAGCTCATTGTATTGGCCTCAGAGAATTAGGGAGTACACCCTCTGGGAAGGAGCTGATAGAAAGGATGTTTGTTGGATAATTTAGGCAGGGGCGAAACTCTACTTTATTTCACCTAGGTCAAAGATGCAGTTTGGCACCTCACCCAAGCATTTGCATACACACAGAGAGATGCTGGGAGCCTCAATGGCACCCCTCGGGAGGCTCTACCTGGGACAAAAAACCTGGCTAGTCCTCCCATAGCTAAAGCTCTGATCAAGGGTAACTGTATCTACCGGTATGTGTTTTGGAGTATTACACCCCAGACTTTTAACATCATGCCTTGCGATGCAAGAAACTGAGTCTTAGAGTTTCTTGAATGGGGGCCTTGTAGGCCACTGAATCCAATCTTCTGCTTCCATGCTCCAGAGCTAGGGCATCCTCAGCAGGTGGTATCCAGTCCCTGCTTCAACTTCTTTTATCTTTCTTAGGGTCCACTACTACAAGATGCCTAGCAGGGAAGATACGATTTGCAAACACCATACAATAAGACAGAGACAGACAGTGCAGTCTGGTGTTTGCTCCGTCAAACTGGCAGGCCATCTCAAATTCTGAATGATGCTATTTACTCCCATTTACCTCTAATTGTGTATCTTATGGGTATCCTTAATACTCTCGCAGACAATCTCATGGCACATTGAAATATCATAAGGGAACTGATAGCAAGCTGCAGCTTAAGTGACAAGCTTCGGCTGCTCCCATATGTCAGAAGAAAATTAATCTCCTTGTATGTTTCAGGTTTTCAGTTTCCATTAAACTGGGACTCTGGAGAGTAGAGAGGCAGAGTGATCCTCCCAATGTATTTCCTAGTAAAGCTGAATATTAAGAATCTGGTGCGTGCTGGGCACAGGACGGCTTGGAATAAAAATGTTTCTGCAAGCAAGTCTTGGGATAAGAACTGTGTTTGCTGTCGTGTATAACTGATCCTTTGTGCACTCTTAATATGCAAGCCATTAGTTTGCCCAGATCTTAATTTAGTCAGGCAGGGCAAGGCTTCCAGGCTGCTGGAGCCAGTCGTTGGCTCCGGCACCCGTCCTCCAATAGCACACTGCTTAATTTAACACCGTTATGCACTCAATCTCTGTTGGTTTAGGCATGCCTTACTCGGTTGCACCCAGCCTGTAGGTATTTGGTGGGGGGGGGGGAATGAGGAGCCCAGAGAAGAAGCAAGTAACCATTGGGGTCATTGGCAAGCTGCTCCAGCTTCTGTGTGGACTAAGAATAGATATGGATAATTGAAGCAGGGCTGGTGGCCATAGGTGATGTGCACAGGTTTTGCAGATTTTTATAATACTTCAAAAACCTGAAAAAGCCTCTTTTGAGAAGAGCTGACATCGTAGAATCAATGCAGGAATCTCAACATACAGTCCCCCATTCAATTTGCAACCAAGCTGGACCCTGCTCAGCTTTGCAAATGTGCCAGCAGTTTTATTGATGCACCTTCATCTCTCACCCACTTTTAAACCAGCTCCTGAGTTTGTGGGAAGCAATTTCTGGGTAAAATACAGTGCACACCGATGTGCAAAGCTTGCTCTTGCTTTTCTTTGCTGCAGTTTGCTTTGTTTTGTGACTTGCTTCCCAGCGTCTTACTTGCACTAATACAGGCACAGGGGAAGGAGCAGTGCTGTCTGTCTAACTCTGTCCAATGTTGCTGCTACAAGATACAGTGAATGGCAGAATAAGTTGGGTTGGCGTCAGGCAGTTGAGGTCATCCTGGGCACTCTTAGAAGAGACCTGTGGAGGCTTAGAGCCCATTTTCATCCCCTTCCTTGCCTGGAAAAAGCCGCAGCCTGGTGGTATTTTGCATTATATTGGGATGCCTCTTTCCAACAAAGGAACAGCTGCAACAAAGGAACTTAGACTACTGATGCCCCAAGAACTGGAGCCTGGGTCACCTTCAAATGCCTGGCAAGGCTAATGAAGAGTCCCTGTGCTTGTGCGCTCAGAGGAGCTATACAGAATTCATACGCTTGCACATCAAAATGCACTTTGAGGAGGGAGGCTGTGATTTTGTATTTCCTTGCCAAGATGTTATGGTGCAAAGCTGTTCCGAATTAGGGTGCAAGCTCATAACGAGTCTTTTGATCTGAGAGTTTTTGAGCTGGGGTTTAGTCCGTGCACCACCAGTCAGCTCAGTCCAGAGGAGGAACAGCTGCAAAGGGCAGCTGGAGAAGCCACATTAGACCAGAGTGTGTGTTATGCCTCAGGCCTACAAAAACTTCCAGGGCAGGCTTACTCTCTGGTCTGAACAATTATAAAACCTGTCCCTGGGTGTGGCAGTGAGGTGAAGACCTGACTTAGCCCTTTGAAAAATGGCATTTGTGTTCATATCGGGGGGGGGGGATCCTTTAGGTTGGTCTGTGCTCTCTAAGCTTAGCTGCAGTCGAACTCTTAAAATCATATAATTTCAGCTAAGCTACAAGTGTTAATCCCTCCCTAATCATAACTATCCTCTCTGCTTTTCTCAAAAGTGAAAATGAGATTTTCTTTATACAAAAAAATAATTTCTGAAGAGTGGTTCTTCCACCCTTATTCTGTTTTTGGCAGTTGGAAGAATGAGGATGGAAGAGTGGGGGTGGCATTACAAGCTGTCAACATTTTAGTAAACATCAAACAAAAATAATAGTTCCTTATCTAGATAGAGGTCCAGTCGTGACTGACTCTGGGGTTGTGGCGCTCATCTCGCTTTATTGGCCGGGGAGCTGGCGTACAGCTTCCAGGTCATGTGGCCAGCATGACTAAGCCACTTCTGGAGAATCAGAGCAGCGCACGGAAACACTGTTTACCTTCCCGCTGGAGCGGTACCTATTTATCTACTTGCACTTTGACGTGCTTTTGAACTGCTAGGTTGGCAGGAGCTGGGACCGAGCAACAGGAGCTCACCCCGTCATGGGGATTCAAACCGCCGACCATCTGATCAGCAAGTCCTAGGCTCTGTGGTTTAACCCACAGCGCCACCCGCGTCCCAGAGATAACAGGGTCCAAATACCTGTTGAAACCCTTTCATATGTAGAGTGAACAGCATTTGTCTCTAGTGGATCCTGGTTAGACAGTAGACTTTACCTGTTCTAATCACACACAGAGAGATGATTGTAGGTTAGAAAATAATAAAGTTGTTTATTGTAGGAAACCTGTAACTTGGATAGAAAAAATCTAGTTCTAGTTTAATTAACTAGAAGAACGAGAAGAACAAGACTGCCACACTTGCTCCTTCATTCTGTCAGAGGATAGCTGAAGATAGTCCTCTCATCTTGAGGTCCAAGGGAGAAGTGTGACATGGCGGAAGAAGTTGTAAATAGGATGCAACCCAAGAGCAGTGCTTTTTCTGGGGGGGGGTGCAGGGGTACACATACCCCTAAACATTTTGTGAATCTTTGTATTTTTGTCCATTTACTGTATTTATTTTTCCTGATTTGAACTATAAAATGGTGATTTTCTTAAGTCAAAATGAGAGTAAAGGTAAAGGGACCCTTGACCATTAGGTCCAGTCATGACTAACTGGGGTTGCTGCGCTCATCTCACTTTATTGGCCGAGGGAGCCGGGTCATGTGGCCAGCAGGACTAAGCCGCTTCTGGCAAACCAGAGCAGCGCCCGGAAACGCCGTTTACCTTCCCACCTATTTATCTACTTGCACTTTGACGTGCTTTCGAACTGCTAGGTTGGCAGGAGCAGGGACCGAGCAACGGGAGCTCACCCCATCACGGGGATTCGAACTGCCGACCTTCTGATTGGCAAGCCCTAGGCTCTGTGGTTTAACCCACAGCGCCACCCGCGTCCCTAAAATGAGAGTGCCCCTAAACATTTTTTAAGAAAAAAAAATCACTGCCTAAGAGTATTAGTCGAAACAACCAGGAGATAGAGAAGATAGGTTAAAGGCACAGGAATGTGGATGTCCCTCACTCCATCATCTTCAGCCCATGCAAACTTCCCTTCCGCTAGCTGAGGTTCACCCAAACTATCATTATATATGTCTGGTCTACACATCACACTGAGGCACGACTTAGAGGGAATGCACAGGCTCCCGGAGCAGAGATTGCAGCTACTTCTTCTCCCCCGTCATGGCTCTGCCAAGCCATTGTTGGCTTAGAGATGTGGTTAGTCTCAGATGCCGTTTAGCTCTTGTGGACAAACCACAATACCACAGGACAAACTTTGGCAGCAGGTTGTGGTTAGTCTGCATGGAGCCAACCACCAGCCTGGGTTTGCATGAGATGCCAAGTCATGGCTCAGTGCAGCAGCTGCAGGTCTAGGGTGGAGCAGAGTGGCTTTGCTTTGCTCTTCTCTTCTTTCAGAGCCTGCACATTTGCACCAAGCCATGGTTAGTGTGGTATATAAGCAAGATCAAAGAAACCAAATGTAGACCTCCACGTTATTCAGAAACACCTCATTTTTAAGCTTATGTGGGAAAACTGAGAAAATATCATTGAATACAATTGAGGAATAGCAGGAAACATTGATATTCAATTACACTTCATCACAACATTGAAACTTTTATCAATATATTATCATTGTGGTCATATGCACTCTTCAGAGTTAGCCACCATTGAACCCAGAAGACTTGCTTCATAATAAACGTGCATAGGAACAGGCTGCAAGGGTCATAGTAACTCTAGGGGAAGCCCTTTATTTTGTTTAGACCATTCCCTCCTACCACAGAATGCACCACTGAAAACAAAATTGCAACTCAAATTTCTTTAATGAGAATTGATATCTGAAAGATCCGTAGGTTCTGATTCTGAACTTTGACTCTGGCCTTCACTGACTCCAGGCAATTGAAAGTTTACATGAGCTGTAACAAGCTTCTCTGCTCTTTTCACTTGTTTGCATCTCAATTTGAGCGCGCCTGTTTTGAAACATTCATTATGCAAGTTTTCTCTTGCTGCAGGAGCTGGAGGAATCCGAGGCAAGTGAAACACGTGAAAAGTCAAACTCTGTTGTGCGAAAAACCCTCCATGTTGCAGGATGAACATATGGCATTTGGCAGACTCCCAGACTGGGCCAAATGCTTGAAAACAGTCTCTAAAAGATCAAGCACCAAGTCTGGCAAATTATTTTGTTAGAACTCCAGACAAAAGGCAATAGCAAAATGCAATCTGTCATCATCACTGTCACCTCCTCCTCTTTCGTCACCTCACTGTATGGATCTAGAGGGCTTTGTCCTTTGCAGTTTTCTCAGGTTGCTCTCCCTCCAATCCTGTCTCTCTCTCTCTCTCTCTCTCATATATCTGTGCACGCACATGCAGACGACCATTATGCAGTTCAAAGCAGCTTTTCTGCCTCTATCTTTGGCCAGGATTCCTTTGGGAGACAGGGAGGGATATAAATTTAATAATAAGCAAATAAATAAACAGCGCTACCCCTACTTCAATAATCTTTCTCAACTGTGTAAATTTTGCTAGACTTCGGTGTCTTTGGAGGGCAGGGCGGGGAGCCTCCTTGTCTCAGCATATCAGCTTCAAACTACTCAAAATTCACATTTTGAGGTGTCATTGTGGAAGGCAAAACAAAGATGGCAGCATAGCATGTTGGAGTGGCATAACTATGATAGAGCATGTCAAAGAGACCTACGTCCAGCCCCCTGATCCTGTTGCTGATCAGTATAAAAGGAGTATTCAGTCTTTTTAAAGAACTACTTCTTCTTCTTCTAGTGGGGCTTGTACAGTTTTCTTGCCATCCACTATCTGCATTTCTTCCTTTACGTGCTTCGCCCAACTGATGACTACAAAGCAATAGCCTACTGCTTTAGATTGCTAGCTATGATTGTTATTGATCTAATATGCTAGGGAACTAAGAATTTCTTCATAACTAGAAAGAGTTAGGAGGGGATTATGTTATTTACCCTGATTGCTTTGTCAATGCTATTTCTTATTTCGTAGCATTATTAATCTATGCGCATTATATCCAGTCCAATCCAGTAGCTTTAACCTTCCCCATATGTAAGTTGCTTTAACTTGCTTTGTCATGTTTTATTTCCCATAATCTTTCATAATACCCTTTAATACCATTTAATCATACCATTAAACTTTGTAGGCTAATAATCCGAGTGACTCATTTAAGTTACAATCTTGAGTCTGTGGATTTGCTGGTTAAACTTCACTCTCTGTTCTACCAGGTTAGTGTGGAGCAAATGTGAACCTTGATTGCGGGATCCAGTGAGTGTTTAGTGCATTAGCCAGGATTTGACATGATGTGTTCTGCCCCTGATTGGGTCTATAGATTAACAGAATAATTATTCCTCTTCATGCTCCCTGTTCATCCTCATCTGTGTTGGTCTCTTTAGACTGTAACTTTTCTCCTACAGAATCTACCATCACTTTATAATTCTTTGCGAGTTTTAATCACTCAGATTATTATAGTCATCTGTCACTGTCTGCAAGTTTCGAGCTATTTGCATTGGAAAGCCTTCCAATTTAAAAATACGTTCCAAGTGATTTTCCTCGCATTTCCTTGCAGTTTGGCGGGTTTTGACTGAAGAGATGGGACAAGACTTTTGACCCTCTGGCCACATCACCCATCCTCCTTCTGTAACTGTCAAAGGGTGCAGAACTGGCAACTTTGCTCCCCGGGACTCCTAGAAATTGCTATATCAATGGGATTTCAGTGATCAGTTAAATGCCTTTTAGGGCACAGCATTATTAAGGAAGCACTGCTTTCTTTATGTTTAATTAGCATTTAATTGGCTGTTTATCTCTGATTTTGCGGTCATACCAGACTGCACAAATTGTGCTCTCATGGGGAATTCAGAGTGAGCCAGGAGTCCTGTTAACACTGAAACAGTGTGTCTATAATTGATCAGGATTTTGGGTGACTGGTTACACCAAAGTCTAAGCCTAGAGGTTGGAAGCTGGCACTCAAAGTGTAACCGCTCTTTTTGTGGAAAAGAGTCTGCTCTTATTAAGGTTATTTGATGCTGGTTTTTATTTTGTGTTGTTCCTCTGTTTAGGAGAGTGTAGAGAAAGTCTGTCCTGCTTCAGCCACTATATATGTCTTTTATTCTCTCTTGTTTGTCTTGAGGCCAAGGGTGACTTTGGTGGGATGGATGAGGAGCACGAAAATTCGTCTCTCACCTGAGCAAACCCTCTTTTACGGCTCCAAGGTTTGCCTTCTGTACTTAAAACTCTCGTCCCTGTTCTGAAGCAACATAACTAACATGATGTCGATGTTTGTGGGAGTAATTAAAAAGTATTTCTGCAACTGTTTTCAGTGTTCAAAGTGCTACAGCTATGTTGCTTCAACCCTGATTTAAACCTGATGCCAGATGTACAATAAACCCTGTTACTATATGCTGTGTTCCTGCCCCCCTCCCCCCATGAATGAAGCAGTGGTGCGCAGTCATAGCATTCACCAGGCCATGGGCCCATTCAGAAACCCTGGCAACTCCAGATAGTGGGGCTGGGAAAGACCCTTGTCCGAAACCCTGGAGATCCACTTCTGGCCAATATAGACAATACTGAGCTAGATGGAGCCATGTTCTGACCTACAAGAAGGCCACTTTCTGTCCTTCTACTTTGAGGTGAGTGTGGGAATCCAGTTTAAATTATCTGTTTGCCACTCAGGACTCCACATAGTTCTGATTTTTATTATCTTTTATTTTGCTTTGGTGATTGTTTTGTTTAGTGGCTTGTCTGATGCAAAGAAATGATTGGATAGTTTTGGTTACAATTCTGGAGGAAAAGTCAGTAGAAAATTAGGTAATAAATGAGATGGATTGAATGTAGGTGAGATTATATAGTGAATAATGAGAGATGTAAAGAGAGCTCTTTTCCCACACACATGTAATCCGTCTTGTTGGTTTTTATCATCCATAGAAATTTCAGTTCTCCGAAATTATTCTCTGCATATGAACCAGTGCACATTTTTCTGTCCTCAGATAGGATTTTTCCTCCCATTTTAAGGAAAGAATATATAAACTGAGACATTCTGATTAGTTTTTATCTATTCTACAAATCTTAGATTTCCAGGAATGCAAATGATGGCCGCAATCCTCTCCAAGTTTCTGTGACTTAAGAAGAGCAGGTCACTTGCATCATAATTAAAGTCTCTTTCGCAATGACTCTCAAGAAGTGGCTAACATGACCTGTTGGATCTCCCATTCATAAGGATTCTCCTACAGGTGACAATCCAGAGACTATTAAGTATTTCAGAAATCACAAGCGGGTCTGATATGTTAGTGGACACAACTGTAGAGCCTAAATAAATTGTCTTTAATATTTGGAGAAGCAAGTGTGGGCTGATTTTTCAAGATACCAAAGTTCTTTCCATAGAATATGTGGAGTTCCATAATGAATAGCAGGCATAGGCAAACTCGGCCCTCCAGATGTTTTGGGACTACAACTCCCATCACCCCTGACCACTGGTCCTGTTAGCTAGGGATGATGGGAGTTGTAGTCCCAAAACATCTGGAGGGCCGATTGTGCCTATGGCTGATTAATAGTTAACACTGGGAATACATTTGAAATGTATAAAGGAGAGTGCGATGACTCTTTGATTGTTGCACATCTTAGGTCACAGGGAAGGAACACTCTGCTATGTATAGTGACACTTCTTAAACCTCTTCAGCAAACTCATGCTGGTAGCTTCAAGAACACTGTCCAACCATCTCGTCCTCTGCCATCCCCTTCTCCTTGTGCCCTCCATCTTTCCCAACATCAGGGTCTTTTCCAGGGAGTCTTCTCTTCTCATGAGGTGGCCAAAGTATTGGAGTCTCAGCTTCAGGATCTGTCCTTCCAGTGAGCACTCAGGGCTGATTTCCTTCAGAATGGAGAGGTTTGATCTTCTTGCAGTCCATGGGACTTTCAAGAGTCTCCTCCAGCACCAGAATTCAAAAGCATCAATTCTTCAGTGATCAGCCTTCTTTATGGTCCAGCTCTCACTTCCATACATCACTACTGGGAAAACCATGGCTTTAACTATACGGACCTTGTTGGCAAGGTGATGTCTCTGCTTTTTAAGATGCTGTCTAGGTTTTCCATCGCCTTTCTCCCAAGGAGCAGGCGTCTTTTAATTTCGTGACTGCTGTCACCATCTGCAGTGAGTGGTCATAATAGGTTGCCCAAATTTGGTCCTGATGGGAAATTCAGAGTCCCTTTCCAATGAAATGGTCCATCTTCACATGTTTCTGAATCCCAGAGCTACCTTTTGCCCAGCTACAGATGGCTGTTTCTTAGTGCAGACCCAGATCACTGAGCCTGAGCTTCCACAGCCACGACCTGCTATGACCCCCCATTGGCAGCGGATATGTTCCATGCTTATGATAACATTTAATTCCCTTGTTAATTATGCTGTTTAAAATGTGCATTTTCTGTTTGACTTCCTTTAGTAATGCTTTCTTTTGAAACATTCAAGATAATTTTTTTTTGGGGGGGTTGCCTTTGCTCTGTTAAATGTAGTTGACCTCCTTTGTAATGTTTTATTTTGAAATCTTTATGATAATATTTTAGTTTCCTGTTAATTATGCTGCTTTGAATGTATGCTTAATATTTTACTTTCTTCGATCATGTTTTATTCAGGGTTGTTTTACTTGATGTTTGAATGCCGGTTGTAAACTGCTTTGATATTTTTATTTCTTAAAAAAAAAAAAAGCGGTATAGAAATGAAATGGACAATAAAAATGAATAGCACCAAAATCTAGACCTTGGAGGGGTGAAACTGGAGAGGCTGCAAGCTGCTGCTCAAAGTGCTTCTCTTTTGGCCTGGCTCTTAGTATTTATTCAAAGCCTTGCCAATCCAAAGGCTTCAGACTGGCCCCTAGTCTGAGTGTTAAGCTGTGTTTTGTACTTCCATCTCCTTCTGCATATACAGTGGACTCTGAGGCTTGAGCATATGCTGTCCAAGGTAGTAGCTCCTGCGATCAAGCCAGCAAGGTCCTGCTCTCAGAAGCTGAGACTCTTTTTTTAAAA
Organism: Podarcis filfolensis; assembly: GCF_964270895.1. Lineage (NCBI taxonomy): Eukaryota > Metazoa > Chordata > Lepidosauria > Squamata > Lacertidae > Podarcis > Podarcis filfolensis. The sequence continues at coordinate 6,828,307 of NC_139612.1, forward strand.
AAAATATTTTTATTGGTTTTTAACATACAAAATTATAAAACATACCACACAATTTATCACAAGTACATTCTTATTGGACTTCCATCAGCACCTCTGATAATCCTCCGTCTTAATCACTTCTTACGTATTTCCTAACTTAATATTGCCTTTACATTCTTAACATATCACGTCTCCTTCTCCATTTTTTGCAATATTTCTAATATTATTCCTCACAGAACTTCTTGCAAACCTACAAACGTCGTCTGGTCATCACAAATACTTTTCAAATAATCCATAAATTTACTCCAGTCCTCGGTAAACTTCTGGTCCCGCCGGTTTCAGATCCTTCCCGTTAGTTTGTCAAGTTCCGCATAGTCCATTAATTTCATCCTCCATTCCTCCATCGTTGGTAATTCTTGCTTCCATTTTTGGGCCAATAGTATTCTTGCTGCTGTTAGTGCATATAGAAAAAGCTTACATTCCTTTCTATTTATATCGTTTCCAACAATACCCAAGAGAAATGCTTCTGGTTTCTTTATAAATGTATATTTCAACATTTTTTCCCAACTCTTGGTTCAGGCTCAGGAGTTCCTGGCTTGCATCCCTACGCTCCTCATCATTTGACCCGTGAAATATATCTTGCCAAGGTCTGTCTGTTTTTCATTGACACAGAGCTGATGAGGAGTAATCATCACTCACTGGGCTGGTTTTATTTCTTGGAGTTGATTTGTTTTGTTATCAGCCCTGCTTCTGTTTTCAGTAAGTATATTTCACCTTTCATGATACGGCCAGATAAGACACTCGAGAGAAACACGAGAACAGGCTTTGGCTGTTAGGAACATGGGTAATGGGATCATCGCATAGTGTCTGCAAGTGAATAGGTTAATTAAAGGCATAAGTTAGTAGAGATCCCTTCAAAAACAGGGGTTAATGAGCAGTTCCTCCATGGGCCTGTTAATCATCTGCCGTTTGCATCAAGTGGGGATTCATTCAGTGTGGCTGAAGGTGGAAATAAATCTCGCCATGTCTGCTGAGTGGTATAGTTAATATTGCATAGGATTATGGATTCATCCTTTGTGGAAAATGTACTTAAGTGTCCTTTGTGGAAGAGGTCTAAGGGCAGTGCATTCACGGAAAGGGCAGAAAGAAAATGACCCGCCTTTGAATGCTACTTATTTATATATTCAGTTAGTTTCTGAACCACCCTTCATTAAGTGCCGTATTTTTCGCTCTATAAGACGCACCAGACCACCACAAGATGCACCTAGTTTTTGGAGGAGGAAAACAAGAAAAAACATATTCTGAATCCCAGAATCCAGAACAGCAAGAGGGGTCGCTGCGCAGTGAAAGCAGCAATCCCTCTTGCTGTTCTGGCTTCTGGGATAGCTGCGCAGCCTGCATTCGCGCCATAAGACGCACACACATTTCCCCTTACTTTTTAGGAGGGAAAAAGTGAGTCTTATAGAGCAAAAAATATGGTGTGTGTGTGTGTGTGTGTGTGTGTGTGTGTGTGTGTGTGTATATATATATATATATATATATATATATATATATATATATATGGTTATTGGCATGTGTGTTTTTAATCATCACGATCCTGAGCACAGATGTGTTTCTTTTCCATACAGTGGTGTGTGGTGGGGAGTAGCTTAGTGCTTGAGCATCTGCTTGCACTGCATTATGGTGCTCAAGTTTCGCTCCTCCTGCTTTCCCCTCCCCATTGCAGTGTGGGGCTAGGAGGAGAGGAGTGTCTCCTCCCAGGCAGTGCTGCAGCGGAGAGACGGACCTTCCACTTAACCTACCTCTTTCTCTTTCCCTCTTGCCATGGGCAATCCTCCAGAAGGAAAATTAATAATAATAATAATAATAATAATAATAATAATAATAATAATAATAATTTATTTATACCCCACCCTCCCCAGCCAAGACCGGGCTCAGGGTGGCTAACACCAAATATAAAAACAATTGATTAAAATACAACTTAAAAACAAGATTAAAATACAACATTAAAATGCAGCCTCATTTCAGTAGAAACTCAAATCTAAAACTTTTGGGGGATGAAAACGTCAAATCTTCACCAAGGCCAACTATCCAGACTGGTCCTACGTGGGCCAGAAAAAAGCCAGGGAAGCCCCCAAATAGGACTTACCAGAGGAACCTGATATCTGGAGGCCTGGCTGGCTCAGCACAGCAGGAACACTACGGGGCTATAGTGGGGGGTCCTTCAGAATACTAGATAGCATTTTTATTTTTAAAGCCAGATTTGGGGGGTCTTGAGGGGCCACTTCTTGGTGGCCTCATCCCACCAGGGGGCTTTAGGGTCATCCAGGGCAAGAAAGTTCTAATTTGTATAGCCATCCTGGTTTATATTGTTTCATGAAACACACTCATTAGGTATGCTTGCCAGTGTGAGAACTCTGGACATGCAGACTCCTTCACCAGCTAATTTAAAGCCAAATCAGACCTTCCCAACATCCAGCCTAAAATCTGATCCTCTTAAGAACCTGGTTGCAGTGAAGTAGCACCATTAAGGCACTGCACATCAAACAGCTATTGGCATAGGAAACCTCCGCTGGAGATGTGGGCAGAAACTCAGTTTTCCAAGCCACTCTGCTCGGGAGCTTTACTCAGCAATTTCCACCCCTTTTCTTTGTTGAAAGACACCCCTCAAGGTGTTCCTTGTCCCTATAGGAAGGTTCACTTGCTAGATCTCTGTGTTCGGTCTTGAGTGCTTTCTTGAAGGGTCCGTTTCATAGGTCTGGAAATGAGGTTGTTTCCTGAGGCTCTCCTTCCTTTAGTTGCCTAGGTTCCCTTCTCTCGCTTCTCTCCCCGTAGTGTAGTTTTGAACTCTTCAATCAATGCTCTTGGGAAATGCATCACTACTTGATTCCTAAGCTCTGTTCAAGGAAGCCTATCATCCGTCATTCAAACTAATACGATATTCATATAAGCTCACTGAAACCATCGCACTCTAAAAGAAGGGTGCAGGGTTGTGAGAGATACTGTGTTGTGGAAAGGAATCCAATCAGGAATGCAGAGGCAATAGCTTGGCATAGTTGCAAATGAACACACATCTCTCGCTTAAGATCTAGAAAGATTTGAAAATTGTTTTCACAGTAACAGGAAGCAGAGCTCAAGGGAGCAAGGAGAATTAGCATCCTATTAAACAAGAGGAGTAAATAGAAATGGTATAAAAAATAACCTTCCACCAACTCTTTTCCCCAAAGGTCCCCAAAGGTGATGGCAATGTGTTATTAAAAGGAATAATTCACAAGAAAGCAGTTCGGCAAGTGAAAGCTGGAAGAGGATTGATAAGAAACCTAGTTTCTATTTATATCAGGTTTTTAGGTTTTCACTGACAGTATGGAATTTCCTTTTGCAGTACAGATGCATCAGTGATTTTGGCTGGCCCTCCAGCCCTGGCTAAAGAAATATTCCAGTTAGACGAGAGCCAGTATCTTAAATGGATGTGAAAGTACTTTGAATAATTTTAATCATATTTTTAAAAACCAGCTATCAAAAATCATGATTCCCAGGCAAACGCTGACAAAATATTTAGGTAAGCGCCTGTCAGTGATTTATGTATAGTTTTGTTTCAGCAATTGAAATCAGGCTACCTCAGAAACATTCAGCTCCTACCTAGAAGAAGGATAAACCACTGTGTGTGGTGTCTCCACTTTAAAATTTCAATATATCAAGAAGGCAACCAGGCAAAATAGTGACTGCAGAGACCTGGCCCTTGAGAGGATGGCTTTGCTAGAGAAGATATTTCTGTAATAGACCTGTGAGGAAGATTGAATTGTGTCAGTTTGGTCTGCTTGAAGAAACTGCTGGCTTAAGCTTGTCAGTGCAGAGAAGGCCCCTAAAGTGGCAGTTCGTTTTATAAGAGGGCGATCAACATTACAAGCTCTCAACCTCTCTCTAACCTCTTTCTTAACGCTTCCCCCATTGAGAAGATGTGTGGCTGCATCCTCCCATTTGGAGAAGGGAGGGAGGGAGGTCAGAGACCTAAGAACTAGTTTATATTTTGGATTGCTTTGTTTACCAGACTAGGAAAGTGAGTGGCTATTTCTGATGCAGCAGCAGACAAAATTTTGGGGAGGTTGTATGTGTGTAAACCCAATAAAGCAGGAGTGAGGGGCCTGTGACTCTCTATATGTTTTCGTTTACTGTGACGTCCCTCAGTCCTGCTATTTTCCACGCTGCCTATGGGACTCGTCCCTGCAATAGATGAACAGAAGTGCTACTTGACAAATTTAAAATAGCATGACAGAGTGGTAGTGATGGTTCTCTCCCCCCCACCCATTTTATAGAGTTTTAAAGTCAAATAACTCTTTCATGTACATATTCTCATATACAGTGATCAGATTTGTGTGTGTGTGTGTGTGTGTGTGTGTGTTAGAAGTGATGAGAGCAGCTGTTAGTGAGATGCTAGATAGTGCAAAATTATTTAAGGCTGCATTTATGCCCAAAGAGACATAAATAACGAGAGTCGGGATGGCAAAATAAAATGTAAAAATCTCCCCATACCCACAGTTGCTGCATGAAGCAGGTTCAGGGCTTAGAGCAACTCAACGCTATCCCTTTAGCTGTGCCAGCTTTGGCCACGGTTGTGTTGGCGCTGCTTAGGACAGCAAACAAGGCATAATGGTTATCCTCAGGCTAGAAACACTTTAAAAGGACTTCTGGTGAGGCAAGATGGCGAGCACCACAGCCACGTGGAGCTCCTGAGGCACCAACTGCGCTGCCTGGCTGGTCCCCACACCACCAACATGGCCACTGTCACTGCTGCGGTCGGGGGGGGGGACCGGGGTCCCCAACGTGACAACCAGGGAGGCCACATAGAGCCCCCAGCCCCCCAACGGCCTTGAACCCGCTGGACCGGGAGCACCCCAACGATGGCCCAGTGGAGCTCCAAGGCCTAGAGGCCTCTGGAGCCGAACAGAAAAGCAAAAAGGACCCCCCACAGCAGAGCATCAGCTTATTGCTGCCGCCACCAAGGGAGAGAGGTACACTATAAGGTGGGGAGAGAGGAGGGGTGGGGTTTGTAAGAAAGACTTTACAACCTGAAAAAAGAGGCAAGGAATGTACTTTTGTAAACCAAGAAAATCTTTAATAAAAATTATTCTTTTTTTTTAAAAAAAATAAATGCTTAAAAAAGAAAAAAAATAGCCAAAAATAGCCAAGTCAGTGTAAAGTCATTGTGAATTACAGGGTGATAATTAGTGATATTCTGAGTGATGAAAACTGGCAAAGGGTGAAAATCAACAAGAGCACTGACACATTTTAAAGCAAACATAAATTTCAAGAGAACATTAATAGGTGGAAGATGAGTTAATAATGGTTTTTTTTAATCAAGGTAAAGCTTAAAAGGGAGAATCCGGTTGGGTTATTATGAGTGGCAATGCTGCATACATTTTCTGCAGCTAAAAGCAAAACATCTACACAGTCCAGCATGTAGATTTATATTGGCAAACTGCATTCGACATGCTGTTGCTTTGCCCAAAGAATTCTCCCCCACGTTACCTAGCATAGGAGTTGCAGACCTGATTGTAAAAACAAAAAACCCTTATCTAGGGGCAGCAGAAGTGCAAAGGGGGCTATACTTTTAGCCCTGCTCCCATTGTGGAGTGGGTTGTGCCTGCTGCCCACAGTTTTGTTGCAGCATTTGCAGCAATGAGATCCTTCTACTTGCTAGAGTCTCCCTGTACAATTCAGACCTAGGGGAAGATCAGGGTTCAAAGATGCATGGGGACCGGGCAGGGGCAGAAGAGTCTCCCTACGGCAAAACTTTCACCTGAACACATTGGAAGCCACCCTGAGGTGGGCTGGGTTAAAGGTGTGGTCCTGTAACCTGTTTATACTCACGCCACCCATTCGTGCAGTAATGCCTGAATGGTGCTAGAGATAATGAGTGCATGTGGCTGTGTTGTTGTTGTTTAGTCGTTTAGTCATGTCCGACTCTTCGTCACCCCATGGACCAGAGCACGCCAGGCACTCCTGTCTTCCACTGCCTCCCGCAAACTTGGGGTTTGTAAGAAAGACTGTACAACCTGAAAAAACTTACAAACTCATGCTGGTAGCTTCGAGAACACTGTCCAACCATCTCGTCCTCTGCCATCCCCTTCTCCTTGTGCCCTCCATCTTTCCCAACATCAGGGTCTTTTCCAGGGAGTCTTCTCTTCTCATGAGGTGGCCAAAGTATTGGAGCCTCAGCTTCAGGATCTGTCCTTCCAGTGAGCACTCAGGGCTGATTTCCTTCGGAATGGATAGGTTTGATCTTCTTGCAGTCCATGGGACTCTCAAGAGTCTCCTCCAGCACCATAATTCAAAAGCATCCATTCTTCGGCGATCAGCCTTCTTTATGGTCCAGCTCTCACTTCCATACACCACTACTGGGAAGACCATAACTTTAACTATACGGACCTTTGTCAGCAAGGTGATGTCTCTGCTTTTTAAGATGCTGTCTAGGTTTGTCATTGCTTTTCTCCTAAGAAGCAGGCGTCTTCATGGATCACTGCCTTGCCGTGGCGAAGGGACTTGAATAACTCAGAGAAGCTAGGAGCTATGCTGTGCAGGGCTGCCCAAGATGAACAGGTCATAGTGGAGAGTTTTGGCCAAATGTGATCCACCTGGAGCAGGAACCGGCAAGCCACTCCAGTATCCCTGCCAAGAAAACTCCGTGGACAAAGACAACAGGCATGTGGTTGTAGGAAACTTCTTATACTGAGTTGGACTGTTGCTCCATTTGGCCCAGTATTGTCTCCACTGACTGGCAGTGGCCCTTCGGGATTCCAGGCAGGGTCTCTCCTGGCGATGGGAGTGGGAATGTTCTGCTTGCAACCCAAGTTCTGTGCCCCTGAGCTCTGACCCTTTAAAGTTAGCTGCATAGAAGTTCCTGGTTCCCGCAGATAGCAGATATAAGACAAAATATTTGCGTAATGACTTTTTAATGTTACAAATAAACTCATTGACTTTTTTCCCCTTGCTTTCTTTGAGGAGCATTTTTATATTGTAAGAATTACATACGGTAAGAGAACTCTTTGCTAATTGTGTTTGTGTAGCCTTCTAACATTGTGTGTGTAGACCCTTGGATTTCTGTGGCACTTTCAGCAGGGCTCGGCCCTGGGGGAAATGTGAAGTACAGTGGTACCTCGGGTTAAGAACTTAATTCGTTGTGGAGGTCCATTCTTAACCTGAAACTGTTCTTAACCTGAAACACCACTTTAGCTAATGGTGCCTCCTGCTGCCGCTGCTGCGCCGCTGCTGCAGGATTTCTGTTCTCACCCTGAAGCAAAGTTCTTAACCCAAGGTACTATTTCTGGGTTAGCGGAGTCTGTAACCTGAAGCATATGTAACCTGAGGTGCCACTGTAATATTAAGCAAATGCCTTGGAGCTTGAACGGAATGTCTTCTCCTCATTAACTGGACACCGCAGAGCACTCTCTTATCTGGTATTAAGAAAATGGATAGTCCATGCAGAAGATGCTATTGACAGGCAGTCATGAATTGTGACACACCTGCATTGCAGGAGATTGGACTCGAAGCTCCCTGGTGTTTCTTCCACTTCTACAATTCTATGATCCCATGATTCTATGATTTTAGACGTTAGACCCTGCATTCCCATAAATGAAGAGGATGCCCCAGTTACCAAACTGCCAAAGGAATAGCAGTGCAATCCGAAGCATGTCTACTCAGAAGTAAGTCCTATTAAATTCACTGGGGCTTACTCCAGGTAAATAGTGTTAGAGCTGCAGCCGAATTCGTGTTTGATCGGTGAGTTGGGCTAATTTAGTATTTTACTGGGCATACCAAAGTTGATGAGAGTTTTTGCAAAGCCTTGTGAGTGCTTTGAGGGCAAAAACCTATTTCAGCTATTGTGGAAGGAGAGAGCAAAAGAAGCTTTACAGAGAAAAAGTATCAAGCAGTAAAGAGGCAGCGAGTTCTAAGATCCAAAGAGAATGCATTCAAGCAAGGGAGCATCAAAGCATCCAAGCAGGACTTTGGATGAGTTATTAAACAGTAAATGGTCTGGGGGAAAGAAGTAGAAAAACAGACTTGAAAAAGGGAAGAAGTGATGAGACTGGCTGAGCAGCTCTCACCCTCTGCTGTTGCTTGAATTAATTCTGAAATTCCCCATACTATTTATGCCTGCTATTTATATCCTCTCTGAACTCTTTGCTTTGGTTCCAGGCAGCTATTGATGTGAAATGGGGGGGGGGGGCTTTTTTAATTAGCCTGTCTCCGCAATAAGGTCTAAGGAGTTTCCGTAGCCTCCATGATAGTGAACTGGAGCTTCAGATATTTTTGTCTCCTGTTCTAATGTACATATTCACAATGCATAGTTGTTGTTTTTTAAGGTATATTATCGCCATCCTCCAAAGCAAGGACAGATCTTATTAGACTATCTCCCATCAGCCTCAGCCAGAATGGCCAGTGTTATGTACAGAGTTGAATAGGATCCAAACTGCAGCAGTCTGATTGGTCCTAGAACAATAGGATCCAAAAGGCAGCAGTCTGATTGGTCCTAGAACAATAGGATTCAGAATGCAGCAGTCTGATTGGTCCTAGAACAATGCAGCAGTATGATTGGTTGGCAGGAACCACCCAATCATGCTCCAGATAGAAGTGAAGCCACAACCTGATTGGCTTACAGTAGAATTCCGGAATTAGCCAATCATGTGCAGCCCATTGTGTAAATAATGTATATAAAGCAGATACTTTGAGGGGACTTTGATTCATTCCTCCTCACCACTATGAGCTGAATAAAGAGCATGAAATCACTTTGCGACTCTGAGTATATTTCAGCCAGTGGGGAGGAATGCTGGGAGTTGAAATTCAGCAACACCTGGAGGGCAACAGGTTGCCTATAGAATCATAGAATTGTAGAGTTGGAAGGGACCCCAGGGTCATCTAGTCCAACCCCCTGAAGTGAAGGAATCTTTTGCCCAACATGGGGCTCAAACCCACAACCCCCTTTAGCCCCTCCCCAATATTTCGCTGATGGATTTTACTGTTCTCTCGTTCAGCTCTAGTATGGTTTTATACTTATCTCTGATCCTGGATTGTGAAACAGAGGTGATCATATCATTGCAGAGTTTCTGGAGATAACTTTTTCAGAAAATACTACTATATTCTAGCTTTCATGGCCGTGTATATCTGCACACAGAGCCTGTTCTCTGAAGAGGAGCCTTGGCACCATGTAAATTGCCCCTCTCAATGGTTCTGCCACCCCCCTTCTCTGCAAGGAGGAAGGTCGTAAGTACATGAGCCAAACATGCAGTTTAGTTCTTCCATCTTTGCATGCCATGAATTCTGATTTGCAGTTTGTCGCTGAAGCTGCAACCGTCACCAACTCCCATTGTTCTTAGTGTTAATTAGAATCTTCCTCTCTCAGTAGACATACTGAACAGCATACCCATGTAAAGCCTTCTGAGATCTATCAGTTATTTTCAGTGTTAGTTTATTCAATAATCCCCGTTACTTGATGAGACCCTTTTGATTTTTTTTGTCCTGAGATTTACCTAGCAGTTGCTTAATTGCTTTCTCCTATATATTTTTTTCCACCAGCCTTTGATCTGCTCCCCCCCTTTTTGCTCATTTCACCCTCAAAAATGTTCATTATCTGATGTTCTCACTCCCAGAATAAAATCATCATTACTGTCTTTCTTGAGTGATTAATTTCTAAGAAGAGGATTTCTGAAATATGGAAGCCCTGCTCCTGGGCTGGCACAGGTGGTGGTTGCCGAGAGGTGGAGCTGCCTGCAGCTGTGCAAATAGAGCAGGGACCTGGACCCTGGATGCGCAGCCGGCCCCAGATGGGCTTGCACCAGTTGCTGAGGCAGCTCTAGAAAGCCTTCCTGGCCGAAGGGGCGACTCGGAAGAGAGAAGTCTCTTTGAGGGCAGCACTTCAGGGGTGGAACGAGGGTGTGGGCCAGCCCCATTGTGCTAAAATTATGGTTTAATGGGGATGGGGTTTTAACTTCAGTGGGTGTTGTTTATTGGGGAGGTGTTTTAAAGAGTTCTTAACGTTATATGTTGGTTGTAGTTTGTATTTTTTGGTTTTATAAGGCTGATTAACATCCTAGGACCTGCGGCCTAGGACCCTCGTACCTACGGGACCGCCTCTCCTGTATGCCCCGCGGAGGACCTTAAGGTCCACAAATAACAACACTTTGGAGGTCCCAAGCCGCAAGGTGGTTAGATTGGTCTCAACTAGGGCCAGGGCCTATTCAGTACTGGCCCCAACTTGGTGGAACGTTCTGTCACAAGAGACTAGGGTCCTGCGGGACTTGACTTTTTTCTGCAGGACCTGCAAGACAGAGCTGTTCCACCTGGTCTTTGGTTTGGACTCAGTCTGACCCTTATGTTTCCCTCCCCTTATGGTTTCGATTTATGGGATACTATGAAAATTAGGCTGCATTTTAAATTGTATTTTAACTCGTATTTTAATAAACTGGTTTTTTGTTTGTTTGTTTGTTTGTCCCCCATTATGTTTTATTGTAATTTTATTGGTGTTAGCCGCCCTGAGCCCAGCTCTGGCCAGGGAGGGCAGGGTATAAATAAAAAATTATTATTATTATTATATTACATCCTTTAAAATGTGTTTGTGGGAGGGGGGTTATTGTTGTTGTCTTTAACTCTTTGCTTGTGTTTTTACTTGTGTTTTTATCCTGTGAACTGCCCTGAGATCTTGTGATTTAAGAGCGGCATATAAATACAAAAAATTACAATAATTTAAAGATGGAAGAAGTGCAACTTTGTACATATTGGCATCCATCCACTTGTCTTAGAGACAATGGAGTGTACCTTCAGGGGTGAAGTCAAACTGCTGCATTTGCAGCACCAAAGTGACCTCCTCAGGGTGTAAGCCTGAGCAGTGGGTTTGGAAGTCCTGGGCTGCCCAGACAAAAAGACCCACCTCTTGGCTTCGCTGATGTGGTCCAAAGAACCAGTGGTCAGGGATGATGGGAATTGTAGCTGGAGACCCAAGTTTTGGAAATAAAACTTACACCCTCAGCTCAGCCTTAGTGGCTCAAAGCAGTAGACTTGAAGGCAGGAGAAAAAGACTTGATGGAAAAGTCACCTCAGCTTCAAAACATTTTAGGTGGGAATTGCATGAGCTCCAGTCTGCGTTTGTCAATGTGTGGTCTTCAGACAGAGCTAAAGTTCTTTATTGAAGTGAATTATTCTTCTAATAACACTGTGTGTTTGATGTGTGTGCATTGTGGCAGTGGAAGTAATGGAGTACATCTGTGCAAAATGAATGCAACTCCGTAGGAAATGTGAGTGAAGCATTTAGCACAGCCATCGCAAGCATATAATGGTAATGGAAATTCTTGCTGGATGGTTTGCATCAAGATGTTAATTTCGTATTAACTTCTGATTTTTACTTGGGGGGGGGAGTGTTGGTTGGAATTATTCAAACTTCCTTAATTTCAGGTATACCTTAGAACACACCTGTACTTTCTTGTGCATTGCAGGGGACAAATTCTCTCTCCAAGAAGTTTACCTGTCGTTACTGATTAGCTTTTTCATGGATGAACCCTGCGGGAAGAACACTGGCCTGTGTTCCTAAATAAATGCTGTAACCGTTCATGAAAGATCATTGTATGTAGGGGACTACAGAGCTCCTAAATAGTGCAGTAAGGTAAAGGTTAAGGGACCCCTGACCATTAGGTCCAGTCGTGGCCGACTCTGGGGTTGCGGCGCTCATCTGGCTTTACTGGCCGAGAGAGCCGGCATACAGCTTCCAGGTCATGTGGCTAGCATGACTAAGCCGCTTCTGGCGAACCAGAGCAGCGCACGGAAACGCCGTTTACCTTCCCACCGGAGCGGTACCTATTTATCTACTTGCACTTCGTGCTTTCGAACTGCTAGGTTGGCAGGAGCAGGGACCGAGCAACAGGAGCTCACCCCGTCGCGGGGATTCAAACAGCTGACCTTCTGATCAGCAAGTTCTAGGCTCTGTGGTTTAACCCACAGCGCCACCCGCGTCCCTAAATAGTGCACACACACGTAAATTTACTCTCTCTCTATGCCATAGTGCAGAACTCTGACTGCCACTACATCTAATTTCAATGGAAACCTCTGTTCACGACTGCACATTCAAACTTTACCTACTGCTGCAAAGAAATTATTCTTTATGAATGCTGGACAGCTCATGGTGAGTGAAGAGTTCCGTTTTTAATGTTTATCACATAAAAGAGCTCAAATTGTCTCTCATCGCTCCAGCCACTTGTTTTGCTCCCCACCCCCTTTCCCACAGGTTTATATTCCTGCAAAAACAGACACATGACATTTTAGAGCTAGATGCCCTCAGAATGCCACTTACCTTTCTATCTCTGACGCATTTCTCTTGCCACATGTCTATCTTGCTTCCTTCCGGGCTGCCAAAATAATTGGACTGATGACTTTATAATTACAGCATTTTGTAAACAGCCACTGTTTAGCTTCTAGCACCAAACGCTTCTTCAGAGCTGTTACAGTTCATCAACTAAATACTTATTTGGGCAGCTTGTCTTAAAAAAAAAAGAAGAAGCATGTTTAACTAATGGAGCATGGTTGCTTGTCAGCCTACTGTATGATGGAGCCAATTTGCTGCTGTTTGGAAGGCTAGAGTGTGACTTCAGGCTTCTGTTTTGAATTTGGAAATCAGATTTACAATAGTTTATTAGATTTCTGGGTCTAGGGGGGGAACATAGGCAGCCAAACCATCTGGTGTGCCTGTTAATAGGCAATGGTGTGTTCTCCTTCTTTCTTAGCCAGTAAGTTCCACTTGCCAATAAAATGGGCTGTGATCCTCCATGCAGCTGGTTCTTAAAACTGTCCATTAAGAAAAAGGAGACAAACAAAGCCTTCTTTAAAAAGCTAATTAGATATTCAAAAGCTATGAACAGCTCTTTAACTGTCCCGATCTATTTCTTTGCGTGTCAGGAGGAACAACTATTATACCCCAAGCCTGAAGAAGTGGGATATGTTTAGATTCGGTTCTGATCAATTAGAAAACATGGTTGGGAAGAGAACATGGCCGGTCTCGTTTTATAAATGCAAATGAAAGGACTGAGGGATTTTTAATCCCATGGAAAGGACAAATGCAAGAAGCATCACAGCCCATGCATTACCTTTTTAAATTTTATTTTTACTATTTTTAAACTTTAATATGCTATGGAAGGTTAATAAAATCTAACTAGCTATTTCATAAAGATTATCTGAATGAAAATTGAGTTTTGATGCTAGCAGGCTCAATCCAAGATATTCGTGCAAAAAATAAACCGAAACAATTCTTGAAAAAAATCGTTGTTAGGACAAAGCACCTTGTTTTTAGGAGTAAGTTCTGTAGAGTATGGGAAATGAATTTTGATTTCTCCGCCAAATGATATTGAGATTTTTGCAGCACTGGGCAAACTAAAAGGGTATCATACAAGGCTAAGACTTCAGTTTACTGTAGGTCAGAGCCAAACGTTTTGCAAGCAGAGACAGTCTTTGCAAACTACTTGAGAGCACACAATAAATAATGCAAATTAATATTTGTGTTTATCTAGATAATGGTCTGGGAGCTCTTACTAGTGCTGCAGTTTGTTTTCTGAAATGTGTGCCTCACTTTCCAGTGAACCATTTGGCATTCACAGCTTGCAAAGAGTAATAAATAGAAATGTTGTAAAACAATGAAAGCAACCAAACAGCAGCACAGTGCAGGATAAAATACACCTATCAATAAGAACTCACAGCAACTTAAGAGTTTTAAAAGTTTACAGGTTAGCCTGTGTGTGTTCACCTGGTGCCCAAATGATAAAACAATTGTCACTAGGTGAGCCCTCTTCGGGAGAGTATTCCACTTCTGAGGTGCCACCACCGAAAAGGCTTTCTCCCAGAACAGGTGAGATAGGAACCCAGTACCTGTTGCCTGTTAGCAGCCTTGCATCATAGATAATTGAAGCTTCCAGAGTTTATTGAAAAGCATATTTACATGGATTGTATTTTAGTAATCCAGTCTTTGAAGGTAGCAAGGTATGGATAACTGAGGCTATTCTATCTCGGTTCAGGAGAGGCTGTAATCAGTATGTCCATTGTAGCTGAAAAAAGGCACTCTACTCCACTAAGACCAGGGTAATGGAGTTTTTGTGGACTCTTGTCAGCACCTGAATGCCAGGGACCCGCAAGTAGAAGCTTGACTTAATAGATGAACCTCTATCTGCTTTCATTACCAATCTTTACTTTGTGCTGAGATATGGAGAAGATTAAGAAGGTATTATGGATAAGGCATGCCTAGTTGCTCCTGGGGTGTGTGTGGAATAAACTCTTCCATGTTGATTTGGGGGTTTAGCCACACTTCATGTTTTATGTCTGGCATTTCTGAACACACAGGGAAGAGTTCTCTGCATGTACATCCCTTTTGGGTGTGTGTGTGGCTTTAACAATAGCCCAGTGAACATATATACAGTATCGTGTACATTAGGGGCAGTCTGCTGCTTTGATCTCCTCACCTCTGCTGTGTTCATTGTATGCGCCTTAAAATCTGAAAAGGACTTTATTTATGCCTTTATCCCCTCCCCAGTGGAAGAGAAGTCATTAGGGCTTTGTTGTTGTTGACATTGTCTTGCAATTCCTGTTCCTCACGTTTCTCCTATCAGGAAGTGGGTGTGTCCATGCACACTCATGTACAGTCATACCTCGTGTTGCGTTTGCTTCAGGCTGAGCGTTTTCAGGTTGCGTCCTGCGGTGCCCCAGAAGTACTGGAAAGGGTTGCTTCTGGGTTTCGCCGCTCGCGGATGTGCAGACGCTCAAAATGACGTCACACGCATGCGCAGAAGCAGCGACTCGCAGACGCGGGTTGCATTCTGCTCAGGTTGCGAACGGGGCCGTGGAACGGATCCCGTTCACAACCAGAGGTACCACTGTATCTGGAAATCTTCCTTTCTGCGTGTTTGAGTATTATGAGGAACATGAAGTTGTTACTTGCCCTTCCTTGTCCTTACACCACTTTTCCTTACACCAGAAACAAATGCAACACCACACACAAAATATTACTTGGACATTTTTAGGTATTTCTTAGGAAATAAAATTAGTGGAGTGGGTAATGACTTGGGAAGGGAATCAGGTTTGTTTATTTAAAATTTTACACTGAAGTTGCCTGTCCCCATCATTTTTTCAAACAGCCATATAATATTTGAAAGAAATGTTTAATATTTAAATGTTTACCGTATTTTTCGCTCTATAAGACGCACCAGACCACAAGACGCACCTAGTTTTTGGAGGAGGAAAACAAGAAAAAAAATATTCTGAATCTCAGAAGCCAGAACAGCAAGAGGGATCGCTGTGCAGTGGAAGCAGCGATCCCTCTTGCTGTTCTGGCTTCTGGGATAGCTGCACAGTCTGCATTTGCTCCATAAGATGCACACACATTTCCCCTTAAAAAGTGAGTCTTATAGTGCAAAAAATACGGTAATATTCCCAGCATTTCTAAAATGACCTCTGCTCTTTTATTGCGTAACTTTTAGTTGTAAATTGCCTTGAATGCATTGGCAGCAAAGTGGTATACAAAGTGGACCCTTAAAAAGCCTAAGTGATACAGACGCATTTTTGTTTTTACTTCTAAAATACTTTTTAAAAAAATCACTCTAATACTCAGCAGACCTCTATTTCTGCAAATACTAGTGTTGAAGAATAGCCTGAAAAAGCGCTAGCCCAGCTGTTAAATGAATATTGAATTGCAGACATGTTGCTGAAAAATGTACAAATTATATTAGAAACGCGGAAAAAAGATTGGACCTTTTGCTAAGAGGTTTGCATTGCAATTTTCAACCTGGAACAGACTTTTATGATTGAACTGTAAAAGACTTGAAAAGTGTTCTGTATAATGACTGTAAAATACCTCTTACGTGCTAGTCCACATGGCACCAAATATAGCAAGATACAAAACCAAGAATGCTTTCTAGATAATAATAATTCAGTGAAATGAGGGTTGGTTTTCTCTCCCCCCCCCCCCATTTTGGTCATTGTGTAGTTAATTAATTCCAGGGAGTTGAACATAGCATGAACAAACTTTTGTTAACACATGAAAACAAGGCAGCAAACGACCAGCTCCTTCAAACATACACACCATCTGTTTATTATCAAGAATTTAGGAGAGACGTGCTTGTGCTTCATTTATGGAACAAATCCATGTTATCTTATCACTATTGGAGGCTGCTTCAGTCTAGTGATTCTCTGTCCTCTTATTGTGTGGTGTGCCAATTCAGTTGGCAAAGGAATTGAAACTGATACCATAATGCCGTTATGCAATTCTGTGGTGCGAACGCGTTTGGAAGACAGTTCTGGTCACTTCTTCTCAAAAAGGATGTTGTAGAGTTGGGGAAAGTTCAGAAAAGGACAACCAAAACAATCAAGGGAACGGAGCGATGGCCCTGTGAGGAAAGGTTGCAGCACTTGGGGCTTTTTAGTTTAGAGAAGAGATGAGGAAGAGGCGGCATGACAGAAGTTCCTAACATGCCGTGTTTTTTGCTCTTTGGATGCACTTTTTCCCCTCCAAAAATTAATGGGAAATGTTTGTGTGTCCTATGGAACGAATGCAGGCTCCTTGGCTTCAGCGATAGCAACGTGAAGCCTCCAAAGTGCAGAGGGAGCGCTCCCTCCATGCTCCGGAGGCTACGTGTTGCTTTCGCTGAAGCCTGGAGGGCGAGAGGGGTCGCTGCAGTTCCATGCCTACTTACATGCATGTCGGTTGAGGGATAAAACAACTGCCAAATCAACAGAGGCTACACACATTGGCTACCTCAAGGCTGGATTACGGCAACATGCCCTGTGTGGGGCTGCTCCTGACGTTGGTCTCGAGGGTGCAGACAGTGCAGAATGTGGTGGCTAAGTAGCTTGTGGAGACCCAACACAGGACACCTTGCCTGTGGGATTTGCACTAGCTGCCAATCTGCCACTGGGCCATACTAAAGCGTTGGTACTGTTCTGGCTTCAGGGACGGCCTTTGAAGCCTCCGCAGGGCAGCAGGGGGAAGACACCCCGCTGCCCTGAGGAGGCTTTGCACAGCTAACCCCGAAGCCTTTGGAGCGCAGCGTGAGGTCCCGCTGCGCTCCAAAGGCTTCAGGAGGCTTCAGAGGCTGTTCCCGAAGCCAGAACAGCAAGATGGAGCGCTGTGCAGCTCTCCGTCTCTCTATTCTAGCTTCGGGGTTAGCTGTGCAAAGCCTCCCCAGGGCAGCAGGGTGCCTTCATCCCGCTGCCCTCCGGAGGCTTCACGGGCTATCCAAGAAGCTAGAACAGCAAGAGGCTATCCCAGAAGCCAGATCCCTCTTGCTGTTCTGGCTTCTGGGATTCAGAATTTTTTTTTCTTGTTTCTTCCCCCCCCCCAAACTAGGTGCATCCTATAGAGCGAAAAATACGGTAATACATGGCATTCAGAAAGTAGATAGAGAAAGTGTTTCTCCTCTCATAGTGCAAGAACTCTTGACTAGCTAGTGAGGCTGAACGTTGGAAGGTTTGTGACAGAAAGGGTGGGTGCCTCTTCATGCAGTTAAACTGTGGAATCATAACCACAGAATGATAGAGTTGGAAGGGACCATCTAGTTTAACTCCCTGTAAAGCATCCATGACAGATGACCATCCAACCTCCAAGGAAGAAGAGTCTACCACCTCCCGAGGTAGCCCATGCCACCGCCAAACAGCTCTTATTGCCAGAAAATTCTTCCTGATATTTAGTCAGAATCTCCGTCCTTGTAACTTGAATCCAGTGGTTTGCATTCTACCCTCCAAAGCAAAGGAGGAACATGGAACCTCCCTTGGGGAGGAAGTGATGGCCACCAACTTGGATGGCTTAGAAAGAGGATTGGACAAATTCATGGAAGCTGACACTCCTGGTGGACACTATGCACAATGGCTATGTTCTGCCTCCACTGTCAGAGACCATATGCCTCTGAATGCTGGTTGCTGGGAGTCACAGGTGGGTAGAGTCCTGTTGCCCTCATGCCATGTTTGCAGGCTTCCTACAGGCACCCGGTTGGCCACTGTGAGAACAAGATGCTGGACTTCATGGACCACTGGTCTGCAGGCTCTCCTCCATGAATGTACAGTGTTGGCCTGAAAGGAGTGCATGTTCCTTTACATACTCTGGGCCTCCTGGTCCACCTAAACCCTGACAAAACAGCACCGGCAGGTTTCCCTCACTTTATACAGGGTTGGTTGCTAGTTTATGTCTTCTATACAGTGCCTTGGGAACAAATGCGAAAAACATATTAAAAAACCAAAACCAAGTTGTGATCCTTTGGTTGTTTCAAAAGCAACAACAGCAATTGATAGGTAATTCACTGAGCAAAAAGGATTCATTCCCCAAATCAAAATGAAGCATGATTTTCTCTGCTTGTTCTTGGATGCTATAACTTCAAGTTCAAAGCATGAGAACACACTAAGACAAGCTATTCTCCATTCAGTGGGTTCACTAAATCCTTCACCACTGTGACTGTCTAGTTCCCGGAATTCAGTCTACATCTTGCTAACACATTTGCTCTTTTGTGGTGTCGCTTAATACCCTGCAAACATCTAGCTTGATTTCAAACTGACATATTTTGCCATAAATAGTGTGCATTTTGTGACAAGCACATAATTAACTTTTGCTAATTAGTTAATGGCTGCCAACGCAGCCACAGTATACATTATTTAGGATGATACCAAGAAAATTGGTGGCCTGACAGCTTGCTGACAATGTTGGGTTGTTCAGGCTTCGGCCCTATAATGGCTGCTGATTAACCGACTCAACCGTTTTGCTTCAAGTCAAGTGTTGGGGGAAAACTTATTCCCCAAAGACAGAACAGACTTGACAGTTGTACAAGGATGATATTCTGGCAGGTGACTGGTGGTTTAGGGTCAGTAAGCAGCAGCGTCAAAGATAAGATTTCATTGGTTTCATTTCAAAGTCTGAGGCCCATTATACTTGGAAATTTCTACAAATCCTCTCTAGCCTCCTCTGTTGATGTGAAGCTTCTGGAAGGATGAACTTATTTCAAGACATTTCGAAGCCAGCATAGCAAGGCCCATTTCCATCCAATAATGAACACTTATTGCCAGCCTTTTAATGGTTGGCTTTGAATATGCAAAACTATAAATTTGACTCTACTTGGAGTAAGCACCATTAAATGATCTTCCAGGAAATGGTTTGGTTCAATTACTGCATAGCTTTATGCAAGTGTGGTTCCCCTTGGGTTTCTGCAGCCTATATGGGCGCTCAGATGGAGAACTTGGCCCAGTGAATAATTGACTTCAAGCTTCTTTGAAGGACTGAATTCATAAAAACTTGCTTGTAACACAAGTGGCATTTCACAAAGCTAAGCCAGCACAAATAACTGTGAGCTGAGCTTACATATTTGACATAATATTTGGCTCCTTCCCTGAGGCTTATTATCTAGCCAGTAAACTACCTCACTATGTGAGTCTTCCTTAAATAAATGACATTAAAGACTCTGTTACTGCCCTCTAGATTGATAGGATGCATAAAAACAGATTAAGAGTTAGTTGTTCAAGAGGAAGTGTTCGCTTGCATGTTGAATCTTTAAGAATGCATCTTTAAAGAAAGACTTTTAGAACAATATATTGGGAGCATTTCCACACTTGAAAAACTGAAGAACTAAATTTCAGGACTGGTAGGGTATATAATAATTAGGGAAATCAAGGCTGCTTTTTTTTTATTTTTGTTTTTGATACAGATGGTCTGTTGTGTGTCGGAGTTTGCAGTAGAGTTTTCTTCTCTTTATCTCCATCAGCCAGGACAGCTAATTACATCTCCGTACTGTACGTAGATTAGTGCAGGATTATTTATTTAATGGGACAATGGGACGCGGGTGGATTATTTAATGGGACAATGGGACGTGGGTGGCGCTGTTGGTTAAACCACATAGCCTAGGACTTGCCGATCAGAAGGTCAGCAGTTCGAATCCCCGCGACGGGGTGAGCTCCCGTTGTTCGGTCCCAGCTCCTGCCAACCTAGCAGTTCGAAAGCACATCAAAGTGCAAATAGATAAATAGGTACCGCTCCAGCGGGAAGGTAAACAGCGTTTCCGTGCGCTGCTCTGGTTCGCTTAGTCATGCTGGCCACATGACCCGGAAGCTGTCTGTGGACAAATGCCGGCTCCCTCGACCAATAAAGCAAGATGAGCGCCGCAACCCCAGAGTCTGTCACGACTGGACCTAATGGTCAGGGGTTCCTTTACCTTTTTATTTATTTAATAGATTTCTATTCCACCTTTTTTTGATAGTTTCTCACAAGGTGTCAAACAATAACATAAAGTTAAGCTGAACATATAATTATGATATATAAAATGGTCCATTGAAACACAGAAAATTAGTACAAAATACTCATAGGTAAAACAATAGAATAAAGCAAGTGAGAAAACAGGTAGCTAAACCCAACAGTAGAAAACAAATTCATAAACTGAGAGTCCCCTCCTTCATGAAAAAGCTTGTGAGAAAAAGGTTAAGACCTCAAATGTTTCCAGGAAGCCTGCAGTGTTGTGGTTTAAAATACGGTGGTTGGTAATGAATTTCTTCGTTGCGTAACTGCCACAGAGAATATCCTTTGCCTTGTACTCACCAGTTTCAATACTCTACGTGGCAGGCAAATGAGGACTTCTGTTACTAACCTTGGCATGAAGGCATTATTACAACCACAGAATAAGATCACAGGTGGCTTCTTAGCTGTGCTTGATCATATTCATTACGAATCTTCTGCCATTTCTACCCTCTCTGTCAACCCAGCTGATTCATTTTCCTCAGTTCCAATGAAGACCAGGGAGCTGACACAGCTCTACAGTAAGGCCAAGGGTGTTGATTGTAGTTTAGAAATTATTTATTGTAATTGTTAAGTGTCGATTTCTGTTTAATTTTTATATGCTGATATTATTATTCTATACTATTCTAATGAATGTTGAATGTTACTTCATTTTATGTAGGTTGCTTATTTTGAAGTTACGTTTTATTATCACATTTTTGTATTGCATTAGATTGTTATAAGGTGTGCATTCTTTGTTTCTTCAGCTTGTAAACCGCCTTGCGTATTGTAAGATAGAAAGACTGTTTACAAATTAAAAGTGATGATGATGATGTTTCAGAGTAATCATACTGATGCCCTTAGCCATCACGGTTTGAAGATGTGTGGCAACCACTTGTTTCAGATAGTTCCCAAAATACAAATTTGACATGGAATGATAGCTAGCTAGAGAATTAAGGTTAGGAGTCAGTTTATCGACAGAAGCAGATGCACAGGGAGACACTGATAATCCAAGCTACTCCTGGGTGACTTTCATCAGCTACGAGAGGCAAGAATCCACTTCACAATTTATACGTGGTTGCAAGCTTTTTACATTTTCCCCGTAAAAGACTGCTTGACTTCAGACAATTCAGCACCACAGCCAGTTCCTCTGATATGGCACTAGATAGGCACCATGCTGTCATTGGAAACGACCACTTTCTTTATCAGCAGGAATTGTTGTCAGTGTGTCTTGGGAGACAATGGAGGAGTGCGCCTTTGGGGGTGAAGTCAAACTGTAGGAAGGTTGCAGAGCCTGCTGTGGTTGTAGAGAACAATGTGGGAGAGACATATTTTGTTGCAACTGGGACAGATGGAGGCATCCAGTTGTGTTGCTTCAGATGCACCATGGCGTTTCTTCTCTCTGTGCTCCTCCCAGCGATTATTTCTCCTCTGGTCACTGCTGTGGATACGTGACCTGTCTGTCTGTCTCCAGGCACTGCAGTCATGTGCAAGAGATAGAGATTGCCACACAGCAGGGTTGATGTTTGCCAGCCTTCTTGTCAAATTTGCAGACACATAGTTGGTCTGCCAACAGGCCTGGTGCCTGAAGCCAGCTCCCAATAGATTAGGAAGCTGCTATATAGTATTTTAAAAAAAATGTATTTGAATCTCCCGTATTCGTAAATCAAATGAAAAACTCCAACTGAGCAGAGTGTGCCAACTATTTTATGGTACTAGCATTAAGAAAAACCCAATGAATTGGATACTAAGCACTATCATTTTTGGGGAGTAACTAAACTGGGCATGGGGTGGGGATGTGCTTTTTCTCTCAGAACCAAAATACATTGTTAAAGCACCTACTTTCCATCAAGGTCAGCTCTATTTTATCTAAGTATATCTCTCTTCATCTGAAGCACCAGCAAGGCATCCTTTCCATGGCAATTCGGTTTGAGTTAGGTATGGGACTGGTGTTCAGCAAGGAAGTAAGGACTCTAGGAAAAAATGTTCAGTGATTTTTCCATAGAGGTGCTGAGAGGGAGAATTGGTGGGTAGATATTTTGCATGGGCATCCGGCACTCTGCCTGGACATAAGAGTGAGGACCAGTTGTCACGTTGAAGGAATCAAGTTTGCTCCAAGTTAGGGAACTGGAGCTGAATTTAAGATACTACAAAGTAGTCTAAATGTGCAAATTTGAAGGAGAAAGCTCTCGGATATTTTCTCTACTAAATACCCAAGCAGAATTCCACTGCTAGTGAAATCTAGTATTTGTCCCTTAGCTAGTTTAAGTAACGCCAACTCTGAAGAGCCTTTTCCAACAAGCCAATGTTATTCATAATGCAAGTGGTTCAGCACAATCATTTGTCCCACTCTATTTTCCAGCAATGAGCTTAGAAGAAAGGTCATACTCTTAAGCTTTCGGTTCAAGAGCTTTCTGTCTCTTGCTGTCTGCTTTGCCCCTGCTTTTATAATGGGCTTGTTTTATGTCTGTTAAACTCACCAGGGTTTCTTGAGATGAGATTCTATATCAGCAGGCTATTTAAGCTGCAGTATAATCTGGCTGTAAGACAACAGTTCCCTTTTGAATGTGCTGGGGGATTTTTATTATTATTATTTTGGGAGGGGAGGAGGGAGGGGTGCCTAAAGAAGCCAGAGGCTCTATTGATTGGGTCCGAGAGAATTCAAGTAGAGCACAGAAGAGTAAGAATTAAGACTTGTGCAATTGTAGTTGCAAGGACTTGCCAATATCTCTTTAAGGAGAAATTGGGAGCCTAAAATTTCCATCTGTTCTTCCATGTACAGGTTCGTAAGTCATGGTCTAATAGTCTTAGCCATATCCTATACTTTGTGCTGAATTGCACAAATGTTGCTTTTGTTTTCCTAGAGATGGTTCTGTGGTTTGGCAGATGTGCAAACGGGGCATTTTCTCTGTATTTCATTCTTAAAACCTGTTTTGTGTGTTACTCCTTCCTCCTCTTCCCAGTCTTGAATGCGTTCCTTCTGACTTTTGTGACATTGGGAAAGAAGGAACAGAGCTCCATAATTGCCTACGACTTCAGCCATTGTGCATTGCTTGTTTCATGCAAGGTGCCTGTAAGCATACATATAACTGCTCCAGATGCAGAGGACAGCTTTGGAAATGTGTTGTTTGTGTCTTTAGACGGCAGCCTTCTATAGGACACCTACATTTTCCCGCACTTCTCACTCCCTCATCTGCAGTTTTCTGAACTTTGAAAGCTCTAACACATTTAAGAATCCCCTGGGAAGAAAGGTTGACTATTAAACCTCTCTGAGAATTGTTCTGTGATGGGAAGAAGTTTCCCCAACCACCTCTCAGCACTCTTAACAAACAGCAGTTCCTGGAATTCTTTGGGGTAAGCCATGGCAGTTTGAAGTGACAGGAAGCTGCTTTGAATGTACAGTGGTACCTCGGGATGCAAACGGGATCCGTTCCAGAGCCCCGTTCGCATCCTGAAGCGAACGCAACCCTGCGATTGCACGGGTCACGTTTCACCACTTCCGCACATGCGCGTGGCGTCATTTTGACCATCTGCACATGCGGCAAAACCTGGAAGGAACGCACTCCGCTACTTCTGGGTCACCGTGGAGCGCAACCCGAAAATACTTAACTTGAAGCACATTTATCCCGAGGTATGACTGTATAGTGCAGATGGACCCAGAAGCGAGTGCAGATGACCAAGCACTGGCATGATATATTCGTATCTAACAGTCCCTGCTTGTAATCTCATGGTCCTGTTTTGACTGGCTGAGATTTCCAGGCCGTATTCAAGGGTAGCCCCACATAGAACACATTGCAGCCGTCCAGTTGGGGAGCTGCTACCAGAACATGGATAACTGTAGCAAGGCTGTTTCTGTTCATGATTTACTAGGTCCAGTTCCAGGATTGCATCCTTCCCATATTGTCCTAGTCACATGGAAGTGCATAATGGAAAGGTGGTTCTTGTATGGCTGGTGTTGTTAGTGAAGGGCACCTTCGTTATAGAATCATAGAATCATAGAATCATAGAGTTGGAAGAGACCACAAGGGCCATCGAGTCCAACCCCCTGCCAAGCAGGAAACACCATCAGAGCACTCCTGACATATGGTTGTCAAGCCTCTGCTTAAAGACCTCCAAAGAAGGAGACTCCACCACACTCCTTGGCAGCAAATTCCACTGTCAAACAGCTCTTACTGTCAGGAAGTTCTTCCTAATGTTTAGGTGGAATCTTCTTTCTTGTAGTTTGGATCCATTGCTCCGTGTCCACTTCTCTGGAGCAGCAGAAAACAACCTTTCTCCCTCCTCTATGTGACATCCTTTTATATATTTGAACATGGCTATCATATCACCCCTTAACCTCCTCTTCTCCGGGCTAAACATGCCCAGCTCCCTTAGCCGTTCCTCATAAGGCATTGTTTCCAGGCCTTTGACCATTTTGGTTGCCCTCCTCTGGACATGTTCCAGTTTGTCAGTGTCCTTCTTGAACTGTGGTGCCCAGAACTGGACACAGTACTCCAGGTGAGGTCTGACCAGAGCAGAATACAGTGGCACTATTACTTCCCTTGATCTAGATGCTATACTCCTATTGATGCAGCCCAGAATTGCATTGGCTTTTTTAGCTGCCGCGCCACACTGTTGGCTCATGTCAAGTTTGTGGTCAAAGAGCTACGTTGGCTTCAAAACTTACTCCTTCCATCTCTATTAAGGAACATGGAGAGGGCCCAGGGCCCTTCATTCACAACTGCACTCTGCAGCCACGTGCTGCTTGGGCAGATGTGCTTCAGAATGATGGGTGAGAAGGAAAAACTCATCATGGCAGCTGCCTCTCTGGGTCACGTGATCTGTCTCTTCACAGACGTTTCAGCCTGTGGGAAGCTTTCAAGTAGGGTACAGAGAAAGGAGCAAATGGTCTTATGCCATGCCCAGGCATGCAAGCCTGCCAGCTTCCTCTCCAGGAGTGACACAAAGCAACCTCACACATCTCACAGTTTTGCCTTCCTGGGCCTGTGGAATTCAGTGCCACATGAAGTTGTGGTGACCAGTAGCATTTAAGATGATTAAACTATGCCAGGAGATGAGTCTAAGCCAAATGTATATCCGACTTGCACTGGGGATTAAAAGCAGTAATGTATTCTGTGTATATATAAACTTGTTTCTCTATATGAGTGTAAACTAAAATAAATCATTTTAATGAGAGGAAAATGGATTCCACTGCTGCGTGTCGAAGATAAAGAGCTTAGTAATCTAGCACGTTTCACTTTTTTTTTTTTTTTGCAAGGCAGGCTATTGCCAGCTAGAACGCTTTGGAATAGCAGGTGTGCTTTGTATTTGGGTTTATTAAAAAAAGAAGAAATGTGATTCCGGTCAATCAGCTTCATTACAGGTATAATAGTATAGACTCATATTAACTGTTAATGAAATATAGAGCACATGCTAGGTGAATTTCATCTCTTGCTCTTGTTTCTGAACAAATCCCTTTGCCTTTCTTGAGAGCAGATTTGCAGCTTTTTGTGACCTTATTGGAAGGTATGGCCAACACACATGAACCAGTTCTGTGACTGGTCCGCTGGAAGGGAACACACCATCAGCTCTGGTGCCAGGACCCACCATCAGCAAAACCACCTGTGCAGGAATAGATACTGCCATTCCTTTGCTTGCGGCTGCTCCAGACTCCTGGGAAGAAGAAGAAGAAGAGTTTGGATTTGATATCCCGCCTTTCACTCCCTTTAAGGAGTCTCAAAGCGGCTAACATTCTCCTTTCCCTTCCTCCCCCACAACAAACACTCTGTGAGGTAGACTTCCGGGTTGGTGCCACTGTTTAATGGCGGATTCCCTCCGAGCTGCGGAGGGAATCGGCTCCGTAGCGTCTGGGTCTGGCCGCTGCGGCGAAGCGGGGACCCTTAAAATCACAGGCGCGGATGCCTGTGAACACAGAGACTCGGCGGGCACCATTTGCGCCCCCCCAATCCGCGACGGAGCCTTTTTAAAGGCTTCGGAACGGAGGCAGGGTAAGGCGTGGTGCTGAGAGTACTCCCTCGTCTACGGAGTGAAGCCGCAAGCCATTGACAGAGAGCGCCAACTTCTTCTAAGAGTGATTGGATCCTAAAACATCAACCCGTGAGTAATACGGAGATTGGAACTTTAAAAAATTTCTTATCTTGGATTTGGAACGAGCGGGAAGGGGCTAAAAAGGAAGTCCACCCCCCCCTCTTTGTAAACAACTTAAAGCAAAGGACTGGGCAGCTAGGTCGAGAGAATCTGTTTCTTGCTTTTTTTAATAAAAGATCCTGACCTCACGGTTTGGACATTATAAGAAGATATTCTGGAGGATAAAAAGAATTTTGGGAGCTGAAACTACACCCCCCCCTAGACCCGGGAACGTCCGATGAGAAAGCCTGTTGCATGGAAGATTTTGACAGCTGTCAAGTGAGCTGCTAGTCAGCTAGTTGTCAGCTGGAAAAAGAGAACATTGTTTCTGCTGTTTTTGCTGGTTTATTCGGGATAACTTGTTGAAAATAAGGTTGATACAAAATAACTGGACTTTTGGTTTTTGAGCTGAAAGGAAGATCAAGGAATTAAATCCCCCTAGAGGGGTAACAAGGATACTACATTACAAAAATGGCTGGAGTGTCTAAATTCCAAGCAGAATTGGACAGAGCACTGGTTCTCTTGGGAAACTTACAAGATGAGTACGATGCTTTGTCTACAGAGGTATCGCTATTACACTGGACAGTAAACAACAGCTTGGAGTCTGATAAGGATTTGAATCAGGAAGCCTATTCAACTGAACAAATAAATGAAACCGAAAGCGTAGACACGATGGAGCAATATGTTCCTTTTGAAGAAAACGAAGGAGGAGATGGAGGTTTGCAGGAGTCAAAGGAGAGCTACAATATGAGGCCTGACATGATGATAAAAAAGGACAATAAAAACTGGATGCGGAAAGCCTGGTTTGATTGGGAATTTGGAAAATGGAGAGATCCTCTTTTGAGGAGATCTGAAGACCTGAGGATTATAAATTTGTTGAAGGTGGAAGCTGGAGCTGTGGGGACATTTGGATTTGAAAGAAATTTGAAACAAGAGTTGGAATACCCCATAGGCTTTGCTTTTGCTTTTAAGTATGGAGGACTGGCTAGAAGCAACACCGATTCTGTTGGGCCGGAGCCCCTCCGAGACCTGGGGCTTAACATCAAGGTCTATCAAAGAGACCGGCAGAAAGGAACTGAGAGAGACATAAGGGCCTCGGACCTGAGATCTCC
The DNA here is from genome assembly GCF_964270895.1 of Podarcis filfolensis. NCBI lineage: Eukaryota > Metazoa > Chordata > Lepidosauria > Squamata > Lacertidae > Podarcis > Podarcis filfolensis. The sequence goes on from NC_139612.1 coordinate 6,855,787, forward strand.
AGGCTAAATAAATAATATAAAGACTGATGGATATTGGTTGGGGACTGGAACCGGGAGAAGGGTGGGTGGAGGTTGGGAATCCAAAGGGTACATAAGGATAATTTGCATTGCTTTGTTTGTTTTATATTTTGTTAGTGGTAAGGAAATTGGGTAAACCGTGGAAGGGAAATTTTGGTCGACCTTAGGAAAAAGGTTTAAGAATAAATTAATGAGGTATAAGTATTGATGTGTAATTTTAATAAGGTGAAATTGGTTTTTTTTTTCTTTTTTTTAAATTAAGTGAAAATAAGGCTGTTAAAAATAAATGGAGGAAATGGAAAAAAGAAGTAAAGTAAAATAACAGTATGTTAGAATAAATGTTTAAGTTAAGGTGAAGAAATAAGTTAAGGACTTGCTGAATTGACAATTTAAATTGGAATACAAGAAGGGGAGGTGTGAGGAGGTCTGAGAAACAAGGTTGAGGAAAATAAGTATCAGAAACTGTATGTGTTTTTTCTACTTTTCTGTTTAGTTTTGAATATGCTTTTTTGTGTTGTTTTTATTTTGTTTATTCTTTTGTTTTTGTTTGTTGTGTGTTTTTTGAAAATACCAATAAATATTTAATTAAAAAAAAAAAACAAACACTCTGTGAGGTGAGTGGGGCTGAGAGACTTCAGAGAAGTGTGACTGGCCCAAGGTCACCCAGCAGCTGCAGATGGAGGAGTGGAGACACGAACCCAGTTCCCCAGATTACGAGTCTATTGCTCTTAACCACTACACCACACTGGGGAAAGTCTTCTTGCAGAAAGGCAGGTGCTGAGCAAGTTCTGAAAGACCTCACTAGCCTCCATAGTACAACATGTGAACCTGTGAACTGCCCTGAGGGTTTAGGGCAGTATATAAATTTAATTAACAACAACAACGGACCCTAAGGAGCTGCAAAAAGTCATTGGTGGTGGTGGTGGTGGTGGTGTTGGGAGTGGGTGATTTTCTTCCACTTCTCAGATGTTGGGGTGTGCTTTAGCAGAAGTAGTCTCTGCTTGTGAAGATGCAGTCAAAGCCAGTTAGGCTGCAAGCTACAGGGCTGAGATTTGGGGAAATTGTCGTTCATTTCTTCTCAGAGGATGCTTGAATACCTTGCTCAAGTCACAGGACTCTGTTGCACTGAACACGCACTTTTTCTTCAATAGTGGGGTAGGAGAGCTGAAAATAATGCCAATATAGTTCACATCTGGCAACCAAGGCGCAAAATATGCATCAGGAGACTTAGTTTGTACAGAATTGAGCACACACTTCCAGAATTGACTCTAAACACATTGCTTCTGGTAAATGAGCCACTATATCCACTAGATGGCCGCGGAAATTTGTGTCTCAGGCTTTGTAGACTCATCTACCCATGTACTATCTGAAACCCAAAGGGTGCAGGGATTTCCAGATGTGAATCCCCCCCCCAGCTCTCCTTCCTTCCTATAAGTATCAACTGCGGGGCTGGTGATCAGAATTAGGATTGCGGTGTTCAGGGAGGGCTTTTAACTCATTGCACATGTATCATTGTCCCACTGAAAATACAGCTCCCAAACTGGATTTAGTTCCAAGTGGGAAGCTTCTATCGATGCTAATGGAAGCTTCCTTGTTTCTGGGGCTATTATCAACTTGGGAGAGGGTTTTCAGTGGGGCTGCAGTGTGTGAGGAAAGGGGTCCCAGCACCACCTTTCCATGTAATGTGGTCTCCATCTTGCTTGCCATGACTACAGCTGATATTTAAGTAAAAAAAGGCACATGTTCAATGCTTACATGTATTTAATGTTATGTGTAGATTGACTCTCTGTCAGCTATTGTGATAGCAGCTGGACACCACAGTACTACTCTGTGGAGCTAAACTTTGGAATTATTCCATTTTGGCTAATTATATCTACTTGGATTGCCTTACCGCACATATAATGAATTTATTTAGGGGTGAGGATTAGTTTATTTTTTACTAATCTTTTTATTAAGTGCGATAGTGATATAAAAAGAGGAGGAAGCTACCACCACAACAAAAACACTGGCTGCTTTTGATATTTAGCGAATCATTTCAGCCTTATGTATTGCCATAGCCCTTCTTAAGTACATATTAAAAACTGAAGCGTTTAGAAGTGAGCAAGACAATCTGTCAACAGAATGCAGTAGCTGAATGCTGGATGCATGTGAAGAGGCACAAGGAAGAAAGAAGGATGTTCTGTTTTGGGAACCCAGCCTGACTTTCAATCAAATAACTGATCTGAGATGCCAAGCACAACCTGCATTTCATTTTCAAATGCTGCTAGTGTCCTCCTGATTGAACACTTTGAACCTGATCTGAATATGATTTCCTTTTGTAGTATGAGAATCACTTATGTTAACGCCTCCAGGAGATCAATAGGAGATTTTAATGCATACTAATAAAAAAGATCTTGGCAACCCCTCTTAATTTCCTCATGAACTGCTTGGTTCCATTCTTAACCAGATAATTGTCATTGAACACAGAACTGTGAGGTGGACGGGTTTTGTTGTTGTCTTCCTAGGCTAGATAGTCTACAAAATTTCTGCAAAAACAATAAAATACTTGCTAATGTATTTTTCACAGTTGTGGGTATAATTAACAGGAGCGGGTTAGGCAAAATGCTGGCTGGTGGTAGCATCTCCTCATCTTGTGGAGTTATTTTTATTGCTCTTCTGGGTTTTATAGCCATGGGCTTTCCTCCCAAATGATGATAAAAATCGCTTTTATGAATCAGATAACGGATAGGTTTGTCTGCAGAAGGAATTTATTTTGTGATTGTACAGTGCATGGGATTTCCTTTCTTCCATGGTGATCTAAATTGGATTCCTCCTGAAAACTTTTTTTTTTTTAGGGAACTTTGAAACAGGGTCGCCATTTCCTGGCCAGCACTAAACGTCCATGCCTCAGAAGCAGTAAGCTGTGGCTCTTAAGCCATTTCACTGCGTGCAGCAGTTAGTGGAATGATGGATCCCTTGTAGTGCAGAAGAAGAAGAAGAAGAAGAAGAAGAAGAAGAAGAAGAAGAAGAAGAAGAAGAAGAGAGAAAAGCTAAATCTTGTTCCTATAGCAAGGTTTTTTACCTGGACAGGAGCCCGGCAGCCAGTGGTACCTTCAGGTCAGAAATTTGGATCAGGAATCAGCAAGAGAGCCTCCAAATTCAGCAGGGCTGGCTCACCACATTTTGAAGTAATTGATCCACAAATCCACACCATACATTTGAAGCAAATTCAGTGCACATTTAAAGCATGCAGCTTCAACAAATAATCCTGGAAACTGTAGTTTCCCCCCTCACAGAGCTACGATTCCCAGCACCCTCCACAAATTACAGTCCCCATGATTCTTTGGGGGAAGCCAGCGGCTTCAATGGACATAACCATACATTACCATTTGAAGAGGAGTGGAGGCAAAAGGTAATTATGTCCAGAGTCTACAATTAATTTGACCTCCCCCCTGGTGCCAGTTTCTGGAAGATGGCAATTCCCAGTGAGAATGATTATTGGTTGCAGCCATAGGTTTACCATCAGCTGTGGTCTTGTCCAGCTGGTAAATTTATTTATATGTATTTACATAGGAAGCTACCCTACATCAAAACAGCCCATCTTCCCCAGCCCTGCTGCTTGAAATCCTTTCAGGCGTCAGTGCTTGGAGTTGGAGTCTTTGTACCCCACCCTACCTGTTAAGGAGCTCAGCTTGTGGGGTGGTTATACTTTACCCTAATAAACGCTTTGTCAGGATAAGGCGAGCCCATCCACGGACCCTCGTAGCTGAGCCAGGGGTTTTAATGAACATCTCCTGGGAAAGTTTGAATTAACCAGAGGATGAAAGGATCAGTAACAGGGGGAAAGGCATGTATGTTTGAACATGGAATGCGCAGGAGGGAAAGATGAGATGTCGAAGGGGTTGGAAACAAGGAGGATAGTATTGTGATTGGGGGGAAACATGAGGGGAAGTCGAAAATGGAAGTTTCTGCCAAAGGATCGAAACAGAATGTTGAAAAAAGAGGAACAGACAACAGAGGGTATGTTCCAGTAAAATTTGAGTGACACTGTACTGTATTACTGCATATAAATCTATTCTTTTCTCCTGCTGAGTATAAACTTTGATTTGCAGCCTCAATAACTAGATGCACGACCCTGAAAGGGACTCGGGCAAGAATGTGTGTATTGTTACTTTACCATACTAGGAAGATGTACATATTTTACTAAAATAGTCTGTAACTCATTACTGAAGGTGAAGCCATGCCAGTCTAATGTTAATTAACATGGCTTTGAAAGCTGAGTTTTCATATTGAACACTAAATAAGTTTTCATTTCATTTCTCCCCACCTTGTTCCTTTCTAATGCCCATGAACTAGAAGCACAGTTTGAGCAAACAAATCCTGTAATGCATACTTCAGGGTGAAATCTTATCTTCTTTATTTTTCTGTAACTATGGTTACTATCCCCATTCGTGTGTGCCATTAGAAAGAGGGGGGAAAGGAACGTGAACATTAAACCAAAGCTAAATAAAAAAAAAGAGCAAGAGAGCAGGAAGCTACATGAACAATGCAGGAAGGAAGGAATGACTTTAAGGAAGGCGTTATTTCATAGGCTACAATGACAAATGAGTTGAAACAGTTCTGAGCGGCATCTTAGTTGTGTACCTCCTGGCTGTTTTTATGTGCTATGGCAAAAGTGCATGCAGGCTGCAACTGGAAGAAGGATGGGAGGCAATCAGCTCAAAATGCTGTTCAAAATGAATCAGTGGCTTTGCTTTGGTAGTGCTAGTTGTTCTCCTTTCTATAAAGGGAGCCCTGACCGTTAGGTCCAGTCGTGGCCGACTCTGGGGTTGTGGCGTTCATCTCGCTTTATTGGCCAAGGGAGCTGGCGTACAGCTTCCAGGTGATGCTGCCAGCATGACTAAGCCGCTTGTGGCGAACCAGAGCAGCGCACGGAAATGGTGTTTACCTTCCCGCCAGAGCGGTACCTATTTATCTACTTGCACTTTGACGTGCTTTCGAACTGCTAGGTTGGCAGGAGCAGGGACCGAGCAACGGGAGCTCACCCCATCATGGGGATTCGAACCGCCAACCTTCTGATCAGCAAGGCCTAGGCTCTGTGGTTTAAGCCACAGCGCCACCCGTGTCTCTCTCCTTTCTATACTGGCCCATAAAAAAGCAGTGGGCCGGTGAAAGTCAGAGATGATGTGAGGAGTAGACCAGCTGCTCCTCAACCGTATCTAACTACCATACAGATAGCTTCATCCCTCTTGCTATGAATGCACCCTAATGTTTCATTATATTTGGAGTATGCTGGCTTTAGATCAGGTCAAAGACGGTATAGAATCAGAAAAGAATTTTGGTGACTGGATGGATATACATGAAGCCTAGACCCATTAAAATGTGCTGAGTGCTGACTAGAACCCTGCGGAATCACTAATGAGGCTTTCTTTTGGTGCCAGGAATGCACTGGACTAGATATTGAGAGAGATTAGAGAGAAAACAGATGTGAAAAATCATACATTCATAAAAAGGGGCATCGTGTAACATATAGTGACAGAGCAGGATACTTCTACAGTCTTAATGAGGCCCTGTGCATTCCTGTGACTTTCCAAGCCCTTAAGTACAAGCAATTAAAACTTTAATTGCAGATCAGAATTCCCCCCCAGGAGCCTTCAAGGGCCTGCTGCCATGCAGACCACCTCCTTGAGTCAAAAACGCTGAAAAAGAAACTTGGACAACCCCTTCCACACCCCACACCCCATTTGCAACCAAAGCTAGCCAGTAGTATTCCATGAAGGATGGAGCTGTAAGGAAGGGCTTTAGTAGTGATTAAAAGCCATTGCCTTTACCAATGCTCAGGTGAGATGAATAGCAACACTCCCCCCTTTAAACAGAATAATTCACAATACGGGAGAGCCTTGAACTTGTTTGGTTTTAAAGCCATCGTGTGCCCTCCTAAATGTAATTAATGAGAAAATAAACCAGAAAAGCTCCCTTTTGTATAAATGATAATAATAATAATAATAGCAATAATAATACTGTGGGGGTATTGTTTTTGTTGTGTCATTTGTGTATTTTTGTGTATTTGTACGGTAAACTGCCATGTGCTGAAGGGAGGTGTAGGAATGTTGTTGTTGCTGTTGAATTATGAGCGTCCTGTGCTGAGGAAGCAGAAGGCAAGTGGGACTTAAATGCAGGCTCCCATCAGTGATCCAGAACCTTGTTGTTGTTGTTTAGTCGTTTAGTCGTGTCCGACTCTTCATGACCCCATGGACCAGAGCATGCCAGGCACTCCTGTCTTCCACTGCCTCCCGCAGTTTGGTCAAACTCATGCTGGTAGCTTCGAGAACACTATCCAACCATCTCGTCCTCTGTCGTCCCCTTCTCCTTGTGCCCTCCATCTTTCCCAACATCATGGTCTTTTCCAGGGAGTCTTCTCTTCTCATGAGGTGGCCAAAGTATTGGAGCCTCAGCTTCAGGATCTGTCCTTCCAGTGAGCACTCAGGGCTGATTTCCTTCAGAATGGAGAGGTTTGATCTTCTTGCAGTCCATGGGACTCTCAAGAGTCTCCTCCAGCACCATAATTCAAAAGCATCCATTCTTCGGCGATCAGCCTTCTTGATGGTCCAGTTCTCACTTCCATACATCACTACTGCAAAAACCATAGCTTTAACTATACGGACCTTGATCCAGAACCTAGCGTGCAACAAATCCAGAGGCAGGCACAGGACATAGTCTACAAGCAATAGCAACCAGAGGCAGAATTTCAGGACCTTGGACAGGTCACTGGGAGTGGATTGTTTGTTAAGAAGACATCTTGGCTGTTGCTGAACCCAATATTTATATCTACTGACCTTGACTACCCCCCCCCCAGCCCACACTCACCAAGCTGGGAGCATTAAAGCGAAACTCTTGGACCTGAAGACAAGCCTTTCGTTCATCGCCTGCATTGGATGCACTTACTGCAGTGGGGAGCAGGAAAGAGGAAGCTTGATGTCCCTGCTTGGCTGGCCCTGGTTTCATTGGGAGTTCTGGTTCAGGGGATGTAGGATTCAGGTAGTTGAGGCTGTTAGGTCCAGGCTTGCGGCTTGAGCTCAGTACCCCCATCACGGTCCTGGCACACTCAACCTTGCTTGTTCCAACCTGTCTGTGTCTTAAGTCCCGACTGTTGCTGGGGGTCCAGATCATGGCAAGAGGTAATTGCTCCCCCTCCCCTTCAGGACCATCAAGGAGACTGCCTATAAAGTATTTCATGCTACCTTTTAAAAAAAATCAACCTCTTTACCTGTCATAATTTCTACTCAACAGGATGTCACTCCCAGAGTATGTCACAATCGTGATGACCCTTGCACATATTTAATGTCTGAAATGTATATTTCATGAGCGTGAAATAGCATTTCAATCAATAGCAGCCCCCTTTCTCCTGTCATAAATAGTTACAAATTTGCTCCCCCCGCCAGTGTGTGACATGCTTTACAAATGACCTTCTGCTCAAAGGGCCTTCAGTATGAGAATTAACATATAATGAATGCTTTTGAAAAGCTAGGCAATAGACAAATTAATTTTTTAATCAGCAAGTCTTAATTGTTATGCTAATGTGATGTAGAGTCTTTGCCCTCACCCCAGTCACTCGCCAGCATACCTATTATTAGAAAATAAACCAATTCAGACACTTGCTGTTGAATACACTGAAAATTGCCCAGTGTTCTGAATGTGTCTTGATTCAGGATTTGGTCTTCTGATCATGTGGTATAGAACAATGAGGAGGGTTCAGCTTAGATGAGGCTATAAATAAATGTCCATGAATTCCTCTTAGAATTAAAATCCGTTCACCCAATTGAAACAACATTTTTTTATTGTTTTACTACATTTTGAACTATGCAAACTCTAATCAACCCTTTTTTTGTAGGGGGAAGCTAAACAGTGTATGAAGTTCAGTGTCTTTATGCTCATGATTGCTTTACATTATATAACAATATTAATCACAGAGCTAACTATCCGGCTGTTGTGGGTACAGAGTGGTCTAGGAAGGTTTCTAGTTGCTGGATTAAACAATTCCAAAGGACCCTTTGCCTTTATATGCATAACTATAAAACAATTTTCAAACACACAGTTATGGAAACTGAACTGGCTGCAATCCTAAAGTCACACATTCAAAAATAAGCAAACCGTTCTTTGTTTGTTTAAGACAATTGGCTTGGAGCTACAGTATATTAATTGTGACGTCTGATACAGAATCCAACAGACTAAGGGTCAAATGAAGCATTATGCTGCTGCCACATTAAATGATAACCCAACAGCTTCTTCTGAATTGCAAAGTACCTTAGGAAGGAGATGATTTGCAGTGAAGAAGGGGCAGTGGGAAATGAAGCATAATGCTTCTGCAGACATATTCCCACCCAAGGTATTGCAGATTTGTCTTCATGAGATGACGCAGATAAGGAATACTATTGGAGTAAAAGCAGTTGTGTGGGGAGATCCACAGGGACTGGAAGGCTAGGGGATAATCCCCTCCTTCCCATCGTTCCTGCAAAGTGCCCCAATGGAGAAGAGGTTGTTGGGGCTAACTTTCCATATATCTGCAGTGCAATGTATATTTTGGTCCTCACCAAGCTCCTGACAATTGAGGCTTCGATTTGAACAGATACCAATTTCCTAGATCTGAAGCTTGCACAGATAACCTGAAAGCCTGTCCCACTAAATAAATAAGTATAAGAGTTAGTATGTTAGACATTGAAATTTAAGTTTGTGGCAAAATGCCTTAATAAAAGAAAACAAAACAAAATTATTGATTAAGCGAAAGCTCCTTATTAGACCTCATCTGTCTGTGTGTGTCCGTGGTGATCTGGTTGAAACATTTGCTGAAGCCCACATACCAGGAGAGATTGATGGGATTTTCAGCAACATAGCATCATCAGCAGAACTAAGCAGCACCAGATCTATAGCTAATGAATGTTAGTGTCCTTGCTTCAGCCGAAGGCTCCCAGCTGCTTTGCTGCTTTTAAGAGGATGGTACAAAAGGCGCAGGGTCACATTATGAGCAATTTAAGTGCTGCAGCAACATGTTGACCCAAACACCTGGCTTGCGACAAGCTCACCTTTCAGTATACCGTAAAACAAAGCCAGGAAAGTAGTGATTGCATTTCATGAAGATAAACAGATATACACGAAACTTTTAGGTCAGGGGTCAGCAAACTTTTTCAGCAGGGGGCCGGTCCACTGTCCCTCAGACCTTGTGGGGGGCTGGACTATATTTTGGGGGCAGGGAAATGGACGAATTCCTGTGCCCCACAAATAACCCAGAGATGCATTTTAAATAAAAGAACACATTCTACTCGTGTAAAAACACCAGGCAGGCCCCACAAATATCCCAGAGATGCATTTAAAATAAAAGGACACATTCTACTCATGTAAAAACACGCTGATTCCCAGACCGTCTGCAGGCCGGATTTAGAAGATGATTGGGCCAGATCCGGCCCCCGGGCCTTAGTTTGCCTACCCCTGCTTTAGGTGGTTGGGGCAACAATGTTTTTATAACGCTGCTACATCAGGCAAGAAAAGTTGCTGAAGAACACAATTATCTATGTTTCATAATATACTTATAGTTACCAACTGTGGTTTCCTATTTGCTAAGATGTCGTTTAGTGCTATTGCACAGTAATCACACAGCTGCCAATGCAAGTCTGCAGAGACAATAAGAAAGTGTCAAAACTAAGAGAAACAATGTCAGTGCTGGATTGCCAGTTTGTGTTGGTGCTAAACGAAAACAGAATAAAATACATTGCATTGTTACACGAACAAAAAGGGTAAGCCCTGAAATACCACCAGAGTGAGGGGTGTCTTTGTTAGTATTTCTGTACTGGTCTTAGTAGTAACACTATTTGAGGAAGGAGCTCTATGCTACATACCTTGGCTATCCTAAATTGCCAGTATGATATAACACTGTGAAAACAGGTCTCTTAAACATTGTCCGGGGGCGGGGGGGGGGTTGAATTGTCTGGCAGCGCTCCCTCTTCTCCCAGGTACAAAGCTAGGCAGGTCAGTAGGAAATGACAAGGAGTCCATGGCTTGCTTGAAGCTCCTGCCACTGGAAGCGTTGAACCCTCCCAGGAACGTGTTCTGTTGACCCCTCCCATTCAACAGTAGCACGAAAGGCACACAGCCATTTCTGTTAGACTAGTTCGAATTTGTTTTAAGGCAGGACCGTATTCTCCTTAAGCCAATCAAAGCCTACACACACAAGTGGGTGACAGTACCTCTGTTTATAGTTTGCACTAGTTTGAGGATCCTTAATGTTGTATTCTTCTAGGAACTGTTAACCAAGATTCTTAGTTGGAGATAGCAGACCTCATCCTCGTCTGCTTACTTCTGGGACAATGCATCCTCACCACTCTTTGCTTGACGTGGTTGACGTGGACTGAAACAATCTGGTTGACATGGACTGAAACAATTGGATATGGAGGATTCTGGTTTGAGGTACCAAGTTGGGCTAATGAACACCAAGCAGAACTTTAGTTCAGTGGCATTGATTACAGGGCTGGAAAAGGTGCCTGAAAGTTTGGAGAGCCACTGTCAGTCACTGTAGACAAGGGTCCAACTCTGTATAAGGCATAGGAATGTCTATTTTGAGTCATGTTTTCTAGGCAGGGAGCTGAAAGAGATGAGCAGATGTACTCCACAAGGTGTCTGTCCCTGAGCAATGCTATTCTGAAATGCAGGCAGGAGAACCCATTGTTTCAGCTTTTCAGCTTGCACATTTTGCTGTGTACCTGCTCATTCCTGAAATGCTCTGCAGCAAACACGGATCTTCGTTCTCCTTTAAGTATTCCCCCTCCACACACAAAAAGTAAGTGTGACTTAAGAGAGTGCAAGCTGTGCAGAAAACTTGACAGAGACATCGATTTCAGGCAAATGAGACAACTGATAGAGACAAATGGTATGGATTAAATATCAATTGACTAGCACTCACCGAATCATGGTAGCTCGACGGTGTTGTGTACAGGGATGAATGAAGGGAAGGAGGTTCAATATAAGGAAAAAATCCATGCTAGAAAAAGAAACTGAATGCAAAATTGGGAAAGAGAAAGGGCTGCTCCACATATCACAGAGGACAAGTCTGTATTGAACACTGAGCCCGCCAATGTTGGTTGCCCCAGGATGTACATCTGTTTGAAACTGTGTTCGATGTATTTGTACGTACTCTTAAAATGTCTTGTATGTACACCTAAAAATACCTGAGTGGGTGATGAGCCAGACGTGCAGTAAGCCTGCAGTAAAATAGACAATTAGAAGAAAACATGCAAATCAGACCAGAAAAAAGAACTGGTGAAAAGAAGAGGGAATATTTCATTGCTAGTAAGAAAAAAAATATTGAGGAATATAGGGTATGATCTATGCTCTTCCAGCTATTAATACAATTCCAACCACTCCCAATGATTAAAATGATTTCACACTCATGAAATCAAATGATAATGACTGAAAAGTGAATCTTGAATTAAAAAAGAACTTGAACTTTTCTGATACACTCAGAATCAAACAGGTTTTAATACTGTGTGTTTAATTAATTTAGGTTTAATTATCTCTCCCTAACTTGCCCTGTCTTAATCAACTGATTTTTAGTTAAACAATATGTCCCTTGTGTGCATTTTACTTTCACTTTGAAAGCAGCTTACATTTAACTTAAACCTATTCCCAATCAAATAGAAACAAACAGCTGCAAATTAACTCTCAAATTAGCAAAAGAAGTTTGCCCTTGCATGGATGTTCATTGCTTTAGCTAAAGCAGTTGGAATTTGTTAACTACATAGATAATCAATGAAGACTAAGTTTTCCTGAAAACTGATGTAAAGCATTTTAAGTTTGTGGACATTTTTTCCAATTATTGAAATGGAAAGCCTAATATATTCTGGTAACTTCCGGTACCCAATGGATGACTACCTTTACTGCAGCTGCAAACATATACAGTAAGCCCACAAGTTACACACATTTAACTTGTGAGTATTCAGGTTTATGTGCTTGGCTAAAAAGTGGGGGGGGGATAGAAAAAGGGGTGGCCATTTGGGAAAAAAGACTTTGGAATTCCCACCTGCCATTGAACCCAATGTGTTTTGACTATATGTTTGCTTCAAGCATGTTCACTAAATGTGAATGAAATAAACTCAGAGTCGCAAAGTGATTTCATGCTCTTTATTCAGCTCATAGTGGTGAGGAGGAATGAATGAAAGTCCCCTCTAAGTATGTGCTTTATATACATTATTTACACAATGGGCTGCACAAGATTGGCTAATTCCGGAATTCTACTGTAAGCCAATCAGGTTGTGGATTCACTTCTATCTGGAGCATGATTGGGTGGTTCCTGCCAACCAATCATACTGCTGCATTGTTCTAGGACCAATCAGACTGCTGCATTCTGAATCCTACAGTTCTAGGACCAATCGGACTGCTGCCTTTTGGATCCTATTGTTCTAGGACCAATCAGACTGCTGCAGTTTGGATCCTATTCAACTCAGTACATAACAGTGAATGTGCTGGGATTGTGGGTTTGAGAGAGCAGATCTCTGTTTGAGACTCTGTCCTGCCATGTGATGCCCCAGGCCTTCCTGACACAGTGCATGTGGAAGGCATTGAGGTGTCGCTCCTGGTGGGTGTAAATGGCCCATGCCTCGCTACCATAAAGTAGTATGCTCAACACACAAGCCTGGTAGTCCTTCCTTGGTCATTGGTATTGGTTGTTAGCATCCCATCCCCCCATATGCTTTTGGAGAGGTGAGCCATTGTTGTAGCTGCCTTGCCAATATGCCTGTCCAGCTCAACAGTACAGTAATGGAAAAGTTTCTGGTTATGGTGGAACTCAGGTATATAGCCCTGTGTTCTCTCTGGGTCTCGTGTGTTTGTGTGCCTGTGCGCGTTCACACACACACACACACACACCCCACTAGTAATGGAGGTTTATACCTATCCAGAATGATTTAATCCTAAAAACTTTCTGCCAATGCTGGTTAGAATATGCATTTATGCAAGGATATGTGTTTTGGTTTTTAAAAAATCACAGTGCACCATTCTTTATCCTGGAAAGGATTTGTGTATTGAGCTTTTATTCTAGTGTTTTGGCTGGGCAGGCTTTTTCCCTTGACCATAAAGAGGCAAATCAACGTTTTTATGAATGATGGTCTTTAGGGCCCTTGATATGTGCCTATAAAGAGAGCCAAGGAAAGGATTTTTTAAAATGAATACAGCCTTTGAGAGCGACTGAGCAAAGGATTAGTATAGAATACTGCTAATCAAGTTAAGTGTTTCCCTAAATTTTATAATACATGTCTTACACAAAGGAATTGCTGATAGCCACTGGTTATTACAGTGAGAATTGTATGTTTTATTGTTCTGTGTAATTCCAAATAGAATTGTAATCCTCTCCATGCAATGTGCCGTTTTAATTCTTTTAGCACCAAACTTGACAATCAGCCCCTTTCTTATTGGTTCCTTGGCTCCCAGGGGTGAAAATGTGCATTGATTCAGAGATCCGCGTTGCTAGATATGCATATTATTGTGAATAGCTTTTGCATAACATCAGCATAAACACGATGGTTGCAAAGCTGAAGAAAACTAGAGACCAGCAGTGCTGTAACCTGGAACCTCCAGAATCCAAGCATTCCCAATGTGATGGCACCCTATCAGGCCCCTGGATAAGTCCACCCAGGTAGCCCAATTATTCCTCCCCCCCTGCTCTGGTTAGGACTATAAACATTTTATGTCAGCCCTGGACTTCATTTTGGATACAGCCAAGCCTGGATCTTGTCTGGCAGGCTATTGAACTGGGCTGTTGCTTATATCAGTCCTTTTCCTGCCTGCTTCTGAAGCTGAACCTTACTGTGTCCTGGCTCAGATGAAAGACTTCAGGAAGATTTGCACCCACAGCTGTTTCCCCAGGGCAGGATCTTGTAGTGCCAAAGTGCAGTTGTAGTATCCAAAGTTTGTTCTTGGCTTATGTTATGTATTCAGTGGTCTGTGTTTGCCTGAGCTTGAGCCTGGACTAAGGATTCTGAGCTCCTGTGTTCTGATTCGATACATGATGTCCAGTCACAGAACATTTCAGGATTTGGGCCTCTGCCATTGGCCCAAGCTTGGAAGTTTAGACAGCCAATCGTGTTGGGAGTGGGAGTGGCCCAGGCTTTCAGGAATGTATATAAGCAGTTGCTTTGCCCCTGTTTCCCAGTTAATGTTGTTCAGTAAAGGTTCTTGCTGTTATCACCATGTCTTGCCTCGTGGGAACCCACCTACACTTCGATGCTAGGCTAGGTATGCAGCCCTGGCTAGCTTCCACAAGCTGAAATCACTGCTGGGGAACTGTCACCTCAGCTGAGCTGAAATCACTGACCGCAGCCACAAGGCAGATCACACAGAGCGGACATCATGGCCACCCAGGGCCAGCTTACATCTTGTAAGCCTGGGTTTGGGCAGATGACAAAACAGACTCTGGCTTTGTTCAGAGGTGGATTTAGGGCAGTGCAAGTGGTTCCCCCGCACTGGGCGCAAACAGTGGCGTAGCGTGGGGGGTGCCAGGGGTGCCGGCCGCACCGGGCACAACATCTGGGGGGGGCGCGAGTCCAGAGGGCCCAGCCGCGTCGTGCCCTCGGCCCGCCCCTATTGTCAGAGCGGCCAGCCAGCCTCCGCCTGCTCCTACCTTGCCCACCCGAGGACTGCGGCAGCGCCCGCCCCCGTGGCCACCTACCCCCGCCTCGCCCATTGGCTTGCCTCCCTCAGCCCCGCCTCTCTCCGATGGCCGCGGGGGTGTCCTGCTCGGCGCCGGCGCCTTTTTTCAGGAGGTAGGGAGGCTGGACGGGGAGGTGGGGTCGGAAGCGGGCAGAGAAGGAGGGGAGCTCGTAGCCAAAAGGGCTGCGCCGGCCGGCAAAGGGCCGGGGAAAGTTTGGAGAGGAGAAACGCACCGTCATGATTTCCTGGTGGAAGCGGCAGAATTAGGGATGGCGAAGCGTAATTACGCACAAATTTCGCTGGGTGAGAGCTTCGGGGATCGATCGGCGGAAATGGGAATCAATTGGAATATGAGAAAGAGAGAGAGGGACCATCATTCATAGGCATAGATTTGTAGGGTTAGGGGGCGCAAATTACTTGCCTTGCCCCGGGTTAGGGGGCGCAAATTACTTGCCTTGCCCCGGGTGCTGACAACCCACGCTACGCCGCTGGGCGCAAAGCCGAGGGAGGTGCTGCAGGGTGTCACAACTATGACATTGTGCACATGTAGAATGGAAGGTGAGAGGCAGGCCCCCACCCCCTGAATTTGGCCTTGCACAGGCTGCTGAAATCTGAAATACCCAAGTCCGGTCCTGCTTGGTTCACCCATAGCACAGGAGGAACACTAGGCAAACCTTTGAGTAGCGTGAATCAGCATGTTGCTCGTTCACATTAGACCATGCTCAAACTTTAGTTTATGTGAAGTGGATCGTGTGGATGTGAAGTGGATGTGAAGTGGATCGTTGTTTGCAATCATAGTTCCAGGGGGAGAAGTTTCCAGATATTCGTAGCTCAGTTCCTCCAAGTTCTTCTTTTCATGTGTAGTTTGAAAGCTCACAGGGACAAGAGTTTGATGCAACCCACTTTACTACCATAGTTTCCCTCTTTCTTAACTGTTTGCTACCTTAGTTGATCCACAAAGGTATACCAATTATACCTATTTAATTGAGCAGATACTTTTTTAAAAGCCTCTTTTTTTCTGTGAGCAGTAAATCAAATTATATATCTTACTGGATCATATCTACTAACTACTTATTTGTTTGTCACAATATGTTCTTGAAATATAAAATGGGTCTAACAGCACATTTGAAAATTTGCATTTCTGAAATTGTTAGTGTTTAGGTAGCAAATGTAGGAAATCTATTTGTGAAAGTGAGGGGTTAAAAATATGGAAAGCGATTAGCTGGGCCATGCTGACAAGATTTCATGAAAGTGGTTGGCTTTGTAACTAATATGTTATGACATATTTTGTGTAGTTGATAAATGAAAAAAAGCTTCTTCTCTTTTCGTCATCAGATGTTTCAGGGCATGCATCCCTATTTATCCTGTACAGTTTTGCTGATATGGTAAAATGCATTCCTTCAGGTCTGTGGTGAGGCTTCATGAATGTCATGCAGTGAACTCTTCATGAACTTATTTTAACCATTGAATTATGACTTTTGTTCAGGCACTTATCTACCTCTAGAAACGTAGGAAGCTGCCTTAATGTCAGGGGCTGGCAGGACTCCAAAGGGTGTGGAGCAGAGGAAAGGGGACCACTGATTTATGGGGTTAGATGTTACCCACAAGGCAGGAGCCAGGGGACGGGGGAGAATCAGGGCAGTTCACAACAGAGGAAGGTGCACCAGATGGAGCAGAAGAAGACCCATCTGACATATGGATCAGTGGACCTTCCCCTGCCCTGCTGTCTCCTAGAACCAGGTGGGGCTTGAAGCGAGAAGTCTCGGGGTACAGGCATGCAACCCATCAGGGGACAATATACAGTGGTACCTCGGGTTACATACGCTTCAGGTTACATACGCTTCAGGTTACAGACTCCGCTAACCCAGAAATAGTACCTCGGGTTAAGAACTTTGCTTCAGGATGAGAACAGAAATCGTGCTCCGGCAGCGCGGCGGCAGCGGGAGGCCCCATTAGCTAAAGTGGTGCTTCAGGTTAAGAACAGTTTCAGTTTAAGAACGGACCTCCAGAACGAATTAAGTACTTAACCCGAGGTACCACTGTATAAGCCAGCTATGAAATGGGGTCTTCCTGTTACTACAGTTCTCTGCAGGGCCTAGACCTGTGGACAGCTGCCTAGAGACTAGAGGTTTGTGTGCATGTGTGTATCTAGAGCACTGTGGAAGCTGCTGCAAGTGCTTTGCTTGTCAATCATGGCCAGGACACTTAAACAGAGTCAGAACATTGGCCCATCTAGATTAGCATTATCAACGCTGAGCACCAGCCTCCAGGGTTTCAGAGAGGAGTCTTTCCCAGCCCTCCCTGGGAATTGTCAGGTGTTGAACTTAGGACCTTTTGCATTTGAATTCAAAATGGCAGCCTGCATCCAAGCGAAGACTGTCTCCTTCACCTTGGGAGCCCTGTGCAGAGTTTGGCAACTATCTCAAGAGGCGCGTGAACTTATAAGCGACAAATGGACAGATGAGCCACTTTCCAAAATGTAGATTAGTAGCAATGAATGGGTTCCAATTGCAAATAAGTATTAGGGAAGCTTGCACTTTCAGCGTTCAATAAACCTACCAATTTAGATCTCTCTTTAGGGCAGGGATAGTGAACCTGTGCTCCCCCCAGATATTATTTGGGCTCCAACTCACATCAGCTCCAGCCAATATGAACAGTGATCAAGGATTATGGGATCTGGAATCCAACAACATCTGGAGATTTACCATCTCATCTATTGCATCTAATTTTCAGATGCAATTTTTTTCCACCAGTACCCCAATTACTGCTGGTTCATTCCTAAAATGCCTTTTTCTTTCTTTTTACTTTTTTGCTGCATCGTGTTCTCTATGCATCCTTAAATTAATGCTGTTCTTGAGCAGACGAATGCGCATATCAAGGACAAAATGATGTCCTGGACAGCCTCTTAGGTTTACCACTTGTTCAGAACTAAAGCTCAGAATAATTGTAACCACATTTAAGTTTATGAAATGGCTTTACTGCATTGTGCTAATTTTCTTGGTTTTATTAAGAAATAATTTGTTTTCCAATTGTAATACCTATGGATAATTATTCTTTGTGATTAATGGGGCTAATAATCAGGGATGGTATGTGGATTAATTAGTGCTGGTAAAAGAGACTTGAGCATAAAAGCACTCTTTAAATAATGAGGACCATTTATAATTGTGTTTCACTTTCTGGATACTTCTGGTAGGCAGTCGATCACAGATTTGTTTGTACAAATGCATGGTATGCCATGACATGAAAACAATAGATAATTTAGGGGAAACACCCACAAATTCTCCGTAGAATCTAATAGAAAATTTCTTCCTGCAATTAATAAATTGGGCTTCTGTTTCATAGACCCTGTCACTTCTTATTAACCTAAATTCTCTAAAATGCATTCCTTATACAGTGGTACCTCAGGTTACATACGCTTCAGGTTACATACACTTCGGGTTACAGACTCCGCTAACCCAGAAATAGTACCTCGGGTTAAGAACTTTGCTTCAGGGTGAGAACAGAAATCGTGCTCCGGCGGCGCGGCGGCAGCAGGAGGCCCCATTAGCTAAAGTGGTGCTTCAGGTTAAGAACAGTTTCAGGTTAAGAACAGACCTCCAGAACGAATTAAGTGCTTAACCCAAGGTACCACTGTACCTGCTTACTTGAACTGGGGGGGGGGGGGAATCTTTCAATACTTCCATATCGCTTTGCATGTTCTGTTCAATTTATACAACAGGTTCAGTTCATACTGAGCATGTCTGTGCCATCTGGGGCTGATGGAACTTACAGTCCAAAACATCCAAGGGGCTTGCCCTGTGGAATGCCCTCCCACCAGATGTCAAAGAGAAAAATAACTACCAAACTTTTAGAAGACATCTGATGGCAGCCCTGTTTAGGGAAGCTTTTAATGTTTAATGGGTTATTGTATTTTAGTGTTCTGTTGGAAGCTGCCCAGAGTGGCTGGGGAAACCCAGCCAGATGGGTGGGATATAAATAAATAAAGAAGAAGAAGAAGAAGAAGAAGAAGAAGAAGAAGAAGAAGAAGAAGAAGAAGAAGAATTATAGTGAAGGTTGTTATATGCAGGCATGTGTAGCTGCACCCTGAAGTCTCAATTGGGACAGTGAGCAGTAGTGGAGTAAGGAGTGTTTGCACTCCACCCAGCTTTTTACCCGGTGGAATTCCAGAACATGCTTTTCGAACCTTCTGCAGCAAAATGACACTTAGTGGCATGATCAGGAGAAACAGGAAAGAGTGTCAAGTCAAGTATTCCCCCACCCACCAAAAAACCGCGCCATATGCATTCCTTTCAGTTTCCTCCCTCTGGGAAAAGCTGGCCTTTAAAACAAAGAAAAACCTGTGTCGGGGTTCAGTCACACACATTTGGTGTAACATGTAGTTAGCCCCCACGCAGCTTGTTTGGGCTGATAAATTACAGGCTGTGCTAAATAAATGGAATGATTTAAGTAGGCTTAGTGGGGCTGCAGCTGAAGCACTACAATGTGCCTATTTTTAAAGGGTTATTTTAAGCCCTTCGATTGCTACCATAAACATCCCTTTAATCTTTAACCATACAAGTAGGTCCATTTTCAAAGACAGTCATTTATTTGTCTCGCTATAAACAGTAATTTATGATATCCACTATTGCTTCACTTCTTACTCTCTTCCAACGCTTTTGGCAGTGATATGAAGCTGTTTAGTCGCTTTCACTGAAAAGGCTATGTAATTATCAGCTGTGTTAGGGAGACCAAAATACTACCGGTGTGTAAGAAAACAATGGTTGCAAGCTGCAGTTGAGTCTGAAATTTGACTTTGGAAATGTCTGTTTCCTTGGCCCAGTTTTACAAGCGGTAAAATGAGGTAGTAACGCTTTTCTTTGACTGTACCATTTCAGGCTGCACATGTTTCAGGTTTTGTGTTATATTAAACTCCTTTGACATTTTTTAAAAAAATTAATGCTTCATATGAGCTCAGGCAACCCTTTCCCCTAATGTTCTTTTTTTCTGTGCACGGTCATAGTTTGTATGGGCATTCAAACTGCATCTCCTCCCCACATGAAGTAGTACATTCTAGGGAAAAAAACCTCTATTGGTTGTGTGAATTGTAAGAATCATCTGAGGGCCAAATAGGGAGGGTTGCCATATTTCGAAGAGCAAAAAAGAGGACACATTTGCCGACTTCTAGTATGGATCACTATGGTGACTCTACCCATGAAAAAGAGGGTGTGTCCTGGAAAAAGGGGACATATGGCAACAAGCTGATGAAGGCAAAACTTTTCAAACGGGTACTACGTATAAAATTCTTGGTTTGCTAAACTTCCATACCCTTTTCAGAATAATTTCCTAAATAACATCAACACAATGAAATGAAATATAAACTGACTAATTGCTAGAGCAGCTTTTATCGTGCTTCCTGGGGCTTCTGGGAGTTGTAGTCCAAAACATCTGGATGGCAACAAGTTGACAACGGCTTTCTAAGAGTGTGAAATACAGTAAGCTCAGGTCAAATAGTGAGGTGCCTTTGGGTGATGTCATAAGCTTGCCTGATGCAAGCCATATTTGTAGCTGCTGTTTATTACTTATGAAGTACCTAGTTTTCTAGATATGGTAAAAGGTAAAGGGACCCCTGACCATTAGGTCCAGTCGTGGCCGACTCTGGGGTTGCGGCGCTCATCTCGCTTTATTGGCCGAGGGAGCCAGCGTACAGCTTCCGGGTCACGTGGCCAGCATGACTAAGCTGCTTCTGGCGCAACCAGAGCAGCGCATGGAAACACCGTTTACCTTCCTACTGGAGTGGTACCTATTTATCTACTTGCACTTTGAGGTGCTTTCGAACTGCTAGGTTGGCAGGAGCAGGGACCGAGCAACGGGAGCTCACCCCGTCGCGGGGATTCGAACCGCTGACCTTCTGATCGGCAAGTCCTAGGCTCTGTGGTTTAACCCACAGTGCCACCCGCGTCCCCTTCTAGGTGTGGTACCATACTTCAAAAACAACACGGGCTTAGAAGCTAAGAATAATGGCACGACACTTTAATAAGGAAGGAAAACTGAAAGGGGCAACTGAGTGGAATAAATATGGGTGATGCAAATAACTGAATGGTGGTGCTCACACAAGTAGCTGTGGGTCACGCAGGCCCTCCTTGGAGCCTCCTGGGAGAATCCTATGAGCAGCGTGTGAAACCAGCTCTGAAACTGGCACAGTGAACTAACGGGAAGGAAATTGAGGTGGGAGGTGGGAATGAAACCATGAGCACCAATATTATCTGAGCAAAATCTGTCCCCTGTTCTGTCTAATTAGTGGCTATGCCACAACACATATGTTGTGCTGACTTCTATTAGTTAATTACATAATGTCTGATCAGGTACTTTCCTTTGTCATTCCTGAACTTACCGCCAGTCATTGGGTGATCCCAACTTCCAGTATAACGTGAGATGGTTGAAAACGTCTGTCTTTTCATACCATTTGTAATTTTTAAAAACTCCCTATAAGTTGTTTTGTTTGTTGTTTCACAAGAGCAGAATATGTAATTGCTTCTATGCCTTTTTTGTATAAAAAAGTAAGAACAATCCTTTTATAAGTTGAATTTCTAGCAAAAGTTGCATTTATATTGTCGTCGTAAGTCTTGTTGTATTTTTGTCAACCCATCACATTATAGGTTGTTCAAATATTGGCCTCATGACTGTTTTGCCTCAGGCAGAAAAATGTCTTGGGTTGGCTCTGTTTTGAGAGTCTTTTACATCAGGAAGGCTTTGTATATTAGAGGTGCCCTAATATTAAATTCTGTGCTTCTCACAGGTGACATTTTGAAGCCACGTTCATGTAAGTGAAATACATTCCTGAAGGCAGATGACTGCAAGTCTGGGGAAGTTGCATCAACAATTGTTTCTTTGTGTAATGTTTCGATTGCTGAACATTAGATATTGCTTTTCAGATTTTCTTATGAATTAATGGATTCATATGCGCTGCTGCTGCTGCTGCTGATTTCCAGGAGAAATATCAGAGTTGTTTCACAAACAAATAAAAGCCAACAGCAAAATAAAAAGAGTTAAAACCAATTATAAAAACACAGCCACACATAATTAAAATACATAGTACAGTGGTACCTCGGGTTACATACGCTTCAGGTTACATACGCTTCAGGTTACAGACTCCGCTAACCCAGAAATAGTACCTCGGGTTAAGAACTTTGCTTCAGGATGAGAACAGAAATTGTGCTCTGGCAGCGCGGCGGCAGCAGGAGGCCCCATTAGCTAAAGTGGTGCTTCAGGTTAAGAACAGTTTCAGGTTAAGTACGGACCTCCGGAACGAATTAAGTACTTATAATAAACAAGCTGATTAAAACAGCAAAAGAGTTATAACAACAATCAAATCAAGTCAGAAGATCAAGGAAATATTTGTCTGAACCAAGGAATTTCAATGCAACAGCAGGGAGCGCATTCTACATCCCTTGTGCCACCAGGAGAAAGGCCTGCATGTTACTTCAAACTGGTAACCATAGAGCTATGGCAGAACTAACTGAGTTCCATTTGTTCATCTTAATTCATCTTAATTCATCTTAGTTCATCTTAATTCATCTTAATTCCCTTACCATACAGTGTGAAGAAGACCAGTGGCGGAGGAAGGGAGGTGCGGTGGGTGCTGTTTTCCCCGGGTGTCATCACTGAGGGGGTGACAAAAGTAGGAGTTGTGGTTTTTTTTAAAAAAAGGCTCATGAAACTTTTTAGTTCAGTCAAGAAACGTAACGAAACACGTCTGGCACTGGGTGCCACACCGATGGGGCCAGCACTTACTGCGGGGCCTGCAGCGTGCCCGAGCCATGCGTCTCTTCTGGGAGTGATGTGGTGGCTTGGGCACCTGCAGGCTCCACGCTGCCTGAAACAGCAGCGTGGGGCTTGCACCTGCCCACTGCCTCTCCCTCAGCCGCCCTATAGGTGAGGGGGAGGCAGCAGAGAGGCCCTGCCCCCTTGGACAGCTTGCCCCACCCCCAGCTGCAGGACGTGCTGCGCCGGGCACCTGAGCAGCTAGCTACGCCGCTGGGGAAGACAGGCTTTCAGGTAACCTGAATAGGTCACTTCCACCCTTGAGGAAGGTTTTGCTGAAGGATGTTTCCATGTAATGCTTCTGTCTCGCAAAGCAACACTCCAAGCATTTTAGCAGTGGTGATATTGGATTAAATTGGAGCACGTAAGGAGCAATGGGGGAACTTTTGTTCAGAGCAATGGTGCACTAAGGGAAATGGCTCAGTGTTAGAAACTGAGATATAAAAGCTAGGAGCTAAATGGCACCTTAAACCTAGGTTGTGGGCGCAGCAACGGAATGCCCAGGCGCTTTTTCTTTATAACAATAATACAAAGCTGAAAATGAATGAACTGCAACTAGTCTAGTCCTTTCCCTGCCCACCCCCCATATATTCTTAAGAGGGTCTCTTCTCCAGTCTTCAGAGAACAGCTGGAAGTGGGGAGGCAGGAAATGGTTCTCCTTTCCTTCTACTCTGCAGTTTTAATCTGAAATCTTAGGTGCAGTACTGCGCCCAGAGCCCAGAAACTACAGTACTTGCACTAATTAAATTCCCTGTTGCAAAATGCGCCTAGAACAATGGGAGTTTCAAACACTGAACTGGTTCCTTTGGCGGCTGCAGCAGAAGTGTGGCAGAAAGGAACACTTGTGATACCTGACTTCTTTATGATAGACATGTTCCTGTTCACTTTAAAGAATAATACATCCACTTATGTATCTGACAGTGCAATCCTGTATATGTCGCCTCGAAAGTGTGCCCAGCTGTGAGCAGTGAGGCTTTCTCCCATACAAATGGGTTTAGGATTTCCACTTTAATTGTTGTTCTGTAAGGCATATAATCTTCATATCAGTATTAATGCAAATGTTCCAGCAAGGAAATAAGCATATACTTGGCTTTCTAAATATCTCTTTTATGTTTGGGGGATTTAACTGGATAATTTTTGAGGTGGCTGAAGTAAGTGCTCCTGCAGTTTCTAAGAGAAAATTGAATCTTGTACCATTTTGCATATGAGGATAACTCAACCTTGAAATTTTACTATGAGCCAAAACGCCTCTTTGTTTTGTGTATTAATTACAACTTGGGAGACTTGGCACATGGCAGTAGGAGATAAACATTGCAATGCCATGGAAAGTTTTTTTTGTTTGTTTGTTTGGTTTTGCAAAGCATACATTGCAGTTTTGAAGAGGACTTTTTAGTTAAGAAAGGCAGGGTGGCATAATTGGTTTCTCAATCTCTTATCAGATTTAATAATCAGTTATTGCTGGCCAATCCGATTTAGTGCAGAACGCAGTCATGCGGCACCTGTAATTCTGGTGATTGACACTATTTTTTCTCTTTGTAGTTGACATATCACATTGTCACGAGTATCAGCAATTTCATATTGATTTGCCCCCTCTTGCCATGAATATATCATCAGGGCCATTGTGTCGTGCAGGGGCAGCCAACTGATGCCCTCCACATGTTGTTGGACTACAATTCCCATCATTCCTGACCATTTGCCATGATGGCTGGGGCTGATGGGAGTTATAGTGCAACAACCATATGTTTTTGGCTATCTATGGATCCTTTAGTATCCATTGAATTAAATGAAAGTCATTTACCCAAGTAGTAACCTCACCAGTGAAGTACTTAATGTACTTTTTCCACTCAGCTGACAGGGCAGACGTTACAGAAGTGAAATATTTTGCTGTTGGAGTAAAACTGCTGCTGTTTTGAGTGTGTACATTTGAGCTCAGTCTGTGATTGCAACCAGCTGTCAGACAGAGAAGGGTGTTATTTTTTTGCTCTCACCTAGAATGTTCCTATTCTTATTGCTTGATAGATAAATTCCTTACAGCAAAAGCCGTACCCAAACCCCACTTGAAGCGCTAGTTACAACAGCCTCTCTTTCTTGCAGGCTTTGGCACAGAGCTCTAACAGTTGAACAAACAAGGTTAAATTGCTACAGAGGGTTTGGGAATTCTCCTCATTGCTGGGGCTCCCCAGTGCTTGCAAAGAATATATACAATGTGAGTTAGCTTCTGCTGCTTCTGATCTTCCCTTCAGAAAATGCTAGCTTCTATCAAGGGTTTCACCCCTTACTCAGGTTGGGTTTCACACCATCATTACTAACTATATAGATGTTATTTGCCTTAGGATATACCATTTTCCACTTCAGCTTGTAGAGGGTCAGATCTGAATGGACAAAGTTAGATGCTGCTGGGGAGAAGGTAATAAGATGTTAGTTACCGGGTCAAACAATCCAGATTTGCCTCAGTGGGGAGCTGCAGTGTGTGCAATACCTGTGTTTCAAGTGTGTGCCTGGATGCAGTGATGGCCTGCATGAATCCTGGCAAGGCAGAGGCTGTAGGTGTCCTGTTCCCATGTCCATTGCCTTCCAATGGTGTAGGAATAATGAGGACGACAGGAGGTTGAATGCAGGTGAGCTGTGCAGAAGCACACTGGCAAGCATGCTCCAAGCAAGCTGCCGACTAGCTCTGCCGAGGCTCCTTTTATTAGCAGAAGTCAACAACGGGAAACAGTAGTGAAACCACCCTGAACATGACGTATTTCCATCTAAGCACATTTCCAGCGTTAGCAAATGCACATGTCAGCAGGTTTTTCCCTAAGATGTTCCCCCCGGTACTTGATTACACCTGCGTCCCTGGTCATGCTCCAGCCAAGCTTTATGTCTAGTAACCAAATCTGTGAGAGGGCAGTCAGGAGGGAAAACCTGTTTTCTAGCCAAGAAGGCGAAAGGTCAGGGAGTGTGGGCGCAATGCTCCTTGACACACTGTTGTGTGTCTGGTGCAAGGTTTGCCTTTGCAAAGCGGAGCGTTGCCTCCACACAATGGCTTGCAGAGGTAGCTGTGTTTGTCCCACGGCCAGCTTCTGAGAGTGGTGAACTTGAACATTCCTTGGGGCTTCAAGGCTGTATTGGGGACCCAAACCCAGCAGCACTTTTACTGCTTTCCATGGAGCACTTGCCAAGGTTGAGGCAACGTGAGAGCATTCATATGGATGTTAGGATCCCATCCTTCTGTCCTGGCCTAGTTAACAGAGCTGTGCCTTCAGTTACAGAAATAGAGGCAAGGGCCTCCATTCCAGGTCTGAAATTCAACATGGCCTTTCACGCTGCTAGCTAAGGATGTGATTTGTTATATCTTGTACCACGTTCACTTACTGTTCGCTTGAAGCTCAGCCTGTCCTGGCTTGTGGCTGTTCCTGGTTTGCAGTTTTGCAGCTGTTTCATTCTGGCTTGCTTTGGCTACATAAGATTTGCCATAACTTCCTCCAAGGTTACAAGGGGGAGAGGGAAGGGTCCCTTGCTTTGCCCCTCAAAGGAGGTTTCCTGCTGGGAGGGAGGCAGAGGGGGAGGAGAGGCATTCATAGGATCATAGAATTCATAGAATAGTAGAGTTGGAAGAGACCCCAATGGTCATCTCATTCAACCTCCTACAGTGCAGGAATCTCAACTAAAGCATCCATGACAGATGGCCACCCAACCTCTGTTTTAGAGTCCACAACCTCCCAAGGTTGGGAGGAAGCAATTTTGAGTGAGAAAGGTGGTGGGTGGAAAAGGGTTAATCACCTCTCCCCATTTTTGGAGGGGCACAGTTGGCTTCCTAGCTACCCTGACTTTAGGATTGCAAATGGTGCTCTTCTGCCCAGGAGTCTGATTTGGCAGGCCCTTGGTCACTCGCAGTTCACACACCCCACCTAACGTGCAACATACAGAAGTAAGGTAGTGCACGGTGCCCTTGATGGTTATAAAGCCAAAAGCTTCACCAAAGAAGCACCTCTGCAATGTTTTGCAGAGTCATAGTTAAAACGTCATCACTGTTGTATGGATGCTCATCAGAACATGATTCGACGATGAGAAGGAAATGCAAGTTTTAAAGCGAAAGTTGGGAGGAGCAGTGAACTTTGGGAAGGAGTACAGATAGCCGTTGCCTTTTCAAACTCATGTCATTTTGGAACAAAGTTACAAGAACAAGCTGTTCAAAGACGTGTGCATACTACATATAATTAACATTATTCTACTATGTGTGTGCACAAATGCCTGGTGTTTGGAACTGATCGTGAGAACTGCAATGCTTGGAACTCGCCTTGTGGAGTGGAGACCACATGGGTGGTTGTTGTGACAAATGATACAGCCTTTGAGTGAAGGATTGTCACACAGAAGCAATTTGTCTGCTGTGCTTGTCTGAATGTCTTAACATTTGAACTTGCCCAAAGATATCTATGAAATAGAATAATAAAATAGCTGATGCCCAGTGATACACACTCTGGTGTTGCAGAGCATACTTGAAAGCACACAGTTTTTCATTAATATAAAATAATGGGATATGACAGAAGAGTAATACATACCGCTTAGCTTCCAGGTTATTTTTTAAAAAATACACAACATCTCCAAGGTTTATTGTCTGAGCCAGCATGGTGACAAGTATATTAAAAATGTGTTAAATCACACAAAGCGCTTAGGGCTGCCATACATGTTTGAGAAGAAATTAAAGCTCCAAAGAAAATAATATAAATATCATTCCTTTCTCTCGGGGCATTGTTTTCTGCTTGATCTGTGTTTCATTGCAATATGTACACTGGAAAGGCTGAAAGGAAAACAATTTTGTTGAGAAACGTTTCCCTCACACCCCAAGCAATGATGTGATTCTGGGAGGCACTGATAATTTTCTGCTCTGTGTCGAACTCTGTCTGCTTTTAGACATCATGCAAAGCCACGGTTTGCCTTGACCCTTGGGCTTACATACTTCCTCTTCTCTGTATGCAAAGGAAGACGATCAGAAGTTTTTGTTTATGGTGTGTGGCAAACCATAGCTTGCAATTACATCCAAACATGGCAACATAGGATCCCAAACCATGTGGGCCCACCCCTGCCATAGTTTCATCTCTAGTGCCAAACCATCGGATTGTCTGAGCGAGGGAAGGTTCTCAGTCCCAAATATTGTAGCCATTCTTAGTTAGACACATAGTTCACAGGACTGGTGTTTCTAAGGTATGCAGGAATTTTTTCCCACACAAGTATATTTAGGATTTGTAACATTTCTCTTGAATAACTTTGCATAGGACACCTTTGAATATTTCCATGATGGCATTTCAGAACATTCCAGTTTGTATTTCTCATTTTGGAATGACAGTAGGAATGAAACTCTTCCTTTTGGCTCATTGATCCATCAGTTTTTCTAGCTAATTGATTTAAAGTTTGGCAATAGAGGTAGCTCATTTTTTAGTCATTCTTCAGCAGAACTATTCCCTATCACAAGAAGCCTTCTGATACAAGACCTCTTACTTACACAGGCAAAACAGTAGAATATTAATAGAGTGGAATATTATGGAAATTTACATTTTTTTTTTGAATGTGAATGGTGATGTTCTGTATTTGTCTGTTATTTT
The DNA here is from genome assembly GCF_964270895.1 of Podarcis filfolensis. NCBI lineage: Eukaryota > Metazoa > Chordata > Lepidosauria > Squamata > Lacertidae > Podarcis > Podarcis filfolensis. The sequence continues at coordinate 6,883,863 of NC_139612.1, forward strand.
GGAACCAAAGCTAGGTTGGTTGTGCCCTAAATCCTTTTAAGCTGACCATTGCTTAGAGAAAAAGCAAGAGTACAGCTGTCAAGAGGATGGCCCTCAGTGCTGACCGCCAGACCTTCCCAACCCTCCTAGCCATGAATCTTCCCCCCAGAAAACAGTTCCTCACGACAACAGCACTTAGGATTTGGTCCAGGTTATAACATGGGAAGGTGCAGTTCAAGCCTGCCTTCAGTATAGCAGAATGGATGGAAGATTTTCCTTTTTAAACACTAACATTTTCACAAATAAACAATCAGTCCAACCATGCAATAATGCATATTAACACAATTATCCAATCACCCATTGATAATTCATCTCAGTACAGCTGAATACTTCTTTACAAGTCTGTGTGTGTGTGTGTGTGTGTGTGTGTGTGTGTGTGAGAGAGAGAGAGAGAGAGAGAGAGAGAGAGAGAGAGAGAGAGAGAGAGAGGCATTTGTAATTGTGGTGAACCAAGTCTAATGACCATGACTGGCAAATGGGATCCTCATAACAGAGGGTCCTGGTTGCACTTGGGACCCAAGAGCTCACCTGACAGGGTTAAAATGTGGGGGGGGAGGAGCAGGAAGTCCTGGCCATTCCCCTGGGATCATGCCAGGCTGTTTTAGCCAATAGCCAGTAGGTGACGTGATCCCAGGGGCTTTAAAAGCAGCAGTGTGATGCAGTGGGGCACTTGCATTTGCACGGCTGAACACCCGCCCACCCTCCCTAGTTTCGGTAGAGTCTCTTGGCCTTGCTTTGGTTTGGGTCGCCTGTTTTGGAACAGGGGCTGAGTAGGAATTTTTTCCATTTGGCAGATTGGCTTTAGCCATTTGGTTTTCGCCCACCCCTTAGCAAATCGTCACAACTTGTAAGGTGGCGGTTAGGCATTGGCTCAGTTGGATTGTGGGGAGGGGAGGTGCGGCCATCACCTGCCCCTCCAGGAATTGGGTATTCCGTTAAAGGAATCTGGGGGTCCTGGATCTCGTCCGAAGTCTGCTTGAGGGGCTAGGGCCATGCCAGGACCACAGGAACCCCGGGGTGAGCTTCGGTTGGTCCTCATCGACCTTGCTCCCTCGTTTGGTTTACCCCATTGAACGATCACCCTGAGAGGTGGAGTCAGTTATAGTGGGGAGTCAATGCCTAAGCCAATACCGCTCACCTGATTGTATTTCAATAAAGTTGTGGCCAAAATTTGACCCAAAACTTAAACTAACATAAGTGTCTGTGTGTATTTATTTTGGGGTTGGGTCTTGTGGCCTCAAGACACAAGCATGATATTCTGGCTTAAATTTATAAAAGCGCCCAACTCCATTTTGGTGAGATAACAAAGGTGATGAATTCTGTATTGTTCACTCACAGGGAGAATCCTTCTGCACTCTGCCCCCTCTCTGCAGTTCTGTATTTTATTTTATTTTTCGCCTTCCGGCCTGTGTTCTTTAAATGCCTGTCTACCTTGTTAGTAGACAGAGATGCAGTTGTCTAGATCAGGCTGCATTTCATCCTTCAGGTCTAGCTCAGCACTCCCTGGCTTTTCACAAGTCTGCCCACAAAGCATTGATTGGCCTGTGTCACTAGGGGACAGACATCCTTTCACTGAGTGCTGGTAGTTTTTCATTATTACAGGGCAGAGTCTAGTCCTTGGGAGATTCAGATGAAATAGAGCTCCTGCTGGAATCTGTGCCTATCAGATAACTTTCTTATTCCTCCATTCTTTGTTTCCTTGGAAGATAATGGAAGCTGGTGGCCTCCCGGGTTCCCAATCTAGCTTTTGAAAACAGGTTTTTACTTCTTAGAAATCTGTGCGTGATAACACCTGAACCGTGCATTTGGGTTGGGGGAAAGGTGTTCAGTTTGTAATTTTTTAAACTTTCCAATAAAAATAAGCATGTGTCTGTACAGTGGTGAGGCAGTGGATCCATGCACCTTGCCTGGTTATGGCTGGGGCTGGGCATGATGGCTGGTGTGTCTGTGTAGCCCAAACCCCATTGCCACCCTGCCCTGCCCCAGTGCCATCCAGGTAAGCTGCAGCAATGCTGAGGTTGGTGGGGGTTGCTCAGTGCCTCCATTTCTCTGGCTGTTGTTGCATAGATATGCACCTTGTCTTCTCCATAGCACTTTAGTAAAAATAAAAATTTGCTTGAAATACCTTATCTTTTCATTGTCTGAATGGTGTATTAATAGATCTGTTTTTACCTATTGCATAATGGTCCTGCGGATTTAGATTTTACTCAGTCCATGCTTAAATTACTAGTTAAAAAAATATTTTTTCAGAGAAAGGCGTCCTCAGATGCCTTGAAGACCAGAGAAAAATCTATTAGGGCTGTTATAACTACAGCTTTTGAACTTGTTTGTGATTCTGCGTTAAATTTTAAATGAGAGCCATCCGAGTTTCAATGTCATTGGAAGTTCGGCATACGTCCGATTAATGCCAGGGTGTCTTACAACAACAATTTGTGTTAGATTCCCAGTGGGTCTGTGCATTCTTCTTGTATTTTGGTTGAGAGTTTCTATTGTCTGGCCATGCAATTACTTCTCCAGAAGTCTTTCTGGCATATTATCTGCATCTGTATTGGAATTGTTTGTAAGATGTTGCTGTTGTTGTTGTTTTATTATTACTGGTTGTTTGCTGCCCTGGACTCCTTTGAGAGGGAGGACGGGGTATAAATTTAATAAATAAATAATATTGGAAAACATCTAGATTGCAGCATCTTTTTTATTTCATAAGACAGGCAATGTAAAATTAAGAAAGAAGCAGCTCAGGAAGGACTGAAAACCCTCGGTCTTTCTTTGCTCACATTTCAGAGGGCAGTTTCAAGATAATGTGACTAATGTATTTTGCAGTAGATATTTTGATAGGTTTGTTCAACAGCTACTGTGCTATTTTAGCAATTTGTATATTACTCATGTTTATGTGGAGCTTATCTCTAAGCACTCTACCAACAGAACCAGACTGGCTTTGGCTTTGCCAGATGGCAAAGGAATGGAGGAATGGATGAGAGGGAAACAGCTGAGACAAATAGCTCTGGGAGAAAAGACGAAGAGAATGAGAACAGTTTGAATGAGAGATGGGAGAGTTCCATAAGAAGGTACCTCTGTGTGTGTGAGAGAGAGGGGGGGCGGTTGTTAGGGCATAATTTTGTGTGAATAGAAAGACATTATAGGTTTCCTATGAAAGATATGCATGTTTTCTTCCTGCAAATGTAAAGAAAGATTTTGGTTCAATAGCCCAGCTTGCTGTTGATCTGTGCATATGCTGCCCTACTGAATGATTATATGTTTTGAAAAGAGACAAAACATATCACCCCATTGTATCCCGTATTGCGACTACGCCATGTTAGCAACCAACGGCGTTTTCACATATTCCTGAATGACTGTCTCATCCCGCATTGCCCCTTCATGGATGGCAGCTGGAAAAAGGACCTTTTCAATTATGATGTCCGATTTGTGGCATGCTAAGGAAGTTCATCTGTCACCTACCTGGATGCTTTTTAAGCATCAGGCAAATTTTATTGATTGTTCTTTTTTTATTCTTTCTCTCTCTCTTTAATGTGGACTGCCCACATTAAATACACAAATTGCCTGGTTGATTCAGGAAATGTTCTTCCTCTGTTGAAATGCAGACTGTCAGCTCTCCCGAACAGGAAACCTCTGTTTATGTTTTCTTGCAAAGCCTTATGTTACATTGACGGCACCATCCAGTCTTTGCACTAGGGCAGGCATAGGCAAACTTGGGCCTCCAGATGTTTTGGGACTACAACTCCCATCATCCCTGACCACTGGTCCTGTTAGCTAGGGATGATGGGAGTTGTAGTCCCAAAACATCTGGAGGGCCGAGTTTGCCTGTGCCTGCACTAGCGGGAGATACCTTGGACTGAACTAATGGCAGCTGAAACTTGCCTTTGCCTCTGCCATTTTTCAAAGGTTTCTGTTTCATCCCATGACTCTTAGCCCAGTTGTTACTTTCACCCCAGGGATTTCTGTCCCCATGGCATGTTTCCTCCTTGGAATGGAAGCAGGCCCTATGAATCTACGTAATTTGCTGCGACTTCCCTCGTTACAATTCTGTGTCAATGGTAGCAAAACAAAAATTCCGAGGTGTATGACAGCCACACATTGCACACTTTCCATTTAGAGACCGGGATGAAAAGCTTATCATGGATAATGCTGGTTCTAGTGTGAAAGTAATGTCTAGAATGGCATTTTTTTGTGGGGGATCCAGTTGATTCTCCTTGAGCTTCTGCTCCAGAAGAAGTATCTAAGAACAGAAGAGGAAGGGAGGGGATTTGCCCTCCCCTGCCTGTTGCAGCCCTCCAGCATAGCTGTCAAGCGTCCCTTATTTGGCGGGACAGTCCCTTATCCCAGCAGCATGTCCCGCTGCTGTCCCTTATTGATGAGGCTTCGTTTGGCTGCTGGCTGGACTTTCTGCCTTTGGCTCGGAGGGGCTCAGAAGCTAAACATACCTGTGCCCGGAAAATCCCTAATTTTGGCTGCTGATCCCTTATTTTCAAGGCTGCTGGTCCCTTATTTTCAAATCTGTAAGCTATGCCCTCCAGTCTGACTCCCACCCTGTTCTGGAGAACTTCTTGACCCTCCAGAGCAGATTTTCAGGGGTCCTGGGATCTGCAAGGGGGTGGGAGATAATGTCTCTCCTCCTCTTCCATTAGCAGATGCCTCCATTGGCTCATTCCAGGGCATCAGTTCGGTGCAACCCTTTGCTGAAGAGGCCTTCTGTGCCTTGTTGCAGTGTGCATTTTCATTCCTGAGTTGTTCTTATGAATGGCAAGGCAAACCACGAATATGATGAAGCCTAAAATCTATAAATTAGTCAGGAGTGTTTTTAAATTATTAATGCATTCTGTGCTTCTAATTAACTTCTGGAAATGCTTTTTTAAAAAAGTACCTTATGTATGAATTTGATTCTTAATTCAACCAGAATTTTAATTATTTATTCTCCTGTATAAACCCTTCCATATTGCTGTTTGAAAGCAGCAGCACAATCTATTCTTTTCCTTGCTGTAAATATTTCAGCATGTTAGTAATAATACTAAACATTTACATGCAGGTCTCTCAGATGTACCCTCAAATGATGTAATAAAGATACAGCCATTGTCTGCTATTGTCAGGAGAGACGGTAACACTTTCAACATTTATCCATCAGAGATCTTGCATGGCAGCTAATTCTGAATACTGATTTATTTCCAGACAAATACAATTACAGAAAAGAAGGGGATACAGCAATGCTGATACTGTTCAGCATTCTTCTCTTTGCCCATATGTTGCAGGTAATGTTCTCCCTTCACGGCATTTGTCTTGCAATGGCTCCTCCAGAGCCTTTGCTCACATTTGCTTTGCTTCTGTATCACTCAGAGCTGCTGTGTCTCTGCAAATCACTATTAATAGATTGGGAGCAGGACACAGGATTGTGTGTTCTCTTCCTGGAGTGAATCCCCTGCACCTGCCGTACCTGCTGTTGAAGGATACAGCTGCATCAACTTTTGCTATGATGAAGTCCAGGTGGTTTTGCTGCATAACCAGAATTTGTGATCAAGAGTTGGAAACTGATTGCAAATCCCGGTTAAAAGAGGCCCTGACTGGTCTGCACTGCTTTTAATGTTGGTGCTGGTGTTATGTCTCCCATAGCTATGGTTAGGTAATGCCCACTGTGACCAGTTGGCAAGGCAGTTAGAGGATAATGTTGCTTGGAGCTGCTCTGACTTAGACAATGCACTTATAATGGGATCTGTTCTGGCTGCTTCTTGGGTTCTTTTTTGTCAGTTCCATAGGGGCACTTTCCCACTTGGGGAAACAAGATCCTGGAAAAAGTGTGACTCACCACATGGTTTCTGAATCTTGCCTGTTCTGGCTCATTAGAATAGGCAGGTGAGATCTGGTGAAGAAAGACTGCCTCAGGATAGCTCAGTCCCATCCGAAGGAATGGCTGTTGTTGGTCCATCACTTAACCTAACTGAACGACTATCACCCTGGGCAAATTTTATCATATATTGACATGGTTCTTGGAAACATGTTAGAGACTGAAGTCAAAGTATTATTAGATTATGCTAGTTATTTGGGTCCATTTCAGTCTGGTTTCTGGTCCAGTTCTGCAACTGAAACTTCCTTATTCATGCTTGTGGATTGTGGCTGTCAGGGGATGAACAAGGGAAATGAGATTCTATTAATTATCTTGGATCTCTAAGTGCCACTCAGTACTACTGATTATGTGTGTAACAATAGAACTTTAAGCCATTCTGTGTTTGGTTTCTTGCTGAAAATCTGTTGCTTCTTGCTTTCAAAGCTCTCTTCCAAAGGAGGGTCAAAGGTCCAAGGAAAGTTAGATATTTAAGTGTGTATATTTTGCTAATGAAGTTTTTTTATACGGGGGCATTGCTCACAGGAAGGTCAAAGATTCATCACAGAAAACTGTTAATTAAGAAGAAATAGAAACTTAACCAGGACATTACTGTTGTCCTGATTGGCTAAAAGGTTGTTAGGAAGACTGGGGGGGAAGCCAAGAGGGAAAACAGGGCATTAACGGAAGGTTGTGGAGTCAGCAATGTGAAGAGCTGGCAATTAAGAGGAAGGAATTAGAGGACCCTGAATCTGAACTAGAGGCTGCAAATTGATTATGTAGAATATGTGTAGTTGGATATGTTCATTTTTTATTTGCTCTTACTAAAACTGTAAAACTAGCTTTTATCTAAAATCACTTTCTCAAAAATTGTTTTAAACTTGTTGTCTACTAAATTCTTTGGGAGAAAAAAGAATAGTCTGAGGCCTTTTAATTCGGCTCACGACAAAGTGACACATCACTGTAACCAGTACTGAGAGTAGGTTGGGCCAGCTAAAATCCAAAATGTTAAAGGATTGGTTAATGGAGGCAGCCTAACCAGTTAAGAAGAAAGAGGAATTGACTGGGCTGGTTTACTTGCTTTGCTTCCCTCTCATGGGGGAACACCTGGCTGGGAATGGAAAGCCTTCCTTCCTCATGGGTCAATTTCAGAAGATGCTTTGGGAGGCTTATGTTCCCCCATAGCCTTGGGCAAGATTACATCTTGTCTCCTGTGCTCTGTACCATCTGCATGAAATGAGCAAGGTCCTTAGAAGATTTCAGCTGAGATGTCTTCAGTATGCAGCTCATACCCAGCTCTTCGTCTTGTTTTCATATTCTGATCCCAGTGAGGCAGTAGAAGTTCTACACCCAAGTCAAGCACCATTTTTTTATTGGATGCAGGTGGAGAAACTGACGCTTAATCTAGACAAGAGTTGCTGTTGGTTGGGGGTTTAGGTCAGGTGTGGGGAACTGGATCCAGCCTGTGAGACAGTACCCCCCCCCCTTTTGGCCAAGAACTGTCACCCTTTCCCCAAATGAGCAACTTTTGCATTGAAAATTGAACCTTGCAAAAATTTGACACACTGCTATAAAAATGATACTGCTTGCACTTTATGGGAAATTATATAAGTTGTCCCAGAAGCCTTGTTTGTTTTTCCTGTTATCATCTGGCTATGCATTTATGACCTTTGTTGCAATTTATTGGTCCCTTGAGTAAGTGCCACGTTGATTCTCTTGCCTTCTGCAATGTAATTAGAAGAAACAAGAAATGTCCGTTGTGCAATTTTTAATGTGCAGATAATTGACAGGCATTGTCTTAAATTCATGCTTACTTATGTTCTGCTGCAGAAGGGTCTCTTTTGTTGTGCATCTTTCAAAGTGCTGTTTTTAAAAAGCTAAGTGCTAAGTTGTATTACCGATGATTCACGGGGCAATAATGTAATGGCAAGTTTCCCAAAGGGTATGTTTTAAGGGATTAATAAACAGTGGTTAATAAATATTGGTTCAGAGGCTGCAGCTAGTGCAGAATGCATCTGCTAGGTTGGTAAGTTGGCATCTGCTAGGTTGGTTAGTAGGGCAGCCCAATGGAATCGCATTCCACCATTCCTGAAAGCCCTTTACTACCTGTCGGTGAGCTGCTGAGTCCATTGTGCGAATACTAGCATACAAAGCCCTAAACAAGTTGGGATCCAAGTATCTGAAAGAGTGACTTCCCTGATATCAACCATCTTGGGCCCTACATTCGGCAGGGGAAAGCCTGCCAACTGGTCGTCACCCATCATGTCACTTTTCAGTAGTCTGAGACTCAGCTCTGGTTGGCAGCAGGATTGGACTCGTGACAGCCTGATGGAACCGGCTCAAGCACTGTGGTGGGATTTTCTGAAAAGACAGAGCTCTGCTCTCCCCTTTATATACTATTATGCTGACCAAATTAATGCATTAGTCTCCTGTTCCTTTAGTTACATTCCCATGGTCTTGAAGTTCTCCTAAGGCTAGGGAAGTACCCCAAATGGGCAGCAAACAACCAAAGAAGATAGTCATGTGTTTATCTTCAAGATAGTCCTGCACTCGCACCAGGTTGACTTCAGTGGTTGGCATGCAGCCACTATCCAGTATGAGGTGGGTCCCCATGAGATTCTGCTTAGGCTTATCACTCAGAGAGAAATAGCCCAACATTTTCAGGCTGTGCTGTCTTGACATATAGCTTCTACAAGATAATGCTGAATGCAAGAGGTGGATTTAACTCTTTAGAGGACTCAGGCATTCATCTGGCATGAGAGGGGCAATTGCTGAGCACAACCTAAAATCTCATTAAAACCACAGTTGTCTTCCATGATATTCCCGTACAGCTGAGCATCTGGATCAGTGCCAATTTCCTCGTGTAACTCCACTATAATGTGATTGTGGTGCATGATCTCTGGCTTACTGTGGCTGATGTGATGGCTTTGTCTCATAGAGCGTCCAGCCAACTGCTGGCAAATCAGAAATAATATTCTTAGTTAGTATGGCACCTGAAAGACTGCGTTTTGAAGTCTCTGTGTCCACACTGCAACCTTATTGGGTCTTCCAGTTATCACTATTCTTGTGCAAAGTAACTTGCATCCTGTGCTGGAGTGAAAAACCGGCAGTTACTTTCACTCTTATTTAGTGCACATCATCATTTTCTTCCTTTATAATTTTGCTGCCATTCTGCAGTGAAAGTGTCTAAATAATGTCTGGCCCTTCTATTCAAAAGGCAGAAGCAACCTAATATTTAAGAGACTGTAGCAAAATCCCATTCAGTGCGAGAGATGCAGAGGAAGGGCTTGTGGTTTTCTCAAAGACCTTTGAGGGAGTTGGGAGTTCATTGTAAATCTGCATCCTCTGTGCACAAAGACACATTACATCCCTCTTTCGGGACATCTTTTGATTTGGCCCTGACTACTCAGGACTTGCCACCTTTCTCTCCCATCTTAATGTTTGTGCTGTTAGAGGTAAAGGTAAAGGGACCCCTGACCGTTAGGTCCAGTCACAGACGACTCTGGGGTTGCGGCGCTCATCTCACTTTATTGGCCAAGGGAGCCGGCGTACAGCTTCCGGGTCATGTGGCCAGCATGACTAAGCCGCTTCTGGCGAACCAGAGCAGCGCACGGAAACGCCGTTTACCTTCCCGCCGGAGCGTTACCTACCGTATTTATCTACTTGCACTTCGTGCTTTCGAACTGCTAGGTTGGCAGGAGCAGGGACTGAGGAACGGAAGCTCACCCCGTCGCGGGGATTCGAACCACCGACCTTCTGATCAGCAAGCCCTACACTCTGTCGTTTAACCCACAGCACCACCCACTGTTAGCCGCAGCCAAATACAAAGGGATTAAACAAACTAAACTCCTTCTACCATTTTATCTCCACGCCAGAGAAGCTTTTCCTTCCTAAAGTTTTTTCTTGTCAGGTACAGTAGAGGGGGCCAAAAAAGAAGATAAAGATGAAAGGGGAAGATTTTGTTGTCATTATGGAAATAGTCTGTCTCTTTTAAGAAAGAAGATTTTTATTATGTTCACATTAGCAGCTTAAAACACACCAAGATCATTTTTCCCTGGTGTGTTTCAAGCCACGTTGGCACAGTGCTGCTCACATCAGAGAGGGGGTTTTTTTGTTTGTTTTCCTGCACCTGCAACCCCCCCCACCCCCCAAACTCCTATTCATGAAGTTGACATCTTCACATGTGCCACACCTCTGCATGCATGATGCATGTCTCAGATGTCTACATCATTCTTAAGCATGAATGCAGCTTAAGCTTTCTAGTCCGCCCGAAGTTGTTTTGAGAAAAAAATGTATCAAGCAGCAGAATTTGCCACAGGATCAATTGCAGCTAACATCATGTGAACGCAGCTTCAGAAACTAGAAGCGGAAGCACACTGGACATGGAGTAAGCACTAATGTGAACATACACCTTATCTGGGAACAATTTCCAGCACTGCTGCAATGTAAATTTTTGGCATGTGGAGAAAGGAAGAAAGTGGACCCAAATAAGACACGTGGGGGAAGGGAGTTCCGAATACCTTTGGGTACAATCCATATAATGTTGTTGTTTAGTCGTTCAGTCGTGTCCGACTCTTTGTGACCCCATGGACCAGAGCACGCCAGGCACTCCTGTCTTCCACTGCCTCCCGCAGTTTGGTCAAACTCATGCTGGTAGCTTCAAGAACACTGTCCAACCATCTCGTCCTCTGTCGTCCCCTTCTCCTTGTGCCCTCCATCTTTCCCAACATCAGGGTCTTTTCCAGGGAGTCTTCTCTTCTCATGAGGTGGCCAAAGTACTGGAGCCTCAGCTTCAGGATCTGTCCTTCCAGTGAGCACTCAGGGCTGATTTCCTTCAGAATGGAGAGGTTTGATCTTCTTGCAGCCCATGGGACTCTCAAGAGTCTCTCTCTCTCTCTCTCTCTCTCTCTCTCTCTCTATATATATATATATATATATATATACCATTTCTATAGTGTGCATATCACCAAGTTCAAACACTTTTAAGTCCCATTGATTTCAGCAGAAGAGATTTAACTACTTACTTGAAGGGCTGAAATCAATGGAGTTTAGGGGGGATCATACCCTCTGTCACTTCTGAAGAGAGTATCTCCTGTGATGCCTCCCTCAAGATCCCTGCAATCTTATATCTCCAATTTAGCTGAGATCTTCTTGTTAGCTCTCCTTTGGTCTGACACTCCAGGTTCAGCAAAGCACGCTTTGGTCCGAGAGATAGGTTTGCCTGCATCAAAACAAAGTGCTATGTAGTTGATTTGCAAGCTAATCAAGAGGAATGTTTCAGTTTTCAAAATGACTTGTCTCTGGAAAACTTCCCAGCGTGCATGGAGGGCTTCTTTGACATTAAAAAATGGCACTTGGGCAGTGCAGCTAGGTAGAACCAAAACTGTGGATTGATGTAATGTTGGTGTTTTTCAGACAGCTCTTGTGTTTAACAGGATGGTCGCATGCCCTGTTAAACATCACATGCCCTATTAAACACTGTGGTTGTGATCCCAGATTAATCCAACTGTATCATCTCCTTGTCACAGATAGTGCATTCGGTCGTTGAAACCTTGGGAATGGCCCCTGGTGTTACAGGAAGATATTTCAGGGTGGAAGGTGGTGAAGAAGTGAACATTGTACAAGAGAGCTGTAGAAGAGAGCGAGCTCCCTGTGGCCTTCCAGGTGTTATATCTACCCATACTTAGTATGTTTATCTTTCAACGGTGCTGATCTGAAGGACTGCTTACCTAATAGTTTCAAATCATGAAAAATGGATGATAAAACAATTAATTAGGCAAATGAACCGACAAATGGGATGTAGAATCATCCTTGCAAAGGAGCCCATAAAATTTAGTAGCCCATGAACATTTTTACTAGCTTGCCTTTCCCCACATATCTGTGTTAGGACATAATCCATCTTGAATTAAATGCTTTTAAGTCCCATTTCAGAATGCAATCAGTGATACTTGGGGGGGAAGTTGCGTGCCTGGTTACTCAGAAGTAAATCCCAATGAGGTCAATGGTATTTACTCCTAGGTTAAGTATATAGGAGTAAAGCACAGTCCTAAAGCAAGGGACCTTCATTGTTTGTGACATATGAACAGCCTGAAAAAAAGGGGGAATTACCGTATTTTTTGCTCTATAAGACTCACTTTTTCCCTCCTAAAAAGTAAGGGGAAATGTGTGCGTGCCTTATGGAGCGAATGTAGGCTGCACAGCTATCCCAGAAGCCAGAACAGCAAGAGGGATTGCTGCTTTCACTGCACGGTGATCCCTCTTGCTGTTCTGGCTTCTGAGATTCCGAGTATTTTTTTCTTGTTTTCCTCCTCCAAAAACTAGGTGCGTCTTGTGGTCTGGTGCGTCTTATAGAGCAAAAAATACGGTAACTTTCACAATTTAGGAAGTTTCTCTGCCAGGTAGTTGGGACTTATTATTTCTCACTACAGGCAACCATGGAGTAGCTGCTTGCAAATCTTTTACATTAATGCAAATGCTCACTCAGTCTACCATGGATTATTAGACAACAAGGATGCCGGGATGTTGTTAAAAATATGTTGTGACAGTCTCATAGCATGCGATGCAATTCTCTCCCTTAAATTCAGAGACACCCAGGGTGTGAATCTATTGCTACAAATTGGTTTCTCTGGGGGACAAGCTAAAACTAGGCCTGTTTTTTAGTAACCCTCTAATTAATTGATTTTAAGAATACAAGAGAGAACCTGGAGAAGTACAGCTTTATAGAAGTACCGAGAAGAAAAACTTAACAGCAGAAATAGGATCAGTTCCTAGAAACAGGCAGAAAAATACTTTGCAAAGTTATCTGTGAAGGAATTGGGCTTTAAAGCCTTGAAATTCATATTTTTACTTACCTATAGCATGGGAATGGGTGTCAAATTGGCCTGGCTTGTTGCAACTTGCAGGGGGATTATAGTGATAACTTGAAGACAAAGGGCTTATCTATACTTAACTGTTAAAGTCATGGTTTTCCCAGTGGTGATGTATGGAAGTGAGAGCTGGACCATAAAGAAGGCTGATCGCCGAAGAATTGATGCTTTTGAATTATGGTGCTGGAGGAGACTCTTGAGAGTCCCATGGACTGCAAGAAGATCAAACCTATCCATTCTTAAGGAAATCAGCCCTGAGTGCTCACTGGAAGGACAGATCCTGAAGCTGAGGCTCCAATGCTTTGGCCACCTCATGAGAAGAGAAGACTCCCTGGAAAAGACCCTGATGTTGGGAAAGATGGAGGGCACAAGGAGAAGGGGATGACAGAGGATGAGATGGTTGGACAGTGTTCTTGAAGCTACAAACGTGAGTCTGACCAAACTGCGGGAGGCAGTGGAAGACAGGCGTGCCTGGCGTGCTCTGGTCCAGGGGGTCACGAAGAGTTGGACACGACTAAATGACTAAACAACAACACTTAACTGTGCAGAGTTTTGAGAAATTAAAAGACAAAGTGCGAGACTGGCTTCGCTATTATCAAATAAGAGAGGCCTATAATTTGGACAAAAAAATTGGCTTCCAGGTGGAAAAATCAAAATTGGAAACAGAACTGTTAGATCCCAAAACTAAGATACTTTCAAGAATGTATAACTTGCTGTTAAAATGGAATACGCAGGATGAAACGGTTAAATCTGCTATGATTAAATGGGCACAAGATGTTGGACATAACATTATGTTTGCTGACTGGGAACAGTTGTGGACCACAGGTATGAAATTTACGGCATGTAATGCCTTAAGAGAGAATATTATGAAAATGATATACAGGTGGTACATGACACCAGTCAAGCTTGCAAAAATATATCATCTGCCCGATAATAAATGTTGGAAATGTAAAGAAAATGAAGGTACATTCTTTCACCTTTGGTGGACGTGCCCAAAGATTAAGGCTTTCTGGGAGATGATCTATAATGAAATGAAAAAGGTATTTAAATATACCTTCCTGAAGAAACCAGAGGCCTTTCTCCTGGGCATAGTCGGCCAATTGGTGCCAAAGAAGGATAGAACTTTCTTTATGTATGCAACAACAGCAGCAAGAATACTTATTGCAAAGTATTGGAAGACACAAGAGTTACCCACCCTGGAAGAGTGGCAGATGAAGGTGATGGACTATATGGAATTGGCGGGAATGACTGGCAGAATCCGAGACCAGGGAGAAGAGTTGGTGGAAGAAGATTGGAAGAAATTTAAAGACTATTTGCAGAAATATTGTAAAATTAATGAATGTTAAAATGATGCTGGATTGAAATTAAGTGGCATTAGCAACAAGGTTAATAAGAATATGCAAAAATGGATTGATAATGGATGAAAACATATAGCTATAATATGTTAAGATATAGAGTTAAAATAAATGAAAGAGGGTAAGGATTTGCTGAATTGATTATGTAAATGGGAATACAAAAAGGGGAGGTGTGAGGAGGTCAAGGAAACAAGTAAATGAGCTTAAAGATATCAAAAAATGGATCTGTTTTTAATTTTTTCCTATCTATTTGTTTTTTGTATTTTGTATTTTCTTTTTTTTCTATGTATTTTTGCATTTTTTGTATTTTTCCTTATTTCTTCTTTTTTTTTGCTTTCTTTTTATTCTGTAAATCTCTGTTTTTTGTAAAACCTTAATAAATATTTTATATAAAAAAATAAACAACAACACTTAACTGCTGCCCTCACTCTTTCCAGGCACTTAAAAGCTCTGTATCCAAGTGCTTCCTCACTCTCGAGGAAAAAAAACCCCCTCTTTAGCTCTCAGTTGGAGCAAATGTCAGTTCAGGTTTTCTGCAGATTGCCGTTTGTTCTGATTGAGCTTTAAAGAGCAGATTTTTACAAAGAAAGATCTGCAGCAGAAAAAATGGGTGCTCGGACACAGAGCTTTAAAGTGCAGGCCGTGCCTGGAAAAAGCAGAGAAAAAGTAAGTTGTGGATAAGCCCCTAGTGATTGCCCCAATGGTCTAAACATAAAGATAGGTGTGTCCATTGTTTTGTATGCCCAGAACTGAACAGCCATCACGGAAGAGTGGCAGATTTAAAAGCACCAGACTTCCTTTAAAAGCAGTTTTAGGGACTGTGTGGACCAGAGATAGTGGATACATTTTCATTTATCTTGTTTTGTCAATTTTATTCCAAAGGGGAATGTACTAGTTTTCAGTAACGCATGCTCACCTTTCTCTTAAATTCCATTCATTTCTTCTGTTTCAATAAACTTCAGAATTTGTTTCAAAAGCCTGGTGTGGCCTCTCTTAACACCCTTATGCCTGAAAGTCCACAGTACCATAAAGAGACATCAGGGAGACTCCAGAAATGTTATTTAGGCTGATTGATAAAGGGGGAGCATTATATAATAATTGCATTCCTTTATCTGTTAAACCACAGAGCCTAGGACTTGCCGATCAGAAGGTCGGCGGTTCGAATCCCCGCGACGGGGTGAGCTCCCGTTGCTCGGTCCCTGCTCCTGCCCACCTAGCAGTTCGAAAGCACGTCAAAGTGCAAGTAGATAAATAGGTACCACTCCGGCGGGAAGGTAAACGGCGTTTCCGTGCGCTGCTCTGGTTCACCAGAAGCGGCTTAGTGATGCTGGCCACATGACCCGGAAGCTGTACGCCGGCTCCCTCGGGCAATAAAGCGAGATGAGCGCCGCAACCCCAGAGTCGGTCACGACTGGACCTGATGGTCAGGGGTCCCTTTACCTTTTCACTATTTAGTGGCAACAAGTTGTTTAAAGGGAAACAGTGGGCTGAGCAGACTCGATAACAGCACTACAAACGCTTGCGCTTAGTGACATTCCCTGCAGTGGGTATTTTCTGGATGCGTAATTTTTAGCCACAAAATTATTCTTTTTACATCAGAAGGGGGAAAGGGCACAATGCTGTCCTTTGAAAATAATACCTTCATCACAGTGAACTTGAACTTGAACACAGTGAATCTGGGGACAGGGGCATAGCCTATATAGATTCCATAAAATTCAATAGAAGGAATGAGAGGAGACCACCTAGAGCTGGGGTAGCCAACCTGGTACTGCCCAGATGCCCAGTAGCCAAGGATTATGGTAGTTACAGTCCAAGAACATCTGGAGGACACCACATTTACTAACTTTGACTTAGAACAGAAATGGGGGACCTTTGGCTTTTCCCATGTTTCTGAACTACTATCATCCCTGGTCATTGGCCACATTGGTCTCCATTCCCATTGTTCATCCTGGACACTGAAGTCCAGCTCTGAAGGCCTTCTGGCGGTTCCCTCACTGTGAGAAGTGAGGTTAAAGGAAACTAGGCAGAGGGCCTTCTCGGTGGTGGCGCCTGCCCTGTGGAACGCCTTCCTGCCAGATGTCAAGGAAATAAACAACTATCTGAATTTTAGAAGACATCTGAAGGCAGCCCTGTTTAGGTAAGTTTTCAATGTTTGATGTTTTATCATGTTTTAAATATTCTGTTGGGATCCGCCCAGAGTGGCTGGGGTATAAATAATAAAATTATTATTATTATTAATTGCTGCTGGGGTGGTGGGAGTTGCGGTTCAGCAGCACCTGGAAGATGAAAGGTTCCGCACTCCTGACCTAGAGCATTATATAGTCTTATATAGTCTGGCATTCTGTATACTATGGGAGCCACTCTAGATGCCTATGAGATGCCTACAATCAGGATGCACTCATTTGTTCTTCAGTAAAATACAGAAGTGTCTTACTGGCTATTTGCATTCTTGATGGAGCACCAAAGGCTATTTTAAACAGGCATGTTACTTGCACATGTAAATGAGCCATCGGAGATTAATCACCAGAGATGGAAGTTTTATATCACCCGGTGTCAGATCTGGAGGGGAAAAAGTTAAGAAGTGCGGTGAGAATGATGTCGAAAAATAAGAGCCTCTTTTGGCAAGAAATCCTCTCCTGAATTGAAAAATTGGAGGACAAGTTTCAGTATAACACTAGAATCACTGCAGAGACAGCCATGGGAAATAGTGGCAATTTCTCCCCATAAAATAATTCCCTTTGGGGGCTTTGCATATAATATTTCTGTAGCATTGTTTACACCAGAGTCATTAAAAAAAATATTTTTCTATGTTATCCTAGAGATAGGCAGCTGTTCATTTCTCTCTCTCCTCTCTCTCTCTCTCTCTGTGTACACATTCCCATTTATTCTGTGTCCAGCGCACTCCCACTACCAGCTTGGGAAGTGGTGTACACCTGACCTCAGTCACAATCCAAATCTATCCTGTATCTATCCTGTTGTAAACTCATCAAAAATGCAGAGGTTTGATGTATTTTTCTCCAAACCGGCTTCTTTCCAAACTGAGAAAAAGATTAACCTATCTGGTAATGTGTACACAGCTCCCCCACCTCAAAAAAAAAAAAAAAAAGTCTGTAGTGAATCTCACTAATTTGTAAAGCATGAATCAAACCTACCAAGGGAGCTGCAAAGTATGTCCATGGAGGCTTGAAGACTTAATAAGCATTTGTATTGCATTAAAATTGTTCCACATATATTGTCTTGGTAAGCCTTACAGCAAACCCAGAAGGGAAGTTGATATTGTTATCCACAGATGGGGAGCCAAGATGGGGGGGGGTGGCTGCCTATCAATATGGCGGCTGCTTTTTGGTGATGTGATATTCTTGGAACTGGAGACTTCCCAGCTTGCAGTCTTCAGCATTAGGCTGTGACTGCCCTCTAACATCAAGAAGATCCTTCCATAATTTGGCCAAGGACAGTCATGTCACTACAAGTGACATTTTAGAGGTGGGGACAAATAGGACCACTCTGTTTTCCCGAAGTAACTGCACGCCTGTCTTTGAAAGGGCATGGGCTTTTTCTGACAAAAAGACTAATATTGTCACTCCAGGGACATGAGTGCTGCCACTTGTCTTTGTCTGTAAGTGTATTGAAACAGTAGAGCCCTGCTCAAAATACACCACATTCTGTATCTAAGTAACCACCAAGTAACAGTGAAGTAGACCAGTGATGTGATCCACGTACCACATCAATATTGCCTAAATAACGTATCTGTTAAAGACATGGATTTGGAAACACTTGGAAACAGTCAGGTTCCCCTTACTTTTGCACGTTTCCGAAAGCCCAGTGTAAGGGTGAGAGACTGACCCCCCCTTCACCCCCAAGGTATGCCAGAGAACTTGGAAGGAAGGCAGAGTCTTGAGTCAAGACTCTTGACTCTCCCAACTAACACAAAGTGGCTCAGAGATCTCTGCAGCGGGTGAAAGACTTGAGGAACAGGAGACGCATCTCACATTATTCTGGGCTGCCAATGCAGGTGGTTGCAAGAAGAAAATTCACTGTTGCTGCTGGACACTGTGATTTCATTTCTGGGCAAACCCAGCACGAGGTTAGGACAACCTTGGGCAAGATGCTCTTAGGGGGATGGTGGAACTCCCATGTGACTGCTAGTGGGTGATCCCTGGTGGGTGATCCCTGGTGGGTGATCCAGGCCCACCTAGCATCTCCTAGGTAGGTGGTCCAACCCCCACAGTCCTCCTGAACTCACCTGAGGGCAAACAGCAGCAGCAGACAGGACGAGTTATATGGCAGTTTCTGTGTAGTTGTCCAGCCCAGGGGAAAATTTGTGCCCTATGCAAATTTTTTTTTTTAATGTATTGCAGTTTCCAGGAATGGAATAAGATAGAATAAGATTCCCTGGTCCAAATCTCTTGCTTTGAAAAGGACATTGGGAACCAACTATGAAGGTGAAAATAAAGTTATAAAAATGTCTTATTTTGAATGCATGGTGTTTAAACATAGTTGTCAACTTTCCCTTTTTCTTGCGAGGAATCCTATTCGGAATAAGGGAATTCCCCTTAAAAAAAGGGAAACGTTGACAGCTATGTGTTTAACATGTGTCAAATGTGTTTTGCTTTGCTTTTTAAGTAGGAAAATAGCATAATGTTGGAAATATCCTAGCAAAACAACCTATGAAGGTTTCATTGAAAGGTCACACAAGATAAGGAAGGGCATTCAAAACCCATTACTAAGCTGAAGTCTGCACACACAGGTAGGAAGGTGCAGACCTGAAGATAGTGAAATCAGTTGCCTTTGGGGCAGCTTTTTCCATTAAGGGCAGTTTTTAAAAGGGGGAGAGGATTCTAAAGGGCCTGATTCTTTCAAAAGGTGCAAACACTGAAACCAGGAGTGTTTTATTTCCAGCCCTTACCTAAGTTCAAAGATCACATTTGGGTAATAGTCTCTTAAATGATTCAGTGCCTCAGCATATTGTTTTCCCAGACGTTTGCCTGGAAACAAGCAACCACACACAGTTTATTTGCAACTGGTATAAACCATAGCTCATTGGTAGAACACGTGCCTTGCATGCAGAAGGTTCCAGGTTCAATCCCTGGCATTTCCAGTTAAAAGTTTCGGGTAACAAGTGACAAGAAGGGACCTCTCTCTGCCCCTGCAGATCCGCTTCCAGAGTAGATCATGCTGGTCTAGATGGACAAAGAGCCCATCCTGGCCATTTCCTACACTCAGAGCTTTTATTTGTTGGCTTTAAAATGTCAACCATTTTCTGTTTCAACATTTTTGAACTTAACTATTTTGGGGAGAGGCTGCCAGGCAAAATAAATTAAATAATAATAAAATAAATTAAAATAATAAAATAAATTAAATAAATTAAAATAATAAAATTAATAAAATAAAATAAATAATAATAATTTATTATTTATACCCCGCCCATCTGGCTGAGTCTCCCCAGCCACTCTGGGCGGCTCCCAATCGAGTGTTAAAAACAATACAGCATTAAATATTAAAAACTTCCCTAAACAGGGCTGCCTTCAGATGTCTTTTAAAGATAGGATAGCTGCTTATTTCCTTCATATCTGAAGGGAGGGTGTTCCACAGGGTGGGCGCCACTACCGAGAAGGCCCTCTGTCTGGTTCCCTGTAACCTCACTTCTCGCAATGAGGGAACTGCCAGAAGGGCCTCGGCGCTGGATCTTAGTGTCCGGGCTGAACGATGGGGGTGGAGACGCTCCTTCAGGTATACTGGACCGAAGCCATTTAGGGCTTTAAAGGTCAGCACCAACACTTTGAATTGTGCTCGGAAACATACTGGGAGCCAATGCAGATCTCTCAGGACCGGTGTTATGTTGTCCCGGCGGCCACTCCCAGTCACCAGTCTAGCTGCCGCATTCTGGATTAATTGCAGTTTCCAGGTCACCTTCAAAGGCAGCCCCACGTAGAGTGCACTGCAGTAGTCCAAGCAGGAGATAACTAGAGCTTGCACCACTCTGGTAAGACAGTCTGTGGGCAGGTAGGGTCTTAGCCTGCGTACCAGGTGGAGCTGGTAGACAGCTGCCCTGGACACAGAATTAACCTGTGTCTCCATGGACAGCTGTGAGTCCAAAATGACTCCCAAGCTGTGCACCTGGTCCTTCAGGGACACAGTTACCCCATTCAGGACCAGGGAGTCCCCCCCACACGCCCGCCCCCTGTCCCCCCCAAAACAGTACTCCTGTCTTGTCAGGATTCGACCTCAATCTGTTAGCCTCCTTCCATCCTCCAACCTCCTCCAGGCACTCACACAGGACCTTCACCACCTTCACTGGTTCTGATTTAAAAGAGAGGTAGAGCTGGGTGTCATCTGCATACTGATGAACACCCAGCCCAAACCCCCTGATGATCTCTCCCAGAGGCTTCATATAGATCTTGCCTTCTATCATTGTCCATAGCATCACTGCGGGGAGATCAGTCAGCAAGAGTGGGGCTTAATGTTGGGGGGCGGTGGGATTAAGTGAGCAAGCACAGGGGTGTGGTCTCACTCCCAACTGGTGTTTTTGCCATTTGCAAACTCTCTTTGTACATTTTGATCCTATGCGCTGCCAGAATGCCGCAACTTCTTCCACCTGCAACCTTGTTGCACCGAGACAGCAATCTATGCTGACGGTGTTATCCTGACCATAGGTAACTTCATTAACTACCGTATTTTTCGCTCCATAGGACGCACTTTTTCCCTCCTAAAAGGCAAGGGGCAATGTGTGTGCGTCTTATGGAGCAAATGTAGGGGGAGGCAGGCGGGAAAAGCCCCCAAGAGCCGCACACAAGCTCCATGTGGCTCTTGCAGGCTTTTCCCCAGGAGGGAGAAGGGACTGACTGGCCGCATCAGTCCCTTCTCCCACCTCGTAGAAAAGCCCACAGGAGCCACGCACCCTCTAAAGAGTGTGCGGCTTCTGCGGGAGGTGGGGAATACTCCCAGAGCTTGTCGGGGCTGGTGGGGGAAGCCCGGGCTTCGCCCGCCAGCCCCGATAAGCTCCTGAGCAGCTCTGGGGTAGCCTACGAAGCCTCCGCAGGGCAGCAGCGAGCCTTCATCCCGCTGCCCTGTGGAGGCTTCACACGGCTATCCCTGGCTTTTGCGGGAGGTGGGGGAAGGGACAGAGCACGGCTCTGTCCCTTTCCCCACCTCCTGCAAAAGCCAGGAATAGCCGTGCTCCCCTTACAGAGCCGCGTGGGCTGCCCTTCTCCCTCCTCGGGGAAAAGCCGCCAAGAGCCACACACACACTCCACGCGGCTTGTGAAAGGGAGCGCTGAGCAGAGCCTGGGATGCATACAGGCTCTGTTCAGCGCTCCCTTTAAATATTTTTTTTTCTTGAATCCCCCCTCTAGAAACTAAGTGCACCTTATCATCAGGTACGTCTTATGGAGCGAAAAATACAGTATGTGTCAGTGTGCTTGAAAGACTCAGGGTTCCTTACTGAAACAGCCACCTTGTGCAGGGTCAGACTTTGATAATCGTTGGTAATATGGCACCCTGAAAGAGACCAAAATTTGGTGCCCCCAAAGAGATCTTCTCAATTTTGACCCTTCTCAGTTTTGTACCCCCAACTGCATCTCTCTAAACCTGGCACCACCTAATGTCTTTTATGTGGCCAGTTCAGCTCTGTAACAGGTCGCATGACCTACTGGCCACAGTAGGTTTCTAGCTGACAGGAAGCAAAAGTGCAGAGCAGTCCCTTCCAGATTTCCTGTCTGCGTGTCAGCCATTCTCACCCCGCCGGCAGACCCCTATTTCATTTGAGTTCCTGGCTGGCGCAGACAGCAATTATGATAACCATCGGCAGTCAGTTGCAGAGCGAGAAGGAGAAAGGGGATTTGGGAGGGGGGCCAACCAAGACAGGGATACGTAGACAAGATAAGAAATAAAGAGACAAGCGAAGAATAGGGGGTAAAGGTGTGATTACTTTGAGAATTATTCATTGCAAATGTATCTGCACATTTTTACTCTCTATTTTTCCCCCAAAGGTGGGGGGGGCTTGGTTTGTAACCATTGTAAAGATTGTACTTTATATGCTGTTCCATGAGACACTGTCTTTAAGATGCACCCAGAGTCGAGCTGGCTAATTAGCAGACACCCACAAGATCTCTTTGGGAGATCGTATCTAATTAACTTTCCAAGTCATCTGTCACTTTTTGATGATGCTTTCAAAGTATGTTTTCCCTGAATGAAGACGTGTGCTTAGGAATACCTCTGTCTAGACATATTTCCTTGCATATTCCTGCCTGAATTAAATTTTTAAGTACTAGCCTGTGGCAATCAAAGAATGTATGCTCTGTACTTTCAAAGTAATCACCTTTCCCTGTTACTTTCTCTCTTTTTTATATCTAGTTGCTATTACTGCAATACTAAAAATCCATGACCCCCTTCTAAATAATCTCTGCAGTTTTAAATGTAAGTTCAGCACACAGTCCTGTGAATGCTTATGGTGAGTTAAGCCCTATTGACTTCAGTGAGACTTTAAAAGGTAAAGGGACCCCTGACCATTAGGTCCAGTCGTGGCTGACTCTGGGGTTGTGGCGCTCATCTCGCTTTACTGGCCGAGGGAGCCGGCGTACAGCTTCCGGGTCATGTGGTCAGCATGACTAAGCCGCTTCTGGCGAACCAGAGCAGCACACGGAAACGCCGTTTACCTTCCCGCTGGTGCGGTACCTATTTATCTACTTGCACTTTGACGTGCTTTCGAACTGCTAGGTTGGCAGGAGCAGGGACCGAACAACGGGAGCTCACCCCGTCGCCGGGATTCGAACCGCCGGCCTTCTGATCGGCAAGTCCTAGTTTAACCCACAGCACTCTGCAGTAAATGTGCATAGCTTTGCACACAGAATTGGGAAATGAGGTGCATGGGACTTACGGCTAACTAAACCTGATTAGGATTGCCTGTTTTGGCTGACAGTAGTCTCTTCAGCAGTTTATCAGCTGATGATTTTAACCTGCTGAAAATCACTGCGCTTTCTCATGTGGAAAACCTTGGGCTATGCTGTGGAAATATGTGTTCAGCTGAAATGAAAAGTTATTAAATCAGAAGTGAAGAGAGGTGGGGGTGGATTCAAAGGAATGATCTGTTTGTTATTCTGGAGAAAACAATTTAAAGCACTCTTTAAAGCTTAGCAAAATTACTTGAAATCTTTCTGAGGAACAAGCAACCCTTTTCATCTGGCCTCCAAGGATTGAGTTTATCTTTTGGATCTAGTTGCTGCAAAACACTGATAATGCACAAATTCCATGAGGCGTTAAATATCTGTCTACCAGTGGCTTGCAGAATTAATCAAATTACCTTTTAAAGTTAATGCAGTCGGTGAGAAGAGCTTAATGATATTCAAACCCTTCATGGTAATAATTACAGATGGAGAGGGTCAGTCAGTTGAGAATTAATGCAAAAAGTGCTCAGAATGATAATCTGAATTAATGTATTAGAGTGTTTATAACGTGTTAGGAAAGTTAGCAATGAAAATAAGAAACCGTTTGCTTTCTTTTGACAATTGCAACAAACCTAAGTTTGGATTTGAACGATTTAAGGGTGGCTGCTTATAGCAGCAGAAAATGAAGCGCAAGGAGGGAGAAAGCGGGCTAAGGAGGTTAGGCTCATATTTTGAGGGAAGAGGGTAGCTTACACAAGCAGCAGATCACATGGTGAAATGTTTCCCATACATATTCAGACCCTTGGGACTCACATCTTTGAATGAACTGCCACACACTGCTAAGTAAGTTTAAAAGCTTTACTTACTAAACCCAAAGGTCTGATTCATGCATTGTTCTATGCAGCAGCAAGGAGAACACAGGTGGATTCCTCTTGGGAGCAAAATATGCAATATAGTTTCAGACAAGTGGTCTGAACTTTGAGCAAGTTCAGATACGTCTGTCCTGGTGGATTACATGGCAAGAATAGAATATAGAAAAAGAGATGAAGCAGATTCACTTCCTCCCTCACTGGAGTAAGGGGGGTGTGACCAAGCTGAGTCTAGGAATAGAGTTCTGTGGTCTTAACCCCTTAATGCACTAACTAGCACTCATTCTTAGTTATGTATGACTGCAATTTCTGACACATTCACATATTTGAATTCTCCTCTGCCTCCTGGCAATCAGATGTACAATCCACAGAAAAAAATTGCCCAGACCTGAACTGAACCTACTTGCTTTGTTTCATGTTTGTTGTAACACTTCTGTTTTCTATGGCTTTTCTGCTCTCATTGCAACCACAGTCACGTTCTTTAAGTGTTGCAATTCTCAGCACCATTTCTCTCCCCCTTTACTGCCCTCAGCCTCATTCAGCTGCACTGCTATTGGTCACAGTTAACCCATGTGATACTGTCAAGGTCGCATTGCCACATCTGATGTGATGTCCTGAAAGCAAAATCAGTTGAGGTGCCACAACCAATAGGACCAAAAAGCAGTGAAGGCAAATGAGGCTGTTTTCTAAAACCATTTCTCTCTTCCGTTCTGCAATCCTGCTTTGCACTCCTGTTTTCACTTCCACTTCCATGCCTCCTCCCCCTCCTTAGCAGCTGCTCCAGCTCCTTGTTCTCAAGGATACAGACTCAGGCAAGTGTCAGCCATCAGGTCCCACCGGTAATGAGCCAAGGTTCTGATTCCTTCCTCTGCTTGGAAGAGACTGGACCTGCCAATGTGCCCTGCAAGGGGAAAGCTCCATTGCCTCAGTAATGGACTGGATGAGAGCCAACACACTGCTCAGTCCAGATAGGATTCAGGCACTGTTAGGGGGTGGTTCCCTAGGCCAGATGGGTGGGAGGTCGCCTGCTGTTGATGGGGTTACACTTCCTCTGAAGGAGCAGGTTCATAGCTTGGGGGTACTCCTAGATCCTTTGCTGTCGCTCAAGGCTCAGGTGGCCTCAGTGGCCCGGAGTGCCTTCCATCAGCTTCTGGTCCAGCTACGTCCCTATCTGGGCAGGGATAGTCTAACTACTGTTGTCTATGCTCTGGTAACCTCAAGGTTAGACTACTGCAATGCGTTATATGTAAGGCTGCCTATGAAGACAGTTCGGAAACTTCAGCTAGTGCAGAATTCAGTGGCCAGGTTGCTCACCGGAGCAAGACGGTTTGAGCATATTATACCAATCCTGGTCCGTCTGTACTGGCTACCAACTAGTTTCCAGGCCCAATTCAAAGTCCTGATTTTGACCTATAAAGCCTTAAAACGGCGCAGGACTGCAATACCTCAAGGACTTTCTCTTTCCATATGAACCAACCTGGACTCTGAGATCATCTTCTGAGGATCCTCCTTTGTGTGCCTCTTCCTCGAGAGCTCCAGAGGGTGGCAACACGAGAACAGGGCCTTCTCTGCAGTGGCTCCCCGTCTGTGGAATGCTCTCCCCAGGGAAGTTCGCCTGGCGCCTTCATTGTACACCTTTAGGTGCCAGGCAAAAACGTTCCTTTTTAACTAGGCCTCTGGTTGATCTTATTGACATCCTATGCCCTTTTAGAATGTGGCTGTTTTGGGAGGGAGAGGTTTGTCGTTGGGCTGTTGTTTTTATTTTGATTATATATTTTATGGTTTTATATGTCACTATAGTTCAGTGAACCGTCTTGAGACCTCTAGGTATAGGGCAGTATATAAATGCAATACAGTGGTACCTCGGGTTACATACGCTTCAGGTTACAGACGCTTCAGGTTACACACTCTGCTAACCCAGAAATAGTGCTTCAGGTTAAGAACTTTGCATCAGGATGAGAACAGAAATTGGGCTCCGGCGGCGCGGCAGCAGCAGGAGGCCCCATTAGCTAAAGTGGTGCTTCAGGTTAAGAACAGCTTCAGGTTAAGAACGGACCTCCGGAACGAATTAAGTACTTAACCCGAGGTACCACTGTAAATAAATAAATTAAAAGGTAGCCAGGACCACCAGAATGCCTGTTTAAGTGCAAAAAATAAAATGTTTAGAAACAGCTGTTGTTGTGGGATACTTGCTTATATTGCATAACCGTTAGAGAAAAATGAAAAATCAGGTGTGGCCTAAAACAAAGGGTGTATTAGCTGTTCACCCTGCCCTTCCAAAATAGCATATTTGCCCCCCCCCCTCTTTCAAAACAATGTGATCAAACAAAGACACACACATACATATTCTTGCCTGATTTTTCTTCTTGATTCAGATAAATACATGTGTGGTGTTTGGCTTTTGCTTGTTAAAAGTGATTCACTTCCTAGTTTGTGTGTGTGTGCAGTTGTGTTATATATTTAGCCATTTCCAGTGTGTGCTTTCTTTTTTTCCTGAGACTTCTACCTAGTGCTGAGTTACTTTGTATTACTAGACGCTCTTCGAAATATTGGCCCCTGATCATTTTCCAGAATCATCTGTTGCCGGTGTTTTATGTTCCAGCTTCAATTTTTGTTTTATGCAGACGGCTAGAATATTCGCCCAGGAGGTACCCTTTGGAACATGCTGTGTTAAGTCAGTTGAAGCATCACATGTTAAATGTTTCCAAAAACCAAGACTGTGTTGTTTTTATGGATAATTGCTGATTGAACTTTCCATTTGCTGTTTTTCAGCTATTAAGCTTCATTGCAGATCAACAGATTTTTATTTTGCGCGTGTGAAGGGATTATCAGATATGCCAGCTAAACTCCCTGTAGAAAGCCTGTTTACTTAGCAGTATGATTATGCAACTGGACCGTGAGGGTGTGATATTATCTTTGTGCATAAATATTAACTGTTGCTCAGATCAGTATTACCAGGCTGGAACAGCTGGGATGCAGCAAACGGCCCTTTGGAGTATATGCAGAATCTTCCCAATTGAAGGTATCACTGCAGCCTTTATCTACAGTCCTGCTTCTTGGAGCAGGGACTAGGTGTTTTTAGGTAGCACAGGAAGACTGTAAGCGTATTCCTGGCTCAGTTCGGTATCAATTCATTTTAAAATGCCTTTAAAGGGAAATTAATGTATCCCCACCTGTAATGGTTCTAGGGGTTGCTCGTGCGTAAGTTGCCGCCACTCCTGGCTAGGTTGCCTGGTTGAACCCTTTCTGTCTCGACAGCCTCTTACCCGTGGCTGTCTCAATCGCTGGCAGAATCCGTCAGTGGGCGTTTCTTGAACTTCTTCCAGCAAAGAAGTTCTTTGACGCCAAGTCTCCTCCTACTCTCCCTGCGCGGAAGTCTTCTGCGCAGGGAGGGTGTGGGCAGCGGAGTACCCGTGCTCTCCCCGCTGGTCTCTGGCGAGGAGTCCTGGAGCCTCCTCACCGATTCCCCCATCTGCCCCCCTTCACCCCTGGTGTTACGCTGATTTCCTTCCCCAGCAGATGGGCTGCCTCTCTCCCTACTGGGACCCTCTCCGGCATCCCTCTGGAGCCTTCCGTCCGCCTCTGGCTCCGATGGCAGTTCCCTGACACCACCAATTTAGTTTGCATATATTTTAATGTAAAATGAATGTGAAAAATGAACGGGGGTGCATTTATTCATGTTTTCATCCAAACTGTCTGAAATTTGACAGGTCTGTAGCATCTGGTGAGGAATAGCAGAACATCTGTAATTTTCATGCCATCAGAATGCAAAACACCAAAGTTACAGGCAGCAGAAGAGAACAAGGTTCTCCATTTAAAAATGACGGGGAGAAAACACAGACGAAGGTAAAAAGAATGCAGTTTAAACAGAAGTAAAGCAAAATAAAAAAAGCCTTTAAATATGAAGCAGCTTTTCCAGTGCGTATCCATTCTGGGCACATTTCCAGGCCAGTTTTTATAGGTCTGAATTGTTTGGGGGTTTTTTAAATAGGCTTTAGGTTGACAGAACTAGAATTCTCCAGTCTGCTTCCTGCATTCTGTTTGGCATTCATCAATACAACATGCCAAAGCACTGGTACTTTGACTCCATACTCTACCTTTATGTTTAACTTTATGTTTGTTTTGACATTGTTATAATCTTTTACGCCACACAATAAATTATATTGTGTAAAAACCGGTACTGTAACTTTATGAGCAAATATTTTACTGACTTCCTTGCTATATTTAATATGACATGCTTCGGAGGACCTGAAAAAAGCCCATAGAGTACTATAAAGAACAAATAATAATAATTGTCATAGTACAGTAAAAGTTTTATCTTCTTTTAGAATTGCTGGTTCCATCAAAGGATACTTCACTTCCACAGAAAAACAAATAGGTTAGAAATCTTGCAGTCCGAAAATGTGAAGTGTGGTTGTTAACTGCTTCTAAATTACGAATCCTTTGGGTAAAGTTTGTGGGGTGTGTTTTTTTTAAAACAGCTACTTGCTATAAAAGTATTCAATATAAAGATGTTTGTTTTTAAACCCTGAAAGATTCACTCAGAAGGTCTTAAGCAAAATGGTTTGAGCAACATGTAAATAGGATTAGTAAAATAATGATGGCATCAGCTGGATAACTCAGTAGGTTAGAGTGTGGTACAGTAGTACCTCGGGTTAAGAACTGAATTCGTTCTGGAGCTCCGTTCTTAACCTGAAACTGTTCTTAACCTGAAGCACCGCTTTAGCTAATGGGGTCTCCCGCTGCCACCACGCAGCTGCTGCGTGATTTCTGTTCTCATCCTGAAGCATAGTTCTTAACCCGAGGTACTATTTCTGGGTTAGCAGAGTCTGTAACCTGAAGCGTATGTAACCTGAAGCCTATGTAACCCAAGGTACCACTGTACTGATAAAGCCGAGCTTACAGGTTCAATCCCCGTAAGGGACAGCTGCCTATTCCTGCATTGCAGGACCAGATGATCCTATGATTCTGTGATTCTTTTGTCACTGAGTAGAAGCAACAGTAAATGCATGGCTCCGTGCAGCCATGAACTATTCATCATTGAAATGTTGGTTTACAGCATGGAGATGTAGCTTGTTGTGAGACAAACCCAGTCACACTATAATAATGCACACACTGAATGTTTCGTCAAATACGTGCATGCCACTTGGGGCAGAAGTCTTCATTAATTTCAGTAAATAGCAATTCCTTCCATACTTCACTTGCAACGTTTTATATCCCCTGGAGGAGAGGTAAAGGTAAAGGGACCCCTGACCATTAGGTCCAGTCGTGACCGACTCTGGGGTTGCGGCACTCATCTCGCTTTATTGGCCGAGGGAGCCGGCGTACAGCTTCCAGGTCATGTGGCCAGCATGACTAAGCCACTTCTGGCAAACCAGAGCAACACACGGAAACGCTGTTTACCTTCCCGCTGGAGCGGTACCTATTTATCTACTTGCACTTTGACGTGCTTTTGAACTGCTAGGTGGGCAGGAGCTGGGACTGAACAACGGGAGCTCACCCCATCGCAAGGATTCGAAACACTGAGCTTCTGATTGGGAAGTCCTAGGCTATGTGGTTTAGACCACAGCGCCACCCGCGTCCCCGGAGGAAAGGTAGGGAGCTTTAATGAAATCCAAAAGGTCTTCTCTCTGAAAACTTTAGCCAAATCTAAAGCCACTCATTAACTTATGAAAACGAAAACAAAAAAGACCCAGTACCTATATAGACCTCATATACAGGGCCATGTGGAACAAGTTCCCTCTTAAATCCATATTGGTCTCAACAAAGAAAACGGCGTTGACAATGCTATAAAAATGGCGCCTAACTCCACTCTGCCTGGCCCGCATCAGTGCTGCCTTCTCTCCAACCAGCCCAGACTGAGCACAGTTCAGGGTGTTGGTGCTTGCCTATAAACGCCCAAACAGATTAAACCAAGGGAACCCAAGGACTGTCTTCTCCTACATTTTTTTGCCCATACAATCCAGAGGTGGGTTTAGGACATTGCGACTGGTTCCCCACCCCCAGGGGTCAAGGGGCTGCCTTCCTGCCTCCTTTTCCAAAGCTTAGAAGAAAGCACAATGTCTCTGACAGGTTCTACAGTCCTCCTTCCCAAAGTCCAACACTTGCCCATCTATGGGAAGAGATGGGAGGGCTCTAAGATTCTGGAAGAACCTTGTGTCTCTTTCCCAAAGCCCAGCACTTGGCTTTGGGAAAGCCGGGCTTGAGGGGGCATCAAATTTTGGCTTCGCACAGGGCACTGTATTACCAAGGTCCACCCCTTGTCATATTTTGGAGCATGGTATGGGGGGGTTTGTCTTTTATGGTGCCCCACATGTGGAATACTCTCTATCCCCTTCAAGTATTGCCTCCTTCTCTCGAATACAGAGCTGGAAAGTTTAACCTCCGATTTACTAGTAAAGCTGAATTAGTGTGTCACAAAATGATGCATGACTAAAAAGTGTGTTACTGACATAAAAAGGTTTGGAAAGCTCTGCTCTAATGTATTTCCAGGCAAATAGCTTCAACCAAGCTTTTTTAATTCTCAGTTTTATCCATGCCGGTTTATTTTGTTTTCATCTGCCATATATTTACTAATTTTGCTGCATTTCATTTCATTTATGAGCTGCCCTAAGAAATGCTTTACTGAAGTGCAGTATATAACCTTAATAAGTAAATAGCCCCCAGAGCGTATGGTTGCTGCTGCTCAGGGTCAAAGCGCACATCAGACATGTTATGAGATGGGTGCTTTAAACATCTCAGACGGCAGCTGTCTCCATGTGATGAACATTCCTTGTGCGCGCAGACAAAAGCCATGTTAAAGTGCTTGCTTTCAAAAACTCCGCATTCTGACCCAAAGCAGTTCTATAATAATAATAATAATAATAATAATAATAATAATAATAATAATAATAATAATTTATTATTTATACCCCGCCCATCTGGCTGGGCTTCCCCAGCCACACTGGGCGGCTTCCAAAAGAATATTAAAATACTATGATACATCAAACATTAAAAGGTTCCCTAAAAAGGGCTGCCTTCAGATGTCTTCTAAAAGTCTGGTAGTTGTTGTTCTCTTTGACATCTGGTGGGAGGGCGTTCCACAGGGCAGGTGCCACTACCGAGAAGGCCCTCTGCCTGGTTCCCTGTAACTTGGCTTCTCGCAGTGAGGGAACCGCCAGAAGGCCCTCGGTGCTGGACCTCAGTGTCCGGGTAGAATGATGGGGGTGGAGACGCTCCTTCAGGTATACTGGACCAAGGCTGTTTAGGGCTTTAAAGGTCAGCACCAACACTTTGAATTGGGCTCGGAAACGTACTGGGAGCCAACGTAGGTCTTTCAAGTCTAATTGCCTGTTTGTGAAATTCTATTTCTAATACTTCAAATGTACTGGCTAAATCAATGCTTGCTACAGGGGTGGTTAGTTCTACTGCCAAGGCAAGGTTTGTGTGTGTGTGTTTTAGGCTCAAGAGAAATGCAGACTGTGTGTATCCCTTCAGCTGAAGACAGCTGTCACTCAGACGCATATAATACACACATATATATTCAGTATACTGTATATGCACCACTGGAGTTCAGTTGCTGAATCAGACCATCTTCAGCTGGCTGGGGAATGATATGTTCATTCTTCAACAATTCCTCATATGAACCAAGGCTCAATTGAGGAAACATTATTATTATTACTATTTATTCAATTTTCAATTTTACACACCCTTAAATATTCAATGACTCTCCTTCCTTGATTCATTTTATTTATCTACTCTTCCTACATATTTTACTGAAACCATTTTTGTCAGTCCTCCATGTTTACATCCCTCAAACAATAATTACCCTGTTAATTTTAACTTAATGCTGCCAGCATTTTCAGCTGTGTACAGTTATTTTTCCATATAGTCACTAAATATTTTCCATTAAATATTGCTCTCTTATTCTATATGTTAAACCTGCAAGTTCTGCATATTTTAACATCAATTGTGGAAAAAGCTTTGGCCAGGCCTTCACATGCCATTCACTCTTTAGAAAGGTGTCCTCTGTTAACCTGCAATAATACTTCAAAGTTCCGTGTTTGCTTGTTATGCATTGCGAAACATTTTGTTGAGATGTTTTCAAGTTTCTTATATAAGTAAAATAAATGAATGTTCAGCACTTCTTCTTGGGTCTGGTATAATGCTGTTTGCATGTGAATTAAATGATATAATTTAGGAATGCTAGCATTTATTATTTTGGATCAATGTCCTAAGGAAACTTTTTCTAAATAGATAGTGTAGAACATGGGTGGGCAAACCAAGGCCTAGAGGCCGGATCCAATCACCTTCTCAAGGGGAGTCAGCATGTTTTTACATGAGTAGAATGTGTCCTTTTATTTAAAACTCATCTCTGGGTTATTTGTGGGGCATAGGAATTCGTTCTTTTTCTCTATTTTTTCAAAATATAGTCCAGCCTCCCACAAGGTCCGAGGGACAGTGAATCGGTCCCCTGCTGAAAAAGTTTGCTGACCCCTAGTGTAGATCCTCCGTTTCATGCTCAGCACGGCTTGGTGTTGGAGAAGTTGCCCCTTTCAGAAGTGATAACTCCAGAGAGACCTTCCCCATGGCCACCACTGCTTGGTGAAGAACTGAGATAAAGAGGGGCAGAATAGTACTCTCTCCTCAGCTGTTCAGCCAAATGGCGGCAGCACCTCCCTTGGATTGGAGCCAGTCCCTGGAGCCATTCTCCTATCTGGTGACCTACTGTTAATGCTCCCTACGTTATGCTTTGGGACAAGCATGTCTGGGGGTGAAAGTGGGGTAGAGACAGATAATGCGATGCAAGCACACTTTATTCCCCACTTTAGTTCTCAGCTAAGCTTAAAAACTTAGATGTATGAACCAGGAGAAAAACACTCTTCTACACATGTACCCACCGAGTCATTCCACTGGGAATGGAGAGTATGGGAGGGACCATTTTGTGAGTGCCCTTACAACTCAGGGACTTAGCTAGTCAACATATGTGTTTTCTAGCTTGGTGTCAGAGACTCCTGGGCTTGGCTTCAGGATGTTGGGGCCTGGTTTAAATTAGCTTCCTGGACAGTCAGTGTTCAGTCAAGAGAGCCTCCTTCATCTACAGACAGGAACTAAGTATATGCAGTGGTGGTCTTTCTGATCCACAGATGTTGTGAAACTTCAGTATTAGAGTCCATCACTGATGCTTGCCCTCTCAGCTTGGCATCCTGAGCCACACTGGGCATCTGGGTTGAGCAACCAGTTAATTTTGCTCCCAACATAAAAAGGTAAAGGGACCCCTGACCATTAGGTCCAGTCGTGGCCGACTCTGGGGCTATGGCGCTCATCTCGCTTTATTGGCCGAGGGAGCCGGCATACAGCTTCTGGGTCATGTGGCCAACATGACTGAGCCGCTTCTGGCGAACCAGAGCAGCGCATGGAAACGGTGTCTACCTTCCCGCCGGAGCGGTACCTATTTATCTACTTGCACTTTGACGTGCTTTCAAACGGCTAGGTTGGCAGGAGCAGGGACCGAGCAACGGGAGCTCACCCTGTTGCGGGGATTCAAACCGCGACCTTCTGATTGGCAAGTCCTAGCCAATCAGGTTTAACCCACAGCGCCACCCGCGTCCATTTTAATTTCCCATCATGCCCCAGAATGATGCTTCACCAGCATTGTAAAAAAATTAAAGTGGCGACGAAACCCAGTTGCCCAGCGCTGCAGCTTCTGTGCCCGCTGCTGACAGCCCAAGGGAAGACTGACAGAGGTAGGGGCCCTTTGCTGAGGAATGTCTCCAACCTGGAGCTGGCTTGTAGGCATGATTTAAAACAGAGCGGCTTCTTGCCACTGGTACAGCAGAGGAGTTTCTTCTGCCTGGTGCCTCTCAAGCTTCAGGCTTCCAGCTGTCAGTCTGGCCAGCTCCCAGATTGCGTCCGGCTGCCTTTCCAAGGGCTGCCCTCAGGGTTCTTGGGCTGCAGAACACGTTCCACTTTCGATTTGAGTATGGCAGCCGAAGGGGGCGCCACTAGGTGGCGCATCGGAAGATGGCTGACAATAACATCTCTCCGACCCACACGAGGTAATTTGGAGGCTATGATGGGGGTAATTAGCCTCCTTAACCCCCCCAGGATTGTGGGGGGGACGGCCCTTGCCTGCTGTGCCCTATACCACCCCCGAATTTGTAGGGGTGGGGGCACTAGGCACAAAGCCCTCCTGTGGGATTCCGGCACTCCTGGACGCCGTCCCTGATTCGCGCCGCTAGTTGCAAGCATCTTCAAAAGAAACAATTTGGACGAGATAAATTGCACATGCTTCAAGGAAAAAGGGGAGTAAAGACTGCTGACAGAAGAGATCTCTGATAACAAGACAAGAATAAAATATGAGAAGATACGTCAAGATACGGTATGATTTGAGGGGGGAGGGGGGGAAACCTGCCTTTCATTGTGTGATTTAACAAGAATCCCCTCCCCAAATGAGTCAGGAACTAAGGACTTAAGCTGTGGATTTAAGGCTGTGTGGAGATAAACTTTCGAACCAAAGCAATGTTTCAAGATGAAGCTGGAAAGCTAAGAGTTTTGGAATGACGCAGTTAAAAATGCCGTCGCCATTTTGGGAGGCATTGTTGGAGCTCTTGGGTCTGGGAGGAGAAAGAGAGAAATAGAGTTGTTTACATACGTCTCGGTGGGACTTAAGAGCGACAAATGCCAAATTTATGATGGGAAGAGCGATGAGGAACGGGAAATCCACACAGGATTATTATTTTGCTTACCGGCTTAAGAGACTAACAGAAGAGATCGTAAAGGAAAAATAGAAATTATATGAACAAGATATGATGTGGAAACACCAAGATAAGACTGAATAGAATTATGAATTTTCTTTGGACTGATTGGGACTGATTTGGACATTAACGCAGTAATAAGAAGATGATCTGAATCCCCCTTTGGATCTTGAAGTATGGGTTCCCCCAACAAAATTTAAAAATTTGGCTTTGTAATTTGGAATTTATGTGATGTGATTTAATTTGATGTGATTGGCCAGTTAATAAAAATTATTTTTTTAAAAAAAAAAGAGTATGGCAGCCCAAGACCCTGGCGTGGTTGTCAGGCTTGCTTATTACATGTGCCTGAAAGTTCACTCATGGGATAAATCTCTGCAAAGTAAGGTTGGTGGTGGGAACAGCAGTAGTTCGAGGATGCGAGATCCTTCCTGGTGGTTTCTCTTCTCTAGTGTATATTTGGATGGGCATTTTTTTAAAAAAAATAAGCCCAGGAAATAGCCTTTACCTGAAAACACCACTGGAATTTGAAACTTATGTTCTCGCTTGGAGATGTTTATCTACATTCAGCTCTGTTTAAATAATGTTCCATCTCTAGTGTAATACGTTTTTTGTAGCAAGCTCAGCCATCCGCCTTAAGACTTGAATACTTCAATTCAGGGTGTTCAAGTCTTGCTAATATAACTCTGAGATTGTAATGCACATGACAATGCAGCCCTGTGGAAGCGCTGAATTCAGAGATAAAACTTCTGAAAAGGAAAAAGAAAGGCCTGCACTCTGTTTCAGGACGGGTGTGCGATTTAAACGTCACAACAGTGCAGCTGGTTCTTGGTTAGGTCAGTATAACAAAGAGCAGGAATGGATTGCAGCGTAGAATGTAAGTGTTTCTATTTTTTTAAAATAAAAAAATCTTTTAAATAAAAAAATAGGCTTAATAAAATCTAGAGAAGTTTACTTACAATGCAATACATAGTTTCCAAAGTTATAATTACACCAACTTTTCCCTGCTGTTCTTTACCTTTCATGTTCCTTTTCTTCCTCCACCACACACAAACTGCAATGAGATAAGAGGATTCTGCTAACTTCTTATCTGTTTTGATAAATAAAATGGCATTTGTCATTTAAATATGTTGAGCCTGGTTCTCATGCTGGAATAAACAAAAGTGAAATATACATAGCAACTGCTAACCCTAAATGTGCAGATCATAATCATTTGGTACGTAGAACAAATTGTGCATAGTGTTGTTCTGCATGTAGACATTTCCTGGCTTAGGGTCTGACTTCTCCCGTTAAACAGACCCTCTAAGTATCACAGCTAGCAATGAGCTCTGCCTGAGACTTTGCGTGGCGATTCCCGCCCCCTCCCGCGGAAGAAGTAAATAAAGACACCGGACACAAGAATTTAGGTTAATGGGCGAAAGGCCACAACTTTATTGATTACAGGAAAGAGAGGTATTGGCATTAGGCATTGGCCCTAACCGACTATCCGGTCTAACCGGGAAGGGTTAAACACCAACAGGGGGAGCCTCCGAGATGTACATCCGTAAGCGCTCCCCTAGGGGTTACCGCTCGGGGGCGCGCTTTAGGCCCTAGCCTCCGTAGGTTTCGGACGAGGCGACGCCCCTCGGAGCCCTTTAACGGACCACCCTTCAATATTTGGGGGAGGTGATGGCATTCCTCCCCCCCGACCACATTTGCATGACAATACCCCTGGCCAATGCCTAACCGCCAAAACCGAGGAGTTGTGACGTTTTGCTACGTGGTAGGCGAAAAAACCAAGTGGCGTCAAAATATAGCCAATTAGCCAAATGGAAAAACTCCTACCAGGCCCCATGCGGCGACCAGCCGAAGCCCATAGCAAGGTCAGAAAACAAGCCTAAAGGGAGGGTGGGTGGGAAATCCTCGGCTGAAGAAGGAGCAAGAGGGGCGAGGCAGGGGTGCCCTGACCTTAAGAGGACCTTTGAGCGCCCGCCCCTGGCGCCAGCCGATTGGCTGGCGACCCGGGCGGTGAATAATAATTAGCTGAAGGGATTCCCGCGACCTGCGGGGCTTCCTAGCCCCGCGAGAAGGTGATGGGGGCGTGCGCCCGCAACCCCACCCCCTCTTCAGATCGGGAGTGTCTTTGTAGAGTGTTATGTACTGAAGCTCTCACCCTGGGCCAGCAGGGGGATACTGTAGATAGTTCAGGTCCACATATGCAAATAAGGGATCGAAAGTGACGTTCAGTGATTGGATAGTTACAGAAAGTTGTTACAATTACGTTGTTCTGGAGCTCTATATAAGCAGGCTGGCTGAACCCTTCAGTTCAATGCTGTTCTGGCCTGTGAATAAACAAGAGCTGTTTGAAGAATCGCTGTGTCGTCCGATATGTTCACCCACAGCTTAACATAGAGTTGCCCACAGTCAGTAGTAATGAACTTGATGGATCGATTGGTACTTTGATTCTTGCTGTGAGGCAGCTGTATACAGCCGTGTGTTTAAGCACTAGCCTGTTGACCACGGGCAGCACTCAGGAATTCCATGGCAAAGGGTTCTCTAAGAAAATTGTTTGTGCCCCTCTCGAATCAGGCAGTGTATTTAAGACACTCCCAAACTCTGATATGCCTATTTTGGTTGGCTAAGGGGGATGTGTTATCTTAATTACCCCCCAAGTGCCACTTGTATTAAGTTAAAGAGAGTTTGCTTTAATATGGTTAAAAATGTCTTTGAAAAAAATTAAGCCATTGGTAGCAGCAGGAGCGTTCACAATTCCTTTAAAAATTGCTATACAGAAGCCAAATTTCCAGTGGTTTCCTGGGCTCATCCTGAGCAGTCTTTAATAAATAACATTCACTTTTTCAATTAGCAGTGGCACTGCAGAGACGTTTACGCTGCGTGTTGTTATGGCTCCCTGCCATGGATGGATGAACTGTTTGTATTAAAGTGCCAGGGATATTCTATGCTCAGATTTCCCTTGTTGGTTCATTTTGGAAATATATTCTTCCATTTGCCTCTTAAGACTGAATTGCCTGCTTTTAAAATTCATATTAAACATTCCAGGCTCATGTACCTGGAAAATAGGAACAGGTGCACACACATCCCCAAAATGGTCGCATAAATATTAAACAGAGGTACACAAACAGTAAGAAAAATTTGGGAGACGCATATTTATATTTCAAATAAACATTTTCCAGCTCTGTTCAAATGATGGCTAATGAACTTTTAAAAACAAACTATTTTGGATTGAAAGATGTACTGTGGCATCTGGTTATAAAGGAATTCTGTTTGCATTGTAACCAGTCAGCTGTGGCTAACAGAATATACTCACACTAAACATTTCAGTGGCAGAATGAATAGATGCCACATAACTGTGGCAAGTAGCTCTGGGGGCGAGATGGAGGGGATGCCATCAAGCTTCCTCTTTCCTGCTCGCCACTGCAGTAAGTGCATCCAATGCAGGTGACGAACGAAAGGCTTGTCTTCAGGTCCAAGAGTTTCGCTTTAATGCTCCCAGCTTGGTGAGTGTGGGCTGGGGGGGGGTAGCCAAGGTCAGTAGATTTAATATTGGGTTCAGCAACAGCCAAGATGTCTTCTTAACAAACAATCCACTCCCAGTGACCTGTCCAAGGTCCTGAAATTCCGCCTCTGGTTGCTATTGCTTGTGGACTATGTCCTGTGCCTGCCTCTGGATTTGTTGCACGCTAGGTTCTGGATCAAGGTCCGTATAGTTAAAGCTATGGTTTTCGCAGTAGTGATGTATGGAAGTGAGAACTGGACCATCAAGAAGGCTGATCGCCGAAGAATTGATGCTTTTGAATTATGGTGCTGGAGGAGACTCTTGAGAGTCCCATGGACTGCAAGAAGATCAAACCTCTCCATTCTGAAGGAAATCAGCCCTGAGTGCTCACTGGAAGGACAGATCCTGAAGCTGAGGCTCCAATACTTTGGCCACCTCATGAGAAGACTCCCTGGAAAAGACCCTGATGTTGGGAAAGATGGAAGGTACAAGGAGAAGGGGACGACAGAGGACGAGATGGTTGGACAGTGTTCTCGAATCTACCAGCATGAGTCTGACCAAACTGCGGGAGGCAGTGGAAGACAGGAGTGCCTGGTGTGCTCTGGTCCATGGGGTCATGAAGAGTCAGACACGACTAAACGACTAAACAACAACAACATACCTGAACAATTAGGTGCCTGTGACCCCAAAGAGTCATAAATCAGTTACTGAGCCCTATGAAGTTTAAACTGCTCTCAAAGCAATTGCACTCACTGCCTATTTGTCACTGAGCCCAGTTCAAGGTGACAGTGATGTTGCAGCCGAATGACACCTGGGATGCTATCTCCCCCTTTAGATCAGGTAGGCTCCAGTGTTGAATGCATTCTGGCAACAGCTTAGAACATTTTCTGTTCCACCAGGCCTTTGAACAAGGCCAGGGAACTGTCAACTATATTTTTTAGTTACAAAAAATTGGTCTGACCTACTAGTTTTAAAAGGTGTCTATTGGTTTGTGTATTTGTGTGTGATTATTTATTGTGTCTATGTATCTGATGCTGTAACCTCGCCTGTGACGTTAGTGTGAAGAATGGGGTATGCATTTTAAAAATAAATATTGAAGCATTGAGAAGAGAATTATACAAATACTCTGTGCCAGAAGATTAACATTTGAACAATCTCTAGTACCATCATCAATCATGGCACACTCTTTTTGAGCAAGATAAAGTTGGCTGTTGTGAATACTGGGCAAACATGTGGGATCGAAGCTTTAGAATAAATACCCCCCCACACCAAAGTATGGTGTGTTTCCTGATCTTGGGTTGGGGGAGAAATTTCTCAGTCCACATTTTAATATATATATTTTTCACTTTCCAAAGCAATAAGCGAACCTAAACATAGCTTTCCTTCAAAATTCACTCTTCTCCAAACTTTGTGATGCAGCTTTCTAACCCCCCAAAATGCATATGAAGATGCATTTATTAGTGAAATGTTCCCACAAAAGTGATGTATAGTTAGTGAAAATGATGTACAAAAACAAATTCTGTCAGGGGAAAACTACTTGCAAAAATGAATATACTAAACTAAATTGCATACAAAAATGTGTATGTTAGGAAAAATATGCAGGTAAATATGTAGAAATGTTCATACATGGGTGGTAGTTAACTAAGTTTTACTTGACCATTGAAATTAATGGATCTGCTGTGAGTCAAACTTAACCTCAAATGTAGGTAGAAATGAGAGTGAACTAAACTTTGCCACAAGTACCAAATTTACCAGGCAATCTATGAATGATCAGGGCTATCTTCAAGCTCTTAGAACTGTAGATTTGAAGGAATATTGAACGCCTGTTTATATTTTGTGTCCCGTGTTCTTTATTAAAGAATACTAGTGAACAAATCTCATGGTATAATTCTACCCGTTGGGAGTTGGTGTAATATCCTGCCTTGTTCTAAAACAGGTAATCATACTGTAGTTTTCTAGTTGAACAAAACAGGAAACAGATTAATTAGGGACTTTCTAGTTTGATTGCTCAGGCAAAAACTTGTCTTGTTGAGCCAGCATAGGATAATCTGAATGTGGCTTTCAAGTCTGCAAGTTTGGAGGCGCCATGAAAAAATGCTCAGTTTTCATATATATTCAAGTAATTGGGTTGCCTTGGGCTATAAGTGTACCAGATCCAAGGCTTCTCGCTCACCAGGAGGTACCCTAATGATTTCAGTGATATATGAGTTAAATGCTTTGTGGTAAAGTTGCCTTCTGCTAATTCAAATGGATTGATTAGTAGGACGGTCTGGTGCTGAATAATGCTCTTAATGAGCCATTTTAATGAATGTATGTCTTCCCTTTTTAGACTGACTATACATCCTCAGGGGTGGGTTTTCTTGAGAAAGCAGATCATTCTTCCATTGATTGATTTGTGTGACTGCGTCACAAGATGTTAGAAGCCCAAGGTTACTTTTTCGCAGATGTTAGGCTTAAAGAATGATGTTTTAGTCAGGGTGGGGAACCTGGACTGCAGTTATCATCCTGGGCCATTGGCCAAGCTGACCAGGGTTGATGGGAACTAGAATCCAGCAACATCCATATGGCCACAGGTTCCCCACCTCTGTTTTAGGGCATATGGCCTTCTCTGTGATCTTCTCCTAAAAAGGGTCACAGGGGAAAGTTTGCAATGGGAGGTCACCTCCAGGCAAATCTTGGTTTTATTTAACCAGTTATTTAGAGCAAGACTTCACATTTCTTCTAGCTCAGAGAGCTTCCATCATTTACATCTTAACTGACCTGATGTCTCCCTAGCACATTGCTGTGGATCCGTCCTGCACTTTTCATCATACACCTTTCTCTCCATGTGTCCTGGCCTTAGTAGGAGCTTTATTTTTCATTGATGCAGATCCATGGAGCCACCTCCAATGTACTCTAATGGAATTGTTTGGACCTCCATATTAAACTTGCATCCTTCCTGAACAGCTGGCACTTCTCTAAGTTTCCTTTCAGTGAGTTGCAGGAAACACTTTTGAGGGGAAGGGGAGGTTAGCAGGAAAGGAAGGAGGGTAGAAACCCTTGTGGTGTTTCTACCAGCGTGGTGTAGTGGTTAAGTGCGGTGGACTCGTAATCTGGTGAACCGGGTTCGCGTCCCTGCTCCTCCACATGCAGCTGCTGGGTGACCTTGGGCCAGACACACTTCTCTGAAGTCTCTCAGCCTCACTCACCTCACAGAGTGTTTGTTGTGGGGGAGTTACAGGTAGGTAGCCGTGTTGGTCTGCCGTAGTTCAAACAAAAACAAAAAAATCCTTCCAGTAGCACCTTAGAGACCAACTAAGTTAGTTATTAGTATGAGCTTTTGTGTGTATGCACACTTCTTCAGATGTTGTGGGGGAGGAAGGGAAAGGAGATTGTTAGCTGCTTTGAGACTCTTTAAGGGGAGTGAAAGGCAGAATATCAAGTCCAAACTCCTCCTCTTCTTCTTCTCCTCCTTCGTCTTCAACAACTCTGCTTTGGAGGAATTAACTTAGAACATGCATGTTGGGTTCCAGTTCCCAACAGCCCTAACCTGCACGCCCAGTGCTCAGGGATGATGGGAGTAGTAGCTCAGCAACATCTGAATGGGCACAGGTTTCCCATCCCTGCTTTAGAACTTCATGGTTCCAGGGAAAACAATATAACATTCGCTGAATTAATTCTGGTTTTCCTAAGTTAATAGAGTTAACTTCATTTTTCATTTTTTCTAGTTAAGCACTATTCATTGATCTGTATTATCAATGGGGTGGAATTCAACATGTCACTCAGCAGATGTGTTCGGTTAGCACAAGCATTTTTGCTTGCCCAGCAGAACGATCTCCCTTCTCCCAGTCCTCACACACTGTTCTGAGGGTTCTCCTGGCCCTGCAGAGCAAATTTGGGGGAGTAGTTGGGGGTTCATGGAGGGAGGAGAGGGTGGGGAAGGCTCCATTGCATTAGCAGGAGTCCTTGCAGTGGCTCCCAGTAGTGGGACCAGGCAATTGAATCCTCCCATAGCTCTTCAGAGATGTTCCAGTAGAGTGACTCTCTGTAGACATATGGATTACATTAGGATATATTTGTTAATGGGTACCTCTTTGATTGGCCTGAAAGCGAGATGAGCGCCGTAACCCCATAGTCGCCTTTGACTGGACTTAACCATCCAGGGGTCCTTTACCTTTGCCTTTTACCTTTACCTCTTTAATCATTGTCTTCATATGGATTTGGGTTAGCTATATTACTTCTGCTGATTTTATTACAAAATATAATACAATATACAATATCTGTATTATCATTGTCCCATACAGAACAATGAAATTGAAAAACTACATAAAACATTCAAAAACCCCTAAAAACTGTGAAACCCCATTTTAAAATACAATATACTATACTATAGTATATATTGTAATATACTATAATAAAATATTAATGTGTGAATGGCTCCAAAGAGATGACCTGACTCCCAAGGAAATTCTTCAGCTCTGAATCAAGCTCTAATTCCTTTGAGATGGAACGCATAGAGTTGAGCCACCTTCAATGAACTCCGGAGATTCAAGCCTCCTCTCTCACTCCTCACCCTCAAAAATATTAACTGCACACCCCTGACAACTGATTATGGAGTGGGTTGAGTAGTTAGGATCCATCTTCTCTTGTACATTATATTAGAAATAAGAAATGATTGATTTCTGCAAATGTTAAAGGTTTCTGTTCATGATGTCTGCATCAATCCCAGACTGTAGGTTTTTGTCTCTGGCTACATACAATTGCAGTGGTGACTTAAGGTGTTAGCAATGCACCAGAAGGAGTTTAAGAAATCTGAAGCAGACGAAAGCAACCATTTGGCTGTTGCCTTTCTAAAGTTCTCCAGGCTCATCAGCCTTACCAGCCTTGGGCAAGATTAATTAAAATCAATGGAGCAAAGCAAATTAAGTACTTAGAAGGCTTCTTGTTGGAGGGGTGGGGATATCTATGTGAATAAACCAGAATAAGTATTCAGAGTGTGCAGCTTGTTAACAAACTGTTCATCATTCTGCCCATTTGTGAGCTTTTCAGTATATATCATTTTCTTTTTCAAGCTTTATCTTGATTCACCTTAGTATTTTCCATGACAGACTTGTCAACTCTGAGACCTGTCTGAAGTTTCATATGACTTGGACAAATGCCTAGGAATATAAGAAGCTGCATTTTACCAAATCAGACCAATGGTCCATCTAGCTTAGATATTTCTGCAAAAAATAAATTAAAAAAAATAGCAGGGGAAAGTATAATAAGATCTATTATTTGATTAACGTTTTAACACTCCTCAGTTTTTTTTAATCTAAATAAAGCCTATTGGTTCACATGTATTATCTGCAGCTAAAGGACTATGTATTAATTCTGCCATTTGTGTTGCTGTAAACCTCTAGAACATGCTTTGTATAGGTAAGCATATAGCTCTACCCTAAATACATTGTACACCCGATTGGGACACGGGTGGCGCTGTGGGTTAAACCACTGAGCCTAGGACTTGCCGATCAGAAGGTCAGTGGTTCGAATCCCTGCGACGGGGTGAGCTCCCGTTGCTCGGTCCCTGCTCCTGCCCACCTAGCAGTTCGAAAGCACGTCAAAGTGCAAGTAGATAAATAGGTACCGCTCTGGCGGGAAGGTAAAAGGCGTTTCCATGTACTACTCTGGTTCACCAGAAGCGGCTTAGTCATGCTGGCCACATGACCCAGAAGCTGTACGCTGGCTCCCTCGGCCAATAAAGCGAGATGAGCGCCACAACCCCAGAGTCGGCCACGACTGGACCTAATGGTCAGGGGTCCCTTTACCTTTACCTAAATACATTGTATTTTGTTTTATTGTTATGGCTTGTGACTGTTGCAAATACAGATTCTATCTATCTATCAGTCACTGGCCAGCAGTAATTCAGACAGGGGTCTTTCATAGCCCTACCTGGATGCCAGGGATTGACCCTTCCACCCTTTGCATGCAAAGCCAGTGCTCTACCATGGGGCTGTGGCTGCTCCCCAAACCCTTCCTTCTGGTGTCCAGCAAGCAGCAGCATCTATGTAAGCTTCTTCAGAAAGTCTAAGATCATTTCTGAAGAAGGAAATTCGGTTCCCAAATGCTTTTAAAGCATTAAATGTTCTGCAATAAAATTTGTTTATTGGGTTTCATTTCTTTCAGGATCTCTGAACCCTTTCCTAAGATCCTTGACCATAAAAGAGTTTTTTAATTCCTCAACAGCAGCAGCGTCACCCTTTTGTCTGAAGCAGGTTCTGTTGGAAGAATACCAGACTCTGCTTCAGCTCAGGAGGATTGTCTA
This sequence comes from Podarcis filfolensis, assembly GCF_964270895.1. NCBI lineage: Eukaryota > Metazoa > Chordata > Lepidosauria > Squamata > Lacertidae > Podarcis > Podarcis filfolensis. Next base: position 6,928,213 of record NC_139612.1, read on the forward strand.
TAGAACTGTGTGGGCAAAATACATACCCACCACAAATACAGTCATACCTAATGTTACGTTTGCGCATGTTACGTTTTTTCAGGTTGCGTCCCACGGCAACCTGGAAGTACCGGAAAGGGTTATTTCCAGGTTTAGCCGTTTGCGCATGTGCAGAAGCGCTAAATCACGCTTTGCGCATCAGCACAAGCACCAAATCGCGCTGTGCACCTGCACAGAAACGGCACTACAGATTGCGGGCTTTTCATGTTGCGAACGGGCCTCTGGAACGGATCCCGTTCGCAACCAGATGTACCACTGTACTATTGTTGGATAGAGTTATCTTTCATTTAAGTTTTAAAGTTGTCCTAATGCAAGGAGTAGGGGATCTCCAGCTTGGAGGCTGAATATTTCAGGACCTTGGAGCTGAACAAAAGTTAAGGGCCACAGCTATTGCCCCACTCACTAGTTGCCTCTGACCCTACCAACCACTGACAGTGACGGAGGAAGCCACTCGGGCGCCTGGGGCAGTGTGCCCAGGGGTGGTGCAAGCTGCCCATAGGGGCGAGGTGAGGGCAGGGTGAGTGGTCCATAGGGGCGGAGCGCATCGTGGGGCCTCTGGAGTTTGCCTGCCTCCTCCCACTCAGCTGCCCTACAGCTGGAGGAGAGGCAGCAGGTGGACCATTTGGGCAGTGCGGAGCCTGTGCGTGCCCAAGCCACTGTGTCTCTCCCAGGAGAGACGCATGGCTCAGGCACGCTGCAGGCCCTGTGGTGAGTGCCACCTGGCATTTTGTCACCCCCCTCAGTGGTGAAAACCCGGGGCGACCCGCACCCCATTCCTCCGTCCCTGACCACTGACACACGTCCCCTGCAAGCCTGTCCTCTACCCTCGTGCTAACCAGACGCCGCTACTTTGATGGAGAAGGTGCTGTGACCTCTTTCCAGAGACTGCCTGTTGTTTGTGGACTAGAGTACTGAACGGATTGCAAGTGCCCATGCCATTATCATCCATGTTGATGGAAGCTCTTCACACGTGGATAACTTAGGCTGTGATGAATGATTTCACAGTTGGGTGGCAATGTAGTTGCTAAGGTCTCCAGAGAAATGTTGGCAGTTCTTATGTTAACCCTTAAACTTGCTACAGTGGTACCTCGGGTTACATACACTTCAGGTTACAGACTCCGCTAACCCAGAAATATTACCTCGGGTTAAGAACTTTGCTTCAGGATGAGAACAGAAATCGTGCAGCGGTGGCGCAGCAGCAGCGGGAGACCCCATTAGCTAAAGTGGTGCTTCAGGTTAAGAACAGTTTCAGGTTAAGAACAGACCTCCAGAACGAATAAAGTTCTTAACCCAAGGTACCACTGTATTGGGTTTTAGCCTTTGGTGCTGCAGGGGCCTGGGCCACAAGATCCCATCATATTGGGCTACTCTTAGCCCTGGTGCGATAGGGACGCGGGTGGCGCTGTGGGTAAAACCTCAGTGCCTAGGACTTGCTGATCGCATGGTCGGCGGTTCGAATCCCCGCGGCGGGGTGCGCTCCCGTCGTTCGGTCCCAGCGCCTGCCAACCTAGCAGTTTGAAAGCACCCCCGGGTGCAAGTAGATAAATAGGGACCGCTTACCAGCGGGAAGGTAAACGGCATTCCATGTGCTGCGCTGGCTCGCCAGATGCAGCTTGTCACGCTGGCCACGTGACCCGGAAGTGTCTGCGGACAGCGCTGGCTCCCGGCCTCTAGAGTGAGATGAGCGCACAACCCTAGAGTCTGTCAAGACTGGCCCATACGGGCAGGGGTACCTTTACCTTTTACTTTTTGCCCTGGTGCAGTAGCTATTGCAGGTGGACCCCATAATCTGCCGACCTTAAGTATGTGAAGCTGCATTAATGCGTTTTTGTTCTCCATTATCCTTGTATCTGTACATCTCTTTGGTTCCTTTGTCTCCCCTTCCACTGAAACGCAGAAACTTATACTACTCTGTAAAGGCTAAGGAGTAAACCTTGCAGAAATCCAGAGTGGAATCCCTAAGGCGGTTGGATAGCACCTTGTATGTGTCTTTCCAGCAGCTCCTGCAGCCCAGCTGGTGTCAAATGTCTTGCTCTGCTTTCTTTGAAGCACATCGGTGAGGCCAGTAAGGGGGGGGGGCATTATTGTTGTCTGGGCAGCCCATGACCTCCAGACACCCTGCCCAGCCTTGCACCCCAGAGAGGTCACTTCGGTGGTGCTTACACATCAGTTTGACTTCACCCCCAGAGGCTCACTGTCTTGAGACAGACGGATGCCAACAACAGCTCTGTGAATCCCCTGCGCTCAGGGGTGCTTTTGAAAACCACCATCACAAGTTTTATGGAGGGAGCAGGGAAGCTGTACTTCAGTACTTGTCTTTCTTTTCTTTTCTTTTTTTGATTTTTTTTTATTTTCAATGCAGAATCATAACAAAAATTACAAACATTGAATCCAAAATAATACTATACAAACAAAAAAAAAACCAGAACATACAAAAAAAAGGGAAAAAAAGCAAAGGAAACAAAACTAAACTAAACAAAAACGAAAAAGCGCACATCTACAGAAAAAAAACCATATCATTACGTACATAAACACAAATTGACTTCCTTCCTTTGTTCTAAGACCTCAAAAAATTTACTTGTCTTTCATCTGCTTTACCACTGACTTAAGCATCCTTAAGGGGAAACAAAAAAGAAAGTGAGAGAGTCAGAGGCACCTGTGCCTAGAATGTGTGTCTCACACAACCCCGTGCGCCTTTTTCCATCCCTTTGTGTTTTTGTAATTTTAAATTTGATCTCTGCAATTCAGATTCAACCAAAGAATGCCCCCCTCCACAATTAAGACCCTGTTTGGAAACCACAGACCCACCTGTACCCTGTGTACTGTCATAAATAGAAGCCCCATAAAAAGAATAGTTTTGTTACTAAAAATAGCAGGCGTTGATAAAGTCTGGAGGATGGCTTGCCCCCACCCCCGCCTTGCCATGTTATATTGATGTTCTTGACACAATATATTGCAATAACACATTATTTCTCTCTCCTGATCGTGGTTTCAATGAAGCACCAGCTATACTGCTGTTCGGTTTCCTTGGTAACCAAATGACTTTCTGCTATTCATTTGCAGACCTCTGGCGCTAAACAAAGTGTCTTCCTTTTTCCTGTGCTGCAGTGCTGGGAGCCGGAGCTGTTGTCTGTGCTCTAGCCTGAATAGAAGAGATCTGTGTTTGCTTCTCTCCGCAACAGATTAGCCATTAGAATGGAATTGGGTTTGCAGGCACACATACAAGGTTGCTGTTAAGGAAGGGAAGAAATCCCTCCATCTTCCTGGTCCTGGAACAAAACCTCTCCTCCTACCAGGTGTTGTGAGCTGGAGCCATTCCCACATCAGCGGGGGGGGGCGTATTCGGCCCCCTGCATCATTTTCCCGGTTGTCACGCCGCACCCCTCAGGCCAGCCAATAGGGCTGACTTGGGGGCGGGGTTTAGCCACATTCAAGCGGCCGCGGCCTGGAGTCAACGGATCACCCGCCCGCCTTCCCTTTAGGTCATATTTATGCTTTTGACCTTGCTATGGACTTTGGTTGGTTGCCCTGGTTGCACAGGGGGCCTGGTAGGAATTTTTATCCATTTGGCAAATTGCCTCTTGGTTTTTTGCCTACCTCATAGCAAATCGTCACAACATTTTGGGTATTGGTGGTTAGGCATTGAAATATGTGTCGTGCGCTGGAGGGCAGGTTGTGGCCAGCACCTACCCCTCCCCTTGTTGGGTATTCCATTAAAGGAATCCGGCGTTCGTGGATCCTGTCCAATGACCTGCTGGTGGCTAGGGCCATGGCACGACCCCCGGTGACATCAGGGGAAGCTTCCAGTTGTATTTGCATCAACAAGCTCCTCCCACTGGTTGTTAACCTTCAAATGACTCCCTGCTGCACGGGGTGGAGTCATATATAGATTGTTTGACCCAATGCCTAAGCCAATACCACTCACATGCTGTAACCAATAAAGTTGTGGCCTTCTTTAGCCCATTAACCTAAAATACATGTGTCCTTGTGTCTTATTTAGCCCTAAGCATGTGGCGGGTCCTTGACTCACAATGCTGGTTTGCAGTCAAAGTGTAAGCCTCCTCCCTGTGGCCTTGACCTTCTCATGTTGCCCTGGTGGCATGGGAAGAAGTTGTCCAGGAGTAGCTCCCATGCTGCCAACTTAACAGCAGAGCTTTCTCGTCTTCAGCCAAAAACCAAATTTGCAACCCACGTCTGACTTATGCATTGTCAACTGCCCTTGTGGGTAATTAAAATGAAGGCGGTTTAAAAGACTACAGTTCCAGACCTATCAGATGTTTACGCTGAAGGCAGCAGTGCAAATGTGAAGAAGGTTAAGAGTTATTTCTGATTCTGGCTTACTCTAAAGTTATATACTATCTCTAGGAAAAATGTGATAGACCCTCAGAAAACATGCTGCTATTTATGGTTCCCATTCATCACAACACAGCCTTCAACATCTGCAGCATTTTTTATATTTTAAAAAAATACCAGCTTATTGTAATTGGTTCAGATAATGTATTCCTCCCACATTTCCTTCTCTCCTGCAGCTTTTTAGGTTTTTCTCATGTAGCTGCACACTGATTTGAGTTTCAGGTGAGAAACCCAGAAATGCTGCTGCTGCAATACTTCCTACTGTCTCAGAATGCTTCTAGCTCCCACTGTCTTCCTCCGAAAGTCACTATATTTGCATTATACACCCATTGAGGGCGTGTGCCAGCTCTTATGGAGGATTAACTGACTTTGTATATACAATGGAAGATCTCGGTTCAAACTTGGGGGCTCTAAATGATTAGCATTGTACCTGCTCACTGGCAGAATCAATGGCTTTAGTGCATATCCCCGCCCCCCCCAAAAAAAAACCTGGTGACTGTGGCTCGGTCACCTACCTCAAGCTCTACAAGAATTTATTAAATATTTTTGACTGAGATACTTGTATTGTCAAGTAATGCAACTCCACAAGCCTATGAGTCTACGTAGCTAAATTTGTTGGCAGATGCAGAGGATGGAAAGTGTCAAAATGATTATGAATTCAAAGGTGTAGGAAAGATGGGAGGTTTGGGGCCTTTTTCCATTAAAAGACAAGATAATTAGAGAGCTATTATAGATCATCAAATATTTGAATGGCTGGTGCAAAAGATCGGAGATACAGCTGAAAAGAAGCAACTGATTTATGCTTCAGAAATATAGTTCAGGTTGTGTTGCAACACATAATGAAATAAGCAAGCCCACTTGACAACCCACGTATGGGAACATGGCTGAATTTCTAAATCCTTTTTTACAACAAGATAGTAGTAATATACGGAGTGCTAAGCCCTATAGAAATATTATATCATTATATCATTTGCCTGTTATGGATGGTACAAAACTAATGATTGTAACAAGCTAAGGAAAACGTTGATTCTGCAGAGCAATTGGATAACGCAACACATTTCCATAGGATTATTGTGAAAAGTTATTCATGGAGGCGGCTTTTAAAGGCAGATTCAGGTAGATTTCAGAAAGAGCTCATTAAATGTATATGGGTTCACACATTTGAATGCTCCAGCCTTCACATATATAAGATCAATATAATAAAAGTCTTTCAATAAACACCAGATTGCACACTCTTTGCTAGCATATTGAAGAAAAGCTGAGCTAGAAAACATCCTAGTTAGATCTCTTTTTGTTGTTTACAACAAACATAATACCGCTGTCATAACTAACTTTTTATGAACTGAAAATAGATACTTGATAAAGTGTCTAATATAACCTTAACATTTTTTTGAAACAATCTTGGCAACAGTTGTTTTTTTAATGGCATATTAGGGGTGTGGTGTGTTGGTAATGACTGTAACTAAAATATTTACTCCACTGTGACCCACTGTTTGAGACATAGGGTACAGCATCATTCACATTGCTTTTAGTTACATATTTTCCTGCCGAAGATTATTCATTGTTCAAAGGCAAACAGTTCTAATTATATAGTGGCATCGTTAGCTAAGACCAGATATTTATACATATTTGAAATCAGAAACAAATATCTCCCTATAACCTGTACCCCTTCCCACAGAAAACCAGTGAGGTTTTTTCTGGCAGAATAGAAGTGAAACTACACTCCATTGTCTGCAGCTTAATTTTTACTTTGCACATTTCCTCATTTTCTAAGTATCTGTGTGGAACAGGGAGTCTACCCAAAAGATAGCAAAGCCACAATCATTACCCTGTTTTCATAATACCCACTGATCACACATCATGAATGCCCCCATTGTTTTCTTGGCCTCTCCCATACACTGCTCCTTTGGCTCTTCTCAATTTCTGTGAACTCTGCATAGCCTTTCTCAATTCAGTTAATTTCTAGTGCAGACATGCCATTGCCTATTGCATCCATCTTTTTCTTTTTTAAAAAACTGCAAGCATAAATGCAGAGCTTTTCTCAGATTCAGAGCAAAAGCAGGTTTCATTCAATAACAACAACATAGTTGTAGCATGTTTAGATGATGGATCCATTTATAATCTACACTGGCCTCTATGCTGCAAAATCAGTCCAGAAAAACACACAGATTATCCTTGTTAGCACCTGTCTGTCTCGGGGGGCAATGGAGGAGTGTGCCTTTGAGGGTGAAGTCAAACCGTTTGAAAGTCACATTACCTGATGGAGCTGTAGAGACCAGATTATAGAGCAGTGTTTTTGATACGTTGTGCTTTCAGGAAGACATTTCCACACCAATTCATTTGCCATGGAATCCCAGTGTTTTCTATAGGATTCTGGGTTGTAGGTGCAGACCCTATTCATGTTGGGTGCTGCTCAGGTCTTTTGGGCCTCCTTATTGCTTTTTTTAAAGTGACAGTTCAACCAAGAGCACACCCATGCTCTCCTATGGCTACACATTGCAAAGATGGATCTTTATTGGAGGCACAATCTGCCATTACAGCCACTACACTGAGGAACCACTGAAAAGTTCCCAGTAAACCCCGGGGCTCCCCAGAACGTAATCTGAAAGCTTCCTTTATTACCCTCGATTTAAAACCACTCCATTGTCTAATTGAAAGCATAATCTGCTGAATTGCAGGAGAAACCCCTTCAAATCTATTCTGTTCAGCTAGGTTTCTGAAACTGAAAGGCTTAAGAAAAAGAAGGAACCAGGGAGGAAGATGCAATCTGTGACGTTTGGTTAGTTGAGAGAAAGAATATGTGATAAGGACTGGGGGGGTTCGGTTGTGAACTATTTATAGGTCCTGTCAGCTCAAGACAAGGCATTGTGCTCCCTCTGTGAATGAGGAACTTTGATGAGAAATGGACATGTTTCAATTAAAGTGGCATTAAGCATCCTTTGCTGATGGAAGTTGCTGCATTCTAGTCAAATATATATGTGGATTTATATTCTTTTTCTCTCCTTCCTTCCATTGTAAATCAAGCATGCCTTCTCCAAAGTCCATGAAAAGAGAAAAATTGTGTGGGACTGAAATTCAATATATCATACCGGGAAAATGAAAATTTATAAAATCTAAGAGACAAATGTATGTTCTGCAGGTAGAAGCAATCAAATTTACAAAAACTTCAAATGGCCCAATTTATTTTCTCTTGTTCTCCCCCTCCCCCCGCAGCATGGAAGCAATGCAATAATTCATTACATGCTAAAAAAACAGCGAATTTTCCAAAAAAAAGATGATTCCAGAAAGCAAGAGGTAGCAAAGCAGAATACAGCCCCAAATCATTTTTCAGATGATTGTAATTACACCTTACTCGAGAACTGCTGTAAACACAGCAACCTCCAAATATCTGCTACCTCTGTATTCATTGCATTTGATAGAGCAGTAGGATTATTCTATTTAGCACAGCTGGAATTTAAGAATGCCTACTTTTTAAAGGGAAAAAAGTACTGTTAAGTGCCACCATTGACTGCTGACACATTTTGCTGCAGTGGACAAATGTTTTGAAGAGGAAGGACAGAGAAAAGACGGGACCTGCTTTGTCCCGTAGGAGGGGACATTACAAAACGAACAAGGCCTGAAAGACCAGCAGCAAACCAAGACACAGACACCTTTAATAAGGTGGCTTGGGCAGAATTTTACCCCTATGCATGCCTATTGTGTTTTTCTTTTCCATCCAGTCTGTACAGACACCCAAGTGAAAATGTACCCCAGCATTTTTTCAGTGGAGGATATATACAAGTTTCAAAAAGTCCATTATTGTGCTGCATGTGGTGCCATTTTTCTTTGAATGGCCATTCCCAGCTCCAGTAGAGCAGCCTTATAGATAAGTATATATATTTAGAGACCAAACCTGCTATCTGGTGTTCCAGCTAAGCTTACAGGAGGCGCAAGGGTGTCACGCAGTGAAGTACAGTCTGTGGTAGCCAAGCATACACAACCATTTACTGCAACGGGATTACTTAATGGTCCTTGCATCTGTGCGTGAAGCTGGGGTGGTGGTTTCAAAGGACCATTAATTTGCAGATCTGTACAACTTTATCTACATAGACCATAAAGTTGCACTGATAAATCTAACGCATTGTCAGTGGCTTGAAGCTGTTAGGAGATGTTTGCAAATTCAGACCCACAAAACAGATGAGAAAAAGTTGTTCCCTCCAAGCCTAAGTTGAAACCTAGTGTGACATCAAAGATGCCTCTTAAGCAATTAACTCAATTTGGCAACATCTTCTAATAGGAGACTGCAACTGTATTTTCTGCTTATCAAAGAGAAGATACTTCCACAATCGACTCAGTTCTCTTTATTGTACTGCTAAATTGAGAATGGTTCTGTTATGTGTGCCGGAGTGGTTGCTCGAGAGCAAACAGGCAAGACCCCCACTGGTCTTCTCAAAGGCTTTATTATCGGTGCAAAAACATTCACAGTGCAGAACGTCTCAATTCCATGTCTTGCTCAGTCACTAGCAGAATCTGGGAGTGGGCGGTCCTTAAACTTTCCCCAGCAGAGTAGTCTCTTGACCCCCATCCTACGCCTCCCCTCTCTGCGCGTAAACCGACTGCGCAGAGAGGGCGTGGGCAAAGGGGGACCTGCCTCCCCCCTGCTTTGCTCCTGCTCAGTGCTGTGGCTCTCCCTTGCATCCTCCGAGCCCTGCAACCCTCCCCCACTAGAGGCGTGGCTTCCCTCCTCCGCGGAGGAAGTGCTGCTTCTCACGATCTTTGGAGGCTCCCTGTAACCCAACAGCCCTTCCACCTCTCGCCTCTGAGCTGATGGCAGTTCCCTGACAGGTTCCTCTTACGTTAGCCTATGTTAAGGAACAATGAGGTTAATATTTTCCACTGTGCAGTCAGATTCTTCTTTGGGGGAGCAGATGATAATGGAATTAAATCACCTCAGGTATTTTTCTTACTGGTGGACAGAACATAGCATTCAAGGGCAGAGAACCTGAATTTTTATTTTTAATTTTTATTTTATTTCTGTCACACATATTCAGTCCTCTAGTACATGCAGGGCTTAGCCAAGGACCCACTTTCAGTGTTACAAATGCACCGTAAGACTTAATCAGGAATGCGGTATAGGAAGCTGCAGTGACTGAGACATTGGAAGAGACAAAGAGCTGGTTTGCATATAACGCTAAACCAAAGCATGGCTTAGGGTGGACATAAGCACTCCTGGCGAGGAGATCATGGCTGCTGTACTCCTCCCCTAGTCCTCTTGCTTCTGCGCTGCTGGAAACTGAACCATGATTTGACTTGGTGTATCAGCCGAACCTGACCCAAGACAAATCACAAACTGTAAACCCAAGATCTGTAATTCTTCGTTAACTTCTAGTTGTTTGTGTGGAACAAGACAAACCGTGATCCCAGGTTCAGAAGACAAACCATGGCTTAGCTCACAGCAATGCATCAGTTGGTCTGGTGGAGGAGCAAAGTGGACATCATCTCCATTGCATGAGCCTGTGCGTTTGCACCAAACCATAGTTTGGCTTGGTGTTATGTGTGAAGCAGCACAATGAGTTAATGGTGTAGAAATGTGACAAACTGGATAACAGAAAGTCCTGTAGACTATTGACTGCTTCACACATGCATCACAGCTCGCTTGGATGTGTGAGTAAGCAATCACAGATCAAAGTCTACAAATGAAGTTTTCACATCATCCTAGACATGATTCACATGTTCCCTGCTTCCAACCACCAATGGCTGCGTAGTCAAGTGATGAGAAATCAAATGACGTTTGTATTGCATGTGTGAACTAGCCCTAGGTAACACAGTGGAACAATGTCAAACCAGTGTTGGCAGCTCACATACACTGAAGCTTCTCTGGGGGCCAAGCCCTATATTACATTCTTGTTGTTTTTGTTAAATAGCAACCATAGGTGGGAGGCAAACCCAGACATAATAAATCCGATCACACTTATAATGTAGTGGGCACATTCTGCCCTTACTCTGTCTGATGTGGGCATGCCATACCTTGTGGCTAAGCCTGCATTCTGTTGCAGAGTAACTTATCTTCCCTAACAGAGAACGCTATACTGACTGGGACTAGGTTTTATTATCTTATTATACCTGTGCTGTGCTTAATGCACCAGCACCCAGTCCCAAAAAATGGCTGGTTAAAAACCCTTTGTGGCTTTGGACCAGGGTACAGTGGTACCTTGGGTTACATACGCTTCAGGTTACAGACTCCGCTAACCCAGAAATATTACCTCGGGTTAAGAACTTTGCTTCAGGATGAGAACAGAAATCGTGCTCTGGCGGCGCAGCAGCAGCGGGAGGCCCCATTAGCTAAAGTGGTGCTTCAGGTTAAGAACAGTTTCAGGTTAAGAATGGACCTCCAGAACGAATTAAGTACTTAACCCGAGGTACCACTGTACTTCAAAAGATTGCCCATCTCCATGTGTCCCACTTAGATCTCCAATGGAGGGCCTCCTACAGGTTCTCCCACCATCTGAGGTGAAGCTGAGGGCCTTCTTGGTGGTGGTGCCCACGTACGGATGCCTTGAGCATGTTGGCACCTCTCACACCAGCATTTGCAGCCCTATTTGTGTGGGAAATCAGGGTTTCTCAAGAGGAATCTGCCTAGCGGTGGCTTCCCTCTACAAAACCGGTTGTGTGAAATGGCCTTCCCTCTCTCTTTCAGTAAGGATCTGGAAATTCTGAAGATTTTCTCCCTTGCCTCAGCCTCTGCCATTGCTACTGCCATTATTCATAACCCGCGTCCTCAGTGAGGGGGACGCGACTGTCGCTGATACTCTCCCCGCTGCCGGGTTTGGCGAGGCATCTGCTTTCTGAAAGGCAGGGAAATGTCACTGCTGAATGTCAGAGTGGATGAAGTGACGGCATAGCGGAGGATCCTCGAGGGCCTATTGTCCCTTCCTCTCCTTTTCTACTTAATGGAACTGTTAAAAAGATCAGGAAGAGCCGTAGATGAGATAAGTGAAGAACAGCACATGACAGGCAGCACAGACCAGTGAGACTAATGTGTGCCCCTCTGATGCATGAGGGAGTGTGGAAAAATATTGCTTTGTTACACAAAACGTACCTGCTCTTTGTCATACATAAGGCTACTTTGCAAAAAAATGTCATGGTTTCCTCCCTCCACCACAAACATTATTTTTATTTATTAGATCTCTGTCTCCTTCGGGGCATACTAAGAAGGCTTTATTTCAACAGTTCTTTCTATCTTAAAATATATGTTTTAATAAAGGGGTTATTAAATCCCTTGGTACTCTCCTTTGCAACCAGTAGTTGGTCCCTTTAGCTGCTTCTTTCTCTCTTTTTCTGAATTATCCTTTGCACTTTTCTGCAGTTGGCCCACCAAAGCAGTTGTTTGTTGTTGGGATGCAAAGAGTTTAACGCAGTCAAATTATTTCTTGTCAAAGGATTCAAAAAAATCAGTCTAGCATAAGCAGGAACTCCCCAGGCTGATTTCCTAATGCAGATGCAGTAAACTTTTGGCATATAAGTTTATCAGGTAGTTATCAAGTAGACAGCTGCTAAAATGAAAAATGTTGAGCTGATAATGTAATAAATAACAACTTGCACTTCCTGGCTGAGCTTCAGAGAAACCCACATTTTAATATATTTTTTAGATGTGGGAGACGAGTTTGTCTTTGAACTGTTACTCCTTGTGCTTCTACTGTGGGGTGGCTTCTGATGGGGCTACATGAGGGCTATCTTGACTCCATGTGGTCCTTTGGATCTTGACCCCTGGCCAACAGGTAGAAATAATATATTTTGTGCTCCAAGGTATTTTGGATGCCTCTCTCAGTAATGAGTCCAATCTTGCCTACTCTGAGTGCAAAGAATGGAGTGTGGAGCAGCTTTGCTGAAAACCAGTATGTTGGTGAGTTGTGGAAGTCAGGTGATCGTTTGCCACACCTCAACCTGTGTGATGTATCAGCAGAGAATGTAGTGTCCCAGGAAAGTCTTCAGAGATTTCCGGCTCCCAGCAAGCACCTTCTTCCAGAGTCCCGGGTTAAGGGGAAAACTCCTTTCCCACACAGTTCAAAGTGGCAAAGTGTTTATTGTCTCCAGACACAAGACAAAGCAAAACACTGCTATCTGCTATATACAGTTTTTTCTGCTCTTGGAAGTAAAGAGACACATGCACAGAGAGAGCCACTAACACTATCAGCATGCTAGCTAATGCTGCTGTGTAAAACCCACAGCCTCTTCCCCTAACTCTTACGTGTTCAGAGTCTGACCCTGACACAGACAGGACAGCATCAGGAAATGAATGAAAATGAAAGAAATGAAAGCAAAAGGAATGAAAGCAATGCCCCAGAAACTATTATACCTGTCTCTATGTGTAGGTATATTTCCTGAATCAATGGGAGGGTGAATAACTCAGCAAGCCATACTGTGCTGGTCCCGTGGTTTAACCATGAGGCGAGGTCCGAGTCCAGTCCGAGGTCGAGGGTACAGTATGGAGGCTGTCCGTCAAAGCTGAAGCTGGGTACAAGGCAGGGAGTCGGGTGAGGTCAGGAGCTCCAGCAGGAAAGCAGGACAGGGTGCAGGCAGGAACTGGCTACCAACAATGTTGCTCCCGCAACTTGGGACTGGGGCTGGCTGGCTTTTATCTGCCCCAAGGCATAGGGCGGCCCCGGTCCACAGGTGACTCGCCTCTCCTGGCCTGGAGGTGAGCACTCCTCCTGCGGGAACTTAGTTCCCTCCGCCTCTCTGCCCTGAGCCTCTGCAGCTCAGGAGAGGCTGGAGGGTTACCGGACCCAGAGGCAACCTCAGCCTCCCCTGACGGGGCTGAGAATGGAGCACCTGCAGGCAATGGGTCCTCCATCACCTCAGGAGCCAGAGCAGACTCAGCTGGTGCCTGCACCTGAGGATCCAGCACAGGCGGGGACCCTTCAGGCTCAAGCCCCAGCCCCGGCTCAGGTGGTTCTGGAGGCGGGGAATCCTGTGCAGGCTGGGATTCCTCAGGTTCAGCATCCGAGTCAGAATCCCAGGCCATCACATATACCCTCGAGTTTGCCAGTACAGTATTTCTGTGGTAACCCAGTTCACCTGACACTCTTATCTCAGAACATTCAGATGTGGGGGGCATTCTCCTCAAGACATCAGACCAAGCTCTGTGCAGTTTAACCGGTTGTTCACATGACACCAACGCAATACAGCCTTCTTCTCCCACACCATGCCACCTTGGTCAACACATTCATTTCACAAGACCACCACACTACTAAAGCGTTCAACAACCAGCTTCTCCAGCACACAAGTCATGCTCAGCAGGAGTACAGTGAGAGGGGTACAGCAATGACCACGGATACTGGGGGTGGGGGGCTACAAATAAAGATGCTCTGCGCTCTTCTCCTCCAAGATGGTGCCCCAAACCAGGAAACTGCACTGGTCTAAAGATGTCTTGAGATGAGGGCAGTGCCATGACCTTTATTTCTTGGGGGGCGGGGGGGATTCCCTTTCTCCCTGCCTCCGCTCCCCCCCCCCCATTGCCCTGTGGCTCTCCTTCAAAAATATAAACAATGGTGGTGAGGTTTAGAGAAATGAAGCGTTGAAGAAATGAAACTTTCTTGTTCTTTGAATGTGAATAGTCAAGTTGTTCCCTCTGTTCTTTACAGTGACCTTTTAATTATCTGGAAATGTGTGTTTCTTTCCATTCTGCAAATGAAAATACATTTTTCAAAATATTTTCTCACTACTTGTGTACTTTACATACCGTCCCAGAGCATTAAGTTAAAGGTAAAGGTAAAGGTACCCCTGCCCGTACGGGCCAGTCGTGACCGACTCTAGGGTTGCACGCTCATCTCGCTCAAGAGGCCAGGAGCCGGCGCTGTCCAAGGATACTTCCAGGTCACGTGGGCAGCATGACGAAGCTGCATCTGGCGAGCCAGCACCAGTGCCGCACACAGAAACGCCGTTTACCTTCCTGCTATAAAGCGGTACCTATTTATCTACTTGCACTTAGGGGTGCTTTCGAACTGCTAGGTGGGCAGGAACTGGGACCGAACGACGGGAGCTCACCCCGCCGCGGGGATTCGAACCACCAACCTTGCGATCAGCAAGTCCTAGGCGCTGAGGTTTTACCCACAGCGCCACCCGCGTTAAGTTACCCCCCAAAAAAAAAAAGTTGGCCAGAGGTGAGTGTCAGGAATAAGCCAGCTCCAAGAGAAGGTTTGCAGCCAACTGCAGAAAACAGCCAGGAACAGAGAGGCTTTGATGATAGTCTGTCAGCGGGGGGAGGGGGAGCCAGCAGCTGCAGAATTCAGCTCTTCCTGACCTTGACAGGGAAGCTGATAAGGCAGTAGCTGAGAGCAGGCTAGAACGCAGTCAAAGCTCGCCTGAAGCACAATCAGGCACAAAAGAACTCAGAGATAGCCTGTCAGAAAAGGAAGAGGTGGGGGCTAATCCACCAAGTCCAAGGAGTTGGCGAATGGGAGGGTTGCAAGACAGGAAGCAAAACAAGAGACGTAAGGTTCGTAAGTTCAGTTGCTTCTGGCCATGCCGGAAGGGATCTTCAGAAGGGTCATCTTGAGTGATGATGCCGGAGGCTTTGTTAGAGCCGCCCAGAGCTATCTGTTTGTTTTTGTAATAAATCCTCCTTTTTAATTAGCTACACTTACTGTGTTATCAAGCTGGGAACCTGGACTCCTGACAGAGAGTGGCATCATCCTACGTCACAGCTAGTTGAAAAGCAATTTCCAAATGCTCACTTTTAGTACAATAGATTTGTAGCAGATCTAGTTGTTCTTTCCTTCCAGACATCACCTCTGCTGGAGGGTCATGTCATTTCCCCAACACTCAAGTCACGGTATCTGTCTTGTAAGAAAATTCCAATTTTCTTCCCATGAAGCTTATGTCTAACAATGGCAATTGTTCTGGGTAACCTGGTTATATGAAAATCATGGGTACCTGCTGGATATTGCCAGTAATATCACTAGTGACAAGCAGAGCCATTCTTCATCCCTCCCTAAGTCAGTATTTGAATTGATTTTCATTTTTTCTATTTCATTTAATAATGTATTCCCTCTTTTTGAGGAGCTTCCTCTTCAAAGCAGCTTACCGTCTCCCATAAAAACCAGCTGCACTTAACAATAATTATTCATATGCTGAATTGTTCCCCCACTGAACTACTAAAGCAGAGGAGTTCTCATATAGTTGGGGATACCCACAAGCTTCCCCGTTCTTCTTCTGTTTTTTTTTTTATATAAATATTTATTAGATTTTCCAATTTTATATAAACACAAAAAGAAAAAGAAAAAGAAAAATATTAAAAACAAATCAATTTCAATAACAATCTTTCAATAACATATTTCTTTGACTTCCTCATACCTCCCCTTCTTGTTCTCTAGTTCAACCTGTTAATTCAGCAAATCCTAATCTCTTAACATTCCTTTTAAAATAAGCCTTATTTTCATTCAACTTTTTTTTAAATAATAACTTAAACAATTTTAGTCCCCATTATCTTTATCATAACAGCTAGAGACCACCAAAGCTCAAACCAACATCTTTTCAAAGTTCATTAATTTTATAGTATTTCTGTAAATAGTCCTTAAATTTCTTCCAATCTTCTTCTGCTGACTTTTCTCCCTGGTCGCGGATTCTGCCGGTCATTTCTGCCAGTCCCATACAGTCAATCAACTTCATCTGCCATTCCTCCAGAGTGGGTAGATCTTGAGTCTTCCAGTGCTTTGCTATAAGTATTCTTGCTGCCGTTGTAGCATACATAAAAAAAGTTCTGTCCTTCTTTGGCACCAAATGGCCGACTATGCCCAAGAGAAAAGCCTCTGGTTTTTTCAAGAAGGTATACTTAAATACCTTTTTCATTTCATTATAAATCATTTCCCAGAAAGCCTTAATCTTTGGGCCCGTTCTTCTTCTGTGCCATAATAGTGTCTGCCATTTCACAAGACTTCTGCTCTGTCCATCTATCCTATCAGTAATAGTATATTTTATATATTTATTTATAAAAGTATTTATGTACTGCCCTCTCGCAAAATATCAGGGCAGTAAATAGTTCTACTTCACTGGGCCATTCCATTGTTGCATAAAATCCATATATTGTGTGATGGGGCGGGACACAACAGACCTCAAAGCTGTTTACAAAAAGCTAGTTTGTGGTGTGGACCTAAGGAGGGAGGGAAACACGTTTTTATACCATGGAAAGTTTTATGAGAAAGTGTGTTCTCCCTCATGGAGAGCACAGGTTGCGGGCGGGGCTGACAAGACACCTCACTGTTACTAGGCAAATGGTTTGGCCATCCTTTAAACAGGGGCAGGCTGTTAGTGGGGAAATCTAGATATTGCCATTTGTTGATTGACAGCCCTATTTGTTAAATACAATGCTCGCAGTGATGAACTTCCTCTTTTCACTGCTTACTTTGGATCACCCGCCCTCCCTTCCCTAATTTTAGGCTGTTTGCTTGACCTTGCTATGCCTGTCATGGGGTCGTCTGCTTTGGGGCAGGGGCCTGGTAGGAATTTTGTCCATTTGGCTGATTAGTGTGTGCCATTTGTTTTTTGCCTATTGCGTAGCAAATCGTCACAACTTGTAAGGTTTGCGGTTAGGCATTGGTCTTGAAATTGGTTGGTGGAGGGGTATGGATTCGGCTGTGCCTGCCCCTCCAAAATGCTGCTGCTTCAAGGGTTTTCCGTTAAAGGAACCCAGGGGCTCCCCATGCTTTTGTCCGAAACCCCCTGGCAAGGGGCTAGGGCCACGCAAGCCCCTGGGAGCATTCTGGGGAGAGGTGAGGCATGGTTCCCAGTCCCATCTCTCTCCCCAGGTGACTTACCCTTGCTGACTTCGCGGGGGGTGCGAATGTCACAGCTGTCCCCGTGCGGGGTCAGTTAGTGCTACCAATGCCTAAGCAACCACTCACATTGCTGTAATTTGAATAAAGTTGTGGCCAAAATTATGCCAAAAACCTTAAACAAAAATTAAGTGTCAATTGTGTTTTTCTTTGGGGGGGGGGGTCTTGGGGACCATGACGCGCAAAGCTGTACGAAGTGGGGATGGGGAACAAATCCATACAGTTCACATTTTAATGGAAGCTTACTAACGTTACTTAATTTGCATGTCCCAAATCAGAACAGTAACCTCCATGCAGCTGTTGTTGGTCCTTAAAAAATCGCACCTCTCCGCATTTGGTGATGCAGTTCTCCAGTCCAAAAATATGAACAGAAAAGCATACATTGCTTATAAGAGTGAAAACAGTGTGCACAAATTCATTGTGTTGGGAGAAATTGCCTGCAAAAATATGTTTGTTTAAAAAAAATGTGTATGTAAATGTGCACAGCAGTAGAAAAGCACATTCAAAAATCCATGTGAATTTTCATCTAGAGTTATTTTGTTTTTTTAAAAAAAATGAATAATTTTGAAATGCAGAGGACAGAGCTTAAGGCTGGAAAAAAAAACAAGAAACTGAGAGAAACTTAAATTGACAAATTTGCCCATCCCTAGAACTTTCTATTTACGTCGTCTCTAAACCACTGATAAAAAAATTAATGTTTTCCACTTGAGAGCTGCATCATTAACATCGAAGAGAGGGAAGCCAAGCTAAAGCGATACCAGAAATGCATGATGCCAAACTGGCAGCTGAACAGATGAGCAGATGTATTACGGAGCAATAATACATCTGCTCACTGAAATTTCCTTGCTGCAGAAAAACTCTTGAGGCTGATTATCAACGCAGAAGGTGCCGCTAGGAACTGTGGTCCTGTTTCTGATCTTTTGGTGAGAAAAGGTAGACAGCCAGTGTGTTCCGCTCTTCTGTTCTGTTTTTCTGCCTGCTAAACACCTTCTTCCTTCCAGTTACCTTCATTTCCACTCAGATAGGTTTGAGCTGCTGGCCAGCCACCAGATACAAAATCTAACACCTGTCTGCCAGATGTCTGCTGTTGTATATGTCACTGCTATGCCATCTGCCCTGCAACCTGACAGGCCTTCTCTCAAGAACTTGGAATCAAAGTGTATTAATGAGGGGAATAATTTCATGTATCACCTGCTTTACAAAAACTCTCTTCTTGAACCAACACAAGACTGCTTCCTCATCATCCCCTTTCTTCAGAGCATCTGAGTGATGCCTGTGTATTCCATTTTTTACTGTGTGGTCCTTGGGTGTGTTTTCCCCCAGACTGGATTTGTGGCGATTTTATATTATGAACAACTTCCTTCTTGTAGGCCCAGAATTGGTTCTGATTTGCTTATGGGCTGGTTCTGTGACATTGAGCATTCATCCTGCATTCAGGGTGTTCCCAGTAATCATTTGTCAATGACACTTTTCAGTGCATTTCTCCATTACAGTGGTACCTCGGGTTAAGAACTTAATTCATTCTGGAGGTCCCTTCTTAACCTGAAACTGTTCTTAAACTTGAGGTACCACTTTAGCTAATGGGGCCTTCCGCTGCCACTGCGCCACCGCCGCGCAATTTCTGTTCTCATCCTGAAGCAAAGTTCTTAACCTGAGGTACTATTTCTGGGTTAGCAGAGTCTGTAGCCTGAAGCATCTGTAACCTGAAGCATCTGTAACCCGAGGTACTTTCCAAACCACAAAACGTCTCTCTGTTTTTTTTCCAATGGATTTGTTTCACTTGAGCAATAGAGCTCTTTAAACTGCTTGAATTGTGTCCTTGAATCTTTCCCACAAAATACTGACAGCCTGGAGGCCCTCAGACTCTTGTGTTGGGGACTGTTTCTGCATGGGCCATTCTGTGTGTCACCGTCTGCAGAGCTGAAGTTCCCCCCTTAATTCAGTGGATTGATGTGTTTTGTCAGCTAACAGCCTCAACTAAGTCCTCTTATCTGAGAAACCGCTGGCAAGCCAAGACAAAACCGTATCTCAGGCTAATTTGTCTTTATTAGAGTGCAGCTTAACAAGCACCTGTGTGTCCTAACCTGAAGAACTTGGTGGCCCATATTCTGCACTTGCGGGAAGAACTGATCAAGGCCCGGTGGCAGCAACTTCAGTGCATCAGCTGCTGTTCATAGCTTGACAAAGTAGCCGCAAAGTAATGTTGACATTTTGGCTCTTGCCAGCTTGGCAAGTAGTGAGGGGACAGGGGTGAACAGCAGAAGAGATCCTGTCCACATGGGCCTGCAAACAAAGCCAGTGGGTTCAGCCAGAAACTATGTTGGCCAGCAGGTAATGACTTTTTGCACCTGCCTTGCCCCAGCCTCCGGCCCTAGGAGCCTTCATAACAGAACTGTTTCCAGAAGACGAATTGAGAGGGGGGAGAGACTCTGTTTGCCATCAGGGGGTGGTTGGTTTCACCTCTGCTGTACCCCCTCGAGTCTGAGGAACCTTCAGAAGGAAGTTGCTGCCATGAGCATTATGTATATGTGTATTTTGCCCATGTATGGAGAGAGTGTGTATGAACTTAACAGTGTTTGAGTTATAGATAGGTAGGCGTGTTGGTCTGCCATAGTCAAAACAAAAAATTTTTTTTCTTTCCAGTAGCACCTTAAAGACCAACTAAGTTAGTTCTTGGTATGAGCTTTCGTGTGCATGCACACTTCTTCAGATACGTATCTGAAGAAGTGTGCATGCACACGAAAGCTCATACCAAGAACTAACTTAGTTGGTCTTTAAGGTGCTACTGGAAAGAAATTTTTTTTTTTGTTTTAACAGTGTTTGGTTTATCTTTCGTGTGCTATTTTGTTAATGCTGTTAATATTGCTTTATGGATTATAAATGCACCATATAATATGACTTTTGCTTTAGCTGTGGTGTTTAGATTATGTTTTAGTTGTTGCTCTGTTAACAGTGCTTTATAGTTTGTAATTGTTTTGCTGAAAAATTGTTATTTATTCTGTACGATATATGCTGTATTTGTGGTGTTCTGTCATGTTCTATCATGGTTTTGTTACTAGGTTCAGGTAGGTAGCCGTGTTGGTCTGACGCAGTTGATTTTAGAGAGAGAGAGTCTAGTAGCACCTTAGAGACCGACTAAGTTTGTTCTTGGTATAAGCTTTTGTGTGCATGCACACTTCTTCAGATACACAGATGGTTGTGTTATTTATTGTTTGTAAGCCGCTTTGGGATTCATTTGACTGAAAAGCAGCATAGAAATATAATAAATCAAATCCCTAGACTGATTTGCATGTACACAGGAAAGTAGCATTATTTGTTTTGGGAAGTTGGGGGGAAATGGTGTCAATGAACACAGAAATTGCCCAGTTTTCCTTGACAGGGAGAATATTGCAAATGATTGCTCAGTTTGTGGATTCAAATATCAGCAGGAAAGATGTGATATCCCCACTAGGAGGGCAATGAAATATTTTTAGATTGTTGGTTTATTTGATTGTTTGATTATTTGATTGTTGTTAGCCGCCCTGAGCCCGGCTTCAGCTGGGGAGGGCGGGATATAAATAAAATTTATTATTATTATTATTATTATTATTATTATTATTATTATTATTATCTTAAAGGCACATACACCTGCCATAGTGGATGTGTGACACACCATTCATTGACAGCTGCCACTCCTACTCTTCTTCCTGCCAGCCCATCACATCCACCATGTTTCTGTACTAAACCATGGCAGCAGTGAACAAACTGTGAAAATGGCAGCCAGGCAAAAAAGGATGAGATTGCTTGCACAGAAAATTTCCTGGTCCTCTGGGAAGGATTAAAAAGTCAAAATCTACCATTTCAAATAAAAATGATAGGTAGATTTTATAAGTATCTCTTCTGCTTTAAAGATCTTATGATCTTATAATTGATAAATGAAACCTTGCTGGGACTGCCTCTCAAATACTTGCCTGTGCTTCCTAGCATGCCAAATGAAAACTGTGCCTAGGTAATCTTATTTAAGAGTGTACATGTGTACTTAGATGGTTGGACAGTGTTCTCAAAGCTACAAACATGAGTCTGACCAAACTGCGGAAGGCAGTGGAAGACAGGAGTGCCTGGCGTGCTCTGGTCCAGGGGGTCACGAAGAGTCGGACACGACTAAACGACTAAACAACATGTGTACTTCGGTTTTAATTTATTTTTTGCATGTGAAGACTAATTCTAATAACATTTATTAAATAGTTCATTAAACTAATGGGGGCTCCTTTTCCTAGTACTGCATTCTGAAGATGGAATCCTATGAGTTAATTTCAACGTAACTGATATTTTGTTTTCAAAAAACTGTGTGAGTTCATTTTAATTGTAAGCAAGGTGGACAACCGCCTGCTTTTCTCTTCCACATGATTTCAGCTTAATTATTGCTTCTGAATTATTATTTCTACAGTGTTCAAGGCATACAATGTAAGCAGCTGCCGAAAAAATAACACTGAATTTTCTTAACTATATTTTCATACCTAAAATCTATTCACTCTTCCAAGCAAACAAAATTAACATACAAAGCAAAGTTGTGTCTTTTGTTCTGTGTGACTTACTCTGTTCACTTTCAGTGGTTGTGACAATTATGCAAGAAAAACACCCCACACTAATTTAGGATTTTTAATAATTTAAACATCAATGAGCAACAAAATAAATATAGGAGTTGAAGTACCTTGTACTTCAGCTGTTTATAGAAGCTTCCCTTTTTATGCAGGAATTGTGGGGAATTCCTAGTACAGTGAGTGGTACCTCGGTTTATGAACTATTCGGTGTATGAACTCCGCAAAACCGGAAGTAGTGTCCCAGTTTGCGAACTTTACCTTGGTCTACAAACGGAAGCTGAACAGTGGAAGGGCACTGGCGGTGGGAGGCCTAATTAGGGAAAGCGCACCTCGGTTTAAGAACAGTTTCGGTTTAAGAATGGACTTCCAGAATGGATTAAGTTCGGAAACCAAGGTACCACTGTACCACTGAAGGTCTTCGTTGGGCATAAAAAGGATATGGCTGGGGAAAGACACAGCCAGACAGGCAGGGTATAAATAATAAAGTTATTATTATTATTATCAAGAGACAAAAATGTGGGTGACAAGATTATAACAGGCTAGAATTGCTGTGGAAAGGCCTTTCAGAAATGTCAGGCGTCACCTCTGTGAGTTTGTTCAAGGGAAGTTGGCTTGACTCTCTTTTTTTTTTTTAAGTTTTTTTTTTATAATATTTTTTATTAAACAGCTTTTATATTAACACAAACAAAACATACAAAAAAGAACACACGTTAACAGAACAAAAAACAAGTACCATTTCATGTCCTAATTTCTTAGACCTTACTTCCTCGACTTCCTCTTGCTTCCCGTTTCTGTATTCCAAGTTCTTACAATTATTCAGCGAATCTTCCCTTATTTTATTATAGATTTATATTAATCGTCCTTATTCTCTCTGTCTTAACCATTACTAATAGTAACCATTTATTTTAGGCCCAACATCATTCTAACTGTCATTAATTTTATAGTATTTCTTTAAGTAATCCTTAAACTTCTTCCACTCCTCTTCCGCCGCTTCTCTTCCCTGGTCTCGGATTCTGCTCGTCATTTCTGCCAAACCCATGTAGTCCATCACCTTCATCTGCCATTCTTCCAGTGTGGGTAGATCCTGTGTCTTCCAGTACTTTGCAATAAGTATTCTAGCTGCTGTTGTAGCATACATAAAGAAAGTTATATCCGTGGAAGTTGGCTTGACTCTCAGCTGTTTGGTCTGCTTATGTTTGGCAAGGAAACAGAAATCAGGGAAGAGTTAAGCAAACAAGGTACAAAGTGACTTGAGGGAAATCTATGACATGCTTTTAGGATGCGTGTTCATCACTTCTTGACCACCAGTCTGCTGATGGTTCATGAATCAAGAGGCAAGTGGTAGAGAAAGGAAAGTCTTTGTTTGGGCCAGTGACATTTCAGACGGCTTGTTTTCTATACTGAAGGGGAGTTGGGAACCAGAAGTAATTTTCTTATAGAAGAAGATTAATGAAGTTGGAAGAACTGCAAGACAAAACTATCCTGGAAATCTTAGGGCATTTCATCATTCAAGTTGGACTCTGATTAGAAACCCCTACTGCTGCAAGGAGTTAGAAGCTTTCATTCATCAGTAAGAACTTGAAAATGACTACTTGTTAAATGGATGTTTTTTGCCAGAGATTCATAATATTTGTTGTTGTTTTTGTATATGGTTGAAAATTTACATTAGCACAATGCAGATACTATTGTGGATCTCTTTATTTGCTGCACAAACTTTAAATTTACAGTATGTCAGTTTGCTTTGCATTACGAATGGATGTATCAACTTCCCTGCTTGTCTTGCAGCCCCAACACTTTCCCAAAAGTCTGAGAATAAGCAAAAGAAGTTGTTATAGGTGAAGGTTTCCTACCCCCCAACCCCCCAAAAAGTTCATAAAACTTCAAGTTTCTGAGCAGCATCATAATTTTCTGCACAGTGGATATGTCGTGGTTGTCTTGGACATAAGCAGGTTACGAAGTTTTGCATCGCAAAGTAGAGACATTTTAATAACTGAATATGGGAATAGTTGTGAGATATAAACCTCAGTCGTGTGATTGTTCTGTCATTCTCTTTATTCCTCTTTCTTTCTTTCTTTCTTTTCCCAGCTGCCTGTCTTGTCCTGGGCTGTATGATTTATCCTGATGGCTGGGATGCAAAGGAGGTGAAACGGATGTGTGGTGAAAAGACAGACAAGTACACATTGGGGGCTTGTTCAATCCGCTGGGCTTACATTCTGGCCATAATTGGAATCCTGGATGCCCTGATCCTCTCTTTCTTGGCATTTGTACTTGGCAATAGACAGGACAGCTTACTAGCAGAGGAACTCAAGCTGGAAAACAAAGGTAGGAGGAACGGCTTTGGGAGGCTGTGTTACTCTGAACGGCAAGGGAAAGCACTTAAAAACAACCATCTCCATTGTCTGTGTAAAGACTTGCGCTTGCTCATAAGTTATCCCCCATCCATATTAAAGAACTGGTCCTTAGTATTATTGACCTAGTCAAATGGCACCTTTTGGCTTCTCCCCTTCCTTCCCCTTTCATGCTCTTCATGCTCTGGCAGAGTGGCAAAAGTTCCTGTGTTATTCCTGTTCCTGTGTGCTGCTGCCCAAAGGGATGTTACTCTGCCTCGGAGGGCAAAGAAAAGCACACAAGGGAGCAATGATGGTGACGTAGACTGTGGAGGAGGGCACTACATGCTGGTGAACTCAGCAGAACTCAGAGCTGGTTGTAGTCCTTGTTCTGCCTAATTACATTGCGTTTCCCCGGACAAGTATTTTACCGCGCAATCCGCAAAAGCAGTTCCTGCCAAATTCAATGTGCAGGGCCCAGTCCACCCATGAGGCAAGGTGAAGGGACCACCTCAAGCGGCAGGATCCACCGGGGCAGCAGATCCCATTGCAGACCTTAATTTCTTCCCGTTGTTTGAGATGCAGATCTTGACTCCCACATTCTTCCCTGGTGGGGAGAGAGGTGTCATTTTTGTCAGGTGCCAAAATGTCTTGGGCCAGCTAAATACAGTTAAATATATATAGAAAGAGAGAGTTTTAGTCTTAGTTGCTTTAGGTGGACGATGGATATATCAAATATAGCTTTTAAAAAACAATTATTAGGAAATGCAAATTTTGTGTATTTTTAACAACGCGGTAAGGAAACCTTTCGCCTCCTAGGATAGGAACCAAGGATAGACAAACCTGCCTTGGACTATTAGTTTATTTCACCCCCATATTGTCTACTCCAAGGTTAGCCATCATGCTGCCCTCCAGATGTCATGGGCTACAGTTACCTTCTCCCCATGCTCCTATTAAGATTTTTCATAAGTTTAAGAGCAGCACAGGAGGTGATAGGGGAGGGGGAGCGAAGGTTTAACACTTTCCTCTTGCTGTGACCCACCCCCTTGTGCTGCTGACTGGGGAACTGCTGGGGGTGGTGAAAAGCTTGCCAGGATACACACATTTTCCAAGGCCTGTTAGGAAATATGGTTAATGCCCAGAGAATCAACAAAATTCATTTGGATAAGGAATAAAGACCTTTTAGAAAGGAAAACGCCACAATGGTTATCACCTATAGAAGTGCTATCAGTAAAGAAGACCAACATTAAAGGAGACTGGGGTACCTATAAAGATATTACAGAATTCAAATAAGGGAATTGTAAGAGAGAAGGCTTACAAAACTGGATCAAAGACTGGGTCCAGTATTTCCAATTAAATGAGATATTCAGGAAAGACAAAGAAAGGGGATTTTCTGAGGAAAACTCAGAACTCAAAAAAGTCTTATTGGGCAACAAATAAAAACTAGTTTCAAAAATTTATAAAAACTTATTAGAGTGGGGAGACTAAGGAAGAAATGACAAAGACCTCTATGATCCAACGGACAATTGACCTAGGATACAACATTCATATGTCCTCTTGGGGAAAACTGTGGAAAACCACAAAAAACTTCCCGGCCTGCTATACCCTAAAAGAGAACCTACAAAAGGTGATATATAGATGGTACCTCACCCCTAGTAAATTTGTAAAAATGTATAAAAAGGAAATTAATTTATGCTGGAAATATGAAGAGATTGAAGGGACATTTATACACATGTGGTGGGGCTGTAAGAAAGCCAAAGAGTATTGGGAGAAGATATACTCAAAACTGAAAAAGATGTTCAGGGTCTCATTTCCCAAGAAACCAGAGATGTTCTTATTGAGTATAGTAGAGGGGGAAATACCCAAGAAAGTACTTAGTCTTTTCCTCTACACAGTAACAGCAGCCAGAAAAATTTATGCCCAAAGGTGGAAGGACAAAAATAGTCCCACAAAAATAGACTGGCAAAATAAGCTAATAGAATACGCGGAGCTAGCAATGTTGACTGCAAAGATTAGAAATCAGCATGAGCCGGATGTAAAAGAATGGGAATACTTTGGCAAATATTTAAAGAAATATTACAATCAGATAAATTTCCAAGTGGGGTTAGATATATGAGCAGCAGTTAAAATAAGCAGAAGAAGGGTGATCATTAAGGAGATGCAGCTTAACAAGGACTAATTAAGACCCCACAGAGGGGTGTGTATGGAAGGCAAAGACTGTAAGATAAACAATGACAATGACTGATGTACTAAGACATGTAAAATGCATAAATGAAAAAAAGAAAATAAAGTATTTATTGATTAAAAAAGAACGAACAAAATTCGGTCTATATATACACATTTTTCAAGGTGTGCTGAAGATTATCTCTATTGCCTGGGAAATGTGCACAATTCCCTCTTCATGGAAGGATTATGTACACATTCTCCATGAGGCCTGGTGAATCTGCACAGTACTGCTCAACTCATATTCCCCTTAACATGAAACACAAAGTCAGTTTCCTGTCCTGGTTTGAGCATTATGGCTGAAAGGCCACCAGAAAGGAATGAAGAAAAACAACATCTGGCCTTTACTGAGATCCATGTAGCAGAAACAGAGAATGGTGAAAGACTGTGATTTTTAATCCATCTAGGATATTCTGGATGGCACTTCGTGGTCATGATATTGTGGGAATCTCAGGTATAGAAAACTGCAACAACAAAAAATCCAAATTCTGCTTCCAAAGAAAATACAATCTGTGCACTGAAAGTAAATATAGCCTTGGAAATGCTGTTAACCCTCTCAGTTCGAATTGCGTGATTGGGTTTTGATCAGACACTGCGGCATCCTAAAAAGCAGCTTTCTAAAAACAATTGCTTTCTGAAGGCAGCAGATTTCTAGTTCTCATGGTTAGAAAGATATACTAAATAAGCACATGGGCATTTTCTGCTATAATCTTAGAAGCATTTAGAATAAGGACCCTCCAACACTTCACAAAATGACTGGGGAAAGCTTGGGAGAAGGCAGTGATGATGAAATTTGCATGCAAAAGGAATGCTGTTAAATATAATTGCCAAAATAAGTTTATTTGGAGATGGGCCTTGTTCATACAGTGCCGGAATGATAAAAGTAGCAGATGAAATACCTCATTACAACTTATTTACTTTAATGTAGCAAACCGACACTGTGTAGACTTTTTTGATCTCTCGGTTTTCTCGCTTCTTTGTCTAGTCCTTGTTTAAAGCCGTCCAAGTTGGCAAATAAATTATGCAAAAGAGTAAAGCAGGAGAACTAAATATATAAGACTTATACATGTCTCCTCAAATATGCATAATGTATACAGAAATGGGTTTATATTTATGCATGGGCAGCCATTCCCCCCCCCACCCCATCTAAGGGTCACAGAGCTTTGGATTAAGCCACTATCTGTAAATACTGTTCTATTTATCAACCTAGCCATTAAGTATCATAGATTCGTAGAGCTGTTGAGTTGGAAGGGACCCTGAGGGTCATCTAGTCCAACCCCCTGCAATGCTGGGATCGAACCTGCAACCTTGGGGTTATCAGCATTGTGCTCTAACCAACTGAGCTATCCCAGTGTGCATCTTGAATGATTTGTTCAAGGTAACACTAGCTCCTATGACTAAACACTTGGTTAACTGAAGACTGAATAACAGCACATTTTCTCGTTGTGTTGTTCTGTCTGTCATTGGTATGTGGTTGTGGTTGTTTAAAGTTATAATGAATCGGAGCAATTTGCTTTTTGTTTATTTCTTTAGGATGCAGCCAAGTCCACAAGCTTTTGCGTACTAATGCTGCTGTTCTCCCACTTTCCCCTGAACTCCTCATTCAAACAGCTAAAATAATAACAATTAATCTCTAAGGCAGGGGCTTAACAAAATAATCTGAGCAGCTGCCCCCATTGCAGCGCTTGGGAAGCACGAGTTATTTACTGTTGCACTTCCTCACGGGTAGCATTACTGTGTGAGTTATTAAGCTCTTGAAGAATGTTATCTCTTCACAAAGGCTCTAAATTTGACTACAAAGCCTTCGGAAGTGGCAAGACAGTTGAGAATGAGCCCTGGATTATAAATATCGGGATTTTTAAAATATTGAGCCTGAGCCTGAGGCACTGTGAATGTGTCAGAGTCAGGTTTCCTGTTCTAAGCAGACATCAAAGGATTCCTGCGAACTGTGCAAGGGTGTCTGAAATATTAGGATGCCCCACACATTCAGGTACACACAGACACACCTTGACGGCTGTGCTGAATTTGGTCCCAAGGACTTGCTGGGGAGTGAGCTGGGTATGGGGGTTTATTTGGAGGGTTCAGCTTCAAGGTAAAGATTTGGACTTGATGACTACAGGGTCTGATAGACATATATTCCTTTACATCCCAGTCTTAGATGGGATTCATAGCAGTCTCCCTTTGGTGAGGTCTGGAGAGCATCTTGGCTTCAGCAACTCTGCAGTTTCTGCCAGGTACTCAGCACACCATTCACTGGGCCCCATCACAAAGACCTACTGAACCTACTGAATCAAGGTTGAAGAAAAGGAGTCCATCGTGCTACACTTACACGCACATTGCCAAAACATTCCTCATGTTATCTGCCCCCTCTTTTTCCATTTGATGTTAGACATGTGACTGAGGAGAGCCTTCTTGGTTGATGCTCACCTGGCACCAGTTCCGAAATCATTTTAGCTGTGGTGCCATTTTATTTGCCTGGGGTTTTTATAGTGTAAACTGGGTCTGAGTTGTTGTTTCTTAATCCATTCCACTGAATTGTATCAGGGTTGTGCGCTTTTTTTAGCTGCTGCTTCCAAAAACAAAGGTTGACTAAATTTACCCAACTGATGCTTCAGACAAATGGCACCCCACATGGTTAGGTCCCATGTGGTTCCTGGTTTCTATGGCAGCCACTCTGCTCCCATATGGAACGAAGAGGGACATTTCATCTGGGCAGGTGGGAAAACAACATACACATGGACATTTCCACTCACGCTGCTCTTCTCGCCCACTGGGAAGGTCAGAACACTTTTCAAGTTGTGAGGCAAGGCGCAACCTTAAAGCCCTTGGAATGCATCAAACTGTGAAGAACAACCTCATGATTCTTAGCGGTATATTTAAGCTTCCCTAATTTTGGAGATCAGTTGGGTTTTATTTATGTTCCTGATCTCCATAGTCTAGATATGTGGGTAACACAGTCATGTTCCACAGCCGGATCTCCACAGTGAGCCTCGGAACTACAAAAGTGTTTTAGGAGATGTAGGAGGTTTGAATCAAATAACGAAAGGGTGAAAACAACCTCTGAAGGTGACTGAACCTCCCCTTCCCCCCGTGATATATAGGTGGGCAGATCAGGAGAAGATTTGGGCATATAAGAAGATAGAGGACAGTCACAATAGCTGTTTCTGCAGAACTTTAGATTGTTCAAAGCACCTTCACATGCATTATCTTTTGATCCTTGGAAAGTCCCATAATGTAGACACATATTTCTCCCCACGTGATAGAGGTGGACTAAGGCTAAAAGAGAATGACTTAACTGAGGCCAGCTCAGAGCATAGAAAGTTGTCGTTATCTCATGTAAAACCAATGGTCCGTCTTGCTAAGTAGTGTCTCTGCTGAGTGGCTGCCACTTTCCAGGACCACAGGTAGGAGTCTTTTCCAGTCTTACCTGGAGATGCTAGTGGCTGAACCGTGGACATTTTACACGCCAAGCATGTGCTCTTTATTGCCAGAAATAATCAACTTGTCCCCAAATGCAGACTTCACTGTGAATTGGAAGATGCTGCTAACATTTCTATTTTAAACATCAAAAGTTCAAAATAGATGGCTGCCTTCCTGGAACTATGCTGGTTCACTGCTATCCCAGTACAAATAGCTTTAATATAAGGGGGGAAATCTCTGTGTTAACACCAGTTTCCCGAGCCTCTAATTTACTGGTACTCAGCTTCATTTATTGAGGTTTAACACAAATGTTAGGGATAGGGATGCAAAATGCATGCTGGTTATAATCCTATTACATGCTTACCTAGGAGTAAGAACCAATGGGACTTCTGAATAGGCATGCATTAGGTTACATTGCCAGGGATAGGGTTTTTTTAACCTTCTCACCCTTTATCTGGGATACCTTTCAATCCTAGTTCAGTGTGGTAAGCAGAAAGGAAATATTATTTCCTTGATTCATACTGTCAACCCAATGCAAACAATCCTCAGTTTTGTTATCATGAAAACAAGGTGTGATGGTTCCAAAAATACCTAATCATGGTTTGGTGCTAGGTGAATAAGTCTTAAAGGATCCAAAGGCTTACATACACTTTCCTCTTCTTATGCGTTGTGATACGTTCCCTTGTGTGTTGCAGCTCTGTTCATGGTCTGTGGCAGAAGCCTACTTGCCATATTATTCCAGCAGCAGAGTATGCTTTGTAGTTGTCCTGAAAACCTGGATGGGAAACTAGGATTTCCTGTTCATTTCCCGTCCTAGGTTGCAGGAGAAGCTGCAGTGGAAGCTAGGCAGTGATGATGGGATTGCAGTAATTGAGTGGACGGGGAGCAAGGAAAAGGGACTCTATAAACCTGAGGGTCCTCCAAGGCTCCTTCGCCTTGGTAAACCGTGGGCTGTTATTTCATCCAAACCAGCTCACTGCTTGTGAGCTCCTGGTACACAGGGAGGCTTTGCAAAAGTGGTTCCAACAGGTACTGCTGCAAAGAGTTCCCCACATACTGATGATTCACACAATATTTTCTCCTATAGGGGTGGAGGACAGCCGTCTTAAATGACCTGGAGTTCTTGTAGGGCACTTCAGAAGCTTTTCTGGAGTGGTGCAAAATTCCACTTCTCAACCACCTGCATACTGTGAGGAGAAAACTACATATAGATCACCCATGTGGTGTAATTAATACAAGAATTGGCTGGCTCCCGGGATCCAAAGTGCAGGGCTAAATGCACTCTCCAGTAAGAGAGCCCCAGCAGAGTTTAAAAGTTACAAAATATGCAGTGACAGTGAAGCATTAGGAATATAGGCTGTTAGACCTTTTAATATCCCATTTAGTCCACTGACAGCGCTCCCCCATTTCTACACCTCTCGCAAACAGACCACACTGTTTAGTAAGTTTGAATGCTTTACTTACAGAGTTCAAAGGTTAGATTCATGTGTGTGATGGGATGTTGAGCTGCTTGTGCGTAAAGTTCCTAGTCCCTCAGTGTTTGGCTAAGTCCACAAACCACTGTCTGTAACGGAGCTCCATAAGCATGGCTCCGTCAGTCGCTGGCAGAATCCGACAGTGGGCGTTTACGGAATTTCTTCCAGCATAAAAGCTCCTTAACGGAAACACGTCTTCTGGACTCTCTGCATGACAGTTTCCGGCGAGGAGTGGGTGTCCCTATAGGAGGTCCTGAAACCTCCCCGCTGTTCTCGCTGGAATTGTCTCTGAGCCATTCTTCCGACTCGCTTTCCCTTGGAGCTCTTTCTCTCCCCCTGCTGGTTCCCTCCTCCGCTGATAAGTCTCTCTCAACCTCTGGGAGCCCTTGCACCACCGGTTCTTCCGATGACAGTTCCCTGACAATGTGCTATTCCATGCAGCAACAAGTAAACACAGGCAGAAATCTTGGGATACAAAATATTCTGAAATAGCTCTAAGCATGCAGTCTGAGCTTGTAACTTGGTGAGTTCACATGGTGAAAAAGAGTGGACAAAGAAGGAAACTTAACTTCCCTCCAGGTGAGGGTGAGGGGCATGACCTAGCTGAGTCTAAGAATACAACTCTATGATCTTAACCCCTTCATGCATTAACTAGCCCTAAGCTTGTTAGTTATATCTGACTGTGATTTCCCACATATACTTCCTTTAGAGAGCTGCCATAAATTCACTGTAGGTACAAAACCTCCTTTTAAATGTCTGGAAATGAAATCCTCTCAAAGCAAATTCTTTAGTCTTTGATTGTTATTCCAGTGGGGTCTTATGTCTTTTAGAGGTGAAGGGTACACCAAAGTGCACTTGAAATGACAGGACATGTTTTTAAACAAGATATTTCAGAGCACTAATTGGGAGTTTGGGGCATGAGAGGCACTCGGTGACATATTTAGAAGAACAGGCACGAAAGGGCATGGCTCTAATACAACCCTAGGAACTGTCAGCATGGAAGGAAGGGATGTGGAATGGTAAAGTGATGCTCTTCTGAGGGTGAGGATCAAGAATTGTTTCATGGTATACTGCTGTGCTCCTCTGCCATTTCAAAGTTAGCCTTTAGCTTCTAATTCCTGGATTTAGAGCAATCGTTGAGATCCTGCTGAGAATTAATTGGCACGTGCCCTTTAGCTTATCCAGAAAACGGGACTAACGGGCAAAGAGCAAGCCTTGCCGCCTTCCCTCGGTCAGTTTTGTCTTTTTCATGCTACCCTCCTGCTGTTTGGTTGCTGGTTGTTAGCTTTATTCAATGCAGGGCAAAGATGACACATTATTGAGAGAAATAAATACCCTCCACTTCCCGCCATAGCTGCCTTGTTATTTTCTTGAAGGAGGCTGGTAGTCGCCTCCCGAACATGTCTTTCTAAGGTCTCTGTGACATGATTAGCTGCTGTAACTTTGCAGTCGGCTATCACGCTAGCATTTGTGTTGGTTTTAAGGGACTATGCAACTCCCATGGCCACCAATTAGGCTGCAAGTCGGTGACGTTTCAGGTAAAGCGGATTTCAGGCAAAGGAAATTGCTTGTGTGTGAAGTACACCTTGATTGACCTCCTGGAGTCAAGGTCTTACAGGAGGAAGGGAATCAATTCGTTATATACACTCGTATCTCCAGAGGAGCTGCAGTCCCTGGTGAAATCTGAAAGCTGAGGTTCAGAAGACTTTAGAAATTAAATCCGTACTGATGGAGCACACAGAAGATGTAGAACATATGTAACATAATCGCTCTCTTCAAATATATGAGGAGTTGTCATATAGAAAGTGGGGCAGGCTTGTTTTCTGCTTCACTGGAGTGCAGGGCTAGAACTAATGAGAAGGAAAAGCAAGGAGGCAGATTTTGGTTAATCATTAGGAGGAACATTCTAAGAGGAAGAAGTGTTTGCGTGGCGAGTTCCCGCCTCCCCCCATAGAAATAAAGACGCAGGACACAAGAATTCAAGTTAATGGGTCAAATTAGGCCACAACTTTATTGATTACAGGAATTGAGCGGTATTGGCTTAGGCTTTGGTCCTACTACTAACCGGCCTGGCCGGTGAGGGTTAACCACCAGTGGGAGGAGTCCTGCTGAGGCACGTCAACTAGGACCTCCCCCGGGGTCACCGCGTGGGGGCGTGCCATGGGCCCACACCTCCATAGGCTTAGGGCGAGGCCACGCCCCCGGAATCCTTTACCGGACTACCCTTTATTTGGGAGAAGGTGATGGCGCTCCTTCTCCCCCTTCATCTGCATAACAATAGACTGTACCCCCCCCAATGCCTACCGCCAATACCGTGGAGTTGTGACGGTTTGCTACGAGGTAGGCGAAAACCAAATGGCTGGAGCCAATCTGCCAGATGGAAAAATTCCTACCAGGCCCCTTGACGGCGACCAACCGAGGTTCATAGCAACGTTGAGAACCTAGCCTAATGGGTGGGAGCGGAGGGAAAACCAGGTCAGCTGCGGCGCGGGAAAGAGGGAGGCCCTCGGCCGCGCCAGACCTAAGTAGGTGAGGCCACGCCCCCCGCGCCAGCCGATTGGCTGGCACGGGGTATGACGCAGCCGAGGATTCCCTGCTATCGCGGGGGGGAGGGGCGTGAAGCCCACAACCCCACCTCCTCCCTAGCTCGGAAGCGGATTTTGCGTGCAACATACGATCACAGTAGGCGGTGGGAAGTTCTGCTTTTCTGCAGCTATTTAAGCAGGGGCTCCATGGCCATCTACCGGGGATGCTGTTGTTTCAAGATTCCTGCACTGTGTAGGGCAGCTCAACTGCATGATCTCCAAGTTCCCTTTAAGCCCTAAAATTCTATGAATCAGTAAATATGTTGCCGAGCATTATATGCAGTAAAAGCAAGAAAGACCATGAACTTAAAAACCTCTGGAAATTATATGCAGCGCTTAAAATGGACAGACACAAGCCATAAAACGACGTACCATATTTTTCGCTCTATAAGACACACATTAAGGGGAAATGTGTGTGCATCCTATGGAGCGAATGCAGGCTCCTTGGCTTCAGCGATAGCAACCCGAAGCCTCAGAAGCGCAGTGGGAGCGCTCCCGCCGCGCTCTGGAGGCTTCGGGTTGCCTTCACTGAAGCCTAGAGAGTGAGGGGGGGTCGCCTGAAGCCTCTGGAGCGCAGCAGGAGCTCCCTCTATGCTCCGGAGGCTTCAGGTTGCCTTCACTGAAGGCGAAGGCAATGTGGGAGAGGAGAGCTGTGCAGCACCCCTTCAGCGAAGCGGGAGGAGAAATGGAAGGGGCTCCGTTTCTCCTGCCGCTTCGCTGAAGGGGCGCAGCACAGAGAAGGGGAGAATTTTTTTTCTTGTTCTCCCCCTCTAAAACAAGGTGCGTCCTATGGTCGGGTGCGTCCTATAGAGCGAAAAATACGGTAACTCTGCGTTGCCGCTACCACTAATTCTATCTACTGTTTCTATAGACGATAACATCATTTCTCACAACTTAACCAGGTTGTACTGAATTAACACTGCAGCTAAATCTGTCCACCTGTGGTGGCCCCCCAAAAGCACCAGTGAGTGATATCACAAGGCCTGCTGTCTAAAATCAGGCCTGTGCCTGGGCTACAGACAATCTAGCAGAAGTGCGCAGGCAATTCTCATTTCTATGTAGGGTCTGAATTAACACGCTTTATGTGATGGCTTGTGCGTTTTTGCTCCTGCTCAGAATTATGTTCTTGCATATGACAGGGAAGAGAATTAATCAGAAGTGGGGGAAGATTTATAATTTACAAAGCTGGAGTGTTCCCCCCCAAAAAATGTTTAGACGCATGGTGCTTAGCATTGAAACAGTGGGGCAGTGAGCCCCCCAGGAGTGAATTTTGTTGTTGGGGATGAAGATACTGGCGTAGAACTTTTTTTTTTAAAAGCCACTCTGAAAACCTTTTCAAATTTCCAAAGCAAATAAAAGGAAGCCTAAAGCATAGGGGTTAAGAATGGAGACCATGGGCTGGGGAATCTGTGGCTTAAATCTCATCTCGGCACCAAATTTTCTAGGTGAGTTACGGCCTTGAGAATCTCCATATGCAATAAGGGGATAAAAATACTTCCCTGTCTCAAATTGTTCCTGTACAAATTTCTAAAATGGTGGTTGTTCTCATTAATTTCATTTCTATACCACTTTACATTTTCAAGATAAGACAGAACGGTGTTTACATCCTGCATTAAAACATCAAATAAAACAATCTAGAATAAAACATTACTGTAGAAAGTCAAATATAAAGCATACATTCAAAGCAACATAATTAACAGGAAATTAAAATATTATCTTAAAGATTTCAAAACAGAACATTGCAAAGGAGGTCAACTTCAGAGTGCACATTTAAACGCAGCAAAGTTAACCAAACATTTTTTATCTTAAACATTTCAGAAGAAAACATTACTAAAGGAAGTCAAATATAACATGCACATCTAAAAACAGCACAATTAGCAAGAGAATAAAATATTATCATAAGCAGAG
The DNA here is from genome assembly GCF_964270895.1 of Podarcis filfolensis. Lineage (NCBI taxonomy): Eukaryota > Metazoa > Chordata > Lepidosauria > Squamata > Lacertidae > Podarcis > Podarcis filfolensis. The sequence goes on from NC_139612.1 coordinate 6,963,935, forward strand.
GACGTATCTGCTGCTATTGCTGCCAATCTAGTCGATGGAGGTTCACGGCAGGTGGTGGCTGTGGAAACTCAGACGATGACCTGAGTCTGCACAAAGAGACAGTCAAGATGGTCCCTGGCCTCTTCAGCAGCTTCAGCTTTTGTAGCTGGAGTCAGTCAGGGCCCCGCCCTCCCAGTTCAGGCGGGAAAAGGCCTGAAAGCCAGGGAGCAAGTTTTCCAGAACCAACGGCCAAGAAGGCTCAAAAACGATGTATGGGCTTTGAATACTTCAAATGCACCATATAAATCCTGGGTATTATTGTTGTTGTTGTTGTTTAGTCGTTTAGTCGTGTCCGACTCTTCGTGACCCCATGGACCAGAGCACGCCAGGCCCTCCCATCTTCCACTGACTCCCGCAGTTTAGTCAGACTCATGTTTGTGGCTTCGAGAACACTGTCCAACCATCTCGTCCTCTGTCGTCCCCTTATCCTTGTGCCCTCCATCTTTCCCAACATCAGGGTCTTTTCCAGGGAGTCTTCTCTTCTCATGAGATGGCCAAAGTACTGGAGCCTCAGCTTCAGGATCTGTCCTTCCAGTGAGCACTCAGGGCTGTTTTCCTTCAGAATGGAGAGGTTGGATCTTCTTGCAGTCCATGGGACTCTCAAGAGTCTCCTCCAGCACCAGAATTCAAAAGCATCAATTCTTCGGCGATCAGCCTTCTTTATGGTCCAGCTCTCACTTCCATACATCACTACTGGGAAAACCATAGCTTTAACTATTTGGATCTTTGCTGGCAAGGTGATGTCTCTGCTTTTTAAGATGCTGTCTAGGTTTGCCATCGCCTTTCTCCCAAGGAGCAGGCGTCTTTTAATTTCGTGATTGCTGTCACCATCTGCAGTGATCATGGAGCCCAAGAAAGTTAAATCTCTCACTGCCTCCATTTCTTCCCCTTCTATTTGCCAGGAGGTGATGGGCCCATTGGCCATGATCTTCGTTTTTGTTTCGTTTTTTTCGTTGTTTTTTTATTATTATAGTTACGTGCAATCTGAATTATGTAGGCTTTTAGAAATCCATTCTAGTTGGATAACCAGGAGAAACCTTCTTCACAAAGGCTGCAGTTTACCATTGTCAATGATTCCAAAACATTTACTCCCTTTTGCAGCTATACCTTGCAATACTTTCATCACCGGAAGGAATCTTTCCACAGTTATCAAAAGGAGGATGCATTTTCATAGACCACTTGCTGCTGCATTGATCACAATCCAACCTGGAAAACAGGGTCAGTGGAAATTTTCCGGGACGTCCAGCATAGGTGGGGTTTTAATAATAGGCTCTGTGGCAGATGAGAAAATGATCCTGACTCTTGTTAAATGTATTAGCTGAAAGCTGCTGCCTTTTTTTTTCCCCCCTTACTCCACAGCTGAAACAGAAACAGATTGTCTGAAGGGCAGATTGTTCTTCCCAAGATCTTGTCAGCCAGTCTTCTAAATACAAGTAAATATGGGTCCCTTGGCGTCCTAGATGAGCTGTCAAGTCTGCAAGGCACACAATGAACATTCTGGAGACATGACGTATTTTAAAGGGGGTTTATTTTGTTTGGGGCTTGGTAAATACCAGGGCTGCGAATCAGTGTAAAACTGAAACATTAGAGATGAATCATTTAAATTGGCTATAAATAATGGCTTTCCTAGGGCCACAAAATAATTTCATACCTCTAGAGGGAGTGAGCCTAGTGGCAGAACTCAGCAAATTTAGGCAGCTGTCTGGGCCAGAGCACCCAAATAGGCTCATCAGCACTAACAACTGGGCCTTCTTTTACGCTGGGTGCTCCAAAGCACTGTGGGGAATTTCAAAACGGCAATCCATAGCTGCCTACAAACAGGGCATCTTATCCATGGAGAGGACATAGTGCCAAAGGCCTTCTCAAATTTGGATGTGGCCCGGAGAGACAGGCGTTGGAAATTGAGCTTGGTGGAGGTAATACGTATGGGGAAATGTTTACAATACCAAGATCTATACGGTACGTCTTCCGATTTCAGGCAGAATCAGTTGAAGTCTGACAATCCAGTCCTAGACACAGGAAGAATAAAATAAAACAGCCTGCTATTTCCCCGCGTGGAAGCTGCATTCTCCACGCTGTCATCATTTCAGCAAGATGTTATATAAAAATCAGCAATTGTAGGAGACTCAGCTTTTTGGTGCTCCAGAGTTGCTTGTCTTGGAGAGATAATGGGGGGGGGGGAGGAGAGGGAGAGGGTTTAGTTGCAAGTGCTTTGCTAGGTAACCTTGTACAAGCTCCTTGGCGCTGGTTTGCAAAAAACACCTGAACATCCACCGTCTGTCGTCCGTTTGGCATTCTGAGCCTTTCCCAGGCTCTTCGCTCTGACAGTGTGTGCGAATTGGAATCACTTGGGGATTATGGAAGTCACTGAGCAGCCGCCTCAATCTAAATACTGCTCAGCAAGAATTCTGCCTTGTATTTGATTCAGCTTGTGCCCTTTTATTTTTGAAGCCCGTGTCTCTCTACCAGTACTGTGGTACCTCGGTTTATGAACTTAATCCGTTCCGGAAGTCCGTTCTTAAACCGAAACCGTTCTTAAACCAAGGCACGCTTTCCCTAATGAGGCCTCCCGCAGCTGGTGCCCTTCCACTGTTTGGATTCCATCCTTAGACCAAGGTAAAGTTTGCAAACCGGGACACTACTTCTGGTTTTGCAGAGTTTGTAAACTGAATAGTTGGTAAACAGGGCTGTTCTTAAACCGAGGTACCATAAAATCCCCGTTTTTTATGTGCGCAGTCTCTTTCTTGATTATGAGACAGCCATCAGGGCTTGTCTTTTTACATCGTAGGTGCACAGTAAAAAAAAAAGGTAAAGGACCCCTGACAGTTAAGTCCAATCACAGATGACTCTGGGGTTGCAGCGCTCATCTCGCTTTATAGGCCAAGGCGTTTGTCCGCAGACAGTTTTCCGGGTCATGTGGCCACCATGACTAAGCCACTTCTGGCGCAGTGGAACACCAAAACCACGGAAACGCTGTTTACCTTCCCACTGGAGTGGTACCTATTTATCTACTTGCACTTTTTGGCATGCTTTTGAACTGCTAGGTTGGCAGGAGCTGGGACCGAGCAACGGGAGCTCACCCTGTCGAGGGGATTCGAACCGCCGACCTTCTGACCAGCAAGCCCAAGTGGCTCAGTGGTTTTGACCACAGCACCACCCGCGTCCCAGGTGCACAATGCCTAGCTAATAAAGTGCTTTTTAAAAATAGCACATAATCATGAAATGTATCTGATTTGGACCAAAGGTGCAGCCTCTGAAGGGCACCAGGTTGCTGATGACTGGCCTAGTTTTATCCAGGAGTGTCTGTTGCTGAGCAGCACCTTCTCAAGAACTTTGCCCCCAAAGGGAATGTTTCTGACTGGCTAATAGTTGTCAAAATTATTGTCCACAGATATTTTCCCGGACTGGTCTTATTGATGCACTAATTTACATCTGGATCCAACTGGTCACATTCCACACACAACCCCACTCCCTTGGCTTAATATGATGAGGCAGGATGCTCAAGCGTCAAGCATGTCAGTGGTAGACTGCATCCTTAGGCTGTGGTATCTGTACTTCATTCAAGTTAGTATGGACCTCAAGAACACCCTGTGTGCATTCTGCAAGAAAAAATTGGCATCCAAATTTGAGCAAATGTAAGTGATTTTATTTGGGAAATACCATATTTTTGCTCTATAAGATGCACCAGACCACAAGACGCACCTAGTTTTTGGAGGAGGAAAACAAGAAAAAAATATTCTGAATCTCAGAAGCCAGAACAGCAAGAGGGATCGCTGCGCAGTGAAAGCAGCAATCCCTCTTGCTGTTCTGGCTTCTGGGATAGCTGCGCAGCCTGCATTCGCTCCATAAGACGCACACACATTTCCCCTTCCTTTTTAGGAGGGAAAAAGTGTGACTTATAGAGCAAAAAATACGGTACTATCTTAAAGGGTCAGATGGGGCAGACTCCTGCTATTTGGGAAAGCTCTGCTAGATGGCTTTATGTAGATGCATTGGTAAAGGTAAAGGGACCCCTGACTGTTAAGTCCACTTGCAAACGACTCTGGGGTTGCGGCACTCGTCTCACTTTACTGGCCGAGGGAGCCGGCGTACAGCTTCCGGGTCATGTGGCCAGCATGACTAAGCTGCTTCTGGTGAACCAGAGCAGCGCACGGAAATGCTGTTTACCTTCCCGCTGGAGCAGTACCTACCTATTTATCTATTTGCACTTTGATGTACTTTCAAACTGCTAGGTTGGCAGGAGCAGGAACCGAGCAACGGGAGCTCACCCCGTCACGGGGATTCGAACCGCCGACCTTCTGATCGGCAGCCCCTAGGCTCTGTGGTTTTGACCATAGCACCACCCGCGTTGGTAGTGGTGTGGTGTTGGTAGTAGGAAATCATGATGGTGCAACCCCATAGAGTAGTCCCTAAAGTGTTTTGTTGTGTTCTTCACATGCTGAAGAAGAAGAAGAAGAAGAAGAAGAGGAGTTTGGACTTGATATCCCGCCTTTCACTCCCCTTAAAGAGTCTCAAAGCGACTAACAATCTCCTTTCCCTTCCTCCCCCACAACAAACACTCTGTGAGGTGAGTGGGGCTGAGAGACTTCAAAGAAGTGTGACTAGCCCAAGGTCACCCAGCAGCTGCATGTGGAGGAGTGGAGACGCGAACCCGGTTCCCCAGATTACGAGACTACCGCTCTTAACCACTACACCACACTGGCTCAAGTTGTTGTAGCAGTCATTTCATTGCTGCAACCTTCTCAGTGTACTGGGAGACAATGGGGCTTTAAGCTGGACCGTTCACCATGTCTGTCTCGTATGATCTGTTGTGTCATGTGATATTTTTGAACGAGCTAGGCACTGCATCAGTAGTTGAGGAGGTGGGACATCAGCCCGAAACCAACCAACCCAGTGGTAGAAAAGGGGGCAGACACACACAGGCAGTTGATTTCATCCCACTGAAGTTCCAGAGCTTTCCTTGCCTCTCCCACTTCTACATCCCAGAGTTTACACTAAAACTGGCAAGCTAAAACTGAGCATTAAACGTGTAAACCTCTTGTAGTTTTCTGCAGCTCACAGTACAGTGCCTAAATTGCAGCTCCTTCCTAGACAAAATAAAACTCTGGATATTTGGTCACCTGCTACAGAAAGAGATTTTCTAAGTAAGTCATCTTGCTCCTGGATATTAATTCCAAAGGACCGAGTCAGCCTGACATTTTCTATCAGCTGCCTTGCTTGTAAGAGAGAACTTTAATACACAGTGATATCATTAATAATGATGATGAATAGAGGTTCCTCAGCAGGAGCCAGAAGTAGTGCAAGATTAAAGCTCTCCCTACATGCTGCTTCTTAAGAATGGAGACACTGACAGTATGCAGCATTAGTTGGCTTCAGCGCTCCATCAGCCAGAGAAAATCCATCTACCAAGATGAATGACAGTTCCCAGTTCTCTGTCTCATTCTAGCGCAGGGATGAGCAACCTTGTTCAGCCCTGAGGGCCTCGTTACCTTATGAGCATCCTTCCAGGGGCTGCATCCCAGCGGTGGGTGGAGGAACCAGAGGCTAAGGTGGGGTGGAACCACACGTGTCACCTTTCTACATTGAAAGTCAGAGCTTCCTTCACTCGTCACACACCTCAATCTATCCAGGCAAACAAAGAGGCCCAAACGCAGTTCAAGGACACATTCCAACCAGAAGATGCACTCAGGAAGGGTGCAGAGTAGGAGCATTGAGGGATGTACCATGAGGATAGGGGATGTGGACTGGGAAGTGTCACAAGGGCCTGACAGAGGGACCTGGAGACCTTGAAGTTTCCTCAGCCCTGCTCTAGTGTAGCCAAGAAGCAGAACCTGGGATGCTTTGTAGGTGAAGAGGTGGCGCTGCAGAGATGGGCATGAGTTTGATTTGCATTCTCTTGGGCGGCTAAGGGGGCTCAGCCTCCACTCCAACAGTATCTTCTAAAAGTGCACTTCTTTAGCTTTTCCTACCTCAGCCAGTGGTTGCCTATTACTCTCTCAGAGAAAAGGGTACCAAGGGCAAAACATTTCCTCTCGATGTGATGCTAGATGGCCTAGCACCCCAAAAAATAAATAAATGGTGGGATGTCTTTGTCCCATATATTAGATTTCAGAAGGATAATTAAAAGTATGTTTCATATTAAGGTTTAGTCTTGCAGTCTTAGTTTAGTTTTCCACACACACACACACACACACACACCATTCCTCATAAAGAGATGCATTTTTCTTCAGAAAACGGTTCATATTTATGTAGCACTTTAGAATGTTCAAAGATCCGCAGAGGTACCTTATCTTGTGAAAAAAGAATGCATTAATCTTGCAGATAGTGCCACAGCTTTCCACAGCTTCCTGTCATAACTAAGGAAATTCTGCTTTTCGAGGAGGGGTTGGATGTCATTGAGGAAGGGAGAAACTGGGTTCAGGGACAGTCCCTAGAGAGAGCGTCACTGCTTTGCCAGTTGGAGGCCCCTGTTGGAGTCACAGGGCTCAACAGTGAGGTTCACCTGCATGGCCTGATAGTGCATGTATGCCCCTCATCTTGGTCTCTGAGGACTCCTCTGAACCCTCAACAGTTTTTGAGGGCACTCCTCTTCTGCCACACCACATCCAAGGGCAGCAGGAGCCTCTCCAGTTCTTCCTGGTCTGAGAAATAGGATGGCCCCTTTAAACCCCAACAGTTTCACCAGGGGAGCCAAGCTTGGAGAAACCAACCAAACAGAATGACCACTTAAGCTGTGTTGGCTCTGGACCATCATTGGAGCAGCATCCTATTCTCACGTCTCCTGTGAGTCTTTTATCCAGACCAGACTTCCTCAGACTTGGCCCTCCAGATGTTTTGAGACTACAATTCCCATCATCCCTGACCATTGGTCCTGCTAGCTAAGGATCATGGGAGTTGTAGGCCAAAAGCATCTGGAGGGCTGAGTTTGAGGAAGCCTGATCCAGACTGACCCTGAACCTAAGTCCATAGTGAGCTGGCCGTGGTCCTGATCTCCTGTGAACTACCCTAGCCTTGGCTCCAGCTGGGATTCAGTAACCCCTTGTGGATCCCAGCTTATAAGGAAGAGGTGACCAGCAACATTTGGAGGACCACACTGACACTCCTGCTGTAACTGGATAACTAGATCTGCACTTTCTCTTGTACACTAGAACCAAGAGCAGCTTCCCCCGTCTTCCTTTTGTTCTCTATTCATTTTATACTCAACTTCTAGTTTTGATATCATTTGTTTTAAAAAGTTGCACCATTGTATAAGTTATAATAGGTAAAGGTAAAGGTAACCCTGCCCGTACGGGCCAGTTGTGTCCGACTCTAGGGTTGTGCGCCCATCTCACTTAAGAGGCCGGGGGCCAGCGCTGTCCGGAGACACTTCCGGGTCATGTGGCCAGTGTGACGAAGCTGCTCTGGCGAGCCAGCACCAGCGCAGCACACGGAAACGCCGTTTACCTTCCCGCTATAAAGCGGTACCTATTTATCTACTTGCACTTAAGGGTCTTTCGAACTGCTAGGTGGGCAGAAGCTGGGACCGAAAGACGGGAGCTCACCCCGCCGCGGGGATTCGAACCGCCGACCATGCGATCGGCAAGTCCTAGGCACTGAGGTTTTACCCACAGCGCCACCCCCGTCCCATTAGTTATAATACAGTATAGTAAAAAGGCACACTTGTATATTTGCTGTATTTTTTATGGTTTCAGTAATCCAACAGCAAAAGCATTGAAGCCCCACCCTAAATACTGGAAATTTTTTCTCAGTTGTTTCTCTGGCTTCTCAGTTTCCAGCAGTCATTATCTTTAAAGCATATATTCAAGGCATAAGACGTAGAAACTTTTTTATATAAAAAAATGAGGTTTTCAGAAAGCAGTTCTGTGCCTAATAGCACTTTCTGCACTTCTGTAGAACTGCAGCAAAGTTGGAAGGCAAAAGAATGATAGTTGTAAGGTACAATGAACATACATTACACCAAAGCATTAGAAATGCTATAAATTATTGACTTTTAAAATTTGGCTATGTGTAGTGCAACCCTGCTCATGCTTTCTCACTATGTTCAATGGAGCTTAATCTTGGAAGTGTGCGTAGGATTATTAAATTAAATTCTTCCTGTTTTTATGTGTGTGTGGAATGATTCATGGCTCCAGTATCTTTTATGGGTGTGACATAAGGTGCAGAAACCATGAATAATGCAACAGATACTTAAAATTAAAAAGCAGAGCAATATATGTTACTAAAATTTGGTTTTTAGAGCATTTATAACTCTGCTGTAATTTAGATTCATTGTAGTTAAACTGACAATGGATTTATGGAAGGTTTCATACAAGAATGGAAATGGAATCATGTCTGTGCAAACTCTCAATTAGCTATAATTAACATGTCAGTGAGCTATCAAAGACATGCTAATAGTTGGTAAATAATTCCTTAATTAGGAACACTAATAGTAGCAGGTACAATAGAGGCATCACACAGCGTTAGGCTTGGAGTGATTAGCATAAAAACCTGAAATGTTATCCATGCACAAATAAGGGTTAGCCATTCATTTGAATGAACAAGCCAATGTGTATATTGGCTTCATCAGAATAATACCAGTAATGAATGAATTCCAAAACCCATTCTTCTTTACTTTTGCAAATCATAAAGCACTTTTTTTCAATAATCTTGTGAAGAACATTGATTAGTCAGTTATTACTTCTGATACAAATAAGTAGCCGTTGCAAATTCAATAGATAAAATTGTTAGTTCATGCGTGAGAAAATGAGTACTGTGCTTTTGCAGGGGTTGTTACACATTTAAATAAAAATAAAACATCTTTCTGGAGAGGGGGAGTGCAAAATATGTGCATTTTCCCCTTTGGAGAGGCAGTAGAGAAAGCTGTTTGAATCCAAACTGCTTCTGGGTGTTGTTGTTGTTGTTCTTTGGTGGGAGGTGTTTAACTGCAAATGGTGTGAACAATTTGATTTTGAATCCATGGCATACTATAGCACCAAGTAGTCAGTTAAATAGTAGAATCATAGAATCATAGAGTTGGAAGATACCACAAGGGCCATCGAGTCCAACCCCCTGCCAAGCAGGAAACACCATCAGAGCACTCCTGACATATGGTTGTCAAGCCTCTGCTTAAAGACCTCCAAAGAAGGAGACTCCACCACACTCCTTGGCAGCAAATTCCACTGTCGAACAGCTCTTACTGTCAGGAAGTTCTTCCTAATGTTTAGGTGGAATCTTCTTTCTTGTAGTTTGGATCCATTGCTCCGTGTCCGCTTCTCTGGAGCAGCAGAAAACAACCTTTCTCCCTCCTCTATGTGACATCCTTTTATATATTTGAACATGGCTATCATATCACCCCTTAACCTCCTCTTCTCCAGGCTAAACATGCCCAGCTCCCTTAGCCGTTCCTCATAAGGCATCGTTTCCAGGCCTTTGACCATTTTGGTTGCCCTCCTCTGGACACGTTCCAGTTTGTCAGTGTCCTTCTTGAACTGTGGTGCCCAGAACTGGACACAGTACTCCAGGTGAGGTCTGACCAGAGCAGAATACAGTGGCACTATTACTTCCCTTGATCTAGATGCTATACTCCTATTGATGCAGCCCAGAATTGCATTGGCTTTTTTAGCTGCCGCGTCACACTGTTGGCTCATGTCAAGTTTGTGGTCAACCAAGACTCCTAGATCCTTTTCACATGTAGTGCTCTCAAGCCAGGTGTCACCCATCTTGTATTTGTGCCTCTCATTTTTTTTGCCCAAGTGCAATACTTTACATTTCTCCCTGTTAAAATTCATCTTGTTTGTTTTGGCCCAGTTCTCTAATCTGTCAAGGTCGTTTTGAAGTGTGATCCTGCCCTCTGGGGTGTTAGCCACCCCTCCCAGTTTGGTGTCATCTGCAAATTTGATCAGGATGCCCTTGAACATTTACATGTTTACAGAATGCAGTTCCGCTGCCCGTTACCCTAAGCCTCTCCCATCACATTTTACAGTGGGGAGGAGGGAACCAAATTTATTTCACTTTCCTCTTTCATTCCAGATGTGGGGTGCTATTTGTGAGAGTGCACTTTACAATCTTTTTTAAAAAAACATCTGTGGGCTCCCTTTTCTCTTCAGCATCTTCTGCTTCCTACTTTTGTTCTTCCTCTTCATCATCCTCTTCCGGTTCTTTCGGTTCTCCTTCCACCCTTTCATCTGGCCCAGGGTCATGTTCTGATGAAGGGCCTCTTTCCGTCCTCTCTCCATATCCCTTTGTATCTGGTGCCAGATGCCCTGATCTTCAGGTAGCAGCCTCAAAGGAAGCCGCAGCAACGTTCAAGCCTCATTTGCTTGCACGTGTCTGAGCATGTCTTCTATAAGAGGATGCCTAGGGTTGATTTGCAATGGCTTCTCTTGGTGTGCATGGTAATATGTAGGAATTGTAGAGTCCGGTAAGTCTGAGCTTTCACAATTCTTTCCATGTTAATGGGCCACACACACTGACTAATGGCATCTTTCCCCCTCCGCAGAGACTTCAAAGGGACTTCACTTTAAAAGCTGATTGGGTGTTACAGCATGTCTCTTTGAAGGCCCGCCCCCAGCAACTTATCAACTGATTGGTGCTGAAAGTGCACCTTCAAAAGAGGTTTCCTCTCTTTAACTTTGGCAGACGTTGTGCTCCTCTGGGTCGTTAGACCCAAAATAATCTTCAGTCCTTAACAAGCCTCCTGGTAATCAGAACCAAAATTACCTTTCCGTCAATATCAAGCCCCATTTTCACTTGCAGCAATTCTGTAATAATTATGGTGCCCTAATGAAGCACTATTACAGTGCTATTAGCATTCCACATACAAATCCTTTTTCCTGGGAGCTTTTAACATTGATACATTTTTATGTTGCCATGCATTTCAGAACACTGATGCTTTTAATACCACATGCATCTCTCTCTTTCTCTCCTTTTTCTACAGTTAAAAAACAGGATTGTACAACAGTCTAATATTATTACATATTGTAATTACACACCCTAATTACATGATTGCATGCCTTTACACTAATTGCACAATTAAACGTCATTACAGCAATTACACGAATACATTTGAATCAATTAAGAATTGCCTTAAAATGCACGGGCAATTCACACAACAAACACATATACCATGGGTGTATTGGCAACCCCACAAGAATCCCCATTCCATTATCCCATCGCATCTGATGTTCCACCCCCTAGCTTCAGTTTTTGTTTTCTTCAAAGTTTTCTTGTAGGTAGGTTTGTGAATGTTTAGCACATACTGGAGGCAGAGCAAGTTGCTGTGCTCAGAATGAAAACGATCCTTTTATTGTTATTTCTTCATTTTCTTACGTTTATCTCAGAATATTCGTTTCAAATCGTTTTTACACTTGTTTCTGAATTCTTCAGGCATCCCTAATCTAGAATGCTGTGCAGAACCCTGCAAAAGTATTGTTCCTGTGTTGTATGGCTTGCTAGAGGAAAAATGCATGGTCATACTGCTGGCCATTATACCACTCCTGATGCCACTAGATAACCCGATGGGCAAGGGGGTGGGGCAGCTATCAGCTGCCGCCCCCCAGCTGTGAGTGGCCTTCCATGGCAGATCATGTTCCCCGACCCCCAAGCAAGCCACTGGGTCCAAGTGGCAGCAGATGCAGGGAAGGCAGGCAAGGTATAGGCCGCGGTGGCATGTGGGCCCAGACAAATGTCCCATTCTGCCGGGTGCTGATTCCAGGCCTGTTTCGTTCACATGAGCAAAGCTGACCCTGTTCTTTCATGGGCAAGTAAGCTGTGCGGCTTCCCGCTCCTGAAATGATGGCTTCTTTGTGTATCTTCAAGAAAGTGGTTTAGGCCTTGAAGATGCTTTTTCTTAGCACTGAGCATAACTGTTTAAAGCTCAACAAGCGTGTCTCGAGAGATAAGCACATTTCTTTTCATGGAGCAATCCTTCTTTCTCTTGAAGGTACCAATAAAAGCCTCATTCGAGATAAAGATGCCGTCCTCAGCTGGCTTGGTGGTTGTTATGTTTTATGCAGTTTGTTCTCTTTAAGAGATGTTTCTGAAATTGCGTAATCTACCCAGCATTAGACATTTAGAGCCTTCTTTTCCAGAGCGTCCCAAACCATATAACTTTCAGTAAGGCTCATGCCGTCCCTGTCGCATCCACACATATTCTGGATAGAGAAGTAGCTACAAATGGGAGCAATCCATGTCACCTTTCTCTGCTGTTGCCTTTAGGGGATCAGGAGCAGCGGAGTCAGTTGGGAGCATACAGTAAATCACATGAAGTAAGTGGACTTACCTCTTTATTAGAAGAAGGATCTGTACAGGAGGATCAGGCCTAGTTGTAAAGACTGAATGTCCCTGCTTTTCTGACAGCTGTCTAAATCCCACCGCTCTGCAGGGCTCTTCCCAAGCAATCTGTGCCTGTGTGCCTTCGTTTGCTTTACCCCCTGTTATGATTTGGTCTGGATTGGTGATTTATAACCACAGCAGTGTGGCCTTTGGGTGGCTGGTGGGTCAGAGCTTGCAGAGCACTCAAGCCATGCGCCCAGCCGTAAACGTTTGTGTGAGTTTCTCTCACAGTGTGGCTTTCCAAGATGATTTCCCTCCGGGGTGGGAGGAATAAATATGATGTTAATCATTTGGACAAGGGCACTAGGTAGGCCAGATCTAGTCCCAATCATTGAGTATTTAATTAAGTGTATTTAGGACCGTTAACATCAGAGGTTAGGGGAAATGTGGAAAGAAGGAAAGCTTCATTATAAGTGCACATCAAGAATAAGGCTGACTGACACGGTTGGCTGCTGCAACTAGGGGGTGCGTTGGCTAAGCTAATCGTACACATCTTAAATTTATAATCAAACCTACTTGAGAAGCTTGGGGGCCATGATAACTGGCCACCATTCTCTGGGAATCCCACTATGCAATGTTGACAAAGCTGCATCATGTGGAAATTGACTTACCTGAATTCATCTTTTGTAATGGCAGGCCTATGTTTTACCCTGACGCACATTTCCCAGTGCTCTCTGTGCACCTGTTACTCATTTGTAAAAGGTAAAGGTAAAGGGACCCCTGACCGTTAGGTCCAGTCATGGCCGACTCTGGGGTTGTGGCGCTCATCTCGCTTTCCTGGCCGAGGGAGCCGGCGTTCAGCTTCCGGGTCATGTGGCCAGCATGACTAAGCCGCTTCTGGTGAACCAGAGCAGCGCACGGAAACGCCGTTTACCTTCCTGCTGGAGTGGTACCTATTTATCTACTTGCACTTTGTGCTTTCGAACTGCTAGGTTGGCAGGATACTCATTTGTAGAGTAAGATAAAAAGGTGTGCATGTATGTCGTTGGTAACATGGGGATAAATAACCTGCATCTCTCCAGATGTTGATGGAGTCCTGCTCCTATCAGCCTCTGCCCTCTGGTTAGGGACCATGGGAGTTGGAGTCCAGCAACATTGGTAAGACTGCAAGTGACAGAGGTCAGTCACTAAACGGGGTCAGTTAGAAGCTCGTTCTGCATCCCCAATGGATCAGTCATTACATGGTGTCCAAAATGGGTGCAAAACAGTGCTTTTAAGTCTCGTTTCATAACATATGTGCAGCGTTAGTAAGTAAAACTTTAGCAGCTTATGGGAATTGCTTGGGTTTTATAGTTCCTTAGTCTATTTATATTTTAAGGTGACAAGAACTCACCCCCAAATGAAATTTCATGAGATGGTATGAAAATAGAAACAGGCAATTTCACATCATATATTCCCAGCTGACATATGATTATATTTTTCCTATTTTGGTACATATGGCTAACTTATATGGTGCCTGTTTTCTCCACACACACACAGGGAAAGCGAATGGGAGCTTCAGGCTAGAGTGGGGGAGGGGAGGGATGATAGCTTCAAACTGGGTAGAGATATAAAACGTTGATATAAAGTAGTGCAGGGAAGAAGGATGTTTAAAAACTCTTCCCATCGCAATGTCTCCAATATGACCACCCCCAAAAGGGAGATTTGATCACGGATCCCCCACAGTCTCACTTGGTTGCACTCTTAACATTTCTGCAGAATCAAAAGCGCAGCTAAGCATTCAACAAAGCTATGCCCCTTAACCTTGCAGCTTTCTGGTTTCCAGCATTTAATTTTCTCAAGGATTAAGTACCGTTCGAGTCTGGCTTCTTTCTCTTCAGGAGGTTAATTCTTGATTATTTCTATTGCTTCCCTTAATGAAAAGAAAACAAGGGAATCAAGTTAACAAGCATCCATCATAGATGGGTTTAAAAAAAAGAAAGAAAGAAGACAAATGTCTATTAATATTTATGATTTGTCTTCATCTAGTGCCAAAACTGCTGCTGAGATGTTGATTTCAATAGGAACTAAGTACACCTAAATTTGTATGGGTCCAACCCAATGTATGCAAAGCACTTTGAATAACATAAGGCACTATAGAAATGTGTCTCATTATTTTTAAACTTGTTTGCAAGGCTGCATGGGGGGGGGCCTATATAAGCAGATTCTCCCTGCCCCCCCCCCAGAAAGTTTGGCATTCAGGTGGCATTGCTGGATTTCACAATGTCTTTCTAGACAACAACACAATTATTTACTTCAGCCATTTGATAAGTACAACTGGGTTTCTTTTACCTAAACATGTTAAAATCCATACAACCAAAAATGTCCTGGGCAGCTAAACATAAGAAATGGTAGACTCTAAAAACTAAACAACCGTCCCCTGGGGAATCAGTGGCACCCATCCATCTCCCTTAAACTCCCTTAAAACAACCATGATTTGCAAGAGCAGACAGCAATGCCTCTAGAAAACTTCAATACACTTCCATTAGTCAAACAGAAATTACACTGAGATTTAAAAGACACACACCAAATAAACCAGAGATGTGTTCTGATGCAAGCTCTGCCTTCAGCAGAGGCCAGGGGAGCAAATCCTGGACACTTCCTTGCAGAGGAACTGAATGAGGGCAGCGCTCAGAGGCTGCCTCGGCTACAGCCATGTTCAGGCTGAGCCTGACATAAAAGCTGCAGCGTTCAAAGTGCTTTGCCTTCACTGAGGGGTTCCTCAATGTTCAAAAGAACATGGCCTTCACTAGACATTTACTTCTGTAGAGCAGGAGAAGTAGCCAGTGGTTAAGAGCGGTAGTCTCGTAATCTGGGGAACCGGGTTCGCGTCTCTGCTCCTCCACATGCAGCTGCTGGGTGACTTTGGGCCAGTCACACTTCTCTGAAGTCTCTCAGCCCCACTCACCTCACAGAGTGTTTGTTGTGGGGGAGGAAGGGAAAGGAGAATGTTAGCCGCTTTGAGACTCCTTAAAGGGAGTGAAAGGCGGGATATCAAATCCAAACTCTTCTTCTTCTCTTCTTCCATTTGCACTGGGGCACATGGCGTCCTTAGGCCAGAGAAATATTGGTTGTACAGGTTCCTTTTGAAAAAGTGTTTCCGCTAGTTTAGTTGCTTCTAGTCCTGCCCTGAGGGCATGGGATGATCTATCATAGCTTTCGTCTGAGGCTCTTTTCACACAAGCACCCTTCAACACTGCTGAGATGGCTTCAGTTCTTTGTTGCATTTAACCAAGCGCTATTTTTGCCACAGGCCAGTTTGGAAGTATGCTTTAACAAACATACTTTAAGAAACCCCATTCCCCCCCCCATGGTTCACTTGACCACCTCTGAGCAACAGAAAGCCACCTCATTGACAGATGGGATGTTCTGGGGCAATTCCATTTATTTCCTCGTGAAAACCCTGCTTTATTTCCCTCCTCCAGACTTCTGTCTTCCTTTATTGCTAAGGATGCCATTTGGAAAGCCTTTGTGGCCTGAAGCGTCTCATTTCCTGTTCACTTTCCCCTTGATTAATGTCCTTCATAAGCTGCTTGTCTGTGTCAGTGCATTGCATAGTAGTTACCCTACAAGACGCCTCCCTGTGGATTCCTCATTTAAAGAAGCTTCTTCTGCTGCCCCCCATCCCCTTCTGTATCACACCTGTGACTTTGGAAAATTTCGTAACGGCACAGGCATTCTAAATTGATCATCCAATTAACTTTCTGCATAGCCTCCGTTGGAACATGTTTCCACAGGTTGCTGTAATTGAAATTAGATCAAAATTTTAAAGTGTAAATCGTGTCACCAAGAGTATAATGGATTAATCACAGAAAGGAGATTTGCAGGTAGCATGTTTAAAATGAGCAAGACGTGCAGCTGTGCAGTACATATTTAGAGGATGGATATTAACCAAATAGCAGAAAATACTCTGTGCTGAATCCTTCCAAGTAAGGTGGCTTTTTCTTAAATTTTCTTTTCCCTGAGAGGGGTCTTATCTCCACTTCCAGTGTGGTGTAGTGGTTAAGAGCAGTGGACTCGTAATCTGGTGAACCAGGTTCACTTCCCTGCTCCTCCTCATGCAGCTGCTGGGTGACCTTGGGCTAGTCACACTTCTCTGAAGTCTCTCAGCCCCACTCACCTCACAGAGTGTTTGTTGTGGGGAAAGAAGGGAAGGGAGATGGTTAGCCGCTTTGAGACTCCTTCGGGTAGTGATAAAGCGGGATATCAAATCCAAACTCCTCCTCTTCTTCTTCTTCTAGTTTTACCACTTCGTCTGCAGTTTTAGGGAAATGATATTAAACATGTGGTTCCACTGGTTAAAGTGTCAGGCTAGGACTAGGGAGACCCTGCTCAGCCGTGAAGCTCACCAGTCACCTACTCTCAGGCTAACCTGCCCCACAGGGTTCTTGTGAAGAATAAAAATTGTGGGGAGGAACATGCACCCTTTTTTTGAGCTCCTTGAATGAAAGGCAGGATATATATGAAATACAGAATTCTCTACAAAAACTCCATCAATGGCTATCTCCATGCGACAATAATAAGTATATTTACCCATAAATAAATCTCATTCAGTTCAGAGTGATTAGGTGTGCAGCAAAGGTCTCTCCATTTAATGGAAGTCTCTCCATTTAATGAAGTAGCACTTTCTCTTTGCCATCATTATACCAAAACTGGCCTTTTGTCATTTTCTGTTCCCTTCTAGTCATGGGCATTAATGAAGCGGTCCTTTGATGAGATATTTCCTGTTCTCTGCTAGCTGTGGGCCCTGAAATTCCTTGATTTTCCTTTTCAGCAGTTGCTTGTTCATTTTTATTGGAGCAGTTGTGCTTCAGTGAAAATAAAATATAATTGAGCATATGCTGTGGCTACAAAGAGGAAGTGAAGAATTGATGTGCCTGTGACAATCAATATGGGGGGAGAGAGGAATCAGGTAAGCTATCCAAAAAGGCAGGGCATCACTGAGTATGTCATCAGTTCCCTCCCTGACCACATCTCTGTCGGGTCGGCCGGGGGCTAGGACGACCCCCAAGCATACGACAGGAATGTTTCCAGCCTGTCTATCCCATCAGGGTGCAGCATTCAGCTCTGGGGAGTTCCAAACCACCTTCCCTGACGATTTGCAGTGACTCATGCCTTGGAGACACTGAGCACACATCCAGAGTCCAGGAGAGATAAAACGCAGTCGGAGCTAGGCTGGGGTTGTAAGCGCTAAGCTACTCCATTAAGCATAAGGCAGAACAAAGGAAAACATGTCTCCTCTCCCTCGTCTTCCTCGGAGAGGAGTCAGAAGTGAAAGCAAAAACAAACGGAAACAGAGTACAGTAAACATCCGCTCCCGTGATTCCAGCAGTCGGTGCTGGAATACATAACGCAAACATGTGATGAACCAATCCTACACAACATCTGCACAGAGAGAGGAACAGAAACCCAGCCATCTCCCCAATGGATACTTTGGTGGCAACAGCAGCACTCTGTCATAACCGAGAAAGCACCGTTAAGAACTTTGCCTTTTCAAAATATACAATTTATAGACAGTGCCACAGGTGTTTACCTGTCATCACTATACTAATGTCCACAGAGATTTATAGCTGTGGCAGACATAGGGTTGCTGAGCATCAAAAGCAGATCCTAGGGGATCTGTGCTTATTACTGCTGGGCCTGCAGGTATATCATTACCTTGGCTGGCTCCCTCTTGATGCGGGATTTTTAAGCACTTCAAATAACTGTGGACAAAAATGGTAGTGGGATGGCCATGCACGTCACAGACAATGGTGTCTCTATTCATTTATCACCGAGGGAGGGGGGGGGACCTCAGGCCTGGGAGCTAATTGCCTCTCTGCCTGGCTCTCATAATCCTCCCTGGCCTTGAATTTTGATGGATCTTGCTTACCTGGATAAGAGAACAGAGAGGGTGCAAGAGGGTAGAAACTAGCTTCCTGGGCAAAGTTAAACTCTCAATGGGTTCCTCCACCCCAGGCTGAAATAAGCTTCCCAGTTACCCGCTCTGTCACATCACCTTCAGTTTTGGGGGATGTGTGTGCACTCTCATTTGTCTCTAGCCATACCTGCACTTGTGATTTAAGAGAATTAATCCAACAAATACCATATTTTTTGCTCTATAAGACGCACCAGACCACCTAGTTTTTGGAGGAGGAAAACAAGAAAAAAAATATTCTGAATCTCAGAAGCCAGAACAGCAAGAGGGATCGCTGTGCAGTGGAAGCAGCGATCCCTCTTGCTGTTCTGGCTTCTGTGATAGCTGCGCAGCCTGCATTCACTCCATAAGACGCACACACATTTCCCCTTACTTTTTAGGAGGGAAAAAAGTGAGTCTTATAGAGCAAAAAATACGGTACCTGCCTTTTTTTCTTGAGTGAGTGATGGAAACAGGAACTGCTTTCTTCAAATGGTAAGTAGTGATTGGCATCGCACATGCACAGCTTCTTTTTTGAGAACTATCTTCTGATCTGCTTCTTGCTTCCCACTTGGAAAGCCGAGAGCACCCCATGGTTATTCACAGCAGGTGCAAAATGGCGGCTGATCCATAAGTGCAGAGGGCCCTGCATGAAACATGCCTCAAATTCATTTGGATTGCTTTTTGTTTTCTTATGTATTCTGCCATGCTCTTTGGATGGAGGTGAAAACAGGGTGCTTTTTTGTTCTACTTTGGACAAATCAATTTAGTTTGCAGAAGTGGCCTGGGGTATCAGCTAGGATACATTATTTCTGCCCTCCTTACCTCTTCCCAGGGCTAGGAAATAATGATGATTTCTGTTTTGGTGCTATGTTTCTTTTCAGAGGTAGCTGTGGGGTCTGTGTAGACAGGGCAAGGACTACATCTGTAAGGGATAGCCCCTGACAGCCATGAAAAATCAGAAGAGACATGCCAGTCTGTGCTAACCAGGAAGGCACAGAAACAGAAAGACTCCAAGCCACTCTTTCCTTGCAAGATCTCACCATAGAAGACTGATTTCCTGCTTGTCAGATTCAGTTGAACGTTTTCTGCCAGGTCACACCAGACTGTCAAGCACAGCATTTTCTTTGAAACTTTTTATTAAGACATTATCACAGCAGCAGCAAAGCCTATCTGTTGGAGATGCCCAAGCCCTGGATTTCCTGCATCAAGCAGGTGATTAGATTAGATCAATAGCTCACAAGGCCCTTCTCCAACTCAGTGATTCTGTGGATATAAACAGAGAAGTGTATCATAAATTGCTTATTCAGTACCAGGGACAAAACTTTGTCAGTGTTTGTTTAAAAAAAAAAGGGTTCTGACCTCCCTTTGTTGCCTCAGCCTGGTCCTTGGACCCTTGTCAGCATAAAAGAGTCCACGAGAAGAATATCCTTGCAGAGTACTTTCTGCTTTTATTCTTAAAAGTCTTTCTGCAAAAGCGACTGACCAACTGTACACATCAACACTACCAGTTTTCACTAACCAACCAACCAACCAACCCAAACTAACATTTCACTCACATCTCACTCTATATATACAACCCGGTGCAGATCGCTGACTCATACTGACCCAGCTTTTTAAGCATTAAAGTAACAGCGGCCAATTTTAGCCGTGACAAACTTTTCATATTTCTTGGTTAGGAGTGTATGGACTATGGCAACATGAGTTTTGCACATATCTACCATCCTATGAATTTTTGCCCAAAGAATCTGGTTTATTCCCTGGAAAGTTTGGCAGTGAAGACCTCTGGATAGGCACCATGAATGAGCCACTGTCCAGCCCACTGGTCAATACCTTAACACCCATTGTGGTTGAAACCATCACCCAAAGATGCACACTGAACTCCTCTTGCTTCCCACATGCCTTTGCACTCATCAGCCATGTTTGGGAAAGGCAAATCCCACTGACATTCTAGATGCCTTCTTTGCTTTAGGAAAACATAGAAAGTTGCTTTATACAGAGTCAGACCATTGGTCCATATAGTTCAGCATGGTCTCCAATGACCAGGGATTGAGCCGAGGCTCTTCTGAATGCAGAGCGGATTCTCTACCAATGACCTTTGGCCCTTCCCCCTTCAAACCCTCCTCTCCATCACCAAGTATTTGACAGAGATCCCAAACAATAATTCTGGATTCTGTCCACTCTCAGCCTTCCCTTGTGGCTTCTGCTTCCCCTTTGCTCCTTCCCTTCCCTTGGAATACACATAAGGCACATTGCAGAAATTCATTGTTGACAAACTATACCAGATCTGCCTCCTTCCAGTAATTAGCTAGTTTAAGGAGTACTCTTGTTTGTTCCTACACATCTCTGCCTCCAGGCAGCCATTTTGAAACGACCCCCTTCTAGTCTCCCTAATGTAAGATTTTTATTCAGTATTCCTATTCACAGCCAGCTAATTAATCTAAGACTTTACATTACCGGAATCTACCTACGCTTGGGTCTTATAGTGGCTTCCTACTGTGTAGAATCTTGATTATCTCGGGCAGTTCTCTAGATATATTACTTATTGCTATCTTTTGTAGATGATAGATGCTGACAATATGCTGCAAATTTTTCTAGGGCACCCATTATAATTGGGGAGCTTGAAAGTAAATCTTGAAAGAGAATATATTTTCTCTCAAAGTCAAGAACTCATGTAGCACTGAAGTGTACTGTACAGTTTCTGTGAACTCTAAAATCCCAGTTGCACTCGTGCCCTCTCAATTAAACTGTAAATGTATCAACATTCTTTCATCTTTATTTCCAACCATTAATAGAATCTGTGTTGAACCTTATGTACACATTTGTGGAAGTCAAAATAGCCAAATAGGTCCCTGGAATTATTAGTTTGATTTTATTTCCTTTCATTATTGGGAGATATGAAATGTGCAAGCATTCAAAGGCATGCTGCCAGAATGGAGCATTTCCTTGCACTGCGCACAGCAGTAGAAGTTTTACAGAGACACTGTCTCTAAGTGAAGACCTGCCAGCGCTCATCACAAGCTATCTGGTCACTAGCCATCTTGAATTGACAGTGCTTGAAGCTTTTCAATGATTTCACTAGTACTTTGTTGCACATACTGTTCAGTGTTCAATCTTAGGCTCTTACTGAAGCTTTTTTTCAAATCATATGCTTTCATCTTTTGCCAATGGACAGGCAATGGCGACTAACCTCTCCCATTTGACCAACCTGAATCAACGCAAGGGTGTACACACGAGCAAGACTAAATGAGCTACTCTTGGCAATACTGCAAGGGAGATTCCAGAAAACGCCACTCGTAGAGAGACTACACCCCTGTGGACAGAGACAAATAGAATCAGTAGCACCTGCTCTTTTGCACTGCCCCTGGTATCAGACAATTCAATCCACGTTTATTAATCAGTTGGTTGTTAGTAGGGAGTGGCATTCAGGCAAATGTAAGCTAGTACAAATGCAATAGTAGCCCGGTTTCTGCAACAAGCAGTGAGGATTTGTGGATGTTATACAACCTTAACTAGGCAGTTTTTTATATTTACGGAGCTGCAGATTAATTTTAGGAGGTGTGCTAAGATTAAAAAAAATAAAGTCAATAGGAGCCAAATTAGGTAGCTTTCCCTAGCAGTTGGAGGACATGTTCCCCCAGATTAAAAATCAAACAAACCTCTGATTCCATTGCTGAATGGCCAGTTAAGGAGTGAGTTATTTCTGGGGAGAAGAAAGGAGAGGAGAGGCAGCTGCTCGTGTTGTGTTGCTTCTGTCTCTGTGTTATTGTGGTGTCATCAGCAAAGGCATGGCAAGGAGGTAAGCAACTGTCCGCATTTAAAATGTTGATATGCATATTTTATTGGCAGGACTCCACACAAAACTTGACTTGCTTTCCTAGCTGCTGTTATTTGCTGGTCACAACCAATTCTGCCCCTCCGCTTTCGCAAAGTTCTGCAGAACAGCAAGCGCTTTTCTCATCGACATTTGTGTTGCAGTATAGAGAAGGTGTGGGACGCGGGTGGCGCTGTGGGTTAAACCACAGAGCCTAGGACTTGCCGATCAGAAGGTTGGCGGTTTGAATCCCCGTGACGGGGTGAGCTCCCGTTGCTCGGTCCCTGCTCCTGCCAACCTAGCAGTTCTAGGTACCGCTCCGGCGGGAAGGTAAACAGCGTTTCCGTGCACTGCTCTGGTTCGCCAGAAGCGGCTTAGTCATGCTGGCCACATGACCCGGAAGCTGTACGCCGGCTCCCTCGGCCAATAAAGCGAGATGAGTGCCACAACCCCAGAGTCGGCCACGAATGGACCTAATGGTCAGGGGTCCCTTTAGCTTTACCTTTTATAGAGAAGATAAGGAGCACCAGGAATCTCCCTCTGTCACCCAGAAACGATTCCTGCCATTCCTTGCCTTCTCCAAACTGAACTATAGCTAACGAGATTCTGATAGATTAGAAAGCATCCAATCTTCTCTTCTGCGTGAGCTTTTTTCCTAAAGTGCTGTAAATTGTGCCGTAGATTTGTAAAGCATCACTTAGATTTTTGTATCCTGTAAGCGCCCTTAAAATTAATTTTGTCTTGACTGTGTCCACGTGCCAATGAGTTTGACATAAGCCTTTCAATTTTATGCTCCACTAAAAAGAGTGCGTGGAATGGAAACAGTAAATCAACCCTGGAATTTGCAGAGGTGGCTGCTCAGCTATGAAGAGCCTGCTCTGTATAAATTGATTTCTATAACAACTGATTTGGATAACAAAACAAAAAAAAAAGGCTACCTAAATATTCCATGGTGTTAAACTTGCAACCTTAGGAAATCTTAACCTTGAAACCCTGGAGTTGATCAAGGGATACCAGGAGACAGCCATCTCAGAAATTATCTGAGAGTTCACATAGAATCTGATATGTTTGTACATTTCTTTTGCAGGTGAAACCCTGAGAAGAGGGAATAGATCATAATTTCAAAACTTGCATTTCTATGTACCCATACTACCAAAACCCACTGAATTACCGTAACTGAATTACTTTTAAGCAAATAATCAGGCCATACAGTGCACACTTACCTCGTAGTAAGTCCAGTAGAATTAGACATAATATCAGAGTAAACATGGTCTGCAGTTGCTGGAGAAGACTCTGACTGGGATGCCATTATGGGATGACAGGGGCGCAGTTGTCCTCCTTACCAATGTGTTTCAGACCAGGCATTGTTGTTCTTGAATAATATCTATATCTCCAGTTATTGCAAGTCATATGGAAGTTACACACAATCTTAAAATAGCTAAGAAGAGGCATTTGAACCTTACTGTTCACCTTTTCCTCTTCCCAAGCCTCAAATAATATCCCCACCTTGGGCATGGCAACATTTTAGGGACACTGTGAGGCTGATTAAAGGTAAAGGGACCCCTGACAATTAAGTCCAGTCGCAAACGACTCTGGGGTAGTGGCACTCATCTCGCTTTACAGGCCGAGGGAGCCGGTGTTTGTCCGCTTCTGCAGACAGTTTTTCCGGGTCATGTGGCTAGCATGACTAAGCTGCTTCTGGCGAAACCAGAGCAGTGCACGGAAATGCCGTTATGAGGCTGATTCGGGCTGTACAACAGTATAGGGTGGTTGTTGTTGTTGTTGTTGATCTCCTGGACCCTCCCACTTGATTGTTGAACTGCTTTGCAGAAAAGCACAGCACTAAGACACAACCAATGTCACACCAATTGTTTCACCAAATCTGCTTTAGCTGTTCTTTCCCACAGGTGTGAGCTGACGTTCACCTGGTAACAGAATGCATCTTTCAATTAAAACCACCGAGATTTTATTACTATCATGCAGTAAATAATTTTTTTGCTCAATAAAATAAATAAATTCACTCTTTTCCATTTCATCAGACTCATTTGCAGGGTTCTGGTTTCTACTTAAAGGTATTGAATAGAGGAGTCTATGCAAAGATTTGCAAAACAACGACCCCAAAACCAAAGTTTTTTTGTGTCAGGGTATGAAATGGACAGAGGCAACCAGCCTTCTTAAAAATCAAAAGGAAGATTAAAAGCATGTCTTAAATGAATCCAAATCAATTAGGAACAGTAAATGGAGAAAATTAAGAAACAATTTGTGCTTTTTAATCAAACAAATTGTTTTTTAATTAAGAAACAAATCGGTTTTTAATAGTTTTATTACGTATCAGTCACAGCACAACTGAACCAGGCTGTATCTTAAAAGATAGTGATGGATGCTCTGCTTCTTGTAATTAGATGAATTAGATAAGCATTATAAATTGAAGTTAGCACATCAGAAATGAAAATGAATTATCATTCACTGCTTACACTTGTGTAGACTCAAATAAACGGAACAAGTAGAAGGTTGAGTAGCTTCCTATTTGCTGTTTTGTGTTTGTAGTAAAATATTGTATATTTGAATAAAGTACCATTTAAGTACTTTAAAATATATTTATTTGAAAGGGCATCTACTATTCAGAAGCATCATTTAATATTATCATTAAATGTTAGTGGTTGTTTGCCATACTTTCTTTTGGTATAATAGCCCAATCTCAAAGTATACAGGATAATTATTCATATCTGAACATTTTGCACATCTGCAAGAAGTACAGCTGGTAGACAACTCATTATTATTATTATTATTATTATTATTATTATTATTATTATTATTATTATATTACCCCACCCCTCTGGCTGGGTTTCCCCAGCCACTCTAGGCAGCTTACAGCATATATAAAAACATAATAAAACATCCAACATTAAAAACTTCCCAATACAGGGCTGCCTTAAGATGTCTTCTAAAACTTGTGTAGTTCCTTATCTCCTTGACAACTGAAGGGAGGGTGTTCCACAGGGAGGGCAGGGCACCACTACCGAGAAGGCCCTCTGCCTGGTTCCCTGTAACTTTGTTTCTTGCAGTGAGGGAACCAGCAGAAGACCCTCGGAGGAGGACCTCAGTTTCCGGGCTGAGCGGTGGGGATGGAGACACTCCTTCAGGTATACTGGGCCAAGACCTTATTTGCACCCAGTCCCTGCTCCTGCCAACCTAGCAGTTCGAAAGCACGTCAAAGTGGAAGTAGATAAATAGGTACCGCTCCGGCAGGAAGGTAAACGGCGTTTCCATGCGTTGCTCTGGTTCGCCAGAAGCGGCTTAGTCATGCTGGCCACATGACCTGGAAGCTGTATGCTGGCTCCCTCAGCCAATAAAGCGAGATGAGTGCCGCAACCCCAGAGTCAGCCACGACTGGACCTAATGGTCAGGGGTCCCTTTACCTTTACACCTAAAATGTAAGATATACAACAAAGGTTGAGTGCATATTTGATTTTCTCATTGTTCTCCCTGAAAAGGCAGGTGGGCAAATCCTACGTCAGCCTTCCCCAGCCTTCCAGCTATTTTGGACTACAACTCCCATCAGCCCAAAGTGTCTAAAACAGCTGAAGGGCACCACAAATGTCCATGCATGTACAGTACATACATATAGCCCTTGTCACATATTCTGTTTTAGGCATGGTGGGGCTTAAAACTATAAATACCCATTCAGGTTATGCCTAAACCTAAGAGAACAATATCTATGATTGAGAAGTGATGAGTGTAATCCCTGCCAGAGAAGAGAGTGTAATCCCTGCCATGGTAAGTCTACTGTGGCCCCCAAGGTTTGTAAATTATACAGACCTGTTGTCAGAACCAGGCCTAGTCAGTCCAGAGGCTTCTTATACTGCCCATCCGAGACCTCAGAACACAGCAGCCCACAGTACCTCACTGGGCCGGCCCAAGATGTCTTGGCACCTGAGGCAAACCACAAAATGGCAGCCCTTCCCTGCTGGAGAAGAAGGGGCAAGCGTAGATCTACACTGGGAACAAGGGGGAAATAAAGACCTAGATCTAGATCTGCTGCCCCTGCAGAACCATACCCTCCAACATGACTCAGATGAAAATTGGGACATGCGCCTTTCGGAGGGGGACACTCCTGCGCAAGAGCACAACCCCCCAAAACAGCCTTTTGGAGCTGTGATCTCATGGGAGCTAAAATGGGATCTCCTGGGATCCAATCAGAAGCTGGGGTGGCTTCTGGAATCCTTAGATGTTGCAGGACAGTTGAGGGATATGCAGAACCTGCCACCTGAGGCAGTCACCTCACTTTGCCTCAAGGGTGGGCTAGCCCTGAGGGCAGTTTAGACATTAACAAACCATGGCATATCCTCTCAAGCTAAGGGAAGAGGGAGTGCCCAAACTCAGGTTTATTGAAATTCCAGCCAACCACAGTGTCTTGGGAGGGGCAGCTTTATGCCTGAGCCATGCCTCTATCTGTAGAAAACATGGCGGCAAGTAGATGGAGGTAAATGAGAGACTTGAAGGAAGGTGCGTCATGGCAGACCCATAATGGGGGACCTGGAGAAGGAACATAAATAATGTTAATATGAAGGAATCCTGAAAGCCAAAACCCTGCCCCCCATGCGTTAAGTTTTTCTCCACCAACTCATCAAGGAATCTGATGCCTTTTCAATTGGTTGCCCTCAAACAGAAGAATCAAATATAATTTTCTTTTTTAATGGAGTCAAGAGAAAAAAGTTCATTTTAGGATAGAGAAGCGTTTGTGAAAAGGTTGGTATAAACAAATGCCAGCTTCCTCGCTTTATGATTTGCATGTGATAAAGGTGGCATTGTGAAAGAAAGAAGTGCAAGCAGTTGTGTTCGGAAATAGATAAATTTATACGGTGTGGAGCCTTTTTATTGGCAAAGCAACGTCTTTTAAAAACGGATAGGGACAAAAATATGCTAAGGGAGAAAGCATAGAGCAAGAGCAAGGGCCAGATTCTTTCATGACCAGTTTTATGGGGGCCACATGCCAGTGGGGGGGGATACGGCACACATGCAGCACACACCACAAACCCATATATGCAGCATGCACATGTTCACCAGATCGGCTCCACTGGTGCATTTGCACCATGCTGTCACTTCACCCCTCTACCTCCCAGTAAGCAGTAGCAAGGGCAGCGATGTCACGCACCACCATCCTGTACTGCACTGTACACGCCCAGACAGCATGGCTAGCTCAGTCGGTAGAGCATGAGACTCTTAATCCCAGGTTCGTGGGTTCAAGTCCCATGTTGCGCAAAAGATTTCTGGGTTGCGGGGGTTTGGATTAGATGACCCTTGTGGTGCTATTCTTCTCTACAATTCTGTAATATTATTATTTACACACTCACCCCTCCCCAGCAATTGTGGGGGGGGGACATTTTCGTTTCATTGAAAAATGATAGGGTATTTGGCAGTGAAAATAAAGCTTTCTGCAAGAAGTATGTATTATTTAGTTGTTTTCATTGCATCTTTGCCTTTGTGTATTAGCAAATATAATGATTTCCCTTTTTTTAATTACCCTTTCTATTATAGTGTAATATAGGGTTGTTTTTTTCCCCCTCTCTCTCTTTTTTAAATGGGCCTTTCAATAACAATTCACGCTTCCGAAGCTGGTACATGAATGAAGTGCAGCTACTTTTAGAAAGTCACACTTCTCTGAATATTGCAGCAGAGCTTTCCAAACAAAAAACGCATGGGACAAAGCATATTGTAGGGAAAAGTATGCACAATTATGTGTATATTAGGGTAAATTACTTGCAAAAAAATGTGTATATTGGGCAAAATTGCAAACAAAAATTCATATACTGGGTGAAATACTCTCGAAAATGCTTATAATTTTCATGTGGATATGGGCAAACTGAAATTAAGATTGGAAAAATGAAAACGATAACTGAGTAACTGAATCTGATAGATTCATCCTGTAATGGTTCTAGGGGTTGCTCGTGCGTAAGTTGCCACCACTCCTGGCTAGGTTACCTGGTTGAACCCTTTCTGTCTGGACAGCCCTTCACTTTGTGACTGTCTCAGTCGCTGGCAGAATCCGTCAGTGGGCGTTTCTTGAACTTCTTCCAGCAAAGAAGTTCTTTGACGCCAAGTCTCCTCCTACTCTCCCTGCGCGGAAGTCTTCTGTGCAGGGAGGGAGTGGGCAGCGGAGCACCCGTGCTCTCCCCGCTGGTCTCCGGTGAAGAGTCCTGGAGCCTCCTCTCCGATTCCCCCATCTGCCCCCCTTCTCCACTGGTGTTACGCTGATTTCCTTCCCCAGCAGATGGGCTGCCTCTCTCCCTACTGGGACCCTCTCCGGCATCCCTCTGGAGCCTTCCCTCCGCCTCTAGCTCCGATGGCAGTTCCCTGACACATCCTTCCTTAGTTTTCAAGTTTTAATTGTCTATAAAGGCTTCCCCATTTACAGTATGTAGCCTGTTTGTTTTTTGCCCTCTCAAACTCAGCCTAACCCCTAACATCTACAATTTTATCAGCACTGAAATAATACAGTAAAGCATTACAAAAGACAAATATTGAGTATAAAATGCCAAATGTTTCAAGACTGAAGGGAGATTAAAACTAGTTGCAGATTGCTCATGAAGAAGATTGTGACAACTGGGCAAAATGCTAATTGAGAAATTTTCATTGCTGGCATAGTTCAAAAATAAAATGTTTAGCTTCTGCTGTACTAAGGTTAGAAGATCAAAATACCCTCCCAACTCCACCCCTCACTATCAACTCTCTTTGACTGCAAAGTTATCAACAGTGTTTCTCATTGACTCAAGGCTGTCAGCACAATCTATTTCTGGACTTCATTCACTGATATAAAACTAGGAGACACAAGCATATATTAACAGATAGGAATGATTATCTAGCAATAAACTTTAAGCCATCTCATTTTAGTTATTGACTTCCCTTGATTTTTCATCTCTTATTGCAGGGTCTTTATGGAAGTGTCAGTTGCCTTTTCTTCAATGACTCTCCAAGGTCTCTTTAAAAATGATAACTCCCTGTTTTATAGCTTGATTAATGTATGCACTGGGACCAGGCCAAGAAGTATTTTAAGGAGGCCTTTGGGGAGCACTAGATACTCAATCAGAGATTCCAGGAATTATGGAAATTGAGTTATGCACTAAAAATAAAGTTTATGCTATTTTATCACCTGCTATGAATGTTTAAGAGAATTAATGTATCAATTGGTTTAATCTACAAGTGTGCTAATAACTTTCTTAGGGGGCTCACTTGTTGTAAACTGGCTACATTTTAAAAGTCCTGGAAATCTTTGAACTTTCTCCAGCAACAAAGAATAAAACATGGATATTCTTTTAGTAGCATGTGATTGAGACACAATTTATTTATTTCAAATCCTTGTGGAAGCTTATCATTGTGGCACAGGGAATACAGGAACTCCAAGGGGCACCTCCATTACACTAACAACAACAGCTTTCTTATTCCAGGATAGGAGAAAGTATCACAGTGTATTTTCTTAGTTTGAAAGAAATTCTGGTCTAAAAAAAGTTTACATGTATGCACACTCATTTTCTATGGCTGAAAATTCTATAGACATAGGTAACTTAATATCATCTTATACGCTGCATACAAAAGAAGCACACCTTAAAAGTAGGAGAGCAAAGAGCTCGAAGACAGAGGGCACTTTGTTGTTGTTTAGTCATTTAGTCATGTCCTACTCTTCGTGACCCCATGGAGCAGAGCACACCAGGCACTCCTGTCTTCCACTGCCTCCCGCAGTTTGGGCAAACTCATGCTGGTAGATTCGAGAACACTGTCCAACCATCTCGTCCTCTGTCGTCCCCTTCTCCTTGTGCCCTCAATCTTTCCCGACATCAGGCTCTTTTCCAGGGAGTCTTCTCTTCTCATGAGGTGGCTAAAGTATTGGAGCCTCAGCTTTAGGATCTGTCCTTCCAGTGAGCACTCAGGGCTGATTTCCTTCAGAATGGATAGGTTTGATCTTCTTGCAGTCCATGGGACTCTCAAGAGTCTCCTCCAGCACCATAATTCAAAAGCATCAATTCTTTGGTGATCAGCCTTCTTTATGGTCCAGCTCTCACTTCCATACATCACTACTGGGAAAACCATAGCTTTAACTATTCGGATCTTTGCTGGCAAGGTGATGTCTCTGCTTTTTAAGATGCTGTTTAGGTTTGTCATTGTTTTTCTCCCAAGAAGCAGGTGTCTTTTAATTTTGTGACTGCTGTCACCATCTCCGATGATCATGGAGCCCAAGAAAGTAAAATCTCTCACTGCCTCCATTTCTTCCCCTTCTATTTGCCAGGAGGTGATGGGACCAGTGGCCATGATCTTAGTTTTTTTGATGTTGAGCTTCAGACCATATTTTGCGCTCTCCTCTTTCACCCTCATTAAAAGGTTCTTTAACTCCTCCTCACTTTTTGCCATCAGATGATGAGGATGACGAATGAGGAGGTGGGAGAGATGGGGGGTGGAGATTCACTCGGGACAATCTATGTCAGGATGCTGTCACTTTCCAAAGCCCAGGAGGCTTTTGCTCAGTTTAGGGAGTGAGGTGTGATGCTCTGATGGGTCCAAGAGCCCTCCGGCCACCTTCCCAAAGCCTGCCCAGCTTTGGGAAGGAGGCCATAGGCTTCCAGCATCCTGTTAGAGCCCTGGCACCTCATTCCCAAAGCCCAGGAAGCTTCTGCCCATCTCGGGAGGAGGCGCGATGCTCACACACACAATGTCCCCTCCCCAAATCACCCTCACAACCTGGCACCTCTGACCCTCACTGTTCCCCTACGAAGAGTTTCACCAGATGCCATTGTTGGGTTAAGTATAAGCAATAAGGCCAAGGGCTGAACCATGCAAGTGCTCCTAGCTGACCTCAGCTACAAGATCGTGTGAGCAGACAGTGTGTCACCAGTCACAGACACAATTCACATCATTTTTTCCCAGTTGTTGCAATCACATGTGGCTACTGACTGGACCTTGTGTTCATCGCTGTTCGCACGTTACTGTATGATTTGTCCATAGGAGAGTGTGCCTGGAGACAGTTAATCTGAGGTTGCAGCTGATGATGTGGATTCCAGTCTGGGAAGGGAAGGCGTGTATTCCTTAGTAAATTTGAGAGGCCTGTGTTTTATTTGTGTCTCTCCGCTGACGGAAGGGGCTTTAGTCCGGCAGACACTTAATGTGAGATTAAAAGGAGGAAAGTGGTTTCCCACCCCCGCTTATCTCCTAAAAAATGGCTGCACCCTCTACTGTGGGTGTTAAATTGCTGGTCTTTGAATGAAGGGAGGAATACAAATATATATTTAAAAGCACATATGTGATGTATTGGATGAATTGGTCCTTAGTCATGCTGTTTTCTGGAGAGCCAAAATGATTGCTTTTTGCCTATAAGCTATAAATAGTGTGAACTGTAAAAGTGGAAAATGGCCATAAGGTTCAGTTCATTGAGACAGCGGCCATAATTAAGTGTGCTGGCTTGTGAATGCTGCTGATGAACTCGACTTGAGTAGTCATTACATGGATATGTGAATAACAATTTTGTAGGGTGAGGTGCTTAAAGCCGTCACTGTAATTTGGCAACGATAGCCCACGGCATAAATAAGCCTTTGAGACCGAAAACCATCCCGTTACTTATTCCAGTTCCTTGTGGAGAATTGTATATAAATTAGTGTATGTTTGAGAACATCGGCTTATCTCATATGTGGTTTAATCTTTGATCAAAATAATTAGCTGTGACTTGTGTAGAAGCTCTTTTTTTCCCTTTTTAATATCTCTTCAAATATTTCTTTAAAACTAGTCTTGCTGACTTAGCATTTAAATTACTGGAGGGGAAGTCTACTTGGAAACCAAGATTTTGCTATACTGTATGTGGAATGTTATGCAACCATTTTCTGTCTTTTTATTGCAACATTCGGCCTGTTTGTCCTCACCTGCCCACATCTACCCTGCCCATCATTTCATCCACATGTTTTAATTTCCAAAAGTTAAAGTCCTGTGGGGGGATATCCCTAGGGAATAGTTTGCACCCCTTTTGTGTGATCAGCACTACATCATCACATGATGAAAAGGCTGATCATGACGAACTGGTTCCCCCCCCCTT
This sequence comes from Podarcis filfolensis, assembly GCF_964270895.1. Taxonomy (NCBI): domain Eukaryota; kingdom Metazoa; phylum Chordata; class Lepidosauria; order Squamata; family Lacertidae; genus Podarcis; species Podarcis filfolensis. The sequence continues at coordinate 6,996,047 of NC_139612.1, forward strand.
TCAGTTTTTCTTCCTCTCCACTACAATATTGTCCCCAAGGACAGTGCTTTACTAGCTCCCACTGTCAGGAGGTCCTACACACGAGTAGGAGTCCGGCAGAGACACATGCCCAACTGGCATGTTCTCTCCCTCCTGGTCGGTTGTTCAGGAGATTCAAAATCTTTCTCCAGCCCGAACATCACAGCAACTGATACCTCAGAGGCATCAGCACACTTCAGGATCAGCAGAGTATAGGCAGTCAGCGTACATACTCAGTAGCGCAGCTTTTTGGCTAAACTACATTTATTTACATATATACACTCAGAGCATTGTAACTCACTCCTTCCTCTTCAGCATCAGACAGCAAAAAGCAAAAACAAAGGACAAATGTCCTACATCACGGAAACACAGTAATCAAAACATCCTGTCTCCGTCACTTCCCACAATGTGGAATGAAAACATACACCATATACACAATCCCATGACTGCAACATGGAGAATGAATCCTAACACCCACACCGCTAAGAGAAAATTGCAATTTGTATGTAAAAAAAAAGTACAGGGATGCACTCAGATACCACCAAGGTGGGGTTACAAGCTGTCCCTATTGACTCAGCATTCTGGGTCCATTTCAGCACCGTCACAATTTAAGTCCCAGATTGCCATCTGATTACTTTGCCCACTCACATTTAATGGCAGTTCATGGTAATGGAGTCGAGAAGTAACTCCATAGCCTCCATATATGTATCTCCATTCTGGTATTTGTTTCTCGCAGCCAAAACATCCATGTTGCGAGCCACAGGTAACGGGGTCCTAACATGAGACTTCCGTGGATGACCTATCAAATTTAAAGGTACTTACCACATATGCTGGCTGATTTGCAGGTGAGTGTGGTGATTACATTTCAATGTGACAGGTCACATGAGTCCCAGGTGCAGCTTTGCATGCTCCTTGGTTAAGAAAGAAAAAAAGAAGAAAAAAAAACTGCCTCCAAAGGAGAGACTGATACCTGTTCCTTCAAAATGGGGACACATTCAGATTAGAAATTGATGCAAAACCTTGGGCTACAGCAATATTGTGGAGGGTGAGGGATTTGCTTCAGGACTATGAAAGTGGGAAGCATAAAACTACCTCTCCCCACACACCATGTTCCCAAATTGCGGACCCTGCACCTGCCATTCAACAAAAGCAGTTGATGAAACCTGCTAACGTCTGGCTCCAAGAAAGAAGCTCTGTGGTGCAGGATGCAAACGAAATTGGCTCTCTTGAAAGTGGTGAGCAGTTTCTCATTTCTTCAGAGGGGCAGCACCATCATGAGGGCACCTGGGCCAGTCCCTCTTCATCATGGGGAAACAATGGGGCACTGTATTCTTCAGGCAGGCCACATCTACATGAAGCTACAATTGCCAATCTCTCTCATTTTCAACAGGAATCATCAACATGTGGCCACAATGTCTCCCTCAGTCATTGGGGCATGCAGAAACAGGAGTTTGTTAGCATTGCCATACGTCCGGAATTTCCCGGACATATCCAGAATACTGCAGTCGGAAGCAGTATCTGAGTGGACAGGCTTAGTCATGGCCAGCATCACATCTCAGGACTGCAATACCTCTCTCCATAGGAACCTACTGGGACCCTGAGATCAACCTTTGAGGGCCTTCTTCATGTGCCTCCTCCACAAGAGGTCTGGAGGGTGGTAACATGAGAAAAGGCTTTTTCCCCAGTGGCTCCCCATTTATGGAATGCTCTCCCCGAGAAGGTTTGCCTGGCATATTCATTATACATCTTTAGGCCCCGGGCGAAAATGTTCCTTTGGCTCATTGACATCCAATGCCCTTTTCAATGTGCTGTTATTGGTTTAGTCGTGTTCTTATTTTTATTACATATTTTGCATTTTTATATATATTGCAATTTTATGTTGTGATCCGCCCTGAGACCTACGGATGAAGGACAGTATACAGATTTTAACAACAACCGCAATCTGTTTTAGCCCTTGGTGTCAAGCTGAAGTGTGATCGAATGCTGGGAATTGACTTGATGTGCATCTATATTTAGATTAGATTAGATTGACAATAACGAGAATTGCTTAGCTTCTGTGTGTATGCAGTCTTTTTAAACTTTGCCTTCTGTTTTTCCCTCCTGTGCAGATGATGGAAATGCATAAAACAAGCAAAGCTAGTGTGAAACTGACAAATGTAAGTGTAAGCATGGCGCTCACTGGGACATGCTGTGTAGTGTTTCATGTGCTTCTGGCCCAAAGTGTGCTGCATGGCTTTCTGCTATCATCCTTTGAATTGGGCGGCATGTTCAGTATCTTGTTCAGCAACACAAATGTTTATATCCCTACCCTTTTATATTAAAAACAACAAGCCCCTCCCTTTTTTAAAAAAAGCTCTTTTTGCAAAAGTGTTGGCATAGTATTTGTGGCTATAGTCTTGTTTGTGTCTATTTGCACATATATATTGTTTTTATTTTATTTAGCAAACTGGCTTCTATGTTGTGATTACTGTTACGGAATTTGCACCATCTTGAGATGAGTGTCCAATCCAGGGAAAGGAACTGACTTCCATCAATATGCAGGGATGTCGCTATAGGCTCCCCTCACCTATCCCATTTCCACCTGGAGTGGAGTTAGTGCCTATCTGGCAAGAGTCAACCCAGGTAAGGGATCATTGAGAGAGGGAGAACTGTGGTGTCTTGGTGTGGCCTGGGCAAAGATATGCAGGGCCCTCTCTCCAGACTCCTGATCCAGTACCACCACATTCTCTATCCTGAAAAACAAGAAGTAATGAGGTATGACAAAAGCCATGGAACTGGCCCTGAGGTGGATATAAGCCATAGAACATTGCCCTCTGGTTAATGAACATGGCGGCAGTTTTCAAACTGTGTTCCAAAGAATCCCAGGGGTTCATCATAAATCATGGGCTCCTCTGCAAAAACAACAAACCCATACCAACACAATGCTGATGGAAGCTGTTGTTGCTCGCCAGTGGCAGAGGGCTGAATACTTTGCTCGTAAGGACCCAGTATTTTGCCCAGGGCTCTCTCTCAAACCTAGAGCAGGCCCTGTTTCTCTCCCCTTGCTACCTGATCCTGTTCAGTGCAAATGCCAGCAACTGAGTTTCTCTGTGCATAGCACAGGCTCTTCCACTGAGTTATGTTTCCTCAAATCACAATTTGAATGCCACTGATTTATGGGAATAATAGTACCTGGGCCTTTGCCATCCATAATAAGCTATGGCAATCAGCAAAGGCCTATTGCTTCTACCTTTAGGTATTGTACACACCGGTGTAAGTGAACAAAATGTTAATTGAAATGCCCCGAAGTGCCAAGGCTTGGTATAGAGGAACGAGGTAGCACTTTTGTTATACGCATCTCCAGGACTCCATTGTCAATTTCCTACCCTATTCTTCCATTTCCAAGCCTGGTTTGCTCTTGAGAGGAGAGCCTCGTTCCCATTAAACCTTATCGTGATCCTGTGAAATCTGCAAATAGGGAATGGAATGAAACTGCCAACCTCATTTTCATTGTGTCCTAAGCTATAATTTGAGACCAGATTGTTCAAGGTGACAGGTCAGTGCACAGTTCCATTTTGCTCCATCCACCTTTTGTCTCCGGACGATTAACAGAAAAAGAGAAGCAATATGCAGTTTCAACTTTTCACAGCGCCTTTCTCTGAAGTGCGGTTATATTATATTAAATGTAGAAGTCCACACACAATATATATGTTTTCAGGGCTTGTAGAATTACAAGAAGCCTTGTGGGTCAGCATAATGGCTAAGAGTGACTGGATCTGCCTTCTGAATTAGTGTGGCCGGAACAATTGGCGATTGGACAGCCGTTAAGGGGATTTATTTGAATCTATTTGGGGGCCTGTCGATGCATTTTTCAGAATCAGGTGCTATAACTTTTCCCAGGCTGTACCACCTCTGGTTGCCATTAGGGGAGCTGCAAGTTTGAATAGATGCCACACTGTGTACAATAACAGTTTCTTTCCCACCCTTCAGGGTGCAAGATGGGTTACTTCAATTTAAAAATAAAATATTTAGAACAATTGAAAAGAAATTACAGTCACAAGAACAGGGTGGGTATTAAAACTAAATATATCAAGTGTTGAAGTACAGGGAAAAGATGGTTGCCTTTAGCTTGGAACAGAAACTATATAAAGAAGATGCTAGACACACACACACACACAAACACACACCGTGTGGGGCAGCTGCCTTAGAGAATGCCTTCTCCCAGGTAACCCCCCCCCAAAAAAAATCACCTGAGGGTGGTGGAACTACTAAGAGTGCCCCACCACCAATCTTAACACCCAAGAGAGTCCGTAGGGAAAGGAAGCGGTCTTTCAGATATTGGAGACTCAAAGCACCATGAATTGGGCTCAGAGTGAGCTGGCAACCAGTACAGCTATTTTAAAACGAGTAATAGGAGTCAGTCCTGAGTGCTCACTGGAAGGACAGATCCTGAAGCTGAGGCTCCAATACTTTGGCCACCTCATGAGAAGAGAAGACTCCCTGGAAAAGACCCTGATGTTGGGAAAGATGGAGGGCACAAGGAGAAGGGGACGACAGAGGACGAGATGGTTGGATAGTGTTGTCGAAGCTACCAGCATGAGTTTGACCAAGCTGCGGGAGGCAATGGAAGACAGGCGTGCCTGGCGTGCTCTGGTCCATGGGGTCACGAAGAGTCGGACACGACTAAACAACTAAATAACAACAAACAACAACAATAAAGGGAACCCCAACCGGTAATCTGACTACAGTAGTTTGGACCATGTAGACTTCATTGCAATAATCCACTCTGGAAGTTGCCATAGCATGAAGTACAGTGGCCAAGTTGTCTCTGTCCAAAAGGGGTCATAGCAGGTTGCAGCATTCCCAAAACAAGGAAGGATTGGACTCTGATTAATAGAATACACACGAGGCTTGACCAGCAAGACTCTGGGAGGAGGTGCCAATAATAATAATCTCTTCACCCCTTGGCCCAGGTCATTTTATTCACAAAATAACTTTTTACGCAATATTCGTAAGAACCAATCAGATTTCCTCTGAGCATTTCAAAAACCCCACATGGGACAGTCAGATCAGAAGAAATTATTTTAACTACAAAGAAACTATTTCCTACTTGAGCATGCATATGTAGTTCAGAGTAAATAAAATAAGAAGCAAGGAGGAATGCTTTTAGGAAACTCCAGAGGTCCTAAACAGGCAGGAAAGGAAGGAAGGATGGCAAGGAAAGAGTATTTACCATCTCCTTGTGAACTCTCTTCCTGGCCTTAAGATTAACAAAACTAACAACAGCTACATCAAAGAAGCTACCTACTATCTTTATGACCCAGGTTGCCTGATCAACAACTGACCTGTGTATTTAGAATGCTTATACGTGCCTGTCAGGCGTAGAGAAAGCAAATGGCAGAGGTGCAGAGGTTTGTGGGATTTGATCAGAAATTATTGTCGATGAATCAAACCCAGTCAACGCAATGCTTTTATTGCTGACACAAATGGCTTGCTCCATATTTCATAATTCCTCATAGCAACCCCATCTGACCCCCACACCCTGGATATTGGCATCCCCACACTGGTGAACCAGTCGTAGTTGAAAATGGGCACTGTTAGCCCCTGAGACTACCTGAGACTCCCATGACGATGCTGGATTCAGAAGTACCCCCAGGCTACAGACCTGTTCCTTCCAAGGGAGTGCAGCTCCATCCGAAACAGGCCCTCTCTCCACTCCCTAGACACAAGAGCAAATAAGATCTCTGTCTTTTCAGAATTCAGCTTCCATTTTTGGCACGTCAAGGAAAAGATAGGCGGAACTTGGAGACTAGGGTTACAGATAAAGAAGGCATATTTTCCCTTTCAGACTCAGAGGTAGGCCTGTAGCAAGTCTCTCTTGCAGTTGCCAAAATCGAAGGCACAGATAAATACCGCAAGTAAAACATAATAATAATAATAATAATAATAATAATAATAATAATAATAATTTATTATTTATACCCCGCCCATCTGGCTGAGTCTCCCCAGCCACTCTGGGTGGCTCCCAATCAAGTATTAAAAACAATACAGTGTTAAATACTGAAAACTTCCCTTCAGATGTCTTTTAAAGATAGGATAGCTACTTATTTCCTTCACATCTGAAGGGAGGGTGTTCCACAGGGTGGGTGCCACTACCGAGAAGGCCCTCTGTCTGGTTCCCTGTAACCTCACTTTTCGCAATGAGGGAACCGCCAGAAGGCCCTCAGCGCTGGATCTCAGTGTACGGGCTGAACAATGGGGGTGGAGACGCTCCTTCAGGTATACAGAACCGAGGCCGTTCAAAGGTCAGCACCAACACTTTGAATTGTGCTCGGAAACGTACTGGGAGCCAATGCAGATCTCTCAGAACCGGTGTTATGTGGTCCCGGCGGCCACTCCCAGTCACCAGTCTAGCTGCCGCATTCTGGAGTAATTGCATACGCACATACATGCATACACACACCGTGAGCGACACCTGCAAAAATATCCATATCCACAGCTGCTTTCCATAGTCATGAGGTCATGCTCCCTAATGACAAGCTGATTAAGACAATCTAGCAGCAGATAATGTGCTATCTACCTTCCATCATCAGAACATAATCATCCTTATAGAGGTGTAATTTTCATTCCTCTGTTTCTGGCAAGAAAGGAAGGACAAAATAAAAGTGTTTCTTAACATGGACCGCACACCACCACCTCTGCTCTATTTTAATCATTTCCCCCCTATTCAATCAGCATAACCTAATGAGAAGAGGAAGGGGGAAAGAATTCTAGAAAAGTCAGCATTTTATTAACCTGAAAATAAATGAAGCCAGCAATTAATTGCATGTGACTGAATGTGATGCTGCAGTAATGCACACAACTATGTAAAACTATCTTGTATCTGAGTGTTCCACTTTCCATTTGCTTATCATCTAAGTAGTCTAATTTTGGAGACATTTCTTCCTGCTCTGTATCTTTTAGGAGATAAGACATGACATTCCAGAGAACAATGGCATTTGATCTAAAAGAGCATAAGTGCTCTATCTGCCTGTCCAGCCAGCCATTGTGTTTCAGTGAAGTTGGGTTGCTGGGAGAGGGGGAGCAGCCTGCAATTTAGCATAGACAAGGGGGCTGCTGCACCAAAACAGATTCAAGAAGACCACGTGCAAAATTTTGCATGTGCATAAAGTGGCTTGTGAGATTGCAGCCAGTATTGTCTTACTGGGAGTTCTGGTAATCAACAATTTAGCAATAGCTAAAATAGTTGAATATAACAGAGGCTAAAGCACTTTCTGTCCCAATTGCTTAACACACACCCCCCACACACAATTATAGAACAAGGTAAATTACATACACAAAAAGCAGCTGAAATTATCAATTGGTATTTGGACTGTTAGGAAAAAAGAAAGCAGGTGACAAGGAGGACCAAATAACCTTTTATATACTTGATCAGTGGTGTCAAATGAGGGCAAAATTCTCAGAGGCTGATTGGCAGTAAGCCCAGAACTAAAACAGGACTTCCCATTTGCAGTTCTTTCTCCTCTCCACAAAAGTGAATGCATTTCATTCAGAACATGAAACAAATCCACTTCATGTCTTGGCCTTTGCCTGATAGTTGCCTGCCATATCTGTGATGGAGGTGACATGGAAAGGAAGGGCTCTGAAGTTGATTTCAAGGCACAGATTGAGGTGAATATGGAAATGGTCGATCCAGCAAGTACCTTGGTCCCAAGTCATGACTGTTGCTCTAGAGGGAAACATCTCTCTTTACAGAAGCTGGTTCTTTAAGAAGTCATCTGATTTTACATTCTCCCTTTGATTATCTGGTTTGCTTTTCTATGCTTCCACATGGCATGCTGATGAAGGCGGAGGGCCTTATCGGTAGTGGCTCCCTCCCTGTGGAACACCCTCCCATCAGATGGCAAGGAGAGGAGTAACTATATAAACCTTTGAAGACATTTGAAGGCAGCTCTGTATAGGGAAGGTTTTTAATGTTGAGTGTTGTGCTATGTTTTATATGTGTTGGAAGCTGCCCATAGTGGCTGGGGCAACCCTATCAGCAGATGGGCAGGGTAAAAATAATAAATTATTGGGGCTCCACTAGGGGCGCCACAGAAGATGGCCGACAATATCATCTCTCCAGCTCCCACGAGGTAATTTAGAGGCTGAAATGGGAGTAATCAGCCTCCCAAATTCTTCCCGGTGGAAGGGAAGATGCAGTCTCATCTGCGGTGCCCAACAAACCACCCCCGAGTTCGTTAAGAAGGAGGGGTGGGGGCACTGGATGGAAAGCCCCCGAGGGAGTTCGGATCTCCTGGACACTGTCTCCGCGAGCACACCTAGTTCCATTTCTTAAGATAAAAAATTGGATTTAAGTTCTTGGACATACTTCAAGCGAAGAAGGGGTAATTAATCTGCCAATTAAGCCAGCCACTGAGGTGCCAAGAGTGACGGAGAGGAAGAAAGATAACATCTAAGAATAACATCTAAGCCGGTTGGAACGGAATGGAAAGGAGGGGGGATAAAACTAAACACTTAAAATACTTGGGGGGTCGTGGGCAATTCATTTGTCCTGACTAAAAAAAAAGCGCACACAGAAAGACAGATACACACACACACACACACACACACACACACACGATTCCCACTTGCAGTGCAATCCTATTCATAGAAGTAAGTTTCACTGGCCAGGTTCACTTGTAATCCGGAGCCATGGTTAAGCCACGGCTGGTTTGGGACCATCAGATTAAACCATGGTTTATCACAGGGATGATGACTTTCAGACCCAGGAGTCAAATGCAACTCTCCAAGCCTCTCTATGTGGGCTTTAGGACTCTCCCCACCTCACACTCCTCACAGGCCCCACTTCATACCATCCTTTACTGGTTTTGAAATGTGCCCTAGAATTCTGATGGTGCCTCTTTCTTGCCTGGCTAGAAAAGAGAGACAGCTGTGTAGAAACCAGTGTATTCTACAAAGATAACATTTACATTCATTTTTCCACCCAGAGTTGCCAACTTGAAGAAAAGAATTGGTCACATGATGTGGTACATGCACACCATTCGAATGGCAATGCCCATCAACTGGGGGGGGGGTGTCCTCAAATATTTTATTGTGGGGGGATGAAGACCCCTCGACCCCTAAGAGTTGTCTCCTATGCTTTCACCCTTTTGACCTCTGGTCAGACCCACTGCTGGCATGTGGCCCTCAGAAGCAGGTGCGGCCCTCAGGCTGAAAACATTCCCCACCCCTGGTTTAGCATTATGTGTGAACCAGGTCAGTGTCCCCAGAGGAGCTTCCTCTCTAAGAAGTGCGTTTAGGATTTCATGATGTGCAATGATTCAGTTTGTCCTTAAATTTCTGAGATCACATTCCTCCCTAATTACTAAGATAAAAGGATATCTGGATCACAGGCCTGGATTGCATAAGGAAAAATAAGTCAGATTCAGCTCTTTGACCCAGCCAGCAGGGAAAATAAATTGATGTGTCTATCAAGGCTGCCGAAGCTAAGATCTGCTGTTTAATTCAGCACGTTTGGGACTCTCCAATAGACTTCCTGGATGCCTACAGCCATCTCTAGAATAAGAACTCATATTCTCTAAGGGATCCTTGTTCTCGGTTCATCTTGGCAGGGGAAGCTAATATTGCTGCCACCTTATTTGTGCCCAAGGACATCTTCAGAGGTAAATCGGAAAGCGCCAGGGACAAATCATTGAAAAAGCGAGAGAGAAAGTTTGTTCAATCTGCTTTAGCTGCTGTTGTATAACAAAACTCAGTAGAAATGATATGATCTCAGAAGTGGTGTCGGTTATTCCAGTGGGAAATTATTGAGAGAGCTACTGGGACAGCTCAGTTGGTAGAACATGAGGCTCTTAATCTCAGGGTCATGCGTTTGAGCCCTGCGTTGCAGGGGTTGGACTAGATGCTCCTTGTGGTCCCTTCCAGTTCTATGATTCATTGCTTTTGACTGGTTAATTTAGTTCAAGGTATCCCACATGCCACAGGCAGCATTTTCAATGGCCTGGCACAAGACACCATGCCTGCCTTTTGCCTTTTCTGCTGTTGGCTGCCATTGGGTTGCACAGAGGTGCAGATTAGGGCTGGGAAATAGTGACCTGCCTGCGCGCTGTATTTTCTCATGGATAAGCTTCACCAGCAGTCGGCAGAACAGCCAGAAACAAATGAGGGCAGGCCAATAGATCACAGAATCTTTGTAGAGTTGGAAGGGACCCAAGGGTTATATAGTCCAGGGACGTCCAACCAGTAGATCATGATCTACCGGTAGATCCCTGACTGATCCCGGTAGATTGCGGGATCCTTATCCTTTTTTTATAATAATATTTTATTAAGTTTAGCAATAAAAAGATACATAAAACACACAAAAAAATAAAGAACAACAATACAATCTTTCACAAAAAAGAAAAAAACAATCAGAAACACCACGAATGACATAAATGACATAAGACAAACACAAATCACTCTTTTCTAATTATTCATCTTTGGTTAACTTATTTTCCTGACTTCCTCGCACCTCCCTTTTTTGTATCCCTCTTTAACAATTAGCTCAGCAAATTCATGTCGTACTACTTTGTCCTTAAATTTTACCTCCCAAATTTATAGTTTCCAATTTTTATCTCTTGTTACTAGAACTTCTTCTTTTTATTTCAATATCATCCACATTCATACATTTTACAGTACTTCTGTAAATAAATTTTAAATTTCCTGCAATCTTCTTCCACCAACTCTTCTCCCTGGTCTCGGATTCTGCCAGTCATGGGATCCTTATCCTTTTTGAGGGATCCTCCCTCAAAAAAGCTCAACAACTCTGGGCAATCCACTCATCCTACACACACTTCTCCTCCCTCCAACGACAATGGGTAGATCACTGTCAGTTTTTTAGTACTGGGAGTAGATCACAGTCTCTTGGGAGTTGGATATGCCTGCCCAACCCCCTACAATGCAGGAATTCTCCCCACAGCCATCCCTGGGTGGGCTCAAACCACCAACCTTCTGGTTAACAGCCAGACCCACTGACCCACTGCGCCACAGGAGGACTCCAGACTCTTGCCCTTATACAGTCGGCTACATTGCAGCCATGCAAATGTCAGGTGCTGTCTCCACCCAGGCAACAAGAGGCATGGCAAGGTTATATTCCCAAACCAGGCAAAAGCACTCAGGTAAGGCAAGCAGACTCACCTGTGGACAATCCAGAGGGCAGCCCATGGCTCATAGGTTCCCCAGCCCTGGTGTGGGCAGTAAAAGCAGGTCTCTTGTGCCAATGAAACAGTCCTTTTTTTCTTTTTTCTTAGTATCCTGTCAATAGCTGCCCATTGTAAGAATGCGTGGTATAAAACAGAACAGCCTTGTCAGTATTATTTTGTTACATATCGCAACAACCCTATAAGGTAGGTTAGGCTGAAAGATAATGACTGGCCCAAGGTCACTAAGGACTCAGGTGTTGTTGTTTAGTCGTTTAGTCGTGTCCAACTCTTCGTGACCCCATGGACCAGAGCACTCCAGGCCCTCCTGTCTTCCACTGCCTCCCACAGTTTGGTCAAACTCATGTTGGTAGCTTCGAAGACACTATCCAACCATCTTGTCCTCTGTCGTCCCCTTATCCTTGTGCCCTACATCTTTCTCAACATCAGGGTCTTTTCCAGGGAGTCTTCTCTTCTCATGAGGTGGCCAAAGTCTTGGAGCCTCAGCTTCAGGATCTCTCCTTCCAGTGAGCACTCAGGGCTGTTTTGCTTCAGAATGGAGAGGTTTGATCTTCTTGCAGTCCATGGGACTCTCAAGAGTCTCCTCCAGCACCATAATTCAAAAGCATCAATTCTTCGGCGATCAGCCTTCTTTATGGTCTTTATGGTTCTTTAAGGACTCAGATACACAGCTGCAAATAAAACATTTTAAGTGTGTTTTAAAGTGCATTATACAAATGTGACACTAGATGGTGAGCTACGGCAAATTCAATATATTTCTCAAAACTTTTTTTTGTCCAAGCATTTTAACAACTTTTTTTATATGTGTTCAGATGTCACCCTCATGTGCCCCATTGTTGAGAGGGTCTGAACCTGGGTCCCCAGTCCTAGTCCTATAGTCTCAATACATCACCCCTAGCCCTCTTAAAAGGTAAAAGTACCCCTGCCCGTATGGGCCAGTCTTGACAGACTCTAGGGTTGTGCGCTCATCTCACTCTATAGGCCGGGAGCCAGCGCTGTCCGCAGACACTTCCGGGTCACGTGGCCAGCGTGACGCAGCTGCATCTGGCGAGCCAGCGCAGCACACGGAACGCCGTTTACCTTCCCACTGGTAAGCGGTCCCTATTTATCTACTTGCAGCCGGGGGTGCTTTCGAACTGCTAGGTTGGCAGGCGCTGGAACCGAACGACGGGAGCGCACCCCGCCGCGGGGATTCGAACCGCCAACCATGCGATCGGCAAGTCCTAGGCGCTGAGGTTTTACCCACAGCGCCACCCGCGTCCCTTCCTCTTGGGGATCCTTTAATTGAAATGTTGGTTTGGAATCTTACGACATTGCTGTCTCAGCAAAAGAAAGAAACGGAAAAAAGATGCACACATACATACACATGCACAAACATGCAGGCATCCTCCTTGCATTGCATGGAGGGACTGGGCCCCCTTCAAACAAATTTTGAGGGGGCTGAAGACACCTCTGCCCAGAATCATAGCAAGGTCAGGTGGTACCAGGTGCAGATTTGGGGGGGTCACCCCCCCATCAACTGCTCAGGGTAGGCTTGGGAGTCGTGGGCAGGTGGCACGCCAAATGTCACCCCCCTCAGTGATGACACCTGGGGCGGTCCGCCCCCCCCTTCCTATGCCTCTGCCTCCACCTGAGCCCCATGAGACCTCCAGTTATAGGACGGTATATTATTATTAAAAATAATACACTCATACCTCATGTTACGTTTGCTTCATGATACGTTTTATCAGGTTGCGTCCCACGGCGACCCGGAAGTACCAGAAAGGGTTACTTCCGGATTTTGCCATTCCTCGCTGCTATCGAATGTGTAGACGTGCGAAATGTCATCATGCGCAGAAATGGTGAATCACAACCTGCTCTTGCACAGACACGCCACTGCGGGTTGTGTTCTGCTCATGTTGCGAATGGGCCTCCGGAACGGATCCCGTTCGCAACCAGAGATACCACTGTAATAGTAAATCTACTCCTGGGTTGTTAACTCCATGTGGAAGACGCCTGGTCTACATAGTTCATGCGCAAGCACTCATGAGAATCTGCAGCATAACATTCCAGCTTTATCCCGAATTTTGCCTTTGTATACACAAAATCTTGGCAACTGGCCAGTTTTGTTTTTTTTTAATTTCTGGTTTCTTGGCAGCGCTGCCCCACATTAGCATTTGCCCTTCCATAAACGAGCAAAGCTTCATGGAACTATATTAATATAGTCCATCTCCTGAGGCGAGGTTTCAAATCCCCCCCCCCATCCTTCACATAATATATACGCACATTGAAAGTCTAAATTGAATTTTAAAAATACTTGTGTGTTACCTTCCGTACTGACATACAGCATGGAGTTTTGTCGCAAATGCTCTGAAAGTGTTCTCTCGCAATCACACGGGGAGGGGGCCAAGCAGGGCCACTGAGAAATGACAGGGGGGGCCTCTCAGCCTGCTCAGATGAACCCCAAGTACACACTCACAATAATACTACAACCAGACGTAACTCACAATAATACTAACTCACAATAATACTACAACCAGACGTAACACGGACACTGGCACCAGAGCCTGCAATAAACCCAGATGCCAACTTTGCTGCCACATACACCCGGACAACACCATTACTGGCCCCAACAACATCACACATACCATCTCGGGACTATTTAATTGCTCATCATCTAACATTGTATATGCCATCAAATGTCAACAGTGTCCTTCAGCTCTCTATATTGGACAAACAGGCCAAACCTTATGCCAAAGAATAAACGGACATAAATCGGACATCAAGAATCACAAGACAGAGAAACCAGTAGGAGAACACTTCAATCTCCCAGGACATTCTATACAAGATCTCAAAGTAGCTGTATTACTACAAAGGAATTTCAGAAATAGACTGGAAAGAGAAGCTGCTGAATTGCAACTCATTACCAAACTTAATACCATGGAGAGACCTGGTCTGAACAAAGACATTGGATTCTTATCTCATTATACATGACAAAGCCATTTTTCACCTTCTCACCCCTTGCTTTTTCCTGTAAGACCTATTGCAGTCGTTAAGAGTCGTCAACAGGCTCATCACAGCTATCTGCCAACCACCCATTCCCACCACCCTTCTGAGTAATACCCCTCCCCACCTTCTCACTATATAGAAGGATCTGGCAACTTCTGTTTCAGTGTATCTGAAGAAGTGTGCATGCACACGAAAGCTCATACCAAGAACTAACTTAGTTGGTCTTTAAGGTGCTACTGGAAGAAAAAAAAATTTTTTTTTTGTTTTGACTATGGCAGACCAACACGGCTACCTATCTGTATCCCAAGTACACAGCATGTGGTTTTTTTTAAGGGAGGGCATCTCACCCCACCTAAACACAGCTCAGTAATGGCTGGCCTTGCTCCTTGGCCTGTAGGATCCGTAATACGTTCAGTCAGAGGCAGTGAGGAGAGGGAGGCTTTGTCCAGCTTGAGCCTCCAGCCTTTTGTAATACCCTGAAGGAGAATGTGCCTGCTGGCTGGAGCTTGGAACAGGAGTATTCCTGTAGGAGCGATGGCACACTTCAACCATATAATCCAGACAATATAAATAAGAGAAGGAACAGCTTTTGCCAGATTCACTCCAAACAGACAGTGTTGAATTCGGTGTTGATTGTACTAAGAGTAGACCCATTGACATTGGTGGGCATAAGTTAATTAGATCCATTAATTTCAGCAGCCTACTCTGACTAGAAATTCAATACAGTGGTACCTCAGGTTACAGACGCTTCAGGTTGCAGACTCCGCTAACCCAGAAATAGTACCTCAGGTTAAGAACTTTGCTTCAGGATGAGAACAGAAATTGTGCTTCGGTGGCAGCGGGAGGCCCCATCAGCTAAAGTGGTGCTTCAGGTTAAGAACAGTTTCAGGTTAAGAAGGGACCTTACGAATTAAGTACGTAACCAGAGGTTCCACTGTAGTGTTCTATATTAACCATCTCTGTCCATTCTTAACATGGTTTCCAGCCTTATCAGTCCATCAGTATCATAACTTGCTGCTCTGGGCTCCGTCAGGAGCAAGGATGGGGTACACATTTAAAAATAATAATATGTAAGTTTTAACAGATCTTTTCTTTCTGCCTTTATCCAACAGCAAAGGCATATGAAATAGCTGCCCATGTTAGGCTGAAATTATGTGTACATTTCTGTGTCAGTAGATCCCATTCAACCCAGTAGGATTTATCTATGACCACTTTGCAGGTGACTGGACTGTTAATTCCTCTGTCTTGAGATTACTTACATATAGGCAGCATCAAGCACTATTCCTTCAGTGAATAATTTAAAATAATGGCTGGCAGAAGTGGGAGTGATGATCTCTTAAGTCTTCTGTGATACTTTGGCACAGCCTTATTACAAATCCATGAATGGTTATTGCCTTTGTAAGTCCCAGGTGTTTGTTCAAACAGAGGCATGATTTCTCTCTCTCTCTCTCTTATCCTGCAATGAAGAGGGTTCTTACAGAACCGGCGTAAGAACTGATGAAAGTGAACAGAGTTTATTCTGCTTTGTGATGAGCAGGCTCTATTTCACTAGAGTTGCAAAGCTCTGACTCAACAGATCTATTCCAGAGCATCTCCCAGAGTTCAAAAGAATCAACCAGGTCACTTGGCTCCTCACACATCTTTTTCAGCAATATAGTCATCAGTTCTGTTCTCATACACAACACCTAGATTTATTTCTGCATCCTGCCATTTTGCTAATGCACCTTTTAAGCCGACATGTCAAATTTTATTTGGAGTGTGCAAATTTTATTTGGAGAAGGGGGAGTTCAGTAAGTTATACTGGAGTAAATGAAAGAGAATTGCCCCGAGAATTGCAATCTGACTAAAATGAATTATTCTGATGCAAATTTCTGTGGCCTTGCCGACATCTTTCTCTGGAGATCACTATGCCTCCTCACCCCCTCACTGGTTTTCTACCATCTTGTGAAGATGTTTTTATTTCAATAGGCATTCAGTTGTTGATTGTTTTATTCTCTGGAAGTTTAGTATGCTTGAATATGCTGTTCCCGTCTAGTTTTCTTTTAGCTTGGGGTTTTGTTTGTTGATTATTTTAATCTCTATGCTGTAAGCCACTTTAAGCTTTAAAAAAAAAACAGAAAGGGAGGGTATAAATGTTTGTAATGAATAAAATAATATTTATTTCATTGGATCTTATTGGCATCTTAGAAGCTTAGGATCAGTATGTTTCCTCGTGGGCGCTGAATCCTGACCTCTAAGCATTAAAAACCAAAATGCCCCCTGATTATCCTTTTTCAAAAAACAACAACCCTTAAATCCCACCTCACATAATTCTCCTGTAACGGTTGGAGGAGGGAGGCGACTAACAGATTGAGGCTGAATCCTGACAAGACAGAAGTACTGTTTTGGGGGGACAGGAGGCAGGCGGGTGTGGAGGACTCCCTGGTCCTGAATGGGGTGACTGTGCCCCTGAAGGACTAGGTGCGCAGCCCGGGAGTCATTCTGGACTCACAGCTGTCCATGGAGGTGCAAGTCAATTCTGTGTCCAGGGCAGCTGTCTGCCAGCTCCATCAGATACGTAGGCTGAGACCCTACCTGCCCGCAGACTGTCTCGCCCGAGTGGTGCATGCTCTAGTTATCTCCCGCTTGGACTACTGCAATGCGCTCTACGTGGGGCTACTTTCGAAGGTGACCCGGAAACTGCAGTTAATCCAGAATGTGGCAGCTAGACTGGTGACTGGGAATGGCCGCCGGGACCACATAACACTGGTTCTGAGAGATCTGCATTGGCTCCCAATACGTTTCCGAGCACAATTCAAAGTGTTGGTGCTGACCTTTAAAGCCCTAAACAGCCTCGGTCCTGTATACCTGAAGGAGCGTCTCCACCCCCATCGTTTAGCCCGGACACTGAGATCCAGCACCGAGGGCCTTCTGGCGGTTCCCTCATTGCGAGAAGTAGGGTTACAGGGAACCAGGCAGAGGGCCTTCTCGGTAGTGGCGCCCGTCCTGTGGAACGCCCTCCCAGCAGATGTCAAGGCAATAAACAGCTATTTTACTTTTAAAAGACAACTGAAGGCAGCCCTCTTTAGGGAAGTTTTTAATGTCTGATGCTGTATTGTTTTTAATATTCAGTTGGAAGCCGCCCAGAGTGGCTGGGGAAACCCAGCCAGATGGGCGGGGTATAAATAATAAATTATTATTATTATTATTATTATTATTATTATTATTATTATTATTATTATTATTACAGTTGCTTGCTCAATATTGTCCCTAAAACAGGAGTTGACTTATTTGTGCATTTCTGGAGTTGTGAAGTCTTCATTCAGTTATTTTCTCACTTCATCTCCTGAGGAGTGACTTGCCTGAAAACAGTCCCACAAGTCAATTGTGGAACCTATCATCTGAAGTTGAGAGCTAGTTCTCAAACCTTCTCTAAGACATGCTTTTTTAACTGAATTGCTGGATCAGACCAATGGCCTATCTAGTCCAGCATTCTTTTCTTACAGTGGCCAACCAGATACCTAAGGGAAGCAGTCTACTGTCTCTGTGTGAAAGACTTTATTGCCCCTATTTTGAAATAATATTTTTCTAATAGGCAGCAGTTGGGGGTTTGAGGACCTTGAAGACCTGGGGAATCATGCAGACGGGCAGAAAATTGGCAATGGTGGTTTAGGAGAGGTTGGGAAGAACTTTAGAGGTATAAAAACAACACCTGTTAAATAACTTTTTGTTAGGGTCTACTGAAAAGTCAGAAAGTGGTAAGAAAACTTTTGAATTCCCCAAAACGTCTCTTCATATTAGTTGTTCAGGGAACAAAATATTTCTAGCTGTCATTATTATATAGCTTGCTTATTAGCTTATTGATAATGTAATAGAGTAGCAACTTATAGGCTCAGGGTCTTGATTGAAAGAAAGGAACTTTGTCTTAGTACACAGAATATTCTCAGATACTGCACTTGGGCTGAGCAAGGCACAGGTCAGCCTGGCAGACATTGGAGTGAATTGCTTCTCAGAGGACTGATAAAATAATTCTCTGGTGTGTAGTGCCCAAAAGTATGTTGCAAGAATTTTAATATAATCAATCAGAATCATTCCTTGAGGACCAGGTGCAATTCTGCTTCTGGGCACACTGCCCACTCTAAATGAATTGGGATCTTGACCCAAATTAAGTCTCTGAAATGGTGACCCTAGGGATTGGCACATTTGTTTTGCATTAAGCGAACATGGGATGCATACTGTGATGGCGAATAAGGTCATGTCTATGAGGCTACAACCTACTGGCAAATGCTTGAAATATTAACTTCAAAATATGCTCTTCCTCTGCAATGCAGTTTTTCACTGACGTTATAAACATGTACATTTTGATAGGAGCAGTGGAGGCAGGAAGCGCAGTGGTAGGTGGAGCCATAGCTAGCTAATACTGGTTTTGTCCCCACCCTCCTCCTTCTTGAATTCTACAAGGGCAAGACTGTGAGTAAGGAGAAGGACAGTGAAACTGACAGGCTATAACTAATTATAAATAAGACAGCTGGCATGTAGGGTCTGGCTAAGGGCAGACTGAAGTGGACAGGGCAGTGCCCCATTTAGCCTAATGGCTGTTTCAAAGTCTTTCTTAGCTGTCATGGGGTAACGGCTGAGAGATTGAACCAGTGCTGCTTTTCTAGAAAAAGAGGTGCCTCCCTTGTTCTCTTATAATGGCGCCCATCTGAGAGGTGCCAGAACTCTGTTTTCAAATGTACATACTGTGGAGTAATGCCGAATCAATCAGCAGTAAGCTTTTCTGAATGAGGCCAATTTCTCAAGAATCACTTTTCAGCTACAAAAGGAAAACAAACAAAAAGCCATTGATCTAGACTCTGTGTGCAGTACATAAGGGGGGAAGCTACTCAATCTCCATTGATTCAAAATGGCGCCCAAATTTTGACATATTTACCCATCCCCATCTCAGGAACCCTTGTGCTGAGTTTGGCAACGATATCTGGAGAAGTGACTGAAATTATGTCTAAAATGGGCAAAGTTGCACCAAAGTGATGCTTTGATGTTGATTCACAGTGGCACCTGGTGTCCAAATGGCAACAAAGTCTGTTTCTCCACCTCAGGAACCCTTATGCCAAGTTTGGTGGTGATATAATGAGACACAGCCATACCTAGGCCAAAAAACGAGTGAAGTCACACCAAAGTGATGTTTAGAGCCACCATCTTGATTTAAAATGGCTGGCATCCATACACTGAAAAAGATCACCACCCCCACCTCAGGAATCCCCATGCCATGTTTGGCAACAAGTATCTCGAGGCAGCTTGACCTACAGAGAACAAGCAGACACACCACTTTCCAGAATCTATTGTAAAATAAATTGAAAATAGGTACTCATACCTGTTGCAACAGGATTCATTATAATAACCACACAGTACTTCTTAATGGGATACATGGAGACCTTATTACATTTAATGCTCTAGTCTAGCTAAAAGGTTTGATAATGAAGCTGCTTGCTTCCAAATTATGTCCGTATCTGTATCTAGCTTTGCCTCTCAGGAGAGAAAAATGCTGCAGAGAACTCAGCTATGTGCCTCTTCAGCAGTCATGTTCCTCAGTGCCTTATCAGGAAGCACAGAGTAAAAAAGAAAAAGAAAATCCCTAAGAGGCTTAGAAGTGCTATTGGTGTCCAGGGAAACATTTAGGAAAGGGAAGGGGGGGAGAATAACCAAAGGTATTTCTAGGAAGAAATTAGAGCAACGCAGGTCCTTCTGGCTCAGGCTGAAACTGGACACTATTTGCAGACGTAATGGTGCTATTGGCAAATCAGCCTGAAAATGGGAACAGTCCAGATGCACGCCATGTTGACCTACAAATGACCCTGGTCCTGTATGGACGGCAGGTTCTTACAGAATGTATGTACACCCTTGCTTAAAGGATGCATTCACCCATATGTGTCCATTCCTTGATGACTACAGCATCAAGTGATGCAGTGAAACAGCCATCATAGATAAGGAACCATGGATGAAGCTTTCAGCAGGCCCAGCTTTTTCAATAAA
Organism: Podarcis filfolensis; assembly: GCF_964270895.1. Lineage (NCBI taxonomy): Eukaryota > Metazoa > Chordata > Lepidosauria > Squamata > Lacertidae > Podarcis > Podarcis filfolensis. The sequence goes on from NC_139612.1 coordinate 7,016,245, forward strand.
TAAGTTCACAGATTCAGTGCCATTAGGGTTGCCATATTTCAAAAAGTGAATATCTGGACACAAAAGTCATTGAAGTTTTTTTGGCAAAGTTGCTGAGCTTTAAAATCATCCCCCCAAAAATAAGAAGTAGTTTCTGGGCTATCTTTAAGGGAAATTGCCAAAAACGACACTGCCAACATGGGTTTCCATATTGAAGAATTTTTGCAGTTTTCGCCCGGACGCTGCTTCCGACTGCAGTATTCCAGCTATGTCCAGGAAATTCCGGATGTACGGCAAGCCTAAATGCCGTGTCATCAAACCACTTGTAAATCTACTGCAAGATCTGGTGTGTTATTTGGGTCAACTGAAATCTACACTTGTACAACACCTTTTTTGCTAGTCTATCAGTTGTGGCTTAGTTCACAAAGCTGTTTCAGATCTAGTTGATGAAGCTGCCTTCTACCGAGACGTACAGGAATGCAGGTGGCGCTGTGGGTTAAACCACAGAGCCTAGGACTTGCTGATCAGAAGGTTGGCGGTTCGAATCCCCCTGATGGGGTGAGCTCCCGTTGCTCGGTCCCTGCTCCTGCCAACCTAGCAGTTCGAAAGCACGTCAAAGTGCAAGTAGATAAATAGGTACTGCTCTGGCGGGAAGGTAAACAGAGTTTCCGTGCGCTGCTCTGGTTCACCAGAAGCGGCTTAGTCATGCTGGCCACATGACCCAGAAGCTGTATGCCGGCTCCCTCGGCCAGTAAAGTGAGATGAGCGTGGCAACCCCAGAGTCGGCCACAACTGGACCTAATGGTCAGGGGTCCCTTTACCTTTACCGAGACAAGCCTTTCATTGTTTTAGCCCAGTATTGTGCTCTTTGCGTGGCTACAGCTATCCAAGCTCTCAAGCAGTGATCTCTTCCACCCCTATTACCAGTTGCCACTTGACACTTTCACGGTCTCGTGGCACCTAGACTTTGCCTCCACAGTCGGAGGCTGCATGCTTCTGAATACCAGCGCTGGAGAATTCAGGAGGGGAGATGCTCTTCTCCTGGGCTTCTGGTTGGCCACTGTGAGAACAAGATGTTCTTATGCAAAAGCTCAAAGCTACTTGGAGACCTTTGGTTTACCAAAGTGAAGCCATGACTGAAGGAACCATAGGGTCTGTGGCCCAGTAATTGATGATCCTAAAACTTACTTCAAATATCAATCAAGGGTTTGTTGGTTTCAGACAGTGGAAGAACACACCAGCCTTCTGAAGAACAAAATATATGTGGGACTGAAATAACTGATCTCAGCCTTGGCTTCCATCTTTGTTCTGTGTTGTCCAGGTCCCAAAGGCTTGGATCGGACAACAATGCTGTTTTAAATAACATATAAATATTCCTCCATCATTGTATTAAAATTCCATTTAACAGATTCTAAAATTCTCAATCCCATACAAGCTTAACCACCTTCCCTTTTGGGGAAGAGATTTCTTTAGGATCAAGCAAGCACCATGAAGTTTCACCAGCTGTGCAAACAGATCTGCTGCCTCAGTTCTTTCATGTCAGAAAGCTTTTGAGTATGTAGCTTTTTTCGGCTCTTTGTTGGATTTTCATTACTTTCTTCTACTTTTATCTGCAAGATGCATCTCTGGAAATGCAAGGCCCAGATAACCCCCAGGAAGTTCTATTTCTGACTACTAGGGATGGACAAGTCTGTCAATTTTGGTTTTCTTTTGTTTTCTCATTTTTCCACTTTTAAGTTTAGTCCTCCGCATTTCTGTACCTGTTTGAGGTTTATTCTTTAAGTCCTAATGAAAATTCATCAGCATTTTAGTGTGGATTTCTCCTAATCTGCACATTTTGGTATGTAATTTTACTGAAGAGATATCTCTTTTGCCAGCAGTATGCCTTAATATATGCATTTTTGTACTAATTACTTGGTTGGAGAACTGCACCATAAAATTTAGAGGAGTGTGAATTTTGAAGCATAGCTCTGTTTTAGTTCATTTATTGTGTCAGGAAGTGTGAATTAAACAGATGTGCATTAAAATGTGAACTGAATTTCCCCTCCCTCCCTAGCGATTACTTGAAAATATTATTTTGAGTCTTTGGCCTTACTCCGATTTGAAAATTAAAGTGGGCAAATCCAGAAACTCCGCGATGTAATGGAGGCAATTGTAATTGTGGTTCTGATTACAATTTATTTGCTTTTTAAATTATTGTCTGGCTGGTTTAGCTATGAGCATGATTTCTCTTGAGTATATTTCCGGTGGGTTTTCCCCCTCCCTCCTTTTTTAATATAGGGGAGAAAATGCAACGTATTCATCAAGGCGGAAATTGCTTTTCCTTATTATTTAAAACGTATTCACTCCTGTCGAAATGAACTTGTTGACATGCACCATGTTTTCTTTTTGAATTTGACTTCCGTCTTCCCTGCAGTTGGGACTCTAGGCTGAGTTGGTTTACAGAGCATGTTTCATTAAGCCCTCGTTTCAAGGAGATTAACGAGCCACATGCAGCTCTGAACAGGGCAGCTAATTATTGGCAATGTAGTTTCGCGGCAGCGTTGAAGGTCCAACTCCCAGCTGGCTCTAACTGAGGCTGTGGCAAAGCCCTGGTAGGAACTCCATTGCCCGGCCCTGCAGAACCTCCCATTTTGCTAGTTCAGAAGAACACTCTGGATAAAAATAGTCACACACGAGTTATTGAACTGCAGTGGTTAGCAAGGGTGGTATTGTGAGAGCAGAAAAAGAAGAAAGTGATGAAGTGCCAGGAAGCTCAAAAGATTTTGAAAAACCCTGGAAGGGAAATGTTGAATGATGAGCCAGAAAATTCCCTTCACACAGAGAAATGTCAAACATAATAGGGAGGCATTCGCTTCGTAGTTTTGAATGGCAGCTTATGCTGTACACCTCACGTTATCCTACGCTCCTCCAATGCTCTTCTCTTGTGCAAAATAAGTTGTACTTTTCTGTACAATGGGTATCACGCTCTAACGCCTCTCCAGCAAAGCAAAACCCACTTTGTTCATGTTTCAAACTGAACGGTCAAGTGCAAAAGAAGAAGAAGCCATGAGCAATCAAGCGAAAGAATGAGAAAAATAGTTGCTCCCAAAAAACATTGCTGCTTTAGTTCATTTTTATGGGCTTTCCCCTTTGTGCATTATGCCTGTAGCACAGGAGTTTCTCAGCAGGGAGGGGGCACAAGCTGATGGTGGGGCAATACATGGAACGTTGATCTTTGTACAGTAAGCTACAATCTACCCACCCGAAAGCCAGTGTTTCCTACACCCATCTCTTTCCATCCAGGCAAGCAAACAGCATTGTTGATGGTCCAGAACACATTCCAGCCAGGCCAAAGAACTGAGGAGGGTGTGGATCAGGGCCATTGAGGGGCATGGCCTAGGGAGGGGTGTGGCCTGTGGAGACTCCCAAGGACCAGGCAAGAAAAGGGGGGGGTAAAATTTGGTCCCTGGGCCTGAGCTTCCCCACCACTGCTGTAGCATGTGTGGTCTCATCATACAGTCAGGGACTGGGCAGAGGAGCAATGGTGGAGACCGCCTCCCCATCTTGACTCTTCCAATGAGGAGGAAGACAGTATAGATTTACCACAGGGGTTTGAGGGAGATAGCATCTCAGAGGCAGATGAGGGGGAAAGCTGGAAAATCATGGGACAGCCAGAACAACACCCAGCTGACATGTTGTCATTAGAAAGCATTCCAGACCCTCCATCTCCCAGAACCCGGCGAGCCTTAAAAGTAGGAGAGCAAAGAGCTCAAAGGCAGAGGGCATGTAGCAGCACTCGTAGAAGTGACGAATTAGGAAGTGGGAGAGATGGTTGGGTGGAGATTCACTGGGGTCAATGCCATTATCTGGGTTCTATAGCATCCCTGTGTGAAGACTGAAATAAAAAAGGATGGTAAGAAACTTTTCCTTGTCTTTTTACTTTCCTGGGCAACCAGCCGGGAGCCGCTGACAGCATCCTGACACATACCCTCCAACATTCCTCAGATGAAAATGTCCCTCTTTTCATCTGAGGAATGTTGAAAGGTATGCACCTGTGTATAATTCCGTGTTCGGCCTCAGTTGGTGCTTCACTTGGTTTTAAGCAGAGAGAAGAACAGATCTCTGTAGGAATGTGACGGTTGCTTCATAACAAACTAACATCACCATACAAAGGAAGAAATAAAATTTGGTTTCCATGTGCACCTATAAAGCTGTATTGTGCTCAGGGGTGCCAATGGGAATAAAATATTGGGAGGGCCCAGGTAAGCCCCTCCCCACATAACTGGTTAATTCCTGATTAATTAACTTAATTCAATTAATTCCTCACATGACACAGCACAGGCACACCATTTCAACGGCAGTGCCCATCAACTGGGGGGGAAGGCGGGGACCTTGAAAAGCACCACATTGGGGACCCAAGGACTAGATGGATGATGTTGGGTCATGTTGGGCTGCTGGAAAATGAGTGCTACATGCAGCCTCTCCACCACTTCCATCCCCTTTCCCACAATTCCCCTGGACCCCTCTGGTATTCTTAACTGTGACAGAAGAGGATGAGGCAGCCGAAGGTTTGCCTTCCAGACTCCCTCCAAAACTCCTTGGAAAGGAAAAAGGTTCACTTCTGCTACCTGGTAACAGTGTTGGCGCGTGTCTTCATGGTGCCCAGAGAGGGTTGGCAGGGCGCCATGAGGAGGGCACAGCAAACAAGGCAGACACACACCCTTCAAAGGATAAATAGCTGGTGTGCTGTCAACAGAGTTGGGCCCCTGGAAGGTTGTATGCTGGGCCCTTGGAAAAGCATTCCTACCCTATCTCTACTTTTAACTTAAGGAGTAACAATAATAATAATTTATTATTTGTACCCCGCCCTTCTGGCTGGGTTTCCCCAGTGCAGTTCACACTGAGAGGAAAAGGGAGATGTGGGAATATTGAACCTGTTTGCCTTTTCTTCTTATCCAAAGCTGTCCTTCCTCAGGCACAACCATAGAATTCTTTGTGAACTAGAAAACCTGAAATAATTACCAGGCAGTTGATTCTGAGGAAGGTTGTGACATTTTAGGTGTGAGGGAGCTACACAATACTTATTCAGCTTTCATGATAGCAATATGTTTGTTGCGTTAATTCCTCTCAAAGCAAACTCTTTTGGGGATTCGTTTGAAGGATTAACAGAAATATCGGTGGCTTTAGAACAAGACTTGCAATATGTACCAGAAGACCTTTAATTTTTCACTTTGTCGGACAAAGCGGCCCAAACGACAGCACAGCTGTTTTTCTATTTTGGTCTCCAGGTCTGTTATCAGCAAACTACTTATTTCTGCAGGGTTCCTATTGACCCAAGATATCCATGGCAGAGTAAATAGTTTGCTGAGTGTAGCCTGAAGCAGGAGAGTCATCTTGACCCCCTGTGCCTTTACAAGCTACCTGACAAGCTGAAAATTTGCAAGTGAAGCTTGCCTTGTTAAAGGGAAGTGATAGGACAAGAATCCACAGTTTTGTGTTGCCTTGTAGCTGTTAATGGCATTGGAGGTCTGCTGATATTCTTGGACATCTTCTTGTGCATATGTCACCCCTGATTTATTTCTGGGTGCTGCTTCCTTCCCCCACCCGCAAAAGAGGACACACATTTGCACATGGCCATGAATGTAAAATTTATGCAAATTTTCTGTCTTCTTTTGTGAGTAGGGGCCCCAATCCACAGACAGTATACTCAGCCCCCCAAAAAGGTTGCCATCTCTGGGTTGGCCAGTGATCTTGGTATAAAGCAACTTCCTATGTTTATGGTTATGATTATGACACCTCAGAAGCGTTTTCGGTGCAATAGGTAATGTTAAATAAATTAACACTGATTTTAAATGTCCTGTCTACACCAGAGTTGAATTAAAGATAAAAGTGACAGTCATGAGATCGGTGAATGTTAATATGAGGAGAATTTTGAATAGGCTTTGTAATTACATGCTTCGTGCAGGTGCCAGAGTCTTTATCCAATATTGAAGGCTTCACATGAGAAACACAAGTAGAAATGTTAGAATATAAAATATAGCCGCATTACAGAAAGTTGGTTTCCTAGAACAATTCTTTAGATCTTATCCAGTGAATTGGAGAACCATGACTATAGCTGCCCTCTGGTGGAGGAATATGTAACCATGCTGGGGTTTTGCCATCCGTTTATCGGAGGCTCATTGAGTGCTTTCTGGAGCAAGAAGCACAAGTTATGTCTCATAGCGCTAACATTTGGCATGGCTCAGTGGTATGTGGCTGTTACGAAGCCCAGGGGAAACTTCTCTTTGCACACTTTCAGGCAGCCCGAAAGAGGCACTAGTCATCTGTCTCAGCCCTAAATACAATCATTTTTAGGTTTGCCGGACGTCCGGGGAAACCCGGGCCGACTTGCCCATCCGGGTTTCATGAAGAAGACAAAAAGTAGAATACCGCTACAGTACATAGAATTACAGTACATAGAATTTCTCCTCAGTTTCTGGAACGTTGTTTGTCTTCACGACACTGAGAAGCCAGACGACAGCTCAAGCTGAAAGATTGTGAGCTCAACACACAGAGTGACTATTTGCACGAAACAATTTCCCTTTTAAAACAAGTTCTTCTTGACTGGGAGCTGTGAATTAAGTCTTTACTCTAATGCACTATATAATGAACTGCATTCGAAATATGTTTATTTTTAGCAAATAAATGCTAATGTAAGCTTGCTGTTACAAAAATAGAAGGCAGTGCTGGTCGAGGAGCAAAATCACGAAGATCTTTTCATTGCTAATAATTAAGAGGTGAGGCAGAGATTCTGCCCTTTCTATCATCTCTTGACACTTCCTCCCCCTCCTTGTTCTCCTCCTTCCCACCCAAATTAACAAAAATAACAAGTCTTTAACTTGAAGATATTTTTTTTAAGTGACATCAGCTTATGTCGGTGTAATAGAAACAGTTTTACACAGCCAAAGAAGTAGAAGAGGTCATATTTGTTGTGTCCTGTTCCTTTCCCAAGTATAGATTAATTCCGTGAGATGATGCCTAGCATTTCTATAGTGCTACCCAGAGTTCAATGTGATACACAAGATAACCTCAGTAACCCTTGCCCAAAATGTTTGCGGGATTGGCATTCCAAATTACAGTTTGAGGGGAGAGGCCAAATAATGATAGGTTGTCGAAAGGCGAGGTAGCACACTCCCAGTTGTTCCCAGCAGGCTGGTGAAATAAAGAAAAGCTTGGTGGGAAACCAAGAATAGATTTTTGTGTATAAGGGTTGTGAGCTTAATTCTGGGGATATAAACAAATCCTTGGGGTGATCATATGCTCAGAGGTTCCCTGTGCCCCATAGCCACTATTTTGCACCTAGTTCTGGTGGTAGACCTTGAAGAAGTTCTACTAAAACAAAAACAAAGTCAGATGCTGCAGGTCTGAAGTCTGCCCACCTCTGGTCTAAAGCGCACCTGAAGGAGCATCTCCACCCCCATAATTCAGCCTGGACACTGAGGTCCACATCCAAGGGCCTTCTGGCAGTTCCCTCACTGCCAGGGAACCAGGCAGAGGGCCTTCTCGGCAGTGGCGCCTGCCCTTGGAATGCCAAGGAGCCAAAGACCTACACAACTTTTAGAAGACATCTGAAGGCAGCCCTGTATTGGGAAGTTTTTAATGTTTGACGTTTGATTATGTTTTTATAAGTGTTGGAAGTCCCCAGAATGGCTGGGGAACTATCCCAAAGTCAAGAACTATCCCAAAGTTATTAGCAATGGCACAGACTCCTTTTTTTAAGAAGCAAAGGGCTTTGTGCATTCAGCATGCATACGGAGTGCGTAAAACAATGTCACTCCCTGAGATGAGTTGGCTGGAAGAATAATCTGATGAGGTCTGAAATGCAGGGGAAATGTTTGTTTCATTTATTGCTTATATCCCACTTTCCTTCCTGGGGGAAGCCCAAAGCTGAAAACAGAAAGCAGCACAACCCAAAATATCAGAATAATAAATATAACATAACATAGCATAGCATATATCAAAATCTGAAGCAAGTCAACACCACATCGTGTTAAAATACTGGTGTAACAAGCCTATCTAATCCTTAAAATGTTATTAAATAACAAGAATCCTACCTCTGGACTTGAGGTCCTCACCCCATATCATACCCCTGTATATCCCCCCTGGCAAGAAGGTGTATAGTAGTTTTTCATAGCTTGTATCCTGATATGATAGTTTTTTTTTATCTCAAAGCATTAATATAATTCCACATTCTGACACTTCTTGTATAAGGTGGTTATACTATTTCTACTACTCCCCGAGGCTGGCAAAAATGTATGAATTTCTGATTTTTAAACACTTAAAGCACACACAAAAAGACCTTTAAACCAAGTTCCCAACAGGCTACAGACCAATAGTTTATAGTCTTTCTCTATCTCAGTTAAACCTATCTTCTAGATTTCAGCTCAGATAGAAGGCTCATCATAACACTGAGCGGCAAGAGAGGGAAGCAGTCTTGGCACAAGGAAAATGGAATACGAACCACATTCATGCAAATAGCTTTGGGTGCGCAGCAGGTGATTCATAACCAAGACCCCCATTGGCAGCACTAGGGAGCACCTGGTGGGGATCTCTGTACTGCAGGGACTCCCTGAGTCAACACTAACCAGCACTGAGAGACAGTCTCTCTTTGCAAGGAGCAATGTGGAGCTCCCATTTTTTCCTCCACATTCTCATTTGTGGGGCAGGAAGATGTGGTTTGGAGGAAATGGCCCCATGGGCCAAATTAGGACCTCTGGGCCAGAGGTTCCCCACTGCTATTTTAAAATTTGGCAGTTTCTAGGATTGCAACAACACAGGCCATTCTCAACTTACTCTGGGGTTCATAGAATTGTTGAGTTGGAAGGGGCAGGAATCTTTTGCCCGATGCAGGGCTCAGACCCCACGACCCTGAGGTTAAGAGACTCATGATCTATCAGGTTATGTTCCGGGGATCTTGTGTAAAGCCAAAATCGTGTATAGTCAAAACGGGTTCAAGAGTGGGTAGGACTGCCAAAGACTTTTTCCCCAGGTGCCCATGCCCTTTTTAATTTAGTGTAATTTTTTTATTGCCAAGAGCATAAAGCTGAATGCGCACAAGTTAAATGTGCATAAGTTGCAAGTTCCCTGTACACAATCACTACCATTCAAAAATGTGGGCATCTTCAAGGTAATGGCTTGCATTACACTGTCCGTGAAGGTTGCGATAAATACTGCTAATGTGAATTATTTTTCCCCATTGCCCCATTAAGTAAGTTACATTTTTTATCAGAAGAACAGCATGGATTATCTTTGCAGATTGTTAGGAGCTTAACATTGATTAATATTAAATCTTGCAGAATACTTGGGTTATCAAACATTGCAGGATTTATGTGTCTCAACCCAGATGAAATATTTGGCTATCTCCTACTCACTTTACAATTTAAAAATGTGTTTGAGGCTATTGCATGATTCCTTTGTCTCTCAGGTTGCTTATCATCACATGCTTGCATTCCATTCCGTGTCAGGAACTGAAGGATCTTGTTTCCCCAAAGATGGTAGACCTGAGTCCTGTGTCAGCATCGCCCTTGAGCCAGTGCCACTAACTGGACTCATCCACTTCAGCCCCGACTGGGCTAGGTGAGCTGGGTAGCACTTCCAGAGACCACCTTCTGCACAGGAACAGGTCAAAGTGCTGTGGACTCACAGCTTAGAGTTCTGAGCACCGGATTCACTCCAACAAGAAGACAGTCGTCGCACAGCAGAGTACTTACAAGAGGATCTGTCCTGGAGTGTCAACACAAGGGGGCTTGTGAAGAAGGCGCAGCAGAGACTGTACTTTTTGAGAATTCTAAGGAAAAACCATCTTCCGCAGAAACTGCTGCTTGCCTTCTATCACTGTGCCATTGAGAGCGTGCTCACTTATGGCTTATGTGTGTGGTACGGAAGCTGTACTACCCAGGACAGGATGGGGTTGTGCAGAGTTGTTAAGGCAGCAGAGAGCATTGTTGGCTGCCCACTCTCCACCTTAGAGCAGATTTATGCCACAAGGTGCCATAGGAAGGCACTGGACATAGTAAAAGATCCATCGCATCCTGGTCACTGTCTCTTCGAGCTCCTGCCGTCAGGACGGAGATACAGGACGATGAAGACAAGAACGAGTCGTCTTAAGAACAGCTTCTTCTCCAGAGCAATCTCGGCCCTGAATGGGAAGCCTGGACTTTGAAAGTCATCTAATCTTCCTTGCTGTACTATACTGTATTGTTTTAATTAGTGTTTTTATGGAGCAGTCAAGTAATTTCGTTGCCCCTGAGAGGGGGCAATGACAATAAAGATATTATTATTATTATTATTATTATTATTATTATTATTATTATTATTATTATTACAGCAGAGTATAGCAGAGTATAAACGACTCGGAGAGCAGCTCTGTAGAATATCTTCTTTATTCTATCTACAACTATTATACAACTATATACAGAGCTTAATGAGGTCTAAGCATAAATGAATGCTGCACTACACTGCGTGTCTGCAGCTGCTCTTAGCAGCAACCTTATCTCTACACACGATCTGTAACACTCAGTCTCTCTCTCTCCGACACACTGGCTGACTGACTGACTGGCTCTTTGATTTGGTGCTGGAGCAGAATAAGTAGAGAGTAGAAAACCGCCCCTCCTCTCTGGAGAATCAGCAGAGATCATCATGAGATTCTTGGATATGGGAGGGGTGAAATCTCCTCATCTTGGTTGTACCATTTCTGACTGCGGGTGGGAGCTCACATGATCAAATACTTCACCGTACAAAAGTAATCCCTCTACATTACAAAAGAGATGTTGGGAGGGAATGGTCCTAGCCAAACACTCTCCCTTATGTTCTAGGGTTGTTTTTTATGTTCTAGGGGCTGTGTCCCTGTTCCTTCAACTTGTCTATCCACCTCTCACCAGCTTTCATCAGCTCTCTTTGGAAACACCTGCTCCAACTGGCTGTTTTGACTTTGGGAAACAAGTCTCATGTAGAGATGTGCATTTGGTTTTAATTAAGAAAGTGACAACGTCCAAATTAGTTGATTTCCTTTCAGTTGGTTAAAAGTAAAAAAGAAAGAAAGCAAAATGCAGTGCTATTATTTTCTCGTTATGTCCTGCTGTGAGGTTGAGATGCAAAACCATCTAGCAAGTTAAGCCAAAGGCCAACTATCATTGTAAATGCATCACTGTGACCCTCGTGTTGGTGTCACAATTTGGCAGTACCCAGTCAGGGGCACTGTGGAGAGGGCACCGTGTAAACTGTTGCAGAATGGGAAAGCTGTCCTGGGATCTCGTGAGAGGAAGGGGGTAGAATAAATATAATAAATAATAATAGCTGCTTTGAGTTTCTTGGTGCTAATTCTGTCGGCAGAGTAGTTGTTGTTGGTGTCCGTCTGTCTCAAGAGACAATGGAGTGCACCTCTGGGGGTGAAGTCAAACCACAGCATTAGCGGCACCCCAGTGGCCTCCCTGGGGCACAAGCCTGGGCAGTATTTATAGAGATCCTGGGCTGCCCAGACAACAAGACACACACACACACTGGCCTCACTGAAGTGGTCCGAAGGAAAACTGAGCAATACTTGACTGCAGGAGTTGCCAGAAGCAGGTGTACAAGGTGCCGTCCAACCATCTTAGGGACTCCACTCCAGATTTGTGTAGGGTTTATGCCTTAGCCATTTCTTCTGCTACAGATATCCCACAATGCAGCAGAGGTTTGGGACCAGAGTTTTCCTACTTCCAGTTGGGCAACCTTCCCAGGTTGACGAGCCCCATCTGCCCCTCACTTCCCTCTATGCCACACGCAGAAGCCTCCTTCTTGACATGGGACCCACTATTGGTCTTCACCCCTCAATCCACCAGAGCCTGTCTTTGCATGCAGAGAATCCCTACCTCACCAAGGGTTTGAGACCCGATTTTGCTGTCCTGTCGAAATCATTCCTGGGGTGTGGCCGCTGTCACATTCTGACAGCTTCTTAGGAGCCACAGGTGAGAGCTGAGGGCAGGGGGACAGAACCAAAGGTGGAGGAACTACCCCAGAAGGAGCACAATGTGTACCTGAGCTTCTACCCCTCCCCTAACCCTCCATACAATTCCTTCCAGTTCTAACCCTGGGATAGTTTGTCCACCTTTGGTCCCCACCCTGCGCTCATTTTTGTAGTTTCGTCCCTCTGTTTCATTTCTTTCTCTTTAGATTTGCCCAAGCGTTTTGCTGTTTTTCTTGCGAATTCTTATCTTTATTTGCATATTCTCCATCGCATCATCCCACCCCATCTCCCGTGGGTATTACCCTGTTCGCTGCCCTTCACAACTCTTTCAGCTCCATGGCATCTGGTGTTGGTGAAGGCCGACCTTCCATAAATGGTGGGCTTCCCTGTGACTTGAGGTGACCACCACACTGCCAAGTCCAAGACGCTGTCCCTGCCCATGCAACCAATCTCTGGGCTGCCACTTTTCCTGCCCAAATGCAATTTTCCTCCTGTATTTACTTCACACACTTTTTGCTGCTCAGGTCCCCATCTGCCACCATCTGTTCTGTCTCTCAGCATTCCCTGCCTGCCATAGGGTGCCAGACAAGGCCTGCCTCTCCCCACAGCTTTTCAGTCCACCCACTGCCTGCTGACAGCTTGTCTCTCTCCCTCCCTCTCCTGATCTTTCTGTCTGGCAGATGCTTTATCAAAGGTGTCATGCCCGTTCCTGCTCCTCTTCTGCCCATCTGAAGCTTGCCAATTTGTGGCTGCATGCACAATATACATTTAAAGCACAAGACTCCCTCTGCAAAGAACCCTGGGAGCTGAAGTTTGTTAAGGATGTGGGGAACTGTAGCTCTGTGAGGGTAAACAATAGCTCTGAGGACTCTTTGGGGGAAGTTGTATGCTTTCAATGTTTGTTGAGCACACAGCCTGTGCCTTCAACTGTGTCCGAGCCTAGCAGACACTGCAAGATGTCATCCTGATGTATCTGGGATGCTGACTACATTCCTGTCCCCTTCTCCATTATCTTTACTTTTTGTTGTTGTTGTTCCATGCCATCCTCAGGCACTAGTGGCATAGCACAGGGGCAGTTACTCCGGGCACAAGATGATCAGGGGTGCAAAATTTCAACACCCAGCACTGTCTCAATACAGCTGTGCACTTCCACCACTGGGCTTCTCCATGCGAACCAGAAAGTGCCCTCTCCAGACAATGGAATGACTCTTCTCTTCTTATCTCTGTGGCCAGGTGACACAGTCATATTTAGGCAGTTGAATGTGCATGCGTACTCCATCCGTTTCCCTCCCTCCCAGCCCTCTCTGCACAGCCCGGGTACCAGCAACCCATGCTACGCATGTCAGGCGCTCACTGAAAGTAGCATCTCGTAGTTAGAATATCTGCCTGCCAGCTCTCCTCTATTAGCCTCTCATGATAATGCACACTTCAGAGACACAGGCTGACGGGTGGTTGCTGGGCCCACACTTTTCTGCAGCCTAATTCAGTTAGAGAAAGAGAAACACGGCCCACAGACTTAGGGTTGCCATATTTCAAACAGTGAAAATCTGGACAGAAACGTTGTTTGGCCCAATTCGGGGGGCAGGGGGCGAGAGCTATTTTTAAGGGAAATTGCCAAAAACGGCACCACCGGCATGAGTTGCCAGATGGGACTTCCCCTGACATTTTAGCGATTTCCACTCAGATACTGCTTCCGACTGCAGTATTCTGGATATGTCCGGGAAATTCCGGACGTATGGCAATGCTAACAGACTCCTGTTTCTGCATGCCTCAATGACTGAGGGAGACATTGTGGCCACATGTTGATGATTCCTGTTGAAAATGAGAGAGATTGGCAATTGTAGCTTCATGTAGATGTGGCCTGCCTGAAGAATACAGTGCCCCATTGTTTCCCCATGATGAAGAGGGACTGGCCCAGGTGCCCTCATGATGGTGCTGCCCCCCTGAAGAAATGAGAAACTGTTCACCACTTTCAAGAGAGCCAATTTCGTTTGCATCCTGCACCACAGAGCTTCTTTCTTGGAGCCAGACGTTAGCAGGTTTCATCAACTGCTTTTGTTGAATGGCAGGTGCAGGGTCCGCAATTTGGGAACATGGTGTGTGGAGAGAGGTAGTTTTATGCTTCCCACTTTCATAGTCCTGAAGCAAATCCCTCACCCTCCACAATATTGCTGCAGCCCAAGGTTTTGCATCAATTTCTGATCTGAATGTGTCTCCATTTTGAAGGAACTGGTACCAGTCTCTCCTTTGGAGGCAGTTTTTTCTTTCTTTCTTCATTAAAGCCTTTAGTCGCTTACTCAATTTCTTGCACACAGTTTAGGAGTTAATCCCTTAAATCGGGTGCAGGAAATCTTTGGCTGCCCAGATGTTACTGTGCTATAACTTCCATCAGCCCCTGCAAGAATGGCCCATTGGTTTCCCACAATTCCCTTAAGTGTTGTGGTGAGAATGTTGGACTAGGGTTGGAGAGGCCTGGGTTCAAATCTCACTTAGCCATGAAAGGTCACGGGGTGACCTTGGACCAGTCACTTGATCAGGCATAGCAGAACACGGGATTTTGCAAGAATATCACTGAAATCTCTGCGAATATTCAAGCAGCCCAATAGACATTTGCCTCCCCAAATATTTGGTGTCTTGGGCCTCTTGGAGAGTCTAATTGCCTGTCTTCCTTCTCCCATTTTTGTGCCCTGAGTGCATCTCCATAATTTAGTAAATAATCTCTATTTTTGCTCCATGTATCATTGGAATGCTTTTATGTGCTGTAGTCAGGCGAGGAGGAAATTTGCCATTGGAACATTATTAAAGGGCCTCTTGACAGATAATTGGATGCTGGAATGGCACTGGGCTTGACCTCATCAAGAAAACCATTTGCTCTCCATCAGCATCTTGGTGAACCTTTATAATAATCACAGCAGGCTAGAAAGAGAGAGAAGCAAAGAATTAACCCCTTGAAAGTTGGCCTTAACAAAAAAAATTCAATCAATTGAACAGTTAAGAGCCTGTTCCAGTTAAGAATCTACCAAAGAATGAATGGACACCAATTCACTGCAAAGACTACATGTTCCTTTCCAGGAATCTTAAGGCCTATTTTCTTGTGTGTAATAGCCTTCCTCCTCTGGACACACATTTTTATCTCAGTTATGTACTCAGTAGGTCACTGCATTTTGCAGGAAGCTGTTTCTTTGGTGTCTCTAAAATATCAGGCGCTTGCTCCACGTCAGCTCCAAGGAGGAGTTTCAAGGGAGGCTGCCACTGTTTGGAACAGTATCCCTGTTGAGACATGACAGGTGCCTATGATTTGTAATTTCCAGAAACAATTGAAGACATTTGTATTTCACCAAAACCTTTCCAGCTGGAGTGGGGAGGGATTAGGTCTCTGGCTTGGGCGTTTATTTGTATTGTTCTTTAACCTATATTCATTTGTTGTTGTTGTTTTTGGCTTTTTGGATTGTTCTTAAACCTGTGCTCATTCTCCGTTTTTTGTATGATTGTAATCTCCTACACCAGTGTGGTGTAGTGGTTAAGAGCAGTGGACTCGTAATCTGGTGAACCGGGTTCGATTCCCCGCTCCTCCACATGCAGCTGCTGAGAGACCTTGGGCTAGTCACACTTCTCTGAAGTCTCTCAGCCCCACTCACCTCACAGAGTGTTTGTTGTGGGGGAGGAAGGGAAAGGAGAAGGTTAGCCACTTTGAGACTCCTTCGGGTAGTGATAAAACGGGATATCAAATCCAAACTCTTCTTCTTCTTCTCCTTTTAAATTGTATGAAAGGTGACTCATAAATGAATAAAATAATAATGTGCACAACTTTAGATGGCACAGTACAGTTGCAGCTTAACATGCATGTAACTGGTTGAAATTGCGCAAGTCAAATCCAAGCAAGGCGGAGAGCTTAAAAGCTCTTTATGCACCAAGTCTGCTTGGGTTATGCAGCACATAAAGAGATTTTAATCTCTCTGCCTGGCTTGGGGAGCAAGGCCTGCTCCGTGTGCTTGCTCTGGGAAGCTCATGTGAAATCTCTCAGGGCTCTGGGGAAAGTGACCCCATCAAAATCTCACATAGCCAACTGCGCACAAATGCTATGTGTTTATTTGTGTGCCTGTTTGTATATTAAGAAACTGGCAGGACACCGTTCTGAAGCCTGCCTGTCTTGGACACAGCGATTGTCAGAGCATTCGCGCAGGAATGGAATTCTAAAGACCCTGAAATGGTTTTGGTCAGTCCCTTAAGGCAATGTGTTCTCACCAGCGGCAGACAAGGCTTCAGATTGAATAGGTCAGCTACACAGATTCAACATCTCGCAAGGAGGTGAGGATGACAGGAAGTCCTTTAGAACCCTTGAAACAGAACACATGGCTAATTTGGACAATGCAGACTCCTTAAATGCTGCATTCATTAACTGTGAGGTGCATGTGACAGCTTTAAAAAGAAAAGGGAAATGGTTTGTAGGTAGCCTGCATGAATACAAGCCTTCAAGGTTTCCAGAGCACATGACAGGTGACAAGGCCAGAGGAGTGTGTGCAACATTGATTGAGGGAAATTGACTTGCTTATGGAGCAGCTGCTATTATACAGCATTAACTAGTAGCCTATGACATTTATTAAATTCCCTCTTTCATCTACATAACCCCATTATGTAAGAACTTTGCAAGAGAACTAAAAAAGCTTTCAATGTGTTGTGGCCCGGAAATGGAACATCAAAGGTTTCTGCGCTTAATAAAACACGGTGAAGACTTCGAATAGAAAATTGGCAATAAACTGTGGGTTTTCCTTTTAAAAAAAAATCCTTAACGTTGGATATGATCTGGTTAGGTATAAGCTTAGATCAGATTATGAGAAGACTGGTGATATAAAGCAGCTGGACTTATGAAAGCACTAACAATGGCTTGGTCTACTTACCAGTGATGTAGTGGAGAGGGAACCATTGAAACACAACTGGTCCTGCGAAAGACGGGTGCGGGGAGAGAGATTTGGTTCCACACAAGGAAAGACCTTTTTGTCCCTGAGCCTCTGAGGAAGCGCTTCCAGTCACTGTAGACAGGGAAGGCTGCAGTCCTTTCTAGGCAACACTCCACACGCCAGTGGTGGACCATGGGACCAGAGTCAAATGTGGGTGGGACCACAAATGTTAATTTACTCACACACTCTTCTCTATCCTCCATCCAGGCAAGCAGGAACCATAGTCAGAGTCCATAGCAAGTTCCAGCCAGGCAAAAGCCCTCAAGGAAGATGCAAAGCCGTGACAGTGAGGGGTGTGGCCAAGAAGAGCCAGTGTGGCCTATGGAGAGTCCTAAAGCCCAGATAGAGAGGCTTGGAGGGCCACATTCAGAGCCTGAGATTTTCCACCCCTGTGTCAGGGAGCCGACAGGGAGAACCGGTCATACGCAGATCAGAGAAAGACAGTGACACGCCGGCTAGCTGTTTCTGTATTAAGGAAGCAGAACAGAGAACACACAGAGACTTCTAAGGGTCGCTTCTGTCTAGATGAAGCCGTTGCCCGAACTGGTTTATACAGGCCCCTCTCTGTCTACAGCAACTCTGTTTCTGCCTGGCTCTCTGCTCTGTAACATGCAATAGACGCCTTGGGGGTTTTTGGGTGGGGGGGGCCTGCAGGAGGTCAGCAGAGAAGCTATCGGGGTGGCTGTGTGGTGGAGCTGCCAGATTTGATTCCTGTCTCTGCTCTGTACTGGCGCACCTGCCTGTTTCCTCCTCTCCATCCTCTGACAAGCTCCCAGTCTCCCGCTCTTCCCCTCTGGGGTGTGGCCAGATCAGGAGCTCAGATCCAAAGTCCTCTGGGCTTTCCCTGGGGGGCTCCTAGTCAGGCAGCTTCCACCTCTCCTCCTCATCCAGCCAGTCCCCAACACCCTACTATCTATAACCCTATGCCATATTTAAAAAGAAATCTGATCTGGTGCGAGGCAAATTCCTGTGGTCGGACTGGGACGCAGTACTTCTTTCCACATGAGTTGGTGGGCATCTTCACCCACAGGCCATCAAAGAGGAATGAACTAAGCAATGTGCATGTTGCCTGTTGTTGTTCTGCTCTTCCGTTTTTCATTTTCTACCGTCTATATGTTTTTATTCAGTTTTTATGACTGTCACAACCCTTCCTTGGGTGTTTCATTATAGTGAAGTATGGCCTGGAGAGGTTTTTAGTAAGTATAGGTGAGCCAGTCTCTCGCCTTCCATCTTTTATCTCGTGTGGCTCCTGAGCCAAAGGAACTGTGTTGTGCTGTTTCTGTTGCTTTATTCTTACCTGAGAACCTCAAATGATGAACAAAAGACATGCAGAGAGAACCTTGCTTTTCGTGAGGTGTCTCAGCCTGGGCTCAGCCTGACAGCTTTTATAACAAACGGAAACGGGAGGCTTGCCATATCAAGGGATAGGAAAGCCTAGGAATGCCTCGGCTAATATGTCCTCCAGCACTAACTTGGCTTTTCTCTTTCTCTCTCTGTTTTGCAGTTCTGCTAAGCCAATCCTCACTAGAATGAGCACAAAACAAAACCAAGTAACAGCTTTTGTACATCAGCATTAAATGGGAAGACGCTCTGGAAGGAAGCCTGTGATGAAGGAGAATGTTGACGCGTGTAACACAAAATAAAAAGTCTGACTGCCAAGAGCTGCCTTGTAAACACAGTTCAGCCAGACACGCAAGTGGTTCTCTGGAGAGAGATTCGATCCTGGATTTACCCACCAGCTCATTAGGAACTGTCACTGGATGCAACATTCAGAAGGCATGCATGAAAAGTCACATAAGGGGAATAAATTTTAAACGGGGGTATAGTTGTCACTAGGTAAACATATTAATATACATGCATCAAGGAGGTTTGTAAAAAAATAATATTATTTCAACTGAAAAGCAAAATCCTTTAAAATAAAGCATTTCACAAGGCGGGGGCAGTTAACTCAGAGAATTCCTGTTCCGGCCACCAGGAAACAGAGAGGGCATCATCCAGCATCGCTGCAGAAAAGACTCTCGTAAGAGTTACAGAGGAAATGGCGTAAACTTTTTGAATCCACCATTGCTGCACCTCATTTGGCCTTCACTTTGAAACACAATGCTTCTTGATTCCTTGCCTACATGTTCTGTTTACTCTCTGTGCGTAGCGACTCTGTGGCTGTTTCGGACTCAGATTCTCATTCTGCAAAGGCTCTGAGATGGTGGCTCCCAAACTGCGAAATCTCCGCGAGGAGGAAACATGAAAACCCATAAAGTGACGAGTGACCCATCTCCTTCCACAATTCTTTCGCAGGCTATTCCAGAGATTCATTGGGGACCTTCTTTACCCAATAGGTTCCCTGTAGCATGTCTCCATTCCCCTCCTTGCCTCCCAGTCAAATTATAAACTGTGGAGGGGAGAGAGCTCAGATAAGGTAAGGTTGAGAACGGAGATGTAAAAGATAGGCCCAAGACATTTTTGTGCCTGAAGCAGACAGTCCAAATGTGTCTGTCGTGTGTGTGTGTGTGTGTGTGTGTGTGTGTGTGTTTAAGATAATATTTCATGAAATTGCTACCCCAAATCTGCCTCCTGAAGCAAACTCAGCCAGCTCCCTCATGTTGAGTTGGCAGTTGGGGTAAGTGCTGCTGACGTCCAGTGGGAAGCCATTTTGCAAAACGTAACACAGTAAGGTTGGTAAACAATATAGGGTTAGTCTTGGCATCCGAAATGTAACCACGTAAGAGCTGCTGTGATGCACTTTTACCGTTTTTCTGATCTGAGAGAAGGAAATGGACGTTCTTTACAAATAGCAATGAAATTGCTTGGAATAATTATTTCAACTAGCTCAAAGTAGAGAGCAAAAAGAGCTAACTCTGGGCAGCTACGTTTTTATTGTATCATTGCCACACGGGGGTTTGAGGCACACCAGTCCATTGCGGGGATCCATTTGAATGGGGGAAATACATAAGGTACTCTCAGTGATGTTTTCTTCAGCCAGTTTTAAAGCGCCATCTATCTGCTCCTCTGCTGCCTTTAGAAAACTTGACTTAATGCATTATCAGTATGGATCCCTCCATGCACAACATCGCACAATGCTTACTAATTAATTATACTAGACAGAAACTGGTAACTGTTTGCCACAGGTGGGCACTATGTCAGGATGCTTGGCTTCTCCTTTACAACTCTGGTTCACCATTCACCGCTGCATCTAGCATAAGAAAAACGCGCTGTGATAGAAGGGGTTTCGGGGGAAACAAGCTAGATTTTGCATTTTTGAATAAATCCGCAGAAACCCATTTGTGTTTAAAGCTGCTTGTCTCTCTGATTCCAATGCCTATGGACACACTATCAATATATTAAAAAGGGTTCTTTCTAAGTAAACAACTTTTTTCCCCCACTCTCTAGGTGCTTATGCTGCCCCCAGCACTGTAGTATTCCAATGCTGTGTGCTGAGTGTTTGCCAGAGGAAGTTACCGATAACATTGTTATACAGCATAAATAGATATTCATAGCGTCTTTTTCACAGTGGTGCTGTATAATGTGATTCCCTCCCGAGGTTCCAAGGACAAAATGGCTCGCCGTGGGCTTTGAATGAAAGTCAGTGGAAGTGCAGGGAAACTTCATTAATCTTGAACAGCCTGGAGGAAATGTCTAGACAACCCAAGGTTTGGTTAAACAGGAGTAGCATATTTACATATAGCTCAGCACACCTGTGGCTGCAATGAATCTTGATCTCTAGATGTTCTGCCTAACTAAGGAGATAGTAATTAAGGGCCAAACTGAACAAAAATGGATGTCTCGTGTTGAGTTATCTCCCTCTGTCAATAGTAGCACACCTTAATGTACGTCCTGATGTCAGGATACTGTTCCCCTACTAGTGGCAACCAACTATTTGCAAAATGGGATGGGAATACTCCAGGTCTGATGATATCAGGAGGACATCATTGAACTAGATGTTTAAAAAGAGAATAAGGATGTTTTCCTTGGCAACCCATTTTTCTCACAATGTATGGTTCCACCATCAGATTAACAGAGTCATTATTTGTCTGGGTCATGTCCCAATTCTTTTTTCTTTTCTTTTTAATTTGTTACTTGTTAATTTGTTAAATGTTATAATATGAATTGCCATCTGATTGCTTTCTGTGGCCTGGTGGTTTCTGCCTCAGGCATTAGGCTCCCAGCAGAAATGATAGTCATCAGTAGCATCAATGATAAAGTTATCTTGGGTTAACCCGGAATACAGAATTCAGTGGGACTTGCTCCCTAGTAAGTGTATTTAGGATTGCAGCCTTACAGCCCAATCCGATGCGTGGGTTCTCAAATGTAACTTCAGCCAGCCTTATTCTTAAGTAAGTATGCATAGGACTGCAGCCTTACATTGCAATCCTATATGTGTCTACTCAAAAATAAGGTCTAATACATTCAGCAGGGCTTATTCCCACGCTAGTTATATCCTTAGTTATTAAATGGAATGTTTAGGGTTGGAAAGGACCAGAGACTCATCTAATCTAACCCTTTGCACTGTGACAGAAAACTACATAGCCAGGAAACCCTACCCCCACCCCCTGCTGTGAGAGAAAAGCAGTAAAGGCAAAGGAGCATCATGGCAGAAGTGCCTGAAAGGCAGTGGTAGCTAGAATGCCCCCCCTATGTACAACTCCTATCATCCCTGACCATTGGCCATGCTGGCTGGAGCTGATGGATGCTGTGGTCCAAAAGAACTCAGTGGCATGACTTCGGCTACCTCTTGCCGTAGGGCAAAAAACCAGATTCCGGTGCTTAAAAGGTAAGAGTTGTCTTGAGTATTACAGGGAAATGCCAGAAAGGACATCAGCCCAAACTCTGATCAGCTGGTTCTGACATCACACAGCAACTCTGCTGAGGTAGTAATGTGAATGCTTGGCTTTTTGGTGTGTGGTGGCCATTATTGTGAACAGCAGTGTGTTTCTAGTTTGCCACTTGCTGGGAAACCCTCAATATTTTAATCACGTGTTGAACCATGAGTCATTGTCCAGAACAGACAACACACCCAAAAAAGTCATTGTCCTTCACATCGCAGCCTCTCAAGAGCTTGAACCAGAAACCTTCCTGACCTCCTTAGCAGCATCTTCTGCAAAGGATAGCTGGCATTGGGGGATGAGGATTGGTCCTTTTCTGTCCTCATGACTATGTTTGGTGCTGTTCCTGGCTTCTCATTAGCCTCTGGTGACCCCAAATTAAGTATGACACCTTTCCGGTCAACTTCTGGCCCTTACCTGAGCAACTTATCTCTTTGGATTTGTGCTTTCCTACCTTCCATTGCCATACAAAGTTTTATTCTCCATACCTGCGTCATCCTCAAACTCCCTCTGGTCTGTGCTTTGGTCTTAGCCTTCCAAAGATGAATTATCCAGCAGTGACCATTGCCCTCTCACCATGTCCCTCTGTTTCTGACCATTGTTGACTCCAGTGTTGACTCCACAACACCTGACATTTCCGGAAAATTGCCACTTTTGATGTGATCCAAAGCTCCTTGACCTATCAGGGCTCATCAGATCCCATGACCTAGTCCTGACAAAACTGGCCATCGCTGACTTTGTTGGTACCAATATGGCGGGGTGGTCCTTAGACCCAAATCGTGAAAGCAAAATTCGTTATTCTCTTCAGCAGACGTTCCCACCTCTCGGCATCCTGTTTCTCACTGTGGCCCAGTAATGTTACTGCAAAAATCTTGCAAACTGATGTGGGTTTCCCCATGACCATTTGTGTGTAGATACCTGCGTGTGTGTATATAGATGTACATAGATATATATAGATAGATAGATATATAAAGGAAGCAAAACAGTTTTAAGTACATACATCATTCAATGTAGGAGTCTGTTTTTAACTTCTTAAAGTGTTGACACTTTCCACCAGGTCGCCCCATTGTAACATGTCGAAAAGAGTCGTGGTCTTTGGTTTCTTTGCTTTGTTTCTCTTTGTGTTTTTTTGAAAAGAAAAAGGTCAACAAATTGTAAAGAAATCTGTTGGAATACCTGCCTTTCTGAAGAAACAAAAAACAATAATTTTTGTTACTTTAAGGTATGCTTGTTATTAAAGTACCTAATAAAGATAAATAATGAATTTTTGTAGCATACTAGAATAAAGTGTTCTAGTGCCTTTCTCTCTAGTTCATTCAGATGTGGCTGTTCTCTCTTTCTTTCTTCTTTCTTTCTTTCTTTCTTTCTTTCTCTCTCTCTCTCTCTCCCTCCCTCCCTTCTTTTTTTTTAGAAAAAAAAAGCTTATCCCAGTCGTTTTTCTCACGGCTTTTGTAGTATAAAAGATGTACAGTGATGCATCTTTTATTTAAGGTATCAATGAATTTAACCAGAGGTGCAGCACTGACAATGGAATTTGTTCACAATCATCTCACTGGCTGATAAGGACTTCTGAACGATAGCTCTGAGTTCCAGAGTCACCCTGAGGGTGCAATGGCCCATTCTACAAGCATTCATATGGAAGGAATGAATAGGATGCAATAGGAGATACACATTGGAAAGTCTGCCTAAGACTGAAAGCTTGGACTCTTTCCTCTGAACTCAACACCCCAACTTACAGCTTACTCTATGATGAAAATAAAGCAGACAACTATGCAGGTTTTAGTATTCAAACCTTCAAATAATAATTTAATATTTACATCTTACTTTTCAAAGTGGCTAAAAAGGCCAGCGTTACAATCTTTATGCCCTTAGTGCTATACAGTACTTAGATGATGAATAGCATTATAAGTATTATTCTATGTGGTTTGTACCTTATCTCGTCCAGGTATCTTCTTCTAAGGTTGTTGTGCTGTGCTATGAAGCAGCTAATTAGCTAATTAGCAGTAAATTAAAGCTTCAATCCTAGGCACACTTACTTGCATGTAAGTCCCACTGAATATAGCAGGACTTACTGCTGTGAAAACATGTCTAGAATTGTTCAATAAGAAAGCCTAAGTTGCTTACTCAAATGTAAATGTGGTTTTATTTATTATGGGATTTCTTTTCTTAACCCTTCAGATAAATTCCTGGGATGGCTTGGGAAAAAATCATAAATCCAATAAAAACACCCAAAAGCTATGGATGAAAATGTATGCAAGAAGGCCTTGTAGTATTGTCTGATCAGATTTAGCAAATCTATTTGAATTGCAAATTAGCTGCAAATTAACTAATGTCTTGCAGAAGTCTGCAGAGCAGCTAAACTGTCTTGCAGAGTCCATTGCACTGATCTAGTAAGCTCACTGGCTGGACATTTTAACTGATCACAGTAATGCTCAATAAACTCTTAAATAATTTGGAAGTGACCAGGAAAACCAAAATCAGGTTCACATGTCAGAACAAGGAGAGGAACATTGGGCCTTAAGACCCGATGCCCCTTTTTAATAGCACACACTGAAATCCATACAGCATCTCTAAATTTTCCACATGTCAGGAACTGGTCCGCAACACCCTTACCATTTTTATTAGCTCCACAGGCGTACACACTGGACACACAATGCGGAAAGAATGAGTGACTGCTAAAGTCTTCGTCTCACCAACAAACGTTTTGCTGGATTAGCCACACTGAGGGCTTGTGGGGAAGCAGTGTGTGCTGGGAAGTGTCAATTCCTCACATTTTGCTGTAGGTCTGGCATGGGCAGCCTGTGGCATCTAGGAGTGGTTGGACTCCCATCAGCACCAGCCTTCATGGTCAATGATCGGAGACAATGGACATCCTAGCCCAACAACTTCTGCCAGACACAACACGTTGCCCAGCCCTGCTGCAGTTATAAGTCTAGTTTCTCATCTTCATTGTCCTCAGCTTGGTAGTTTTATTTCCCTGCTTCTGATGATGTGTTAGGGGAGGGAAGATGATGATGATGATGATGATGATGATGATGATGATGATGATGATGATTTATTATTTATACCCCACCCATCTGGCTGGGTTTCCCCAGCCACTCTGGGCAGCTTCCAACAAAACGCTAAAATGCATTAACCTATTAAACATTAAAAGCTTCCCTAAACAGGGCTGCCTTCAGACGTCTTCTAAAAGTTTGGTACAGTGGTACCTCGCAAGACGAATGCCTCGCAAGACGAAAAACTCGCAAGATGAAAGAGTTTTCCGTTTTTTTGAGTCGTTCCGCAAGACGAATTTCCCTATGGGCTTGCTTCGCAAGACGAAACGTCTTGCGAGTTCTTGCGAGTTTGTTTCCTTTTTCTTAAAGCCGCTAAGCCGTTAATAGCCGCTAAGCCGCTAATAGCCGTGCTTCGCAAGACGAAAAAACCGCAAGACGAAGAGACTCAAGGAACGGATTAATTTCGTCTTGCGAGGCACCACTGTAGTTATTTTTCTCTTTGACATCTGGCGTTCCACAGGGCGGGTGCCACTACCGAGAAGGCCCTCTTCTGTAACTTGGCTTCTCGCAGCGAGGGAACCGCCAGAAGGCCCTCGGCACTGGACCTCAGTGTCTGGACAGAACGATGGAAGTGGAGACGCTCCTTCAGGTATACTGGACTGAGGCCGTTTAGGGCTTTAAAGGTCAGCACCAACACTTTGAATTGTGCTCGGAAATGTACTGGGAGCCAGGGTAGGTCTTTCAAGACCGGTGTTATATGGTCTCGGCGGCTGCTCCCAGTCACCAGTCTAGCTGCCGCATTCTGGATTAGTTGTAGTTTCCGGGTCACCTTCAAAGGTAGCCCCACGTAGAGTGCATTGCAGTAGTCCAAGCGAGAGATAACTTAGAGCATGCACCACTCTGGTGAGACAGTCCACGGGCAGGTAGGGTCTCAGCCTGCGTACCAGGTGGAGCTGATAAACAGCTGCCCTGGACACAGAATTGACATGGACAGCTGTGAGTCCAGAATGACTCCCAGGATGCGCACCTGGTCCTTCATCTTTGGTCACCACCCTGCACTCAACGCTCACCTGTGACTCCTAGAAGCTGTCAGCATGCAACAGCCACCATACCTGGGAACAGCTTTGACTGGCTGACTAAACCAGATTAGGGTAGCCGATAAGTCTGAAACTCTTGGTGAATTAGGGACTTCCTCTGCAGGTGAGGACAGGCTGTAGTAGATTGACACCTGGCTTGAGAGCAGTACATGTGAAAAGGATCTAGGAGTCTTGGTTGACCACAAACTTGACATGAGCCAACAGTGTGACGCGGCAGCTAAAAAAGCCAATGCAATTCTGGGCTGCATCAATAGGAGTATAGCATCTAGATCAAGGGAAGTAATAGTGCCACTGTATTCTGCTCTGGTCAGACCTCACCTGGAGTACTGTGTCCAGTTCTGGGCACCACAGTTCAAGAAGGACACTGACAAACTGGAACGTGTCCAGAGGAGGGCAACCAAAATGGTCAAAGGCCTGGAAACGATGCCTTATGAGGAACGGCTAAGGGAGCTGGGCATGTTTAGCCTGGAGAAGAGGAGGTTAAGGGGTGATATGATAGCCATGTTCAAATATATAAAAGGATGTCACATAGAGGAGGGAGAAAGGTTGTTTTCTGCTGCTCCAGAGAAGCGGACACGGAGCAATGGATCCAAACTACAAGAAAGAAGATTCCACCTAAACATTAGGAAGAACTTCCTGACAGTAAGAGCTGTTTGACAGTGGAATTTGCTGCCAAGGAGTGTGGTGGAGTCTCCTTCTTTGGAGGTCTTTAAGCAGAGGCTTGACAACCATATGTCAGGAGTGCTCTGATGGTGTTTCCTGCTTGGCAGGGGGTTGGACTCGATGGCCCTCGTGGTCTCTTCCAACTCTATGATTCTATGATTCTATGATTCTATGAGCAGACGAGACTAACAGTGGGTCCAACGGTCAAGAAGGCATAGGGCTCATCCGCCTGGGAGGGTAGAAGAAGAAGAGTTTGGATTTGATATCCCGCCTTTCACTCCCTTTAAGGAGTCTCAAAGCGGCTAACATTCTCCTTTCCCTTCCTCCCCCACAACAAACACTCTGTGAGGTGAGTGGGGCTGAGAGACTTCAAAGAATGTGACTGGCCCAAGGTCACCCAGCAGCTGCAGGTGGAGGAGCGGGAAAGCGAACCCAGTTCACCAGATTACGAGTCCACCGCTCTTAACCACTACACCACACTGGCTCTCCCATCTAGGAGAAGGAAAACTTTGATCCTAAACCTCCACTGCCTTGTAGGATATTTCTGGGAGAAGAAAAAGCTAAGGGGAAAACCCTCCACAAATCCAGATCAGAGTCCCTAAGACAGTTGGGTGGCAACTTGTATGCCTCCGTCTGGCAACTCCTGCAGCCAAGCTGGTGCCAAATGTCTTGCTCTGCTTTCCTTTGGACCACATCAGTGAGGCTGAGAGGGGGATGTTGTCGTCTGGACAACCCAGGACCTCCATACACACTGCCCAGGCTTGCGCCCCAGGGCACTCCTAACACAGTGGTTTGGCTTCACCCCCAGAGGCGCACCCCATTGCCTCTCATGGCAGACAGATGCCAATAAGTGCTTCTAATGGTACGAAGTATTTACAAAGTCCCTTGGTGCCGCACGAAATTTCCTGCATAGGAATTCATCCCAATGGGGGCAATGCCTGGGTAGCTGTTACAAAAACAAGCATATTCCCCCATCACCCCTCTAAGGAAGAGGGATTGCTGCCTGCCTAGGCTGGCCCACGTTGGGCAGATGTCCGGCCTGCAAGATGTACTGACTTCGCCTTTTTAAAGACCCACAAACCAGAACCTGCTGCAAAAGGCATAAACATATAATTTAAAAATTCTGAGCCGAGGAATTTATTCTGAGTACCAGAATTGGGCAGGTCTCAGGGTCTTTTTGTACAACAGTCCATTCCCAGCTACCCAAAGATTTCTTCATTTCAGCGATGAAATTTTGTGGCGGGTGGGAGGTCATTTTGTCACTGCTGTTATGTAAGCCGTTTGCACCTTACCAGGTGACTGCAGATCAGTCAGAACCCTGGCAGGAGATCCAGATTATTCTGCCCACTCCTGGTCTTGACTAACCAATATAATCCAGGTTGTAGGGGGAGGGAGGGCACTTGTTCCACAATTTGTGTTAGAAAATGAAATGAAGCACCTCTCATCATTTCAGCCATTTTGAGTTAAGTGCATTTACACTGGGATCCTCTGGGCTTCAGAACGTTTCTGTCCTAAGGTAGGGTAGTAGGCAAGAATGCCAAGAGCGCTGAAAAAAACATTTTCGTGAAATGGGATGTTGTTATTTAGGAAATGCAGTGGCCCTGTGTGTGTGCCTGACTGCTGCCACCTGGTGGTACACTGAAAGGTTTTGCCGTTCACCTTTTGCATTTTACACTGTGGAAACAAAAAATTTTTTTCCTTCCAGTAGCACCTTAAAGACCAACTAAGTTAGTTCTTGGTGTGAGCTTTCGTGTGCATGCACACTTCTTCAGATACATGCACACGAAAGCTCACACCAAGAACTAACTTAGTTGGTCTTTAAGGTGCTACTGGAAGGAAAAAAAATTTTTGTTTTGACTATGGCAGACCAACACGGCTACCTATCTGTAACTACACTGTGGAAGTTGAGGTTCCCAAAGCCCAGCTTTTTAAAAATACATTTAAACGTCAGTGATGTACACAGATCCAGTTATTTGTGCCGTTATTAATATTCTCCGGCCTGCATATCTGCTTCCTGCTCTTTCCACTTGCCTACGTTGTGGCTCCTGCTGCTAGTCACACAAAATGCTTTCTTTTCCTCAACAGTTGATCTCGATCCCTTCTCTGCCTCCCTCCCCTCAGGCTCTCTTCTTGCTACCAGATCCTGGCTAGAACCCCAGATGCTGCCTCTTTCCTTCCTGAATCTGGGGGGGGGGGGATTTGTTATGTTCCTGCTAAAAAAATCAGACATGGAAAAATCTGGCGGGCATCCCAGCAGTCATGAGGCGGTGGCCCAGCTTCCACTTAGCATAATAATCCACTTTCCCCAAACAATCTGTAATTTTTTTATTTTCTGTCTCCTGCATATTTCCATGAGTCTCCTCCTAAATTGCGAGAGAAAGGGAAGAAAGTTAAACCTTCTTTAAAACCTGATTTGTACTTGTATTCCTTGGCTATTCAGCTTGTGCTCCAGCCTCATCCTTTGTAAAGGGTGAAGCTGCCTTGCATTCAGACGTAAGAGCATCTGCCTTGCGTGCGGAAAATGCCAGGTTCAGTCCCTCACACTTTCAGGTGGGGCCCCTGCCTGAAAACACCAAAGAGATGCTGCCAATCCGTGCAGGCAATACTAGATGGACCCAATGGCCTTGTTATAAGGTAGCTTCTTATATTCCTAACTGAAAGTCTATATTCGCTGCCTGTTTACTCCTGCCTCTTCCTCTCTTTCCCTTGTATTGTAAGCACCTTGGGGCAGGGACCTGCTCTGTAGTCTGCAAAGCAGGAGTGGGAAATCTCAAGCCCCAGGGGCCAAATGCAGCTCTCAAGACTGCTCCCTGTGCCCATTTTGAAGGCCACACTCTTCACTGGTCCTGCTCTGTGTCCTCCCGAGAGCTTTTGCCTGGCTGGAATGTGTCCTTGACTTATGATGGTGCCAGGGTGGAGAGTGATGTGTTTGAAAACCTATTGCTTTTAAATTATTATTACTTATTATTATTATTATTATTATTATTATTATTATTATTATTATTATATGGTAGGGATGCAGCTTGCTGTACAAAGGTAAGAGTCTGTTGCTCCCATGACGCACTGTGGCTCCTGGCCTGAAAGGTATTTATCACCTCTGCTTTGCAATGTCAGGCACACTGGTACTATAAAATAAAAAGCAGCCATTAAACAGAAGCGTACAAATCTGAATCATAGCTGTCAACTTTTCCCTTTTCTTGCGAGGAATCCTATTCGGAATAAGGGAATTTCCCTTTAAAAGGGGGAAATGTTGACAGCTATGATCCGAATGTATTTGGCTATATAGTCAGGGCACCCTCTCCTTACATAACAAGTAGAAATTTACAAAATGCAGCCTTTCTGCACCATAAAAGAGTAGTAAAATCGGTAGATATTAAGTTTATGCATACCATGCAGCTCTTAAAGACAAGGCACACAGGATCTGGAAAGAAGATGAAGTATGCATTATCATCACACGAAAAGGCACTGTGCTACTTTTAAGAGTAAAACCTGGCCTAGTAAAGACCTTTACACTTCCCAGGTTCGTTTCTTGTGTTGCTTGCGAGCCAACATGTCAACAATGATGTTTGCCAAACCTAAAGCTGTTGTGGAAGGGGAATGTTTCTACCAAACAGCTGCTGTCGTGAAGCTCCGTCATTTATTCCTGAGGTGCAGTTTGTTATATTGTCCAGTAGATGGCAGTAAAACATTTTCTAAGAGACAGCTGCTAAACTACCGTACACAGTATTGGGAAAGTGGCTGGCTAGCATCCCAAGAAAAGCAAAGTGTTGATGCTTAAAAGACGTACAGTTTGGAGAAAGGAAATTATATAGGCAACCCCACAGAGATTGTTCTGTTTCTCTTTATGCACTGGAAAGGTAAGACGTTATTTTAATAAAATAAAAATAAAATGGTATTGGGAAAACAGAGGCCTCCGTATACGTGTGTGTGTGTGTGTGTGTGTGTGTGTGATGCTTAGCCGTGCCCTCTCCGGGATACGCAATTGCGCACAAACCCTCCCAGTTTTCCATTCAGCCAGATATGGCAGACACTTCACATTCTGCTGTACTTAGTATCAGGCTGTGTTAGGATGGCAGGATTGCACCATTAGGGCTTTCCCTCTGAAGTTTTGTACTTCTACAGAGCTTGGAGTTCCCCCAAGCATACTGATACCTTCATCTTGTTTCTCAGGGGTTCCATTTTAGCTACAATCCTGTCACGAGCTGAGTTCACAATTAGGAGTGGCCAGAAAGGTCTACCTTTGGACCCCAGGCCTGCCCTGCCCCCTTCCTGGTTTACAGGCTCACCTGGGAATTCACCTAATAAATTTACCGTTCGTCTCTTGCAAATAACTTCATCGCTACTTGAGATAGCGCAAAATAAAGCTTGTGTGTGAGCATCAGGAATGCCAGTGTTGTAATAGAGACAGTCTTCCTGGAGGATTACAAGATACAGTGGTACCTTGGTTCTCAAACACCTTGGTACTCAAACAACTTGGAACCCAAGCACTGAAAACCCGGAAGTAAGTGTTCCGGTTTGAGAACTTTTTTCAGAAGTCGAACATGCTCCGTTTTGAGTGTTATGCTTCCGTTTTGAGTGTTATACTGAGGTCTGTCTGTTTTTCCTATTTATTTTGCATTTTTGTGGCTCTTTTTTGTGTGACTGTGTGGAACCCAGTTCAGCTACTGATTGATTGATTGATTGTGTGATTGCAGTACATTGTTTATTGCTTTCATTTTATGGATCAATGGTCTCGTTAGATAGTAAAATTCATGTAAAACTGCTGTTTAAGGGTTGTTTTTAAAAGTCTGGACCGGATTAATCCATTTTGCATTATTTTCTATGGGAAAGCACGCCTTGGTTTTAGAACGCTTCAGTTTTGGAACAGACTTCCGGAACGGATTATGTTTAAGAACCAAGGTACTACTGTACAAATATCCTATAAATGGTGGAGTACCTGGAACGAAGCTAAGTCCCATCTGAAAGGTTAATATTGAAACAAGAGCCAGAGATCCTTTGCAAATATTGGTCCTGGCCAGGGACAGAGAGTGTGGAGCAGATGCTCTTGCTGTAACACAAGGGATGGATTTATTAGGAAACTTGAGGTGAAGAAGCTGAGCGGTTCTTGGTCGAAGCTCCTTGGCTGCAGCAATTTGAGTTTGCTGGTGCTGCTGCTTCCATCACCAACAGCTGGCCCCTCCTTTAAATGTTGTTGTTGTTTGTTGTTTAGCCGTTTAGTCGTGTCCAACTCTTCGTGACCCCATGGACCAGAGCACGCCAGGCACTCCTGTCTTCCACTGCCTCCTGCAGTTTGGTCAAACTCATGCTGGTAGCTTCGAGAACAGCGTCCAGCCATCTTGTCCTCTGTCGTCCCCTTCTCCTTGTGCCCTCCATCTTTCCCAACATCAGGGTCTTTTCCAGGGAGTCTTCTCTTCTCATGAGATGGCCAAAGTATTGGAGCCTCAGCTTCAGGATCTGTCCTTCCAGTGAGCACTCAGGGCTGATTTCCTTCAGAATGGATACGTTTGATCTTCTTGCAGTCCATGGGACTCTCAAGAGTCTCCTCCAGCACCATAATTCAGAAGCATCAATTCTTTGGCGATCAGCCTTCTTTATGGTCCAGCTCTGACTTCCATACATCACTACTGGGAAAACCATAGCTTTAACTATACGGGCCTTTGTTGGCAAGCCATAAAAAGCCAAAGGTGAGATTGACTGACAAAACTAACATTCAGCTCCATACCAGCAGCTAGTGGCCACAAGTTCTCCAGTCCTACCCTACAGGGTTGTCTGTTCTTTGTATTTATCACTCTCTGAGGAGTTGAGAGCAGCAGCAGCAACAACAACAGGGAGGGTGCCCCCCTGTTTTCTTCCCACAACGATCCTGTGATGTAGACTAGGCTGAGAAGGGACAGCCCACCAAGGATCACCCGGTTACTCCGGTAAGGAAGGCCTATAAAGTCTCCTGTTTCCTCTTTGTGGGAATACAAAGGCAAGGAGTCTATTTTATGGGCTCGCCCTGCTGTCGTCATATCCTCCTGGGTCCGTGCTTACGAAGAAGCCTTACATTCATCCCCTGAGCTCAACGCAGCGTTTCCTTCCAGCAGAGGAAGCTGGTTCTTGTTTCTTTCCCCTCGCAGAGCCCCACCTTTGCTCTCCTTGGAAACTCCAGCCGGTCCCAAGTGCCTCTGGGACAGACGCCAGGGTAAACACGAGCAGCAATTGAGGCTGCTGCTTCTCAGCCCCGCTGCATGAGTCAGCTACAGCTGGGATGGTTTAAGCGAGCTCATTAGGAGTCAAGTTGTCCAACTCTGCTGCTCTAACCTCACAAAGCTTTTTATGCTGGGCTCTAATCTCGACCAGAAAGACGATGGTCTCCATAGCTACTCCCAGCCCCGTCGTTTCAGCTGTGGCCTCACTTCCCCTTCTCAGTTCATTACGGGACTAAAGATTTGTGCTAGAGTATGGCCCTGTATGGGACGCGGGTGACGATGTGGGATAAACCACAGAGCCTAAGGCTTGCCAATCAGAAGGTCGGCGGTTCGAATCCCCGCAACGGGGTGAGCTCCCGTTGCTCGGTCCCTGCTCCTGCCAACCTAGCAGTTCGAAAGCACCTCAAAGTGCAAGTAGATAAATAGGTACCGCTCCAGCGGGAAGGTAAACGCTGTTTCCATGTGCTGCTCTGGTTCGCCAGAAGCAGCTTAGTCATGCTGGCCACATGACCCGGAAGCTGTACGCTGGCTCCCTCGGCCAATAAAGCGAGATGAGCACTGCAACCCCAGAGTTGGCCACAACTGGACGAAATGGTCAGGGGTCCCTTTACCTTTACCTTTATGGCCCTGCAACACTGGAGCCATGCCACGCTTGACAACAGTGCCATCCAATAAGTCCCCTTTCGCTAACCTGGTGCCCTCCAGATGCGTTGGACTACGACGTCCATCATCTCTGGCCATCGGCTATGAGCTGTAGTCCCATCATCTGGGAGGGCACATGGCTGGGGAACGCTGAAAGTGCACAAGATGGGGTACACTGTCCTAAGCAGGCCCCTAGACAGCATCTTAAAAAACAGAGACATCACCTTGCCAACAAAGGCCTGTGTAGTTAAAGCTATGGTTTTCCCAGTGGAAGTGAGAGCTGGACCATAAAGAAGGCTGATCGCCGAAGAATTGATGCTTCTGAATTATGTTGCTGGAGGAGACTCTTGAGAGTCCCATGGACTGCAAGAAGATCAAACCTCTCCATTCTGAAGGAAATCAGCCCTGAGTGCTCACTGGAAGGACAGATCCTGAAGCTGAGACTCCAATACTTTGGCCACCTCATGAGAAGAGAAGACTCCCTGGAAAAGACCCTGATGTTGGGAAAGATTGAGGGCACAAGGAGAAGGGGACGACGGAGGACGAGATGGTTGGACGGTGTTCTCAAAGCTACCAGCATGAGTTTGACCAAACTGCGGGAGGCAGTGGAAGACAGGAGTGCCTGGCGTGCTCTGGTCCATGGGGTCACGAAGAGTCGGACACAACTAAACAACAACAAAAAAGCAGACGCAGGATTGTAGCCTGGAGCAATGTAAGCATGTTAGCTTCAATGCACATTCTTTTCCTCAAAGAATTCTGGGCTCTCTGGTTTGTTAAGGGTTGTTGCTGGGAATTTCAACTCTGTGGGACATAAACTACGGTGCCCAGAATTCTCCAAGGAAGAGAATGTGCCTCAAATGTGCTTTGGAGGTATTGTGTGTACACAACCTTGGACTGCACAGAGGAAGCCGATCTCAATGAGCCAAGTGCGGCCTCTAAGTCAACAGGCTCTGCATGCCTCCTGCCTCAAAGCTGCTATCTGAGAACAGTGATAAATCACTTGACAGTTTTCATTCATTCATTCAATCCTAATAGTAGGCCAGTATTTATTTTTCTCTCCTTTCCGTTAGCATGTTCATTTCATTTATTAATTTTCTATCTTGCCTGACCTTCCAAGGGAGCCCATAGAAACAGATGTGCACTTTGTCAAGAAGGAAAGGTCCAAGAGTAGAATTGGTTGTTGTGGCTCTTAAAAACAAACAAACAAACAAACAAACAAACAAACAACCATTTACACAATAGCTTGTTCTTTTCCTTACTCCAATTCTAAGTTTTTAAAGAAAGAGATATACCCAATTTTAGATAGATAGATGATAGAAAGATAGAGAAAGATGATAGACAGATAGATAGATAGATAGATAGATAGATAGATAGATAGATGATAGATAGATAAACAGATATAGATTAGATAGATAGATAGATAGATAGATAGATAGATGATAGATAGATAGATAGATAGATAGATAGATAGATGATAGATAGATAGATAGATAGATAGATAGATAGATAGACAGATAGATGATAGATAGATAGATGATAGATAGATAGATATATAGATCAATGATAGATGATAGAGAGATGAAAGAGAAAGATTCTCTCTCTTCCCCCCCTTCTCTCTCCCTCCCCCCCCCCCTTTCTCTCTCTCTCTCTCTCTCTCTCTCTCTCTCTCTCACACACACACACACACACACACACACACACACAAACACGCTGTTGGAACAGCAATGCCCGTCAACTGTGGGGGGGCAGCCCTCTCAAATATTTTATTGGGGAGGCTGAAGGGACCTCAGCCCCTGGGAGGTGGCTCCTATGATATACACACATAAACATGATGGAACCAGATGTGTGTATGTGTGTCTTGAATATGTGAATGCAAACAGAGAAAGTAAAGCAAGAATCAATAACTGGAAAGTTTTCATTACTCAACGTTTATTTGCAATCAAGGTGATTTAATCACCTGGATTAAATCAGATGAATGCATGTGTGTGTGTTTGCATTTGAAAGTGGACGTTTCTGAACATCTTGCTGATCTGCAGAGGAAGTTTGGCGAAAGATGAAACTAATGTGCCATCTCAGACCATTCACGGACCACTTACATGATGAACTGGTATATATTCACTTGATAATGAAACAGTATAGAATTGTTACATTAGACTCACATGAGCCACCAATCCTTGAAATGGAATGGGAGCTAAAGTGAGTTGATTAAAAGCTGTTTTTCCTTTCAGGTTTTTTTATACCACCAGGTCCAACGGTATAAAGGTCTTACTAAGACTGATAAGTTTGAGGGTATCTGGTGGCCTCTCCTGGTGTTTGTTATTCGATCGGGAGAGCACAGTCAACCTCTACTCTCACAACTCAATTTTTGGAGACTGTTTAGGTCAGTGGTCTTCCATTATTCTTAGTATATCTCATATAATAGTATGACATTTTACCATTTTAGCTTTGAAGTGCTCCCTCCCTGCTGTATTGTTTGCTTTTCTCTCTTTTACTGTATTATCCTTTTTTTAAATTCCCTTTCTTGTTCTGTTTGTCCTCCTTTGAGGTTTGTAACTGCTTTCTTGACTTACGTAACAAAATGAAATAAAGAAATACTTTATGGAAAACAACGGCGACGACATCTGACAGAGCAATCAGCAGATTTCTAATGAGGAGCATGGGAACTGCGCATGAAAAGAAAGGCTCACTCATGCAGACAGGATGTTCTTCCTCAGAGTTGCACAAGGCACCCAAGCCACAAGACCTGTTCGTCTTTTTTATTTTCAGGGCGTGATCCTCTCTGCTCTGCTGTTCCTTTGGGAAAGGAGACAGCTCCTGCTCCATCTTCTGGGCTGCACTGCTTTTGATCAACGTCTTCTCATCTGCAAGCTCATGGGAGATTATTCCGGTGATGCAGACGATAACGTCCATAGATTTGCCATGGCCGCTCTACTGATTGCAGAGCCCAATGTGAAACCCCAAGCACCCTTCAGAGGTATTCTTCCAGGAGGCCCTTTTCAAACAGGGGTGGCTAACCTGTAGTCCTGCCGCTGTTGCTGGACTCTCCATTCCCATCAGACCCAGCCAACATGGTCAACAACACCTGCAGGTGACAAATTAGCCACCTCTTGGTCCAACACCCCCCAAAGGAAGTGGCTTTGTAAGTTATTTTGGCTGTTTCCCCGTTACTTAATTTGATCGTATCTTTAAGATATATCTTAACTCTACATGAACAGCCTGCATTTGTCTCCCCTGCAATTTAAACCCGTTGCATTTTATTGTATCCTGATGTGATGCTTTCAAAATAAATCATCTTACAACATTACTCAATACAGTGGTACCTCGGGTTACAGACGCTTCAGGTTACAGACTCCGCTAACCCAGAAATAGTACCTTGGGTTAAGAACTTTGCTTCAGGATGAGAACAGAAATCGTGTGGCGGTGGCACAGCGGCGGCAGGAGGCCCCATTAGCTAAAGTGGTACCTCAGGTTAAGAACAGTTTCAGGTTAAGAACGGACCTCCAGAACGAATTAAGTTCTTAACCTGAGGTACCACTGTATTTGAAAGTTGTACACATAGCTTTATTTTGAAAGTGTATAAGCTGGCCTCTGGCATAACTTCCCAGAGCAGTGTGCTGTTAAGAAAATAAAACTATATAATAAATTTAACAGCAAAAAAAAAGTGTTTTCTCCCTCTTAGGCTGCAACTATATGCCAGGGTGGCAAACCTCAGTCTCAGGGGCCAATCCTCTGGACTCTCCCCTGGCCATCCCTACTCTGCTCACAGCCTTCATGTGCTCTGGTTTGTACCCCAAATATTTTTACCTGACTGGAATGTGCCTTTGACCTCTGAAGAGTAGAGAAGCCTATGTGAGTGTGTGGAGAAACTAGGCTGCTGAAACAAAGGTAAAATGTGTGTTGATTGCTCTGCTTGCTTTTACCTCTGGCCCACCAGTGAGATGTGGTCCCTGGAAGGATGAGAAGAAGATGCCTTCCGGGCTAGCAGATCAGGATAGATGCTCATTGTCATTGGGCAAATCAGAACAAATGCTCAATCAAGAGTGGATGCCGTAAGCTTTGTACAAGCAGACCAGGATGATTGCTCCATCAGCCTGGGTGAGACGCAGGTGCCCTTATCAAACAAGAAAAATATCCTCTTTGCATGATGATGCCTCTTTCATGCCCTACCTAAAATGGCCGCTCACCCAGTCCTGGCGGTGGGCCATGTTTGCGGCCCAGCGTGTGGCTTCCCCGTCTTCCCAAAGCCACACTGCTTTTGTTGGCCGTTGCTCTGCTCCCATGGCCATTGTGGAGCATGCTGGGTTCCCACCAAAGCCAGATTCACATTTGGCCTATCCATGGCAGCCTGGGGGGGCAGGGCAACTAGAGCAGACCAAGTTGGAGCTGGGTCAACTCCTGTCCGCTCATGACAAATAACGAGGGATGCGCTGGGATGCCCTCATGCTGAAATTGCAATAGGCAGGCACTTCACATAGTCCCCAGGATGCTCATTCATCTGGGCGAGAATGATTTGGTTGCACAAAAGAGCATCAGTTTAATCATGGCAGCAGTTGTGGACGTTGAAAGAATCTGGGCAATGTGCCCAGATAACACCATCTTTTGGTCTGAGCCCCTTCTGCGCCCGCGATGGAGAGGGGCCTTCAAGCCTTCTCACCTCAATTACACCCTAATAAAAACCAACAGGCCTTTAGGCAACGCGACCCTGCCTCTTGGTGGCCGAGTGATCAGACATCCGGACCTTAAAACTGACAAATTGGACCTTTTCAGACCTGACGGAGTGCACCTCACCCCTATAGGGAATGAACATTGGTTGAGAGCTGTGAAGCAGGGCCTTGAGGAATGGTTTCAGTTGTAGGTAGACTTGGTGGCCAGACTGTGATTTTGCAGTCTCAAGTGGCGGTTTTTAGGCCTTGGGTAGAATCCCTTAGTAACTCACCCCTCATGACGGCAATAACAGTGTACTCTGTTAGAGGGGTCTTGAGGGGAATCTCTGTCCACAAGCACACAACAGTTGGGCCATAGAAGTCCCCCATGCATCAAACATTTTGCCGTGGTTCCATATTCCCATTTGACCCTGTCATGCCTCAGACCCCCAGCAGGGGGCTGAGAGGGATACATGCCCAGTGCCTATGCCAAGGTTTCCTACGTCTGAAATTTAAAGAAAGTTGTGGCCAATTTAATCCCAAAATACATTGTCATGTCTTCTCCTTTCATCACTTTTGTAACTGCGAACTGTTATTGTTGTTGTTTTTTTGTTTTAATGTGGATTTCTTGCACCACAGCAACGGAGAATTTTAATCCACTTTATTTCCTTAAACCTAAATTTCTGATATGCAATTGAATCCCCCCACAATACCAACAATCTGCAGGTGACCCAGCACACATTTCCACTGGAAAACAGTTCCTCACTCAGCAACTGGGTGCTTGCTTGTTTACTATATTCTGTCCCCTATCAGACCACTCTTTGTATCAAGCACTCCATTAATCTTCTTCTTTGCCTTATTCATCCTACCTGAAGTGTAAGCCCCCTCTAGACTCACCTGGAGCCCCTTCTGTTTCCTGTGCAGCTGCAGCAGTTAGTACAATGTTGAGGCTAAATAAATGTGAAGCTCTAGCCAACTCCCTATCCCCTGCTGGGAAGACTCTGCTGGCTTAGAATCGCATACTTGTTCCCACAGGCATGGGTCCAGACTCCACAAGCACAGAGCTGTTGGTTTGAGCATGTTGCCACATCAAATAGAGGAAGTCTCAGAACACAGAGCACATTCATGCTGTTTTACCAGCCCATGGGGTCCACGGATCAGCTGGCACTGGGAGGTGGAGTGTGCAGGCTCCTAGCAGCCGAGGCGACATTCCCCCGAGGCTCTGCTGGAAATAAAAACACAGAGCTCTCACCTGGATTTCTCCAGCTGGGGTACAAACAAGAGTTGCCGTTTGGCCATGCAGTGTGTGCATGAATGTGTTGCCTCTTTCCCTGTCTTTGCCTGATAAGACAAGACTCCTCTCTCTGGGAATTCAAGGGGCAAAGGCCAACACAGAGACCTTCGCAGCAGTCATCACAAGAGGCTGCGTACAAAGGAAGCACTAAAACCACTTACGTCCGGCCATTATATGTGGCCATATAGCTTCAGCAATAAAGCAAGAACACCTGTAGTACTTTGGAGGTTGCTTTTTATTGCTGTTGCCTCTCTGAAGTTAAACACCAACAGAGGAATAAAATCAATGGTCCTTAAACCATGCTTGCTTTGATACTTGCTGCTACGGTTATTCCCCAGCCAGCTCAAGCAAGCAGTTGTCAATGTTGAGCTAGACTTGAGGATGGCTAAACTTTGTTGTAGACCAGAAAGGTGCAATGTCCAGGATACCTGAGGTGTGGATAGTGACATTATATAGCTTTGACACAAGGTGGCACTATTGAACTGGGTGGAGTCAGAAATTTCTGTTGCTGTTCTGTCTTAAGAGAGAGAGACAATCACCATCATCATCATAAAATCTTTATTACGGTCATAGACCAGCACAAGTAGGGTGGGGGTACAAAGCTAAAAAGTATTTAAACAGAAGGTATATCTAAAGGACTATAAGAATCTAAAAGAAACTAAAAGAATCTAAAAGAAGGGTTAGGAGCTTTAAACGGATGAGGAAGAACATAAAAGATTAGTATATAAAAGGCTATAAAGTTAAAGGTAAAGGGACCCCTGACCATTAGGTCCAGTTGTGGCCAACTCTGGGGTTACACGCTCATCTTGCTCTATAGGCCGAGGGAGCCGGCGTACAGCTTCCGGGTCATGTGGCCAGCATGACTGAGCCACTTCTGGCGAACCAGAGGAGCACATGGAAACAGCGTTTACCTTCCCGCTGGAGCGGTACCTATTTATCTACTTGCACTTTGACATGCTTTCGAACTGCTAGGTTGGCAGGAGCTGGGACCGAGCAATGGGAGCTCACCCCGTCATGGGGATTCAAACCACCGGCCTTCTGGTTGTCAATTCCTAGGCTCTGTGGTTTAACCCACAGCGCCACTCGTGTCCCTTATAAAAGACTATAACTCCCTACTAAACATCTTACAAGACAATAATGCCCACTCACAACACAAAGAGCTCAGCAGCCTGAAGCATCATAACCAGACACTGGAGAGACCTGTCAGGAGTAAGCATGGACCAATGGTATCAAATAGTAATGTGAAACAGCCTTGTTAGAAAAACTAACCAACAAATTGAAACTGACAAGGAGACAAATAGAAGAAGATGCCTTCACCCGGTATGGTTCCCCTTTATCACATACACAGCCCAACCAGACAATGACAAAAATCCACCAACAACATACAAATCAGTATGGCTAACCTGATCCAAAACACCCACCCACCCCACTCACACATGAAAACAAAGATCGCCACAGCCAATCACAAACAAACAACCACACCCTAGGCCAACCCCAACCTCTCACCACCAAAGGAACACAAGCAAATAGTAAAGAGAACCCGCACAAGAGACACTGACACAAAACCCCACACATACACTAAGTAGAACAGAAGCATTGCTACCCGACCCCACCCCACTCACCATTCCCCCCCTCCACCTCTTTCTCCTTTTTCTTCATAATGTGACACTAATGTCTCAACAAATGAAACTGATCTGCAGAAAATGTAACTTGAAAAAGAGACATTGCACATGATTTTGTAAACCAAGAAATCTTTAATAAAAATATATTTTAAAAAAATAAAATGCGATAATTATCAATTTAGAGAGCACTCTGATGTGAGTGTTCATTAAATCTAGTTTGTGACACAGGTCATCATGCGACGAATTTAAAACCACTCTGTTGGTCTTTTCTCTGCACAAAAGGCCAGTTTCCGAATAGTTATACCAGGACTGGCCAATCCCCAGGCTTTGTACTGTCTCCCAGTAGCAAGATATGACATCAAACACCCCTTCTGTGCCTTAAGATGTCTTGCAGCCTGACCCCTAACAGTTCTTCAGTGGGCTAGGTGCCAACTACACCTCATAAGGGTCTCAGTTCAAGCTCTGTCATCTCCGATGCTTTTATGCTTTTATTTAATTAAAATATTTACATCTTGCCCGACAAAGCCCCAAAGCATGTGACAATCAGAAAACATTAACACACAACAAACCTTTTTTAAGGGCACAGATCACTGGAAGAGTGAAGCTATAAAAAGTCCACACCCTCATATTCAGAAGTCATGACTGCATCTGATGTTCTTGGAAGCTTTCCTGATAGCCACGGGGCGAAATAGCCTCCCCTGGAAGTGTGTTGCCTAGCAACTGGAGGCAGAGAGCACAGGCTGG
The DNA here is from genome assembly GCF_964270895.1 of Podarcis filfolensis. Lineage (NCBI taxonomy): Eukaryota > Metazoa > Chordata > Lepidosauria > Squamata > Lacertidae > Podarcis > Podarcis filfolensis. The sequence goes on from NC_139612.1 coordinate 7,057,859, forward strand.
TTCCATCCCTGTAGATTAGTGTACCTGGACAGGTAGACAGTACCTGCAGCTTCCATCTCTCCTCATAGCTGTAGTGGCTGATGAAGGCACTGTGGCGAGAAAGATGTAAAATGCCTGCTCTGCAGGCCTTAACTGCTCCTGCTTTTGCTGCTCTTACGATGATCACCTTTGCTGAAAAACTCCTCCATGTGCCACATTTACAGTGTGCTCAGGCATGCGAAGGACACCCTCCCATCAGATGTCAAAGAGATAATGAAATATACTCAGAGTCGCAAAGTGATTTCATGCTCTTTATCCAGCTCATAGTGGTGAGGAGGAATGAATGAATGTCCCCTCAAAGTATCTGCTTTATATACATTATTTACACAATGGGCTGCACATGATTGGCTAATTCCGGAATTCTACTGTAAGCCAATCAGGTTGTGGATTCACTTCTATCTGGAGCATGATTGGGTGGTTCCTGCCAACCAATCATACTGCTGCCTTGTTCTAGGACCAATCAGACTGCTGCATTCTGAATCCTATTGTTCTAGGACCAATCAGACTGCTGCCTTTTGGATCCTATTGTTCTAGGACCAATCAGACTGCTGCAGTTTGGATCCTATTCAACTCAGTACATAACAGATAAATAATTATACGACTTTCTATAGACACCTGAAGGCAGCCCTGTATCAAGACACTTTTAAGGTGTGATGTTCTGTTGTGGTGTTGGTGTTGTGTTTCTGTACGTTATGTCGGAAGCCACCCAGAGTGGCTCTGGCAACTCAGTCAGATGGACAGAGTACAAATATAAATTATTATTATTATTATCATTATTATTATTATTGATGGTTATTATTATTCATCGTTATTATTGCCTTCCTGCAGTCTTACATTTGCTTGTGCGGCACTGGTCCAAAGCACTTTTGCCCCAGACACAAAAGGTCCGAATGACAGAACCGCCTCCCCTGCCCATTTTTAACATTTTATCCAAGCTGGAGCTGGAAGATACAAAGGAGACAGAGCAGTTTCTGTGCGGGTCTTTCTCTCTTCTTTCCCTGATAACGCATCAGAACACCATGGATGATGTCTTAGAAACCTATTTATTGTACTAAATTTACGAAATTTGCAAGGACATGCTAAAGAAGTGGAGGGAGATCCTTTTGACAAAATAAGTTGCAAATGGGCATTTCTATCCAGCTGGGGCCAGGCTGATCTTCCCTTCTGGTGGTCATGTGCCTCTGTTTCGTGGTGGCAGAGCCCAGAGTGGCTCCCAGGTCTCCTGGCAGCTGGAACTCTTGGTTTATTTGTTTTTTTCTGGCTGGGAGGTCTTGGTCCTTCGGTTCTGTAGCCCTGGGGCAACCGCGGTTGCTTCCAGGTTGAGACATAGTTTGCAAACGTGCCACTGAGATCTCAGGAGCAGGTCACTGGCAACAGGGCTGTTGGTTTTGTAACCGGACGTTCCCTGGGATACAAACTGGATTTTGCATGCCAACAACGCCATGCAGATACTGCAAGAAAAAAACTTGTGTGCATGTGGAGCACTTGTCGCACATCTGGAAGCGCCCTAGTGGGAGAGCAGCTTCTGGCAATGTGATATCAAAAGAATAAAGGGCAGTCATTTCTTCAGATCAGGTCTACACAACTGGTAGCCCTCTTTAGGCTAAACCCACCCTCGCCTCCCCTTCCCCGTATTTGTAGTTCTAGCAGACAGCAAATGCATCACAGTCACCAGCCCTCTCACTGCTACAGATGCTCGTGGGATGTATTTCAAGCATTGGGGCACTTTGGTCCATCCATCCCTGTATCTTCCTCTTTTTTTTTTTTTAAAGATATTTATTAGGGTTTTCCATTTTATACAAACAAAGAAAAAAAAAGAAAAAATATTAAAAAGGAAAAATATTAAAAACACAAAAATTTCATAGCTTATTTTTCAATAACATATTTCCCTGACCTCCTCATGCCTCCCCTTCTTGTATTCCAGTTCAAATTGTTCATCCAGCAAATCCTTATCTCATAGCATTACAGCTAAAAACCTTATTTTTTGTCCATCTTCTTAAATTATTGTAACTTATACTTTTACTTATATACAAAGAAAAAGAACTATTTTTTCATATTCTTTTGTAACATTACAGCTAATAACCCCTTAATTTCAATCCAACATCACTCAATATTCCTTAATATTACAGTATTTTTGCAAATAGTCTTTGAATTTCTTCCATTCTTCTTCTGCCGACTCTTCTCCCTGGTCACGGATTCTGCCAGTCAATTCTGCCAATCCCATAAAGTCAATCAACTTCGTCTGCCATTCTTCCAGAGTGGGTAGATCTTGCGTCTTCCAATACTTTGCGATGAGTATTCTTGCTGCTGTTGTAGCATACATAAAGAAAGTTCTATCCTTTTTTAACATCCATCCCTGTATCTTCCTCAACCCAACTTGTATCAAGCCAGCCAGCAGACAGATGACGCTTCTGGTGACTCATGGGAAGTTAAGTATATTTTGGCTCAGCAGATGTGCACATTGGCTTGCGTTCTGGCACTTGTAGATTGATTGAGGCATGCTCAGTCCAGTCACTTAGTCTAAGCCTCTTCCTCCCTGCCAGATACAGCCTTGGGTCCTTTTTATCGGCCTAGAACACATTTATCCTTAATGCACCTTGTTTCAATAGAATGGCTCCAGGCAGCGTTTTGCTGCAGAGGCGGCAAAGAGGGACAGCTGATCTTGTTCAGCCTTGAGTCTTCGGGGAAATCTCTTTCTCTGCCTGGCGAATAAGAGATGAGGTGGTCAAAATTACTGTCCTATCCAGGACAGAAGATTAATACCTCAATCTAGGAGCGAAAAAGGAAAAGGAAATGAAGCCGAACTTGTTTCTGTGTTGCCAAGGAAAGACTTCCGCAAGCTACTGAGGAAGGGGTGGTTGAGATCCTGTGAACAATGCAGTGAACAAAGTCCCTTTTATGAGCTGGACTGTAGTGCAGTGGCAGACCTACATTTTGGGGGCACTAAAGCTTGAACTGATATGGGGGCCCCTTCGCCACCAGCAACAAGGGACTCAGCTATACAGCTGGAAATAAAACGTTTTAAGTGTGTTGTAAAGTGCATTATACAAATGTGACACTAGAGGGTGATGGTGAGCTATGCCAAATTCAATATATATATTTTAAAAAATTAAAAAGCATTTTCACAATGTTTTTTATATGTGTCTAGATTCCACCAAGGTCTGGGGAACCACTGCTATATTCTTAATGGGGTTGTTCCACAACATACACACGCACACAAAAAAGCTACATCATTTCAGATTTTGATTAAAATTGCTGCACTGGATTATCTCACATGTCAAAGCCACTGGTGTGAATAAAAAATTTCCTATGCTGTATAATTTTCAAGTTATGGAAGGGAAATGAAAATAGGATTCAGAATGCAGCAGTCTGATTGGTCCACAGGAGCCACCCAATCCAGCTCCAGGTGGAAGTGAATCTGCAACCTGATTGGCCTACAGGAGAATCCCGGAATTAGCCAATCACGTGGGGCCCATTGTGTAAATAGTGTATATAAAGCAGACATTCTGGGGGAACTTCCATTCCTCCTCACCACTATGAGCTGAATAAAGAGCATGAAATCCACTCTCGACTCTGAGTATATTTCAGCATCTAACAGAAGGCGAGAGGCGAGGGGCAGCAGATTTAGGTGTCGCACAGGCCACCGCTGAAATTTTAGATGCCAAGGTCTGCCACTGCAAATGGCGAGCATGCAACACAGCTAGTCTGTGACTGCTTTGGACTGTGATTCACAGCTGCCTTGCAAGAGCCGCCTATCATGGATCAAAACTGCTGATGCATTGGAAGCTGAAGCTCCATCTAAATGGCAGAATCTTCAACCCCCCTGTTTCTACGCTAATGCAATTCTGGTTCTAAACGCAGCATAAGGGGTCTCTGTAGTATAGTGTATTTTAAAATTTTAGAGGGTTTTAGAGTTTTTAGGGGGGTTTGAATGTTTTATGTAGTTTTGTAGTAGTTTTATGTAGTTTTTATGTAGTTTTATGTAGTTTTGTGGTAGTTTTAATGTAGTTTTATGTAGTTTTCAATTTCATGGGCACAATGACAATAAAGATATCGTAGCGGAGTGTAGCGTATTGTATTTCCTGTTCTTCATAGGAGAAGGCAGCTGTATAGCAGTGAGCAGCACCTTTCATGGGGTTGTGAAGATGGCATCAGCAGTCTCATATGTGTACATGTGTACATTCTTTGTACCTGCGAACACAAATAGCCCAGATGCACACTCATGCAATTATTCACAGGTAAATAACTTCCAGTGAGCATGCTGTCTGCGAACCTGCACGGACAATAGCTGAGCTGCCCAAATCGGCAAGCGTACAGTCTTCCACGCAAACACTTGCATACGCTTAGAGGCAGCTTGTTTGTGTGTTCCGTGTAACAAATGAGCAAGCCTTTTGCATTCGCTCTCTTCGAGATAAGCCTGATGCTAGATAACACACTGCTGTGAAAGAAGAGTAGAGGTATTACTGCTCTTTCAATTGCAAAATTGAATTATTGCCTCGGGCATTATGCTGGAGGTTCTCCTGCTTCCATATAATCTCCGGAGATGGAGAGATCCATTATTGATACTCTAGGCGTGGGTTGCATTAAATTTTTCATGACAGCTAATTTCAATAGCACCTTTCATTGCACAGTATACTCTCAACCCACCAGGGTCCTCTCTGTGCTTCCCTCTCTCGTGCCTCAAGGCTGACAGATGGATAGCGGCATGCAGCTTGCCTCACAAGAGCCGGGTGTCGAGCCAGTGAAGAATGGCCACCTCCACCTTGCCTCAATTTCTCAGCATTGGGGAACCAAGCTATTTTTTACCTTCTGTCATGCCAAGTGCCCTCCTTCTGTATAATGTGCTGACAAAGGATGGCAATCCCGTTCTTTTTCCCAAGGTGACAGAATTGTTGAGGACATAATGATACAACTGCGTTTGGCTAAAGCGGTGTACGTTTCCTTCGGAGTGAGTCCCACTGAACTGGGCTGTAAGAAGAAGAAGAGGAGTTTGGATTTGATATCCTGCTTTATCACTACCCAAAGCGGCCAACATTCTCCTTTCCCTTCCTCCCCCCCAACAAACACTCTGTGAGGTGAGAGGGGCTGAGAGACTTCAAAGAAGTGTGACTAGCCCAAGGTCACCCAGCAGCTGCATGTGGAGGAGCGGAGATGCGAACCCGGTTCCCCAGATTACGAGTCTACCGCTCTTAACCACTACACCACACTGGCTCTAGGAAATCTGTAGAATGAATCCCTGATAGCAGGACAGAGGTGAGGAGAGGGAAACCTGCAGTCTTTACGTTTTAGGCTGACTTGTAAATCCCTCCTCATTCCCATGAATTGGGCCCAGAAAATAAACTGACAATCAGTGCAGCTGTTTTAAAGTGGGAGTTACCTGAAACTTGTTTTGATGAATTGGAAGAGCCGCAAAAAGATTCAATTGAGCACATTGATTGATAATATGGACAGATTAGCTACATACGAACAAATTGCATGTCAACGCAAAATAAGAATGGATAAATATGAAGAAATCTGGAACGAATATTTAAGTAATAAGGCGGATAGTGGTGGGAAGTAGGGGGAGGAGAGAGAGGTGGGAAAATATTGTTTAAAAAGGTGTAGTCGTAGGTATATCAGTGTATTTAAATCTGAATTGTCAAATTGTGTTATTATTGTTATTCTGGTTTTTGTTGTATGTGTCTTTTGCGGCTGATGTTTGTATCGAAAAAAATGATTAAACAAATTAACCCTTGAACACTTTAAAAAGGGGGGGAGTTACCTGAGTTCTAAATGGATCCCCCAGCCAGTAAATCTGCATTTTGGACCCACCTGAAGTCTCCAAATCATCTTCAAGAGCAGCCCCACAAAAAGCATGTTAGGACCATCCAATCTGGAGGTTACCAGAATATCATAGTGCTGAGCTCTTCAGCTGTAGCACAGATCCACTCAACCCAGATGAGGGCACACCCTGATTTCCCTGTATTACTTCCCTTTTAGCATATCTGGAGTCAGAGGCAACAGTCTTCCAAAATTGGAGGGGCCTGGCGTGCTTTGCACATGTGTGATGCCACACACAAAGGGCTCGTCTCCCAACACCGCGCAGACCACTGCAGTCTTCCACGACATTGTTTCTTCTGGATGAGGCCATGCGCTCTGGCGGAGCCGGATACTGAAGCTGTGCTGTGCGTCACAGAGAAAATAATGATTTTTGCTTGCTCTTTTGCTTCTGCTTTCTGATGCCTTAATGTTTCCATTAGTGCTCTTAATAAGGATGTGGCACGCTGCACTAAGTGCACCATTGGTTTACTTTAAATGTGCCCATAAAACACTGCATTCCTGAAACTGTTCACCCCTTTCTTTGGGGGGTCACTCATTGAGAGAAAAAGGGGAGGCCGCTGGCTTGCGACTGGCTGCTTCTCTCTTGCTTTGGCAGCCTCCTGTTCACAATTCCCTGCGCACTGGCGATCTCTCGCCTGCAGCAAGGATGGAATTTGGCATTTGCTAGGGGTTTCTGGAGTGAGGCTGAGGTTTCCAACCAAAAGAAGCCTTCTATGGGAGTAAACAAATTGAAAGAACAAACAGCCAGAGACCACACATATGGTTAATGACAACATCTTGCAATTGGAAATGGCAGATGCTGCTGTTGAAAGAATGGCCTACAGGAAGAGTCGCAAGCTGTTTTTGTGGAAGGCTTGTGGCTCTGTACCGGAGCACACACTTTGCATGCAAAAGGTCCCAGATTCAGTTCCTGGCATCTCTGAGTTGGACGGGGAAAGGCTGAAGTTTCAGAGAGCCACTGCTAGTCAGATGAGCTAATGGCCGTGATAGACGGGCGCTTCCTGTGCTGCTTCGGTTTTGACTTTTGTGCCATAGTATGTACAAACATGTGCTGTGATGAAGACAGAGAAATCTGTTCTCACTATATTGCATCAGAGAGACTGTGACCACCCTGTTTTCACGTTTTCCACCTGCAATTTGTTGTCTCTTCACCTACAAGTCCAGCTCGTGTGTCCCCAGTGATTCTTCCCCTGCTGAACCATCCTAATCAATTTCCATAATTTATCCACAGTCCCAGCACCGATGGGATTTCTCAGTGGTGGAACTTGGGCTCTCAGATTTCAATGGTGCCTCTTAGGGTTGCCATTTTTCAAAAAGTAAAAACCAGGACACCCTGAATGAGGTGTTGTTGTTGGTTTTTGTTTTTGTTTTTTGGAAACCCCCAAAATTGTTGAGTTTTTGATTGACTTGCCTAAGATCCAGGACAAAGCGCCGCCTTCCAGAAATTCCCTCCGGACGTCAATTCCACCTTTGAAATCCCGATAATGTCCAGAAAAATCCAAATGTATGGCAGCCCTAGTTCCATTCTAAATAATAATTGTGGCATCCCTTGTGCTCCCCTAAATCCGCCTCTGGACAAACCTTGGCCCCTGGCCCTTTGTCAGTATCCCCTGCAAAGGTTAAGGGGAGAGGTCCCTACCCAGGCATAATGTTAGTGAATAATGCTAGAGGCTGGCTATATGCCTTCAACCCAACACAGTTACCCCAAGCCAGCTGTTTGGCAGTCAGAGCTATATGAAAAAAGGGCTTTGTTTGCCTTCTGCCCTGTTGTTAACTGTGCAAACAAGCGGTTATCTTATTTACAGTGGAAACGCTGCACCTTTACTTACTAGGGGAAAAGGCTGTGTTAATAACCTATTCTGGGATTTCAGTACTATGTTCGGTAGTAATCCAGCGTTTTCCGATGTAGGACTCCTCTTTCACCACAACCTGCAACAGAGGAGACCTGATTCTAATTCTAATTCTTTATGTGTCTTCCTCCTCTTCTCGCTGACTTCCTCCTTTCTCTTTTATTTTCTTTTTAAAAAAGAATAAGCCCAAAGGTTTTAATGATAGTGAAGACAAAATCCAAATGCTGGTGGTTCTCCTTAAGCTAGACCAAGATATGCAACCAGGCCTATCCGTTGAAGATCAGGCCAGAGCCATGGTCCCCCGTGGATCACTTGAACATTGTTGAGGGTCTTAGCAGACCGTTTTATGGCTCTTCCGCTGGTACTCTTTGAATTCCATAGATAAAACGTAACAGAAATAGAAGAAGCAACAAAAACACAATGCAAAATCAATATGAGCGCATTGCAGTAGTCCAAGAGGGAGATAACCAGCGCATGTACCACTCTGGTGAGACAGTGCCCAGGCGGGTGGGGCCTCAGCTGGCATATCAGATGGCCCTGGACACAGAACCTGTGTCTCCCTGGACAGCTGTGAATCCAGTATGACCCCCTGGTTGCACAGCTGGTCCTTCAAAGTATAGTTACTCCATTCAGGACCAGGAAAAGTACACTAAAGGGGAGGGGTAAGAAGCAGCTCTTTAGGACCACCAGAATTCCTGTTGCCTAGGGTCCAAACGACTCACTTATCCATCAGACTCCTGAGGTCACTTGTTGGCTGAAAACACTGCAAGGTGGAAGCAGCCAGGCTGACTCATCTCAAAGAAATTGATAAGGTACCTAAACATTTTGCTTTCTAACTTTCTTTTTAGGAGTACAAGACACACAAACTATCTCTCTCTCTCTAACGAAAACTATGAGTCTGGGGGCCTTTCTGGCGGTGGGTCCGGTACATCAGGACCTGCTGCTCCAGCTTCTCATCAGCCCTAGTCCTAACCACAGGCTTAGCCTAAAGGGCAGAAGGAGGGGGGGCACAAAAGTTAGACTAACTATTAGGATAGCAGAAAGAACTGGTCCCATGAAACTGATTAGAACTTTTAATTGATAGGAACTTGTATTATCAGCTGGGAGAGGATTCTGTTGAATGGAACGTTGTTATACATATTGTTATCAAATATTCACCTCCTCCATGGAAGCCACAGGTGGGACATGGGGCTGGACATAGAGCCAGGAGCCAGGAGTGCCCCCAGGCAGCAGGTCCCGAGGGGCAGGAAGCAGTACTATGAAGATTGCTGCATTCCCTGCTAGCTAGTCTGCTACCGCCAGGAGTGTGTCACCTGTGTTGAAATAAAACTCAGTTGCCCGTCTCGCCAGCTTCGTTGCACAGAATATGGGGGGATGGCCAGCCTGTCTCCTCTCAGGCAGCAAAAAGTCCCTGCACAGAGTTATCCTTATGGGGCTATCCTCTTGCAATGGAAATTTAAGTTTCTTCCTACAGTTGAGGCTTGATTGATTAATTAGTACTGCTACTAGAGGGGGGAAAGCAGAGTTTAAAAATAAGGGAACCTGGACCCATTTCAGGACAGCTGGTGAATGATTTATAAATCTACAAATAAGGAAGTGGCTGAGAAGAGGAGAACAGGCAAGCTCTTTGATCCACATAAATAAATTTATGGAAGAATGGAAAGGTTAACTGAGGGAGTTGCTTGTTATATTTGTGGCAAAATAATAAAACCATTTGCATAAGGCTGCAGCTGCCCTTTTATTTATCCTTTTTGTTTTGACTTTCAGTTTTCTCCTGCATTTTCTGGTGGTGGGGGAGGGAATAACTATCCAGCCAATGGTTTGGACCCGATTTAAATATACAAGTATTTAGCAGGCATGGTTTTTATTCTTTAAATCTCAGTCATGGCAATGGGGAATAAAATCAGAACTTGGACCATGGCACAGAGGGAGGGCTTTTTAACCAATTCCCCACACACTGCTCTCTGAAAGATAATCCTGCCCCACGCTGCTATTCTATACTTGTTCATCTTGCATTTTAAAGATATGGCAAGAAAGGTTGGAAACCATATGCAAGATTCCATAAATTCCATATGAATTTAGCTTCCGCGTTTGACATTAGTGTTGTTCACTTATTTTGTTTTGTGTGCCTGCGACTCCTGCCAGTCTTAATAATATTAATAATATCTACCGAATGACCATTAGTTACATCACACTTATTCCAATATCTCCAGATAGCACCTATACCGAGATTGTGATAATGTGCACATTTAACTGAATAGGTTAAAAAGCAGATCATCCATCCATTAAAAACTTAATTGATGGGCGGTCATAGTGGCAGTGCACCAAGACCAAATAAAACTATGCACAATAACGAGATGAAATGTAATATACATATCTTTTGCACACTGAATGTGACAAAACTTTTGTTTTTCTAAAAGGGGGGAAATTGTGTGTTCTAACAAAAAGGAACACTAGAGGGCACCAGACATCTCCCTAGAATCTCAACATCCCTATTTCAGGTACAGTACGTTTATTTCCTCAATACTGTATTTTGTTTCGATAGATCTCTCCACTCACCATTGTGTTTTAAGAAGAGCATTGGTATGGTCTCGGGTGTTGCACCTGGACCCAGAAGAGAAGAGTTCAAATTCCTGCTTATCCATTATTACAATTAGCAAGATACATCTTAGGCTCGGTTCCCGCATTATGGAACAGAGAAAATGTTGTAAATCTCCCTTAAATGGTTTTGAGGCTAATGTTGGTAAACGACTTTCCCCACTGTGCAGATAGGGACAGGATAGGTTCTTATTGGCTGGTGTCAGCAATGACAAGGGCCAGATTTATCCCCCACCTAATTAGTGGTGTCCCAAAATGTATCCCTTTTAGACGAAGAACTGAGGATCAACCTGAGTTTTGTAGATTCTCCTACCTAGGCAAACATGTGCCATTCATTCTTATGGGATAGTTATAAATCACTACACTTGAAGATGGGAGAACCTGCAATTGGGAAAACAGAGTCAGAGAGATCACCTATTTGCAGGTGTTTAATGGGTAGGGGCGCGAGTGGCGCTGTGGTCTAAACCACTGAGCCTAGGGCTTGCCAATCGGAAGGTCCCAGATGGTATTTCCGTGCGCTGCTCTGGTTTCGCCAGAAGCGGCTTAGTCATGCTGGCCACGTGACCCGGAAAAACTGTCAGCGGACCAACATCGGCTCCCTTGGCCAGTAAAGCGAGATGAGCGCCGCAACCTGAGTCGTTCACAACTGGACTTAACTGTCAGGGATCCTTTACCTTTTAATGGGTGGTTAGGAGAGCTGTAGGGACACGGGTGGCGCTGTGGGTTAAACTACAGAGCCTAGGGCTTGCCGATCAGGTCGGCGGTTCGAATCCCCACAACGGGGTGAGCTCCCGTTGCTCGGTCCCTGCCTCTGCCAACCTAGCAGTTTGAAGTGCATGTCAAAGTGCAAGTAGATAAATAGGTACCGCTCTGGCGGCGAGGTAAACGGCGTTTCCGTGCGCTGCTCTGGTTCGCCAGAAGCGGCTTAGTCATGCTGGCCACATGACCTGGAAGCTGTATGTCAGCTCCCTCGGCCAGTAAAGCGAGAGGAGTGCCGCAACGCCAGAGGTCACAACTGGACCTAATGGTCAGGGGTCCCTTTACCTAGGAGAGCTGTGCTCAGTGGCGTAGCGTGGGGGGTGCAGGGGGGGGGCCGGCCGCACCGGGCGCAACATCTGGGGTTAGGGTTAGGGGGCGCAAATCCACGGGTTAGGGGGCGCAAATCCACGGGTTAGGGGGCGCAAATTACTTGCCTTGCCCCGGGTGCTGACAACCCACGCTACGCCACTGGCTGTGCTATTCCACAAGGCAGGGGAAGGCTTGGAAGTTTTCCTTCTTCTAGATGGGCTTCTACAGCACATGCAGAAAGCACTTTCTTAACCATTGGACTCACTATTGGGTCTTGTCCAACCTGCCAGAGCTTGTCTTCACATGAAAAGGAAGTCCCTAAGCCACCAAAGGTTTTAGATAACATTGGCTATCCTCGCCTGGTTTAGCCAGCCGGTCAGTCATTGCTGCGGTGGGGCTGCTTCTAGGAGCCACAGGTGAGAGCCAAGTGCAGAGTGGGGACCAAAGGTGGACATACTGCTCCAGCAGCACAGTGTCCCCCCCACCAGTGACTACCCCTGCCCTAGCACCCCAACTCTCAAGTGCATGAAAAAACTTATGTACCGTATTTTTTGCTCTTTAAGACTCTTTCCCTCCTAAAAAGTAAGGGGAAACGTGTGTGCATCTTATGGAGTGAATGCAGGCTGCGCAGCTATCCCAGAAGCCAGAACAGCAAGAGGGATTGCTGCTTTCACTGCGTAGCGATCCCTCTTGCTGTTTTGGCTTCCGAGATTCAGAATATTTTTTTCTTGTTTTCCTCCTCCAAAAACTAGGTGCGTCTTGTGGTCTGGTGCGTCTTATAGAACGAAAAATACGGTATTCATTAGGCACTGCCCAAATTACTTAGGAAGCCAAAACCTCCTTGCCTGACGCCAAAATGAAAAAGTTGGCACCAGATAGATCTCCCTGGGGAAAGTGTTTGATAGATGGAGAAGCTACTGCAGGAAAAGCCACCCCCCTTGGAAGTGATATGCAGAGGAGCCTCCGGTAACGATCTCAGGCTCTGGGGAAGGTTCATATGCAGAAAAGGGACCAAGCTGTGGGGCTGATAATGAATTGGCACTCTGCATGCGTCAATCTTCAGAAGACCTAGCATGAAAGTGTAAGAATCAGAGAAACGCTGAAGTAGAAAGGGTTTGGTGGCTGCATTCTTTTTGAAATTGCTGGGCTTGATCCTACAAAGTTACAACTTGCTGCACTCCATAAAACATTTTTTTATGCACGGGCCAACACCTATTTCTAATTAAGCAAAACCGGTTATGAGACAATGGTTATAAAATGTTTTTAAAAAAATTAATTGTATTTTCAGTTTCTACTTTTTTCCCTTGGTCATTTTGTGCATGTGAGGAAGAAATAGAAGAATAGATCGGGCACTTTTTTCCCAGAGGGGAAATGGTTCAACCCAGAGTGGTATTTTAAAACAATCGTTGTAGTGGCTTAAACTGCAAGTTCATAGTTTGTTATGTAAGAATCCACTTCCTGAGCAGCAAGAGGCCTATTAATATTGTTTTGCATTTCCTGGGGCCGGGCTTCTCGTTTGTTTATTAGAGGCAAAAAAAAGGCATAAAACTCTCTATACAGAGCTCTCTCGTTCCCCACTAGTTTTTAAAAGAAACCAGAGACTCTGAAATGCAGTGTTGGAGAACAAGGACTTCAGTTCCCCTCATCTGTGAACATTAGCCGTGCAGTCTGGGGGTGGTGGGAGTGCAACAATATTTGGGTCACAGGTACGTTATCACTTATTTCTTCCTCTTTATACCTTCCAGCAGGGGAGAAGAGCAAATGAAGACAGGTACAGTAGGGAAGCAATGGCAAAACCCTTTCTCAAAGCTCAGGAGCTAAAGAAACAGTGGGTAACCTTTTGCAAATGTCAACTCGGCCACTTCATGTGATCCATTTGGTTTATTTTATGCCAGTGCTGCTACACTGAGCAATGCCACAATGTGTTGAATAGCTGTGGGGCTGTATTAAAAGATGAGCAAACGGCTGTTCCTGTCGAGTTCAGTTTGTGCTTTGTGTTTACTTTTTTAACAAGACGGTGCCCTTAACCAGTAGAGGGCCCCATTTGTTTGCTTGCATAGGGATGTGCCAAGGAAGTTCTGAAATGCCTTTCCAGCTGCAGTTTCCACATAGCCCTTGAAAAATCAGATTAGAGGCACAAAAGCAAAGCAGAACAATAGGCATTCCTGTCAGCTGCTTCTGTGAACAGGATGTCTTAGGAGCTTGTGTGAGTCCTTAGTAAATAGCCAGACACATAGACAGCATTTATTCAGTTTTATTGCAGGAAGGAGAGTGTATTTCTAACATCTTTCATTCCAGTTCTAAGTCTGTTATTATATACTGGCAGGCAATACTTGAAGGCGTAGCAGCTCTAGAGGACAGGGTGCCTGGATTTTCATTACTGTCTAGGAGGAATATCATCAGCTCTCAGCCTATCGCCAAAACCATTTATTTGTGAAAATACATGAAAACAAAGCTGAAAACAAAACTTCAGTTTGACTTACCATTTATCACCCCGTAAGAAGGCAAGTTTTGTGGTTTTTCTAACTTCCTGTTTACAAAACTCTTCACATTAACTTGTCTGCTAGGAAACCGCTGCCGTGTTCTAGAGGGCAAATGCAGGATACCCGAGGTGTTAGCCAGACCTTACTGAATAAAATGGGAGTGCTTGCTGTTTCTCATTTATTGATGAACCGTTCAAAAGTCCGTGAATAAAAATTCTTATTTGCACTATTAAGGGGTTATTCACCCATGCATATGTATCACTTGATGACTTGCAGCAGGCTAAGTATGTTGATCTTTAGGTGAGTAAAGCTCTGCCTGGAACTTTCACAGATGCAGGTCATTGCTTGATGTTGGGGTTAAGTTCAGATATGAACCAAGGCTTGGCAAGACTAACACATGTAAATTCCACGCTCTGTCCTGTTTGCCACCATGCCAGAGCAGGCAGGACTGCTTTGTCCCACAGCCTCCAGAAGTGGAACACAGAGAGGCATAAATTGGAAGAAGCCAGTTTCACTTTATGTTCAGTCTCGGTGTTCTTCGGCTACGCAAGCCAGCAATAAAAAAAGATTGGGGGGGGGGGCTGTAAGAGATGGAATTTAAAATGGAAAGTTTCTCTGACAAGTTCAGAGAACTCCCTTTGCTGCCTTCAAGAGCTCTGAGAAGTATGGGAGGGTGAGGAAGAGTTAAAAGTCTGCCTTGAGCTCACCCAGCGAGTTGAAAGCTGGACAGGGATTGCAATCTTTCCTCCCTGGTCCAAGGCCAAAACTCTTATCAACTCCCCAACACCAGTGTTTTGAAGTCTAGACATAGTTGAGAAAAACTCCCACCTCATTGTGGTAATTAAATTTAAGCAAAAGATAAGGAAATTGAGATTACTACAGCCTTGTCCAGCAGCAAGCACAGCGGTAGCACAAGCGGTTTGCTCTTGCTAAAAGTCTCAGCTTTTGTTTACAGTATTTGCCTGCTTAGTTGCACAGGAAAAAATATCTTAGCAACAGAAAAATCAACTTGTACCTCCCCGTGGTCTTTTCTTTCTTTCTTCGTTTCTATATCTTATTGTGATATTGCTCCTCTCACTTGCTTTTAAACTTGTACTTTCTTTAGAATGGCTAGGTGCATTTTAGAGCCATCAACCACCTAAAGACCTTTGGGCCTGCATTCTTTAACTTGCCTTGTTCTTTTAGCAGGACAACAGCTTCTTCAAGCCTTCTAATGTCTGAAGAACTTGAAGCCTGCCTTTCGGAACAATTCACGTGTTCTTCTCCTTCTGTTGCATATAAAAGAATACAGCTTACTCCAGCAGGAAAAAGGGGACGGTGGATTAATGGACAGGACCTTGTACAACTCTTCCTAGTAGAGCTTGCCCAAGTTTCATCTTTATATGCACCACATATGTACCAATGTACCAATGCAGGCAGCCGTTTTACCTGCATGTATAGCCATTTTTTTAAAAAATTTTTGAGATATGGGTTTTCTGGTATATCAGACTTATACAATATAATTTAATAATAATGTGTCACACCTGCCCCCCATCCACTCATGAAGGGGCACCCTCACCAAAGTAGCAGGCAATATAGTGTTAGATGCACCCAGCAAAACACAAGAACCCACCCCACACAATTCACTTCAGTATGCCCACAGTTGAGCCATATACAACTGTATGCCCCCCCATACTGTTCAGAGCAGGAAAATCCACATTAAATTGGGGGAGGGGTGAAGGCTGCCAGTTGGATGAGGACATCATGTTGACGATGCAAAAAAAAACATGCACACATGGGATGCAATGAAACCAATTTAAACTGCTGTGTGTACAGTTTTGACAGCCATTTGCCCAAGGTCACCAGTTGGGCTTGAAGAAGAGAGATTTGAACCTGGCATTCAAATCTAAAAGCTGCCACTGAAAAGAGCAACAAAACCTGAGGCTACTTTGGTTAATACACGGGCATCTAGAATGTAGCTTAGGGCTGAAGAAATCCTCCTTTTACCAGAAATGAAATCCACATTGTTCTACTTTCAACTCTGCTAAGACAGCTGTAATAGAGAAGATGAAAGAGGGAGATGTCCTTCTGCGCTTTCAATGGGACAGGGTGAAATTAAACAAGTGTAGCTTTGCAACCACTGATTGAGGTGAAAAGGCAATGTGCACCTCTTATGTTTCTTCTACCTCCAGCCATTAGGGTGAGGGGGAAATTGCAGCCCTTTAGAAAAAGGGGGGCAGATGCTTTTGTACAGCTGCAAACACTACATTGGCAAATTTTCTTCATCACGGTTTCCCCTCCAGTGAAGTTGTGTGAGTGGCACAGCTAGAGAAGGGTAAGAAGCTGTGACAGGAGGCTGCCCGTCACTCAGCCTATGTACTGAAAAGGCTCCAAAGATGTAACAGGAAGCACAGCAATCTTGAAACTAGGCTGCCACCTAATTGTTTCCTGATGGCGGGAGGGGGAGAACATCTCTCAAAAGGAAATTCCCTCCTCAACCCCTGCTGCTAACATTCCTCTATGCCAAACAAGATTTCCATCTCTATGAACCCAGTATCGGTTTCAGCAAAGCCAACAAAGGAGTCTCAATCACACCACCACTGCCCCCAATATCTGTAATGAAACTCCAGTTCTAAAGCAGATACAGGGCCTTCCTGTTTGTTCCCAGACCCAATTCAAGGTGCTCATCTTTTTGTGTAAAGCCCTAAACAACTTAAGTCTTCTTAGTCCTCTTGGTAGTACCCACCACCTTCACAGAAGGGAGAAGTAAAAAAACACACACATTTAAATAGGATACATGTCCATGCTCCCAATTGTCAATTATGGATGGAAATAAAGCAAAGACATAAATATAGCTAGTTACAAAAATATTACCAAATATATTCTAGGACAACCATACACATGCTTCCTAGAGCAGCAGCCATGGTGGTGGGAGAAGCATGAAGATGGACAAGGGGAGAAAGTCATTTCCCTCTCTCCTGCCCTTGGAGGGGGGCAGGAATGCAACCTCCACACCAATTGGGGGTTGCCTGTACACCAAGATACCGTTCCATCAGTATTCATGGTGCTTTAACACATAAAAGGGGAAATGTTCCTGCCCAAGGCCCTTGCAATCTCAAATTTAATCTTTTTTAGGGAGGAGGAAGAGGAGAGGAAGGACGTAGAGGCAGGGCAAGAGCAGAACGAACACGCAATTGTTAGTTCCATGTGCTTAGGCTTGACTGTAATAGGGCAGGGGAACTGGGCTGTTGAATCAAAGGCTTTGTGGGAAAGATGGGCTTTGAAAGTAGCAAGCGAGATGGAATCGCACAGGTATTCCAGAAGGCAGTGCCAAGCTCACATGGAAGAGAACTCTTCCAACCAGGTGTAAATGTTTGTCACAAGAATGTCCAGAAGGAAAACACAAGTAGGGACAAAACCAGCAAGTCATTTAGTGTTCTGCACTTGGGGGCATTTCTACACGTTGGAACTAGTGGATGATATGGGAGAGGCTCATGTTTTCTTCACACTTTGTAATGGCAGGGCCTATTCACCACACACACCCTGCAACTGCAGGCAATTCAAACTTAGGTTGATGGAGCAAAATGAATCTGTTGAAATCTTGCATTTTTGCACACTGATTAAGGTGGTGCAGAATAGAAGCACACTGTTTATTTACAGTGGTTCACATAAGCCAGCCAGCTACTGATTCCCCCCCCCCCCCATGCAATCTCTAACATATAGTGGTGCGGTTAGGTAATTTTAGATTCTGAAATTAAACATTGTTAAGGAGTGAGTTCAACTTTTCTCCACTATCTATCCTTGAAAGCCCATTGTTCTTGGGAGCAGAACTCCAATTTTGTTTCATTCCACCTTATCTCCACCATAAATATAAAGGTAAAGGTACCCCTGTTAGGTCCAGTCACAGACGACTCTGGGGTTGCGGCGCTCATCTCACTCTACAGGCCGAGGGAGCCGGCGTTTGTCTACACACTGCTTCCAGGTCATGTGGCCAGCATGACTAAGCTGCTTCTGGCGAGCCAGAGCAGCGCACGGAAACGCCGTTCACAGAAACCAAAACAGTGCAGGCCTCGTGATCCCAGCAACTCTTCCCACTAGGTCTTGCTCCAATGAGGCAGTTGCAAGGACTGAAGGTCCCTGCCTTCCCAACATGCTCTAAGGCTTCTTCTCTCCAGGGTTTTTCCCAAGCAGTCTCAAACTGCATCTGCACACAACCAATCTCTGCTCTGCTCTTTTCATTTCTCCCTGTGTTTTAGGAGACCGGGGGGGGGGGGCTGGTCGCAGAAGGGGGACACTCCCTGGATTCTTCAGCAGTGTGTCTCAACTGTCTCTTGGTCGACCTCCTCTCCAGTCTCTGCCTCTGAACTGCTCTCTGCCGCAGCCTCTTCCTTCTCACTAAACCCTGTTGCCTATTTTGCTTCCAACACCTCCCCCCCCCCCAGTCTGCTCCCTCTGACCACTCATTGTCATTCTCCCATCACCACACCCCTAGCTCTTGAGCCTTCTTCCTTTGCTGGTTCCCCAGCTGGTGCCTCACACTATTCCTGCATACAGCCAGGAGTGGGGCATCTCAGGCCTAGGGGCCAGATGCAGCCCTCTGGGCCTCTCTAGCTGACTCTAAAAACTCCCCATGCTGTACCCCTCACTGGCAGATTCACGCCTTCTTCCAGTCTAGCTGGAATGGGTCCTTGAACTCTGATAATGCCTTTTGTTTACCTGGAGAGAAGGGTGTGGAGAGAGGGGTGTGGAAACTAGCCTGCCTACCGTACAAAGGTAAAATCTGTATTTGCTGCTCTGTGCACCTTTGCCTCTAGCTCCACCCACCACACTGGAATGTGACTCTTGGAAAGTTGCCCAGAAGGGAATGTAGCCTTTAGGCTTAAAACGTTTCCCCATCTCTGTTCTAGATCTCTAGAGTAGGGCCATCTATCAATAGCTAAAGCACCTTTTTGGCTGCAAGGAGCAGCACTCTAGGGGCTGAGAAATTCCTGTGGGCTTTCACGGAACGGATTGGGCAACTCTTATAAGGGAGGAAAAAGCAAACACTTCCTTACTTAAAAAACACTGCATAAAAATGTTGCACAATTACATTGGACTATATTTCTAATGCTTACAGATTATGGGTTCCTACCACTTGTGGACCCCCCCATTACACCACATGAACTATTAAGTTGTATTTTCCCCCTTAACTTTTGTTTTAAAATGTTTTTTGTTTCAACGAAACAGAAAGCCTAGGACACACAAAGGAGGGTTCAAGGTAACATATGGGACTCCCCCCCCAATTTTATCTTAACCACTACGAGACACAGGTAAGAACAATAACTGGGCCAAGGTCACCCAGTGAGCTTCGTGACCATCCAGACCTATGCTGTCGCCTCACAGGTTCCTAGCCTGACACACTAAGCATTATACCAAACTGGCTTTCACTAGAAGTAAGGTAGTCCCCAAGGCCTAGCCTGTCCTCACAAGGGTATTCAGATTGCTACTCCAAAAGGGGTTTCCAGAACCAAGAAGGTCAACTTCCCTAACTGATGCCTTCCCAGTTTAGTCATGGGAGCTCTTTCAGGAAAGAGCTGTAGCCTTCAATATGTTGCTGGATGGCAAGTTTTCCAAGCCCGCTTTAAGTCTTTTAGACACCACACGCTTTCACTTTTGCTGCAAGCCCTTGGAGATTAAGTGTGTGAATGCAAATGATATGGTGCCATAGATATCCCTACTTTTTCCCAAGTTCAATTTGAAGGTTTCAGTCTTGCATTATGTAGTGGCTGCACTAGTCTATGATAAACAGCATTTCCTTACCATTATAAATATTTAAAAGCGGCTGTATTGGATCACAACCATCGCCAGGTATCCTCAAGTCCAAATAATTTGGTATTTGGTACTTTTAACAAGAGGACAGATCCATTCTTTAAACAGATAGCAGTACAGTAGTTGTGTTCATGTTTAAGACCAGAATTCTGGCAGTAAGCACTAATGCTAGGTTCCTAACATTATTGCTTACATTTCCTCCCTCTCAAAATAAGTTGAACTGGAGCCACAAAATGTTTTGAAGGCCATAATTCAAATACATACATCCAACATGATCATGATACACCCAGCTTATCAATTGCTCCCAGCTGCAATCTACTAAACAGTTAGGAATAAACCACAATTTATTGTTTGTGGTTTGAAATGTTAGTTTGTTGGTAGATTGCCATTCAATTTACTTTACAATCGGAGAAGCTGTCTTACAGTGCAACCTTATACGTATCAACCCAGCCCAATCAAGCTGAATGGCACTTGCTCCCAAGTTAAGAGTACAGAATTGCAGTCTTACTTGATTTCATTCTCTTGAAGTAATTCAGGATTGAACTAGCTGGGATACAAGTGATTGAAGTTCAGAGGCTTTGCAAGATGCTGAGAACACCCTCATGCACTTGTATGATTTCCTTTTCAAACAAGCAGCTTGGGAGCTGTTCAATGCTCTTGTCCCACCATCACCAAGGATGCCTCACAATCCAGGTTTGCCACAGTTCTGGATGTCAACCTCACTATGGAAAGGTGATGCACCGTTATTTGTTCCCCAAAAGTTGCAGACTTATGTGCACATCTAATGATGTAAAAAACAGTATCTCAGATTATAAAGTTAACAGGCTATAGTTACTGGCATTGTTTTAGCAGCTCCTAAAACCCTGACGTGCGAGCAGCGAGACGTATAAATGCTTCCAAAGTACCATATTTTTCGCCCTATAGGATGCACTTTCTCTCCTCCAAAAATGAAGGGGAAATGTGTGTGCGTCCTATGGGGCGAATGCAGGCTTTTGCTGAAGCCTGGAGAGCGAGAGGAGTCGGTGCGCACCAACCCCTCTCGCTCTCCAGGCTTCAGGAAGCTATCCACAAGCCTTGGGAGCCCGTGGGAGTTCCCGCTGGGCTCCCAAGGCTTGCGGACAGCAGCCGGAAACCCGGGGAGCGCAACGGAGCGCACCCCGGGCTTCGGGCAGATATCCCAAGGCTTGCGGATAGCAGCCTGTTCTGGCGGCTGGGGTCGGGCGAAGCTCAGGCTTCCCCCGCCCCAGCCCCACGCCTGGGGGGGGGGGAATAATTTTTTTTCTTTATTTCTCCCCCCCCCCAAAAAAACTAGGTGCGCCCTATGGGCCGGTGCGCCCTATAGGGCAAAAAATACGGTAGTCTGCTCATCCCTTGTGTTGTCAAGTGGGCCTTACATTTTCTCATAGCCTTAATAACAATGACAGAAGTAGCGACATGAAAATTGCTTTTAAACACCAGTCAAGCTTAAGTTAAATAATCCTCCAGTATCAAAAACCTACATCTAACCAAACCTCAGACTACGATGAGAAGGCATGGTCATACTGCTTTTAGAATCCCATTGCCCAAATTTGCATTTTTTTCTCATATCTTTTTTTTGGGGGGGGGCCTTGTTTTCATTCTATGGTCTTCCCTGTCAGGGGGGCGCAAACTTGCTCACCGCAGCAAATCTCAGCCAGCCTCTATTAAAGGTGATGTATCCAGGGCTTCCTCACAGTCTTGGAGCTGCAGGAGGCAGAGAGAGTTCTCATTCTTTCCTCAGCTCCCAAATTAGGCAGGAGCCTCAAGGTTTTTTTGGCTCTATCCTGTCTCTGCACCTGCCTCAAAGGGGGGAGCAGGGAGGCAGGCAGGCATTCAGGGCACCTGGCAAATACAAAGGAAAGTTAATATTCTTCTCACCATCACCTCTGAGCTTGAGGGCGAAGGTGAAGCAAAAGCTTATCTGCATTTGCTGGATGCTCCAAGTAGCCACCAAATAGAGCCAAAGCTACCCTTCACTCTTAATCTGCTCCAAGCTGGGATTGAAGAAGGGGACAAGGGCTTCTTCTTGCACTGCATGGAATGCCCCACTTTCGAAGCTGCGGAAAAGATTATACACAGTAAAAAAAGTTGGGAGTAAAAAAAACGGTAAGACATCACAACAGGAACACAACCAGCAGGGAAGTGTTAGCAGAGATCGCTAATCCTCAGAAGTATTTTCAACTGGTATGTAAACATCTTACAAGTATGTGCCAGGCAAATTACCCTGGGGAGGGCATTCCAAAACTAGGACAGGGCTACTGAGAAATCAATTTCATAGTCACCCACCTACCCTCTGTAGGTCAATGCACATGAAGAGCCTCTCCAAAGCCTTACTAAAGAAACTTGTCCATCTTATAAGGATCACAGTGTGCACAGGATATTCACATCTGTGGAATAGATTTTCCTGAAAATTCTCCAACACAAGATCCAATCTGCCTGCCACAATATCTGCATTTTTTCAGTAGGAAGATGTGGTCTATTTCTATTCCAAAACCATTTTCTACGTTCTAAGGTCAGTACTTCACTACATTTGTTTGCCTGGCCATATTTGTTTTCAGTATATTCCTTCCAAACACAGTTCAGTACAAATACAAAAATGTCTTGTCCAAATCAAATGCACTTTTTTTGAAGCTGTGGTAAACATACAGGCAGCCCAAGTGAACTGAGCTGAGAGGAAGCCACCAGGTGGTTTCTCAATTCAGCTAAATATACCCACATCTTCCAAGTATTTGAAGAGAGAAAACTGGCTTGAACCTTCTTTCACTCAAAACAGTCAGAAGACAGAATTTGAATACCTAGGGGCTTTTTTTATATTTTCTGTATAAGCTGTGACATTCTAGAGTTTTACTCTAACTCAAGGGTGGTTAACCTGCTGCCCTCCAGAAAGCAACAACTCCCATCATTGGCCATGCTGGCTGGAGATTATGTTTTTGGGAGTCCAACAACATATGGGGAGCCACACGTTCCCCACCCACCGTTCTAAATGTTTGGCTCAAATGCCAATTTCACTTGACTGCCTTTACTTGGAAACAAATAAATTTATACTGGCTTTATTTCAAGTGTTCACGATGAACAGCAAGGTGAAGTATGAACAATTTTTGTGGTCCGAGTAACAATTTTACTATTCTATTACAGTCTTTTTACTGCAAACTATGTTACTCACCACCACCAAATTTCCTGTTACATTCGCCCACACACAGAAAAGTTGAGCAAACTTATAGCAGTTTTGACAAAATAGGCAGTACATCTTGTTTGTGGAAATTCACAATGTCCTTCACTAGAGAAAATTCAATAGTTGTCCTGGGTTCTGGAACTGGGTTCACTGCATGGAAAGAACTCATTTGCATTAATTACACGCTATGTGCCATTCATGGCATGGAAGGAATTGTGCCCACTCAGGGGCACATTGCTGGCTCTTATTGTTGGAACACCAACTTCAGAAAGCTGTTTCCCAAACTATAGCTTCCGCTTTTCTGATTATCCAAATCAGATTGCAAGGAGGACAGACACAACTATTTGGAAGAGCATCTTGCAATACCTTTGACGTACTGCCTGTGGAGGTGAATGCTTATGAGTAACTTGCAAATGTGACATGAATTATTGTGGATGCACTGCAGCAATGACAGCATGCTGGATTGTGAAGCACTTCTCTTGCTCTTAACTTAGTAACTCTTTTCCCAAAGCATTAGAAAACCAATCAGATGTCTAAAAATTTCATGAACTAGAGACTTGTCTCAAGGCCATCTTGCATTGCTCTTGGGCACAGATCACACTCCCGAGTATGAACATATATCTGCTTATGCATCTTTTTGGAAGTCACTTTGTCACTGTGCCGTTTCTCTCTTAAAACCTTGTAGGGGAGCCCAGAGAAGCAACTCAACTTCTCCCTGCTATTTCACCTATAGTTACCAGCTCTCCAAAATATAGTGGTATATTACTTTTTCTGAATATGGGCATTTTTGCATAATGGCTACAAGTTCACCAAGATACTCGCCTATCTTGTGGAAATTGAACATCTTGCCTTAATGATCTGGGTGTCCTTGGTTATGGGCCAAGATAAATGGCAATGAAACAGGATGACTTGAGCACATAAAGCAATGGTGGTAGTAACACCCTGTGGCTGAAGTCAAGTCCATTATGCAGTTTATCCAAATCTGGATGTTTCCCCCACCCATCAGACACTTCTCAGCCAGGATGTAACTTCAAGAGTTCCACTTCACCAAATGGGTTTTTTCAGTATGAACGTTCACATGAGCTGTGTCTGTCAGTCTCCACAAAAGCAGTTGCGTATCTTAGAATCAGAATCTTGAGTGAACTCGTTTTTTTCTTGGCTGATGTTTTTGGGTTGTACCTGATGATTCTGTCACACAAACTAAGTGCATTCCTTTGATATCTGGCAGAGTTCAAGACTTCTCTGTCTGAAATACTAATCATTTTTGGACTTACTGAAATTCCTCAAGGGTTTCTACTCTTCGTGTAACACTTAAAATAATCAATTCTTATTCAGCTGTACTTCTCCGCTGTACTTGAATTGCTGCCTCTACAAATAAATAATACCATCATTAGCACCTGGTACATAACACAGTATTTATGGGAATATGGTGCTTTTAGTTAAACACCTGCCACTTTTCAATACAGTGGCTCCTCCTCCCCAAGCTGGGTATATTGGGATTTTCCATGTGGTTTATTACAGCTATCAAAGGAGCAGATCCTATCATGTTGGCTTTTAATTCTAAGTGAAGAACTAACTTCGCCCAACTAATGGGCAAATTTCAAGATCATGATTGTGCTAATGATGACTATCAAATTTCATGCCAGGTATTACTGTATTTCTGTTGTGTTCACCAAGTCCACAAACAAGCTGAAGTAGTTTTGGTCACCAAGCTAGCAATGAAGGTTTATCTAATTATTTAGGCTTCAGGATTCATAAACAGTTGAAACTGCAAATAATACCACCTACAACAGACCAATCCAAGTCAAACATTTTTGGGGGCACAGTGGGCCTGTAACAAACAAAGTTAAAAGCAAAAGGTTATAAAATGGTTAGTAATCAAATGGGGGGGAGGGTGAAATAAAAGAAGAAACTGGTAAATTTGGTCCTGAACTATTCTGACAATAGGTATGAATGGTTTCAGAAGAGTTTACCAGTTTCTTCTTTTATTTCACCCTCCCCTCAATCATCCCAGTGTGAAGCAAATTTTGTAAGGAGGAAATGTAATGCAAGCCACTGTTTGTCTAACACTTGAAGGGAAGATGGGTTTGACACTGTCACGGTTGCATCTTCCTGAAACATTAGTCTTCAAATAGATCTACTACAATTTTAAAATCTACAAAAAAAAAAAAAAAAAACCATGTTAAACGTTACTTCCTACAGTGTTTTAAAACTTGTATTCTGTTCGATACCATGGAAAAGCAAACAGCACACTTTTTAAGAGTTCCCCATTATTGTATGCTATTTAAAAAATTCCCTTAAGAGCTGTAACTAAAGCAGATAACTTTAGCAACAAAATAAAGTTAGGTAAGCAACGGGCTTCACCCTCAGCTATAGCTTATATATTTTAGATTAATATCCCCAAATAGTCCTAACACTGGGGGGCGGGGGAAGCCAAATGTTCAGGTGTCTGTTTTTAAATGTTACCACTGTAAAACCAAAACAATCCAAGATCCACCTATTGATAGTTAGGATTAATAATGCAGTTCGGCAACAAGTACATGCAGCACAACCTAATAATATTTTGGACTAGAAGAATGTAGGTTCTTCTTTTTTTAAGAGCACGCAAGTTCCAAGGGTATTTCCAGCCCTTGCTAATGATTAGTTAACAGCATTAAAAAAAAGTCAGGCCACATCCAGATATGGTCAAATATGTCCAGTCTGATGGGTTAGGAATGTGCCCTGTCACTTTAGGTTGCACCAAGTCATGTGTTTTCTTCAAAAAGAGTGTAGCTAAGAAGGTCTATCCTGTTACATTTAGCCTCTCCTTCACCACCGTCATCCTTGGAACCTAAAATGGAGATCAGAAATCTCCCTGCAAGGGGAGGGAGAGCAGGATCTTCATCCATTAGTTTCACAGAAAGGCAGCTGCACTACACTAAAACAACCATGCTATCATCGATGACCAACTTCCTCCTCGCATCCCCAACAACGGACTACGTGAAGTGTGTCATATTTTCCCTTGCAAGGCGCGGATGGGTGTCTGGAAATCCGGAAAACACTGAAGGATGGAGTCACTCTGCGCCACCACCAGCTGGCAAGAAGAAAGAGGCCTTAATGCGGGTCACACAAGCCGGTTAGCAAAGTGGATCCCCACCCGTGGGCAAGATTCCTAAATGCAGGGGGTCAGACTAGAGGACCCAAGGGACCCCTTCCAACTCTACCTCTGCCTTGTTTTACAGAACTGCAAACTGAGCCGAGCTACACGAGCCCGCCCTCCCTCGCAAAAAAAGAGAAGTGTTTTACTCCGGAGTCCCAACAGTTCCTCTGCATTCTCAGTCCCGCGAACGCAACGGGCTGGCAGTTCGCGTCCCTCCCTCGTCCCTTTAAGCCGCCGCGGGCGTCACGCGCTCCGCCTCCCCCCCCCCCCGCGCGCGTGGAAAAAAAGGGAGCGAGAACTTTCCCTGGCAGAAGCGGCGGCTGTGGGGGGAGGGGAGGTCCCTGTCAAAACAGTCGACGCCCTTCGAGGGAGGAAGAAAAGACGCTTCGCTGAACAGCTGCTCGACGCGGGCGGGGGAGGGGGGAGAGGGGCGTGTATGTGGAAAGAGGAAGGCAACCGCCGCGACCGCACGGAAAGGGACTCCCCCCCCCTCACATCCCTGTCAAGCCGAAGAGCCACGGACGCCGCCGCCGCCTCCTCCTCCTCCTCAGCCAGCTTGGTCCTCCGCCAAGCCCCACACAAGAATGCAACGCGGTCACATGACCTCCGGCGGACGTGCGGCTCCCTTCCCTCTCCAGGGACACCTCGCGCCATCTTGGACTGACGCAGTTACAGCTGCCGACGAGACGCCGCCGAGCAGCGGACCTTCCTCCGAGCCCCGACGCCGCTGCCGCCGCCACCGCCACCCCGGCTCGGTCGAGGGGACGCGGGAGGGCGCGGTCGCCCGGCCCCCGCTGTCCTTCCGCCCCCTCGGCCCCGCCGTCCCTAGCGCCTCTCCGGAGAAGCCTCGGCCCCCTCTCCTCACCCACCGCGGCTGGTATCATGGCGCCCGTTTTCTCCCTTTGCACCAGCCACCCCCGACAGCTCCCCGAGCCCTGCCCAGCAGCTGCGTCTGCCCCTGCTGCAGGATGATGTCACCGCCTGCCAATCGGAGCGCGCCTCCGCGGCCCGGCCGCAGAGCTGATTGGCTGCGCGGCCGCCGCCACCCTCCCCCCCCCGCCTCAGTGCGCTCTCCGCGGTTCGCTGCGGAGAAACGGCCAAAGACAGGAAGGGGGAGGGGAGGGAAGAGAAGGGCAGAGGGAGGAGAACAACAACCTCGCGGCGCGACAATCACCAACCGCCCCGAGACGGCAGTCGCCATTTCGTATTACAACAGGCGGAACCCCCAAGCGAGCAGCCCCGCCAAGCGTCCTAGAAAGGGAGAGAGAGAGAGAGAAATAGATAGACATCGGGATTAGACAAGGGGGGGGGTGATAATAATAATAAAAAACAATAAGCACATCCACACACTCCACCATGGTCACAAGACATTTAATCGCCCTCCCTTTCTCACCCCTCTGCATACTCTGCGCCCCATGGCAGCCGCCTTCTGTGGGGTCCAGTCGGGCAGCCAGACCAGTGCCATTCCCACCTCGGCTGCTTCTTCCTCCTACCGGGAGCCAGCTCCTCTTATCTAAGCCTGTTCCTAACTCCCTCCTCCTGCCACTCGATGGTCTCGGCTCCATCAAGGCAGGGCAAGAGCTGCCAGCCCAGCTTTTATCTGGTGCCCCGAGCTTGCGCACTGAAGGAGGCTCACTCAGCCCCTGGTGGGCGTCGAGCGAAAACCCCAGCCTGCCTGCCTGCCTTCCCCTCCCTCGCTCGGCTCCCGCCGGAGGGGCTGCGAGCAGGCGGGCCGGGAAGCGGGCTCCGTGCGCAGGCAGAAGTCGAAGCCGGCGGGTGGCGGGGGAGGAAGGCGCTCGGCACTGACGGGGAGGCCGCCATAGCTGGTTGCCGCGAGCAAAATGGGGGACGGGACGGGGACGAGTCGCCCTCTGAGGCGGGACTCTTCTCTCGGTGACAGGTGTCCCGAGATTTCCGGAGAAGGGCCATTTCCTCCGCTGCAGGAATCGTTTTGAGGAAGCGGATCCGACCCTTCGCTCGCACCTGTCCGAGGGTGAAAAGGAGAAAAGGAATCCCTCCGATGAAAGGCAGCCACGAGTCGCAGCTGCCCGAGACGAGCCTCTCCGCGGCCGCCGAGCTGCAACCCTGAACCCTTGGCCTAGAAAACAAACGCAGTCGAGCGCGGCTTCCTCCCTGGGCGAACGCTCAAGGGACACGTTTCTGCCAGCTGCTGAAAAGGACTAGTTTTCACGTCTGAAGTCCAATGTACGGCTTATACGCGTGCACAAACCCAGAGCCAGTGGTCCCGAGATGACACTTTGCACGTTGCTCACCGAGGCCCCGGGAACTAAACCAGTTTGTTTTGTAGATCCTGAACTCTTAAAACATACATAGACGGTCGGGGCTGCGACCCGTCAGTCTTCCTGAGGCAATCCTTAAGGCCGTCACTTGCTTCGGGCAACTTCCTCCTTTCCCTCACAGCTGAAAGCCTCGCCTGGCCGCCCTGAATACGAACCCAAACGACTCCCCCTGCCCTCGTCCCACCCGGCGCTTCCCCGACCCTCCTCTCCTCCCTGCGCGCTGCCCCATTCGCGCTCCCGTCGCCTCGCTTTATTAAGGAAACACACACATATGGCAAAAATGGACCCGGCGGCGGGCGGGCGAGGGTGGGTGTCGGGCGGGGGGCGTCTTGCGCTGCCGGGCACCAACGGAACTCCAGCCCACAAGCAAAATGGCGGCTGTTTGGCTTCGCCCTGGTAACCCTGCCCCTGCCAGGCGGGACGGGTGAACCCCGTGCAGCGGGAGGAAGGGGGGGGGAGTGAGGCGACGCCATTTTCCCAGAGAGAGAGAGAGGCAGTGACATAGGAGGGAGCGTAGGCGGCTGCGAGGAGGGAGACGGGAGCAGGAGCAGCAGCAGCGGCGGCCGCGGCAGCAGTGGCAGTTAGGGGGTTTGTGCAGAGGTCCTGAGGCGAAGGCGCTTCTCCCTCGGCCGCCGCGGGACTCTGGTGCAGCCCAGCCGCCTTCCTCGGGGTTCCCTGCTGCCATTGAGCCTCTCCCCACCCCCAGCTCCCCACAGGCGGCTGAGGGGCTCCGTCCTGCCCAGGCGAGGGACATCCGCAGTGGGACTGTTGCATTGTTTTGGTTGGGGTAAGAGAGGGGCTCGGTTAAGGGGGTGCTGCTTGCCTGGCCTGTGACCATTACAGGTGAGTCTGCCATTATTATCCTTATTTATTGTGGTTGTCATGCCCCGTGATGGGAGCCTGAGGGGGAAAGGCGGCGGCGGGGGGGGGGGGACACCTTTCAAAAAGAAAGGCTAAAAAGTGGCGGCGCATCTCGTTTCCTCTGGTGTGTGTGTGTATATATCTATATATATACGCGTGTATTATATTCATTCTGGACTGTGGCTCTTCTTTTTACTCCGTATGCTCACCTCGCTCCGGTGGGGGTGGACTGGCTTAAAAGGGAGAGGGAGTCGCTCTATCTTGCGAATATGGCGCGTTATTGTAACTGGCGGAGCTGATGGGTGTTTTGTGTGTGTGTGTGTGTGTGTTGTGTGTGTGTTTGGGGTGGGGGCCCCCGCTATGCCAGCCTCCTGCTAAAAATAAATCTCCCAGAGGTCGCTTAATGCGATGAAAGCGTGCTTTTTTGCTTGTGTTGTCTCTCGCTTTAAAGAACAGGCGCGGGGTGGTGTTTGTTTTTTGGCAAATATTTATGTTATTGGGAACCGAGGTTCCCGTAAGACGAATTCGGGCGCTATGTCCTTGTTCAACCCACTCGCCCGCCCCGGCCCCTGTTATTTGTTGTGTTTTGTGGTACTAATAGGGCTCATTACGGGCCTAATCTTCCTTTCCACACACACACACATATATACACCTCTCTCATTTTATCTTCCATCTTCTCGTTTCCCCGATCCGTGTGGTGTAGTAGGCGAAAGGCGAACAGTTCCGAAGACTTTGAGGAGCAATTTAAAAGGGGGTGGGGTGGGGTGGCAGGTGGGGATTTACCCCGGGGTCCCCCTTTTCCAAAGCTGGTTGCATAAGGTTAGATTTGCCCTCATCTTTGTGTTAACCCTCCGTGCCTCCTGGCCGGGGCTGGCGTACCGGGAACGACACATAGGGAACCTCTTTCTTGAAAGGAGTTGGTGGCATAGACCCTACTGCTGCAGACATGGGGGAGGAGAAACAAACGGTCCACTGTGTAGTACTAAATAGGGTAGAAGAAACATAATATAGTCCAATTAGAAAGGTCCCGTCCTTCTCAGCACTCAATCATCGAGGAATGCGCGGTGATTAAAAGCCTAGTTAGTGGTTTTCAAATGATGTAGACAACTCTCCGAAATGCTACTCTTCTAGTAAACCATATGAATTTAGGGCTGTTTTCCTCCTCCGTATATTTAGATTACCTTTAAAGAGATTAATAGTGGAAGACTTTCCCCCCGTTTAAAAGCATATCTAAAAGAAATCAAAGCAACGCCGGGAAACCTAGGTGACCTACAGAGGAGGTTTGATGACACACGCTATACTTTTAAAGTTACTTTCCATAAAAGTGGAGTAAAAACTGTAATTTCCCTCTTTTGTCCTTTAGAGATTCTAAAAATGGCGGCCTCAGGCTGATGTTGTGGTAATCTAATCAGCTCGGGTCCTCCACACCCCATGCAGTGCATTTGTCTGCAGCACATTTATAGGCTTAATATGCTTAAATGAAAAAAAGACTGCCGTCTTTAAGTCATGAACGAAACGTATCTCGTCTTTACTACGATTAAAATGCTGGGTTCCAGCTGATTAATTTTATTGGTTATTTGTGTGAAAGGCACAAATCAACGAGACCAGTCTTCCTAGGGGAGGGGATTGATGACGGACTGGTGTAGCTGCTGTGGTCTATGTGTGTATGTTTGAAGTGAGTTCATATGCATGCCATATTAATCTTTTTACTTTTGTTTTTAAAATGGTGGACAAGTTCCTCTTGGCCTCTTAATCTAGATTTGTGCTGTAATGTCTAATGCTGGCATGCAACCAGCATTACAATGAGAACATGAAAATAATTTTTATCATGGCACTTCATTTGAGATTGTGATAGCACTATCAAGCCAAATAATTTCTAATCTATTAATAATCTGTTGCTGCTGGACAGATTTTTCCTGTGTTTCTCCCTCCCCCAAGGAATTATACAGACAGATTTAAAACTCCCCCTTCTTTGAGGGGTGGGTGTGTTAAAGGTTACATGTCTTAAATGTGACTTTTCTACATGATTTTTTTGTTATACATTACATGTGAAATGCATATTTCACTGTGAAAAGGGATTGTTTGTAAGGTGCTAATTGCCACTGACAAATGAATAGTGATGATGCATTTAAAATACAGTAACTATTGTGCTGTTAAGCCGCCTCCTTTATCTTCCCTCCTCCCCTGCCCCCCTTCCGGGTCTGTTGAATACAGTTGAGAGCAACATGCTTATCTAAAAGTATATGAAAGTTTCACTTAATTATATTTTTAATATTTTTGCAGTTAGAATGACTTGAGGGTCAAGTTGCAACTTTAATGTGTTTGTGTAACCTTCTGCAAAATATTATTTAGCAGTGGATTTTCCCTTCAACCCTGGCAACATTAATTTACATATATTAACTTGACTGTCTTGCATAGTTAATAACCTGCTTCTTAGACGTGTAAATGGGGACAAGGTATGCATTACAGGGCTATTCATGTATGCCTTCAGTATGTTGTGAGGCCAAGAAGATGTTGGTTTACACATGGTTTAATGTATGGGACTACAGTCCTTTATCCATTTAGCAGGGAGTAAGCACCATTGAACTTAATGGGACTTGCAGCTGAGTAAATGTGCATAGGCATATCTAGCAAAACGATTGTCACTTTAATGATTTTAATATTTTTCATACTGTATATACAGTCTTGTGAACCTGGAAAAAGTTGATCCTTGATTATAAACAATTTTGCTTAGGTGTTCATCTTCTCATTTGAATTATAAATTGAATTTTGTGTGCTGAAAAATCAAGGGTGGCATCTAAGTTAGAGTAGAACTTAAATCCATTGATTTAAATGGGTATACTCTGACTATAGAATAGTTAGTTGGATGCCATCCAGATGGTTTGGTTTTATTTACCACTTATGATGACAATATTTGGTTTCTCCAAAATGGGATTCCAAGAAAACAGAATATTATGTTAATTCAAAACCCACCATTAAAAGAGAATTGAAGCCATTTTAAGGCCTTTGTTCTATGTTGTCTGTAATGTGGAACTGCTAGTAATGTTGCATTCCACTAGTGGGTTCTGAACTGTACGTATCCTTATTCTAAGTTTTATTTTGCTCATTGAGATTTTTAAAGAAGGCTCACCTGGTTTAGTGGAGCCACAGTTCTAGCTTCCTGGCTGTCATTTACTGGGGAGGGGCAAGGCAGTGAGCAGATTGCCATGGTGCACTGTAAGAGCCAACTCAGTGATTCCAGTAGTGTTTGATGCAGGATCTCTTTGCCCCTCTCCCTCCCAGCAAGCAGCAGTGACATATCTTTTGGGAAGCAGCATTGCAGCTCTACCTCATGAAGAAAGGCAGTTCTGCACCCAGCAGAATTTAGGATTGTAGCCTAAAAGATTTCGTGCTGCAGATTCATTTGTTAGAATCAAAAAGTGAGCTTCAGTGGGTCACAAATCTGGAACACAACTCGTATATTTCATCCAGCAAACCATAGTGTACCTTTTGGTACGCTGAGAGTCACAGTAATAGGACTTAATAAAGTGTTACGTGGCTTAAATTATTTTTTCCATATGTGGAAATCTTATGCATGTTTATTCAGATATAAGTCCAATGGTGGACAGCATAGTAGTGTGGCAGTGCTCACTTGACCTCCTGGCAGCAGAGTCACTTCTGCTTACCTGGAGGAAGAGTGGGAGGGATGATTTGGCTGGGAGGTCAGCGCTGTGCAGATGCACAGGTAGAAGAACCATGTTGGCTCCCGTGCCTTGTTTGCATCGTGCTGACTTCCCCACCACCTCACCTCTACCACTCTTGCTTTTGGTAAGTAGCAAATCAGTGATCCAGAGGTCTGGTTATTACATTTTTCAGGAATTACATTCTTCCTTTAAAAGTGCAGCAAGGTCTTTGATCTGAGCTTCTGTTAAATAAACTTTGGTACCATAAGTGAGATGAGCCTTGGTTGAATTCTGAAACTTCTTTTCAGAAAACTTCTTTTTGTAAATTGCTGAGTTATGGAGCACTATAAAACAGAATAAATAGAGCTAGCCTAAAATTTGTTGGCATATTTTCTCTACAAGGAGGACAAATTCTTGTACAGCAGCTAAGTAAACATATGGGGCTCCATTCTTCTCATAGAAGGAGCTTCTAGTTTACAGAAGAAATCTTCTATATGAGCACCTTTAAAGCCCTATACGGCCTAGGACCCTCGTACCTACGGGACCGCCTCTCCTGGTATGCCCCACAAAGAAACCTACGGTCTGCAAATAAAAACATCCTGAAGGTCCCAGGCCTCAGAGAGGTTAGGCTGGCCTCAACTAGAGCCAGGGCCTTCTCGGCTGCGGCTCCAATCTGGTGGAACGCTCTGTCACAAGAGACTAGGGCCCTGCGGGACCTGACATCTTTCCGCAGGGCCTGCAAGACAGAGTTGTTCCACCAGGCCTTTGGTCAGGGCGCAGCCTGACTCCCTCCTCTGGTAACCTGCACAGAGTTTTGCTTAATGGTTGCCATCAACTTGATTTTAATTAATTTTTATAGTGAAATATTTTTAGAATGTTGTTTTATTTGATTGTTTGATTATTTGAATGTTGTTAGCCGCCCTGAGCCCGGCTTCGGCTGGGGAGGGCGGGATATAAATAAAATTTATTATTATTATTATTATTATATCAGAAGCACTGAATCCAACATATGACTATAAGAAGTCCACTGTGTGCTGTTCGTCTCAAGCCTTTGACCAAGACAATGTCTCAAATAAAAATTCAATGTAATCTGTAGTACAGTTGATCCAAAATAAGTTGGTTTATTATTTCTGTTAAGAATTAAAGTATTCTCTGAACTACACTGAGTGACATCTGTTTGTGTCAGCCTGCTTGTGCCAACAGGGCTCCCCCTATCTGTCTCCACTGTTGCTTCCTGAGAGCCCCCCAAATCTGCTCTAGGGGATTGGAGGATTCTCTGAAACAAACTGGGGTGTGGTTGGGTTGCAGGGGTGAGGAGAAGAAGGGGAAGTTCTGTTGCTTTTGCTGGCACAGCTGGACATCGTCTCCTGAGTCTGTAGCTCAAATTTTCATTAGTCTGTGATGTAATGGAAGCCTTCCCACACCCCATGCTTTGTAACCTGTAAAAAAATACAATTGTATTTTATCTCTTTAAAATAGTGAATAGTTTTATTGTTTTAATTCAGATTTTTGTTTTACTTGATTTTAAAATTGCCTGGCACCATCTTTATCTGTTTTTAGATGGCAGACAAACCCCCTCCCGTGAGCTTTTGGACCTTAAGTTGAAGAGTTTCAAGTGCTTCTCATCTCTTAGTGGGGCTGGTTCTGTGAAGCCATTGTATTGTAGGTTTTTACTGGTTTGTCGTCACTCTTTTTAGTGTTTATACTTTATTGTAAGTCACTTTGGGTCTCTTTTGTGAGTAAAGCAACTAATTAATATAAAAAATAATAGAATTAATCTTGTGTACATGTTTTGTATCAGGGCTTAACATCTAATAAGGTTCAAAGCTTGTGGCTCAAATTTTTTTTGTGAAGTTTCCAAATCATATCCTGAAATATTATCTTAAAAGGAGCAGCACCCTCTGCATCTTGGACTGAAGGTGGGGAAAGTAGTGGTGCTTTCTTGTCACTTATTTAAATGGTGCAGTGCATTTCCTTTTCATTTGAATTGCAATGTAGTAATGGAAAGCTTTAGCAGGAATGCAGTGAACATGACACTAAGCCAAAGATTAGCCTCAAATGCACATTTGGAACTCCAATTTAATTTAGACCGTGATATACAAAAGAGTATATTTTGATTCACCAGTTACAATTCCAACATTTTCAGATTTCTTTGTTGTTGTTTTTTTCTTATTTATTACATTTACAGTATATACCACCTTTCCCTCCAAGAAGCTCAAGGTGGCAGACGTGGTTCTTCCCTCCTCATTTTATCCTAACAACCCCTTGAGGTAGGTTAGACTGAGAGGCAGTGAGTGGCCTAATGTCATCCAGTAAGCTTCATGGCTGAGTGAAACCATACATTCTATAATCTTTGAAATATGCCTTATTTGACACTGAAAAGAAACCACCTATTCTTCTACTGTTTATTGAAATTAAATATAAGGAGAAGTTGGTTATGGGGGGTGTTGCATGCATGCTTTATAGCTGAAAGTAATAAACTGCATTATATTTGTGGGATGATTTCAGCTTTCTCATGAGTAGAACTCTATTATTGGAATACTCGCACTGGAGGAAGAGAGGCAATTTTTACTAATTCCTCCTTCCTGCAGTTCTCCTTGACCCCTGAAAAGCTGCTCTAAAAGTTGGATGATTCTCCCCCTTCCCTCTTTCCAGCAGGAAATCCCTTTGATTTCAGTCCTGTCTGTGAATGGAAGGAACACTGAATCCAATCTGATGTCTTTTAAATGTTTTAAACTACAATAATAGAATACCATTTTTCAGCATCACCTTCTTTGCAATGCATTGATGCAAGACTATAGGAGTGCAGCCTTCTGGGCAGTGTTAGAAACTCAGGTATATAAGCTAATCGCTAAATGACACTTTAAACCCAGGTTATGATCACCACAATGGAATGTCTAGGCACCCCCCGGAGGGAGATTTATTATTATTATTATTGATTTCATTTCTATACCACTTTATATTTTAAATTAAAAAATCCCAAAGTGGTTTACAGCACATTAAAATATCAAATCAAACAATCCAGAATACAAATTCAAGCTTCAGGGGAAATATTTCAGACCCTTCTCCAAGTGACATTTTGTTTTCCACATATTTATTTACCGACTTAATGTATATAGCTGCCCCATAGTACTGTAGGAAGCCAGTGTGGTTAGAGTGTCAGACTTGGACCTGGGAGATCAGGGTTCAAATCCCCACTCTGTCATGAAGCTCACTGGGTGACCTTGGGCCTGTCACAGCCATGTAACCTACCTCATAGGGTCATTGTAGGGATTAACTGGGGGGGGGGATTGAACCATGTACTCATAGGAGAAAAATGTGGGATATAAATGTGATAAATAAGCTCTTCTGCTTACCAGTTTAAGAAAGCTGGAGAGCCAGCCAGACAGCCAGATGGAGATGTCAGTCACCAACTTGGCATCCAGAGATCTCCAAGTGGTCGCAATTGGACCTGCGCCAGTAGCAAAATGCGCCTGGCTAATTTCTAACACTGCTTCTGGAGTAGTGCATATTTTTTAAATAAAGAGAAAAATATCTTCTCATCATGTTATTTCCAATGAAATAACCATTAGTAGCCACCACCACAGTCAAGTTGCAGCACATATATTCCTTTCAATGTAGCATTCTGTTTCAGTGGTTAAAGAAAAGACAGCAACCTTCCTTAGAGACCACAGACTAGAAAGCTTATGGCAACTGATCATAGAACCATTTTCTCATATGTTTTGGGAGAAGGTTTAATTATTGTTTATTATTCTACCCAGTTCAGGAGTAAAAACTAGGAAAATATCTTAAGATTGCAATCTTAACTACACTTACTAGGGAGTAAGCTCAATTGAACACAGTGGAGCTTACTTCTGGATAAAGACAGATAGGCTTGTGCTATAGTTTCTGCTGTCTTTTGAGAAGGTACTAATTTTGTCAGGGCCTGCACAAGACATTTTGCTGCTTGAGGCAGAGCAGCAACCCCTCCCCTCAAAAAAAAATATTATGGTGCATAATATCCAAGGTCAAACAAGTTATTCTGGCAGTAAAAATGCAGCAATAATAAAATAATTTTAAAAATTGCTGCCCTTTCAAAACAGCCCAGATCAGCAGCCTAAGCATTGCTAACTCTTAGAAACATTAAGTTCATTTCATTGTTATCCCATCCCTCCATGGGGCAAAGTGTGGCATTAACTTCCCCCATTATCCTCCTTCATAATAACCGTAGGAGGTAGGTTAGAGAGAATGAACAGAGATCCCAGATGTCCCTGATGTAGTCCACCAATCTGACCACTACACCACACTGCCTTTTTAATATCAGGACTTTATAACACAAAATTATTTCACTTGATATGAAATGACACAAGCTAATCCACATATAAAACGTACAGTAGTACCTCCGGTTACATAACCCTCTGGTTACGTAAACTCCAGGATACAAAAGCGGCAAACCCGGAAGTATTTGACCAGGTTTCACCATGCATGCGCAGAAGCGGTCCTCAGGTTGCGAAAACCTTGGGATCCGACCGGACCTCTGGAACAGATCCTGTCCTCAACCGGAGGTACCACTGTATTGGCTTTATTATTTTCCAATTAATCTGTTCCACTACCACCACACACCCCGTCCTACATTTTCCTTACCTAAATGACCACTTGATTCATGTTTGTCTTCCCTACCATAGCTAGAGAAGGGGGGGAATCCAGGACCACATTATTATATACTAGATTTACAGTATATCCCACCCTTTTCCAGTGAACTAAAGTTGATGTATATTATTTTCCCTCCCCTTCACCGATATATCTCCACAACAACCCTCTAAAGTAGTTCTAGTTACAGGTAGGTAGCCATGTTGGTCTGCCGTAGTCGAAACAAAAACAAAAAATTCCTTCCAGTAGCACCTTAGAGACCAACTAAGTTTGTTATTGGTATGAGCTTTCGTGTGCATGCACACTTCTTCAGATACCTCTAAAGTAGGTTAGGCTGAGTGATAACTTTAAAAAGAAGTAAGTGTCAAGTTCCAGACTGTATGGGAGGGACCTACAACTTAAAACAGGGACTTCAGTCTCACCTCCTCATGCTCAGCAATGCACATGGTGCTAGGGAGAGCAGAGGTACTTCTGCTTCCTTGTGATGTATTGCTTTCTTCCTCCTCCTGCTGTTCCCGCTCTTCTACAAAACTGGCAGGAGGAGGAAAAGCAGCGCACAGGAAAGTGATGATGATGGCAGAGTTCACGGGATCCCAACCAGTCTGTCACTTGTAAAGCTGCCCCCGATTGTGCCATCTGAGTGGCTTGCTTCAATGTGCCTCATAGAGTTGGCTCTAATTTTTGTACCATCACAGTACATGGGATGCTAACAGAGTAAGAAACAAAAAGTTAAGTCTCTGTACTGAGGAACTTACAATTTGAAATTTTAGATTTGGGCTGCCAGGGGATGAAGATTGGAAAAGAGATTAATCAAAAGAATATGTGCCTAATTAAGTTAGACTTCACTTTAGTGAGGAGTATACACAGCAATAATTTCATGGAAAAATTGGTTTTCCCAATTAAAACAGCTCCATACATTAATTATTCAGAATTTTAAAAGGTGCTTTTATGAATGTATTTGTATCAGTACTTTCCATTGTGCAAGCAATACTTGGAAGTTGTAGATTTCCTGGCCTGGGCCTTGGTCACCTTAAATGCGGAGAGATCAACTGTTACAGTTCTTAGGAGTTTGTTTGCTTCCAAATCTCAAACTAGATTAGTCTTTGTTCCTGGATCTGAATTTCCAGGGCACAGGGGAGGCTTTAAAGAGGGTTCAAACTTCATTTTAAAAAATGGAAACTGAATGATGCAGATTAAATTTATTTTGTGTTGCTCCTCCCCCCCCCCTAAGAATTACTGTTTCCAAAAAAAGGCACCTAAAAAAAGAAAAATTAGCAGGACTGGAATGGAGACTGCTACAAAGAATGGACTGGGAGGAGGGGAAAGCCATAGATAAGTGAGTTAGGTAAAAGGGACAGGGAAGCCTTTCCCACTGGCCGCCAGTAGTTCTACATAGCTTGATATTCAAACTTAAAGATACAAACATGCATTCAGTGCATCTAATACCTACTAATCATCTTCATCATCATCTTCTTCTTTTACTTCCAAATGAAAGTTAGAATTCTAAGGATGTCAAATTCTACCTTGCAAGGTAAGCAGATATGAAGTAGGCTATATACACCCTAAACTGGACTGCTCTGGCAGGTACTCCGCCTTTCTGCTTTGAAAACAAATGCTTGTTATTTCTAAACTTAGACAGCTGTTACTGCTTTAAATACCCTGTGTTCTAGAAGTAGAGTAGAGCTTAATTGTAGGGAGGTACTATAAGTGCTTTTACTATTTGGAAAAAGTGATTTTTCCTTGTATTTTGATTGCTCTATGGAACCCACAGACTTGTGAAGGCCAGATAGAACTACATTTTTCAGAATGTCAGCAGACATATTCTAACTCTTTATAGGTTGACATAAAAAGCTGAGTAGGATATGCTGTAGAGTCCCATTATTTTAGTCAGAGTCATTAGCTCTTCTTGCAGTACATGCTAACAATTACAATATGCTTTTTAAAAAAAAAAATTAAAGAATATGCCTGTTTCTTCTCCATCTCTCCACTTCCCTTCCTTGTTTCCTTTATTCTGTTCTAGAAAGGGGCTAGAGACTATGTAGGAGCCAACATTTTCTTTAGATAGAACTGTTGGCAAAGCACAATTCTATTCAGGTGCAGGAGGGCATGCTGTGCATTGTCTATTACAGTCACTTTGAGCTAAGTAAAGATAGATATGGATATAGGTGTGGGAAATCGACTGAAGGAGCCAACCATCTGGCTTAAAATACTGGTCCAGGCTCTTACTGTACACTACCATAACACCTTGCAACGTAAGACGGGGGTCTCCAGGTGTTGTTGAACTACACTTCCCATTATTTCTGGTCAGTGGGTGTGCTGATGAGGGCTGATGGGAGTTGGGAGACCAACAGCATCTGGAGTGCCATAGGTTCCTAACCCTTGACCTAGGGAAACTGCTGGCCTGAATTGCTGTACTAAAGCAATTCTACGGCAGATTGCTAGATAACATTGCAGCTTCCAGCCCACCTGAGTCTTGCTGATATGAGGAGCCAGTAGATTCTTATCTGACCTCATAAAGCTGCTGACCTTGGTCTGATTCTTCAATTAGAGATTGTAGGCTGATTCTCTGCTGAAACACCTGCCTGCCTCTAGACTCCTAGCCCTAACATTTGGCTATAGTATGAACTTGAGATTTTAGTATCTTATACCAAAACCACAACAGAAGTATCAAAAAAGCAAAGCAGAACAGAATTGTATAACTGTTACCCTGAAATGTCATCAAAGTCTGGCACTATATGAGGTAATAAAACAAATTTGC
Source organism: Podarcis filfolensis (assembly GCF_964270895.1). Lineage (NCBI taxonomy): Eukaryota > Metazoa > Chordata > Lepidosauria > Squamata > Lacertidae > Podarcis > Podarcis filfolensis. The sequence continues at coordinate 7,098,043 of NC_139612.1, forward strand.
AAAATAAACAGGATTCCTGTTTAACAGATGTGAGAAATTGAGAATAAGACTATAAATAAATTACCCATGATCCATCATTTTAATATTTTTGAATTAATAATTAATATTTTGTGAAGGAAAAAGTTGAAAATAAAGTGTATACTTTTATGCAAATATTTTTATTCCATCATTTGAAGTTCTCAAAGGAAGATCAAGAACATCCAGTGGATGGATCCAGATCAGGATAAATGCTGCAGGTTCTGTAAATAAGTTGCACTCTGTTTCTAAAGCTTTTGTTCTTTACTGAGTGCAATCAAGTTCATTTATGTTGTGTAGGAGTCAATAGGTGAGATCCAACTAAACTACACATGGAGTAGATCTGTTTAAATCAATGGATTTTACTCAAGTTCATTGGTTTCAATGAGTCTGCATTGAGAATGGTGTAGTTGGATACCACCCAACAAGGGTTTCAGATTCTCTCTTCATCAGCACAACTGTTCAGTGAAGAGGATAAGATTGCATTTAAAGATAATATAATGGGATTTATACAGTTGCCCATAGTTCTCATTTTTGAATTCAGGGATTTCAGAATAGTGTGTTTTGTTTTAGGAAACCGTGTTGCTTTGGAAATTTATCCCTGGGTTTAGCGATGGTGGACAAGCATCCCCAGATGAATGCTGCAGTTCATATTCACAGGGGAGTGCTCATGTGCCCTCTCCTGAAGCTTTCCTTGTTTGAAAACATGGTTTCACATGATATCCAAACTAGGAAGAGACTGTTGTTTAAGTGCTACTGCCAGCCAGGATATTCCTTCCTGAAGACTTCACAGCCTAAACAGACAAGATATAAGGGGGTGGATTAGGTAGAATATAAGAATAGTGGAAATTAAGAGAAGGGGAAAGGGCTAACCTGGAAGGTGAAAGCAGCTTGATAAAGAAGTCCTAATCTGTTCCGCTCTCTATCCTCCATTTCCCTTTTCAAATTGCTGTGGAGAGTCTATGCATTCAAACATATAATCTTGACCATGGTTTATGTTATCAGAAATGACCTGAGGCATTCCTCTGGCTCATGTTCCTTCTCCTCTCCACATAAGGAGAGTTAAAGCATCTGCATCATGCAACTTGGGGAACTATGATTTAACCAAAGTTAGTTTAAACAAAATAAAGGGTAAAACTGGTTTCAGATTCTTTTTGTGTTAACTAATTTAGGTTAAATCAAACCACAGTTGTCAAGCGCTTGTACTGTTTTGCATTCAAGGGAGGAAGTTTGGGCAAGAGAGTGTGCAAGTTAAGATTCCTGCAGTTCATTCCAAATCACCTACACCAGGCCATTTCCATTCCTCCAAACCATAGAGTTTGTATTCTGGCTGCATCCCACTTCACCATATAATTTCAGTTTAGTTGATATTTTCCTTTATTCCAACAGCACTTTGCCGTTACATCTGAACCAGCAATCCTTTGAGCGAGCCTTCTAAAGCATGATTGCAAACCATAGTTTGATTATTTTGGTTCTATTTTAGTTGAATAAGCATCCAGTTACTTACTTTATGGGGACTCATTTAATAATCCCGTTTGAGGACTGTTAGTGCAGGAAAATAGTTGTGTTGATATTGTATGCAACTTTCCTGTAAATAATGAAGACATCTGGGTTTGTCGGCCAAGGGTGGTACTTCTGTTTGTTCATTCAACATATTGTAGCATTTTGCTGGGTAAAACTTAATTCAGCAAAGGTCAATCTGACTCGCAACCAAGTATGTCCTTTTGGGTTGGGATCTAGTGCTAAAAGTGAGCTTTTATAAAATACTTTCTGAGTATCCAGAACAATTAACACACACTATCTCAGTAATCACAAATGTTCTATAATGTAGGCAGCCATCACAGTTGGGGGCTTGGGAGATAGTAGTTTGCTGTAGGCCATCTTGTGAGTTTGTGCGTGAAGTAAGATTTAATCTAGGAACATCCCAGTTTGTAACTCAGACTCTTAGCCATTGTACTATCTATACTAGCTAGTTCATAGATATATAGGTGCTATTAATGGAGTGGGCTCAATGTTAGACAGTTTTGGAAATACATTGAGGCTAGGTCAGAATAGGCTTGCATACCTGTACACTAGGGCTGGGCGATACACTGGTTTGAAGTCCATATCATTTTATCTGTTTAATAAGTTTTGACCTGGCAATATGTCGCAAATCATGGTGGGTGTGCTACACAAAAATCACAATGCGGGGAAAACCGTGAAGCCAGCCAGTGCCTCCTCAGACATCACAATATTCTGTGATATATCACAATGTTGAAAAACAGATATCATCCAGCCCTACTGAATACTTGGAATACCATGTTTCAAGTGTGTTCTCCATTATGAAGTTTGAACCTACATGCAGTGAATATAGCTTGAAATTTTGGTACCTGAGACTTACCTTACTATCGCTATAGTCTGTTTTGATAATTGGATTTCTGTGTCCAGTGTTAACCATAGCTTTTGAAATATCACAGCGATATGAACTCCTAATGGTGTTAGGAGTAGAATTTCATGTTTATTTTTATGGCATACAAAGCTGTTGGTTGCTACATCTAGGACAGTGCCTACAGAAGATGTAATGAATATTGCATCTTCAGTATCTTCTTAGAGTAGAGGGCCATACCAGGTGGCACTGACCTGTGGAAAGCTGTCACTGGAGATTCATTTGTATACCACAACATCTTTCTTCTCTTGCAAATCTTCCTTTTGCACTTTTCCTTCTCTGAACTAGGAAAATGGATAGGGTGTAAGACCTCATGCCAAAGTCATGTTTCTGGCATGGGATGAGGGGAAGATAGGAAGCGGAGATTACTGGACTTTTGACTAACAGTGGCTCTGCAGCCACTTATTGCCTCCAGATGGCATAACTTTTTCATATTTGATGCCTCTCTCCTTCCTTCCATATCCTGCACTGCCTGATACAAAGAGGCCTGTGTCTGCTGCCTTGGCTCATTGCCTCATACCACCTCTATAGTACTGGTCCATCAGCAAATTTAGTTCCACACCCATATTTTAGTATGGTGCTATGCTGTAAATATCGATATAATTCACTATTTCCTTGTTAAAAGTTTTTGAGGTGACTGTGACTGAATTAAGAGATTAAAACAATGATTGTTACTAATGTAGTTAAGTGGGCTAGTTTTAACTTTTAGAGCTGTTTGACATTAACATCATGGTTATGAGATGCCTATTGCTTTCAGGTAATAAAGATGATTTACTACAGTTGGTTGAACAGCTTCATCCAGACAATAGTAATGAATGGATCAGCATCAAACTGGAAAGAGGTATCAAGTGGGATTCCACAGGGATCAGTTCTGAATGCAGTGCAGGTCGTCTTCATTAATGGCTTAGATGACTGAGCGGACCACAACTCTTAGCAAATAGGTTGGAAATATTTTAGAATATTCTACAATGGCCTTGATAAATTGGATAGCTTGCTAACAATAACATTTAGACTACACTTACATAAAAATTGTATATGGGATTTAATTATAGGGACTAACGTGTTTCTCATGTTCCCGGGTTCATTTGATGTGGCTCAAAATTTGGTGTTCTAAAAGTCTTGGCAAGAAAAATTCAAACCCACCAGCTTTTTATTTTCCTCTGGCTAGAGGTTCTGATGAACGCAGCTAGCCTATTGGCAGGGCTTTGTTGTTGTTTAAATTGAGTTCTGAAAACATATTTGATGAATACTAAGAAAATTGTGTGTACTGTCTTACAGTTTACCAATGGAGAAAAGTTCCCTGTCAAACTCCAGTGTAAACACATTGGTACATGAAGGCAGGATTTTTGAGGCCTGCAAGTCTGTGTTAATATAACTTGTTACATTTGATGTGTTAAACTTCGGTATTAGTTTTAGCAACACTGGGATGACAGGATCTCTGTGAATGTAATGACATTTCTTAGGAAGCTGTATATATAAAGATTCTGTTTTAAGTGACATCACTCAGCTTACTTTATATATATATATCTTGCCCATCCTGTGTCTCTCTTGTAGATCTGCCTTGCAGTTAGCAACAGCCTTTTTTTAAGGATCTGTGAGGCTTTTGTATCCCCCACTACAAAAAAATCAATATCTTCCAGTTAGCTTTATTGGTTGTTAAAACTCATTACAGCCAAACAAGATCCTAGCCATAATTACAGTACCCTTACATTTCATATTGTGCACCATAAAAGAAAGAAAGAAACAAAAAAGCACAGGTTTACATCTTTAGTGGAGTACTACAATTTTTTTTAAAAAAAGCAGGGAGCCATTTAAAACATGAGCTTTAAAGCCAGAACAGTGTTGTAATAGATGCACGCTTCTGAAATAACTAGTGTCTCCTCCTCTTCAGATCAAGATTTTCTCTGCTTAGAAAACCAACCTTTTCTGCATTTTTTCTGGCAGATGTGTCAGTTTCATTCCTGCTGAGGCAGTCAGAACAGATGGTAAGCAATGAAATAGTTCAGACACACAAGAGGTTTGCTTATCGAACCTATTCCATATATATTTTACAACTAGGGAAAGTTTCTTAGCTGGGAGATTGGGTACAGTGACTTAAAATTTGTAATTCCACACTTGTTTACAGCACCATTGGTTGAGCAATACCTTTCTCTGAGATTTGGTGAAATACTACTTCTGAATGGGTACCTTGCTTTACAAAAGGTTAAATTACAGAGGAGGAAAAGGTTACAGAAATAAAAATACTAGACCCAAATGATATTCAGCGTGCACAGCTTAATGTGCTACAGCTCTAGCTACCTTAACTGAAGAGAACTGTAACAGATACTGTCTCTTGTGGCTAAATTTTAAAAAAGGGAGAACAACTATTTCAGCAGCTCAAGTAGTAAAGGTTTAGAAAAGGAGTGCTATACTTTGTGATTCAGGCAGCATTTGGCGGCAGTAGATGTACACAAGTTGTTTTCAGGTTCCTCCTAAAAACAGCTGGTTTGTTTTACACAGGAAACTGCCTGTGGCATGAATGTATATTAAATATTATGAAGTGAGCATGCGTGCATACACACACACACACACACACACACACACACACACACACAACTTAACATTTTAATGTAAATAGTGAATCATGCACATACATATCCATCCTGTTGAGCTACAAATGATACTGCATGTGGGGCAAGAAATGCAGATTAGGGTTTTAAGATCTTCAATAACATTTTCCATCCTTCATCAAATCATCAGCAATATATAGTACATTTAACTGAAATATAACTAACTGTTGATTCAAAACAGCATAAGAAACAGGAACTTGAATATGAGGGAAATGGTTTGAAGAGCTCTCTGTAGGGATTCTCTAAGTGGCTTTTATTTTGAAAAAAAGTCTGTAGTGTGCCTGTATTGGGGTGGATAGCTTGACTTCAGTTAACCGTTTAGACCAGGGGTCGGCAAGGTTTACCTTGCCTGGGCCGGTTCACTCCAGAGATCCCTCTGTGGGCCAGATTGCACGCCTGCGCCCACGATTTTCAGCATCTGTGCAGATGCAATTTCCGGCACCATGGAAGCGAGTCCCTGCGCCGGTTTAGCACAGGGACTCGCCGAGCACGCAGCTCAGTTGAGGGGTGGCTCGTGGGCCGGTTAAACGACCCCCGTGGGCCACTTGTGGCCCATGGGCCTTAGGTTGCCTACCCCTGATTTAGACTGCACTTCTGTACATGCTTATCTGTGAGTAGAGTAGATAGCTCCATTTTGAGTTCTTATTTTTTTCAGTAAGTTTGCCACATTCCACGTCATTTGTCAATTTTTTTCAAAAAAGAAAAGTCCTGCCAAAAAATCCATCAGCATATTTGTTCACCTTTCTCCTAATATACACTTCTTGCCTACAATTTCCCCTATATAAACATACAAAAACACATTTTTTTAATCTAATATGTACATTTTTGCACACATTCTTTGGTTAGAAAACTGCATCACAAAATTAAGAGACGTACAAATTTGGAAGGATAGCTGCATTTTGGTTTGCACGTTGTTTTCAGAGATGTGAATTGGCAGGTTCACATTAAAATCTGAACTGACTTTCTCCATTCCTGCTTGGGATTTAGCTCCACTGAATTCAGTGAGACTATACTTATGTGTAGATATGTATAGAATTGCACTATTTCTTGACAGTATTAAATCAGTGATAACCTTTAATGCAGAGACTGGAAATCTAGGCACTGATAATCATCACCCAGTTTCAGCATGTGGGCTGGGAAAAGATATTTGGTCTGTAGACTGAAGAAACCGGCAATGGCAGAATCAAAAGTAGCACAAGAAACTGCTCTCCACTTCCTCTGCTGCTGTTGGGACAGACGGAGGAGAGAAAGTGACTGCAGAAAACTTGATGTGGACCAGGGTTTCCCAAAATTGGGTTTCCAATTGTTTTTGGACTACATCTCCCATCATTCTGAGTCTAGGGCAGTTGTCTACCATCTCCATCTGGTATGTTGGCTAAGACCCTGCCTGCCTGTTGCCAGAGTGGTACATGCTCTGGTTATCTCCCTCTTGGACTACTGCAATGCGCTCTACGTGGGGCTACCTTTGAAGGGACTCGGAAACTACAGCTAATCCAGAATGCAGCTGCCAGATTGGGAGCATCTGTTGGGACCATTTTACACTGGTCCTAAAGGCTCCCAGTAAGTTTCCGAGCACAGTTCAGAGTGTTGGTGCTGACCTTTAAAGCCCTAAGTAGCTTTTGCACACATGAAGGAGTGTCTTCATTCCCATCATTCAGCCTGGACACTTAAGATCCTGTTCCAAGTGCCTTCTGGTGGTTCCCTCACTTGGAAGTTACAGGGAACCAGGCAGAGGACCTTCTTGGTAGTGGCACCCACCCTGTGGAACGCCCTCCCACCAGATGTCAAAGAAATAAGCAACGATCTGACTTTTAGAAGACATCTGAAGGCAGTCCCTCTATAGGGAAGTTTTTAATGTTTGATGTCTTACTGTGTTTTAATTTGTTGGAAGCCACCCAAATTATCTGGGCAACCCAGTATGATGGGCAGCATATAAATAATAAATTATTGTTAATTATCATCAGGGATGATGGGAATTGTAGTCCAAAACCAGCTGGAGACCCAAATTTGGGAAACTCTGGTATAGGCTCTCAGTTGGTCACCCTTAGTTTCAAAATTGGCATGTAGTCTTCATTTTAAATTATCTTAATGTTCTTTACTTTTGCTACATTTATTTGCTAAAGGAATCTCTAGTCCTGTTTACTGTGAGTAACCATTAAAGCACAATTAAAGCCTTAATGCAGATGTTTGCACATAAACATGCACATTTATAACTGAAGGCTGCATGCATTTGTTAAGGGCATACAGTAGTGATGCAGATACTAACTTAATCAGATTACTTTTAGCAGAAAGGGTTGCAATTAATAAGTAACGTGTAAGAAAGTAGTTGAAATAGATTTTACCCTTTTCTAGGATTGACATCTGAGTAAATGTGCTTAGAGACTGTGCTTATTAGAGACTGTTCAGTCTCCAATAATTTAATGTCCATACTGAAATTCTTAAAAAGGTAAGCTCTTTTAACTCATACATTTGAAATAAAAATTAAAAGTTTCACTTTTTCTCTTTTGGTTAACAGAGTTTGTGGATGCACTTAGATGTTTGCAATGAGCACTGTGGCTGGCATGCCCCAGTGTTTTGGATACCAATGCATAGAACTCCATAGTAATCGAATTTATCAGAAACGAACGTCATGAGCATAGTGGTCCCGTTGGGGGTTGACACAGCAGAAACTTCATATTTGGAAATGGCTGCAGGCTCAGAGTAAGTATTGTGGCACAACAGCAAATTTGCAAAATTGGTTCTATCTTACATTTCATTTTATGCATCTTTGCAGTGTTGCTGAGTTTCAGTTGATTCACTTCTGGGCATAATAAACAGAATCAAAGTTTGTTGAACTCTACCTTATATAGTTTTCCTTCTTAAAAGTCTTGACTTCACTTACATTTCAGTATGTATTGGAGCCCATTTGGTTATGTTATGACAAAATTGCTATTTTTAAAGTTTTGGCAATATATATTTTTTCATATAGTGTTCATTTCTACTTTAGCATCTAGGGTGACTCTTAAATTAACATTTATTAACTATTCTCACAGTGAAACTTCATAACACTCACCCCCCCCCCCCGCCTTTGCTCTGAGCTATTCAGTTTGGGGTGAAATCAGAATACTGATACATAACTTGTGCTTATAATAGAAAATAAAGTAATCAGGAGCACCTTCCTTCAGGGTCTATCTTTATAGTTCCTTAGTACAACCTGTAAAATACATCCTTTCAGGATACAGTACTGGCAACACAGGAAGCCTGTGGTGCTGTGCTTATTCTGCCACTAGATGTCATAATTTATTGGGGTTTCAGATACTGCTAACAGCATACGGGCAGACTCCTACGCTGCATATGTGTTCTCAGAAACAATAAGAATTATTGATACTTGTGTACTCCTGCCTTGTAATCTTTTTTGTGCTTCTTTGTTTTACAACATTGTTGTCAGTGTTGTTCAAATGGATAGTATTCACTTGATAGTGCACACCCATACCACTACAGAAACTTTAAATTAATGTTGTTACTGACAGCTTGCCAGACATTTATTTATTTTTGACAGGAGCATAGGAACAAACATTTCCTTCTTTACCTTTATCATAATACCGAAATATTCAGCAATTTGGAACAAAAGGGAAATCTTAATGTTTGTCTTGCTTTTCAGACCTGAATCTGTAGAAGCTAGCCCTGTGGTAGTTGAGAAGTCAAACAGTTATCCACACCAGCTATATAACAGCAGTTCTCATCATTCACACAGTTATATTGGTTTGCCTTATGCGGTAAGTTTTGTTTTTAAAAGGTATTTCTTCAAGGTTCTTTCCAATAAAGAGAACTTTAAATGTGCCTTGTTTGGTTGATTTTCCGGCTTATTGTGGGAAGTCCTCCACTAAAACAGCCAAAATCGTGACACTTATATGGTAGAGTGGTTCTGATACTAGAAGTCTTGTATTCACTCTTTATTACTGTCTTTTTTTAACAAAATGGGTTGCATCCAGACCTAAACTTTCACGAATGGAATGCCTTAAGATCCCCCCAGAGCTGGTTTTAGGGAGGTATGGGGAAGTTGCAGTAGAATGGAAGAAATGGCAAAAGTTGCATCTGCAGAAGAGCAGTGACAAGATGGTTTGAGCATATAACACCAATCTTGGCCTGATTGTACTGGCTACCAATTAGCTTCAGGCACAGTTCAAAATGCTGGTTTTGACCTACAAAATCTTAAATGGCTGATAACCGCAATACCTCAAGGATCACATCTACCCATGCAAACGGAACCAGACCCTGCAATCATCATTTGAGGCCCTTCTCTGTGTGCCTCTTCTGTGACACTTCTGAAGGGTAGCAGCACGAGAATGGGCCTTTTCTGCCGTGGCTCTCTGCTTGTGAAATGCTCTCCCCATGGGAGATGACCTTGCTCCTTCATTACATATCTTTAGGTACCAGGCAAAAACATTTCGCTTTTCCCAGGTCTTTGTTTAATTAAACAGTCTATGGCCTTTTAAACTGGGGTGGGGTAATTGTTTTTATTTGTTGCTATGGTATGTATTTTTGTGTTTTTAAATTGTAAACCACTCGGTGATCCTTGGATGAAGGGTAATAATAATAATAGGCCTCAATTATGTCAATGTGCACCAGTGTTTGATGTAATATGGCCCTGGGTTCTGCACCGTAGAACATTAACTGACACTGATACACCTGATCCTGTCAGCTCCTCCTTCAGTGTAGGATAATGGGATCAATCTATAAATATTTTCAGAGTGATGAATAGGCTTGCTTTTCTTCCTGTAGATAAATGGCACCTAAATGGGGACGGTTGCTATACATGTATAAAATAGAAATATGCCTTTAGTTAAAGAGGGTAAGTCATGCACTTCATGAAAATGCACTCCATTTTGAAGAATTCTGGCATTTCTTCTAGCCAGGTGAAATCTGTATGGGTGCTGAGAAACAAGGTGTGCTTTGTGTCAGTGCCCTTTTGAAATTCAGCTCAGATACATTTCTCTGCTTTATTATGTCATGATTGGGGAATGTGAGTGTGCACGTAGAGCATTGACTAGTACCATGCTTAGTGATGCCTGACAGTTTTCCTAGATAAAGTTATTAGTGATAAAAAGATGTTTGCCGTTCAGATGAAATGTGAATATCAACAACCTGGCGTGCAGTGGAAATTTGAGGAAAGCAACGCTTTCTTCACTGTTTAAAGAATAGTAGAAGATTAATTAAATGAAAATACTTTTTAGTGTATACATTAAATCATCCTCTTCTGATCTCTTCCAAGTTAGCCACACCCAGCTGAAGGTGTATGCCAAAATCATGTGAATGGAAATTAACTGCTTCTGGTAACAAAACCAGTTGTAGCAGATCTCTCCAGTACACAAGTAATTACATTAGTTTTCAGATACTGATTTTATGCTTAGTGCCTTTCAAAACCAGGATAGTTTGTCATCTGTTTTTTTAACATCCCCGTTAAGGTAGCTTGAGCTTCAAAAGTTTGAAAAAAAGTTTATATGAAAGTTATAAAAGAATGGAAGAGAGTGATATGTACATTGATTCTTTTAGAGTAAGCATTCGCATGAAAAGAAGTAATATATATAAAACCATCTACCTTCTAAATATCATTTCCCAGGACCATAACTATGGTGCTCGCCCTCCTCCAACACCTCCAGCGTCTCCTCCTCCATCAGTTCTTATAAGCAAGAATGAAGTAGGCATATATACTGCTCCAAATTTTGATGAGACCTCCAGTGCAACTACTATCAGTACTTCTGAGGATGGAAGCTATGGAACTGATATAACCAGGTGCATTTGTGGATTTACACATGATGATGGATATATGATCTGTTGTGACAAATGCAGGTAAAGTAGTGCCATATACGCAAACATTTCTTAAATATTTTTCTTCTGTGCTACTGAAATCAGCCCTTCTTGTCCCTAAGTGCTTAGAGCCATTTCCTTCCTCAAGCCCTTCCTAGGCATTGTAGGGCATTATGCAAATATGGGAGAAAGAGAAACCGTCACCATTTTGTTATTGTGATAGCTGCCATTTTGCCTTCAGGATGGAGAGGGGAGGTGACAGACCAGCCAAGCCAGCAAAGACTTTCTGCAAGCGGGGGTCATACTAAGAAGGGTCACGGCTCACAAGTCATTGTTAACCCTGCAGAAGGGTAAGAGGGAGGACTTGGGTAGGAGGAGCTTGACCAACTGTTGGACGGGTTTTCTGGGCCAAGATTAATGCCATTGGTATTTCTGAGGAGGCGACACATGACTAAAAGGGGTGCATGGAAATATACCAAGATGTGACATCAGTTTAATTGGAAACCCTGGGGAAAACGCAGTGTGTATTTTGGCTGCATTGTCCCTTGGAACTGCATTTGTTTAAGATTGCTAGACTGCTTTATGAACTGCTCTTATGAAGGAGAATTCAAAAAAAACATTTTGGAGTTTGGTTAGGGAAATTCTGTCATCCAAAGAGGTGCGTATGCACAACTGAACTTGTTCACAACAGTGAAGTGACTTGTCTTTTTGAATGTTCATATTTTATATTTTTTAATATTTTTTGAGGTGGAGTAATAGGGTATGTTGATAAAGCAGTGTATTAAATGAGTGATCAGATAGTAGAATGGAGCTTTTGGGGAAAAGAACTTGTAGCAGTATATCCAGCGTAAGAGAAATGATGGAAGCTGTGTGAACTTCAAATATCTTGCAAAAGTAACACTATTCTATTTTCTAAATCATTTAAGTGTTTGGCAGCACATCGATTGCATGGGGATCGACAGGCAGCATATTCCTGACATATACTTGTGTGAACGTTGTCAACCTAGGTAAGTCGCCTGTGGTCAATTAAAAAAAAAAACCCTGTTGTTTGCATGAGGTTTGAAATTCATAGCTTGAATGTTGAAGTGACTGTTGCATGTCATCTTCATGTTGTTTAAGTAGATGTTTAAAATTCCTAAACTGTATTGCTAAATTAATCATTAATAGAAATAGGATAATAGAAATAATAGACTTGGGCTACAACCTGGAAATAATAATTCATTGAATTAGCTGATAATGGTGGCTTTACTGCCATAGGTTATAAAAGTGCCTTTGCCTAGCAGAAAAAATAGTTACTGCTTTTTCAATGAATGAAGGCTATTTTGCCATATTTCATAGATACTTATATCACTACATGAAACTATTATTGAAGATCACAGTAGATTTAATAAAATGAGAAAATCAGTTGTCCAAATGCAGGTGTGAAATAAGGTTTTTGCATGTAGGTCAACTGCTGAATGGGCAAAAATCTGGGCCTGATGTTGGGGGAAAAGCTGCAATCTTGTACCCTCTTACTTGGAAGTAAGACCCATTGACATGAATAAGTAAAACCTGAGCAGTCATCAATAGGATTACACTGTTATAGTTCCACACAGGAGGTGATCGTATTTCAGCAATGCATACCCAAATGCACAACATACAAGTAGCTTTCTGCTACTACTGTTCTCTGAATTGGAACCATTGGCAATCAACTGCCATTGCTCAGTATCTCATCTGAGGCATAGTTTTGATAACCGACTCCTTTCTCTGTCTTGGGATAGCAAAAAGACATGCAATCCATGTGAGAAAGGGATTTGCTTGTTGCTGGCACTTGGAAGGGTGTGTTGAAAACAGCTCCAATAACAATAATTGGGGGTTGAATGAAGCAGCCATTCTGCTGCACAGTTTTTGTTGAATGGCTGAAAGCACCCTCTTGTTCACTCTCACCACTTATTTAATTCTCCCCTTTTCACAATAAAGTATTATTTATTTTACTTATATCATTTCTTCCCTGAATTTATGAGCCAGGAGAATCCCTTAGCTAAATGGTTCAGCAGTTTCTCCTCTTAACTATGAAACTGGAATACTGGAAGGGACTGCAATGTTTTGGTTCTGCTTTGTTTTGGTACAACTGTTTCATTCTGGGCTTTATACTAAATTGTAAAATTCCTAGAGCAGGGAACTCCTTGCTAGGGAGTTTAAATAGTTATTGTGAATATTGAAAATGAATTTTCATACAACAATGAGTGGAAACAATCATTTTATATCTCTGATTATTCCATTTAATGTGTAGGAGCTATCTGTCAGAAAGTTTAGATGCTTCAGCAACAGAGTAACGTGTATTCAGTTTTTTTTCTTTTTTTCTTTTTGTCAACAGGAACTTAGATAAAGAGAGGGCAATGTTGCTGCAGCGTAGAAAAAGGGAAAATATGTCAGGTAAGTAACAAAGTTCTTAAACTGAGATACAATTAGTGAGTGATTCTCCCAAAAGCTACTGACACAATGCTTTTGATTTACAGCCTTATACCATTCAAGTTACTGCCAGTGGTTATTTTTCTTTTTAATTCTGTAGGAGAGCTAGGGTGGTGTAGTTGTTAGAGTGTCATACTTGGATCTGGGAGATCAGGGTTCAAATCCCCACTTGGCCGTGAACCTTACTGGGTGATCTTGGGCCCGTCTGAGCCTCTCAGCCTAACCTACCTCATAGGGTTCCAGTCCAAATCTTTATTATGGCCATAGACCAGCATAAGGTGATAGCACCTCCATACATAAATAAAGCATGCTAGATAGGCAATAGGGCAAATGCAGAAGTAGAGGGTACACGTACTCATACTCTGTTACAGTAGGTGAGCATAAGATAAAAACACCTAAAAACATGTAAACCAGACCTTCCGTTTTAGACCTGCTGTGTGACACATACCATCCTCTGATGTATGTCAATCATAGCAGCACAGTATCTGGCAACTGAATAGGTTATATCAGGATTTATATCTTGGAGCAGATATAAGGTTGTTGTGGGGATTAAATGAGGAGGAGGAGAACCAAGTATGTCACCTTGGGCTCCGTGGAGGAAATATAAATAAATAATCAGAAAGGATAATGGGTGCACATGGCATGCCAGGCAAAATTAGTTTCTCTTGACATTAAGAATCCTTTAACTAAAAAAATGCATATGCAAATTTTTGGAATTATCCAGACTAACATTTGTGTTATTGCTACACTTCAAAAATGTTTTTTCTCCTGCACCAAAAGCTCATGTTTTTTCAGGGTTCCAGTTTGCACACATTTTTTATGGTTTAACATGCCCCAATACTAAGTGCCTCCTCTACTCATGCTGCTGCCACACCAAGGTGAAAACAAGCCAGAGTTTGGTTCTTATGACATGTGAACCTGAGCTTATTATTTCTTTCTCTCTAAGGAGGCCACAAATGGTAAGCCAAGAAATTGCCCCCTACTCATTGTTTGTTTGGAGAGAAACGGTGAGCTTAGGTTCATATGTCACAACAAGGAAGACATGTTTTTTTAAAAAAAATTAAAATAAAGATTTACCCATACCTCTCATTCCTATTTCTATAAAAGAATGAAGGAAAGGGTATAGTTGATCTGATTATGAGACAAACTACTCTCTATTTTGCAGTCAACAAAAAAACTGATATCTTACCAAAAAGTGAGCCAAAACCTTCTTTTGGGTGTCTATGGTTTTTATCTTTTGTATTCTTGAATTCTTGCTGATTTTTTCTATTAATTGTTGATAAAATCTGGGCTCTTAGTTATGCGCTTCCACAGACTATTAACCATATTTTGATTACTTTGATTCCCAGAGGTTCAAAGTGGACATAAAGAAGTTGAGATCACATGGTTACAGTTGTTTGGATGGTGGAGGGAAACAATTAATCAGTGTTAGATTTTTGAGAATTCACTTGGTGAGATAAGCCACATGTTAGGCGATCTAGCCTGAAATCTGAGAACAAATAAAACCTATATTTATGTTTGAGACGCAAGCAGCCATTTACGCACATGAAAGGGGACAGTGCTAGCATGCCTTTCGGTTTGGCTTTTACTGCCACCATTCCCACAGTCTGTGAAGCAACCAGTGTTTAGAAGAGGTTAGTGACTTGCTTGGTTGCAAAGGCTTTAGTACCAAATGCTGCAGCTGTGGATGTCATTTCATTGCCTATTCTAGATGGCTCTTTTGGACTGTGAATAAAACAGTGCTTCAGGTGGATACCAAGCCAGAAAAAATACCACCCACTTCAGAAAAAGCTTATTGGCTAACTTAACAGTTTTCACATAATATTAGCATATTTCCAGGAATGGTTTTAGTCTTATTAATCCTTATTTATTATTACTGAAATGCTTCTCAAGGTCAATTTGTGTCATCATTTTTGTATTCAATTTTTTTCTTTCATAAATTTATACTGACAAATTGATGCACACTGAGTATAAAACCCTTCTTGCAACCTAATATGTATTTTATTATGTTGTACATTGTGGATTAAGCAAATATAAATAAATGAATTTCTTATCCAAGCTTTGATTTGATTTAATGCCTTTGG
Source organism: Podarcis filfolensis (assembly GCF_964270895.1). Lineage (NCBI taxonomy): Eukaryota > Metazoa > Chordata > Lepidosauria > Squamata > Lacertidae > Podarcis > Podarcis filfolensis. The sequence goes on from NC_139612.1 coordinate 7,113,414, forward strand.
GAATCTTGTAATACTTTTGGAAAAACATAAGCTCCCCTAAGTTAATTAGATTACTTGAGTAATCTAATGCAAAACTGGTGTGGTATTCCTGTCCCCCAAAACCTGAACATGTAAATATAATTTTTACTGTCATTTAGTTACCAGTTTTATTACCATTTCCATAATATTATTTCCATAAATTGGTAATGTATGTAAATACTTTTGGTAATTCAGGGACATGCATTCAGTATTGGAAACGGTTTATAAGATGTATTTCCTGGCTTCCTTTTTCTTTTTAAAGATGGGGATACCAGCGCAACAGAAAGTGGCGATGAAGTTCCTGTAGAACTATATACTGCTTTTCAACATACACCAACTACAATTACTCTGACTGCTACACGAGTTACCAAGGTCACAGATAAGAAACGGAAAAAAAGTGGGGAGAAAGAACAAAACATTGCAAAATGTAAAAAAGTAAGTTAATTCAGTTTTCAATTTCTCGTTATGTTTTTGGAGGTTCATTGTGTTTGAAAATTTTTCTTTCTATTTGAAATAAATCTGGATCACTGCTCTTGAAGGAGCACAATCATTCTCCAATGGGGTTTGGAGAATTCAGAGGCATCTCAGTAACTGAGAATGGGCTATTGCAGAGTAGGACTGAAGGATGATGACGATAAATTCATTATTTATACCCCGCCTGTCTGGCTGGGTTTTCCCGGCTACTCTGGGCAGCTTCCAACAAAATATTAAAAATACAATAAAACATCAAACATTAAAAACTTCCCCAAACAGGGCTTCCTTCAGGAGGAAGCAGGAACAGAAGACTATTGAGATAAGAAAGTATAGAGAGGCAACACCCATGGCAAAACGAACAGCAAAAAGAAGGTGGTATTCAAGACCCAGGAAAGAAAGATGGAAGAGAAACTGGGGCTGGCTTCTAAATTACACCACACACATTTCCATAATTTGGTGGGCATCTCCTTCCCTCCCCCCAGTCTATAATAAAGATGAAGTAGTCATATAGAACACAGCATTAAAGTTTTGTGCTACTGGTTAAAAAGCATATAGGTGAAGGAAAACTTCTGGATTTGTTTTCACAAACAACATTTTCTATTCTGCAAGATAAAAGATTTTTGTGAAATGAATTTTAAATGCTCATACAAACTGACATTTTAAATTATATTACAGGCTTTTCGCGAAGGTTCTAGGAAGTCTTCAAGAGTAAAGGTAAAACTTTTGTGCTAAATTCTTGCTGCTGTTTGGTTTCAAACAATGAACCATAAATTTGTCATCCATTTTGTCCATTATTATAGGGGATTCAGAAGAGTCAGGGGGCTGGTTCACAATTCCTGCCTTTCAAAAAGTAATGCTCAAAGTGGTGATTCATGAAAGCACTAAAACCATAATAAAAACTGTATAAAAGCAAGCGGCAAATAAAATAACAACAAATATCCCAAAGATCTACAACACAGTTACAGCAGCAGAATATCCAGAAGAATGCTAAAAAGCACACTAATGAGCTTCAGGCAGCTTTGTACAGTATAGACAAAATGCTTTCTTTAAAAAGGAAGGTTTTCATCTTGCAGCAAAGCCCAGTAGAAAGTGGGGCTTCCAAAGCAATGAAATTTGAGTACTGAAGTGCTCAGAACCTATTTCAGGGGGCCCTGTATGATTCTTGGGGTCTTTGACCTGTGGGATACCTGGTTTGTCCTCCAGAAGACTCCATGTCTTGTCTAGGCATGACAGTATCCTCATCCTAAACAGTAAATGACTTTAAAGGTTATTCCCACACATTCAGTTGGGCCCAGAAACAAATTCGAGGCTATTAACAAAGTAGTTGCGTGCCTCTGATACCTAGCACCAGTCAACAATTTGGCCACCACATTCTAGATCAGCTGCAGTTTCTGGATGCTCTTGGACATCATTATTACAGCAGAGCAAATGTGATGCAAGGAAGGCATGTTTCACCATGGCCATACTTGGTTTTCTAGAATGGACACTGCTGATGCACCAGCATAAACTGAGCAGAAGCATTCCTGGTTGTCACTGTCACTTGGACGTCCATGCTCAAAGTGGGACCCAGGAGCACTCCCAGATTGTGAATTTGACTTTTCGAGGAGTGATCCCCCATGCAGTAAGCATTAAACTCCTATTCCTAGATTGACATTCTTAACTGATCTGGAGCACCTCTGTCTTGCCTGGATTAAATGTCAGTCTGTTTGCCATCATCCAGTCCTTTACTGACTTTGATTGCAATTCATGTCCACAACCTAGGACTCGGTGAAAAGGAGAATTAAAGTTAAGCGCTAGCCAAATACTAATGGCATTGCACTCTTATCTCCTAACAACCTCTCCCAGCAGTTTTCTGTTGATGTTAAACTTCCTTGAGTGACACTAGAATACCGAGAGAAGTCAGTATCCAAGGAATCCAAAAGGAATCTATCCCCTGGGACCCACCATAAAATAGTTCAACACAATCCCATGCTGGCCAGTGCATCCAGAAGGCAACAGAATGCTCACCATGGTGCAGGTGGCAAGTGAAACTAAGGCAGTCAGCTTTGTTTTCAGTTTAGTAATGGGTGTGTAGTGTCAAATTAGCCATTAAGCATTATAAGCTGACTTGCTGTTCCTTAACTGAGTAGCATGGGGATTTAAATAGCTAATTTCTTCATACAAATGCCTACTGAACTCAGCATTCAGGAGTTATGTGTCTGTTCTATCCATCTTAGTTGTACCCTACACTTCTCATCCAAGGCCCCACTCCCCAAGAGGTTCAGACAGTGGCAGCAAGAGAAAGGGCCTTTTCTGTGGTGGCTCTCCAACTGTGGAATGCTCTCCCCAGAGAGGCTTACTTGGTTCCATCATTACATGTCTTTAAGTGCCAGACAAAAACAATCCTCTTCATCCACCCCTTTAGCAATTAAACAATCAATGGCCTGTTAAAGCTGTTGGTGGGGGACTGTTACTATGCTTTTTTTTTCACATTTGATCAATTTACAAATTGATTAGCTAATTATTTGGCTGCAGAGTTTTAGTTTCATACCAGACATCTTGTCTAATTTTATATATCTTAACTGCGGTTTAGGGCTCAGCTCCAGAGATTGATCCTTCTGAGAGTTCCAACTTTGGATGGGAAACTAAAATCAAGGCATGGATGGATCGTTATGAAGAAGCAAACAACAACCAGTACAGCGAAGGTGTTCAAAGAGAGGCACAAAGAATAGCTTTGAGATTAGGAAACGGAGATGACAAAAAAGAAGTGATCACCAGCAACTCAGTCTTCAAACCTCCAGTAGAGGTAAGTGAAAATACATTCAACGCAACACCAGTCTTTTATAATAACAACATAGCACTCAGGTTTTCCATTTCTCTAAGCAGAAACATAGTTCAATATGTTGATACCACATCTCCTGTATTTTTAGTACAGGAGAACCTCCTTGTTTATTGATTTTACATTCTGAATTACTCAACAGTTAATGACGACCAGGTTACCGGTTATGACCATCAATTTTCAACATTTTGAATTTAATTGTCAGATCACTACTGCAGATGTATATTTTCAGCTTTCCTATTAAAATTTATTTTTTAAACAATGTTAGCAATTTGTGATAATCTAAATTACTCAAGTCTACCCGCAGAACAGCTGCAATGCCAGCTAAAACCCATGCCTTCCATTGCCAGCTTCCCCACAAAAGCTTCTCCAGAGGGTAAGGGGACCTTGCTGAATAGGCTGGACTGTGGTTAGTAGAAAGGGGGATACCCAAAAAGCACTAAGATACACATTTACAGTTCAGGATGCTGATCAATATGTAGCTATACAATACTAAGATGGTTCTGGAATGAGCTGCTTTGTGCCGGGAGGATGTCCAGACAGTATTTGATTCAGTGCCAGCTTTTAGGGCTGCTGTTAGATAGAAGGACATGGCTTCCCTTAACATTATTAACAATTTAAATGTAAATAGGAGAAAATACACTCTTTTGGTTGCTGTTACCTAGTGGGTACAGGGACACGGGTGGCACTGTGGGTTAAACCACAGAGCCTAGGACTTGCTGATCAGAAGGTCGGCGGTTCGAATCCCCGCAACGGGGTGAGCTCTCGTTGCTCGGTCCCAGCTCCTGCCAACCTAGCAGTTCAAAAGCACGTCAAAGTGCAAGTAGATAAATAGGTACCGCTCCGGCGGGAAGGTAAACAGCGTTTCCGTGCGCTGCTCTGGTTCGCCAGAAGCGGCTTAGTCATGCTTGCCACATGACCCGGAAGCTGGCTCCCTCGGCCAGTAAAGCAAGATGAGCACCGCAACCCCAGAGTCGGCCACGACTGGACCTAATGGTCAGGGGTCCCTTTACCTTTTTACCTAGTGGGTAGCTTTGCTATGCATTTTTGTATTTTTATGTCTTGGGAAGCAGTTTAATGATTGCAGTTGCCTCAACTTCAAATTTTTACTCTCCTCTCCTCCACTGTTAACTCCAGTGGAACTTTACACCTGTATTCTGATGCAGTACAGTTACTGTCACTTCAACCAAAATTTTAAGTAAGTAATGAAGGCAAAAGCATATTTCTTCCAAAATGTGTTTTTATGTATCCAATTTGCCAGTTACAGAATGGAACAAATTATGTTTATGAAAAGAGAAAAACTGCCACGAGTTAACTTTTGATGAAAAAATCCTGTTACTATTATGGAAAGGTAGTTAAGGTTATTTAGTCAAATATGCCAACTAATAAGTAGGGTTATATTCCTTGGTGTCCTGGGCAGTCCACTTCTTTATTCAGAAAAACGGGTTTAATGATGTGTACAGGAAAATAACAAAACAGTGTCCATAGATCTGACTCAATTTGAACAGCTTCCATTTCCTCTTTGATACAATGTTTACTCTTGGTAACACAATTAGCCAAATCATCTTGTGTGGTCTTGGAAGATCCAGTTTGACTCTTAGTAAAAATAAAATGTAGAAACTGTTTACCCTATTCTTAATTTTTTGTACACATCTTTTAAAACAAAAGGGAACACAGTCTCTGTCTTTTAAACATCTAGGTATTATAGAAAAATGTTCAAGTACAAATACTAATTTCTTAAAGTAAAATACCCCTTTGATATATCATTACAACTTCCATTCAGAGAGAATATTAATACTTTAAAATGATACAAATTGGTGTTTTACTGCCTTTACTGAACTTTTAGCCCAAGGAAGCAATTTCTAAATCCTCTGTTGTTCTGATTATCAGTACACATCTGGCCATTAAATCCTTATAAAGAAAAGTGCATCATCTAATTTAACTACAGTATTAACAAGGACAATTATTTCCAGTATAAACAAAAAGTGAAATGTAAACTACTGTAATCTGTTAGGTACTGTAAATATCCCAACATTTCCATTTTTCCAGCACCCCATTCTTTACACATACTGGCAAATAAGGAGGCACTTTGTATACTTTGTACTCCGTATGCTATACCAGTACGCTGAAAAAGTGCATTGTTTGATCAATGGCAAACATGGAGATAGTCACATCACCTAATAATGTATAATTGTTCCATTCATTGTGTGCTTGTGGTTTATCAATGGCAGCCGCTTAAGAACTGACTGGAAAATTCCTGTCCCTAGCAGAGGCTGTTGCCTTTTGTACCACCTAGATGTTAGGTTAATCCACCTTGAAAATGTCATGTGGTATTTCCCCCAAACCCTGAGCAAATAATTTGTCAATAAGTTGCAAAAGAGAGGAGACTACAAAATGGCACCATCAGCCTCCTGTCATGCAGTCTATGGAAGGAATCTGCAAGCTGTTTGATAAATTAATGTTGTTAGAGAGAGACTAAGCATAAAGGAAAAGTTACATTCTCAGATCTTGTAATAAGAAGCATCTTTGCTTCTTTCCCTCTAGCATCAGCATGGCGCACGTGACGCACTCCTTGGAGGAATGTCCCTGCTTGCAGAGACCTTCGCCTAGATATAGGCCAATTCTCTTTTGCTCAGAAGTGACACAATTACAAGAGGTGTGAGTTCCTTAGTTGTTGTGTCAAGAGTACAGTAAGATTTTGCTTAGAAAGGCGTATTCCCACCTGCGGCTATTGAAATGCACCAGAAGTTTCCTTTTCCTAGAAATCAGCATGTTGACATTTTCATCAAAATGCCTCTTACTTGGCATCTGTCCTTCTGCTCTTGCCAGCAGATTAGAGAAAAGACTGCATATTTCGTGTGTTGTCATTACTTGCGCACACCAGTTTCTAGCCTTTTTAACCAGAGGGTTTGAAACATCTTATGAGGAAAGGGTTCCCTAATATACTTTGAAAGACTTGTATTGGTTCTCATTTTTTAGATACTGTGGTGTCGTTGTTTTCCCCAAAATGTAAAATGTCTACATAAATATAATACTGAATTTTATGATAGGAATAAAGTCAATTAGATTTTAAAAAGAAAGAATATCATTGAAATTACCAAGTTGCTCCTTAAAGTTGTATGTTATAATCTGGTTTCTTAATAGCACTAATGCAATCAGCTTAATTAGATTTCTTACATTTTTCTTTTCTTCTTCTAGAGCTATATTCAAAAAAATAAGAAAATCCTAAAAGCTGCCAAAGACTTGCCTCCAGATGCACTTATTATTGAATATCGAGGAAAGTTCATGCTGAGAGAACAATTTGAAGCTAATGGATATTTCTTTAAGAGGTACTTTTCTTTAAAATCTAGCTTTAATTACCTATGATCCTACAGTTATTCTTTTGTTTTTCTCTCAGCTTCTGGCAAATCTTGCATTTTTATTGCCCTGAGAATGCAACTGCGCCTTCTGGTCTTTCATTACTTCACATCTCAATCCACTTACCTTTGAATATTCAGCAGCTAAGATTGTTGACTTGGGCTGCTATCCTGTACATACTGCCTTGGCAGTAGGCTCCATTGAACTCAGTGGGGCTTACTTCTGAGTTGGCTGACATAGGATTGCAGAGTTAGTCCATCCCTTTGACAGTGTTGCCCCAGTGTTGTGAGAGGCTCTTCACAGCACAGTTTTGCCTCACCCAGTCTTTTCCGTGTTTCTCGCTTCAGCTCTTTGTCATTAGACTTCAGCTGGCTGCCATCTTCTGAGCCCTCCTCTTTCAGTTTACCTCATTCATTCTTCTTCTTTTTGCCTGGTACCCTTATATAATCCCCTTGTCTTTTGCCATATATCTCTCCCCTTTCAAGATGATAATGACTGTTCAGAAGAAACTGAGTAATTGCCTAGTTAATGTTGCGTTTTAACACTGAACAAGATAGGAAGGAAAGGTTACTTCAGAGAATAAGAATTGGCATCAGGGACCCTCACTGCCCCCTAGTGTGCCATATTGCATGAGCTGGCAGTGATCCTCACGGGGATTAACACAGTTCCCTTGTGGGTCTCATACACTTAGAAAAGCCCTTGAAGGGGAAGCACATATGTCTTTGTATTTGCCTACAGTCTTGACATGTTACATTGCTTTTTGTCTATTTAAACAGGTACATCTTCCTGTATCTAGCATTCAAGCACGTAGGAATACACAAAGCTTTCTTCCCTTGTCCAATGGGACGTGGCTTCATGCTTCCTCCTTTACAATGCCACACAGATGTAGGATGCTCTATAATAGTGATTTTCTTCCTCTGCCTAAGATTTACCTGGGGTTGAAGCAGTCTGTATAAAACTATGTCCTAGTGGAAATGTAATGTTTGAAAGCTTAACGGCTAAAAGTGGGGACGGAAAAGCTAAACAGAGCTCCAAAACTGCCTCCTTTAAAATCTCTGACTCTATCTACTTTGGCTTTTCCTCTAAAGCGTTTCTGTCTTTACCATATTGGCCTTCCTCATCAAGTTGATAGTCTGCTACAAATAAAGATGTGGGACGTGGATGGTGCTGTGGTCTAAACCACCGAGCCTCTTGGTCTTGCCAGTCAGAAGGTTCGCGGTTTGAATCCCTGCAATGGAGTGAGCTCTCATTGCTCTGTCCCAGCTCCTGCCAACCTAGTAGTTCGAAAGCATGCCAGTGCAAGTAGATAAATAGGTACTGCTGTGGCAGGAAAGTAAACAACATTTCCATGTGCTCTGGCTTCCATCACTGCGTTCTGATGCACCAGAAGCAGTTTAGTCATGCTGGCCACATGACCCAGAAAGCTGTTTGTGGACAAACACTGGCTCCCTCGGCCTGAAAGCAAGATGAGCACTGCACCCCATAGTCAACTTTGACTGGACTTAATCGTCCGGGGTCCTTTATCTTACCTTTACCTTTTACAAATAAAGAGCACAAGCCAGCAATCTACCTAGCATCATAAGTACCTGCAGGAAAAGGAAACCATTCAGTAAAAACAATTCCAGATGAGGTATTCAAATATTCACAGGAAATCTGAAAAGAAAAAGAAAGATCCCACCAAGGGTTAACAGCCAGTCTGACCTAAGAGGAAAAAAGAATAATTCTAAATATGGCAATTTGAGTTATTGTGAAAGCAAGCTTGTGCCATTAATATTCTCTAATAGACCTTGCCAAGGAAATGAATTGTCCCCATCAAATACCCTCTCTCTACTTCTGGGTGTCTGATTATATCTTGGATGATGACCAGGAAATTTCTGAAAGTTTGGGATTCTTATTGCACTCAGTACAGCATGGCTAAATAGGGTCACTATTTTAAGAACATTTAATTAAAAGATCAAGCCAGCTTTAAGATCAAGGCAACATCATGCCAATTTTAATTATGGGAAATCCTTGTAGTTGCATAGTGAATCTAAAAAGCAATTTGTGTACCTGATGCAATAATATTTGTTTCTACCAGCTGGAAATGAAGCTTGTTTACTCAGAAGGAAGTCCTTCTTTGTTCAGTAGGATTGCATAGGATTACAGTCAAAGAGGGAGAAAGGATCTTGAAACGCAGGAGAAATTCAACATTGTGCTATTGCAAACATTCAATCAGCGGAAGCATTTCTGCTTTCCCAGTGGAAAAGTCTCTCTTTCCCTCCTCATATACGCTGTTCTGGGGCTTCCCACAAACCCCAGCCCAATTTTAGGGGTGCAGCTGGGTGACAAGAGTGGGAGAAGTCCTTTTATGGGAATTCACTATTGTTGATAGTTAGCTCAATCCAGCTCATAGAAACGTATTTCCCTATTTTTTCAGAATTTTCCAAATGTTTGAAAAACTAATTTTATATGTGTTTAAAGCAACAGTGGTGATATGTCTTCGCTGGTGTTTTTAACTCCTTTAGGCCATACCCATTTGTTCTGTTCTATTCTAAATTCCACGGGCTAGAAATGTGTGTGGATGCAAGAACCTTTGGGAATGAAGCTCGATTTATCAGACGTTCTTGTACACCCAATGCTGAGGTAGGCTTGCAAGTTTTAAAATATGTCGTAGTAAATCTTTTGCTGAGGGTGGCAGAATACAATTTGACTGTGTATACATATTTTCTGGCAATGAAATAGCGGCTCAGTAAATTAAAAAAATTCAGTGAATATATTCAACATAAAGTTCCAGAACATTAGTGTTGCTAGTTTAAAATGAAGGCAAGGACAGTTGCTGTCATTTCACAGTATGCCTTTGTAATCGTAAAGTGTTATAAATATTTCCAAAGGTGCTATTTTCAGGATTCTCCAATTAAGTCTAAAAGAGGAATACATATTACTTAGTTGAAATCCTCATATATTATGCCTCCACTTAATTGTATTGGTAAGGATGTGGAAACAGAAGGTCTGTTTTTAATTTTTTAACTTAAAGGACCTGACCTGGACAGATTTTGCATATGTGGGACAAAATATGCTCTTTTGATCTATGCACTAGGATATAGAAGACAACCACTTTAAAGTGATACATGATTTTTGCAACATCCCACTGTATCCAGAAAACTGTTTTCCTATATTCATGTGCAAAGTCTAAAGAAATTTATTGGAATACTGTAAATTTGTCTGTAAGCAGTGGAATGGGCTATATATATCTTTATAACTTACATAAGTTGATAGTAATGATTACTATTTCAGTTGAGTGTTTCTGAACAGAGGCCTTTACCAAAGAAACAGTAACTGATTAAAGTACTTCGGTGGAACAAGTCTACAATTTTTGTTTCCAAATATATTAAAAACTGTTTAAATATGTTATTTTTCTGTGTTTAGGTTAGACATGCCATTGAAGATGGAACCATTCATCTTTATATCTACTCCATCCAAAACATTCCAAAGGGAACAGAAATAACTATTGCATTCGATTTTGATTATGGAAATTGGTAAGTCACGTTGGGCACCAAATATTAGGGCTGAGTTGTCAGATATGAAATTGCTTTGTTATTGTTAATCAAGTGGTCTCCATTCATTTACATTTTTAAAAGATTACAATAATGGGATGCCATTAAAATGCAGTGGTCTTAAACCCCACAGTTTAACAGAGAATCTGACGTTGCTGTGATTCATATCACATTAGAATTGCAGGATCAGACACGTACATGTAACTAGCACATGTACTAGTTATGAATGGTGCTGGTAAGATTATCTTTCCACCGAACATTGCGGAGTTTAATTCAGAGTAAGCCTACAGAGGATCGGACTGCATAGAAAGCAGTACTGTGCAAATGCTTTTTACAAAGTTTTTCCATATTTCATTTTTATTTTTTATTTTTAGCAAATACAAAGTGGACTGTGCTTGTCTGAAAGAAAATCCTGAATGCCCAGTACTTAAGCGAGGCTCTGAACCTACAGAAAACATAAATACTGGATATGATACTAGAAGAAAAAAGGGCAGAAAAGAGAGAGATGCTTCAAAAGAGAAGGAGACTCAAAACCAGAACATCACCTTGGATTGTGAAGGAGCAGCCACCAAAACAAAGTTTCCAGACAACAGACAGAGAAAGCTTTCTCCCCTTAGGCTATCAATCTCAAATAATCAGGTATTCCAGCATATTTAAAATTAAACACATGACTCTGAAACTTCCCATTTCCTTCAGGGTGGTGGTTGGGGCAACTCCCAAGAGCACAGATTTTGTGGGCCAAGTTGCCGTATGCAAATATAAAACGCCCAAACCTTCAAGGAACTGCTGGCTTGGGGCGTGGGGTTATTTTAACTGGATGGCTTTGTAGAAGGTACCTCATCTTGAATTTTTAAAAATTAACTTGGTGAACAGCATCAGAATACTTTTGCAGATCACAAATGTAAGAACATCATGCTGTGCCTTGGGATCCAGGATCTTACCAGGGTTTGTAGGCTGATAGCATTTATATTTCATAGTTCAGATATAACACAAGGGTAGGGAACCGTGGCCCCTCCAAATGATGGACTCCAACTCCCATGAACCCCAGCCTACACAGCCAGTGGTTAGGGATGGTGGGAATCACAGTGCAGTAACATCTAGAAGTCCACAAGTTCCCCACTCATGATACAAGCAGCTGTTGAAAAGAAGTAACATTATTTGTGTCACATAGGTCATAGGATGTTAACTTTTTTTAAAAAAAAAATCCTTACAAAGCATTTATTTGTTGGATTGGCAAATCCAGGAGGGGTTGTTTACACAGTAATGTTTCTTTCCTCGGACATGGCTGAAAATTCAGTTCCACCTAAGGAATGGAACAGGAGCATGATGTGTAGGTTGAGGATTAGATGAATTTGAAGCGATCATTAGTTGTACTTGTTGCTTGTCCATTTTCCTCGCAAGGCACAGCAAATGATTCCTTACAGATACTGATCTGCAGAGTCAAGTTACCATTGTTTTGCCTCGGGCATATCTGCACATAACTATTGAATAGGAGCCGTTCTCTTGCCACATGGGTATACTAGCTATTCTGTGGCAGCTGTCAGAGATATTGAGTGTCCCACCTTTTTTTAAAAAAAAAGTTTAGATTGGTTTTTATATTCCATCAAACCCGTTGAAAACAACAAAATCCTTGGGAGACTATGTGCATGCCAGGAAAATCATTCTAGGGTAAGATCCACTGACTCTGCATCACTGTTAATTTTCTTTTTAAGTCATATGTCTAGTGGGACATGAGAGATTTAGTTTCTGTTTTAACATATTTTTTCTCCCTCCATTCCACCCCCAATCTGAGATAGACTAAAGGGGAACATAAAGGGAGCTATTGGGAGCCATGCAGATCAGCGCACAATCTCCCAAGACACCTGAAATCCTCTTGCCTTTCTTTTAAATGCTCCTGATTAAAATGCTGTAGACAGTGATTAAAACTGGGAGGTAAGAGAGGAAGGTGTTTCAACCCACAATGTGCACTGCTACTGAAATGGTCAGAATTCCACAGCATAACACAGCAAAATGAAATTCTGTTTTGGCAGTTGTACTTTTTTGGGGGGGGCGGGGAGTTGCACTCAGATATTTTCAACTTTTGGGAAGCCTGGTACCTCAATCACAGAATTGTAATGAAGAGTGGTCATCTGTGCCCCAAGTAATATTCCTGTCAGGAGTATCTTGTATTTGTAATCATTTTCTGCACCCTTAAAACATCTAGTAGTTGTGAAAATTGGCTTTACGTGTCTGAAAACCTGCTTTTGAGGGTACGATTCATCACATCAAGTACTTAAAAACTTTTTTAAAGGATCAAGCAGCTAGTATTATTGACTGCTCTGTGATAAAATAGAAATTTTTCAGTAGGCAATTTTATGCACATACTAGGCATGCAGTCTTAGACACACTTGGCAGTAAGCCCTACTGGTTTCAGTGGGACTTTACTTCTGAGTAGACAAGTATGGGATTGTACTGTAAAGGAACAAATATTTTAAAAAACCTAGATTAATAGTGGATTAGAAAAGTTGCATATATATTATTAACTTTGAGGTGATGTTCTAGAAGTAACCCAAACAAAGATTGTCATGCCAATTTTGGAGGCAAAACTGCCTACATTAAATCCTAGTTTCTTTTTTATTGTTAAAGCAGCTGACAGATTCAGGACACTTGTCTGACTATACTAGCTTGCATGTCTTCATACAAATTAGTACTAAAACATATTTGGTCATTTCTTTAGTTGGCAAAAAAAGATGCTTTAGTCGCTAGATATTTATTTCTAGATGTATGAAAGTTTGAATTGTTGCTTTTGCATGTTACTATGGCTAATTGGTTGGCTGCTTTTGCAGTGGTGATGCAAGGCTTTTTATGGTACAATTCTATATACATGTCTACTCAGAAGTAAGCCCCACTGAATTCAGTAGGACTTGCTCCCAGGTAAGTGAGTATAGAATTGCAGCATAAGTATCATATAGCACTTGGAGTTCCCTCGGTTATAGCAGCAGTAGTAGTAGAGCTTCTGTAAAGCAGTCATTTCCATCTTTCAGGAGCCAGATTTTATTGATGATATAGAAGAAAAAACTCCTATTAGCAATGAAGTAGAAATGGAATCAGAGGAGCAGATTGCAGAAAGGAAAAGGAAGATGGTAAGTTGGGAAGCTAGTAGCTGCTTAAAGCTGTCACTACAGATTGGTGACAGCTGCTCTTCCCATGCTAATCATTGCTGCCTCTCTTAGGTGTTTAGTGTTTGAGAATATTTGAAATCTGCTCCTGATACATGCTAACAATATCTAAAACTTGAGTCTGTGTGTTTCTATTTTTGGCTTGAGTGTTACTTTCTGAAAAAGGGCTGTGTGTGTGTGTGTGTGTGTGTGTGTGTGTGTTTGCGTGCGCTTTCTTGGGAGTTTACATATTCTTGATTTTGCGCTGCTGAAGACTTGTTGCAGATCAAAGAATGAACTTTCTCTACCTTGAGATAAGATAAAATCCCAGTATTTTCCATAAGTGATCAGTCAAGTTGAGTAGATGTCTGAAGATTGGGGGGGGTCCCTCTGTGTAGATTTAACAAAGAGAAGTCAGATACCTTGCCCTTAATAAAAAGTACACAAACATACTTACAGTGCTGTATGCATGTTGCCTTATTTAATTTTCAAATATGGAACTTCAAGCAGGGGCACAGGCACATCAGAAGGGGGTCAGGAAAATGTGAGAATCCTGACGTAATGAAATGTGAGGATTGACTGAGCAGTTGAGAAAGTTTGGAGGAAGACATAACTGTTCACAGAATTAGCACAAAGCGAGCTGCTGATGCACCTCTTATTCCCCCCCCCCCCTTAATTTCATTGTTTTGCTGCTACTAATGTGGAGACAGCACACCTCTCTCTCCTCTGTGCCCCACTCTGAGGTCGGGTGTTCCTCCTTGGCAGGTGGCACTCTGGGAAAGGTGGCCTAGGAGAATGACTACATGCTGCCACTTTTCTACATGATCACATGCTGTAATTGGTTACATGTCTAGCCATCCCATTATCTCAGGCCACTGCTCCCAGAATGCCTTGCTCTGAGGAACAACGCCTCCCCTTTCCTTCCTCAGAGCGATGCAGGGAGGGGCAGGAGCTGTGCTGTTGCTGGGATAGCATCCATAAAACATTTTCATTTGGTAAATCTTCCTTTGGTAATCTTGCTTCTGCTCAGGGAAATAATTAACTGCATCAGCTTTAATTTTAATTTTTAATGTTTTTCCTTTTTTCTGATACACATCATGTTTTCCTATCATACAGTGTTTCTGTACAGACTTCCCAACCTAACACTCCAATGCATTCTAGATATACCTTGTTTTTTCTGCCTATCAGTTACTTTACCCCTTCCTCTTTCATTCCTTTGTTGTAGTTAGCTGTTGCTCATAAGGTTGCCGCTACTTGGAATTTGATTTTGGTATCATCTCTTTTTAAATACTCCCCAAAGCCTTCTCACTTGCCCCTAGTCTGTTTGTTGTTCTGGTTCCTTATTTTGGGTGTCATGTTTTCTAATTCTGCAAATTCTGTCAATTTATGCAGCCGTTGTTCTTTCGTAGGAATTCCTCCTTCTTTCCAGTTTCTAGCATATACTATTCTGGCTGCTGCTGCATAACACAATAGATTACGTGCCTTCATTGGTATGTCTTCGCCAATTATAGCCAATAAGAAGGCTTCAGGTTTTGGGTGGAATGTAAATTTGAAGATCTCATAGACCATCTCCCAATATTCTTGGGCATGTTTACACAACCACCACATGTGTGTAAAAGATCCCTCTACTGCATCAGCTTTAAAGATCTGTCAGTTAAGTTTGTGTAGGAATATATATGGGTGAGGGTGGTTATTACCAATCACCAAAGTCACTTGCACAACAGTTTTGAGCTAGCACACAATCTAGTAGTTTGAGAATTTGAGAATGTTTCTGTTCTGTTGGCAGTTTCCTTGAGTGAGGAGGCCTCATTTTTTAGGTCTCTGGAAAGAGAGGCTTATAATGTAATATACGAAGGGACGTTAATAGGAATTGCAAAAGTGTGAACGCTGTTGGGTGTTATGTGGGTCTTTCATTATTCCACTACTCTTATGACCAGAGTTCATGGCATCTGTTTGCATCTGTTTCTGATGAAAGTTCACATTGCCTATACTAGGATGTTATATTCACCTGTGGCACCAGCATTTATTTTATGCTGTATCTTGATCATGTTAAATTGATTCATATACTACCTTTTCTAGAAGTTCTAGCTTCTGAGTTATCTTTTAATAAACCGTTAATATTTAAATGATTCCTTGTCATAAGGAAAAAATACTGGTGCTAAGAAAAACTTGTGATGAAAGTAGCCTGTTTTCTCTATGTTTCAGTAGCACAAGGATTAAAAACAGTAGGCAAATCTTGGGTCTTCAGCTGCTTTGTGCAACAGAAGATAATACATGCTATAACCTTTTTTTTAATGTTCCGCCAAGTTCCAGTTAATCATTTTCACCTGTATAAGGGTGAAGAGGGCTCATGTTCTGTGATGAAATTTTTGTTCTTATATGGGGGAGTGGTATTATGAATAGGCCAGATGCAATTTAAGGGGAGTAAGTTAGGAGGTCCTCCACCTTTATTGGTGAAAAGCTATGAAAATCATGTTACCACCAAGCATGACACATAATTTCTAGTTATACTACCTTTATATAATGCATCTATTATCTGGAAATGAATTGGGAGCCCTAAAGGGCACAGCATGACCTTGTAACAAAGTGATGAAACAGAACCAGTGTTATCCTTCACCACTGGAGAAATGGGAGCCCTGACTGCAGAATGCGAGAATGCAAACACTGTGAGGTAGTAGGTAAACTCTGTTATCTTAAGTTGTGACCTGGCTCTCTAGTCTAGAGAAATAGAGCAGACTTGGCTAGTTCTCCTCCCTGTAGCTAGGTGTGCCAGCTGCATAGCTTAGCTGCCTTGACTATTAACAGTTGGAAGGTACTTGCTGATAAACATCAAAGTGAGATGGGGGCACGCAACACTTCCTAGTTTTCTAGGATAAAGAAACAAAAATGTTAAGGCAACTTTGTACCTGAGGCTGATACTTCCTCGGCTTCATGCAGTGACGTGTAAGAACTGCTTCCTGGAACTTCTAAGCCCTTTCTTAGCAGGTACAGATCCCACCAATCTTGGCGGAGATCTTTGCAATTCTATCGGGATAAAACCACATAGAAATATTGCTGAAGTCAAGTGTTTTGACACACACACTCCTGAGGCTCTGTTGAAGGCACACGGGGCCTGTTCCTGTGTGTGGTCCCTAGTTACAGTGGAAATTTTGTTTGATTCCTTGTAGTGTGATGCCATCTCTCCCAGGAACATATGCCACTGCTTCTCATCACTTGAAAGATCCCTGGTAGTTCAGCGATGATTTACTTTCATTTTTCCCTTCCCTTCACTTTGTTGTCTTATGAAAGAGTGATGAAAGAGTGATAAGTTAAGAGCAAAGACTCATTAAAATTGGATCCATGAATGCAGGGATCTGGTGAGTTATTGGTGATGCATAAAGTGCCTGTTGGAGGTCCCCTGGCTTACATAATCAAATAATAGTTTGAATAATATTGTTCATTCTTAAGACTACTAAAAAAAATGGTAAAGTCAATATAATGGATAAAAAATTGGAATGCTTTGTCATATTAGATGGCACTTAAATAGAAATTGGGATGATAAGGTTTTCTGGAACAAAATTGATTTTTACACATGAGTAGAGAACAGCCAGTGCACTAAAATGCTCCTTATCATCATGCATTACTTTTTACCATTTTGAGGAACAGAAGTTGGCATTTTGACTGGGCACCTTATGCCTTACTAACATGTGAAAACGTTGCTTAGCAGGTTTAAATGAATGCATTTCTCATGCTCTAAGAAGTCTAAACCCCAGTATCCCACCATCACAGATCAATGTTGACTGTCTGTACAGGCTCTGGTACACTCAGCAGAATTTGACGAGGAGCAAAATTACACTTTGTTAACTGTAAATTATAAATAGGTGTTTATAAAATAGTGTATTTTTTAAAAAAAAAACATGGAAAGATGCTTTATCATTTCAACACAGGTTCAAACGGGAAGATAGCAATATTGATTTAAAATTGGGTGTAATATAGTTTTAAAACAGCATTTTTCATATAGACGTGCACAGAAAATGTACATCATATACTTTCATTGCATCTTATTCTGTTAAAAATATTAATAAGCTTATTTTATTTTAATTCTAGTTAATATTCTTCTTTCTGTACCATATAAGGAATTGACTGAAATTTATGAGTAAATATGGTGCTTGCACTAATACATAGCTGTTTATTGGCAGGTGTGTACCTAATTTGTTTTCTTTTGCTCCAAGTTAAAAAAAACCACAGTGCCATGCTTGAGTGTCAAACATCAGTATATAAGCTAGCATATAATGATAGTGCTGATCCTGTAACTTGTTTTGGCTGTTGTGCAGAAACAGTTGGAACATGGCTAAGTTTTATGTACTTTTATTTTATCTTCAGCATACATTGCTTAAAAATTAATGTTGCTTAATTCTTCAGACCAGAGAAGAACGGAAAATGGAAGCCATTCTTCAAGCTTTTGCCAGGCTAGAAAAAAGAGAAAAAAGAAGAGAGCAGGCTTTGGAAAGAATTAGTACAGCTAAAACTGAAATTAAACCTGAATGCAAGGAAACGCAGATCATCAACGAAACAGAATTTGTACAGGTAGTGACATATAACTTTATTAAGTTTAAGCTGACTTGAAAGATTAAGCTTTTCTGTTATGTGTTTATGTTTGGGCAACACTTTGCTGCTATATGTTACTGAGCAGCTTTCTTTCACATCATCAAGGCTTTGTGTTGACCCAAAAGAGTGCCTTCAAAAACCCTTATAAAACTCCAGACTTCTGAAATGGTACTTGGAACAATGTGCATATTGTTAAAAGAAGACTGTCATTATGTGATACCAAAGTTGCCTCATCCATTGCTGAAAATGAATATTTTGGGATAGGGGGAAATCACATTAAAAATCACTTTCAAATATGTACTTACTATTGGAAAAATTACATAGCGGTTATTCTTTCTAGCTATACAAGGTATGCAGTTTATCTGACGTTGGTGTTTCATGCATTTTACAAGGAACCAGCAAAAGAGGAAACTGCCACTAAGCCAACCCCTGCCAAAGTCAATAGGACAAAACAGAGAAAAAGTTTCTCTCGGAGCAGAACTCATATCGGACAGCAGCGGAGAAGGCACAGAACTGTTAGCATGTGTTCAGATATTCAACCATCCTCTCCTGATGTGGAAGTTAGTTCACAGCACAATGAGCCTGAAAACACTGCACTTTCAGCTGAGCCTGAAACTGAGACAACTGTTCCTGAAATAGTTCCTGAACCAGAACCCCCAGCACTTAACAAATGCCCTACTAAATATCCTAAAACAAAAAAGGTAAGTGTATTTCTAAGCTCAAACTGTTACTTTCATTTGTGTATTAAATGTCTGCTGTGATGTTCTTTGCAAAGCAGCTCAGGGCAGCATTTAAGCAGGAATATACTGGTTATCAGCTCTGTTTTGGGATGAGGAGGAGGGAGTGGCAGTGGTTTCTTGTTTGAGCAAGTGCAGTAATGCAGGGGTACCACAAGAAGAGCTTGTATGGTTCTGAGATGCGTTATTTAAAGAAGGCAAGCGTGCTTTCTTCCTCTTGTACACTCACTTCCCCTAGGAAAAATAGGGAGGAACCTGGATACTAGAAGGCAGAAGATGAGACTGAGTCTCTGGTAGGAAACCTTGGGTAAGGATCAGGGGCCCCTGTTAACAGGAGGGGGCCCCCACCCTCCATCCAAGACCCCAGAATGCCATCATGAGATGGGTAAATAGGGAGAGGTGCAAGACAATGGAAAGACCTCAAAAAAGCAACAAAATATGTTAAGGTAGGTCTGCACAAAGGCCCAAGAAACATAAGTGAAGACCTTTGGGTGGTGGGACTACTCCATCTCCAATGATTTTGGGTAGGGAATGCTGACTCAATTTTTGAAGTCAGAAAATGAAGGGAAGGCTAAAAGGTCTCCATACTTCCTCATACCTCCCCGGAGTTACCCTCCTATCTAGGAGAAGTGAATGCAATGGCTTTCAGGGTAGGGAGGATCACAGCACTGAATGATTGCACCTTAAGGGGCCTACGTCATGATTTGAGTGTCTGTCTGCAAGCAGGAACAGTTGACATCTCTTATTTTGTCCTATAGGATGCATCTCCTGTGAGGACTCCTAGGTCTGGAGTTTGCCTTCCACTGAGAGGGAGAAAACACAGCATAGGCCTCCCTGTGAAGATATTGAAAGAGTTCATGTTAGGCTTTTTCTGTGAAACCGTAGGCCATGGCATTGCTAACAGTCAGTAGTTTTTTTGGGTTGGGTTTGCTTTCAGTTGCTGCTAGCTTGGAAGGAAATAGAGTGTCACAGAAATAGAGCCAGTGCAGTAGTCATTGTTTTTCAGCGCTTCTTTTCCACTAAGTAGAAACAAAAGCCTAAAAAGGGAAATGAAAGTTTGTGGCCATCTTTTAACTGCGGGATTGCTCCAGTTCAGTGCATGCAGAGCATCTATGGAGGGGTTTCTATCGTAGTCTGGTTTCCCTCTTCCTCTGTGGTACATATGCATGGATGTTCAGCATACCTGAGCATTCCGGGAAGCCTATATCCCAGTCCAGCCTCTCCCTTCTCAATTCATTCAGGGAACACATTCCTTGCAGCTCACATTCCTTGACCAGAAGGATGGGAAGGGCTGGACACAAATTTGTGAGGTATGTCTCCCATTCCCTATAATGGCCGGGCATATTCTTTTGTGTGCATGCCACCAGCTGTAGATTTATTGTTTTTAATATTTTTATTTTTATCCTGCCTTTCTGTGTAAGGCAACTAACAAAACCAAAACTGTTAAATGAAGTGAATGCAGCACAACAGCACAGCAATATTAAATAATGCAATATTACCAGTAAATAATAGGTAAGGATTCTGCCATAGCACCAGAGGCCCTCTGAATTAAGAGGGGGCTTTCATCAGAAGACCAGAGAGAAATAGGCAGGCTTCTCAAGGAGAGAGTTCTAGAGCCTGCAGTAACAACCGGGAAATATGTTTCTGATGTTTACAACAGCAGCTACATACAGAGAGCATGTCGCAGTAGCCCAGTGTGGATATTAACAAGGCTTGAGTAACTGGATAAATTGAAAGGGTGATCTATTCCTGGTCACTGCTGCCACCTGAACAGCTCCAGGAAAGTCCCGTTTTTAAATTCAAACTTTTCTTAAGATAAGGAAATTGATTGGAACTTCAAGAGAGGACAGGCTGCTTGATCCAGCTCAAACAGTCCAATCCTGTTCACATTAACACAGAAATAAGTCTCACTGAATTAAGAGTGTGTTTTAGGTTGCTACCTCAGTGAGCAAAGAATGGCAGGGCTTGTGCGTGGTAAAAATGGTGACACCCGTTAGAAAAAAACATAAGGGAAGACCTATTGTAGAAGAACACCCCGCCACCCTGTATGCATTTACACAGAAAAACTTAGGAACGAGTAAATTAAAAATGATTGCTGATGCTTGTAGTACACACATCACTTAGTTTAAGAATGCAGGTTGTTTCTCAGTAGCATTAGCAAAAAAAGCTGACATCAGCCTCGCTGGCTACAACTTTTAAACAGTGGCATTTTACCACAAATTTACCACTTTCTAGGATTTGACAGCAAATCAGCTCTTACCATCTAGTATATTTTACCTTGACACAGGAGCCGTGTCTACACAATTAAATACTGGTTTAATAAGCCAGAATATGCATGAGCTCTGTGTACCCACTTACAGTTCCTTCCTGTGAGCAGGGAAACAAGCCAGGAAGCCCAAGTTTCCCCATTCAATCAGGAATTAAGGTTAATGGCTTTCAAACAAGCTATGATGCAAAGCCATGGGTTTAAAGTGGCTTACAAACTTGCTTGTTTAGAAGCCATTAACCTGACTGTGCAAACCTGGTCAGTTACCTGGATTACCAGTGAACCTATAAACGGTGTATCTGTGTGCAGTTACAGCTTCATTAGTTACTTTAGTATTTGCACTCTCCTATAGTACTGAACATGGTCTTAATGTACAGTTGATAACTACCTTCAGCAGAAGGGCTATGTTGACTTTTCCCTTTTCTGTTTAGCACTTGGTGAGTGAGTGGTTAAGTGAGAAGAACGAGAAGACAGGAAAACCGACGGACAGCCTTTCAGAAAGGCCCCTGCGTATAACGACAGATCCTGAGGTTTTGGCTACACAGCTGAATTCTTTGCCCGGTCTCACTTACAGCCCACATGTATATACTACTCCTAAGCACTATATTCGTTTTACATCGCCATTCCTTTCGGAAAAGAGGCGCAGAAAAGAACCTGTGGAAAACATTGGCTCTTGCAAGAAGGTAGTGTTTCCTTTTTGTTTTTCCTCCTTTTGATATTAAGACAAATAGCTATTTCTTAAATCTTGTGAAATATCTACAGACTAGATAAGGCAGGTGGCTACTGGTGAAAGGCTTTTGCATAGTGCTACCTATTCATTAGAAGTGACGCGGGTGGCGCTGTGGGTTAAACCACAGAGCCTAGGGCTTGCCGGTCAGAAGGTCGGTGGTTCGAAACGGGGTGAGCTCCCATTGCCCGGTCCCTGCTCCTGCCAACCCAGGAGTTCGAAAGCACCAAGTGTAAGTAGATTAATAGGTACCGCTCCGGTGCGAAGGTAAATGGCGTTTCCGTGCGCTGCTCTGGTTCGCCAGAAGAGGCTTAGTCATGCTGGCCACATAACCCGGAAGCTGTACGCCGGCTCCCTTGGCCAATAAAGCGAGATGAGCGCCGCAACCCCCGAGTCGTCCATGACTGGACCTAACAGTCAGGGGTCCCTTTACCTTTACCTATTCATTTTGTCATCAAATAAAGACCTTATTTTCCATGAACTGTTAAATAACAACTTAGTCCACTTTTTGTTCCCCTTGTAAAAGTTTATGCTGTGTTATGTCTTATATTATTTTGTAAAACAGACTATTGAGTTTTTTTAAAAATTGCACATGGCCTGGAAATGATTTAAATCAATAATTATAATGGATCTCACTTGGCACCCATGGACTAGAGTTTAATTATATTCTTTTTTCCCCCCCAGCGTTGGTTGAAGCAAGCTCTGGAAGAAGAAAACACAACAGCTGTAGATAGGTTTAATTCACCATCTCATGAAAGATCTAGAAGTCCCACAGTCAATGGTGAAAGTAGAAGTCCCTTGTTATTAAATGACAGTTGTTCTTTATCAGGTAAGGATTTTTGTTATATGGTGCAAGCTATCGTCTGAAATGGTTTAACCCTTTTCATCAAACATGCAGGGGATCTGATGTTTAAGCACCCAGTTGGGCAACCACTTCTCTCTACTTACTTTCGTACTAAATGTTTATGGTTCGTGGCATCTTTCCTGCTGGAGAATATATTCATACTCTGCTTGAAAGTTCAGTTGCTTCCATCAACAGAACACCCTGTACCCTCTGTGTGTGACCAAGATTAAATAGAAGAGCGCTGCCCTGAGATATTTTGCTATCACAATCAGTTCATGAAATCTGACATATATGCCTTTTTCTCAAGCTAGGATCTATGCCTCACCACCACCTTGTGAAGAACTGGGCTTGTTGGAAAGTAAATTGCAGGTCTCTAGTTATAATAATATAATAATAATTTATTATTTATACCCCGCCCATCTGGCTGGGTTTCCGCTTTCCTTCTTTAAGGAAAAGTACCTCTGAGCTCTATGTGTTCTGAAAGGCATTCTTTGTGGAAATGGAAAGAACAGAGTGAAGCATCTGGAAACCGATGTATTGATTTCTAGCCAACCATTCAAGTTTTAGGGACCCACTTGATGGACTGGGAATGTTTTGCCTGTTCTGCATTTGGTGGGAGGAGGTAGAGTTGGTTGGGTGTGTGTGTTTCTCCAAGCATAGCTAGTTTTCCTTCTGTGGAATGAGTAGTTTGTGGGGGCAGATACCTGGTTTGGCAGTTGAGACTCTCGTTGAATCTCTGTATTGTATTCAAGGTTCCTTGGGCAAGTTGCTATATTTTGTGACTAGTCAGACAGTTTCCCAGGTTTCCAAATGTGCACATGGACTCTGGATGCTTTAGTCGCGATTACTGCATTGCAGGGGATTGGACAAAAACGGTTTATTGATGGAACCTAATAAGTGTGTTCAAATCTTGATGGCTTAACGAGAAAGCATCAATTGTTGTTTTTTGTTTGCCTTCATAACATGCAGACCTGACAACACCGCTAAAAAAACGAAGAGTCTATCAGCTGTCGGATTCTGCCTATTCAGAAACATCTACACCTATTCCTTCTCCATATGCCACACCAACCCATGCTGATCTCTCTGCCTCAGATCCATTGCTGTTTGCAACTCCTCCTAGAATAAAAGCAGATGATGAAACCTGTAGGAATGGTTATAAGCCCATTTACTCACCTGTTACGCCAGTGATTCCATGTGTACATGGAAATGCAATGCACTTTGAGGTGAGCTTTTGTATATTCTATACTCTTACCTGATTAATCAACTTGCATTGACAGGTTTGTTTGTTTGTTTTAAAAAAATAACAGCTAGTTTAGCAAATGGTGGGACCAATCCAGTCTTTAGAAGGGGGTTAGACAAAATTCAGAGAAGTTTTAACTCCTAGCATATACTCCAGGGAGCCAAAATGAAATAAAGTAGTTTAGATGTTGTTTAAAAAATAAGATGCTTTCATCTGTGATTTGCATTAAAATAAAATTTCCATGCTTAACTTTTTTAATGCAGAATATTTCTTCACCTGAAAGTTCCCCAGAAGTTAAGAGGCGAACGTATAATCAAGAGGTAAGGAGAACTGTAAGCAGTTACTGGGAAAGGCTTATATGTGTTTTGCAAATCTTCCTCCCAGCTATGAACAGCTGCTAATAATTGGGGAAGAATTGGAAGCAGAGCACAAAAGGTCCTGCGTTTAATCCCTGGCATCTCTATGCAAAACAGGAAGAGTTCTATCTGAAACCCTGGAGAGTCACTGCAGTTGAGTGTAGACATTGCAGAGCAATAATCTAGCTTGGCACAAAGCAGCTTCTTCAGTTTCCCAGTACTACAAAATTATTTTTTCTTGCATTTTGCTGACAAACCTATTACAGAAAGCATGTAGTATTGCGTAGAACATGAAAAAATGCATCTTGATAAACCCACCATTGTAGCCAAACTAAATAATCCAGATCTATTAAGTCCTTCCTCAATATTGATGATGATGATGATAATAATAATAATAATCTCCATCCCACCATGTTCATTGGCATAAGCAATTCAATCTCCTGCCTTAAACCCATATTTTCCAAATATCCCAGAATTACTCAGGGTCTCATTTCTGTAATTCCTGTAATCTACACCAGTATTCAGTTCCAATATTTTTAATGAATTGACATACC
Organism: Podarcis filfolensis; assembly: GCF_964270895.1. Classification (NCBI taxonomy): domain Eukaryota; kingdom Metazoa; phylum Chordata; class Lepidosauria; order Squamata; family Lacertidae; genus Podarcis; species Podarcis filfolensis. The sequence goes on from NC_139612.1 coordinate 7,138,062, forward strand.
TTCCATATATGGACCACATCTGTGTTAAAGGCACAATAACCAAAAATTGGATGGCACATTAGGATTTTATAGATAAATGGATAGATTAAAAAAATACTTCAGTGGAGCCATCAATGAAATAACATTTAGCTAGGTTCATACGGGGGTATCATTTTCATTTACTTTTCTCAGACATTGTGTGTTACATCTAATTGCTTCTCTCTCGGTGTGCAGGGATTTGACCGGTCATCATCAGCAATGCTCGCACTCAACCCTTTCAGAAATTCCAATCTAACAGAAATGTGCCTGCAAGAAATAAAGACTATTGGATATTCCAGTCCAAGAAATAGGACTGATGGCGCCAGGCAATGCTCCGGAGAAAATGAAACGGCCTCAGACCTCCAGTTGGGACTTGAAGCAATTGAGCAAAGTGCACTGCATAAAACTTTGGACAACCCCTGCCATGATAGGACTGATGCTAGCAGCCAGCTGGAAACTGCTCACTGTGGACGGGGAACAGTTTATCCAACTTGGGTAAAGAGTCCCGACAGGACAGGTGTAAATTTCTCAATGAATTCTAATCTGAGGGACTTAACTCCTTCACACCAGCTGGAGGTAGGAGGTGGATTCCGAATAAACGAATCAAAGTGCCTGATTCCAGATGATGCCAGAGGCGGCATGTTCATGGAAACACCTGTTTTTTGTACTTCTGAAGATGGACTCGCAGCTGGCTTTGGAAGAACTGTCAGTAGCGACAGCTTGATGGACGGAAATTGCACACCCCAGAATCCTCCACAAAAGAAAAAGGTTACAACCTTTAAGTATAAATTCACACTTTCATTTTTTATATCTGTACCTTTTCTGCCAAGACAAAATTAGATAAGGTGCTTCTACTTACTATAGGAGACATTCTCAAATGGGTTTATGATTGCAGCCTTACTTAGAACTTTAAGCGCTGAACTTAAAATACTAAGTTATCAAATTAATGTTAAGGATGCCTACGTTTGTCTAGATCATGCCATTTAGTGTTTGTTCAGCTTCGAGAACAAAAATAAAATTTATAGTCTGTATTTACTAGTTTTGAGGAGGCTTGATTTTCTTTAGCTTAGAGGAAATTATTTGTACAAAACATAACTGTTGCAGATACGGAACCTGGGATGCTTTTAAAATAGTTGAATAATTAAAAATAATACCTTTTGACCAAAACATCTCCTGGTGGCATGAAGTTTAGTAGTGAATGGTCTAGAATCATCTCATAAATGCAGCATTGTTGAAGCTTAGCAGGGGCCTTGGATAGGTGACCTTCTGTAAGCCGTTCTGAGATTTGCCAAAGAGGCGTACGATTATGATATGAATATAAAGGCAGTGGCTTTGATCCTCAGTTCTATGAGCAGAGTGTTCCACTTTTGGAACAGGGTTTTCCAACCTCCCCCTTTATGCTACAGCCCCGCGAAAAGCTAATGAGGGCCAGAAAACCCTCTGGAATGGTGGCAAAGGAAGCTGCCGTAGGAAGGGAGCAATGGGAGCACTCACTGCCTCCTTGTAGCTAAACTGGTGTCCTGATAAAAACGAAACACAAGTGGAAAGGGTTCGTTTTTAGCAGAAAGTTTAGCCATTAATGCTGGGGAAATATTTTAAGACAGACAAACCAAATAGTTATGATGCATATACTTAAGATTCTGAAAACTGTTACTGCCCCAGTTAAACAGAAAGGAGGGAAATTGCTCAGACTGTAAAAGGACATTTTCAGGAGTTATGCTTCACCATTTGTTCTAATGTAGGAAGTCCAGTATGCAGTACCCCAAAATTATTTTATTACGATTGTTGCAGTTCATTAGGTTGGATCAAAAGGGTGCACTTTCACTTGTGGAAGTCCTCTTCAGCCCACCGAAGGAGTGTTTGGTACCTTGTACTGGAGCATTGTGTTATAAAAGTAAAATGCAGCCAAATATGTTTTTCTGGTTGCACCAGTGGAAGTGGAAGAACGGTTACAGAATTAACCGCTTACCCTCACCATGCAAACTCTCACACAAGTATTTGCGGAACAGTGCTAGCAACTAGCCCGTCAGTTGCCTGCACTTTCTGGTTTGCCAGGGATGAGGTGCATACTGGTGCACACTGCCTCATTGCTCCTTTTTCACTCCTTGCTAGGCAAAAGCAAGATAAACAACCAGGAAGCTTTGGGTTCATGCTATGTCTGAACTAAGGACCGTGGATTGTTGCTTCCTAAATTGCAATAGCCACAATAAATCAGAAAGTCTGGGTCATCGTGATGTGCAAACATGCTCATTCTCTTACTCATTCTAATTTTAGATTCATTTTTGCAAAAGAGTTATCCTCAAAGCTAATGCAACCAGATTCTGTGTTGAATTTTCTCTTAAAGATTATGCAAACTCCACTTTTAGAATAGCCTAGAAAGAAATCTGGGGGAACTGTCAAAACAGTTGGGACATCCCACAACTGTTCTTTCCACTTTTTCCATAGGTGTCGCTTCTAGAATACCGCAAGAGGCAACGAGAAGCCAGAAAAAGCGGCTCCAAGGCAGAAAGCTTTCCCCTTCTCACCATATCGCCACACTCTGCTGGTGGAGGAAACAACGGTGGTTCTGCCGACGGGTATAACAGCAGCGAGAACGGGGAGCCAGTTGAGCGGGAGCACACGGCTAGCCTCCCTTTACCATTGCCAGCCACCGATTATAGCACCACTTCAGAAGAAACAGAAAACTCCTCTTCATCGAAAGAAGCTTCAAGCGAGAAGAACGATCCAGAAGTTCAGTGGTAAGCTCCTCTAAATAAGTTGCTGTTAAAGGGATGCGGGTGGCGCTGTGGGTAAAACCTCAGCGCCTAGGGCTTGCCGATCATATGGTCGGTGGTTCGAATCCCCGCGGCGGGGTGAGCTCCCGTCTTTCGGTCCCAGCTCCTGCCCACCTAGCAGTTCGAAAGCACCCCTAAGTGCAAGTAGATAAATAGGTACCGCTTTATAGCGGGAAGGTAAACGGCGTTTCCGTGTGCTGTGCTGGTGCAGGCTCGCCAGAGCAGCTTCGTCACGCTGGCCACGTGACCCGGAAGTGTCTCCGGACAGCGCTGGCCCCCGGCCTATAGAGTGAGATGGGCACACAACCCTAGAGTCGGACACGACTGGCCCGTACGGGCAGGGGTACCTTTACCTTTACCTTTACAAAGAAAAAGCGGACTTTTGAGTAACGCAAGTGTTCAGATCCTCAAAACAGGGTGGTGAAATTTCAGACTGATTAAAATTTAACAAGGTGCCCTTCTGCTACCATAAGAAATGTGTGCGTCAGCCTTTAAGGGTTTGAGCTCTGTGGGGGCCAACTTCCATACAATTTGTGTAGTAGAATTAGGCAGAACACATGCCGTGCTTGCATGGGAAGTGCGTGCTGTGACCTTTCCCCCTTAAAGCACCAGTCATAACTACTTTTAAAGGAAGGCTTGGCTGGAAAAGGCTGTATTAGTACTGCACATTCCTTAGTTTCCGTGGATTTGCTGAGAGATTAAGAGTACTATAATCTATAAAAATAAAATAACGGATGTGGGTGGCGCTGTGGTCTAAACCAGTGAGCCTCTTGGGCTTGCCAATCGGAAGGTCGGCAGTTCGAATCTGCCCAACGTGTACCATGCAACTAAGTGTTCTCTTGAGCAGTAGGGAGATACATTTTTTTCAATAAATAATTATCCAGCAAACTAAGATTTCATTCATTTTTGCTTTGAAGGACTTCTTCAACTTCAGTGGAGCAAGTGAGGGAACGAAGTTATCAGCGAGCTTTGCTTCTTAGTGATCATAGGAAAGACAAGGACTCTGGTAAGAAAACATTTGGTTGACCCTGAAAGTGCTCCTTTGAACTTTGAGCAATTTCGTGGTGGTGTTTGGTCTGCTTCTGATTGAGCAGGAAAAAATGTAATTATTGGTCACCATCTGATCTTGTATTCATATCATTTTATTAAGAATGCTTCAAGCTTGATTTTAAAAATTCAAACTTGAAAGTTTAATCCATCCAGTCAAACATCTTCATGGCCATTGTATACTTCTGTCTATAGACTTACAGTAATTCTTTTTGCAGATCCTGAAAATCCTGAGCCCACAAGTGAATGTCCGTCCCCAGATACTTCTCTGAAGGCTTGCAAGAGTCCTTTAAAAGTGAGCAAGGTACTACTATACAAAATATTTTCACGTTAGTGAATGCACACATACTTGGCTTGAATGTCCCTGCTTCTTTCCTGGTCACTATAGCTTAAAACTGATGTTCTGAATTTTGCCTGAATGCAGATATACTCACTGCCAGATGCTGGCAAGAATCCATGTTTGTGAAATTAATTAATATAAGCATTTAAAAGCTTAAAAGTGACTCTTTATCCATCTGTCTCATTGATGCACATCTAAAGGAGGAACAGTAGCTAATCCAGTGAGTAACAACACAATATTGTTTAAAAGCCGGATAGTCACTTGCTTTTGCTGCTATTTATCTTAAGCACCACAAAGTCCCATTTTTTTTTTCCAAATTTGATTTCAAAGTTTGTGTTTGTCTGCTATCCTCAGGAGTAAGAAGTGTTGCATTGAACCCCGTAAACCTCACTAGTTGAACAAGCCTGCATTGCGTCCATAGCTCTGAAGATAAGGATATGGATATGCTTTAAACTGAAGTTACATGTCTGTTTTTCTTTTTCCTTCGTGTAGACTTCTTCACCAAGTCCTGTAGCTCCTGTCCAATCACTTGGGAAAACACCCACAAAACAGGATGCCCAGTGGGAGACTCCAGCAGATGCTCCAGAGGCAGAGAACACAACTCACCCCAAACCTGACCAGCCACAGAAACCGCTGGCAAACAACGCCGAAGCACTTTCAAAAACCCACCAGTCCCAGCCCCATTCGCGCAGCGCAGCAGATCAGCTCTCGCAAAAGCTGCCTTCTGCACCATTGAAGCTACACTGTCCCCCTTCGCCCCAGGTAGAGAACCCTCCCAAACCCTCTACGCCCCACACACCTGTTCAGCACGGCTACCTTTCACCAAAGCCCCCTTCGCAACAATTAGGATCGCCATGCAGACCTCATCATCCTCAGTCACCTCAGGTGGGAACACCTCAAAGAGACACTCACAGGAGTTTCTATGCGGCGACGCAAAGCCTTCAGCCCAGCACCCAGCAGCAACCCAGCGCAACGCTGTTTCCCCAAACCTCTTCCGTCTCTTACAGCCAGTTTCACCAACAAAATTTGAACGCAAGCGCCCCGCCTCCTCCCCCACCTCCGCCCCCTTCCTCTACTTACTATCAAAACCAGCAAGCCCCCTCAGGAAACTTTCAAAATTACAGTCAGTTAAAAAGTAGCATACCCGCCCAACAAACTGTGTTCCCCTCTGGACCAAACCAAGCACTTGCCGGCACAACATGCCAGCAGCCAGTTTCAGGGCACCATGTCACCAGTGGGCATTTTTTGCCATCTCCGAACCCCAGTATTCACCACCAGACTCCAGCTGTCGGGGCTCCGCCGCCCCCCCCGCCGCCGCCCCCTGCTCCGGGACCCCATCTTGTGCAGCAGCAAAGTTCTCATCAGCAGCATCCCGTGGCCCACGTGGTGGGCCCCGTGCACGCGGTCGCCGTGGCTCCGGGGTCACACCTCCATTCTCAAGCTGCCGGTCACCACCTGCCGCCGCCTCCGCCGCCGCCTGGTCCCCTTCCTCACCATCATCCGACTCACCCCACCACGGGTCACCAAGGTTTGCAAGCACAACACCAGCACGTAGTCAATTCGGCTCCGCCGCCTCCTCCACCGCCGCCACCCGCCACCATTTTAGGCTCTGGGCATCACACGGCATCGGCGCAAGGATTGCACCATGCATCTCACCAGGGCCCCCCACTTTTCCCCTCCAGCGCTCACTCAACAGTCACTTCCTACCCCTCGCAACCTCATCACACCCCTTTGGGACCTGGACCTCAGCACCAGCCTGCCGGGACGGGACCTCATTGCCCACTCCCAGGTCAGGGTCCTCACATCCAGCCTCAAGGACCAAGCAGTATTCCGACACCGACCGCTTCCGGGTTCTGCCCTCATCCTGGCTCTGTATCCCTTCCTCACGGTGTGCAAGGACCTCAGCAGGCATCTCCGGTGCCTGGGCAAATACCTATTCACAGAGCACAGGTGCCACCGACTTTTCAAAACAATTACCATGGGTCAGGGTGGCATTAAAATGGACCCCTTGCTTCTAAACATTTTAAAAATGTTCTGTAAAAAACTGTATATTTCATATGTACCTGTTGAAGGTACTTTTTAAAGCTTGTACATGATACTTTGTATAAAAGCAAACACCAGTGCGCGCACTCTCATTGTATTCTTTCCATTTTTGCTTTTAAAAATTCCTGAAACTGTGCCCTTGAGCCAGTATTAGGCATTTTTTATTTTGTATGTGAACATTCCAGCTGTTCGTTCTGGCAGTAGATTTGATGCTGCGTAACTTTAAATTTTATTGTTGCAGTTAAATTCATTTAGTGAATGTTTTCTATATTTACTTTTTATACATATGTAATTAAAGTACACAGCTAAGTGATGGCACTAACAGGTTTTCCATCTGTCAAACAGTTTTTGTGTGCATATAGATAGAAGATGCAATACAGATTTTTATAGTTTGGTGTGGACATGGCTCTTATTTCAACAGTTCTTTGCAGACATTGTAATTTAATGTATAGATTGTTTCTAATGTCTCTGACAAGTGCTGTAAATACTGTTTCTTTTGCGTGTAAAACTGCTTAATGCTTCTCATTTGATATAGTATTGTACATACGAGTCTTTTGCAAAAGCGTGTGATCTTTGTGGAAGTAGTACAGTATATGAACTTTAATTTTTTTTTAATATACTGTCACATTGCAGCACTGGTTGGGCATTTTAATTCATGTTAATAAATCACAATTATGTCAGTTTTAATAATAGTTCCTGATAACTTGCTGTTTAAGAAAAATGATATTGAAACCATTGTGATAAGTAATATTCTGAGGAACACTAATCCAAGAAGAACCACAATTCCTATAGGAGAGAAGCTGCTCTCTCTATAACTGCCTAAAATCCTGGCCAAACACAAGTAATGCTCTTATGTTCAGGAACTGGTTAAGTTGCAAGAAGCAGAGAGTAGGAAAAAATGGAGAGTTCTCCAAAAGGAAAGTAGAAAATGGAGCCCCACAAGGATTGGTACTGGAACCTGTGCTTTTCCAACAATCTAGAGTTGGGAGTTGAGATTTGCTGGTGTCATGAAATTGTTCAGGGTTATTATTTTAAAAAGATTGTGAAGAGCTCCAACAGACCTCTTCAACTCGAGTGAATAGGTGATAAAATGGCAAATGTTAATTCAACGTAAACAAGCGCAAAGTTATGCATGTTGGGGCACAAAAATAATAATTTCACATATACGCTGATGGGGTATAAACTGGCAGTGATGGACCAGAAATGAGACCTTTGGGCCATAATAGAGAGCTCGATGCACAGTGGTGAATTTCATGCTAGCAATCATTGGGAAAGGAATCAAAAATTAAATGCTGATACCAAAGTGCCATTATACAAATCTATAGCGTGATCACATTTGGAATACTGAGTAGTTGTCACCTCATCTCAAAAAGGATATTGTAGAGGGTTCAGAAAAGGGCAACTCAAATGATCAAGGTGATGGAGCAACTCTCCTCCGAAGAAAGGTTGCAGTATTTGGGACTTTTTAGTTGAGAAGAAAGACGAGGCAATGTGATAGAGGTTAATAAAATTAGACATGGCATGGAGACAAGTCATGTCCCCCCCAACACTAGAATTTGTGGAAATCCAAAGAAGCTGAACATGGAAAGATTCACAACAGAAAAAACAGTACAGTGGTACCTCGGGTTAAGTACTTAATTCGTTCCGGAGGTCCGTTCTTAACCTGAAACTGTTCTTAACCTGAAGCACCACTTTAGCTAATGGGGCCTCCTGCTGCACCGCCGCTGCACAATTTCTGTTCTCATCCTGAAGCCAAGTTCTTAACCTGAGGTACTATTTCTGGGTTAGCGGAGTCTGTAACCTGAAGCATATGTAACCCAAGGTACCACTGTTACTTCGTGCAGCACAGCGTTGAGCTATGGAACTTGCTCCCATCGGAGGCAGCAAATGGCCATGAAGTTAGATGGCTTTGAAAGAGGGTTAGACAAAATCGTGGGGAAGGCTATTGGTGGCTGCTAGCCAGGATGGCTTGCTCTGCTTCCACATTTGGAGGCAGAAGTGCTTCTGAATACAGTGGTACCTCAGGTTACATACGCTTCAGGTTACATATAATGCCAGGCAATGCATTGGCTGTGTTTGCTGGGGCTGATGGAAGTTGTAGTTCAATATCCGGAGGAAGAAAGTTTAAGCACATTTGCTCCACTGGAACAAGCACTAACAGATATGCCATAGATAGTAAGGGCAAGCTAACAAATAATACACAGGGTTCATATACCTGCCACAGTCCAGAGATCCTGATGCTGATAAAATGTAGAACAGAAATGGCTGGCTCTCACCCACGATCAGTTCTCAAATGCAGGATGAAGATTTCGTCCCCTCATCTGCTTCACCAACAGATGAACATGAAAAAGCGCTTCTGAATAAATGCAGGTTATGCAGGCAGATGACTAAAGGCAAGATTTCTTCCTTTTACACAGCAGCCTATAGCGCCCCCAGAAGAGCAGACAGGTGTTCATATGGAAAAAATACTGCTTGGCCCAAGATTTAGCAAGTGATAAGCCTTGCAGTTATAAGAATGATTGCAAATTAATAAGAAAAAATACTTTAATGAAGAAGCTGTATGCATTCCAGTTTTACGCTGTAAAATCTGAAGTTACAGTTAACAAGGTGGAACATCCTAATTTCAGAAGCTATGTTCAGTTTCACTTGTTTTATAATTCGGTGAAACGAGCTTGTGATAGCAATAAGCCGATTGTAATTTTTGCCCTTTGCAAGTATTTTAAAATAGCTTTGGAAAAAGTCTGAATAATTAATTCTAAGACCCTGCTTCCAGCATATTAAAATCTCTAAAAGATTTGAACAGATAAGAGGAAATAGGCAGCATACAATGTGAGGCATGTGACACTAGCAGCCTTTAAGAAATAAAAATAAAATCTCAGTTTAACCCAAGTTCTTTTCCAAAGACATTGGTAAAACACTGATCTATACATTCCTATATTGGATACCTCCTATAATCCACAGGAGAAGAGTTGTATCTAGTTGACTAAAGGCATTTGCTATACACAGGGTAATGTCACATGCCCCAGAAATTTAAATATTTTGCACATAAATATCAACGGCAGTACAGCTGTAACTTAAGATGAAACAATATAAAACATCTGCTTTGAAAGGTAAGCAACTGTAAATTACTTCTAGGTGTTTTTTCGTCCACATATGGATTCAATCCAGTATTAGCCCTGCTAACTCCATGCCCATCAGTCAGTTTTTGTACCACAGAACTGAGTTTTAGAGGCTGCATGGTATTTTTGTCACACTTTACAAAGTTGTCCTTTAAGTGAGACAGTGCCATGCACACACATGCTGTAGGGCTAACATGTTAATGCTGCAAGACACTCTTGCAGCCTCCACCTCCTGGTTTGCAGAGCCCTTTAAAAGAAGAAGAAAAACCGGGAGCAGGAAGTTTGTATAGAAAGGAGTGAAGAAGCAGCTGCGAACAGCTGGGAGTGGAAGACTACACAAAACATTTATAATGCTGCAGTATACATCAGTGGTAGCCAAGCTCGGCCCTCCAGCTGTTTGGGGACTACAATTCCCATCATCCCTGACCACTGGTCCTGTTAGCTAGGGATGATGGGAGTTGTGGTCCCAAAACAGCTGGCGGGCAAAGTTTGGCCACCACTGGTATACACCTATCAGCATTAGCTTAGCATCACACTGGCTTTTAGAGTGATAGTACTCTTTGGTGTGATCATTTTAGGGATTTGAGATTACAGATTTAGCAATGTATTGAACTGTTAACTTCCAATTCAAAAACTCAGTAGGGCAGACTTTGAAATTGATTGTGCGGTCTGGAGCTGATCCCAGTAATGGGCTTGAGGTGGGGCTTACGCTAAAATTCCTTCCAGCTGACTGCAACAATACGAGAGAGGGCAGCTATAGGTTCAAAGTGTGTTTTGGAGTGTAGGGCTCTCACATATGAGATTATAAGGGAGAGGGGCTGTGCTTGGGGATGTTTCAAAGATTAAAGATTAATTATGCATCAATGCACATACTGGGAGAAGCAGAATATATCATGCAAACTAATAATGAGGATATGGAAGAGACTGCAAGCTAAAAAAATTCCTCCTCCACCCCAGTGTCTACAAGAGCTACGTTGTCACCATCCTGTACAGCTCTCCAATAAATCCTTCCTGCTTGCGTCCCATATATGAGCCTAACACTGAAGGAAGTTCAGTTGGTAGAGCATGAGACTCTTAATCTCCAGATTGTGGTTTCAAGCCCCACATTGGGCAAAAAGATTCCTGCATTGTAGGGGTCGGATTAAATGACCCTTGTGGTCCCTTGCAACAATTCTATGGTTAGTGCTGTTATTTCTGTCAACAGGTCTAGAGAGTTGACTTCTCTGATTAGGATTTCTTCCACCTATTAAGAAGAATGTAGGGCTATCGATCTACTTTTAAATTTTGCAGATTTACGTTATATGAAACGGTTAAATTAGACCACTTATTTCAACATCTGTGCACAGCCCTGCCTCTCCTTGTCCTGTAACCTGAAATAATTTAAGAGACTTGCCACAAATGCTTTTTGCAAATGACCTCTGCAATTGAAAGTATCCCTTGGTTACTAGTGACGCATATACAGCCGCTGCATTAAACAAGGCCAGCCTTGTGGACCGCTGCTCTTTGGTTTTGGCACATCTGATTTGGGCAGCGATTTTGCAGTACATGCCTGTTATCTTTTTAGCCTGCTCTTTTCTTCAAAATGAAGCATTTGAAAAGGCAAAGGGGAAAATCTTATGCAGCAGTTGGCACTGGAGGACATTTCCAGGGAATAGATGACTCTAGGGAACCATTTGAATTCACGGCTATCAAAACATTCCAGGGAGCAGCACAGTTCTGGAAAAACAACCACTTTAATAAGACAACTGCAAGCACCTCAAACAATTGGTTATTGTTACAACACGGGGGTATTGTCTCACAATCTAGTTATTGCAAAGGCATGTGAATAAATTTAAAATGGACAAAGTCAAGAAAAAGTGGCACCATAATCAAAGTGTAAAACCAGAAATAAATTTACATTCATTCCACTGACTTCTAAAAGAGGCTAAAATACACCTCCATATTTTACATTCTAAAATCTGTATTGCCTATGAGTTCTCTTTTGGAATCTACTTAGCTTTTTCGTATGAAAACACTTAAAATTTTGTGTGCAACTTACAAAGGAATATTAGTTCCTCGGTATGTCAATTCATGGGGGGAAATAAGCTAGTGCAATTTGTTTTAGAAACATGTAAAGCTATGTATGGAAGGTGCATGGTCTTTCACCGTAATGTAGGTTTTGCATTTATTCTGTCCCTTTTCCTCAAGCGGAGCACCTTTTTTCATCCAATGTTAATAATTCTGCGCGGAAAATGCTGTACATGTGCTCTTCAAATTCTTAAGCCTAGCACAAAAACCATCCTTATGAAAACACAGTGCCAAGTTTCCATGCCCTTACCTCACAACTGTAAAGCAAATGACACTTCTTCTAAAAAGCACTTAGATCTATTTTGTCCATTTGTCCTTTGAATTGAAAGTTTTAGCCTTCCTTCAAGATGTCTCCTGGAGAATGAAATCTTGCAAATTAGAGCCATTTCCTTTCCAGGTAAAATGTGGTCACCTCTATAGAAAGGAAAGTTTTTGAAACTCCTGAAGCAGCTTGAAATCCACTAATGCAATTTGTACACTACAAGTCACTCTCGATTTAATAGCTTTACTCTGAAAATTGTGTCCCCGTCCCATTTTTAATGGAAATAAACATTTACAAGGTGCATTTACATACACTATTTTACAAGAACAATGTCCCTTTGCCCAAAGAACGGTATGTTTTTTCTCAATTCTGGCTTGATAATGTCTCACACTTGTAAATTATATAATACTCAGCTAAAATATTTTCCATAAATAGTTACAAAACCTGCCAAAACACATGAAGGGAGAATAAAGGATGTTCTGTTGAAAAAGTTGATGTCTGAATGCCACACAACACAAGAAACAATGCTTAAAGACACATTAGTAAGTGTTTTTTTTCTTTTCTGCAGAGAGTCTGTAAAACTACTAGCTGAAGACAAAAAGACTACCCTCCTCCCAGGAGCACAGTGCACAAAAAGCAAAATGTCAAACAGTACCTCAAAGCAAAATAAAGATCTGGGTTGAAGCCAGCTCATTTATGATCCTGTTAAGTGAATTTATAACAGTCACCATTTAAGTCTGATGTTAGGGGGGAGCGGGTGCTGGCCCAGCGCTGGATCTGGAGATTTTACTACGAATTCAGCCAAGGGTGCCTGAGGCATTCGCCCGCTGAGGCTCTCTTCTCCGGAACCATTTCGAGCATAGGAACCAGGAAATCTGTAAACTCCGCGGCGTCTTCCTGAGGCCAGCCGTACTTCTCCACAAGAACATCGAAGAGGCTCCAAGGTTTCAGTTTGGTAATGTGTCGAAGTTCTCCTGTATTTTTATTTTTTTAAAGAAAGAGGGTGGGGGAGGGAAAGGAAGAAAAATCATTAGATCTGCTGATACTAGTCTCGATTCTCAGGGAGCACGTCCAGGAAGATTTAGCCTGGCCATGGAAATTTTATTCAGTAGGCGACAACGATAAAGAGGCTTTCGTACATATGTTCATTCATTTGGGGCATTGGGACCATCCTATATACAATTAATCAAGTTAGGTAACATTTGATCAAAAACACATATTTCATACATACACACCTTTGAACGGATTTTTTTTACCCAAACCTGTGAACATGCGAGGACATTCTTTTTCTTCTGCTGAGGACTGCATTTCCTCAAGGCCATTTTGTGAAATCTGCATTGTGGCAGGACCAAAGCCAGTAATGGGTAGGCTAAGATCCATGAGTTTGTGGGACCAGCCCTCTTCCGTCTCTCCCACTCTTCCTGCCTCCCAAGTGGGCTGCTGGGGAAAGGACAGATTGCTCTTGGCAGAAGACTCATCTTATTGAGTGTGTGGCTTATGGGGGTGGGACTAAATGACCCTCCAACTCTACAATTCAATTATTCCAGGCTTCCTCAACCTCGGCCCTCCAGATGTTTTGAGACTACAATCCCCATCATCCCTGACTGCTGGTCCTGCTAGCTAGGGATCATGGGAGTTGTAGGCCAAAAACATCTGGAGGGCCGAGGTTGAGGAAGCCTGTATTATTCTATTGTTTGCAGAGAACTTTTGAAATTAGGCCTAGGGTCAGAAATTGCCTGCCCCAGGTGTAAGCTATAGACTTCAAAAAGATCAGGCACTGGAGAACATCAGCTGATTGACAGGCACCTATGGTTTGGGGAAATGGCCTCGTGGGCCGAAATGGACACCCTGGCAGGCCAAAGGGGGTCCTGCAGTAGGTAACATCAAAAGTCATTAGCAAGTTGAAGGAACAGCTGCGCTGCAGCGTGTGTGTGTTGTAACTTTGCTTTCAAAAACAAAGAAACCAACTAGGGAATGTGTGCCCTGTAGCAGTGGAGAGGAGGAGCATAAAGCATAAAAATCTGAAAGCAAAAAGATGCACAAAATGGAAGGGTCTTTGGGCCAGAGCTGGAGGAGCGTAGCTGAATTTGCAACTTTTCAGAAATGGCAGGTGGAGGTGTTCTTGTGCGGTAAAGTGCTAAGGCACCGAGCTTCTAAAGACTTAATTACAATGAAAACTTCCGAGAAGTTACTTGTCTCTAGTGATGTCACAGGCACTGACAAAATTCCCCTGGAACTCACATTCCACCAAGCAACAGCTGGATGGAAAGGGAATCTGATCTACCAAACACAAAATATTGCTCTTTGAATGATAAGGAAGCAATGTCTTGAAAGACAAGGAAACAAGTAACAACAGCACATGTACTGTCAGTCGATAATTTGGTAAGGCCTCGTGTATTTCTTCCAGTTTATGTATGCAGGATTCTGTTTAATCAACAAAGATATCAATAATATCAAACTAATTTGAAATGTTTTGTTTTGGATTGAAATGATTTCCACAGACACTAAGCCTGTCTTAGAGTTGACCTCTCCCCTCCACACATATACCCCACTCCAGGTATATATAAGCTGGGAGACTAATCACATTTGTCTGTACTATATAACAAACTTGTCTTATGCTGTCTTCCTCAGAATTCTTTAGCAAAACTTTTTACTCCGTTCGTAGTCAACCTATCAAGGTGTGAAGCAGAAAACTTGATCAAGGAAGGAAAGGGGATGGATCTGAAGAAAGGGACTGGAAGTGGCTGCTGCAAACTGTGGTTCAAATCAGCCCTGGGTACCAATGCTCACTACTGTGTGCTTTTAACTAAAGCAGCTGAAGAACTAGATTGCTTCGGATTGGTGGTGGGGTAGAGGCTGAATCACTAATATAAACAGTAGAGGACTGCAGTGGAAGACCCAAGGAGGCAGCAGGATGCGGTCGGGGTTAGAGCATTTGAATGAGTAAGTGCATGGCCTTCAAAATAGGTTTCTTATTATTATTATTATTATTATTATTATTATTATTATTATTATTAATGTAACATTAACTCATTTTGTTAAGCTAACAAGTAAGATTTGGTAGGAAACACCAGTGTCATAATGCATTATTATTATTATTATTATTAATAATAATAATAATAATACCCCGTCCACCTGGCTGCATCTCAGGACTCCATTATAGGGAAGGATTCAGCACTGGTGTGAAACCTTAACAAAGGATGGGACATGGTTAAAGGAAGCCAAGCATCATTCCTTAGGCGGCAGGGGCAAATCAAGGCCCTTGAAAAGACAGTATTGTATTGTTGCTCATCTCTTCTTTGACAACAGGTTAAGGAAGTGTAACGAACAGGATAGAATCATAGAGTTGGAAGAGACCACAAGGGCCATCGAGTCCAACCCCCTGCCAAGCAGGAAACACCATCAGAGCACTCCTGACATATGGTTGTCAAGCCTCTGCTTAAAGACCTCCAAAGAAAGAGACTGTCGAACAGCTCTTACTGTCAGGAAGTTCTTCCTAATGTTTAGGTGGAATCTTCTTTCTTGTAGTTTGGATCCATTGCTCCGTGTCCGCTTCTCTGGAGCAGCAGAAAACAACCTTTCTCCCCCCTCTATGTGACATCCTTTTATATATTTGAACATGGCTATCATATCACCCCTTAACCTCCTCTTCTCCAGGCTAAACATGCCCAGCTCCCTTAGCCGTTCCTCATTAGGCATCGTTTCCAGGCCTTTGACCATTTTGGTTGCCCTCCTCTGGACACGTTCCAGTTTGTCAGTGTCCTTCTTGAACTGTGGTGCCCAGAACTGGACACAGTACTCCAGGTGAGGTCTGACCAGAGCAGAATACAGTGGCACTATGGATAACCTTTGGGTATACATCCCTCCGGGTATAATTATACAAGGCAACTTGGCATTCTTGGCAATGTGTATATAGAATGTTTCAATTACGCAATAAGCTACATTGAAAAACATTTCAATAAATTTAGTTTGCTGAAAAGGTAAAAGCCACAAGGGGGCAACATACAACCAGGTTTCTGACTTCAACTTATTTCAAGCAAAATACATCTCTTTCATTCTTTTACTTTTCTCTGGAGAAAATGAAGGTCCCATTTACCTAAGTAACAACGAATACCCTTGATTGTGGTTCACCTGTTTTTCCACCCTCTTTCTTGGTTCAAATTTGTCTGAGCTACCCATGAAACTCATGAAATGCTTGGTTCAAAGCTGAAACAGCTCTGTTCATAAAACGGATTGGTTTGTTTCAGCAGAACTTATTCTCAAGGTACAGTATGCCCAGAAGGACATTTGAATTTTGCTCTCTATGTATGGTGCATGACCTTGCGCAGGCTTCACAATCTCTCCTCTCAACCACCCCTCTCATCCGCCACGTCACTGCAGAATGCAGTGTAACTGAGAGAGAGGAAACACACCGTTGAAGACAGGAAGGGCGGGTGCTCATCAGAAGCGTCAGCCCAGCACAGTGGCTAAGTGATAAAACTACAAATGAGGAAGCCCCAAACTAAAAACCTTGCCATGAACTCGATAGATCTCATTTCCCCCCACATCAACAATACTGAGATAATCATACTGATTTGCATTGCAAGAAGAATGTTTTAAGGATTACAACAATATAATCTGCTTCAACACACTTAACAGAGTGTGGCGCTGTGGTCTAAACCACTTGAGCCTCTTGGGCTTGCTGATCAGCAGGTCGGAGGTTCAAATCTGCATGACGGGCTGAGCTCCCGTTGCTCTGTCCCAGCTTCTGCCAACCTAGGTATTCGAAAGCACACCAGTGCAATTAGATAAATAGGTACCACTGCGGCAGGAAGGTAAACAGGAGTTTCCGTGCGCTCTGGCACTCAAAATGGTGTCCCACTGCACCAGAAGCGGTTTAGTCCTGCTGGCCACATGACCCAGAAAGCTGTCTGTGGACAAATGCTGGCTCACTCGGCCTGAAGCAAGACGAGTGCCCTACCCCATAGTCACCTTTGACTGGACTTAACCATCCAGGGGTCCTTTAATATTATTATTTTTTTTACCTTATCTGATAAGTGTTGATCCTGGTTTGAAGAGAGAACTACATCCAGGCCTCCCCTTGCCCCTTATGTTCTCAGAATCAAATTAGACACCGCCTGCTTGCTAACTGAACACCCTGTTTGAATGTTTACCACATGAATTCTTACACTTCTAGTTTTCACTATGCAACAACCACCTTCCACACAGCTGAATTCTAGAGCAAAGCAATATGTACAAAGCACATCTATGCTCTTTATCAATTATATAATGTACAAGTTCCCAGTGGATTGTGCCAAATATTGTCTTTTATAGTTCAAAGAACTGCCAGAAAGAAATATAAGCACTACAGTTTGATAATAAAAACATTAATTCCCTGAAATTATTCATTCTTCACATGTCCTATGTAATCTGATTTTATGTAGGACACCTACACAACGCAGATGTGGAGGACCTGAGAACAGCTAATTCAGCTCAGGGTTACACAGGGCCATGCATGCGTATCCTTCAAAGGCCTATGCATTTCTGTATCAGTATTTTTTTAACACAGCAAACAACTATGATTTTACTTAAAATCTGAGTTTAACGGTTTTTGAGAAAAGGCTTTTGAAGTATTTTTACTTCCCTCTCCCACCCTATCAAACAGAGATAGGGTCCTGGCTAGTTGTATTTAATTGCCAAAATCCTAGGCTGAACTTTTGACTCTCCTCTGCTAAACTTCCTCTACTGACTTTTGTACCTCCTGTGCATCAGAACCTCTAAAACCAAAAGCATCCAAATGACAACATAAAACGCAAAAGATGTCAAAATACTTGTTGTTCTTGTGGAAAAGCAACAGCGCTTTGAGCACGGACTTCTCAAATGGTTGTATCATTTCTAGATACAGTATTTTCAGGACATGAGCAGAATGTATATCTTTTGTGGTTAGCGCTTGAACTTTTTTTTTTTTTTTACTTGCTACAGCTATTCAAGTATTCAAGTTAAGAAGGCACAGGGCATCTTAAATATGTTTTCTTTTTGTTTCAGTGATGCTAGGAAACGAAATTCTTTCCTTTATTGATTTCAGATAGAATAAACGGAACACTAAGCAGATATATAAGCCCAATATTTTGGATATTCAACACACCTGATAAAATAAATAAATATGAATTCCCTGCTCCTCTTAAAAATGGAGAACATTTACACATCTTCTTTAACATGATGTTTAAAAGCAGCCAGCCTCTTCATTACCCATTAAAAAGTGTTCAGTGTCTTCTTTGAAAAGAGCAACAGTTTAAATTAGGGTTGCAGAAATACTGTTACCTTTTTTGGTGAAAAACTCCTTGGAATATTTCCCCAACATAGCGTATTTTCGAGGTATTTTCCCCAGCAGTTCAATGATCAATGCTATGTGATCTGCATTGGAGAACATTTCCAGCAAAACAGAAACATACAACAGTTTAATCAATACATTGCATGCACACACCAACACTGGCCCGGTACAGACAGAAACAGATAAGTCCTTATTGAAAGAAAGCAGAAATGCTATTCGGTGTGAGGGTGAAAGCTATTCATTCACTTGTAAGACAATTTAGGGGGGAAAATTCGTTTTGCCGAAAGAAATAAATTACAAGGTGACTGCACTGTTTGTTTTTCGCAAAGTGAAACAAACAATCTGTCAACGCTGCTGCTTTTTTCCAGCTTTTGTTTTGCAAATAGAAATTGTTTGCAGTGTCATCTTGCAAAGTGTATGTCAGCTGTACAGGCTACACTGAGCAACTGCCAGTCCACTTCTGTCTGCATCACGGCACCTTTCAAAAAGAAGAGGTACTACCTCTGCGATTGAAGAATTCCCGAGAATATTTTCCAGAAAGAGCAAAGTGCCTTGGGATATTGCCTAGCAGCTCTATGATGTGTGCTATGTGGTCTATGAAGGAAAGAAGAAAGGGCACAGAAATGGGAAGGGCAAGGGAGAGGATGGGGTAAAAAGAGGAGGAAAGAAACTGGAATTAGTTAAAAATTCCAAAAAAAGTTCCGAACACAACAATGTTTGCAGAAAACCCATGCGGAGGTTTCACGACCAGCAAAAGACTGGCATCGCTCGTAGCACTTTGAAAGGAAAACCAAGTAACTGATGCCAGTGTTGTTACTGCTGCAAAGGACGTTACAAGCAAACAAGCGTGGAAAATGGACAGGTACACAGATGGAAGCCGGAGTTAATTGTAGCTGCTGCCTTGCTTTTCATTTAGTAATCAGCTTTCACAAACAGACACGCGTCAGTTTTGTTTCCAAAATGCTGCAATCGTGTTTCAAAGGTCCCACACTCAGATGCAGATCTTACAAAAGATTAATCCTTTCTTCCAAGGCTTAGGGAAAGGGGCTGTGTCTGCTGCAGGGAGACTGCCCACCTACTGCTACTGGTGGGACTTTAAACTAAAGAGAAAAAATGTGGTGTTTATATTCCGAAATGAGAACATTTCTGTCAGTAGACTACTTGAGCAAATAAACAAAGGCCTCTTCACGTTCTTCTGCATCTATAAAGAGGTGCAGGGAAATACATAGACGTTAAAAAGATACATACCCTCGTCTCTGGAATAGTCTTCACCAGAATGCGGTTCAAACAGATAATCCCCAGTCGCGAGCTCAAATGCCTACGATAAAACAAGATATTGATGGGAGATCCAGGTGAGACAGCCTCAGACTTATTTCTACAGGTGATAATGATTTTAAATGCACAGAACAGAGAGAGGGGGAATTCCCTTTGAAAAACAAGTATCTTGCTATATTGTAATCTCCTTCTGGGAGTATCCCTTGCATTAGAATGGAAATATGGACATAACAGCCACTCTGTACTTTTAAGTGATGCAAAGCTCTCCCTAAGACACACACACACTCACACACTCGCTCACACACTCACTCACTCACTCATGCCCATTGTCTCTGTATAGCAAAAGAACAAAACCAATACTAAAACAACAGAGTCTGGAAAACACTTTGCGGGCTAAGACTATATTTACACAACACTCTTAACTGCGTAATGCTCACTGGGGCAAGGCAGTTTGAGCATATAACACCAATCCTGGCCTGACTGCACTGGCTGCCAATCAGTTTCCGGCCACAATTCAAAGTCCTGGTTTTGACCTAAAAAGTCTTAAATGGCTCAGGACCACAATAACTCAAGGACACCTCTCTCTATGTGAACCATCCTGGACCCTGCGATCATCATCTGAGGCCCTTATTCATGTGCCCCCTCAAAATGTCTGGAGGGTGGCAACACAAAAACGGCCTTTTCTGTGGTGGCTCCCTGTTTGTGGAATGCTCTCTCCAAGAAGGCTTGCCTGGCTCCTTCGCTACATATCTTTAGATACCAGACAAAAACCATTCTCTTCTCCCAGACCTTTTGCTAATTAAACAATCTGCGCCCTTTTAAACTGTGTTTGGGGGATATTATTTTGTTAGTTGCTACGCTATGTAATGTATTTTTGTGCTTTTATATTGTAAACCTCCCTGTGATCCTTGGATGAAGGGTGGTACATAAATTAACAAATAATAGTAATAATATTAGTATCAAGGAACCAAACAAAAATTGCTATTTTGTGGAAATTATAAGATTCCTCTGCCACAAACCCTTAGCCCCCTTAAAGTTCCTACAGTTTCTTGGGAGGAACTTACAATTCTATGAGTCTATGAGAGAAACAAGCACACTTAAACCACCTTAAAAGAAAATAACAACAGCAGCTAGAGCAACCATTTTCATTAGGTTAGAATTAAGCATTTCTTCTCTTCATTTATTAAAATACCAGAAACCTCCATAAGTCTCGGGGTCAAGGCTATTTTCTATCTCACAACATCATCCTGAGCACAGCCATTGAGACACATGTGCTCTGTGCAGTTACTGTGAAGCAAGGGCTATGCAAAGTATTGGGGACATAAAAACAAGACGCAAATTCACTATTCAACAGCGTTCTCCCTTTGTCTGGTCATCCCGTTGGCAGACTGGCATTGGACCACACAATTTAGTATCTTCTTTACTGGTGCATGCCTAAACTGTGTTTTGTTTGTAACTTAAAAATAAACAAATATACCCTACGCGGGTGGTTGTGTTAGTTTCTTTAAGTTATCTTTCAATTATCTGAAAAATTATTTATGAGCCAAGGCAGATGCACAAATGTAACAGCAAAAATAGCTATGTATGTTATCTTCTTTCTCAATGGCCAATGAATACATTAATGCACCAACGAGAGTCTGAGGGTGGAGCTGGGATCGTCACAATCGTTTGCCCTGGCTTCAGTCCAAAGAGTCTGAATAAAGACAAGCAATGGAATCACAGTTCTCACTCCCGTTCCCAGCAGTGGCACAGGCAAACTACTGGCAGATGTGGCGAATTCCTATACATCATTGATTTCCAGCTGGTGTAATGACATACCTCACAGGACTGTGCAGTCCTTTCCCCAGGGAAACACCTCTTTCCCCTTCTTTCATATGAGCAAAACACAGCTTCATAAAATAACAGGGACTTAGTCAATGACAGTGTAGTTTCTGACACATTCAGCCCAATTCTGCTTTTTTGTCACAGCGGTTGCCATTATATTCCTCCCCCACAGGGTGGGGAGAGATCGATGGCCTCTGCTTTGACCACTAAGCAGACAGGGGCTCCAGTTAACATCCACAAGGCGCATACCACATGTACAGAGTAGAAACACCAGAAGAGATCCAAGTCTGCACATGTATCATGACAAACCAATCTTACGTGCATTCCCAGCTACCGAACAGGTTTTTGTAACCAGGGCCCGTTCAGGTAAACCATGTTCCTTCTTAAGAGGGTGAGAAATGAACTAGGAGAAACTAAGCAATGCTTGTCACAAATCTCCATCTAGGCATTTTCAATGGCAACACAACCATTCACAAAAATCTGGTGTGCTATATGGATAACATGGCTCCGACTTTGCACAAAAATTGGCATCTATATCACAGCACAGGGCAACACTGTGGTAAACAGAAGAGTTTGAGAGTCTGCGGACTGATGTGCTGACTCTTCGGCTATTGTGAAGAACCCTGTCAAAAGAGAAGCTTTCAGAGCATCAGGTCTCTTCACAGTGACGCAGCACGCTTCAGAAGAGAGGGAGACTATAGCCTGATTCTACTCCGTGAGCAAAGGTTAGCCATTGTGTCTATACCTGCCCTACGTCCAACTCACAACACATCTTTTTGTTATGCAGCACATGGTGGGCACAAGAGTTTGTCCCTTTGCATTTCTCACTGCATATTTACATAGATTGTTGGATCCCATGCAAGGAGACGGAATAAATTCAACAGCCACTTGTGGGGGGAAAAACAAAACTTATGCAGGTAAGGCCTAACATAAATGGAAGGCCTTAAGTCTACTCCTAGATCTGTCCACCCTGACTTAGCACAATTGTGCTTATTTGCCTACCAGACATTACATTTGGGAAACACAGATATGGTAACAAATCCACTTACATAATTTTAGCTGCAACCCTACATTTGTTATAGGTGACACTGAAATCACTGGGAACAGAACAATACATGAAATACAATTTATGAATCATTCTGAACCAAACAAATTGCAGTTTCATTTATACATTTAGCTTTGAAAATATAAGCTTACACTCCAATATAATGCTATTGCACTGCAAGCCAAGCCAATGTAATTATTTATACCTGCGGACCTGACACTTTTCAGCATAAACCAAGCAAAAACAGAAGAGGGGTTTCAAATGTCATTTGCCATGTGGGCAAGGGAATCCGCTGCACAGCAGACATTTGAAATATTCAGCTGGGCACACCTTAAGTAGCTCTTTAGATCCAGGCCAACGCTTCAGAACATAACCAGTCAGCAATTCACAATTATGATCACTTGAGCTATTACCATCGTGTCTTTTTCCATTTAACAACTTGGTCAGAAATCCGAATAATCTCGCTGTATTTTCAAATGAGGCACTGCAATCTCGTTCTTACCATGCATGCCGTACTCCAGATATCAGCCGGTGTGCTGTAACCTGCTCCTATTAAAACCTCTATTGATCTGTACTGCCGTGTCTGGATATCTTCTGTGAAGTGTTTATGCTAAGAACGGAAAAGACTACATTAGCATGTAGGTGGTAGACCAAAGAGCAAAGTCTTAAGACACACAAAATAAGTTATACTTACCACCCAGCAAGCATTGCCCAGGTCAGCAATTTTAACTCTAATTTTATCTGCATTTCTTGGATCCAGCGGATTCACCAGTAAGTCGGCAGCACGGGTTTTTGCTATTACAAGCAAAGAAGTAGCAAGAGTTAGTATCAATGGCATGTAATTCAGTTTCCACCTTAATGTGATTCTACTGGGCCTCTTCGGGTACAGCAAAGAGTGGCAATTTATGCTATTAAGTGGAAAATAGCCATGAAGCTCTATCCCACTTGCCATCAATATCTTCAGCTAATTATGCCTGTACAAAGGAGAATTTCACTGTTTACATCCCATACTTACACAGGGTAGTAACTTGTCATACATTATAATATTAAAGACACTTTCAAAATGGCTAGTAACGTATATACAGTGATACCTCGGGTTAAGTACTTAATTCGTTCCGGAGGTCCGTACTTAACCTGAAACTGTTCTTAACCTGAAGCACCACTTTAGCTAATGGGGCCTCCTGCTGCCGCCGCGCCGCAGGAGCACAATTTCTGTTCTTATCCTGAAGCAAAGTTCTTAACCTGAAGCACTATTTCTGGCTTAGTGGAGTGTGTAACCTGAAGCGTATGTAACCTGAAGCGTATGTAACCCGAGGTACCACTGTAATTTGGCAGAATGAAAACTTGCCTAGAATATCCTCTTCTGACAACACTTATATTGCTTATCATTTCACACTGTCCCACCCCCCTTACAAAGTAAATCAACACACAGCATTCAAGGGAAAATTTATTAAGCAAAAATCAGGTGTTAGTCACAGGTATAGCACACTAGTATCCTGAAAGTCTGCTGCAGCAGAGCACAGCGTACGAATTGATTTAGGGGCAAGCAATATCTTGTACAAGATATGACACGTTCATCTTGCTCTGCAACTTGTCAGCTTTAAATGATTACTGCAAGGACAAAAGTTAAGCCCCCGTGTTTCATATTTCTAAAGTATCCATGGAATGAAAAGAGACCCTGAAGCAGAAAAAAACACTTTTTGCAACTCCTGATATTTTAGGAATCCAGAAGAGAGAAGGTAATACTGAATCGATAGGTGGTAGAGCACGTAATTTGCATGCAAAAGGTCCCAGGTACAATCTCTGGCATCTCCAGGTAAGACTGGCAAAGACTTGTTATATCTGAAACGCTGGAAAGCTGTTATCATTCAGTATAGTAGATATTAGCCTGGGTCACATGTAATGCTAAGTCACAGTTTGTTCAACAAACCAGCAGTTAATCACAAGTCGTCCCTTAGACAATCAAGCAAACTATGGCTTGCTTCTTCAAAGTTTGATTCATTTTCAAGCTGCTCTTGCCTCATGCATCTCTAGCTTGGTTAGCTTCTGGAAGAGGATGGCCAAACAAACCATGGGTAAGTAAAGTTCACACATATCACCAAGCCATAGTTCAAACAAACCAATGTTTGTAAGCCAACAGCAAACAATGGCTTCAGATCATAGTTTGTTGGCAGTAAGAAAACCATAGTTAAGATACTCAGCAGTTCACATATAGAACCAAGCAACTGTTTAATAACTACATTGTGTGTAAATTAAGGCAATATATAAAGAAGAATAGAGTGAGAAGGATTTCTTTGTTTTTCCTCTCTCTTTGCCATCTAAGTTTAGGTTAACCAACTGGTAACCCAAGAGATGCATGAGACCTCTGTCAGGCCCTTACCATGCAAGTGCTCCTCTCAGTAAAATTATTGAGCAACTGGGGCAAAACTCTTAAGGAGAAAGGACAGTAATGTAATAGCTTGGGGTGGAGCTTACAGAAAGAGAACTTTAGTTTCTGATCATCTTAGCTCTTAGCCAAGGAGAATCTGGTGATCCCTGGGGTGGTGATCCCTGGCCCCTGAACAAACCTGGTGTTTTAAATTTCTAAACTCACAATGTTGATCTGTCTTACCCTTGCTGAGCAACTACTTCTGAGTGGGATTATTCTATCACCTAACACTAGATCAACTGTTCCCTGATTATTCTAATTCTCAGAATTCATCAATCTGACGATATCTATTTTCAGAATCTGTTTGCTCACTGACAATTATTATCAGTGGCTGCAAAACCCGACTACATTCCACACCCACACATGTGTGTAATTATTCACAAACTTTCAGCTACTGTCAACGCCCACATACACCTTTCAAGCAAAGCTTGTTAAGACAAAATCCAAACAAGCTCTAAAACCTCCCCAGTTATCAGCTATTCATACAAAACTATTCATAACGCAGAACTGATCCTACCAGGCTGCCAGTCCTATATCTGAATGCATTTACTACTAAGTGGATGGGTTTCTGGACAATTGAGGTGGGGTATGCTTTCTCGTTTATGTCCTTTTTCAATCCTGGCAAAGGAAGGGAGTTTTAAACTCCATGGTGCATCTCCCAGTCCCGATCTCCTGTTCTAGTATCTTGACCATAAGTGGCTAGAGCTGCCTTTATCAACCTCAGGTCCCCAGATTTCTGGAACTACAACTCCCATCATCCCTGACCACTGGCTATGCTGCCTAGGAATGATGGGAGTTGTAATCCAGCAACATCTAGGGACCCAAGGTTGAGAAAGGCTGGGTTAGATGCTTGATAAGGCAAATTCCTTCTCTCCCCTCTCTTTTTTTCTTTTCCTCGCCTCATGAGATACCCTCTAAATTTGGTGAAATTACAAACATTCTGAAAATTGCCTAACAAATGCAAGCACAATCCTTTACCTCATTATCAACAACAGATAGTGTGCTTATCATAGGCTTAACTATCACCAGAGCTGTACCAAAATTTTGTGCACTGGTAGGGCCCTATTCTGGCCCAAGTGTTTACAGTAATTAAGAACACAAGTTTAATATCAAAAGGTATGAACTTGAATATTATTTGCCCGATTTTAAAAACAACAACAGTAAAAATAATCCTAAAAATTACCAGCGGATCAGTTTTACAGATGTGTCACAAAAATTGTATGAAAACTTCCTTCTCCCAAAATCCCTAATCTGCATATTACAAGTTGGGACAAGTGCTGTGGGTGAAAGAGTAGCTTTCAACAATCTATTCCATTGTTAATACTGAAAGTTAGAGATGCATTTGAAGCTAATTTGACCTTGCAGCCCAAAATCTCCCGTACAAAACATCTCTGAAGTAACAGCAAATAATAATCTACACTTCCAGTCCAACTCCAGTATCTAACCTGCCTGCAGAAACTTTGTGCTCCATTGAATTGCATGCAGCTGTACTGCAATTTAAAATATTTGAGCACTTTTAAAACCACATTTTTATATGTTATAGGACTCCAGTTAGAAAATGCACGGACTGGTCTCTATGCTGCTATCTCCAATGTCTGGGTTTTCCTACAATTTTCCATTGTTGTCTACAGGGGCTCTCACTTCCATACCAGGGTTGATAGAATGGGTTCTAAAGAACCCATCTCCATCTCTGTCTCCTGGCTGAGAATGCATGAGGATGACGACAGCACTCTAAGCCTGAGCCATTACATATTGTATTACTGGCCAACTCATCTTTCTTTAAAGTGTCAGTCACTTGAATAAAAACAAGTTTCATGCTCAAGACAAGATTCTGAATAGCTTCCCTTTTACCATCAGGTTATACAAAGTCCAAACAAAGACCACATATTATGCACTTTTTGCAAATTCCAACCATTGTTTTTTTAAAAAACACCTTATTAATTTGGGATATCTGCTAAGCTCACATTAACAAACACATAAATATGAAGTTGCAGTACAAATGCACTTGATGATATGCCCTCTATTAGCACCGTGCTGATTTGAGGCAACAGTGGCTTACAAGGCTGGAGTTTATAATTCTTCAAGCGTTTTGAATGAATGAAATGCACGACTGCTGAAGACCGTGCCACCCTTTTCTTCCGGCTTCTTGTATTTCACCAAGTATCCTTAATCTCTTTTTTGGGGATGCCGATTATGAAAGCAGTGGTGCAACACTATGATCTGGGCTACCAGAGCAGTTTCAATCCCACGAAGAGGCTCAGCTGTACAAGAATATGAAGACATGGAGTGACTAGTGTTCTCATTAGGGCTATCCATTCCTCACATCTCCAAAATTAAAGCTGCAAAATGCTGGGAGGTACTTTGCCAAAGACGTGTATCATCTGATCCAAGAAAGATTGGTGGAATGTAAACCAAGTCCCCAGGTCCTTAAACATTGAGATAAACTATGCTGCTGCTTCATTCATTTTAGCTATCCATGTTCCAGGTCTCCTTCTACTTTTATTCTCTTCCTTTGTTGGACCAACGGTTCTCAACACTCCTTCTTGGGTTGCTAGTGAAACTTGTTTATTCCATGGTAGAGGAATTCTGTCAATTCCTAGCTAGCTCACTGCAGTTCTCATGCCAGCCCAGGTTCCTTTTTTTTTACATACAGCTAATATCCTTTGAACAACCTGTTGAGCCATGCAGGAGGGAAAAGAAAATGGAAAACGGCATGTGTTAGATGTAATGAAGATAGTTATTGAGACATCTTTAAAGCATTCTTCTTCCCCCACCATCCTTTTCCAGCCCAATTATTTTTAAACAAAGCACAGCACACATTCAAGAGCGCTCCTACATGACTAACAAAGCTCAAAAGTAAATTCATCCCAGCTCTAGCCACAGAAAACAGCTCTATTGTCTCTTATTCAGAGTGGTACTCATTACGTTTATTCAAACTCTGAGGGGGAAATATTTAATAGCTCCCCAAGCAATCGTTTTTAGCAACATCTCCACTTCCCCAATGAAATCCGCTTCCCAGTCAAAGACCCTAGCCTTCAAAAAGTATAACACTACGAAAGAGGAACTGAAATTGTTGAAAAACAAGATCTTACCTAGATTTCCTGCTGGAGTGCAGATTTGAGTCAGTGCTTGGGATTAGGCTGGCTTGATTATCCAGGACTATGTTGCTCATTTATCTGTGTCAGGGTCAATTATAGGGACATTAGCAGACAAATGTACATCCTTGTCCCGAGTACTAGATAAATGTAGGGCTCAACGGAAGAGGTAGGCACACTGGCTGCCTTTTTAAATCACTGGAACAACTGTTTACGTTTCTTACAATGTTTTCACTACTTCGAATCCTTCTATTTTGTAATTGTAGACTGGAAGTGAGTATTTAAAAAGTGGGGACATTATCCATCCAGCATGAGGCATCAAGGTGCAGCTAAGGATACTCTTTGCTAGGAAGACTATAACTGTCAAGCACTGAGGTTGCAAATTAAGTATATGGACTTCCCTGTGTCCAGAACTCTTTTTCAAGCTTTGGGACTGGATTTGCGGCTCTGAATTCTCTGTAGGAGTGGAGGGACACAAAAAATTATTTCCTCCTATCCCCAAAAAAGCAACCACATAAGCACTTACATCCAGAAGAGCGTGCAAATCACAAGGCAAGCCTTTTGGAACTTCCTGGAGTGTCTTCTTGCGCTGCACAGCTTGATATTTCACTCAAAGATTCTTAGCCTTCTGCTGGGATTGTCTGGTAATCTGGCAAACATCCTGCTTCTCAGCATATCAGATATTTTTTGAATGGGATCTCTTTTTGGAAATCAAGGTGCATAGATAACTGTATGTCTCCAATTAGCACTAAGGGTTCCGACGTCCACATCTGACCACTTCTGTTGCCCAGCAATGCTCGCTTTACTGCCTCCAATTTTATTTTATTTTTTTAAAAAATACTGTTTCTTTAGCATGGTTCCAATATCTAACACTAGCAAAACTTGTCAGGATTAGGACAGAAATAAACAACAAGGTGAAAATAAACAGCCTAAAATGCATATCCTTTTCTTAAAATAGCTGTGAACCAGAATCACAGTTGGCATATTTTTCCAGTGGTAGAAGAGGGGAATCTCAAAACAACAAAACCTTGCCTTAGAAGAGCCTGCAAAGCAGCAAAATCAATTAACATCATGGGAGACCAGCACAAGCAAAGCTTATTGTCTGATATATTTCTCAAACGCTAAGATGGGATCCAAACAAAGAGCTACTTTAGCCATGCCCAAGAGCTTGGAAAAGCCCAGTGAGATTTGTTTACTTTTTCATTATTTCCACAGCAGGCCCTCACATCATGTCACTGCTTCTCGATGCCCCCTCCATTATTTGCCACATGACTTGGTAGGTTGTTTAAGAAATACAAGCCCAAAAGGCAGCCCAGGTACATAGGAAACAAATGGTTTTGTGGCTCCCAGGCTTAACAAGCATTGCTGTGCTAATAAGAGAGCAACTCACTTCTAAAAATGGCAAAAGAACAGTTATGTAATGCAAAGTTCAACTATATGCACACAGAAATATTTTTAAGACCACATGTTTTCTACTCTCTCCCTCTCATTTTACAGTGAATAAATATCTGCCAAGTACAGCAATGCAAAAATAAAAAATGGGTACGCTTTAGATAAATCGTCACAAATTTCTTAAACCAAAACACTTACTTTTTGGCAAGTCTCCAGTACTGGATGCTGAAACCGTCCTGCTCCTATCATGTGATGGAGTACTTCCGTCTCTTTCAGTTACAGCTGATTCTTCAGAAACAGCTGAACCACAAGCTACAGAATCTAAAGCTCCAGAGAATACGGAAGCCGAGAATTCAGAAAACTGCGACTCAGAAATTTTATGACGTCCATTTGGCAATTCACCATTAAATTGTTCGTAGGAGCTACTATAGCTGTAATCATTTTTTGCATTTGGCTCATCAAGATTATATTGCTCAGTATTTGGGCATTCCTCCTCTTCATCATCTTCATCTTCAATCTGTTCTTCCAGCAAGAAAGGACCATTTATAACGTGGCCATTTGTTTTGGGGGATTCTATCCAAGTGGGATCTGTAGATTCTGAGTTGACAAGTTCTTGTTCAACATCATCGTCTTTCTCTGTGTTTTCTTTTTCTGTATCTTCCTTTTCATCCTGATCTTCCGTTTCACCTTAGGGATTAAAATATATAAAGACTAGATTACACTTTCTCTCAGAAAATTATGACCTCTTAAAACCAAGTGGGGTAAGTATTATGAAGTATCATTTGAATTTTCAGTTTCAGTACATGTTATGTAACAATACTATTTCATCTGAGTTAGCAAAGGCAAAGTAAAGGACTGCATAAATTTATGCTTATGTAAGTAAAGCAGATAGTCTTCTATAGCTTTTGCCTGGAGGGGTGCTATTACCTTGGGGAAAATTTTTTTATATCAATGGCTGGTTACTTCTACAGTTGCCCTCTCCAACAAAGATATCAGCATCTTATTTTGGCACCACTCTGAACAAAACTTAGTGTGCTAAGCCAGTGGTGCACCATAATAGCAATGGAACTTATTGATTTCCATGTTCCTTACGCCCTCCGTATCAAAAAGGACCCTCCACTTGCAGCATGGAATTGGGGGTCTGCTCTTTGCAGAAAAGACATGCAAAGCCTTTTGCAGCTCATGGAATGAGTTTCGTGGTTCTTTGGCTCTGACCGATGGCAGCCTACAAAACAGATGGTGCTCAGAGCATCATTGCAACAGGATCTCTGGACACACTGCATCTTTTATATCAAAATTTAAGAAGACCCAACACTTACCATCCTCATTCCCAAGTTCTTCATCTGCTACCTCCTCTAACTCAACACTTTTTAGCTTGACTTCTGGGTGGTATTCATCCTCTTGTTCATTGGACGATACAGTAGATGTTACATTTTCTTCTATTTTTTTTCTTTCGGCTTCTCGCTCCAGTTCCTCTATTTCCTGCAAGCGCTTTTCTAGTAGCTCAGCCTGTCTCTTTTGCTTTTTTTTCAATTTCTTCTTTTTGTTTTTAGATATTTTTCCAATCTAAGAAATTGAACATAGCTAATTACCATTTATTGATCCTTACAGCCATCCAATGTGAAGGTTAGGTTACCCTATAAAAGTCTAGCATCTGTGAACTGAGAACACTAATGCATAGTATTGCACAACTGACTTTCTATAAAATTGAAACTCAAGAGGCAATTCAGAGGATAAAGTAGCCTCAAGCTATAATTGCTTTGCTGACATAAGATATACAAGCTGAATAGAGAGGCCCCATTATTTCTCACTATATAAACCACTGCAAGCACAGCATACCTATTTTTTAGGCTACAAATGGAATATATTGCCATCTGCACTAGACAAGTTAGTTGTTGGGTGCAATTAAATGTGCTAGGATTATCCTTTAAACCCCCAATGAAAAGTTTATAGCATGCAAATCACTTATAAAGATTTTAAAGTAGCACCGTATTTTTCGCTCCATAAGACACACATGATCATAAGACGCACCTAGTTTTTAGAGGAGAAAAGGGGGAAAGCCCCGTTTTTGGGGGGATCAGCTCAGAGTTGTGCAGCTTCTTTTGCAAAGGGGTAAAGCCCCTTTTTTTGAGGATCATCTTACAGTTCTTCAGCTTCTTTTGCAAAGGGGTAAAGCCCCCTTTTTTGAGGATCATCTTACAGTTCTTCAGCTTCTTTTGCAAAGGGGAAAAGCCCCGGTTTTTTGAGGATCAGCTCACAGTTGTTGAGTTTACTTTGCAAAGGGGGAAAATCCTGTTTTTATGGGGTTCAACTCACAGTTCTGCAGCTTCTTTAGGAAAGGAAAGGGAGCTGTTTCTACAGTTTCCAAACAGATAATCTAATTAGCCAGTCACATGTTGCTGGGGAAATAAACAGTCTCCGTTTGCAGAACATTCAACAACGGAGGCCTGGGCAAGGGGCGGGGCCGGAAAGGGAGCCAGAAATCGACCGCACATTCACTCCATAAGACGCACAGACATTTCACCTTACTCTTTAGGAGGAAAAAAGTGTGTCTTATGGAGCGAAAAATACGGTATACACATCTTGCTATATAACTCGTTTGGGGCCTGACCATCTGAAGGATTGCTTCCTCCCTGCCCAGTCCCTAAAGTTCACTTTCAGGGGCCCTTTGCTAGATGCCCCCACTAAATGAAGTGAGGCAGGTGGCTACTGTACTTTTGTATTTTATCATTAAAAAAACCTATGGTTATAGCTTAAACAAGTGAGGTTTAGAAACCATGGTTTGAACTTGGCTTCTTTTAAACTAACCATAATTAAAGTCTTCCTTAGTTTGGCAGTTTGGATGGAATGGCAACCCACACGGTTAAGCACAAGCAAACAAGAACACTTCAGAACTCCTCCTTCCAGCTATGCAGGAGGAAAAGGTGATGCAAGATTAATTTAGACAAAAGATCCTATTTATAAACCAAAACTGTAGTTAAATAAGGATCATGGATGAAATTTAAAATGCTAACAATTTTAACTTTCAACTCTTTAAACAGGAGCCCTGAATACTCAAGAAAAATAACACAAGACTACTTACGGGTTTTTGCTGAGGGGCAGTACTCACTAAAAAAGAAAAGAAAAGAAAAGAAAAGAGGAAAGAAACAAAACACTTAAGAGTCAAATTTATGAAGTGATATGTGTAAATTCTGTGTAGATATTAAAGGGCTGCACACACCCTGACATTACACTTAGATGTTACAGAATGCATGCCTTTTCTGAGTGACTACCACCTCCATGTGATACATTATAATGTATTAAGTATGAAGAGTAAATACAGTCCACAGTATGAGATGGCCATTGCAAGGTGGCACTGACAAACTGACAAATTGCTTCTTCTTTTTAAAGTATAACTGACTGATGTCCTGAATAATACAGTCACACCTCGGGTTGAAGTAGCTTCGAGATGAGTATTTTCAGGTTGTGCTCCACGGTGACCCGGAATTAACGGAGCGCGTTACTTCCTGGTTTCGCTGCTTGCGCAGACGCTCAAAATGACGTCACACGAATGCGCAGAAGCGCCGAATCGCAACCCGCGCATGCACAGACGTGCGGACGTGGGTTGCGTTCGCTTCAGGATGCGAACGGGGCTCCGGAACGGATCCTGTTCGCATCCAGAGGTACCACTGTACACAAAATAGTAAGAAAACCAGTACACCTTGTTCAGCTTATTTAATTAAGACTTCATGCATTTCAGACAGGACTGAACCCAGTTCCACAGCTCAAAGGCAATGAAATCTAAGGGACTTATTTGGTGTCTCATTTCCATGTGGCTATATATATATATATATATATATATATATATGCATATCGCTCTCTGCACATAAAAGAAATCCCCTTCATGTGTGAGGAAGTGGGATACAGAGGGCAATGTCTTTAAAAATGCTTCACTATATAAGAGTGCACACTATATAAGAGTGCACACCTAAAACACAGTTTAAAACTTAAAACTGGGGAAATGTTCCAGATCACGTTAGCTCATATGAATGTTGCATTAACAGCAGGAAACCAGTATAAATAAAGCTTGTAATTAAGGTTTCTCTGCCTACCAAAAGTGCAGAAGTATATGAAGAATTGCAGCACTCTGATTGTTTTGCTACGTTAAAATGAACACTTCTTATACATTATTCTTATACATTATTCATATGCTAATAACATTCTTAAACATTCAAATTAACCACGTTTAAATTTACTATTCCTATTAACTAAAACTAATTAAATGTTGCTGCGGCAAGTATGCGATCTGTTTTTACTTACTGAGCATTTAAAAGTACGGCCGTACCTGCAGAGCCAGAAGGAGGAGGAGCCCCTGCTTTCTGCCACTCCGTTGCTTCCGCAGCCATTCGACGCACGTAGGTGTCATCCACACACATCAAGATGTTCTCTGGCTTGATGTCTGTATGGATGATCTTGCACTTGCTGTGGAGGTAATCTAAACCCTGCAGTACCTGGTTGCAAATCAATAAAAGGAAGAATAATTTCATTACAATGAAAGCCTCTTCCACTCATTGGGTCACAAGAACTCAAATACTACATTTGGACATCACTTTAAAATACATACATACTTGGGAAGAGAAATGACTAATCTAGTTCACAGAATTTCAGTTCCCATCATCCCTGACCACTGGCCTTGTTAGCTATACCCCTTTGTTGGATTATGCACATAAACTATGACTAAAATATTCTTAATAAAAATATTAGGGCACCTTTTTCTTTTTTCAGATGACGTACATTTTAGTAAAATAACTGGCATTTTTTCAGCAACTAACTTCTTGTGGAAAAAGCATTTTTCACTTCAGCTATGTGCTGTTAAGTGATGAGATGAAACACACATAGGATATATTTTAAAGCAATTGCTACTTAAATTGTTCAGACTAAACAATTTAATCAAGCAGGTAACTGAAGGCATCACATGCAATAGCAGATTTAGAGAGATTTCTAAAAAAATGTAGTCCTATCAACCTAGCTGGGCAGTTATCAATTTTGCAAGCAGCACCCAAGTATTAGCACATTTGTAGCTTTGTTGCATTAAACATCTTACCTGTCGAATTATACTTTTCACACAACGGATAGGAAGGCCCTGGTAGTTGGACTTAATTATCCATTTTAAAAGGTGATGTCCAAGTACTTCAAAAACCATACAGACATCTGAGATTCAATTAAGGATAAATTGTAAGTAATTTAATGACTTTCTAACCATCGTTACAAGCCCACCACACAAGAAAATATTTCACATTTCAACTGAGAACATTATCCTTTGTTCTTGGGTAATGAAAGTTTTCCAAGAATATATTTCAAGCATTTTGGTTTCCATCTTCTACTAGCAATTGGGGCATCTCCTATGGTCTCACCAATCCATAGATGGGTGGGCTATGCATAAATAAACTAGCTGCATCAGATAATCAGCATATCCAGTTTTGATAGAGCCTATTTTGGGATCAAGCTCCTCTTCCCTACCCTCTGTTTCAGAGCATGGTAGGCAATGGTCTAGTATAACACTGAACTGTCCTGGAGAAATGAAAGGGGTGGGGGTGAATGCTCAGTTCCAACCACTTTTCCTTAATCCCGGTTTACATTAGGTCTTTACTGACCTTGTACATATTTTAGCAGTGGTCAGTCATTCCATTTTGAAACCAACAGAAAAATCAAATCAATGTAAGCCTGCTAACTCATTCTCAAAGGAGACCCACTAAAATTAAGCAGGTCACAGATACATGACCATTAACTTCAATGGGTCTACTCTTTTATAGCTAATTTTAACATGGAACTACAACAGCAAAATAGAGAAGCCCAGAAGATTTTTGGGTTGTAGTCAACTTTTTTATTTATTAAAATAATGTGTTGGCCATTTTTACAGATTGGAAGGAAAATTTATTTAATACGAATTTCACAGCGTCAACATTGTCAGAAGAAGCCAAATATCCTAGACTAGAGTTTGAACTTATGTTCAGATCAGAACCTGAAATATGTTTTTAAAAAATCCAAACCAACAAAAATATACAGATAACTTACTATAAAAGCAACAGAAAGAACAGGTACGCCTTCATTTATTTAAAAAAAACACCCATAAAGGTAACAGCTTGCAGGTTTATAAACAAACATGAAGCACCTCTCAAATACACATTGTTTTCAAGTCTACCACAACAGCTTATTCTAAATATCCATATAATATTTTCAGTATTTCCTTCACTGTTATGCACTAATAATAATAACAATATTTCTGGGTTGGATCCAGACTTGCACTCAGCCAAGTTCCATTAGCGCTGGAGGAATGAGGCAGGGTGAGATTTTTGCCAATTCCCACTTCTCATTGAAATAAAAAATAATTGAAGATACCCATTTCCTACAGTTCAAAGGCTGTGTTGAATAAGAATCCCCTATGTGAATGGAAGAAGCCCTTCCATTTGCAGAATATTATGTCTGGAGCCAACCCAATGTCTTAAAAAATTACCTGCTAGCCTAGCGTTTTACTTGAAAAAGCATAAAGGTTTTCCTGTCTTTTAAAATCAAGACACTGGGAAATCAGCAAGAAAAAAAAAAGATACGTATGCCATTCATGCCAGAAATTTTGAAGTCATCAATTAATTGTACAACCATGTCTTTATTTGGATCACTAGGGTCACTTTCACGAACCTAAAAAAAGAAATGAAACAAGTCACTTAAATTAAAACTACCGTTTGAAAAAAAACTGTAAAATTATTTTTAAAGATACTGCAGCTAAAAAATATTACATGGTAGCTGCAATTTTACTTACTATGTTTGTTTTACAGAATCACAAAATTAAACACACACACAAAGAAGCAATTTCATTTACACTTAGTCACTAAGCTTGGGAGTGTTATCATAATACTTACACATTTAAGTAACTTTATTTCATCCAAGGCT
Organism: Podarcis filfolensis; assembly: GCF_964270895.1. NCBI lineage: Eukaryota > Metazoa > Chordata > Lepidosauria > Squamata > Lacertidae > Podarcis > Podarcis filfolensis. The sequence continues at coordinate 7,174,028 of NC_139612.1, forward strand.
GTCTCTGTATAATGTTGAGCACTTTTCACAACTTTCATTGCAACAAACCTTTTCCCCCTTTAAAACAGGAAGTAAACAAGCTATCAGAGCCAATACTTTTTTCTATTTAAGACAGACATCCAATGTCCTACTGGAGAATAAGTACAACTTCAAAACAATTGGTGGCAAATTTCAATAATATTCAGGTAAGTGAATGATAAAATTTAACCTTTTTCTCAATTATTATCTTTCAAACAGTTAGAGAGCAATGTCTCTTAAGGGTTATTAAAGACACATTTGACTCAAAGCAAAGACAGAATAAATATCCCTATACAATGGTACTTATATAGGAGATAGAATAGAAACATTTATATAACCTTAGCTAGACTCCAACCCATTAGTTATTCAAAATAAATCAAAGCCACCATTTACATGTCTTAGAACAGGGGTAGCCAACCTGGTGCTCTCTAGATGGGATAACTCAGTTGGTAAAACATGAGACTCTTAATCTCAGGGTCGTGGGTTTGAGCCACACATTGGGCAAATGTCCCTGGATTGCAAGGGGTTGGACTAAGTGTCCTTTGTGGTCCCTTCCAACTCTACAGTTCTATGGTTCTATGATTCCTATCACCCTTGACCAGTAGCCACACTTGTTATTGCTAGTGGGAACTGTAGTCTAAAACATCTGTGGAGCACCAGGTTGGCTACCCCTGCTTTAGAGAGCTAACATGCAAAGGAGGAAAGTTGTTGTTTCTTACTGCATATCCCAGCATAGCCAGACTGTAGAGAAGTGTCCCCATCCTAATTTTCTGATAACATGATACCGACCGTTGAAAAGATCTCCAATTTTCACTGGATGATAGCCACCTTTCAAAAAAGAGTGGGGGATGGGGGGCAAAATTAGCATTAATTTGATTACCTATACAACAGTGTCTTGGCACTTCCAAGTAGCTTTAAGCTGTAATCCTAAACGTACTTACAAGATGTGGTGTCCAATATGGCAATTAATAGGCTCATTTGTAGGCCCATTACAATTAATAAACATGACTAAGGTCCATTCATTTCAATAGGGCTAATTTCAGTAAAACTTTGCTGAATACCATCCAAGTGAGCAAGTCTCACTGAACTTGATTTCAAGTAAACATGTATATGATTGCACTGTCAAACTTGTTCTTCAACTTTAGAAAAAATATCAGATATGTCAGGAAGTTGCTTGTATAGTTCAATCTATATTTGCTTCTATAGAAAGACGTCAAAAAGAAGAAAATCCTGTTGGAACCAGGAAATTAAAAGGACTGTGAACTCAGTTTCAACTAAGAGTATTACGTTCAGAACAATGTTCCAGTTTAAAGCTGCATTTAAACCTGCTTTTCTTCCCCTACAACTGGGATGAACAATTTTATCAGGGGTCACTCTCTTCTCCAAACAGTGGTCCAGAAATTTATGATGTGCAGGTGTCATAATAAATCTGGCAGCATCTAAGAGCATTGAGCTTCCCAAGTATGAATCACATGCTCCCAAGCATTGCATTACATACAGGAATTCTGATTGACATATTGCACTCACAAGGTTTATAATATTAATGTATGGAATTTCTCATATATTTTATAAAACCTTTTCCTTGCTAGTCAAGCTGCAGCCAGTTCCACCACCACCATCCTCCCCACACCCCTCTATAGTAAAATTTGGCAGAGCACCAGGAACTGGAGTGGACCAGCAGACTGCCAATTGGCCATCCCTGCTGTACAACCTAATTATCAAGATGATTTTCTGCTGCACCACCTCAATTTTGAGCACAGAACATATTGTATCCAAAGTTCAGTACTAAGTTTCACAAGAGATCACACTTTTATTAAATTACATCAACACTGAATCAAGTATAATTCAAGCCAATATTTTTTTAAAGGTATTTCTGCTTCTGACTTTGGGCTCATCCACAACTCTGCTTGTCCCAGCACTCTCCCCTGGGAAAACCTGCTCTATACCATGGTATCAGAGCAATTGACAAAGACTGACATCTGCTCCAATTGAGCGGTAAAGGTAAAGTGACCCCTGAACATTAGGTCCAGTCGTGACCGACTCTGGGGCTGCAGTGCTCATCTCGCTTTATTGGCCGAGGGAGCCGGCGTACAGCTTCTGGGTCATGTGGCCAGCATGACTAAGCCGCTTCTGGTGAACCAGAACAGCGCACGGAAATGCCATTTACCTTCCCGCCGGAGTGGTACCTATTTATCTACTTGCACTTTGACGTGCTTTCGAACTGCTAGGTTGGCAGGAGCTGGGACCGAGCAACGGGAGCTCACCCCGTTATGGGGCTTCGAACCGCTGACCTTCTGATCAGCAAGTCCTAGGCTTTGTGGTTTAACCCACAGCGCCACCCGCGATCCTTGCAGTATTGAGCGGTAAAGAGCGGGTAATCGAGGGGAACAGAAAGCCTCTCAGTCCCGTGCTTTCTAGGAGCAGGACAAGCAAAGTGTGGATGAGCCCTTAAACTAACTACTTCAAATGTCCAATCTTGAGCTTCAGAAGCTCAATTCACCAAACAATAGTTTGGCGAAGCTTATCTATAACTTGCCGCTTTGTCTGAGTAATGTAAAACATACAATGGTTTACTATTAGCTGACAAGCCAGAATTAAAAACCACAATTCTACATCATGCTTGCAAGCTATGGTTTGACATGACATCCAAATTCAAAAGCCACAGTTAGGGCCATCACTCGCCTCCACAGGCAGTTGCAATGTAAACACATCAATGATAAGTACATAAAGCACCACCACCCCCGACACACAACTCATCTTCAATAGTCTAATCTTGCTATAGCCCTGGCTTTTACTGATTGTTTCCTGCATGGCAGACACTGTAAAAAGGTTTCCAGTACACAAGAAAGAAATTAAAATAAAAAGAGACCCCAAACTATATGGCCACAATGCCAACATGTTTGCTATCAACACATGCAGACTGAGAAAAGGTACATGCATAATTATGGAATCCTAAATCCATTCTGCTCAAGCCTTTTAATGATGAACTCAGCTGTGAACCACTGTGTTCTTGAGTTTCATTCCACTTTTCTATCCAGCCCTCAACTGAGTACAAGTTCAAAGGTTGCATACAGGCACTTTAGGATTCTGAGTTAGCAACTGTGGTGAGACAGTAGTGAGAGAGGACAGAGGATTTCCAAAACCTGCTACCTAAACGCCTTTTAAATGCCATGGATTGGGATTTTCTGCATGCAGGCCCTTTACCAGAGAGCCATATTCATACTTCAATGCCAGTCTGCCATCCATAAACAGTAAGACTTGATTTAAATCATTTTTTTACAGAAAGACTCATTCTTGCTGGTATAATCTTAATATTTACAACCAGATGTAGGTTTCATTTTTGGAATAATAAATTTTCAGTGTAGCTTTTACAGTTATACCATAAATTACTGATTTGGATATACTATTAGAAATACATAGACAATTATTAAATTATTGTTTATATTTGGACAACCTTTCTGCTGTACTTTATTGGAAGGAGAAAAAAAATCATTTCCTTAATAACAATTTAAACAACCTGTTTAACTAAAACAATAACATTATAGCATATGTCTCCATGTTTGTTAACTGATGTGGTTAAACGGTTTAAAAACAAACAAACAACCAGACTGAGTTTTAGCACAGGTGAAAAACTTAAATCAAATCCTTATTTCCTAATGAATAGCCTTTAGACTATAATGTAACTTAAATAGAAAACTATCTTTAGAAAGATTTTTCCTCCAAAAACATTTTATTTTAAAAATCCGATTTAAAAATAAAATAAAATCCAAAATCTTTGATTTTTATCCACCTTGCTCTGCAATTTTCCATGGCAATGTCAATCTGCTTTTACAAACACAGCTCTTTCCCACAGTTAAGAGGAAGGGAAATCTAATGAGAAAGGTTTTTTATAAGCTATGGAGTTGCGATGATAAAAAAATTCAGCTTGATGCTATTTGTCTTTAAATGGTTCAACGGGTATCATCTATCTGTTACTAGCCTGAATGGATACACAAGTTAGGTTTTTGCCAGCATTCAACTATGAATGGGTGCAGCTACACTATCTGGATGAGGAGAGATAGTACTGGAAAGAAAGTGACGTTTTTGGACAAAATGCTTAGGTGACAATTGTAGGGGACTTTGAAAGAAATTAAGGTAGGGGGCAGAAACTTTCCAGAGACCAGTGCCTAAAAAAACAGGAACATGCTGACAGCTGTCCTAAGTGTTTCAGGAGACAATTAGTCTGCTCTCATGAGGAGACTAGCCAATGATAACACGGTAGTACACATGTCACCACTTTGCCAGCAGTCAGGCAAAGTAAGGAAGAGTGCTCTCTGATCACATCCAGGGACTCTGGTAGGATGGAACTGAGACAAAGAACAATGTATGCTTGGAGCCTCAAACCAACATTTGGCAGAATGCCTAAATTGAACACTGTTACATACTAAGGGTTTAGAGTGCCTGGTACTGTGAAAAAGAACAGAATCTGAAAAAGTACAAGGATTTCAATATACAGATCAAGGACCTAGATCAGTGGTGGGGAACCTCTGGCCTGAAGGCCTGATTAGACGCAGCAAAGGGTCCTGCTGCCCCACACCAGACATCATTTATGATACTGGATGTGGAGCAGATTAAAGATGTGGCTATAAAGGAACAATCAAGAACCTTAAAGTATGCTCCCCATTGTTCCTTGGCAAACAGAAACTGTATTTGGCCTTTAAATTTCGCAGAAGAAGAAAACTCTGCTGGGATGAGTTCCACTCAGGAGCTCCCAACTGAAGCCGATCTCTGCCAAAAGCGGGGTGTGAAGCCACAGCCAATTGGCAGTGGCTGCGAATCCTGCTTCTTTTGCCAACATAGTTTTAAACCAAGCCATGTGGGTAGAGGAGCATTTAGCAAGCCAGTTTGCAAAGGAAAACACTTCACCTAATGCCACTGTGATTAACAGGTGGGTGGATCTAGTTTCCCACTCTTGAACTAGATGCAGCTACCTCCAAGAAAAAGCACTTCAGAAGCCCAGTTGTAACACACTGGCCACACATCACAGCGGCCTGGATCACATTTAAAGTAAACTAATCCGAACTATGGGACGCGGGTGGCACTGTGGGTTAAACCACAGAGCCTAGGACTTGCCGATCAGAAGGTTGGCGGTTCGAATTCCCGTGATGGAGTGAGCTCCCGTTGCTCAGTACCTGCTCCTGCCAACCTAGCAGTTCAAAAGCATGTCAAAGTGCAAGTAGATAAATAGGTACCGCTCCGGCGGGAAGGTAAACGGTGTTTCCGTGCACTGCTCTGATTCACCAGAAGCGGCTTAGTCATGCTGGCCACATGACCCGGAAGCTGTACGCCGGCTCCCTCAGCCAATAAAGTGAGATGAGCGCCGCAACCCCAGAGTCGGTCACGACTGGACCTAATGGTCAGGGGTCCCTTTGCCTTTACTTTTTAATCCGAACTATGGCTTACCAGGGCCATGCAAACAAGATGGCTTCTGGAGAACAGCTTGCAGCCACTTTGCTGTCCCCCAGTCCTTTTATCTCAGCATGGCGCAGCAAAGTTTGGCTTTGTCCCATGCTTTCTAGGCACACGTCTGAGCGGTTTGGCCTGTACCCCGCTGCTTCCCCCCGGAAAACCTGCTCTTTAGTGCTAAACTGGAACAAACAGCAATCCGTGGAAAACCTGGTTGCTGTTTGTTCCGATTCAGTGGTAAACCACAGGTTTTCCTGGGGGAAAGCAGCGGGACCAAGTGTCATCTGAATCCCATTTCAAAATTAAGGTTTCTCTCCTTAACCATGAATCAGGTTTGTTCTTGGTTTGGCCTTGCATTACATATGACACAACTGACGTCTTACACTGATTGCTTCACTATATATGCTTTGTTGCAGCACGTAACACCAAACCTTGCAGATGTACAGACAAGCAGCAGCACTCCATATCCCCATGCCTTATATACAAATTCACAAGACTCCCTAGATTGCCAATATGTGCTGCCATTGCCAATCCAAGTGAAAATGATTCCATAAATACTCCTAAATTTGTTTGAGAAGCCCATGCTTCAAAGTTCTTAATAAAAGTGTTGGGGTTCCCTGGCTTCATTTTAATCCAGGCTGGTGAAGGTCTTATTAAACAATGCTAAACCCAGGTAATAGGGAAGCCAAATAATTCAAAGGGAGGAGACAGAGTGGTAGGGAGTGAATAATCCTGTGGCACAGCTTCCAATCTCAATTTTATTTTTACATCTACACTGGGCCATTCTTTATACCACTGTGTTTTCTCCAAGTGCTGGCATTCTATTTACACTACCCACCACGTTAATTTCTGGCTATCTATTCTAAAGAGTCATTTTTCACATTCGTATCTTACTTCATGTGTAGAATTTATGCTCCTACAAAGCATACAAAGAACCAGATTGTGCACCAGGGGGTGCGGGGAACGAGTCGTTTGGAAACAACAACATTGGTAACCTGAAAGTGTCTCTTTAAATCTGGCACTCCAAAGGTTATAAAGAGCTGTTGTGCAATTTAGCTCTGTATTGCAAATAATGTGATGCTTCATATGACGACTGAATGCTCTTGAAGCAAAAGAAATAGAAAAAGCAGAGATTACTCTTCCAGAGCATCTCATGAATGTACCAGTATTCTTAGCTGGCAAGTGCTGGAAATTCCTGCTTTTGTGAATTGGATGAATGGGAGACATCCCCAGAGCTGGACCAACATTAGCAAAGACAAGAGTTGACAGAAAAAATAATAAACTCTTCAGGCTGTGCAGTTTGCTCACACACACTAACCTTTGCAATAATCTGCAGGGTCTTCTTGCTCTTCATCATCGGATCCCAGAATCTCCTCCTCTGGCTCTGGAGGGGCTGGCTCTGGCAAAGGTGGTGGAGGAGGTGGCGGGGGTGGTGGCGGGGGTGCAGAGGGAACTTTCTGTTGAGGCTCTGGCCTGCAAATGCAAAATGGCACATTCAGTAAATAATGCTCTTGCCAAAATTACCCTCTGAGCACTTTATATTTCCTTTCTTGCCATTTAACAGTGCAATCCTAACCATGGCTACTCAGAAGTAAGTCCTATTACATTCAATAGAGCCAGCATTTGGAAACATCTCAAAATCAAAATCCATCTAAACACCAGGATGAGAAAGAGCAAGAACTAGTACATATTTAACATAACCTGGCTGTGAGCACCACTATTTTACTGCATATTGGCTACAAACAATGGCCCTGGCAATGCTAAGGAATATTGCAAAATGTAGTGTAAGAACAAGAAAAGTCCGTTACAAACACCAGAGTAGGATAGAAATGGGCCTTTGAAGATGAGTTCCATCTTCATTTTTACAAAGTTTTGAGGAGTATGTTAAAGGAACACGGCATTAACAATATTTAGAAATCAGCATAGCAGATTTTTAAATCTAAAAGAGGATCTAATTCATAGATTTCCTTCACAGATTTTTATAATACCAAGCTAGCAAATTAAGAGATTCATCCAGCAAAAAGAAAATCAAATAAGCCAAATAGTTAAGACAGCAGCAAAAAAGAAACAAAACCCTCAAGATTTTTTTGTTAACTCAAGATGTCTGTGCAAATGTTTCAAATACAGAATTCTTTATTAAATCAGCCAAATATTTATATGAGAAGAAATCTACAGCAAGTCATGTTTTCAAATGGACCTACTGCACCCCATATGCAAAACATGTTAGATTTCCTATATTGTTTATACAGTAAGTTTCAGTAAGTTTTGTGATGAAAAGATAAAGCCAAGTCAAACTTGCTTTCTTAGATAATGTTCAAAACAAGGATCTCCTTAAAAAGCAATTAAGCAACACTAACAAAACTTGTTGAGTGGTACTGAAGGCTATTTTGTATAATTAACTATACATTTTAGAAAGTAAAGCATATTCTATGGTTTTGCCTGACAAACCTGATGAGGACTTGAGGAGCATGTTAGAATATAAACACATTGCAATTGAATTAGAGAATCAAAATCTTATTCTTCAGTTATGACTATGGATTAAAGACAATCTATGTTAGTATACAGTTGCAATCGGAATTATTCAACCCCCACTACATACAAATCAGGTTTATTATCAAAATTGACAGACTTTCAGCTGTTTGCAATGAGCAAATCAAGCAAAAGCAATTGAAATAGGTCAACCCAAAGGAATTCTTCAAGTGGTTTCCTCAAATTCAGCTGAAAATGCAACTTATACTGCAACTTAAACCTGATTTGCAATGGGGGGTTGAATGATTTCTTTTTTTTTTTTTAAATATTTTTTATTAAAGAGGTTTTTTTTTTTTAAACAAACATAACATACATAAACAGACAGAGACATAAACAAGACAAAAAACATGTACCATTTCATATCCTAATTTCTTGTACCTTTCTTCCCCGACTTCCTCATGCCTCCCGTTTCTGTATTCCAAATTCTTATCAAATACACAGCAAATCTTCCCTTATTTTCAATTACATTTAATCTAATCTTCCTTATTCTCCTCGTCTTAACCCTTACTAATAGCAACCATTTATCTTCCAATCCAACATCATTCTAACTTTCATCAATTTTATAGTGTTTCTTTAAGTAGTCCTTAAACTTTTTCCATTCTTCTTGCGCTGCTTCTCTTCCCTGGTTTCGGATTCTGCTCGTCATTTCTGCCAAGCCCATATAGTCCATCACCTTCATCTGCCATTCTTCCAGTGTGGGTAGATCTTGCGTCTTCCAGTACTTCGCAATAAGTATTCTTGCTGCTGTTGTGGCATACATAAAGAAAGTTCTGTCCGTCTTTAACACCCCCTGGCCGACAATACCCAAGAGAAAGGCCTCTGGTTTCTTAGGAAAAGTATATTTAAATACCTTTTTAAGTTCATTATAGATCATCTCCCAGAATGCCTTAATCTTCGGGCACGTCCACCAAAGGTGAAAGAATGTACCTTCAATTTCTTTACATTTCCAACATTTATTATCAGGCAAATGGTAAATCTTTGCAAGCTTGACTGGGGTTATGTACCACCTATATATCATTTTCATAATATTTTCTCTTAAGGCATTACATGCCGTAAATTTCATCCCAGTGGTCCACAACTTTTCCCAATCAGCAAACAAAATATTATGGCCAATGTCCTGAGCCCATTTAATCATAGCTGATTTAACCGTTTCATCTTGTGTATTCCATTTCAGCAGCAAATTGTACATTCTAGACAAATTTTTAGTACTGGGTTCTAACAGTTCTGTCTCTAATTTTGATTTTTCCACCTGGAAGCCAATTTTACTGTCCAATTTAAATGCTTCATTTATTTGGTGATAGTGCAACCAGGGTTGAATGATTTCAGTTGCAACTGTATCCTTTTAATAAATTCACAACTTGGTTCATTCTTAAAATTGGACAGAGGGTAGAAAGCACAGAAGGAATCGTGATGCTCAGGCCAGTTATGTTTCAGATGTTACACAAAGCCAAGATGACAAGGAGCCTTTGACTGACACCACCTATGTTACCAATGATGCCTTCACTCCATTCCTAGTTTGGGGCAAACTATAGTTGAAGACTCTTTTGGGGGGAAGTTCTTCCTCAGGCAGAGGCAAACTCGGCCCTCCAGATGTTTTGAGACTACAGTTCCCATCATCCCTGACCACTGGTCCTGTTAGCTAGGGATGATAGGAGTTGTAGTCCCAAAACATCTAGAGGGCCTAGTTTGCCTATGCCTGTTCTTCCTTATATAGGCCTGGAGCAGACTAGTGTGAAACACCTTTCTTTCTCATTGATGCCACAACTGTGGGCAAATCACAGCTGAGTACAGAGCAAATCTCTCTTCATTCAACTACCTAATCCACTTCCACCTCAGCATCTCATGCCTGAGGAAGGATCCGATCAGTTTGTTAGAAGGAATATATACGGTAGTCAAAACAGCACAATGGCAGCAACTTCCCATAGATTATGGAAGCAATCAACTCATTAATAATGTGCACACCCATTCATAAAATCCCACCAACCAACAAAATGACTACATGAAAAAAATGCTCAACAATTCTTCCCAGCCCACCAATAAATAAAAACTCAGTTTCAGATTTAACCAATCTTGCATAACACAGGAGACAACCTCACAAACTTAAATTTTCACAAGAATATATAATGCCATATTTAAAATGCTTTTTACATAATAATGCTAATATATTTCAGTAGGTTGCTGTTCCATGTATTTTAAGAAGGTGTGAATTTTTTCTGTGCACAAAAACAGGAGTAATAGTATATCCAAATAGCAATACCGTATTAATATTGCCTGCTATACTCCAGTGTTCCTATGGCAACTGGCTCAGATTTCTATTCCCATCACCAACTGCCAAAGACAACTCTATGTAAGGAGAAAAATGGCTTTAAGTGTGTCTGCTCAGAAAAACTTTACCAGGCAAAGTTAAAAATGAAAGCTCTGGAATTTTGGGTCTTGAAAGATAAAGGACTCTTCTGTAGTTCCCATGTATTTTGTTATCATCAAACTCTAAATCAAAAAATGGACTTATGTTACAGGATTTTTGGCCATTATCATCAGGGTGGGTTACAACATTAAAACACAATATTAAAAACATTTTAAAATGTTATGATTTCTTCCACCAGTCCAGACAGACGCACACAAACAAACACATCAGGTAGTGTAAATACGTGCTAGTAGAATCTGAATTGCATTAAAATAGACTAGGAAAAGCCTTATTCTCTAGGGAAATTGAATCTAAACTACATTTCAAAACCAAAGCACACGTTGCAAGCCTAAGTACATGTCTGCAGGAGAAATGTCAGTCACTGCAGCCAACCATCTCATAAATGGATGTTTTAAGGAGCAAACAGGACAAAGTAATTCAGTTTCACTGGGTGACATCCAGCACAGCATATGCAGGCACTTGCTAGTGCAATGGCACTTTCCCTTCCTTTTCTCTCCTCTCCCTACAGCCCAGTGGACTCCAAAAACTGCTCTGGGGGATAAGAACATGCACAATGGACCAAAGGAGGAAGAAGAGAAATGGTAAGTTCTGCTGTACAAGCTGATTTTCATTGCTCATATAGGTGGACATCTTTAGAGCTTGCCACTTTGTATTAGTAACCATAAAATTTCTGGGTGAAAATAACCTTTTTCCTTGGTTTTTCAGTTTTACTTTTCAATTTTACTTTACAGTGACTACTTTCTTCAGGATTAATTCTTCACTACATTGCATTAGCATTAAGCTGCACTTAATACTTCAGCCTTTTAGTGGGCTTTAATTATCATACTCCCACACTATTATCACTGTTTACAAACATTAAAAACTCCCCCCTCCAGCTATTCTTGTGATTAACAGAAAAACACCACCAACAAAAAATGCTCTAATTAGTTTTGGTTAAATGCTTGCTCACTTTGTCTATAATCTTGGATCTTCTTGCATCCTCAAATACCTACTTCAGCTTAATTAAAACCCTTGTATATTAGTCTGATACCCCAATGCAGGGCATACTTATCTTTACATTAAATTTGCCAATGTGTTCTACTTGTTGCCGATAAACAGTTCTTTCTGATCTTAATAATGAACTTTTTAGTTCCAGGGGCATTTGGGAGAATTTATCGATCAAGAATATGTGAGTATAATAATAACATGTTGCATTCTTCAAAGGATTGAAATATTTCCTTTTGCTCCCAAGCAGAAACAAGGAATTGTATACTTCCAAACATGAACTGGCTTTCCGCTTGACCCTGCTGAGACAGTCACTAAAAGGAAAAAGGAAAAAAACTAGCTAAATCTCTCAGGATCTGTAAATCTACTCAATCTCTCCCCGTTCTCTAGCAACAAGATGAGCATCTTTCCTCATTCAAAGTCCTACAGCTAACTGTTATTTTGCCAAAACTTACTTTCAAAGAGACAAAATTATTATTGGCTGCTGTTTACACGTTCCTACACTGGCTAGCATTCTGTTAGATTGTTCCTGCAATGTTTGTGTAGCTATTTTGGCTAGGATGCTCTCCTGGTTCAGATTGCAGTGCCATCTTCCCACCATGCCTGTTCCATTTTGGACAGGATAAACAGGCAAGTAGTTGCTTAATGATCCTTTAGTTAAACCCCCCAAGATGCTAGGTGAAAAGAAGAAAATAAAAGGGCCCTTCCTTTTGTGCCACTAATAGGCCAGATAGCTACTGCTCCTCCAGTTGCTTTACTTATTAGTATCACAAGAACCACAGAGGTGCAATGCTGTTTCAATGCTCTTTCAACACCTGACTTGTGCACAGCCCCGCTTCCTTCGACAAGCCTAGTGGAAGGCAGGCTACATAGATTTCCCTTGGAATGGAAATACTCCTCAAAGACATATGGATTCTGAACAGTCCAAGCCTCACCAGATAATGGTCCAATCATGGCAACAGAATGCATTACACTACTCCTATACGCAAACCAAACCAAACCAAACCTCACCAAACCAAACTCATCCCAGGTGAGAGTCAGAGACCTGTCTCCCCTGCCTGCAATTCTACATCCAGACTCGGGGAGGGGGGGGTGAGCCCCTGCCCTGTAACTCCATGAAGTGTTGACCTAAAGCAATGAACCCTTTAGGATGATCCCACCACCTAGGGCAAGGTCTGGACCACACCCACACCTCAGCTGTACTGGCTCAGCCAGTAATCAAACAGCACCTGCACTACAATTAATAGTATGAAAAGCAGCACTGAGAAAAATTGGGTGAAAAAAACTGCATTTAATCACAATTATAGTGTGGCATGTATGTAGGAGGAGAGAGAACCTAGTGGGTGTCGTGCAGGTTTCAAGTTGCACCTGGGACTGATGGGACAAAGAAGAAAAAACAGCTGATCCCACACAGGCTCCTTTGGGAGGAACAGTAGGATATAAATTCAGTAAAGAAATAAATTGCTGAAATTATAAAATCCAGCAGTTTGACAGATCTGTCTCTAGCCTTAACCAAAGAACTCAGGTTCCCTGTAAGAAAGAGAACAAAAACAAAGAGAAACACGGAGGTATTTTATAGTAGCAAAGCTAGGAATTAAATTTTATGTGGAGAACAAGGTAAAAAGTAAGGTTGACAGAAGCCAAGTAGCAATACCTTGTGGCTGGAGATAACATAATCATCAAAAAAATAAAAATACCATCTTGAAGTAACAGATCATCAGTCCATTTTAGGAACTCAATCCTGAATGCCTAAACTTTGTATTCTTAAGGACACAAAAAGCAAGTAAGCTGTGTGGGACCATAAGAAAATCTGACCATAGGGGTTTTTTTGCATTGATCTACATGGCTTCCTTTGTTTTGTGGATGTCAAGGGTAAAATTATTCATGGGCAGAGAACCAATGTGGTGCTGAACTAGGGCCTGAGATACCAGGGTTCAGATTGCCACTCAGCTATGAAGCTCACTGAGTGCCCTTGGATCAGTAAAGTAATCTCAGCAAAACCTACCTCACAGGGTTGTTGTGAGCATAAAAAGGAGAGAGGAAGCACAATATATGGGACTGTGATGTCCTTGTTTCAGTTCACATACTATTCTGTAAAGTCTGATTCACCTTTAAAGGCAAACTGGATTGAATTTCTCAACCTCCCATATAATTAACATGGACAAGGGTAGTGTTCCTACCCTCTAGTCAGCAGGCCTGAGACCTCTGGAGTGTGTACACACCCTACTCTCTGATTCCAGTCAATTCAGCCTGATGACATACCTGTTGATTTACAGCCCTTAAGAGGGCAGGAGGGGGGGAACCATACAGGAAACACTGAGCAACCCAACTGTAGAATACCACTACAGTGGTACCTCGGATTAAGTACTTAATTCATTCTGGAGGTCCATTCTTAACCTGAAACTGTTCTTAACCTGAAACACCACTTTAGCTAGAGCCAGAGCACGATTTCTGTTCTCATCCTGAAGCAAAGTTCTTAACCTGAAGCACTATTTCTGGGTTAGCGGAGTCTGTAACCTGAAGCGTACGTAACCTGAGGTACCACTGTAATACAATAAATGCATGAGCATCCATTAAGGTTAGGACTCACACCTAAAAGGATGTGCAAGAAAACCCTTTGGCGTCCCAATCACACTTTAGCATTCACTGCTTGCTGTAGGTGTGGTAGGAAAAGGCTATCAATACCTTTCTCCTCTTTTGTCTTAGGAAAAAGCCCCCTCCCAGTTAACTGAAGCTTTAAGAGGCATCCTCATGCAACAACCAAGGTTCTATTTTATTCTAGTCTTTTGGGGGTGGCCTCCATTTTCCTTGGTTTTCCCACCCCTCCATCTTCATTACTTTTGTATTCTGTTTTCCAAGGTCTCTGAGGGACCTTGTATCCGACCAGTGCTTTTGTTCAACCTCCGTGACTTTCTCCCAAGGAAAGTTCCAAACGTTATGGAGCTCAAGGGAAGGATTTGCCTAGCCCCGTTTCTCCATCACAGTATATTCCTTGATATTTCTTGACAGCATGCTACACTTTGTAATCTAAGGGTGCCTAGACCTTGGAGAAGTCATAAGGAACAACCCAAGCAACTACAGTGCCCCAGCGCAAAGGAAGATCTCAAGATCTAAGCAGAACCCAGAAATAGATAATGTTGCCACTCGGGCCTCCTGGCACTTTCCAAGCAAGCATGTCACAAACACTGCCCCAGGCAGTGTCATTTATATTTGGCTTCTTTCTCTAACCTGAGTCAGCTCTCCATATGTGTATCTGGTGCCCACTGCCTTCAGATTTTCTTGCTTAACATTAATTTCCCATCTCCTTTCTTCACCTGCTGCTCTGTCTCAGTCCTTTCCATCTCCTCCTTCTATAGATTTAGTGAAGCAATTATCAGTCCAATATGATTGCTGTGCATGTATCTAATATGTGTATTTTGTAATAAAATGAATATTTAATTACTTTAAACTCTGATTCATCATCTCCTTGGGCTTTTTGGGGGGGGAGGGGGAGGATATAAACTTAATAAATAAATAAATAAAATAGGTTTTGACATGGCACATCATAATTCTTGGTTTTAATACTTAACACACATTCCTTGGGTATACATTTGAAGCAGAATATTTGTGTAGACAAGGACACATGGTAGCAAACTGATGCGCATCCTATGGCCTGCCAAACCATTTCAGGTCCTCAGCTCCAGGACAGATTTTAAGGAAGATGTTGGATTAGAAGCAACACAGGCACATTCTGCAGGTACAGAATGTTATAGCATGCTTCATTAAAAGTCAGCTAGGAAACTGTAGGAATGAATCGATCTCTCATTACTGAAAGGTGGCTTGTGAATTCTCTAAAACAAACAAACAAACAAACAAACAAACAAACATTTTTTCTTCTTTTCTACACACCAGCCTCCTATCCAGGCTTGGATGATAACCCATAAATTCCAGGATGTCACAGGAGATACAGTAAGTTAAAAACTATTGGGAGCCAGCTCATGAGCGCATTAACATTATTTCTCAACAGTACTTTCTAGCATGAAGGCCTATCTAGCAGTTGCTATTTATGGATTCTAAACCTTGATTCTTGACTACCCTGGTTCACGGTACATAGGACTGTTTTCCAAAGCTTTGTAAAATGTAACTGGTGCAGAATGTTAACAGCTACCTGCTACTGGGGTGAGTATCCTCCTCCCCCCACGTGCACCTTTGAACATTTTATTTAAGGTTTTTACACAAACATGTCAAACATTAACATTGAGGGGTAGCCATCTTGGAACACATATATGTATGTTACATGATTGCACTGGCTTTCAATTGCTTTCTTGTTAACAATGACCTGAGCAAGGCTATCTGGAACACCATCAGTTCTCGTATTCCTCATCACAGTGTCGTTTTCTTGGGCCACAATCCAGCTCAGAGGAAGAGGAGGCAGTGCCTGGGGAGCCATATGCCCAGACTACCCAGGCCAAAAGGTGTGGCCTTCCTTGACTCCTCTAGCTCAGAAGGCACTGCATCTAGGCACCACTCATCCTCAAGCCATAGAAGCCAGCAACTGCAAAGTTGGGCAATGGCCTGTTAAAACAAGACATAGCTCCTTAGAGAGCGTAGGGCATCAGGTCAGCTAGCTCTCATAAGAATGAACCATGCTGCCAAGGCAACAATTCACTCCTGGTGAGTTTGGGCCTACAGGGAGCTCTCCATGATTCTGCTCAACTGTCTTCTGCCCCGCCCACTCTTCCTTGGTTGATTCTCTTCAAGACCTAACAACTCTCCTAAAAATGTGGGTGCTCCAGACTCTCTCTGACACCACTGTCCTAGACCCCAACCCAAGGATAGACCAAATACACAGTAACTACAGTGGGAAATGACATCTGAACTTCAATGTGCCTTAAGCCAATATAGGCAAAAGCACAAAGAAGGCATTCCCAGTAGCCACTCCACAGCTACTGAACTCCCTTCTCCTAGAAGAGCTTGCCCAATCTTAAACACCCTGCAGAAGTACTGGGAAAACCCCTTTGCAGCCGATTAATTTATTTTTAATCAATTAAGTTTCATATTTTTGTCCCATTTGTTTAATGGCGTCAGCTACCCCAACTCACGTAACTCCTCAAAAACAAAAACATCACAACATAGCTTACAATAGACAGTATTCCAATCAGCACAGCTCCTGGGATGTCAGGTACCGAGAGCAGGTCTGTGTTGCACCATAGAAAGCCCTCAAGACAATTCAAACACAGCACTGATAAGCTCCAGAGGGAACAACCCTGCACTACGTTGGACAGTGATTCACTGCCTTTACGGTGAGCGGAATATAATGAGCAAATAAAATAAAAAAATCAATCACACTCTGGTACAGAACTATTAAATGCAGTATATTTGCTACATTTACAGCTGGTTAGAGGTGGTTTAGAAAGTTCCAAATTAAAATGCCAACCCTAAATTTATGTCAGCTCATCTGCCCTAGGATGTCAGAATGCTGTTATGTTTCATAATAATTTATAATTTACTTTCTGTAAACCCTCTCCTAAGAACTTACAACGTGCACAGAAAATTTCAAGGGTGAATGTTTGAGCACTAAGCAAAAAATGAACATTTGTTTTTATAGCCAACATTTCTGACCTTTGGAAAACTTGTGCCCTGAGTGGCACACTGAAAGCCCATTAATTGTTTTCACTGCACTGTTGTCTAAGCGTAGCAATGCTAACATTGTAAAATCACAAGGACTGCAACATGAAAGTACAGCTGAATCCAACTTTACAGTTGTACCTCTGGATGCGTTCCAGAGCCCCATTCACATCCGGAACCGAACGCAACCCGCGTCTGTGCGTGCGCGGGTCGCAATTCGCTGCTTCTGCGCATGCGCATGACGTCATTTTGACAGTCTGCGCATGTGCAAGCGCCGAAACCCGGAAGTAACACGCTCTGTTACTTCCGGGTCACCGCAGCGCAGACCCGAAAATACTTATCCCGAAGCTACTTCAACCCAAGGTATGACTGTACTAACTTTCTAGCATTAGCTGAAGACACATCTTCTTTATCTAGGCATTGCAAGCAGGGTTTAAATTGTGTTGTATGTGTCTTGGGATACAGAGGATTGTTTTTATATATTTTCTACACTGCCCTGGGATTCCATGGGAAGAAAGGCAGTCTAAAGATGCAATAAATAAATTCAATAAACAAATAAAACATTTCAGTAAAACGTCTTGGAAATCAGCCAACCAAGACAACTCATACGAACTGACCTCTGAACATCTTGATTATATTTTATTTTACAATCACTACTTCCTAGTCCCTCAAAATTAAGCAGTTTCCTTGATGAGAGGTTTAAATGTAGCTTGCACAAACAAAAGTTATATCATAACTGTAAATAGCTATTTGACCTTGATCAATATCGAGCATGGCCAGCCTACTTTCATTTCTCAACTGTTTTCATGTGCCCATCAAACCCTCACTCTAATGAACAATTACTTTGCTCTTTTAATTGAAACAGTCAAAGCTGGTGACTTGCTTTCACACAGATTTAACAGCCACAATTCTAAGCAGCTATATTTATTTTAGTGCTCTATATCTCATACCTGAATTTGCTTGTTTCCTCCTTCCATTCTCTATTTGTGCTATTTCTTTTGAGTTTGAAAACTGAGCTCATTGTAATTGCGCTAATTCAGAAATCTGTACTTATTTCATAGACTCATAGAGTTGGAAGGGACACCGTGCATCATCTAGTCCAACCCCTGCCACGCAGGAATATTCACCCATACAGGAATCAAACCTGTGACCTTGGCATTAGCAGTACCAATCTCTAACCAACCAAGCTAATCAGATTTATTCATTTTTTCTTCCACAAAGAAGGGCTCCCAGAATGGCATGCAGATCATTACAAACCAGACAGTCCTTGCTCTTGGGTTTACAATATGGAAGGTCTTCAAACTACGACACTTTAATGCAGGTGTTCTTAAAGATGTCTCACATCAGGCCTCCCCAAATCAGGAAGTAACTGTTTGAAGTAAGTTAAATTAAAGTAAGTTCAATTCACTTTATATTCTGTATTTGGATGCTGGAGTACATGATATAGGAGCCAGCTATCAAGTATGAAGGTAGTGTGTACACACCCCTTTGAAATTCTTTATTAGAGGGGGCCACTAGGTGGCGCATCGGAAGATGGCTGACAATAACATCTCTCCGACCCACACAAGGTAATTTGGAGGCTATGATGGGGGTAATTAGCCTCCTTAACCCCCCCAGGATTGTGGGGGGGACGGCCCTTGCCTGCTGTGCCCTATACCACCCCCGAATTTGTGGGGGTGGGGGCACTAGGCACAAAGCCCTCCTGTGGGATTCTGGCACTCCTGGACGCCGTCCCTGATTCGCGCCGCTAGTTGCAAGCATCTTCAAAAGAAACAATTTGGACGAGATAAATTGCACATGCTTCAAGGAAAAAGGGGAGTAAAGACTGCTGACAGAAGAGATCTCTGATAACAAGGCAAGAATAAAATATGAGAAGATACGTCAAGATACGGTATGACTGAGGGGAGAGGGGGGAAAAAACCTGCCTTCCTTTTTCTTATGTGATTTAACAAGAATCCCCTCCCCTAATGAGTCAGAAACTAAGGACTTAAGCTGTGGATTTAAGGCTGTGTGGAGATAAACTTTCGAACCAAAGCAATGTTTCAAGATGAAGCTGGAAAGCTAAGAGTTTTGGAATGACACAGTTAAAAATGCCGTCGCCATTTTGGGAGGCATTGTTGGAGCTCTTGGGTCTGGGAGGAGAAAGAGAGAAATAGAGTTGTTTACATATCGTGGATCAACTTCTCGGTGGGACTTAAGAGCGACAAATGCCAAATTTATGATGGAAAGAGCGATGTTATCTACGAAGGAGATATATGGAAACCATCTGGACTTAGTGGAGGAACGGGAAATCCACACAGGATTATTATTTTGCTTATCAGCTTAAGGAGACTAACAGAAGAGATCGTAAAGGAAAAATAGAAATTATATGAACAAGATATGATGTGGAAACACCAAGATAAGACTGGATAGAATTATGAATTTTGTTTGGACTGATTGGGACTGATTTGGACATTAACGCAGTAATAAGAAGATGATCTGAATCCCCCTTTGGATCTTGAAGTATGGGCTCCCCCAACAAAATTTAAAAATTTGGCTTTGTAATTTGGAATTTATGTGATGTGATTTAATTTGATGTGATTGGCCAGTTAATAAAAATTATTTTAAAAAAAAAGAAATTCTTTATTTGAGTATTGAGGAATTGACCCTTAGTTCCTAAGTATTTTTAAGTGAGTCATCTCAAAATATTTGCTCCCTATATACTACACAGGAAGCCTTTTA
Source organism: Podarcis filfolensis (assembly GCF_964270895.1). Lineage (NCBI taxonomy): Eukaryota > Metazoa > Chordata > Lepidosauria > Squamata > Lacertidae > Podarcis > Podarcis filfolensis. The sequence goes on from NC_139612.1 coordinate 7,193,757, forward strand.
TTAAGCGTTCAGCTGCAAAATTTAAAGTGAGCACTGACTTTAAAGCAGAAGAAGACAACTGAGCTGTCATTGTTCATTTTCATCCCCCAGCTACATGGCAAGCAATTAAATAGAAAAACGAAAAAGAAGTCAGGACACATGAATGCATAGCATGAAGCGCTGGAGGAAAGAATCCTACAAAAGCAAAGCTATTGGAAAAATAAGTAGTTGCTTCATTGACCCCAGTACTCAATCAAGAAGATGAGACAGGCTGCCTTCTACAGTGTACCTCTTTAGAAGTAATGACAGAGTATTCTGCCTAACCCAATCAGGGGCGTAGCTAGCTGCTCCGGCACCTGGAGCAGCAGAGGCAGGGCGAGTCACCCACGGGGGTGGGGCGATCTGCCTGGGGGGCGCGCGCGCATTGAGCTGCCCATGGAGTCCGCCTGGTGGATGCAAGCCCCACACTGCCATTTCAGGCAATGCGGGGCCCCAAGCCACCGCATCACTCCCAGGAGAGATGCGTGGCTCGGGTGCGCTGCAGGCCAGGCCCTGCGGTAAGGGCCGACCCCCACGGTGTGCCATTTTGTCACCCCCCTCAAGGATGACACCCGGGGCAGACCGCACCCCCTGCACCCCCCTTCCTATGCCCCTGAACCCAATCAAGGCAAATGCTAAGGAACCAAAGATAGTGTTTGGTTGTCCCCTGGCCATTGCCAGATACGCAAGAGTTTATACATGTATGAGAAACTGAGGCTCTCTTTCCAATGAACTTTTGTGCATTCAATACAAATCAGGATTTCTCATTGCGGCACTTTGGGTAGCACCCTGCAGCGTTTCTACCGTGTCTTAAGTGAAAGTGAAAGTGGCCCCCTTGGATGATCTCTTTTCCAAGTGAGCAAGTAAATAGCAACTGAGGAGAGATTTAAATTTGGAACATGGGACAGGAAGAGGTCCAGGGGCTCAAACTATAGGAGGCTCTGGGTGCCTGAGCACCCACAAAAATTGTGCTGGGTGCTCAGCCCGCACACCACAGAGCCCCCAATGCAATTTCCAAGGGCTCTCAAGGCCTCAGACAGCATCTCCAAGGCCTCAGAGATGCAGTCCGAGGTATCACAAGGCATTGGAAATGCTGTCCAAGACCTTCCAAGACCTTGGAAACTGACTTCCGATGGTACCAGAAGTTGGGTTCTGAGGCTGGGGAGGGGTGCATTTGACATCACAACGCAATGTGGCATATTGACGTCATGCACACCGGGCACCCAAGTCGGCTCCCCTGAAGAGGTCAAAAACCTTCCTTCAGCCCCAGTCAAGATCTCTCCCAACCCCAGTTCATGTAGCTGCTATTAAGGGAGAGACTGCAGATCAATATCCTGCGTCATTTATTTATTTCTAGTCTTTCCCTGAGGTAAGAATTCTAAGCTGATCAACTGAGAACCGTGATAGACAGGCCATGCTGCCTTAAGAAGATCCACATGACACTTTGAAAATGACCGCCTTTTAAATTGAATATAATGCCAACCAACACCACAACTTCTAATTCTCGTATTGTTTCACTTTAGGCCAACAAGGCATTTGATATTTGTCAACGTAAAATGAGCACCTTAAACACTACAAGTAACTGATAGCAGCAACATAAAAGTTATCAAAGCCAGTCAGTGTATACACACATACAAATTACTACAAGCAGAACTCAACTGTGGGACTACCACACAGAGGCCAGGAAGAAGACCATCAATGCAAATCCCAACATATGACAATATGCGGCAAGTATTAGTACTAGTCCTGGTTTAGTAATCGCTGCATCCATAAGCAACTGTGAAAACATCACTTACTCAGCAGCTGCTCAAGAATAAATGTACCAGGGAAATGACTGTGATAATAATGGGAGAATCACCTGTGTAATTTCTCCTTCACAGAAGGAAAGAGCAATGAGCAAAATGCTCAGAATCCACCTCACATTGTGGATTCTCATGAATACTATTAATAGAAGCTGAGGGTGTAGACACAATTGCTGAAGACCCTGCTTAAATGTTCACTTCTTTTAAAATATCATTTTGGAAATAATTGTTGACTTATATGCCAACTGATTACATGAACTATTTCCATTTTAGGGAGTCTTAAATGTTTACAGAAAATCTAAGTTTATTACGTCATGCAACCCTTTAAGTCCGGCTGTTCAAATACCAAGGAGAACAGGAGTTTTTGAACAGGAACTGCCTTTTATGTATAGAGAAGTGGGAACCCACAACAAAATGTTGCAGTGTTACTCCTAGTCCTTAGCAGGTGTGCTCTGGCTCAGGGTTTTGGAGTTTTGGAGTGCTAAGTACTCATGGAACAGTTAAGTCTCAGGAGGGAGAAAGGAGTGAAAGACATTGCTTCAATTTCTCACACTTGGGAAACTTTCTACACCTAAATTGGAGGGAAAGATGGCATGAAATTATGCTCCTGAGGGTAGAATTACATAGGAAGTTCAATCTTATGCAGATTTACTCAGACGTCCGACTAAGTTCAATACAACTTATTCACAAACAAATGTGCATAGGATTACACCATTAATCACCAAAACTTTAGTATTTTCCATGTAAATTTTTATTTTGAATATACACACCATACTGCTTATATTTGCATATTTTATTGAGTGGAAACACTTCAAATATGGATATGTTCATATCACTTGTTTCAAGGAGGTGAATCCCTATATTTTTAAGGCTTTATGTGTGAATGTGTAGCACCCCACTCCTTTTCATGGAAGTACAATGAAGAGATTCTGCAGATTCTGAATTTGGGTTCAGAGATACTAATTACCCCTTTTCATTCATCAAAATCTTCACAGAAGCTTCAATGTTAGCATTAAACAGAGCAGAAAGTCAGAAAGGAACGAAAATTTCTGTTAATATGACCATTTTAAAAAGGATAAATAAAAAACAAGAAGATAGCTGTACGTCTAAAGTAGGTATTTTCTACAGTGCTGATAATAATACAAAACACAAAAATAAGCAGTACTGTACTAAAAAGCCACCAAAAACAAAGTGGAAATAAACACACATGAAGATAGAAAGCTGTTTTGAAAAGGTGAATTTATCTTCTACTATAAATGCTGAGGGGGGAAATTGGGGGCTGGGGGGGAATCAAGGAAAGTAGAGCTGGAAGGGACCCCAAGGATCATCCAGTCAAAGTAATGAAAGTAAAGGTAAAGGGACCCCTGACCATTAGGTCCAGTCGCGGATGACTCTGGGGATGCGGCGCTCATCTCGCTTTCCTGGCCGAGGGAGTAATGAAAGTAAGCTAGGCTAAATCATGTAAAATGTAAAGAAAAAAGTAACAGGCCATTATTTTCTAAAAATGTATTTTGCTCTTTCAAGCCACAATTGAATCAAGCAAGAGAGATGCAGCTGGGACTATTGGCAGTTTAGCCCAAGGCAGCCTGCAAAGCGAGGTGCTGCTCAGTTTTGAAAGCTGCTTATTTGGCAATGGGATCTGTACATATGAAAACCACAAAAATCTCTGGGTGCATTTGCATCCCTTCCATCACAGTTATATTCATATACCTATACCACACTTCCCAAATATATAGCGTAACTAAATTATGCCTGCTGCTACAGGATTAAAGATTATGTATATTTACCCAAAAGACAATTTAATGAAGAAGTAGGGTATGAAAGGGACGCGGGTGGCGCTGTGGGTAAAACCTCAGCGCCTAGGACTTGCCGATCGTCAGGTCGGCGGTTCGAATCCCCGCGGCGGGGTGCGCTCCCATCGTTCGGCCCCAGCGCCTGCCAACCTAGCAGTTCGAAAGCACCCCCGGGTGCAAGTAGATAAATAGGGACCGCTTACTAGCAGGAAGGTAAACGGCGTTTCCGTGTGCTGCGCTGGCTCGCCAGAAGCAGCTTGTCACGCTGGCCACATGACCCAGAAGTGTCTTCGGACAGCGCTGGCCGCCGGCCTTTTAAGTGAGATGGGCGCACAACCCCAGAGTCGGACACGACTGGCCCATACGGGCAGGGGTACCTTTACCTTTTTAGGGTATGAAATGCCTTCTTGGTTTCAAAAGCATATCCTAAACCAGTAATTCTGGTCATGCACTTGCACACCACACAGGAGCTCCTAAATGCAGAGGAAACTTTGCATAAGAGAAGCTGCTCCATTTGCTTCCATGTTGGAGAATGGTCAGCAGCTACAACTCTACAACTCCTGCAACACAAGGTTCAACAGTGGAGCTCTAGATACTAATAAAGAACACATGGGCACTGGACCACGGACAGTGCATCTTGAAGTAACTGCCTCAGAGTTCTTTTAGCATCATTTTTATTAGCTCTTTCTTAACTTGAGCCCCAAGATGGTGCAATCACTTGAGTTGTAGAAGCAGCAAGGAAAGCAAGCATCTCATTTGCTCTGAAAGATCAATTACTTCCAATGGGGGAAAATATGGAACATATAGGGAACACTGACAGTAAGTAAATGTATATAGCAGAGAAAAAGTACTCTCTCTCAAACTCCTTTTTATTATTATTCATTTGTATGTAGTTATAGCCCATCCTGCACCATGAAATCCCTACCTTTTTGCTCATTTTGAGTATTGGTCTGAGTATTTTTTCAGGTCTGAACCACCAATTAGTTTTGTAGCACAACTTTAAATCACTCTGTGACCCAGCATAGCATAGTGGTCCCTATTTGGTTTTCTTTATCTGGGAGATCCAGGTGCAAATCCCTACTCAGCCTATTTTTATGTTTGATTCAACAATAATTTGGAATTCTGAATATCTTGGGAAGGGAAAACAAACTGAATGCTCCCTTGGTGCAAGCAATTCACATTCCCTGTTCTTCATACTCTCCTTTCTCTACAACTCCACAGCCTCCTACTGCAGCCATCATCCATCCCTTGCCTTTTTATCATACTTTTCTGATAAGAAACAGTGAGGGGAAGTAACAGCAATTGCAGAGGCAGGCAATGGTCCCAGCAACAGTAAGAGGGTGGGTGGTAGCAATATCAGGAAGAGGAAGTTGCATGCTACTTAGATGTTTTCTCCCAGGGCAGTCAGTCAGTCAATTACATTTATATTCTACCTTTCCTCCAAGGAGCTCACGGTATTGTACATAACTCTTTCCCACTCAAAGCACTACACCACGCTGGTTCACTCTTACCCGCCCTGGGAAAGCAACAAGCCACATTAACAGCCAGAAATCCTCTTCACTATGTTTGGAGGAGGCAGATCTACGATGGGTGCATACGATGGGAGCCAACATCATAATCTATTTGCATAGAGAGGATGACATTAAGGCTGCTTCTAGCTGTGCTACTCCCTGGGGGCGAGTGAGTAACTGCAAGCGTTTTCTAGATCACTGCTCAAGGTGTCTTGCCATATTTAGGTACATGCATGAATGCCAACTGGTAAAGTTTTGGGGGAGCTGGGAAGTCTGTACTTATTTGCAGGGATAATTTACTACTAGCTTCCAACAGAAATGCCAAAAGAAAACTCCATCACAATAATCCCAAATGCAGAGACATATTGGACACCCACCCACCCCATTATCTAAAGCATTCATCTTCTATTTCATATAATCATAGAAGGGACCCCAAGGGTCATCTAGTCCAACCCCATGCAATGCAGGAATCTCAACTAAATCAATTCTCACTAAGGTATTAATCATCTTTTGTTGACACCTTTTACAGAATGGCTGGCAGGCAAGAGTCCAAAGGTCTGTATTTTCAATTTTTTTAAAAAAATATATATAATTCATTTCACTAAGTCTATCAACCAAACAAAAAGCTGATGCAAAACAAGGAAGCAAAACCCATTATTGACAAACAGATCAAGCCCAGTTTTAAAACCAGAATATAGCATGATCAAAGGAAGCAAAGAGTATCATGCAAGTTAAACACTAGAGTGTAAGTGTAAACATGGCTTTCAAAAAAAAAAAAGATAGACGGAGAAGGGACTCTTAGAGAGCCAATCCCGATGAGTCATTTTCTCTAGGAACATAGGTGCTGTCAGAGTGTTTATCAACATTTTGGATGACATGGATTAGTTGCTTTCCAGCACTACAATCTTCAACTCTAACAAATTTGAAGCCTTCCAAATCCAATGCTCTTCTTATCATTACTCTACTAGGTCCCTTTCCTATTACGGCATAACTAATAGCATAATCCTATGCATGTTCACTCAGAAGAAAATCCAAGTGTGTTTCATGGAGTTTAACTCAAGGAAAGTACGCATAGAAACGCAGCCTAAATGTGAAAGCTTGCAAAGTGGCAACCATGTGTGCAGTGATATTGGGCAGAACATTTTTCAAGATGGAAATTTTCCCAACACTATATTCCACAGAAAAATTTCCATTTCTAAAAAATGTCTTGTTTTATAAAGGTAACATAATGGACACAATCTCAGTAAAACCAGGCAATTTCAGGTAACTATCCCTATGAAGCATGCAATTTACATTATCGCTTTCGGTCTCCGCTAAAATTCATGTGTTCTCTTTTTGTTGTTAAAATTTAGAACATGTTAGAGATGTGTATGCTATTTATCTGCATTTCTTGAACTATTACCAAATATTCCAATTAAGATAGTATCAATTTGTTCAAAATAAATCACATCAGGGCCTGATTTGCACAGCACAGGTATGTCAAACTCTGGCTTACTGTGAACAAGCAAGCATATCTTTTCCCAGAGTGCAGAGAAAACCCGAGTGTTGGTTTCACACATGTGAACTATCAAATGCAGCTTCTTCTCATAGTTAATTCGGAGATAAATGAACCACAAGCACCGGTTTGTAGGTTTCCACCCACTTGGGAATAGCAGTATGGACACAATTTTAACAAGATATGTGAATTGGGCCTATATGTGCTTTATTTAAAAAAAAAATCCAAATGAAAAATATCAGTTCAACGTCAGCTACAGTATTAGAAAAACCTTTGAGATATTTATACAGCATATAAAATTAACGTGGTGTATTTTAACATTTTGTTTGCTAATATAAGCAAAACGTGCTAAATCAGAGCCTAAAACACAATTGATTTAGGACATCAAAGGCATTTCTGGAAAACCCCATCACTGTATGATCAGACATCTGTATACTGTTCCAATTCATGAGAGTTTAAATAAATGTGTGAACAACACCAATGACTGCAAGCGTTCACATGAAAGAATGGAGAGTATGTACAAACTAGCAGCGTGAACAGCAGGAACAGGTTTTCACACATTGTCCAATAGTCGTGAATGTGCAAAAGTCAAAGATTTAGCTCTAGGTCTAGAACAAGGGTGAGGGACCTGCAGCCCTCAGACACCATGATCCATGGTTATGGATGAAGGTGGATGTTAAGTCCAACAATATCTAGGACAGGGCATCCAATTTTTCATACTAAGTGGGTCGCAACAGTACTTCAACATGGAACCTGTGGGTCATACGCTGCCTTGTCATGCAGGCAGGGAGAAGGCCAAAATTTGACACACACACAGCCAGTTTTCGTGCTGCCTTCCAAAAGCCAAATAACTGGCCTTTGGAAGGAGGAGTGGGGTTCTGGCAGCATTCGGGAGCCCTCCCACATCCTTCCCAAAGCTGGGAAAGTGGTAACTAGGCTTTGGAAAGGAGTTGGAAGGACTCTAGGACCCTGTCATGACCCTCACACTGTCTTCCCAAAGCCCAGTGGCTCAGATATCCATCTTTGCGTAGGCAAAATGAAGGCTTGGCAGGGGGCATCAAATGTTGTCGAGGGCCAGCTAAAAAGGTCTCCACGGCCGCTCATTGGACCGCCCTGGTCTAGAGGGCCACAGGTTCCTCAACCATGCTCTGGAATGTTCTGAAGATGTTCAGTGCAGGAGCAGGGTTTTCCATGTGTGTTCTGACACACAGACCACAAATATTATCCTTATTGATGTTGTCAGTTTGTATAGAGTCTCCACACACCTTCATTTGAGTTTGCAGCTTTCAGGGCTTATGTTCGCTTTACACTAATCCCAAACTTTAGATTTCCTACCTGCTACAAAATAAATAAATAATAGTAATAATAGTGCTAATCTACATTTCCTAAGTAATTTATTTAAAAAATGGCACAGAGATTCTGAAATACTATTATCTCCTTGTAGTCAGTAACATAAAAAATACATTTTTAACTCACACAGGACCAATCTAGAAAAAGTTGGTCTCGTTTAGGTGTAACTAACTCTCCCTACATTGGGAGCAATGCAAGAAAGACATACTTCTGCAGTTCCGTGGTTTTTATAAAGTACATGTCTATGAAATTATATCAAAAGGCTAAAATATCTAGCACCTCCTGTCTGACCACAGCTAATCCACAATGTGGTCTTTAAAATTTACAGTTTGTAAAGATATATCTATACGGTACATTCATTTATATTCTTATTATGATATATGCTGTTGCTTTCCTTGCCAATCAAGGACATTTCTCATGGTCCATTAGCACAATGTCTGCCCTTAAATTTACTTCCTCCCTATCATATTATGTGCATTTATGCATTAAGGAAGAAGATTAATTCCAATTAGATGCCAGTTTCATCTCACAGTTAAAATGTATTTCTGAACAGCATGAGCTATCAGCTCCTTCATTATGTATATGTATATATATATATTATATATATACACATATATATCAAACACAACAATGCTCTCATTGGTTTCACCCCAGTATCAGTACCATTCTTTTTAAGAGAAAACCTAAAATCATAGTTGGCATTCTTTGCCTGTGCTATTTTCATCTCCATCCTCTTCCCTAACGTCATCACCTCCATTTTATTGGCATAACATTTATAGCTCATATAGAACCAGGTTAGGGATGGAAAAGCTGAACACAACCCAATTAGCATTTTAATTCCGAGTTTCTATTTCTACAGCAAAACGACTAAACCCTTTCATTACATTTCTCAATTCTGAAAATACACCTTTAAAAAAAATCACCAAAATGAAAATGTGCCTTCCTTGATCCCCTACTCCACCCCACACACCATTTTATGCATTTTTCTTTGCTGTAAATATCTTGCATCTCTATGATAAAATTAAAGCAATCCTGGTTGATTACAGTAGCTTGCTCTCCCTTTTAAAATTTACAAATCCAATTAAATGGCTATTATTGTAAAGCTATACAAAGCATACAGTCGAGGTTCTGTTTTAATTATATGCCCTATATCCTCCTGATTAGCTGAGATACATCTACTGCATTGGAACTGTGCTCTCTTATGCCCATTTTGATGAATATTCAACATAAAATCAGAATTTAGGTTTACTGAATCAATAATTATGCCATCGTCTCCTATAAAAGAAATGGATATCACAATATAGATCTGAGATGGAAAGATTAATGTAGGTTTAGTAACAGAACTAGTGTTGCTATATATGAAACATAATTTATTTAGTATACATTCTACTGTCAAAAATTAATCTTACAGCAAAGATGGTTGAACAGGTTTGATACCCATGCTACATACCAAGAAAACCAAAAGGTTACATAAATAATGCAAAATTAAATTACTAATGGATATTAGAAGCAGATTGACAGACAAAATGATTGTTCTAAAAACACTTCTGAGTCATTTTGTCCTTACCTGCAGGCATGAACCATTACTGCATGCAGTGACTGCTCCATTTCCTAGCACAGACTTGAAGCAGCATCACATCTCTCACACGGAATGTGACTAATTCATAGGTTTGCAATTCCTAAGCTATTAGCAAAGGACACTCCCTTTCAACCTAACATACTGCTTTTAACAGAATTTATTTTCTCCTAGCCTAAATTCAAGTACAATCCTATTTTTAAGTGACATTATCTGATATATGCATGTCTATGTATGTATGTACATGTGTGTGTGTGTGTGTGCGTGCAACATCTCTCAATCTAGATTTAAAAATCAAGATGCTTTCATGGGTGGAAACACACACGGAAACACACACACACACACACACACACACACTGCAGCAACAGTATAAACACGTATGTACCAGACGATGTATTATGGATTTGCATGCTGCACAGATTAGCCCTCATTTAAAAAAAAACATGAAATAATAAGCATTTGCCACTGTCGCAAAGCTTAACCAGCAACAGATTCAATTAATAGATTACAATGGCAAGCATGCAATACATCAACACAATTGGCACGCTGGACAGGAAAAATACCCTATACTGCGTCTTAGCATTACTACACCATTAATTGTTCATGCAGGAGATGTAGCTGTACCTTTCTGAAGAGGACGACTTCTCAGAGTTAACTGACATCAGCAGCTCAATCTTCTGCTTGATTTCTGGAAAAATCAGAAAATATTCACAACCAAAGACTGCCTGCCCTTGTTTTCCAATGCCTTATTCGAGAGAGATCTTTCCCCCTAATAATCCCCTTTGTTCCAAATGAAGCCACAAGATTCACTGTACTTCTGCAGTGGCAGATTCTATGGTGCTATAAAAGAAAAAGCTCCAGAGGCATCGGGCCTTGCTAAACTATGCACATGACTGTTTATGAAAGCAGGAAGTACCATTTCTTTTACACAGAGGGGTGTTTCCTCTTCGGAGGCTGAACAGACATTTACCAGATGATTCTGAGAACAGACTGCATGCAGAGGCACATTCCAGCTACTACGAAAAATCCAACAAATGGTTTATTGAGATACCCAGTGAGACAGCATGAAATCTTTTTGTTGAAATATGTCATCTCTTCAAGAGATTCCAGGTTGGGGGAGGGGGAATGAATCGCTGTCACAAGGAAGGTGTTTACATGTTAATATATGGATTGGATATAAGAGCAGTATTAAATAACCTGCATTTCCAGATTCATAGGGCACCAAATCATGAAAGTAAAAAGAAATATTTTCTCCCTTCTGAAGCTTCCCCCTTCTAATGCTCTCAACCAACAAACAGCAACACCCTCAGACCTGGGCTGGCATATTATATTTCCCCAAGCTGAAATTGTCTGAGAACACCAACTAGATGTTAGAAGGATAATCAATTTTACTCTCTTTTCTGGGAAGGGTGGGGAAGGGAACTGCCATACCATCTGTGATTTCCATGTCAAAATCAAAGCTTATACATTTTTTTAATGTTTTCAAATGTTCTATTTTCTAAGCGGTTTCTCATTAGTTTTATGCCAACTGTATGAAAATTGCAGCATTGAACTACACACTTAATATGTATGAAATATGCTTCAAATGTTAACAGGTTTCCTGCAAAACATACTGAAACATTCAGCAACTTCTCAATATGCTAAATACCTAGAAAAGTAACAACAACTAAAAATGAATTTCAGAGAGGAAGAGAACCAGACTTAGTGCCAACTATGGCCACATTGAGACCATACATTTATTGCAGTGTGATACCGCTTTGAACAGTCATGGCCTCTCCCAAATAATTCTGGGAGCTGTATTTTGTAACTGGGGTGAGAACTGTTAAGAGATCATTATTTGCCTCATAGAGCTGTAATTTCCAGAATTACTCTCTTGCAAAGAGAGATTGTTTATTAAACCCCTCTAGGACTTGAACTCTGTGATCGGAATAGGGGTCTCCTAACAGCTCTAAGAGGATGCGGGTGGCACTGTGGGTTAAACCAAAGAGCCTACAGCTTGCCGATGAGAAGGTCGGCGGTTCGAATCCCCGCGAAGGCGTGAGCTTCCATTGCTCGGTCCCTGCTCCTACCAACCTAGCAGTTCAAAAGCACGTCAAAGTGCAAGTAGATAAATAGGTACCGCTCTGGCGGGAAGGTAAACGGCGTTTCCGTGCGCTGCTCTGGTTCACCAGAAGCTGCTTAATCATGCTGGCCACATGACCTAGAAGCTGTACGCCAGCTCCCTCAGCCAGTAAAGCGAGATGAGCACCGCAACCCCAGAGTCATCCGTAACTAGACCTAGTGGTCAGGGGTCCCTTTACCTTTAACAGCTCTATGCACACTTAAACTACAGCTCCCAGAATTCTTTAGGGAAACCCATGACTGTTTAAAGAGCTTTAAATGCATGGTATGATTGTGACCTATGTTAAGCACATAAGTTTGACATGGCACAATTCTTTTTTACTTTTAAAATGGAAGCCCGAAGGAGGACGATTGGGATTAGGACTCTAGGGCTCGGGGTCCATTATTTTCTCCTGTGTGGTAGTCCTAACAAATAATCACACACACACCCTCTGCAACCCTGAAGTTACTTAGCCTAGGAGGGAACGCTACTGGTGCCACTGGCTGCATCACTCCCATGGGGCAGGGGAATCTATTAGGATGGGAGTTTTCAAGCCAATCCTGATTCCCCCCCACAGTCCCTTTTCTAAAAGTTAAAAACATTCATACAGTAACCTATCTGTTTAAGGTAAGATTCACTTTGGACCAAAGATGGGGAATAAATGACTAGGTAGCAACAGTTCTAAAGAAAATTTAAGAAATCTAGTAAAGGTAAAGGGACCCCTGACCATCAGGTCCAGTCGTGACCGACTCTGGGGTTGCGCGCTCATCTCGCTCAAGAGGCCGGGAGCCGGCGCTTGTCCACAGACAACTTCCGGGTCATGTGGCCAGCATGACTAAGCCGCTTCTGGCGAACCAGCGCAGCACACGGAAACGCCATTTACCTTCCCGCCGGAGAGCAGTCCCTATTTATCTACTTGCACTTTGAGGTGCTTTCGAACTGCTAGGTTGGCAGGAGCTGGGACCGAGCAACGGGAGCTCACCCCATCGCAGGGATTCGAACCGCCGACCTTCCGATCAGCAAGTCCTAGGCTCTGTGGTTTAACCCACAGTGCCACCCGCGTCCCTAAGAAATCTAGTAGGCCCCAACTAATTGTTGATGTGCAAAAGTTCAAAGACATTTTAGATTACATTCAAAGAAGTACTGTTCCGAAGATTCAGCAAAAAACACTGTTCAACTCAACAGTTATCAAGCCTCATTGTGAGTACAGTGGTACCTTGGTTTATGAACTTAATCCGTTCTGGAAGTTCGTTCTTACACCAAAACGTTCTTAAACCAAGGTGTGCTTTCCCATAGCAGCAGGGGACTCAATTTACAAATGGAACACACTTAACAGGAAGCGAAACATGTTCTTATTCCAAGGCAAAGTTCACAAACCAAAACACCTTCCGGGTTTGCAGCGTTCTTAATCCAAGTAGTTCATAAACTAAGCTGTTCTTAAACCAAGGTACCACTGTACTGTGTTCACTTTCAAGTGCTACATTTAAAATGATAAGCAGCTGGAAAACACTAATAGAAAAGCTACACATAAGGGTTTAGCTTCATTCCACTCAAGGAAAAGTTGAATGAATGAAGTCTGCTGATCCGGGGGGGCGGGGGGAGGAATTCTGTCTGCTCAAAAATATTTAAGAAGGTGAAATGAGGGAGAAATAAAGTGGTAATAATAATTTATTCCATTCAGTAAAAGACAGGAAACTACCCTTTACATTTCAAATTTTTAGGGCAACTAAAAATAGAATCATAGAATTCGAAGGGACCATGAGAATAATCTAGTCCAAACCCCTGCAATGCATAAACATAAACCACGACCCTGAGATTAAGAGTCTCATGCTCTACGGATTGAGCTATCCCAGCAGTCAAGGAACCGTGGATTCTCTTTCAGAAATTATCCACAGTCTTGTTTGGAATGCTTTTGTATTGGATAACCTGGCTTAGAGCATAGAATATGACTGAGTGATTTATTCGTTTCGCTCCGGCTCATTGGGCAATATCTAACAGTAGTCATACTGGGAGTAGATCTACTGATTTCAGCGCTGGCTATCACCCTCTAATCCTAGGATTAAGAAAGCAAAATGGAGAGAATGTGTGAACAAAGCAGAAGAACTTGGAAAAGAGCGGTTACAAATATGTAGCCATTCCTTCACTCACATAGATCAGGGATGCACAAAAGGTAGATCTGGATCTACTGGTGATTAGCAGTAGACCAGAAAGGCTTTCTGAGCCTCAGTTGTTTAACCATGGCAGCAACAAAATGGCCTTTCCCTTTAAATTAAGAATGCTGAAATAAAGAAGGCAACCAGGAATGGACTTTTCTGAGGTAGGACTGTGAGCTCAATTCTGGTACCCAAAACAAATTCCTGATCTCAGCAGCTGCTCATTGGCATCCTGTTCTTTAATTTATTTTGTGCCTCGGCCCAGCTGATGGCTCCTGAGGGTTTAACACCACACAAAGCAGGTCCTGGAAGTCTGCCCTCCCCCAATCTATGAACTGCTGTTCAAAGGTGGATTTCTAACCTAATAAAGGAACGAGCATAAGGAGACCCCATTGGATCAGATCAAGGGCCCAGCTAGTCGAGCATTCTGTTCTCACAGCAGCCAATCAGAAGTTTGTGGGAAGACTATAAGCAGGTCCTGTTTAAAAGCATTTTCCCCACTAGTGATTCCCAGAAACTGGCATTTAGCACCATAATGCCTCCAACAGCGGAGATAGAATATAGCCACCGTAACTAGAAGCGCCTGATAGGCTCATCCTCTTTTAAAGCCATCCAAGTTAGTGGACCTAAGTTCATGTTATGGGAATGAATTCCATACTTTTGCTATATACTGTGTGAAGAAATGCTTCACTCTGCCTCTTCTGAATCTTCCAGAAATAAGCTTTATTGGATGGCCTCAGGTTCTAGTTTTACGAAAAGGGAGGAAATACATCTCCCTATCCACTTTCTTCACAGCATGCATAATCTTACACCTCTACCATGTTATTTGCCTTTTTTCTATTAGAAAACAACCCAAATGTTTTAAATTTTACTCACAAGAAAGTTGTTCCACTACAATTTAGTTGCCCTTTTCTGAACTCTGCCCAACTTTACAATGTCCTTTATGAGATGAGACATTCCCAAGAGTTGTCTTAACATAGATTTTTTATCACAGCACTATTATATTGGCAGGTCTATTTTCAATCGCTTTCCTAATGATCCCTAACATGGAATTCACCTTTTTCACAGCTGTTCCAACTACATTGAGCTATCCACTATGACCCCAAGGTCCTGTTTCTGGTGAGTCACCCCCAGTTCAGACCCCACAAGTGTATATGTGAAGTGGGGATCTTCACCACACACACACACACACACACACACACACACAGTGTGCAACCCTTTACACTTGTTTACACTGAATCTCATTTGTCATTTTACTGCCCATTTACCTCCTCACAATCTCTTTTTCTTTCAACAACCTTGAAAAATTTGGGGGGGATCATAAAACCTGGCAACCTCATTGCTCATCCCTAACTCTAGATCATTACTGATCATTTCATCGAAACACCCCCAGAGCAACACTTAACTACTGTAAAACAAGTAATACCTATAACTTGCTCCTTAGTCCCAGTATACATGTATACTGGAAACATATAAAGGCATTTTATTTACCTAGTAGTAACATGCATATAAAAACCAGTTTTCAGTCTCAAGATCAAGATAGAACAATCTAACAGTAGGAGAACCAAGAAAGAAAGACTGGTAACATATCTGACTTTCTCTTAGTTTTCAGAGATAGGTTAAAAAGGTTTTAGGATGCATTTAAAAAAATAAAAAAGCATTGTGGTAGGTATCTTAAAGAGTAGGGGAGAAATTCACACTTCCTGAAACAACTCAAACTGCAGCTATCATTCAAGGGAACACCAAAATAAGTCAGTGTCTTATGTACCCTATCAGTGGTTGAACTCAAGTTGTTACTTTACAAGCTACTACAATACCTTCTGCAATGATTATTTGAATCCATTAAATACTGAACTCAAACATGTTATATGGTTTGATATACAGTGTGACTGCTTTTTAAGAGTCCAAATAGAGAATGAGATAAATGAATACATAATGTAGATTATGAATGATCTACAAATTGTACTATTTAAGATAACAGGAATATCAGTGAATAGCAGAAAATAGTTTGAAAGTGGTTGATAGTTATACAAAATGCTGATGGAAGCTATTTTTTCAGCATAATCTGAGACTACAAAGCCATATATGTTATAAGTTATATATTATAACTGAGGGTTTTGCAGCATGCTCAGAGTTGAGATGGGTCCTCTGAGAAGACAGGTTGTGCCAGCACTGGCTGGCAGGAGGCAGAACCCTGAGAATGAAGTGTCACAGAACACATATGGTTGCTAACACATAATGCTCTTTAGAAGAGCAGCCCACTACAAGAAGCTGCCTGCATGTCTGGCACAGGGAACAGCCAAAAAATTATAATGAGGGCTATAGCATGCCACTTAGCTGGTGTCCTGAATAACAAATCTAGTGTAGATTTTTAATTCACATACAGTTCAATTGTACAACTGGATACCCAGATGAGTTTAATGGTACTTGCTCCCAAATAAGCAACCACAAGGAAAAAGTCTAAATCTCTGAACAGTAGCATTGACTATGGTAGATTATTTGCAGGTTATCTGCAAATATTAGGTCTACTTTATACAAATGTCCTGCTCATGGGCTTCCCATAGACATCTGGTTGGCTACTGTGAAGGTAGGACTATGGCTCTTGATTTGTTGCTCTCATCATTCTCAAGAATGAATCAACCATGCTGGCTAGAGTTGATAGCAACTGGAGTCTATTATCATCTGGAGGGTCTCTGGTCTGATCAGCAACATGAGTCTTATGATCAGCAAGCTCCCTTAAATTAGAAACAGGTTGATCGGGATCCTGTGCATATGGACTCTGAAGAAAGTCCCACTGATTTAACAGGGTTTATTCCAATGTAACTCTGCATAGGTATCAGAAGACACAAGGAAACCTGGTTTGTAGAAGTACAGCCCCTGCCCAAAACACCACAATGAGCACTGAAAACACTCAGTGGACATGAAATACTGACAGACATAAACTTGAGTAGCAGCATTCTACACAGCAATATTTTGCTGCAGATTCGCTTTTTTAATGTAAAGTCATCGTTCTGGCCTTCTGTACAGTAATTATATGGCTTTTAATAAAATTCAAATACAAAAATATATGTACATTTTCTGGTACAAACCAAACTCTGTATATGAAGTTGTGGGTTTGGCTTTTGCTTCTGACAATAAGGTCTACCCAGTTTTATTGCTGCATGGCATATTGTAGTGGAATTAGGATTTCCAGCAGACTATTAGAAAATAATGACTGATAACCATGCCTGGACCTGTTTTGCAGCTTCTGTTTATACATGAGACCACAAATCAAACAGGAAATAGCCACAGAAAGCTCCCAACAGCATTTGTAAGTAAGTAGTAAGTACTTTACCTAAAAATATATATATTAAACATTAAATAGGAAAAAACGTTCCTATTCTCCACTCTGAAGAGGAAAAAAACAAGTTACAAGAAGAACACATAAACAACCTCCAGAAAGAAAACATTCCTATTCTTGCAGGCTTTGGCTAGTTAAAACTGTACAGACATTGTTTATTCCTATGGTATGTATTTTTTGTTTTTATATTGTAAACCACCCTGTGTTCCTTGGATGAAGGGCAGTATAGAAATTTAATAAATTAATTAATAAATACTATTTAGATAAACAAATAGGAAGTATCTGACAATGTCAATGTTTTATTGGAAGCAGATGTTTGTTTGGATTACAAGCCTGGCTCCTACAAAATTATTCATTTGAATTAACTACAAAAAGCGGCAACACATGCTGGCTCAATACGACACTGAAATGTCATAAAAGTTTGAGACATTTTTCCATGCAGAAAAACTAATTTGCCCTTCACCTCCCAAGAGCTTTGGGTTGCATCGTGCCTCTGCCTCTCTGGTTTAGCTTCTCTAGTAAGCAGACCAAAAACTGTAACTGGAGCAAACCCACAGGGCATTTTGTATAGTCCTTGTTATTCCTCTTAAGCAATCGATTATGCATAATTAACCCAAACAGAATGTCTAAGAAGTAAAAAAACAACAACTGTGTATATTGAGTTCATAATTATATCATCTCATTATAGACTTCCTGATCTTAGCTACCCCTTTTTAATTAAAACTATTTTTTAAATAGCAAGAAAATGCCAGAGGAAAATTTGCAGCTAGTGTTTTGGTGGTTCAGCTAGATATGAGGTAGCAGTTGCTTGGAGTCGCAAACAATTTGCATGGTTCACCTAAAACTCTTTAAAATCCCATCTATTTAATTCTCACCTCACCTCTCCAATTGGAATCAGCACAATCACAACCATAATAACCCTAGTGGTGCAGCAATAAAACTGCTAGCATGTTTGCAAAGCTAAGCAGCGTTTGGCATGGTTTCAAATTGGATGGGGGACTGTGTGTTGAAATTCCTGCATTGCAGGAGGTTGGTCTACATGACCCTTGGGGTCCCTTCCAACTCTACAATTCTATGATCCATGATCTATGTTTACTTGGAAATACCACAATTTAATGGGCTTCAAACCCAGGTGAGTGTGCTTAGAATTTAAGGGTATTCAATTTTGGCTAGATAATGGTCCACAACTCCAACAGAATTGGGGGGAAATTAGAAAGTTAAAACTTCAAAATAAGCATTTAGCAAATTATCAAGGTCATGATTTTTTAAAAAAAAAAATTATACCCCATACATATCACACCCAAAAGTTTCTTACATGCTTAACAGTTTCAACACTTCTGCAATAAGATCTGAAAATAAGGACTTATCCGTAAGGAAAAGGTGATGGTGACTCATTTTTTGTAAGGTGCTCTGTAACACATTCAAACATTCAGCTAAAACAATCTGAAGAGAAGGGACACTGATATTTAAGGAACAGATACAGAAAATAACATGTTGGAAAGAAGCATTCCAAGTTCCAAAAAGGTATATCCTGAAGCAATATGGAATAGATGAAGAAGCGACTGCTTTTACTAAAAGCATTTATCATTAGATAAGATCCACGTGTTTTTAGAATTGGCAAAGGTGGAAATAAGCAGAGGTTAGCCTGTCACAATCATGCTCATTTTCTTACTGAAGCACCTTAAAAATGGATGAGGAAAATAATGCTAGTTATGGAGCTCTTGAGTAAAATTGAGATCTATTGGTAAGTCAAACACTTGGGTGCAGAAAACAATTCAAAAAAGTTTGTGATAAGAACAATGTTGCGAAGCACAAGTTAAATCTAAGAAGACTATGCTGAGAATGAATAGGTAGAGAGCACAATGCCATATGGATAAGGCTGCTCATGTGAACGAATTGTGGCTTCTTTCAGAATAAAATTCAGGTGATGCATGCAGGGAAGAGAGACAGAACACAATGCTTGCATTAACATTGGTTGGCCTAGCCCCTATGTGTTCTCATTTCTCCTTCAAGCAGAATGAAGACCCAAGAGAAATTATTATTGGTTTCCAAGACTGTGGCTGCATTCCTAAACAAACTTACTTGGGAGTAACACAATGAAAAAAGTAGGGTTTACTTATGGGGACATAGGCTGTCACGTTCATGTCATATAATAAAACAGGGTGGTCCAACCTCACATGGCCTTTTTTTGGTAGCCCCAGACATGGCAGGGAACAGGAAATAGTGGTTCCTGGGATGGTGGTGGCATTGGGAAGGAGGCATCAAAGCTCTGACAGGGCCCCAGAGTCCTCTCACCTCTTTCCCAAAGGCTACTTAGCACTTTTCCAGCTTTAGAAAGGAGGTAGGAGAGCTCTAGGATCCTTTCAGAACTCTCACATCTCTTTCCCAGTGTCACCACCATGCCAGGAACCACTATTTCCTGTTCCCTGCCCCTCAAACTGGAACAGTACCTAATAGACATAACCAAGATAGAAGACAAAGCATTGATCTCAAGGACTGGATCCACATTACAGCCTCTTGCATTTGCAAGCTGGTGCAAAAGCTAATGATGCTCATGAAGTCCAATTTTTGGAACACCACACTGTAAGTCCCTTGTTTATAATGCAGCTCCATGCAACATGGCACTAAGGTGCATTAAAAAAAATATTTTGTTTGATTTACTGTTTGTTTTTATTTGTATAGTTGCACTGTTTCACTGCTTGCTCCCCTGAGCTACTTTAAGAGGAAGGGTTGGGAAAGCAAGTGAATGCACAAATAAATAAAAATAATAGTGGGAGGACCTAGCCTTAACATGCAAGTTCCAGAATATACACAGTGTAAACCAAAGTAGCCAACGCGGTGCCCTTCTAAGATCTATCAGTCCCAGCCAGCACAGCTAATGCTCAGGAGTTACAGGAGACATACTCCAAAACACCTGGAAACCATCAAATTGGCTACCCCTGATCTAAACCACAATTAAACAGTAAAGCTAAAACAGCATAAAACAAAATTCAGACATAAAGTAGCAGCAGTGACAGAAATTCAAATGCGTAACAATACACCTCACCCTGCTCAAAAAGTCTGGGCAAAGAAATGTGTCCTTCACCTAACAGTGAAACTACATCAGTGGTCATAAGTAGCTTCCACTGTTGGAAACTGAATGCTACACTAAGTGGAATCTTGGTCTGATCCAACAGGGTTCTTGTGGGTTTTTGGGAAAGGCTGCGAACATGGGGCTATACAAATTTATAATCGTGTCTGAACTTTGATAGCTCATTTACACATATAATTCACCACCCAAATGATTAACATGTGCATGCATGAACCATTATTTCAATAGTGAAGAGTAACAAGCACAGAATAAAGCATTCAAATGTCTGTAACAGCTAAAAAAAGTACCGTATTTTTTGCTCTGTAAGACTCACTTTTTCCCTCCTAAAAAGTAAGGCGAAATGTGTATGCGTCCTATGGAGCGAATGCAGGCTGTGCAGCTATCCCAGAAGCCAGAACAGCAAGAGGGATTGCTGCTTTCACTGCGCAGCAATCCCTCTTGCTGTTCTGGCTTTGAGATTCAGAATTTTTTTTCTCTTGTTTTCCTCCTCCAAAAAACTAGGTGCGTCTTGTGGTCTGGTGCGTCTTATAGAGCGAAAAATACGGTAACGAGATCAGCATCCAAGGTTATCTCCAGATGGAGAAACATACGTAATATGTAGTGAGGTTCTAGGAGAACTTGGGAGAGTTTAATTCCTTGTTGCTGATGAAATACATTTTGATAATGATAATTAGCTTTACCTAAGAACATATCAAGGAATACAGAGCTGTTTTGTGAATTTTCCATGATTCCTGGGCTCTGAGGATTCAACGTGCTTCTGTATTGTTGTGGGTGTCCTTCTCCCCAGCCATTTCTTCCTTCGATCTTCCTCCCTCTTTCCATGTATTTTCTCTCTCACTGTTCTGTAACCATGTGAATTCTTCCTGAACTTACTACCTTGCCTGAATACTTAACTGACAAACCACCCTTTTGTTCACTGGACATATTGTGACATCAGAAGGTGCTGGGGCAGTTATTGAAGATGTAGGCCCCCACATGCAGGCTTTTTGCATATATATTTAAGGTACCCTAAGGTTATTGATGGGACATGGGTGGCGCTGTGGGTTAAACCGTAGAGCCTAGGACTTGCCGATCAGAAGGTCGACAGTTCGAATCCCCCTGACGGAGTGAGCTCCCGTTGCTCGGTCCCAGCTCCTGCCAACCTAGCAGTTCGAAAGCATGTCAAGGTGCAAGTAGATAAATAGGTACCGCTCCGGCGGGAAGGTAAACGGCGTTTCCATGCGTTGCTCGGGTTCGCCAGAAGCGGCTTAGTCATGCTGGCCACATGACCCGGAAGCTGTACGCTGGCTCCCTCATCCAATAAAGCGAGATGAGCACCGCAACCCCAGAGTCGGCCACGACTGGACCTAATGGTCAGGGGTCCCTTTACCTTCACCTTAAGGTTATTGATTTCTGTATGAATTGGAGCATTGTGTTAATATTGCTGAGTCTAGCTCTATAACTGGCCTACCCTTCACTTCTCCCTCTGTTTTTCACAGTGACTTCTCTCTCTCTCTCTCTCTCTCTCTCTCTCATGATCATGATAATGATCATTTATCATTAGTTCTGGGAGATGTCTGCATTTTAGGATGTGTGATATATGGCATCTTGCTATGTGTAACATGTAGTAAGAAATACTGACCTTTTCTACCTCATAAATAGCGGGAACTGAAACAAAAAGTTGCAGTATATTCCTTCTAAAATACCGTATTTTTCCGTGTATAAGACACCCCCATGTATAATACACCCCCTATTTTGGGGACTCCAAATTAAGAAAACACCCCTCAGCACTACCCATGTATAAGACGAGTCCCAATTTTAAACCTAATTTTTTGGTTAAAATAAACTAGACTTATACATGGAAAAATACGGTAAGTTCGCTTGTTTGGGTTCCATAAGAAGAGCGCTGCTTGATCAGAACAAAGGCGCATCTAGCCCATACTGTTCTCAAAGTGGCCAGCTAGTTGCCTATGCGATTTCCACAAGCAAGGTCTGGGTGCAACAGCGCTCTCCCCACTTGCAATTCCCAGCAACTGGTATTCAGAGGCACAGTATCTCCAACAGAAGAAGTAGAACTCAGTCACTGTGGTTTGTCGTGTCAAGAATGCAAACCAGAACCAGAGGAGGAGGCCAAAGAGACAAAGGCAACGGCACCAGTTTTCAAAAGTGCTTTTTTAATTTCATCTATTCACAAATTCTCAATCATACAACATGTCCACACACATTCTGCAGGGATACAGCTGCCAAAGATAGTTGCTCTGTCTTAACTAGATGGCCAGTCTAGTAGCAGAGAGGGATGAAGCAGGGTGATAGTGAAGTTTCACATTGGTCCTTGCGGTGCTGCAGAGGTCTTCACCCCAAAGTTCTTATATTCTCTCTGTCCTTTCGACTGATGTGTTGGCTGTAGGGTTCCTTTTCGATTGTGAAGGCTCTTATGTCTTACCTTATCAGGGTACCTTTACGCAAATGGACACAACCATCCAGAAACACGATATTTCTTCTTCTTCCAAAGAAGGAAGTTAATAAAGTCCTGTTTATAGCCACAAGTCACTTTTTTTCTTTTAGCATCCCTACAGAACCCCAAGTATTTAGACATCCATCTCATATATACAATAATTTTTTTCTCAAGTTTTACTGCCTGTGTAACTTTTTCCAAATGCTGTTTAAAAAAAGCACATGAACCTGACCTTTAAAGAGTTTGTAAGTAAACCAATTTTAACTTAACAGGCCACCCACGACAATTGGGATAAAGCACCCACTCAGGTGGCGTAAGTGTAAGAGGCAGCACTCTGCCCATCCCACCACTTCTGCCACTGAGAGGGAGGCATTCCCAGGCGTGTCATTGCTGCTCATCTTCCTCACCCCCGGGGGGGAAAGCCAAGTGAGTAGCAACACTCTGAGGAGCACCTGGCTCCTGCCGGATTCAGCAAGAGCCAGAGTGTGGCAGCAGTCCAGTGGGGCACAGAAGGAAGCAATTTCCATTTCACCTCAGATGGCAAAATGGGAGGGGACATCGTTGCCCAGCTAGTTCACACCAAAAATTGTGACACAGCCACTCAAGATGATTGACAGTTTAGAAAAAGCCTTTGGATTTACAGAGATAGCAATGTCCTACTGGTTCTTTCCATGCCACTAGGTTCCTATTATGTTGGTGATAGATAAGACCAAGCTCTCCAGCTCACCTGTCTTGGCTCTGTGGCTTATATAAACAGCCTCTTTCTCCAAACATTTTCAGCACATATGTTTTACCTAAGGTATAATTGCTACAATGTGCTCCTGCACCCTCTATGCCCAGTTTTACCCCTCCCCATTTTTCATTTCCCCTCTAATTCCTGGGGGATGATTTGTTCTAAACTGCTTGCTCCTTAGTTCTCATTGCCTACCCCCTGCAATCAGTTTAATAGTTGATCTAACTTAAAATAATAATAATTCAGCATCAACAGTCCAGTTCCAACCCTGTTTGAGCAGAACCTGTCCTTTTTCTACAGACCTAGCTTGTCCCAAAATGCTCCCCTGCTTCTAAGAAATCCAAACCACTCCTCCTGACACCATTTCATCCGTATACTGATGACACAGCTGTGTCTGTCTAGCTGGCCCTGCACATGGTATTGGTAGCATTTCAGAGAAAGCTACATCGAAGGTCCTGTCTTTCAACATCCTTCCTAATAGTCTAAAATTCACTTCCAGGACTTTACAATTCCCCACATCATTGGTGCTAAAATGCAGCATGACCACTGACTCCTTCCTAGCACTATCCACCAGGCTATCTAGTAACATCTGTAAAATCCTGCCAGCATGGCCAACAACATGGGGGGAAATGACAGCTTCCCCACCTCTGCTTTAAAACCCACATCTGGCATATCTGGGAGACATTTTCTTTTCTCCCATATGTCACTTCACTGTCTGTTGCTACACTTGCATTGTACTCCCCAAGGGAGCTCAGCCTAGTTACTTCCCTGGCATTACTTTATCAGTCAAGTTTAAAAATAAAAAGCTTTGCCAAGGCTTGAGTGGAAATGTGCCAGATAGTAATTTCAGGAGCTGACTATCGGGGACTATTGATGTTAACATTTTTCACCACTGATTTATTGGATTTTTATTGGGTGTTTTTTATTCTCTTCATATCTGCATTGCATTTTTAAAAGTAGTAAAACATCTCAGCTGCCTTCAGGAAAAGAACGTGTGGTTCATACAATATTTCAACTAAATAAACCTGCCATCTGTGTTGCATAAAATTTTCGAAGAGAAAGTCTGAACCAACAACTTAATCTCAAATAACAACAGATTAGCTAAGATAAGTAAAGGTTGTAGTTGCCATGGGACACTGCATGATGTCACTGCACTGCCATGGTAATCTCTAGGGAGACATTTATGCTCCTCTGGCCTACTTATTTTAAAACTCCCACCAGTAATACAGCACCATGCTGATAGCACCCCCACATTAGCATAGAGAGAGACAATTCACATATGGCGATAGGGAAAAAAACTCTGAATTGCTCTGGGCAGCCACACAAAGAACAAACTGCCAGGCTGTGATACACCATAGTGCCCTCTAACCAACCTTCCACAGTCTCTGATGGCAAAGAATGCGTTTCATCCAAACAAGTAAAAATGCCTGGCGATCAGATGGCTTATATTTTGCGAGACTTACAGCCAGATCCCATACAAAGTTAGATATGCCTAAACTCTCTTGTTATGTACTGAGTTGAATAGGATCCAAACTGCAGTAGTCTGACTGGTCCTAGAACAATAGGATCCAAAAGGCAGCAGTCTGATTGGTCCTAGAACAATAGGATTCAGAATGCAGCAGTCTGATTGGTCCTAGAACAAGGCAGCAGTATGATTGGTTGGCAGGAACCACCCAATCATGCTCCAGATAGAAGTGAATCCACAACCTGATTGGCTTACAGTAGAATTCCGGAATTAGCCAATCATGTGCAGCCCATTGTGTAAATAATGTATATAAAGCAGATACTTTGAGGGGACTTTCATTCATTCCTCACCACTATGAGCTGAATAAAGAGCATGAAATCACTTTGCGACTCTGAGTATATTTCATCTCTCTTGGCACACCTAATTATTCATACTATCAGCTGCTACCACAGCAGTAAAAACAGCCTGAACAGTGCACTGAAAAGGAAGCTGTGCTTCCCAAGGCAGTAGCAGAGAGAAGATGAACAGAGATAGAGAGACCTCAAATGGAACAATTTGCTGTGCATATAGAAAGCCGGGTGTGTGTGTGTGTGTTATTCTGCTTCTTAATGTTCCAGCAAAGGAAGCAAGGGGTGGAAGTAGGCAAGGTAATCTTTTTTAAAGGGGGGAGGCGTTTTCTCAGTATGCAAATAGGATGGGGTCAGGTTAGGAGGGAAATTCTGCTCTTTAGCCCAGCAACTAAAGAAGCAATAGGAGGAAGCAGAAGGGCAGGTTCCCTTACTGGAAAGATGGAGAAGCTGTGACCATCCAGATGTTACTGAACTACCACTCCCATCATTCCTGACTACCGGTCATGCTGTCAGAGGCTGCTGGGAACTAAAGTCCAACAGAATCTGGTGGGGGCACAGGTTACCCATCACTATAGTAGGAATGGCCATGCTTCCCCCTCCTGCTGCTGCTTTAGTGCATTTTGGTGTGCAAAGGCTTGCCTGCCTATCATTCCCTTCAGGAACATGTCCCGCTGCATAAAGGTGTATATTTGCTTGCATTTCCATCCCGTGAGCTGAAGGGACAGCAGGGCTTGGTTGAGGAAGACTCTCCAGGGTGCTCCCCATTTTTTGCAATTTCACATATGTGCACAGGGACTCAGAACGGAACCCCCATGTAAACAGGGAGTCACCTGTAGATTGAAATTGATATATAGTTCATATCATTCCAGAAAAACCTGCAGTTCAAAGACCACATTGCCCAAAAATAGAATGTTAAGAGACAGGCCAGAAATTCTCCAATACAGTAGAATTCAGGGAGTTTCTACAATAAATTTATCATCATAACCTCTTTCAAACTTGCTGAGACCTCACCTTCTCATAAGGAGGCATTTACCACTCCCACAATTCACTCAACTAGTATTGCATGTTTAATACAGGTAATTTACCTGAAAACGTGTAATTACAACTTTGAAACAGCCCAATCTGAGTGGTATTTTATCTATTGTTACTAATTAATTTACTGAAACAATGCATTTTTATAAATAGAAAATGTTCTGTCCCACTTCACTACCTGACAAGCAAGATCAATGTCTGAGTCAGAAGAGGATGGGGCAAGCAGGACCAGAACCCACACTTCACATAGATTTCTAACCCTTCAGCCATTATAGCAGACAGACAAACACTGTGTCACTTAGATCATAAGTTATTTCCACAAGAGACCCTAGATCTGTAGAATACCACAAGTCTGAGATGCAAGAAGTCTCAGGTAAAAACCTTGGATATGATCTCCCACTAGAAAATGCTAGGATGAGCCCCAAAATGACATATTGTGATAACCTATCAGGGAAGTAATGCATAGGCCAGCTCTGAGGCTTCTCTCGTAGAAAACCCCATTTCAAAAACAGCCAAGGCATGTTTCACAGGGAAACAGGGCAAACTGGCAAACAGGTAAACATTTTACCAAACATAATACTGGAATGAGTTCTGAGTCAAACAATTACAAATAATTAAATCAAAACATGGGCTTTTGTAAATCACAAAACAAAAGTATGGAGGGGAGAGGTTTCTTGCCCTGGCTTTTCTGCAGCTATTTTTAAGTTCATATTTCAGTTAATCTCACATCTGAGTCATCCAACTGGTCCTTCGAGATAATGAAATCAGCAAAACCTCACCCCCTTTGTATTTCAAGGAGGGGAGAAACAAACAGAACACGCCCCAAAAAAACCCCATACTGTGCATTTAAAGCAAGAGCACAAAATCTAGCATTTCCTCCTTTACTGTGAAGCTTAATAAAGTAGGAATGAGACAGATTACAGTCTGAAGAAAGAAAGAAATGAAACCTCGCCCTGACCTAGCCACTGTGATCCCCGCGACGGTCACCTCCAGACTGGATTATTGTAACTCGCTCTACGTGGGGCTGCCCTTGAGACTGACCCAGAAACTCCAGCGGGTGCAGAATGCTGCAGCGAGACTCCTTACGGGGTCCTCGCTGCGAGATCACCCGGTGCTATACCAGCTGCACTGGCTCCCGGTGGAGTACAGGATCAGGTTTAAGGTGCTGGTTTTAACCTTTAAAGCCCTATACGGCCTAGGACCCTCATACCTACGGGACCGCCTCTCCTGGTATGTCCCACAGAGAAACTTACGGTCTTCAAATAAAAACATCTTGAAGGTCCCAGACCACAGAGAGGTTAGGCTGGCCTCAACTAGAGCCAGGGCTTTTTCGGCTGTGGCTCCGATCTGGTGGAACACTCTGTCACAAGAGACTAGGGCCCTGCGGGACTTGACATCTTTCCGCAGGGCCTGCAAGACAGAGCTGTTCCACCAGGCCTTTGGCCAGGGCACAGCCTGACTCCCTCCTTCGGCAATCTTTGCGGAGCTCTGGCCCAATGGTTGCCAGTGGTTTGTTTTGAATTAATTTTATAATGAATGATTTTAGAGTGTTGTGTTGTGTTGTACTGTTGTACTGTTTTATTGTTGTTAGCCGCCCTGAGCCCGGCTTCGGCTGGGGAGGGTGGGATATAAATAAAAATTATTATTATTATTATTATTATTATTATTATTATTATTATTATTATTATTATACAGTGGTACCTCGGGTTAAGTACTTAATTCGTTCCAGAGGTCCATTCTTAACCTGAAACTGTTCTTAACCTGTAGCACCACTTTAGCTAATGGAGCCTCCTGCTGCTGCCGCGCCGCTGCTGCACGATTTCTGTTCTCATCCTGAAGCAAAGTTCTTAACCTGAGGTACTATTTCTGGGTTAGGGAAGTCTGTAACCTGAAGCGTCTGTAACCTGAAGCATATGTAAGCCGAGGTACCACTGTATTTTGAACAATGATGAGAGATCACACATTGGAACAGGTGCTATTTTGTACCATTTGATACCTACACTACTACTCCTGATTTCCCAAAAGACGGCAGAGGTTTAGGATCAGATGGGCTGCCTTCCCAGGTTGACAAGAAATACCGGCCCTCACTTTCCTCTGCATCACAAGCAGAAACCATAAAGGCTTAAAGAAATGTTTCAATGGAAATACCAGTTATAAGCAGCACAAATGAAGCTCCAGTTAGTTAAGGAAAACCAAAGTTATTATTGCAATCCTATATACAGCAATCCAAGAGCATGTCCCATTCAACTAGGGGGCTTACTTCGGAGCAGACATGTGGGGGATCACACTGTAGAACACTGTAAGGACTTCTGTAATCAGATGTACACACTCTCTATGGGGCAGCATTTTGAGATCATTCTCTAGTCTTTACATATTCAGAAATCTATAATAAATATCACCCAATCAAGTCCAGCTTTCAGGCACTAATAAGAATTAAAATCACTTTACATTTTATAAACTATTTATCTGTTCAAGAGATAAACCCCTCCAGTCACTTCCAGATGATCAGCGAAAGAAAATTTACAGAAAGCAGGACTTTTTTCGTTGTTTAAAGTCTGCAAATGACTAATACTGGCATGTTTTGACAAGAATGCTAGTAAAAATTTAGGTAAGGTTATAATGTCTATGGATTTGAGGTTAGCTATTGCACTCAATATATTTTGAAATGGATCTTTTTTCTGTCTTGAACTGGACTGAAAACAGATAACCTATTGTAAAAAAAAAATTTTTTTTTAAATCATTTATTCAAAAGTTACAATACAGCTTTGTTCACTTCCATAATATCATGGAATGTAATTCTCTCTCTCTCTCTCTCTCTCTCTCTTTCTGTGTGTGTGTGTGTGTGTGTGTGTGTGTTTTACTATAATCGGTTTCCTATAGTTGCCCTATGTCTTTTTATCAGAAGGCACATTAATGTTATACTAAGATATAATTTTATATAAACTGAGGGTTATATTAAATGTAGGATTAAGCAGATCATTCTTTCAACGCAAGGATTTCTCCTTGTGCAACAGAGCATACTTCCCCTCTTCTCTCCTATGCACCCCCTAAATCTGTTCTAGGATTCTCCCAACCCTCTGAAACTGATTTAGAGACAAAAAAAAAAAAAAATTTCCTTCCAGTAGCACCTTAAAGACCAACTAAGTTAGTTCTTGGTATGAGCTTTCGTGTGCATGCACACTTCTTCAGATACACTGAAACAGAAGTTGCCAGATCCTTCTATATAGTGAGAAGGTGGGGAGGGGTATTACTCAGAAGGGTGGTGGGAATGGGTGATTGGCAGATAGCTGTGATGAGCCTGTTGACGACTGCCAATCACCCATTCCCACCACCCTTCTGAGTAATACCCCTCCCCACCTTCTAACTATATAGTAGGATCTGGCAACTTCTGTTTCAGTGTATCTGAAGAAGTGTGCATGCACACGAAAGCTCATACCAAGAACTAACTTAGTTGGTCTTTAAGGTGCTACTGGAAGGAAAAAAATTTTTTTGTTTTGACTATGGCAGACCAACATGGCTACCTATCTGTAACTGATTTAGAGACAGCACATGATGCATGCAAAAGGGGGGAGCCCCATTATGCTAGCACTAATCCTTGTGCTGGTGCAACTATTTAGTTGAATACCACCCCGAACATATATTTGATGGCATTCTCAAGCTCATTCAACTGTGTTTAGACTCGCTACTACACATTAAGAGAGCATATTTATTTGTCATCTTAACTACCTGGTAATGAATTTAACATGATTAAAGTCTTCCCCTAAAAATCCTTCACTGTTTTCTGAACTTCAGGAGGTAATGCCTCCCATTATGTAGCCAAAATGGCAACACCAGCCCAGAACAGGGAGGGACCGTTAAACTGGAGGGAACCCCAAAGTTTGCAAGGGTACAAAGCGTCTTACAAAAAAGCATGAATACCCCAATTAAGATCTCTGAGCCATGAGGTGTGAGGCTAAGTGGGGAGAAAACTGATGACTTGAATGGGGGGGGGGGAGAGAGAGAGAAGAGAGAGAGAATGAATGAGAACAAGTGGTTGGATTGGAACAAGAGGGCAGCACTCAGAGCTGAAAGATCCATTGTCTGTACAGGTCAGTTCCTAATACATCCCCAGAGACAACAGTGAGAGCTGCCGAGACACCGATAAAGAAATCCAATATTTTAATGTTGCTGGAATTGAGTACCCCAGGGTGGAGGACCCTAAAAGGTAGCAAGCAAAGAGAAGAGTTCCTGCTCTTTCTAACTCAATTATCTTTTTTGTGTGAAACATCTGAAAATGAAATACTGCTAATTTTAAAGCAAGTGCAATTAATTCTCCCTGAACAGCGAGCTGAAAGACACCGTGGCTTCAGAAAGAGTGTCTTCAGGCAGCCGTGTAGTATAAATTACAGAGAATACTGCAAGTCTGGCTCTGGATAGCTTACAGCACTTTGTTTTTCTTCAATGGTAACAAACTCCTATTACAATGGGGACTGGCCTGAAGATTAGGGAGTACAACAACCGTGCAATATTATCCATCGCTTTTAGCCCAGCCTGCAATCCTGGGATGAGTAGTCCATAACACTCCTGTAGTGTTAATCAGTATTATACCCCTATTGAAATTTGGAGGGTTGCGCGGAGAGAAAGTAGCCTTGCAGCACATGCCACTGTTAATTTTGCAGGTTAGAAGTGAGGCTGAGGCTAGTTTGGATTATAAAAATATCCCTCATGCTTTTCAGGTTGCAGCAAAGGTCAATTCATTCAAAGTGACCCATCAGACCTCCTCCTGGACCAAATCAAGCCCTCAATTGCACTCAGAAGAATGACTGCCCATTAACATACATGCAGAGGGATGTACTATTTGAAAAAAAAATTAAAAAACTTTGCACATGAATAACCAAATTAGAACACTGATGATAATTTAGGGTTACCAGACGTCCCCGTTTACTGGGGACAGTCTCCAAATTTGCCAATAAGTCCCCAGACACATTCCATTCCCGAAATGTCCCTGGATTTCATCTAATGTCCCCAGGAAACGCAGCAGTGGCAGTCTCAGCATCCCAGAGCAGTCGGCTCTGGCTGGCTTCAGGAGCTGCTCGGAAGTCCTCATATGATGGCGGTGCAGGGACTCTAAGACACAGCTTCCAAGCTGCCTCCACCTTCCCTGACCCCAGCAACTAAGCTGTGAAGGGAGGCTTCATGCTGCCTATCGGAGCAGCCTCCCAACTCCTACTTGCGTGCAAGCAGGGCGGGGATGTCTCAGTTAGGCAAGGGAAAGCCTCCCTTCCCAGCTGAGGGATCCCCGCCCCCTCCTGCTTGCACGCAAGTAGGAATGGGATTGGGGCTGCTCCGATGGGAAGGGAAGCATCGAGCTGCCCAAGCCTTGCCGCTGCTGCCGCTCTCTGCTCTCCTTCTCCGCCTTCCATGCCTGACCCACCAAACTCCTTCCCCACCACCACCACCGAAGAACCAACAACTCAGGGGCTGCCCAGGCTCATGGAGAAAGGAGATAGAAGCCTCGGAGGAAGGGGAAAT